>NC_140584.1:33006960-34256960 GCF_964204655.1 Triturus cristatus | reverse complement strand
TTTCACCTTGTGTAATAACACCGTAACTCGCGTTTTCCCGCTAACTGCATCTACAAACACTGTGAGCTGTGCCCCACCCAGTCTCTCTATCAACATAATCCGTGCGCTTTTCCCCTCAACCTATTCAAGACCCCAGTATCCTGTTACTCCTCCGTTAGTAACTCAAAATACTCTCCACTCATTATCCCCGAAAGCGAAACACTCCCGTCTGGTACAATCTTAACAACTTATGCAGTCCTACCTTGATTCACAATAACAAGACTTTCCCATCAGGCTCTCTCTGTTTTTAAAATAAAGTTAATGCGCTGGCTTTCCAGCCTACCTCTCTTTTCAACCTGAGACCCGTGACTCCACCCCTCTCAATCAGCCAGTTACTCGAGCTCCTAACGGACCCGTTCCTACAACCCCCAGGATGCACTATTTATTGCAAACTGCTTCTTTACATTTTCTCTTCCTAAGCTGAAAGTGAATGATTATGCTGATCGCGTGCACGTTCCAAAGAACCTTCCTATAGCACCTCACTCTGATACCCCGCCCATCCACTGTTGTTTTCACGCGTCAATTACACAGTGTAGCAGATCTTATTACAACATTATGTATAGATGTTAAAACACCATCTGATCCTCCATTGTACTTCACTTAAATAACACAGTTCATCATCCTTCAATCTTGAGGCTTTGCGCCCGTCGTGTGACTGTCAACACTTTATACAATTCCTCATTTAATCCAAGGGTGCAACTCGTCTGTGGGCAGTTTGTAAAGTCATACGTTAAATGTGGGAGGTGACGAATGCACGCCAATTTTCTCTTTTTTCAAATTTGATTTCTAATGTATTTTCTAAGTTCAGTATTCTTGCGTGCAACCAAGATTTTTCGTGGTCTGCCCTGTACCACTTCGACTTAAGCCAAGACCGAAGCAGGTCCACTGAGAACGCACTACAAATGTCAGTATCCTGTGAGTGCCATTTTTCTCCCATAGAATAACATTGTGCGCAGTTGTGAACAAGTGCAAACTGTGTTTTTAATCCTGAAAAAGTATTTAAAAGTGATTCTTTGCAACAACAAAAAATATATCTATTTATATATATATATATATATATATATATATATATATATATATAAAAATATATATATATATATATTACCTATTGGCGGTCGCCAGTAGGTAGTTATAGTTAGGACCCTGTTTCCATAGGAAAACCGCAACATTCTATTTGGAATAACTTTGGCGCCGGAAATTTCAAAATAGGTGGGGCGCTACGCTCCGCTCCTACCCTGAAAGTCTCGGGGGGATTCGTCAAGCGGGGGCTGAGAAAAAAGGGGGTCCCAAAACGCGTTTTTCCCATGCATTTTTCCATAGGACCTTTAGACACAGCTACAGCCCGAACGGCTGAACAGAGTTACTTGAAATTTGGCAGAGAGGTAGTCCTCAGGTCAAGGAAGTGCCTTTTGTAGGTCTGGTGTAAATATGTTCAGTAGTTCCTGAGAAAATAGCATTTAAATCAATATATATATCTGTGGCAGCTTACCGTACGCGTACGGTGCCGTGCGCGAGCGCGAATCTGATTGGCTGTTAGATCTTAGTAAACATTCGAATCGGTCGAAACCAGGAATTTGCGGCCGCCATTTTCTCTCTCGCACTCTGAGAGGGGGTTGAAAAACAAAGGCCAAAAACATGGAAAGCGGCTGTTTAGACAGCTCTTAAGCACCTAGCCATGTTGTGGGAGTCCCCAAAGATCCCCCAAGGCCAAAAAGGGAATTTTAATTTTTTCGAAAATTTCGCCGATTACGCTTACCGTACGCGTACGGTAAAAATTATTTAAAAAAAAATAAATTATCCATACTCTCCCCACCCCGTGTGCAAATGGTGCCTGAAGGGCACCAATTGTGCATGGCATATCTAATACCTTAAAAATTAAAATATTACCTTTCACAACGAAGCGCATCATATGTCCTCCATGTGCGCACGGTGCGCGAAGCGCATCGTGCGTACATGGCCCATCTAGCGTAACGTGGGCACGCGGTGCGCGTAGCGCACCGCGTGCCCACCGTGCGTGCATGGCACTAACTGCGGAAAGTGGGCGCGCGGTGCGCGAAGCGCACCGCGTGCTCACTGTGCGCGCACCGTGCGCAAAGCGCACCGTGCGCGCACGGAACGAACTGCGTTAAGTCGGCGCGCACGCCACGAATGGCGTAAAGTAACTTAGCATTTAAAAAAACGTACAAATTCACTGAAAAAACCATAGGTTTCACACACGTTATAGTTAGGAATTAGCATTTAAAAAACCTTGCAAATTCAGTGAAAAAACCATAGGTTTCACACATGTTATAGTTAGCTGGACATTTTACTGATAAAAAAACCATTGAAATTCCCCCGTTATAGTTAGTGCAGGCAACTATAACTCACGCGACCGCAATCCTCTGCTGATGACATATGTGTCTTTATGAAAAAAAAATATTTGTAATATATGTATAGCTAAAATTTAATGGAAGAAGACATGGGCAAATAAGTGTCTAAATACAGTATTAGCATCAGCAGAGGATTGCGGTCGCGTGAGTTATAGTTGCCTGCACTAACTATAACGGGGGAATTTCAATGGTTTTTTATCAGTAAAATGTCCAGCTAACTATAACATGTGTGAAACCTATGGTTTTTTCACTGAATTTGCAAGGTTTTTTAAATGCTAATTCCTAACTATAACGTGTGTGAAACCTATGGTTTTTTCAGTGAATATATATATATATATATATATATATATATATATATATACATACATACATACATACATACATACTACAATGCGGGTTTTGCTGTGATCAATCCCGTTGTCAGATGGCGCGTGGTGATGCCGGTAACCCAGACCGGCCTGCCAATATACATCCAATGGACAAGTAATTACGCACTCTCAGGGGTCCAAATATCCAAAACCATCAATTTATTTACACTCCCGGTGTCTTGATCACACGATAAAGCTGCTACAAACCAACGTGCATTAGTACACAAAATATACTGGACACAAAAGTAGGACTCACGATAGATATCCTTCAACTATTGCAGTTAACATGGTGGCCATTTTGTAACATGAAAATTTACATATAATTTTAAACGTTTCTTACGCGTACATTCTTTATACATGTCACATTGATGGTATGTTGCATCTGTTTTACTTTATCATGTTTGTCACATAATAATGTCATGTTGACATACCGTAATCCCCAGATTTGTTATAAATGTACAATACACTTCATGGACTAGTGCCGAGATTCGTTTCATGCCTGCTGCCGTACACTATGGAACGTTTTCTAACAGTGGATTCTCATTACGGGAATCTTTCTATTCAAATTGTAGACGGCAACTACCCAGTGCTTGTGTATTATAAGGTAACGCATGACTTACCATATCTGCTTTCATATAATATTATTTAAAAAACCTTTGAAATTCACTGAAAAAACCATAAGTTTCAGACATGTTATACTTAAGAATCAGCATTTAAAAAACCTTTGAAATTCACTGAAAAAACCATAGGTTTCAGACATGTTATAAGGAATTAGCATTTAAAAAACCTTGGAAATTCACTGAAAAATCCATAGGTTTCAGACATGTTATAGTTAGGAATTAGCATTTAAAAAACCTTTGAAATCACTGAAAAAACCATAGGTTTCAGACATGTTATAAGGAATTAGCATTTAAAAAACCTTGGAAATTCACTGAAAAATCCATAGGTTTCAGACATGTTATAGTTAGGAATTAGCATTTAAAAAACCTTAGAAATTCACTGAAAAAAACATACGTTTCAGGGGTGTTATAGTTAGCTGGACATTTCACTCATACAAAACCATTGAAATTCCTCTGTTATAGTTAGTTCTACTAACTATAACGCGTGCGCCCGCATTCCACTGCTTATGATGTGACTTATTAAATCATTCATGACATGGTCAGTGACATCACTGATGACTACTCAAATGACATCACTGATGACATCATCTAGTAGATGTAATATGTGACATCATCAGCAGTTGATTGTGGGCACGTGAGTTATAGTTAGTATACCTAACTATAACGGATGAATTTCAATGGTTTTGTACGAGTGAAATGTCCAGCTAACTAGAACACCCCTGAAACCTATGGTTTTTTAAGTGAAAATATATATATATATATATATATATATATATATATATATATATATATATATATCCAATGGACAAGTAATCACGCACTCTCAGGGGTCCAAATATCCAAACCATGAGTTTATTTCAACCGCTACGCGTTTCGACACTCCCAGTGTCTTGATCACACGATAAAGCTGCTACAAACCAACGTGCTTTAGTACACAAAATATACTGGACACAAAAGTAGGACTCACAATATATGTCCTTCAACTATCGCTGTTAACATGGTGGTCATTTTGTAACATGACAATGTACATATAATTTTAAACGTTTCTTACGCGTACATTCTTTATACATGTCACATTGATGGTATGTTGCATCTGTTTTACTTCATCATGTTTGTCACATAATGATGTCATGTTGACATACCGTAATCCCCAGATTTGTTATAAATGTACAATACAGTTCATGGACTAGCGCCGAGATTCGTTACATGCCTGCTGCCATATACTATGGAACGTTTGCTAACAGTGGATTCTCATTACAGGAATCATTGTATTCAAATTGTAGACGGCAACTACCCAGTGCTCGTGTATTATAAGGTAACGCATGACTTACCATATCTGCTTTTATTTATATACAAGGGAAAGCAGATTTGTTATAAGGCGGAATATCTTAATTAAGACCAACCTTGAGTTATAGCGGACTAGTGCTCATGTTGGTAAATTAAGCCAGCAGAATATGTAAAAACCGGGGATATGGCTTATAGAAACTGCTACATGTAAGATATCAAAACCAAGTGGTAGTAAGTCTATTGAGTAGCTACTTGTCCTGTGCTTCTTATGAAGAAAAAGTGAAAAAACAAAAAATCCGAAATAACTACATTATTCAATCCTATAATGAAAAAAAGTGCAATTTAAAAAGGCTCTTATCTTGTGATTGGTGCTGATAGCGATCCGGACGAGGAAAAGGGTAGGGAGCCTGTTAGGTGATTTAAAAGGGGATGGTTCCATTCCTTTCCTCCTGTGAAGTAAACAAAATAAGAGAATAGATTAAAATCAATGTTCAATATACCACTTAAACAGGTAAACAATTCTACATTGCTGTTCAGATCAAGTTACCTATAAGAGGTATACTGCAGACGATAATATGGAAGTTACATGTACTCATTCTTCATGCAAATGTGTTGGAAATTCCTCATCGAGGTTATGGCCCCCGGGGAATCTGGTTTCTAGTGCTAATATCCATTTGGACTCTTTTTATCTTAGTGCTAACTCTCTATTGCCTCCTCTGCTTCCCAGGTTTACCTGTTTGAGCGCAAAGAATTGAAGAAATTAGTTTTTAGACTGATGTTTCTCCTGAAAGTGTCGTGCAATAGGGTAGTGCGTGTCGATATTAGTAATTGCCATGAGATGTTCTTGGATACGTTTTTTGACCATACAAGTTGTGCTGCCCACGAATCTGAGTTTACAGGGGCATTCCAGTACGTAAATAACGTAACTGGTACTGCATGTGAGAAATTGTGTTATTGTCCTGTTCTTTCTAAATCCTGGTATTTAAAATTCTTTCACCATCCTACTGGATTTGCAAGCTTTACAATGCCCGCAAGGATAAAATCCTTTAAGATTGTGTGTGTTAGCCTTTTGGGGATTTGTAATGTCACCTCTGACAAGTATATCTTTACGGCTTCTGCCTCTCCTGTAAGTTACCAATGGTCTTTCACTTAAACTTGGGCCTATGATGGTATCAGTTTTAAGAATCTTCCAGTTGTCTGCTAGAATTTTATGGACTTGTTTTGATTGATGATTAAATGTAGTAATCACCCTTGTTGGTGCTACACCATTGTTTTCCTTGTTGGTGTATTCCAAGGATTTTGCTCTATCTGTGCCATTGATTTTACTTAAAGATTTTCGGAGTACCCACTCAGGATAGCCACGCACTCTGAATCTTTTCAGCATGGTTTCTTGTTCTTTGTTGTATACTTCTTCCGTGCTACAGTTCCTTGGCGCCCTAAATATCTCTCCATAGGGGATGCGCCATTTAGGGCATCAGGATGGGCACTTAGAGCGTGAAGGAGATTGTTGCCTGCGGTCGCCTTGCGATGTAGGCTGGAAACAAGCAAACCATCTTTAACCGTTATCTGTGTGTCAAGGAATTCTACACTCTCTTTACTGATGTTATATGTCAGTGTAATGTCGTATGGGTTCTTGTTGAGTCTCAAAACAAAGTCAGCGACCTCATTTTCGCTACCTCTCCATATCAAAAAGAGGTCGTCAATGTACCTCATCCAAACTATGATTTTTTCAAATTGGACCCTTGCCTGTCGCGGGTACTTGGGCCTCCCACACACGTGAGGCCCCTTTTTTATCGGGAGACCCGGGGGAACGCTGGGTGGTAGGAAATTTGTGTCAGCCCGGTGATGCTACAACTTTCCCACACCAAAATGTGTGAAAAAAGTGATTTTTTCAGCTAAAATTGAGGTTTGCAGGGGATTCTGGGTAAGGAAACGTTGGGGGATCCACACAAGCCATACCTCCCTGGAAGCCGCAGGGTGTCTATTTTTCAGAAATGTATGGGTTTGGTAGGTTTCCCTAGATGGCCACCGAGCCCCGGGCCAAAAACCCAAGTGACCCCCCTTGCAAAACTAGGTGGTTTTGCGATAGGCCATTTTGATGTCGCCTCACTACGTTTTGGGCCCTTGCCTGCTGCGGGTACTTGGGCCTCCCACACAAGTGAGGCACCATTTTTACCGGGAGACCTGGGGGAACGCTGGGTGGTGCAAAATTTGTGTGAGCCCGGTGATGCCACAACTTTCCCCCACCAAAATGTGTGGAAAAAGTGATTTTTTCAGCTAAAATTGAGGTTTGCAGGGAACTCTGGGTAAGGAAACGTTGGGAGATCCACGCAAGCCATACCTCCCTGGAAGCCGCCGGGTGTCTAGTTTTCAGAAATGTATGGGTTTGGTAGGTTTCCCTAGATGGCCGCCGAGCACCGGGCCAAAAACCCAAGTGACGCCCCTTGCAAAACCAGGTGTTTTTGCGATAGGCCATTTTGATGTCGCCTCACTACGTTTTGGGCCCTTGCCTGCCGCGGGTAGTTGGGCCTCCCACACAAGTGAGGCACCATTTTTACTAGGAGACCTGGGGGAACACAGGGTGGTGGAAAATTTGTGTAAGCCCGGTGATGCCACAACTTTCCCACACAAAAATGTGTGAAAAAAGTGATTTTTCAGCTAAAATTGAGGTAAGGAAACGTTGGGGGATCAGCACAAGCCATATCTCCCTGGAAGCCGCCGGGCGTCTAGTTTTCAGAAATGCATGGGTTTGGTAGGTTTCCCATTATGGCCGCTGAGCACGAGCCAAAAACCCAAGTGACCCCTCTTGCAAAACCAGGTGGTTTTGCGATAGGCCATTTTGATGTCGCCTCACTACGTTGTGGGCCCTTGCCTGCCGCGGGTACTTGGGTCTCCCACACAAGTGAGGCACCATTTTTACCAGGATACCTGGGGGAACGCTGGGTGGTGCAAAATTTGTGTGAGCCCGGTGATGCCACAAATTTCCCACACCAAAATGTGTAAAAAAAGTGCTTTTTTCAGCTAAAATTGAGGTTTGCACGGGATTCTGGGTAAGGAAACGTTGGGGGATCCATGCAAGCCATACCTCCCTGGAAGGCGCTGGGTGTCTAGATTTCAGAAATGTATGGGTTTGGTAGGTTTCCCTAGATGGCCACCGAGCACCGGGCCAAAAACCCAAGTGAGCCCCCTTGCAAAACCAGGTTTTTTTGCGATAGGCCATTTTGATGTCGCCTCACTACGTTTTGGGCCCTTGCCTGCCGCGGGTACTTAGGCCTCCCACACAAGTGAGGCACCATTTTTACCAGGAGACCTGGGGGAACACTGGGTGGTGGAAAATTTGTGTAAGCCCGGTGATGCCACAACTTTCCCACACAAAATGTGTGAAAAAAGTGATTTTTTCAGCTAAAATTGAGGTTTGCAGGGGATTCTGGGTAAGGAAACGTTGGGGGATCCACACAAGCCATACCTCCCTGGAAGCCGCCGGGTGTCTAGTTTTCAGAAATGTATGGGTTTGGTAGGTTTCCCTAGATGGCCACCGAGCACCGGGCCAAAACCCCAAGTGACCCCCCTTGCAAAACTAGGTGGTTTTGCGATAGGCCATTTTGATGTCGCCTCACTACGTTTTGGGCCCTTGCCTGCTGCGGGTACTTGGGCCTCCCACACAAGTGAGGCACCATTTTTACCGGGAGACCTGGGGGAACGCTGGGTGGTGCAAAATTTGTGTGAGCCCGGTGATGCCACAAATTTCCCCCACCAAAATGTGTGAAAAAAGTGATTTTTTCAGCTAAAATTGAGGTTTGCAGGGAATTCTGGGTAAGGAAACGTTGGGAGATCCACGCAAGCCATACCTCCCTGGAAGCCACCGGGTGTCTAGTTTTCAGAAATGTATGGGTTTGGTAGGTTTCCCTAGCTGGCCGCCGAGCACCGGGCCAAAAACCCAAGTGACCCCCCTTGCAAAACCAGGTGTTTTTGCGATAGGCCATTTTGATGTCGCCTCACTATGTTTTGGGCCCTTGCCTGCCGCGGGTAGTTGGGTCTCCCACACAAGTGAGGCACCATTTTTACCGGGAGACCTGGGGGAACGCTGGGTGGTGGAAAATTTGTGTAAGCCCGGTGATGCCACAACTTTCCCACACAAAAATGTGTGAAAAAAGTGATTCTTCAGCTAAAATTGAGGTTTGCAGGGGATTCTGGGTAAGGAAACGTTGAGGGATCCACACAAGCCATACCTCCCTGGAAGCCGCCAGGTGTCTAGTTTTCAGAAATGTATGGGTTTGGTAGGTTTCCCATGATGGCCGCTGAGCACCGAGCCAAAAATCCAAGTGACCCCCCTTGCAAAACCAGGTGGTTTTGTGATAGGCCATTTTTATGTCGCCTCACTACGTTTTGGGCCCTTGCCTGCCTCGGGTACTTGGGCCTCCCACACAAGTGAGGCACCATTTTTACTGGGAGACCTGGGGGAACGCTGGGTGGTGGAAAATTTGTGTAAGCCCGGTGATGCCACAACTTTCCCACACAAAAATGTGTGAAAAAAGTGATTTTTTCAGCTAAAATTGAGGTTTGCAGGGGATTCTGGGTAAGGAAACGTTGGGGGATCCACGCAAGCCATACCTCCCTGGAAGCCATCGGGTGTCTAGTTTTCAGAAATGTATGGGTTTGGTAGGTTTCCCTAGATGGCCGCCGAGCACCGGGCCAAAAACCCAAGTAAACCCCCTTGCAAAACCAGGTGGTTTTGCGATAGGCCATTTTGATGTCGCCTCACAACATTTTGGGCCCTTGCCTGCCGCGGGTACTTGGGCCTCCCACACAAGTGAGGCACCATTTTTACCGGGAGACCTGGGGGAACGCTGGTGGTGGTAAATTTGTGTGAGCCCGGTGATGCCACAACTTTCCCACACCAAAATGTGTGAAAAAAGTGATTTTTTTCAGCTAAAATTGAGGTTTGCAGGGGATTCTGGGTAAGGAAACTTTGGGTGATCCATGCAAGCCATACCTCCCTGGAAGCCCCCGGGTGTCTAGTTTTCAGAAATGTGTGGGTTTGGTAGGTTTCCCTATGTGCCGGCTGCGCTAGGGCCCAAAATCCACAGGTAGGCATAGTGCTAAAAACAACTCTGTGCCCAGTTGGCTTTCTGCCACCGGGGGGGGCATCGGGGGCGAGGGGGTTGCCCCGATATGCCCCCAAAGGGGGCAGAAACACTGTGGCATTTTTTGGTATGCCCATTCTGGGCAGCCCCCACCCCCACACATACAAAAGCCAGCGTAATCGTCGGCGTTTAGTGGGTTTTTTGCCCCCCAAGGGGGGCAGATTGAGGACTACTGCCCCATCAGCCCCCCCGGGGGGCAGAAGGTCCACTAGATGCCAGGGATTTTTTTGGGCAAATTTTAATTAGGGTGGGGGCTGTTCAAAACGGGCATGCCAATGCCCCCACCCTAATTAAAATTTGCCTAAAGAAATCCCTGGTGTCTAGTGTGCTTTTTGCCCCCGGAGGGGCAGATAGGGGACTACTGCCACATCTGTCACCCGGGGGGGCAGGAAGGCTGTAATTTTTTGGGGGAGGGGGTGGGGGCATGGGCATGCCAGTTTTGGGCAACCCCCACCCTAATTCAAATTTTCCCCAAAACACTCCCTGGCGTCTAGTGGGCTTTTTGCCCCCCCGGTGGAGCAGATTTGGGGCTAATGCCCCCATCTGCCCCCCAGGGGAGGCAGAAAGTCCACTAGGCGCCAGAGAGTTTTTTGGGTAAATTTTAATTAGGGTGGGGGTTGCCCAAAACGGGCATGCCAATGCCCCCACCCTAATTAAAATTTGCCCCGAAAAATCCCTGGCATCTAGTGGACTTTTTGCCCCCCAGGGGGGGCAGATTGGGGGCTACTGCCCCATCTTTCCCACACGGGGGGCAGGAAGGCTGTAACTTTCGCAGGGAGGGGGTGGGGGCATGGGCATGTCAGTTTTGGGCAACCCCCAACCTATTTAAAATGTGTCCCAAAATAATCCCTGGCATCTAGTGGGCTTTTTACCCCCCCAACAGGGCAGATTGGGGGCTGATGCCCCAATCTGCCACCCAGGGGAGGTAGAAAATCCACTAGACGCCAGGGAGTTTTTGGGGCAAATTTTAATTAGGGTGGGGGCTGCCCAACACGGGCATGCCAATGCCCCCACCCTAATTAAATTTTGCCCCAAAAAATCCCTGGCATCTAATGGGCTTTTTGCCACCCGGGGGGCAGATTGGGGGCTACTGCCCCATCTGTCTCCCACGGGGGGCAGAAAGGCTGTAATTTTTGCAGGGAGGGGGTGGGGGCCTGAGCATGTCCGTTTTAGGCAACCCCCACCCTAATTCAAATTTGCCCCAAAATAATCCCTGGCATCTAGTGGGCTGTTTGCCCCCCTGGCAGGGCATATTGGGGGCTGACGCCCCCATCTGCCCCCCAGGGGATGCAGAAAGTCCACTAGACGCCAGGGAGTTTTTGGGGCAAATTTTAATTAGGGTGGGGGCTGCCCGAAACGGGTATGCCAATGCCCCCACCCTAATTAAAATTTGCCCCAAAAAATCCCTGGCGTCTAGTGGGTGTTTAGCCCCCCGGGGTGGTAGACTGGGGGCTACTGTCCCATCTGCTCCCCAGGGGGGCAGGTAGGCTGTAATTTTGGTAGGGGCATGGGCATGCCCTTTTTGGGACCCTCCACCCTAATACAAATTTGCCCCCCAAAAATCCCTGGCATCTAGTGGGCTTTTTGCCCCCCCGGTGGGGCAGATTGGCGGCTAAAGCCCACTTCTGCCCCGGGGGGGGGGGGGGGGGAGGAGGGTAGAAAGTCCATACGATGCCAGGGAGGTTTTTGGGCACATTTTTATTAGGTTGGGGGCTGCCCAAAACGGGCATGCCAATGTTCCCACCCTAATTAAAATTTGCGAAAAAGATCTCTGGCATCTAGTGGGCTTTTTGCCCCCCTGGGGGGCAGATTGGGGGCTACTGCCCCATCTGCCCCCCAGGGGAGCAGGAATGCTGTTATTTTTGCGGGGGTTGGGGGTGGGGGCATGGGCATGCCCGTTTTGGGAGCCCCCACCCTAATTCAAATTTGCCCCCAAAAAACTCCCTGGCGTCTATTAGGCGGGGGCAGATTTGGGGCTAATGCCCCCATCTGCCCACCAGGGGGGGCAGAAAGGCTGTCATTTTTGCGGAGGGTGGGTGGGGGCATGGGCATGTCCATATTGGGCAGCCCCCACCCCAATTTACAACAAAAAATAAATCCCTGGTGTCTAGTGGGCTTTTTGCCCCCCCGGTGGGGCAGATTGGGGGCTACTGCCCCCATCTGCCCCCCAGGGGGGGCAAAAAGACTAAATGGCACTAAACATATTTTGGGGGAGCAAAAGCCCTTGCCTAAGGGGCCGCTCCCCCCTTCCTGGTGTCTAGTGGGTGGATCCCTGCTTGGGGATCGCCCTCCTGGGGCCCCTGGCCTCATGACGGAATGGTTCCGTCATGAGCACAGGGGCACCGATGCTCATGACAGAACCATTCCGTCATGAGCATCGAAGGGGTTAAGATATTCCACCTTATAACAAATCTGCTTTCCCTTGTATATAAATGAAAGCAGATATGGTAAGTCATGCATTACCTTATAATACACGAGCACTGGGTAGTTGCCGTCTACAATTTGAATAGAATGATTCCCGTAATGAGAATCCACTGTTAGCAAACGTTCCATAGTATATGGCAGCAGGCATGTAACGAATCTCGGCGCTAGTCCATGAACTGTATTGTACATTTATAACAAATCTGGGGATTACGGTATGTCAACATGACATTATTATGTGACAAACATGATAAAGTAAAACAGATGCAACATACCATCAATGTGACATGTATAAACAATGTACGCGTAAGAAACGTTTAAAATTATATGTACATTGTCATGTTACAAAATGACCACCATGTTAACTGCGATAGTTGAAGGATATATATCGTGAGTCCTACTTTTGTGTCCAGTATATTTTGTATACTAATGCACGTTGGTTTGTAGCAGCTTTATCGTGTGATCAAGACACTGGGAGTGTCGAAACGCGTAGCGATTGAAATAAACTCATGGTTTGGATATTTGGACCCCTGAGAGTGCGTGATTACCTGTCCATTGGATATATATAAATATATATATATATATTAAACACAACAAACTCTGAGAAGAGTAATAATCATTATTCTCAATAATAAACAGATGATAAATCTTCTCATTCGTTTATTTCATGGTGTTTTTATTCTTGATTCTTTTTAGAAGTCAACAGTTCACAAAGAAGAGTCACAGAGCTTGCCCAGAACTTGCCAACACGTGTTTCGCGCCAGTTGCGCTTCTTCAGGGCTGTCATATAAACAAAATATTTGATACATTTAGATTTAACCTCTTCCATCACTTTAATATACCAATATCTCTACATTTTTAAAATAATACATGGCAACGTTTTGGCCTTCAGTGATTTTATCTTAAACCAAACAAAGAGATATACATTATGTATGTACAGGTAAATACAGAGACCCCAATATGATAAAACGGGAAGAACTAGGGAAAAATAGGAACATAAGGCCTGTACTTTAGTCATAAATTCATTTGTCTTACATTCATTTGACAAGTACATCAAAAGTACCCACCTAAGTTGTTATTCAGATGGGAAGTTATTAGTTTTTAACACTTTTGACACTTTTTACATTTTTTAAACATTTTTTATCATTTTTTAACATTGTTCAACATTTTTTAACAAGGGAGCAGAGTTTACCTCATCTTCCATTTTATGGAACTTTTCTAAAACATTAACAATAAATCCTCACACTTGATGCGATTTTCCCATATTTTCATTCTTTTCTCCTAAGAATAGAGTTGATCTAGAGTTAAAAGATTAACAGATTTAAAATCCTGAGCTCGAGTCGCGCACCCTACAGGTTAGTAGTCGTGCATCCAACGCGTGCACACCAGGGGGCCGCGCTGAGAGCCGCACTAGATGAGCGACTCCTAATTTTACCGTAAAAAAAAAAAAAAAAGCCCCATCACAAATTTTTATTATCCCCGGGGACCCCATCCCCCCGGGCTTATAACAAACGTTGGGGATCGTGGGGGGAGCCCCAACGCCCCCACGGTCCCAGCCGGCTCCCCGCGTTCTTCGGGAGCCAGCATTGCTTTTCCACATGGGGAGCTCCTGACATGCAGCTCCCGTGAGGAAAAGCAATATGGTTAGGATTTTGAAAGAGAGAGCAGGTTTTCCTGCTCTCTCTTTCAAAATCCAAACCAAGTTTGCTAAGGGAGAGTGGGAGACTCCCGCCCTCTCATAGCAAACAACAGTGTCCTGGGGTGGGCACCCCAGGACACTGCAGGAGCTGGCCCTGGGGGGTGGCGGTCCCCAGGGCCCTCGAGGGCTCCAGGAGGGGGGCCACGCAGCCCCCCTCCCTCAATACATAAAGACCCGGGGGTTGTGGTCCCCGGGGATTGGGGGGGGCTGTTGAGCCCCCCCCACAAATTATACTGGGAGCAGCTTTCGAGCCCCTCCCAAATTATTTGTAGCCACAGGGGGTGGCGGTCCCCGGGGCTGGGGGGGGGCCTCCGGACCCCCTTTAAATGTAACAATGTTGGCCCCCCGAAGGCTAATTATAAAAAAAGCTCAGTTTTATTTTTAGTATTTTTACGGCAGGATCCGCGCACCCTGCGCGCACTTTGTGGTTTAAATTTTTTATTTTTTTTTAATTTGGGGGGGCCCTGGGAGTCCTTCTGGGACCCCGTAAGCAGGTCTAGAGGGTCAGGGTATTTCTACCCTGCCCCCTTTATACGTTTTGCACACTTATTCCACAGACTTCTTCAGCCTCGCTTCTACCGAGGCACAAAATGGCTGCCAACAGTTCCTGGTTTCGAATGTTGACAACCACTTGACAGCCAATTAGCATTCAGCGCATGATCGGGAGGGTGCGCTCAGGGTGCGTGGATCCAGCGCAGCCATAGATATATATGTACTTTTAACTGTAATTTTCTCAGGAACTACTGAACAGATTGACACCATTTAAGCAAAAGGCACAAGTATGAACCTCTTTGCCAAATTTGGTGTAATTCCGTTCAGCAGATCGGGCTGTAGCTGTGGCTAAAGGTCCTATGGGAAGTTGCATGGGGAAAACACGTTTTGGCGCCTCCCTTTTTACTCGGCGCTAGCTACATGAATCATCCCGAGACTTTCAGGATAGGAGCGGACCGGAGCTGGCCAAAAGTTTTGAAAATTACGCGAAGATTCGTCAATCGGCGCCAAAGTTATTGGGAATTGAATGTTGCGGATGCGGATTTCCTATGGAATATAGGTCCTAACTATAACTACCTACTGGCGACCGCCAGTAGGTAATATATATATATATATATATATATATTCCAAGAAAAAACAGGTTCTTTCTGAGATTGAGCCTGTTTCCAGGTGGTGCGCGGGGCCAGGCGGAACCATGGCCGGACGTTAATTGCTAACACCTGTGATCAAGGCAGTCTTACTCCCGAAACGCGTAGCGTCTGAGTAATAAAACTCATGTTGCACTCTTAGTGGACTGTTTAAGTGTGAGCTTTTATTGGACTTCTGTTGGTGTGTATATATATATATATATATATATATATATATTATATATATTCACAAACAAAAACATAGGTTTCAGGGACGTTATAGTTACCTTGACATTTCACTCGTACAAAACCATAGAAATTCCTCCGTTATAGTTAGTTCAGCTAACTATAACTCGCGTACCCGCAATGCCATCAGTGATGTCATCAGTGGTGGCACTGACCATGTCATGAATGATGTAATATGTGACGTCATGAGCAGTGCATTGCGGGTGCGCGAGTTAGAGTTAGCTGAGCCAACTATAACGGTGGAATTTCTATGGTTTTGTATGAGTGAAATGTCCAGGTAACTATAACGTCCATGAAACCTTATTGTGAATTTCAAAGGTTTTTTAAATGCTAATTTCTAACTACAACGTCTGTAAAACGTATGGTTTTTCAGTGAATCCCTAACGTTTTATAAATGCTAATTTCTAACTACAATGTCCCTGAAACCTATATTGTTTTTAAGTAAATTTTAGAAAGACGTGCGTACTTTTTGTAATGAAAAACTAACTGTAACAGTAGTCTGTTATAAGTTATAATTTAACAATGTTTGAAATGTAATTAGCAGTAATTAACATATAAGTATGGAAAAAAGTGTGAAGCAGCAGCTATAATACCTGACTTCGAACAACAGCGTTCACAGTTCGATTCCTGGGTCCAGCCCACCACTATGTCACTGTGGACAACACCTTGCTTAATCTTTCAGATGACCCCGAGCGCCGGCACACCTTTCCAGAGGTAGCTGTACGCTTTACAAATGCTCGCATTTTTTTAATTTAAAACCATAGCGATGAGAAATATTAGCACGTTTTTTTTTCCCTCTAATTTCAAAGATATTTTTTTTTATGTCTTCTATTTAGAATACGGCAATTAATAGATGTATTTAGTCATGAGAATGGAAATGACACGGTTCACCGGGTATCAGGTTTTAAGCTCTCCAACGTATCTACATATTAAGGACCTTATATGTGTTATGATCAAAATCCCGTCGACGCAAAGACAAAACATTTTGAAGTCCCAGAGAAAAGAAGCTTTGAACATAATACCCACTGGAAAATATTTCATTATTCATCTTGTTTTCTGTTCATCGCTGTATTTACTTTGGTCTGGCATCAGTGACACTGTGTATTGTAGTACACCGTCATATTTTCAGGCAACAAGAGTTGGAGATTTGTCGGCGCCAGGAGTAAACTATCTGAAATGCAGCTTACTGACTTTTATAACTTACTTGATCAGATATTTTTACAGTGATAATATGTTTCGAAATTGCAGTTTAAATAAAGATTGTTTGCATGGATACTTTCTTACTGAATGCCTTTGATAAACCCTACATTTCTTAATTGATATTTTGGTATTTCTCTTTTTCTCTGTTGTGCTTCTTATTCTGGTTCTCCCTATAGAATATATAGGAATAGTAGTGTATATATTACTACTATCCTATGTGTTTTTAAAGGAGTACATGATGTGTTACCGAAGCAGTGAGCGACCTCTAAGCACTGCGACAAAACTTCCACAGAATATATATTGGAAAACATTTTTTTTTTTGTGATCCTTATTGTTCTCCTGTGGAATACTATAAACTCACCCTGTACATTTCAATCCTGTGAGTTTATAGTTTTTCAAAGGGGTTGGACATCTATCTCTGCGATACATTTATAATACATACTACAGTTATTTCCGTTGATAACTTAGTACCTCACACTATGTAACATGGCTAATGTTTCATGAAATAGTAGTTGCTAAAAAAAATTGTATACAAGTGCCTCATATAATGTTTTGAAGAAGCATACATTTCTATGTAATATCACGTCATTTGTGTTTAACTGTTTTTTACTGATTATTGTTGTTCTGACCTGAGATGATGTGGTGCAGGAGTGTTTGTTGTAGCACTTCTTTTCTACTTTATCTAAAAGTAACTGATGCTCTTTTATATTAACAAGAATATGGGGCAACACTTTTACAAACTATAGGCGACAAAAAAAAGGGAGGGTGTGGCCGCACTTATGGGATATTATATGAATTGCATTTTTATTTGTCACTTGTTTGATATATACAGCTTTAGTTTCCGAAGAAAGTATATTTGTAATTGCTTCATAAAAACAGTTTCAAACCTAGACTGAAAGTTTTGCTGCGCAACCACAGTTCCCCGTCAAAAAAGTAAACACCACATTATAAGTAAATAGTGCTCCTGGGAAGTATACCACCTGCAAACTCAATAAAAAGAAGACCGCAACACACTGTTATTTTGCCACCGTTATTTGTACACCCCACGCCAATTATATAAATGGCCAATAAAATATATCGAGTTAATAGTGTTCCTATCCTCCCGCTACTACTTTGTTTCCCCATACTCCATTGAAGTGTGTCACAAAATGGTTCACAGCAGTGAACTGTTCCCAGCCAATTATGAGCAAACTTGTACTCGGAACACTGTAGCCAATAAAATGTCCATGGTGTTCCGCAGAGGGGGGGGGGGAGTGACTGCCAACACTTCTACTTTTAATGCTTCACAGCCAATGAACATTAAGCTTGGGAGGTCCTGCTTGGAACACGTTACCCAATCAGATGTCCCTGATGCTCCGCGGAGGAGGAGGAAATGCCTGGCAACAGTTCTACTTTCAATGGTTTACAGCCAATGAACATTAAGCTTGGGAAGGTCCTGCTTGCAAAACGTCAGCCAATCAGATGTCCCTGCTACTCTGCGGACGGGGAGGAAATGGCTGGCAACACTTTTACTTTCAATGGTTCCGAGCCAATGAACATTGAACTCGTTGTTGGAACACCTCAGCCAATTAAACGTTAATTTTGGTCCAGACACAGGAACAGAACACACCCTCCCAAATAATATTACATTTTATCTAAGAAAGTGACCCTGTCCGTGATAAAAGTGAACACTGCATTATAACTAGGGGTGGGCGGAATTTGCGAAAGCGACTTTCGCAAATTATCGCGAAAATGTTTAAAATCTCCGCAAACACGCGGAAATATCGCGAAGATGCGGAAGTTTTTTCCCCGCCCGTTCGCAGTATTTTCTGCGTGTTCGCGGCTCGCCAACTCACCCATGCGGTTGCTTGCGGGTGCGACCATCTTGTTTTCACTCTTCTCGCGGTGCATGATCGCGAGAAGAAAGACATGATCGCGCGACGCATGACGTTACTGCAGGCGCGAACTGTCGCGAGACAGCGCAAATAGCTACCAACAATCCAACATCTTGTGGAGAACGCGACCGGATCGGGAAAACTTGTCGGCGAACGCGGGGATTCAGGTAAGGCGATCGCGCGCGCGAGAATGTATTATTTTACAGCGCGAGCAAGAACCAAATTATCGCTAAACTGCGGAATGCGGAAATTTTGACATTTTTGCGCTCTCCGCGGAACGCGAAAATGTCAAATTATCGCAATTTCCGCTAGCGGAACGGAAATTTAGCCCAGGCCTAATTATAACTAAACATTACTGTGCATTATATTAAAGGAAAGCTGCAATAGGGCGCATTGTTATTTTCCCGATATAATTTACACAGCCGACTGAACAATGCCGCAATACTACACATTCACACTACCTGTGATATTTCTCAAAAACTACTGAACGGATGTGCACCATTTCAACAAAAGAGCGCTTTCTGAACCACAACCTTTCTCCCTGCCAAATTTGGCGTAATTCCGTTCAGCAGTTTGACCTGTAGCCTTCTCTAAAGTTTCCTATGGAAAATGCATTGACAAACACATTTTTGGACTCCCCTTTTTTCTCAGCCCCCCTTGACCAATTAGCCCCAAACTTTTAAGATAGGAGCTGATTGATAAAGAGAAACTTTTTGGAAAATTTCGTAAAGATTCGTCAAATGACACCAAAGTTATAACCACATGGAGGGCTCAAGGAGACGGACCGCGCAACCCTCTGCCCAACATGAGTGAAGTACCGGGGCTGTGGGAACCCCAGCGGGCCCCCACAGCCCCAGCGAGCCCCCACTATTATTTTTTTAGAAATGCCCCCGGGACATAGCCCACCCGGGGGTCTCATTAAAATAAAACGTGGGAACCCGCGACCCCCAGCGCGAATTGCGACGTTTTAAAAAAAAAAAACTTGTAATGCTTTTTTGGGACCTGCGGTCCTTCTGGGACCCCATGAGCAGGCCTAGGGGATCAGGGTGTTTCTACCTTGGCCCCTTCTCTTGTTTTCTACCTTTGCTTTTCTGTTTTCTAGCGACTCGCTTCTACCGAGCCACAAGTTGGCTGCCAACACTTCCTGGTTTGGAGAGTTGGCAGCCAAACACAGTGAAGCTAGTGCTCGGAACTTAGGTTTCGCCCAGATATCAAAACTTTTATTTTTCTAGTTTCTCAGCAACTACTCAACGGATTTACACCATTTAAAAAAAAGGTCGCTTTCTGTCCCGCGCACTACCTTTGTGCCAAATTTGGGGTAATTCCGTTCAGTAGTTTCGGCTCTAGCCTTGCACAAAGTTTCCTATGGGAAATTGATTTTTTGACTCTTATTTTTAGAATTTCTCAAAATCTACTGAGCGGATTTCTACCATTTGAAAAAAGGTTGCTTTCTGAACCAAGCTCTACCTTTCTGCCACATTTGGGGTAATTCCGTTCAGCAGTTCCGTCTGTAGCTCGTTGCAAAATGTCCTATGGAAATGAACATGGGGAAAACGTGTTTTGGGACCCCCCTTTTTCCTCAGCCCCCGCTTGACGAATCACCCCCAAACTTTCAAGATAGGAGCTAACCTAAAAAGTGCAACTTTTTGGAAAATTTCACAAAGATTCGTCAAATGACGCCAAAAAATGCTTTTCCTATGGAAACTAGGTTGTGACTATAACTAACCTACTGGCGACCGCCAGTAGATAATATATATATATGTATTTCTCTAGACTGGTGTTGATCTCCTTTTTGAGTGTGTGTGTCTTGCTCAGTGACTTGGTGTATGCAATGAATGCCTTAAAACCCATCTCTGATAAGCCTAAAGCTGCTCGACCACAGCTACCCCCTAGAAAGAGCATCTTGAGATTGCTAGAGTAACCCTTATCCACTCACAGGGGAACCCCTGGACTCTGTGCACAGTATTTCTAATTTTGATGTCGTTTTAACAGAGCAAATTTCCTACAGACACTACAAAGGGAATCCCAAGTGTCCTCCTACTGGAGGAAATATTTTAGGGATGGTGATTGTAGTGCTGGGGGAGGACTTTGTCCCAGTTAAAGGGAGTTGAGTTTAGCGGGGTTACCCTAGTGTCACTGGGTGAAAGTGAGATTGTCCCTAAGATCCATGTGCCCTCTAATACTACAAAGTATAGGCAATGGGTCACCATCAAAAGGCAAGGTCTTGAGAGACAAAGGTTCCAGCATGACTATGGTGCGGAGTCAGCTGGTGTCACCAGAGCAGGTCGTACCCCAAGCATTCCACCAGATGTGGTTGCCGACAAGAGAAAGTGTCACTATCTAGTGGACCCTGTTCCATTTGAGTGGGCGGGGAGGTCTAGGTGGTCTGAAGGTTTCTGTGACCCATGCCTGTGGACTGTTTGCTTGGAAATGACCTTGAGCATAATACCTGGAAGGAAGTGGATCTCAAGGCTCATATGGAGATGTTGGGGTTACCTGATAAGATCTGTGGAATGACAGGGTCCACGGCTACGGAAGATGCGAGTCAAAAAGGGCTGGAGCCTGGAAAAATGGCCCAGCCAGCTGCTAAAAAAGCGGAAAGGCAGCCGGATGTGCGTAACCAGCCCCTGAATGTCTGCTCAGCAAGGTGGATGTGGTACCTGTGGTGGCTGCTCCAGAACCCACTGAGGAGGGCATTGCTTCCCTTGGTGACCTACCTGAACTTGCTGGATGGCATGTGGAAGGAGGACCCACCCAGGAGGATTTTTGTAGGGCAAAGAAGGAGTGCCCATCCCTAAGGGCATGAGGCAACAGGCCAAAGCCCATCAGCAGGTGATGGCTCTGGAAGTCATCACATTTACGGGGAGGACAACCTTCTTTATAGTGAGGTTGAGACTCCTATGCATGGGGCAACAAGGACCCTGGTGGTCGCCCCAATGTTAGAGGGCCGTCCTACTGGAGTTGGCTCACAAACTTACCCTGGCAGGACACCTGGCCCAAGACAAGACCTTTGCAAGGCTTTCTGTTGGCCTAAGATCAAGACATCCTCTGATGCATTCTATAGGACATCTGTGCCAAGACAGGGTCGATACTTAAATCCCCCTTAATCCCTTGCCTGTTGCTGGCATACCCTTTGAGAGGGTGGACATCAACATTGCTGGGCCTATGGATCCCCAGAGTGCTTCAGGCAACAGGTTTATCCTGGTTCTGGTAGATCATGCCACTAGGTACCCAGAGGCAATCCCTCTGAGGACAATGACTGCAGCTACAGTGGCAAAGGTCAGGATGGGTGTCAATCATCTCAAACCCCACTTTGAGAGGTCTGAACTTACCATGTTGTTGGTAACATATGGAGAGGAGGAAGAGGAGAATGAACTTCTTCCTGCCCTCTTAGACTCCAAGAAGAAAGTGAAATCAGAGTAAGGAGTTGTCCTTTTTCCCAGTCTGACTCCTTGAATAGCAGAGGGACTGCAACCAAGTATTAGGACACTACTCCATCTCTGTCTTCCCTCATCCCTGGGACTACCCACCTGTGGTATCCCCATGGTGTGGGCGCAGTAAGCAACTTTCCTGACAAGAACAAGTCTTCCTGGTTGTTCGGTAAGGTGAGGGCTAGCTTTATGGGAAAAGTCTCCAAAATGTGGGAATTGGGGGTGATAGAACCCTCCAGCAGCCCCTGGTCCAGTCCTCTGGTTCTGGTACCAAAAGCTGCCCCAACGGACACCAGACCTGAACTCAAGTTCTGTGTGAATTTTAGAGGGCTCAATTCAGTCACAAAGACAAATGTTCATCCCATCCCCTGGGCTGATGAGCTTATTGACCGGTTAGGGGCTGCCAGTACTTAAGTACCTTTGATCTTACATCAGGGTACTGGCAGATCACCCAACCGAAGGAGCAAAGAAGATGTCAGTCTTCTCCACTCCAGAGGGCCACTATCAGTTTAGTATGATGCCCTTTGGGCTCAAAAATGCCTCTTCTACCTTTCAGAGGTTGGTGAATCAGGTTCTTGCTGGAATGGAGGCTTTCAGTGCTGCCTACCTGGATGATATAGCTGTCTTCAGTAGCAGCTGAAAATACCACCTTTTTCACCTCCAGGCAGTGCTTCAGGCTCTGAAACAGGCAGGCCTGACTATCAAGGCAAGTAAGTGCCAGATAGGGCAGGGGTCTGTTGTGTACTTGGGACACCTGGTGGGCAGGAGTAAGGTGCAACCCCCCCAGGCCAAGATAGAAACTATCATGACCTGGGAGTCCTCTAAAACCCAGACTGAGGTTAGAGTATTCTTGTGCCTCACTGGGTATTATAGGATGTTTTTCAAGGGATATGGCGCCATTGTTGCCCCCTTGACAGAGCTGACGTCTAAGAACCAGCCCAGAGAAGTAATTTGGACAGAGGCATGCCACAAAGCTTTTGACTCCTTTAAGCAAGCAATGTGCAGAGCCCAAGTGCTCAAGACACCTGCCGTCTCCCAGGTGTTTATCATTCAGACAGGTGCCTCAGAGTATGGTATAAGGGCAGTACTATCACAGCCCAATGAAGAGGACCTAGACCAATCTATAGTCTTCATCTTCAGGAGGTTACTCCACAGGGAACAAAGGTGGAGTGCTATAGAAAGAGAAGCTTTTACTGTGGTCTGGGCACTGAAGATTTAGAGATCATACCTGTTTGGTACTTACTCCCTTATTCAGACTGACCACAGGCCCCTCAGGTGGCTCATGTAAATGTGGGGTGAGAATCCAAAACTGTTGAGGTGGTCCATTTCCCCACAGGGTATGGACTTCAGGGCGGAACATAGATCATGGGTAGACCTTGCCAATGCTGATGTTCTATTCAGGTTTTTCCGCCTTAGTGATGACAACTCCCTAGCCGTTTGGTTGATCTCCCCACTTTCAGCTGAGCGGGATACGTGTTAGATCAGTCATCCTTAAGATAGTCTTCCCCCAAACGTTTCACTTGCTTACTGCCTCTTTTTGCTGATTCTTTTTGTTGGCCATAGGACTCTGAGCACTTTGCCACTGCTGACCAGTGCTAAAGTGCATGTGCTTCTCCCCTAAACATGGTAACATTGGGGTTATCAAAATTGGCATATTCAGTTTACTTATAAGACCTTTTTAAAGTGGTATACCATATACCCAGGGCCTGTAAATTAAATGCTACTGGTGGGCCTGCAGCACTGATTATGCCACCCGCACAAGTAGACTTTCAAACCTATCTCTGGCCTGCCACAGCAGGGTCTGTGTGTGCAGCTTACTGCCACTTTGACTCGCCATTTCAACCCCTTTGTCGAGCCTTAAACTCCCCTTTAATTACACCTAAGTCACTCTTAAGGTAGGCCCTGGATAGCCTGGGCAGGGTGCATACACAGCACCCTGGGCAGGGTGCTGTGTAAGTAAAAGGTAAGACGTACTTTTAAGGTTTGCATGTCTTGGTAGTGACAAACACCCAAATTAGTTTTCTACTACTGTGAGGCGTATTCCTTTCATAGGTTAAACTTGGGTATTCTTTAATATCCTTTTAAGTTGTAAATCTTGATTAGAAAGGAGTAGCTCTTACATGTTTTATATCTTTGGAATGGTAATGATAAATCCTCTTTACTAGTAAAATTGGATTTAACCTTACTCTTTGAGAAATTTTACTTTTAGAAAGTGGGCATTTCTCTGCTCTTACTGCTCTGTGTGCCTGCAGCCTGTCTCCAATATATGTCTGGGGTAGGTGACAACTTCACTTTGTGCATTCTGCCTAGACAGCCACAAACACAGATGGGGTAGGTGTGTCTGAGTGCCCATCTGCATTCTGATGACTCTTCTTGGGCAGAAAGGAAGGGAAGAGCTGACACTTGCACCTGAATAGGTAGTGTCCTGTCCCCACACAAAGGGCTGATTACCCTCTACTGATAGTCTGGAGCCAAGGGATGGGAAGAAAAGACCTCTGTGCACTTCAAAGACCCTTCTTTGAAGTCACTCCCACGTCAAAGGCACAACTGGGTGTAGGTACTGGGTCTCTGACCCCACCAAGGTAGTACACTACTGGACCTGTGAAGAACTCTACTAGAAAAAAGGACTGCTGTGCTACTATTAAGACTACCATTCTGCTGGACTGCTTCTCTGGAAGATCTGCTTTTCTACTCTGCTGTGTTTGAAAAGTGTGAGAATGTCAAATGAACAATAAGTATGTAAAACATACCCAATAAAAGATAATTAACGTTTCATTGTTGTATATGTGTCTTTATTTTACAATCAAATAGGATTAAAATTGGGAAGAAAGGTAGGCACTCAGACACATAGTGGGCATGCTTCCATACCTTATCCACTAATATAGCCCTGGGAACCTCCATTTGTGTTGTCTGCCACTTGCATAGGCACATAAGTGCTACCAGCATGCAGATTATACATGTGGTCTTGTATGCTTGGTTAGAGAGGTGTGTGTTTGTAGCATGACCTATGTGAATTATGAGGAGTGGACTGATTGTTAAGTCGCGCATACCTTGACCATCTGCTTGCATGAGATCCCTCTGAAAACAAGTCTAGACAATGCTTTGTCTATCTCTTCATGTCTCAATTTTAGTCTGAATTAATATGGCACAGGAGACCAGGGAAACCTTTGCTAATCCCTCCCCATAGTTGTCTGCTTAGGCTCAGGAGGACATGCTTTTCTTTTACCTTTATTGCTTGCTGCGCTTCGGGTGAAATTTGGTTCTTGACCAGCAATGAGACTGCCAAAAATACAGTTGACAATTGCTAAATTCAACTCCTTAATTTGAGGTGTCTGGGGTCCTGTGACCCATTCCTGGGACAATTGAGTATATCTACATTTGAAAACTGTGGTAAAAATCCTGGGGCAGACTCGCCTAAGTTCCCTTAAAAGTGCTTCCAGAAAGACTTAAGAACCTTTGGGTTGGATGGACAGCATACTGCTTGAAAACATGGCAAATGTCCTGTCCACAGTGCAGTGCATTGACTCTATTGTACTAATATGGTGAACAAAACACCTGGCGCGTTTTGACAGAAGATGAAGGTAGCAAAGTATGGCCTATGCGAAAAGTGGTGTGTGCAATGATCTGCGGGTCACCCCTACCTTGAACATCTTCCTTCTACCCTATAAAAACAGACCTAAGCTAGGCTTTGACTATTCAATCATACCTCTTCACTAGAATTCTGATTAGTAATGTGTGGGGGCCCAGTAAACCTTTACTAATGACCCCTCATGACAGTCTGCTTGGCCTCAGGAGGATTTGCCTTTGGTTGGCTTGAAGCAACTATCTGAGCTAAATCCAACTCCTTCCAGTGTGCAGTTGTAAATTGAACTATGTCTATGGATGACTTGTTGACAAAATTTGAAAACTAGGGTAAAATTCCTGGGACAGACTCTGATTGGTTCCCTAAAAAGCAAACCATGGCGATGTCCGGTCCACCGTTACGTGCAGTAAATTAACCAAATTGCACTTGAAACGTGGCAGACCGAACATCCACCACATTTTGGCAGAGTCTACTGCTCCGTGTTGGTAATCCGTCTCCGAAACCAGGGGGGCCGACCTCCACAATGGGCAAGACTGATGCCAAGCACGCCAAACAATCCCGGCTCCCGTTCGAAGCTCCTACAAAAAAATCCCACGCCCAACCGCCGGGAGACGGCGATGCTGAAGGGGGCAGCGCAGATGAGGTGGATTGGAAAGCGCTCCTCTTAAACATGCAGACCAGCCTCACCTCCAATGACTCCAAGATCGATGGTATGACGCGCCGCCTGGACTCCGTGGTGCATAGATTGGATCAGCACGAGGAGCGATTTAAGGAGGCTGAACAGCGGGTCTCCGGGCTGGAGGATGGGGCGACGGCCACCACGTCCAAGGTATCGCAGATGGAGCGATTGCTGAAGGTGATCGCCGACAAAAATGAGGATTTAGAGGCGAGATCGCGCCGGAACAACGTTCGCCTTATTGGTCTGGCGGAGACTACCTCAGTGGGCAGGATGGAACTATTCGTCGAGAAACTTCTCTCCGATCTCTTCGGCGCGGACGCCTTCTCTCCTCAGCTGGTGGTGGAACGGGCTCACCGCACTTTGGGCCCTAGCCCCGTGCCCGGCGCGCCCCCGAGGCCTATAGTCATCCGTTTTTTGAATTACAGGGATCGAGACACCCTTCTCCGACTTGCCAGAGAAAAACAACCAGTCCTCTTCGAAAACACCACGCTATCCTTCTTTCCGGATTTTACACAATCTGTGCAAGACGCACGTCGTAAATTTGGCCAGGTCAAGAAACGACTGCTTCAACAGGGACTTCAATACTCCATGATATACCCGGCCCGGCTACGGGTTGTCCATCGTGGCAAGCCACATATCTTTCAGGATCCTGCCCAAGTTGAACTGTTTCTGAAAGACCACAAAAGATCTATTGACCTGGCCCACTCCCCTTCGGGGAGTACGAGATCCCGATCGCCCACTTCTGCCCTTGACTGACTGGGGATATCTGGCTGCCGTTGAGCTCCGTTGATGGTATTCTTTTGATGTGCACTTATTTCTGCCTCTGCCTTTCTTCTATGCAATTCAATGACTGCTTAATATGTGACTCTGTGTTCTCGCCCGTTCTGGTGCAGTTACCACCCATTAGGCTATGCCTCTCCTTTTCTTGATGGTTCCTTGACGATGTTTCAACTCGATTGCGCCCTGGCACCAACCTCCCCCTCCCGTGTTTCTCCACTGGATCTTGGCTCCAGGGGGTAGCGGGTGAGATATCGGGGGAGTGGGATGGCGGGTCTGGACCCCTGGTGTTCCCCACTTGGGTGCTCCCTCATGAGTGAATGACAAGATGTTTTGGGTTTGTAAGGGGTGGGGGTGATGCCCGGCATGATTGGGATGTCGGAGTGGGTGGGTGGGTGGGCTCTCAGGTATTTATTTTAGGTTTGTTGGTTTTTTTCAGCATGAACACTACACGCAGACTTGTTGACATAGCACAGCTCGTTGCCCTTACTAGATGGCTACACGTTTGGGACAGCCGCCGGGTGGGTTTATTGACCTGGGGTTCCCGTGTCCGAGGACCTAGCGCACGCCACACACACTGAGCCAGGTGGGGGGGGACTGCTCACCGCTATTTCTTGGAATGTCAGGGGATTGGGGGACCCGAGGAAAAGGCGGCAAATCTTGGGAGCTTTGGATAGGCTGCATGTTCAGGTAGTCTTCCTGCAGGAGACACATATGGACCCCCTCCGTCGGGGATCCTTTGCTGCTAGATGGGCTGCGCACTCGCTTTTCGCGTCGTATTCATCCTATGCAAGAGGCACTGCTATTCTTTTAAAACGTGGGGTTCCTTTTGTTCCCCTGGGTACAGCCAAGGATGCAGAGGGCCGATATTGTGTAGCGTGGGGTAGGATAGGCATCAAGACTATTACCCTGGCTTGCTCTTACGGTCCCAATTGTGATGACCCACGCAGCTTTATTGCTCTTTGGAACAAAATCCGGGAGGTGGGCTCCACGCACCTCATCTGGGGAGGCGACTTCAACGCTGTGCTAGACCCTGCTGTGGATAGATCCAACCCCTCCGCTTGCCACTATGATAACACACACAGATACCTGAGGGACATATGCGACACTCAAGAGGTCGTGGATACCTGGCGTCATTTACACCCGACCTCCATGGAGGGCACACACTGGAACACTGCTTATGCCACATGGGCTAGACTAGATTACATTATGATAAATAGGGCACTGGCCCCCTCCCTGGTCAGTGTGCAACACATAGGCCGCACATTCTCCGACCACTCTCCGGTGCTCGCCAAATTCCGCTTACCGGACATAATGGGTAGATCCCCGACATGGCGACTACAGCCCAACATCTTACTCGATGAACTGTTCCGATCCGAACTAGGGCAGGAACTAGAAGACTTCATTTCGCGTAACAGAGGCTCAGTTGACCGTGTGGCCACCCTATGGGAGGCACTGAAAGTCACGATGCGTGGAGTATGTATCTCTAAGAGTTCCGGGGTGTTGAAGACCTTACGGGCTACACTACATAAATTAGAATCCACGTTACATACTCTGGAAACTAATCCAGACTTTGCTGTCAGCACAGATGCGCAAGCACAGTACCGTGCGGCGATGTCTGAATACACTTCCACTGCCGACAGAGAGGTACACTTCCGGGGCAAATACTTCCGGGCTCGGACATACGGAGAGGGTGAACGCCCCGGTCGATCCCTTGCGAACGCGGTCCGTCTGCTGCGTGGCTCCAATTTCGTGCTAGAACTTGAGGGGGAAGACGGAGTTCCTATACGCGACACACAGTCGCTCTTGGCGGCTTTTACTATGCACTATTCCACGCTTTACTCTACCACCAGAGTTGGCGCACTGGACATGGACGACTACCTGAGGGAGCTCACCCTGGGCTGGCACTCGGATTGTCAGCGGGAGTTTTTGGCGGAACCCATAGGCCTGGACGAAATCAGAGATGCAATTAATCAGATGGCACCTGGAAAGGCCCCCGGTCTGGACGGTCTGCCCATGGATTTTTATAAGGCTTATATGGATCTCCTAGCCCCTGTGCTTCGAGAAGTTTTTCTGGAGGCGCATGAGACGGGTGCGCTCCCTCCATCAATGCAGGAAGCGCTGATTACTTCTCTATTGAAACCGGGTAAACTGCCTCACTCGTGTGACTCTTACCGCCCTCTCTCTCTGATTAATTGTGACGCAAAAATTCTGGCCAAGGTTCTAGCCAATCGATTACAGCTGTTACTGGGCGGTCTGGTACTGTCGGATCAGGCAGGGTTCGTTCCTGGCAGAGCCACTTCCAATAATCTTCGGACGCTTTTCTCCATTATGCACAATGTAGACCCTGATTTGCCACTAGTGGCGGTCTTTTTGGACGCCACTAAGGCCTTTGACTCCCTGGAATGGGACTATCTGCATTGTATCCTGCGTAATATGGGATTCCCACTGGGTTGCACGCGCTGGATCGATATCCTGTATGACCGGCCAGTCGCTAGAGTGGGGATAAATGGGCGGATATCGGAGGCTTTTGCGATCTCGCGGGGCACCCGTCAGGGGTGCCCCCTATCCCCGTTGTTGTTCGCGGTGGCGATGGAGCCACTGGCTGCCCGGCTCCGACAACATCACCGAGACAAGGCGTTGCGTTGTCTCCAGAGAGAGGTACTGATCTCCCTATACGCGGATGATATTACACTATACATCCGGGATCCCGCCACTAACCTAAATCCCATCCTTCGAGAGTTTATTCGTTTCGCAGGCATGTCTGGTGTTCATATTAACTGGGGTAAGTCCACTGTCTTCCCGCTGACCGCGGCTGCTCGGCCGTTCCAGCTGGAATACCCCTTACGATGGGAGGAGGATGAAGTTAGATACCTTGGCATACTTCTCTCTCGTGATCGGGAGGAGTTGATGCGGTTGAACTATGGTCGCACCTTTGATCACATTCAGACCTGCGTAGCCAGGTGGATCACGCTGCCTCTCTCCCTCGCGGGCCGAGCCTCCCTCATCAAGATGGTAGTTCTTCCTAAGCTCCTCTACCTCTTCCTAAATATCCCATATTACCCAGGCCGGTCCTTTTTTCGACTCCTGCGCTCTGAGCTTATTCGGCTGGTGTGGGGAGGAAGGCGGCCGCGTCTTAGTTGGGAGACACTGACTCGCCCCTTCGTGCAGGGGGGGTTGGACCTGCCGAACTTTGAGTTGTACTATTATAGCGCGCAAGCCCACTTTATACATCACTGGATCCGCCCCACTCCCTTTCTACCACAGACAGCTGTAGAACATTGGCTGGCGGATCCTATCCCGCTGGTGGGTGCGATATTTAGTGCGCCGGAGACTCGGACGATGTACCGTACCACTATTTCCAGTTCCATTCTGGCGTGGCAATACATAGCGAAACTTGCCCACACAACTTTGCTCTATTCTCCACTGCTTCCCCTGGCATATCACCCCCGGCTGCCCCTCTTACAAGAACAATTGTTTAAAAACTTTATGGCTAAATTTCACATAGCGACATGGGGGGATCTCTATCATGATGGCCTCTTCCGCTCCCAGACACACTTATCTGCTGACACTGCCCCAACCTTCATGGACACATTCCTCTATACCAGGCTTCGCAGTGGTATCCGAGCATTGACGGGGGACTTCCCCAGCGAACCGCCCACTCCAGAGCCCCTCCATCAGCTACTCAAGGCTGTCACTCCCTCACACGCGGTCTCCACCCTCTACCACTCATTACGCACTTCACCAGATTCCCTACCTTGTAGGGCACGGGCCAAATGGGAGGAGGAGTTGGGTCAGCCCATAGCGGACGAGATTTGGAGCTATTGCTGCTTGCAAACCGAACAAATCTCCTCCAGCAGCAGGTTCAGGGTGATTCACTATAAATTCCTACATCGACTATACTGTACTCCAGCGCACATGCACAGGGTGGGCCTTCGGGAGGAAGATCTCTGCTGGCGCTGTCATGCTCCTGCGGCTGACTTCCTTCATATGGCGTGGGGATGCCGCAAATTAGCCACTTACTGGCAACATGTATATTCTGGCATTTCGGAAATGATTGACACCCCTCTTGTACCCTCTCCGACGCAGGCACTGTTGGGCTACACCAAAACTACTAAGAAGCCGGTTCGTAGATTTGTCACAATTGCCCTTCTCATGGCTAAGCGACTCATAGCATGTAGATGGGGGAGGGGCAGAGCTCCGAAATTTAAGGATTGGATCCAAGACATGGTTCACTGTCAGGACAATGTACTACTATACGCTGAACTCCTCCCTTCCGCATCCCGACCGCTTGACATTTGGGGTCCCCTACAGACGTATCTATTGTCACACCCGCAGACTTAACGCACCTTCCCACTCACATCCACATTAGATCTCCGCGCTCTTCATCCAATTGCTTTACCCCGGTTGGGGGGGCGGAAATTAGTGGAATGTAGTCAAGCGATGAGTCCTGAGTTCCCCTCCACTTTTCTTGTTCTCCGACATGGATGGATCTCATGGTACTGCCATGTTGCGCTAGGTATTGTGATAGGGAGGGGGGAATGACAACGCACAGTGCTGAGGGTTGCCTCTGCACGCCGGTGCATAATGCTATGGAGTGCTTACTGACTGCGGGGCTTCCATGGGGGGGTGACGCGTTCCTCTAATGTGTGTCCTAGTTTATTAGTTCCTATGCCGCAGCCGGCCCTTGGAGGGTTGTAGGCAGGCAGCTGTGTTCAACGTTAAACTCCTCATGTATACCAGGCCGCCGGCCACTTGTTGGTTGTAGGCATGGGGCTGTGTACTGTGAAGTCATGCTGAATAAAGGTTTTTTAAAACAAAAAAAAACAAAAAAAAGAAAAAAACATTTTGGCAGAGTCTGAAGTACGAAGCAGGCAACCAGTATGACCGATATGTACCTATTTACTGGAGTTCATAAAGACACAGTGGCTCAAATCTAATTTAGGACGAAAAAAAGTAATGGGTTATAACACTACTTTTGTTTGGAACTATTAGAAAGATTTTCAAAATTCGATGGAACAATTTGAAGGCTGCATAGGTAATCAAGTAGTTGGTCATGAAAGATATGTATGATTGGTTCACGTTATTCAGTTTCCTTGACATGCACACTGGGAGCAATAGTACCGACTCTCATACCACTTACTTTCCTTGCCAATTGAAAACTCTGCATTGGCGATATCGTTGCCTCTTTTTCTCTATTTCAGATTATATGAAATCTTCCCACATCTGCAGGGGTTGGATTCCTAACCCAGCGTAAAAGGACGTAGCTCAGTGTACTATGCTGAGTAACAAATACCGGTTGGACTGCAGCCCTGTCACTAACCCACCAAGCAGTCCTCTGCAAGCAGTGATGCCAGGTTACTTATCAGACCTATTACAGGGACAAAGTGGTAATCCAGACCATCTTTCGGTCTTGAACAACACAATCAAGCATAGTACTAGGACCAACAGTGACTTTAAAAAAATAATTTAATTTAAAAGTTTTCGTCTAGGATTTAAAATGTACACAGTAACCACACAGCCTGAAAGTAGGAAAGCAATTGCAATCCATTGCACAAGTTATTCCTTTCCAGCTTATTGGTACCCAACTCTACATACATCCTTATTTCTGTGCACTTTCCCTTTTCATTATCTCTACTTTCAAGCTTGCCACTAAGTTTCTTATGTGCTCTCATGTTGACCTTTTCCTGCCATTTTAAATTCCACCCTCCCGCCCCTACTCCTTGATAGCCCCACCCCTCATCCCATATAGTGAAGGAGGATACATCCCTTTTTATGAGCTGCAGCTGATTTGGCAGCTTCCAGGAGACAGTACTCCCACGGTGGCTCCCCAGCTGTGCCCACACCCACTTTTCGAAAGCCATTTAAAATTTGACAATTACCAAATCAATATGAGCAAAAAGGTAAAAATAATTTCAAAAACATACAAAACCGCCTCAGACTTTATCCGACTCCTCTGTTTGCCATCTACAGATAGTTTCTTTTGCCTCTTTTTCATTCAGAAAAAAATATGATTGACCCCCCCGCAGAGGTTTTAAATGTGCAGGCTCCTGCAAGAATACTTGAGCAGCAGTAGCTTTCAGCGGCTCTATCAGTTGGCGTAATTGCCAACGTCTGTCCATTGACACTTTATGAGCATACAAAAAAAGTGAAAGTCAACCGTCACCGGGGAGCTAGGACGAGCCTTCAGATATACAGCTTGCCGAAGCAGAAAATTTCCCCCAAAAAAACAAAAAATGGCCGCGGATAGCGAGACCCCTGTTTATGCTGTATGAGTGGGAGTCTATGAGCCCTTTGCAGCTGGCAGTCCCAGTCCCAGTCCCCCAGATCCGGGAAAGCCTTCTGTAGGAGTTGAACTATAAATGCCCTGGGATCTGACCCCCCTTTCCCCTCTGGGATTCCGAACAGTGTGAGATTATGCTGCCGCTGGCGGTTCTCCAAGTCCCCTAACTTAAACTGCATCGCTGTAATCTGGGCATCGTGGATCGGAAGTGAACAGGCCGTTTGTGAATTGACTTCCTCGGTGTTTGATGCCCTCTCCTGTAATTCCATAATGCTACTCGCCAGTGACTCGAACTTTTGTGTAACCTCCTTCAATGACTGCTGTATGCTGTGATTGTCGGCTCGAGCCTGAGCATAATGCTCCTGTGCTTCTAGTCTATGATCTTTAAGGCCTGAAGGATCAAGGAAAGTGTCGGCTCTGCGGGATCCTGAGACTTCCCCGTTTGTTGTTCCATGGCTCCCTGCTGGAGCATTTGTGGAGTACTAGAGACAGATTGAAAACCAGCCAGATTAAGGGTGGGTGATTGGCCAGAAAGTATAACAGGTCCTGGCTCAAAATGATCTGCCTCTATTTCTGTCGTCCCTATATTACCAGTACCATCATCTATCAGACTAGTACCTAACAGCCGAGATATTATTGTCTTTACCCCACCCTTTGCTTGAACCCAGCGGCGTAAGGGGCTATCAGCGGAAGTATCTTTATTTTGTGAAAAAACAGTACGTTGTTGATCCAGCCCATTATGAATTTTCTTGCCGCCTTTGGTAGTTTTAGGCTTTGTATTTTTCTTTTTAGCAGACCTATTAGATAACGGAGAAGCCTTCTTTTACACATGTTTACCAGAAGCTTGATGGAGCTCCTGTGACTCAGATAAAATAGCCCCATCACGTAGCTCACTATCAACGGACAGAATCCATGGTGTAGATTGCAAATTGCTATCCGTATCCATATCAGAGTTCGAGCTAGGGGGAACTAAGGCATGGCCTATAGCTGATGTTGTAGCTAGGAAGCAGCCACTAACCCCTTGGTTCTGCTCCGAACCAAACAAATCGTCCGACAATGAGCATTCACTACTATGTAGACTAGATACACTGCCAGGTTCATTGGGTTCAATTTGTAGACCGCTCTCCGCAAGGTCACTCGTTTCACAGGCCTCTGGTGTTAAAATATGCGCAACCATTGGTTCACCTAAGTGTGTTGAGGCATTTTCTACATTAATCAATCCCCTTCACCAATTCAGAAGTAAACTTTTACATAAGCCTTGGCGTGCTTATATTGCCAGAAGCAGTCTTAGAGCAACTTTGTTTCACTGGGAGGCCTCCAGAATAATGTCTGCAATTTTGTTACCAGTAATTGGCTCAGAGGCAGCGCCCACCGCAAGCAGCTCTGCCGCTTTCCCTGGCCCCAAGAGGCGCAGCAGTGACTTTCCGACTTTTGAGGCAGTCTTCGTAGAATCCCCTCGCTGTATCACCGGTAGTTCTTCAGCCTCGCCTGTGTGTTCGTTGCCTGTTGCTCCTGTCAGGTTAGCTGGCAGCCGCCCCGCCCGTGTGGCTCTGGCCGCTGTCTTTGGTGGAGCCATATTTTTACTGGAAGCATAGTCAGGGCCGGACTGGGAACCAAAACCGGCCCTGGCAAAGTTCTCGATTCCCCCTCCCCCCTCCCCCCCCCGCCCATTGGGCGTGCGGCCGAGCTCTTTACCAGGGCCGGCTTTCGGCCGATTTTGATGCAGGGCCGATTATGCAGCTAAGCTGCAAAAACGGCCCTGTAACAAAAGCGGCCCCCCAGGGGCCAAAAACCGGCCCCCACCCCTGCAGCGCACCGGGGGATTGCCCGGTGCCCGCTACCGCCAGTCCGGCCCTGAGCATAGTCCGAGCTGACAAGTAATCCAAAGGCTGGTCCCTGCCAGTGAATCGCCGAGTTCTGCACGGCCCCCAAACGAGCGAACCAGGAGACGTACACCAGCTGTCTGATACCGCGGAGCACTGCTGCCTGCATACATCTTGATAAGTTTCTCCCGTGGTAAATCCTTGTGTACCCTTTTGTCCTTTGCTCGATTATGCTATTTTTACAACTTTATCAGACCATATCTCATTCATTTGCCATACCGGGTGCCTGCTCTCCTTGGTGGCATCAGCCTGCCATCTTGCTCCTCCCATCTGTAGTGGATAGTCCTAAAAGTAGGAAAGCAATTATGCACGTGGAAAGTAGCAAAAATAAAATTAAAATTTCTAGCATGTTTAAAATGTTCCTAGCAGCCTCTAGCAATTTCTAAGTTCCAAACTATATTTTAGTCATAGTATTGAATAGCAAACTTGCCCATATAGAGTTTCTCAAATGTAAACGCACATTATAAGTGCCGATCGTTAATACATCTGTCTTTTATCGGGTTTCTGCCAAGGAGGAAATGTGCACTAGCGAAAAAGCACCCTTTTCCGGCCCAAACTATTTGACTGATAGTGACTGATCAGCAATGTGGCGTGACCCCTGGTGATAATCTTAGTGCTTACTCCAAATCAGTGGTCAAATCCTTGACTTAACATAGGGTTTTACAACTGATTTAACTTGTAGTCACAAAAAATGGAGCTCAGAGACTTAATATTCTTAACAGCCAGAACTGTCAGGACCCAGAATGCAGCAGCTCTGTCCACATGTTGATTTTAAACGGCCATTACTAAAACCTTGAGATCTACACAGTAGGAGGCCACATTAGAATTGTAACCCCTGTCACTGGAGATAATAAGCAATATGACCTTTACACGTCTGAATAATGATCTGCAGGTGAGAATAATGGAAAAACAACCTAACTTAGCCTAACTAAAATGGAGTCTATCGCGGGGTAAACAACATCCCAGGATTAGAAGTAGTGGTGACTCATTTTGAGTCTTGTGTATTACAGTGTATGATTATAAAGTGTACATGAATGCACACGTCTAATAAAATATAAATATAAATACATAAAACGTGTTATATGTAAATTCATGAAATAAATGAAATTAAAGCATTAATGCAATTGATCTTTGATTAAAATGTGTTTTGATAAAAGAGCAAATCGGGTATTATCTTGGAATCTGAATAATGCTGCTGTGTGCAAAAAGTGCAAACAGAAAAGGTTAAAAAAAAGTGTTCAAAAGTGATTTCCTTCATTTGGATTCAGAAAAGCAGGAGCAGTTCCTTACCTCTGGCCTGGATATAAGTAGGGTATTTCACATATTTTTCCCAATCGACGATGGCATGGTTTAGTCTCCATAATTCCCAAGAGACTACGTAGCAACAAGTGAGGTGGTTGCATAGGCATGTTCGATGCAGTGGTTCGGCTCTTTGGGTTTAGCACCAATTGCTAGTAAAGGAGACGGACCGGCACATTAGAACAGATCCTGTAGTTCCATGGCATTCAGAGGTGGTGATGCTGTTTTGTTCTTTATCTTTGTAGCTGTAGATGACTCGAGGGTTGAAAACAGTCCATCATACTTGTAGAGAGCCCCCCGGACTCTCCCCAACAGTGTAGCACATAACACGCATCCCTACACCCCTCGGGGCGGGCTCGTCCCGAGGGGATAAATAAAGGTGGGCAAGACCGCACGTGGTCTTCCGGCCCAGAACTGTACAGTGGCGTCCGTGTGTCCTTTGCTGCTGCGTAACCACAGTAACTGCGGCACCAGGCCGCGCCGCGCAACACTGGCGATGAGGCCGGTCGCAACTTCGCGTGCTTTTGCCTGTGTGCCTGGCTGGTGCGGAGCCCACCCACATCGCCGCTGCCCCTGGTGCTCACCTGGTGCTGGACCTGAGCGGAGCCCACCCGCATGCTGCCGGCGTGGAGTCTGTGATATCCGGGGGTGAGTGAATGCCCAGGCGCCCCTGCGCGCTGCTCCGTGTCCTCGTGGGTGCCTCCCGTGGCGCTCTCTGCCGGCTGCATCGGCCGACTTCCTGGTGGGGGCCTCGGGGAAGCTGCCCTGCTCCTGCCTGCCTGGCTGCTCGCTCGCTCTCGAGTGAGGCACGTTCTGGGGCCATAACGAGGTGGAGAGCCCTCGAAGCGAGGGGAGAATGGACATTTCAGCACCGTGCTGCTGCCAATAAAGTTTCTCGAGTGCTTTCAAGCTCTGTAAGCCTGGAATCAGCCATCATACTTAGGCAAGAAGGTGCAGACTCAAACAAGCATTGGCAAGGCCAACCACGTGGGGGCAACATCACGTCCACACACAGGGTGACTATAACAAGCATTGGCAAGGCCACCCAGACAACACATTTCAATAAGCATTGGCAAGGCCAACTGGAAGAAAAAAGAGAAACAGGACTACCCTGAGCCGACCACAGTGGTAACACCACAGCCACACCCACTACTGCTGCACGATGTCCACAGGAGCTGCAGCAGGTGCGGGCGCGCCACAGGCTGGCGGATCCAATCAAGGCGCCGGCAACAATCATCCGCCGCCACCGGTGGTCTCCCACACCGCAGTAGCACCGCTGCCACCATTCAGCGAGACCGCAGATCCGGCCACAGCGGCGCCAAGGTGGAAGGCCTGGGTAGGGCGCTTAAATCACTACTTTAAAGGGACCAGGGAGACCGATGGGACAGTCAAGCGGTCACTACTCATTTACTATGGCGGAGCCGAAATCTATGATTTATTCGACACGCTTCCCAACACAGGGAATGAGGATGACTACGACGCAGCGGTTAGAGCACTGAATGCGCATTTTGACCCCCAGCTCAATCCGCATTTCGAGAAGTTCAAGTTCCGGAGGGCGTGGCAAACGGACACGGAATCCGTCGACATGTTCTATGCGCGGCTGCGCCGGCTGGCCAGCATGTGCCCCTTCGTGGACCAAAGAGTGGAGATAAGAGACCAGATCATTCTAGGCTGCCGCTCCAAACTCTTGCGCAAGCTAATCCTTCGCCAGCCAGGAATCTTTCTGGATGAGATCCTCGTGCTTGCCCGGTCCCATGAGCTGTCGGATGCCCGGGCAGAAGAAATGGAGGCGGCCCTCCACGCCCCAGTGGCTACGGGGTCGGGGTTCAAGAGCACACCCATCAAGGAAGAAAAGGTGGAGGCGATCCAGCGACATCCCGCTGCACCCCGCCAAGCGCCCAAACCAGCGCCAGGAGGGTCGTGTGGGTATTGTGGGGAAGACCACCCAGCGACAGCCGTCTGCGGGGCAAAAGGGAAGACGTGCTCCCGCTGCGGGAGGATGAACCACTATGCCCGAGTGTGTCGGGGCGGGCGTTTCCGACAGCCGTCATCGAGGCCCAGGTCCGGGCCCCAGCAAGTGCGCCAGATCTCGCAGGAAGAGCCACTGGCGAACCAAGACCGCCAGCCACAGCCACGGCCCCCGATATACGAAGACGAAGACGACGAAGTCTTCGTGGTATCATACGTCAGCCGGACGGGATCCCGGCGAAGACCGCCGCCCATGTGTTCTGTCTCGGAGGGAGACACGGAGATCCAAGCCCTCATAGACACTGGGGCCTCGGTCAACGTAATGGACTCCGACCAATACGACCGTCTGTCACCGCGACCCCCCTTGACGCCGTCCAGGGCGCGCATATACACATACGGGGGAACAGACCCTCTTCCTCTCCATGGCATCATCAGCGCCACCATCGCCAGCTGGGGGTACTCCACCCAGACACAATTTCATGTCACGGAAGGTAAGAAGGGGACACTGCTCAGCTGTCACATGGCGGAAGATCTCGGTCTAGTGTTCTTTGCAAACCAGATTCACGAGTCCCACGCCGAAGACATCCTCCAAGAGTTCCCTACTCTCTTCACCGGCCTGGGGAAACTCAAGGGCAAACGTTTCAAATTGCACATAGACCAGTCAGTACGGCCAGTAGCCCTCAGGCATCGGAGGGTGCCATTCAACTTGCGCCCTCAAGTGGAAGAGGAGCTGCGGAAGCTCGAGGAGCTGGACGTTATCGAGAAGGTGTCTGGCCCCACCCCCTGGGTGTCCCCGCTGGTCTGGCATCCAAGCCGAAGCAACCGGGGGCCATCAGACTCTGTGTGGATATGCAGCTACCCAACACCGCAGTGAAAAGGGAGCGGCATATCACCCCCACGATGGACGATATAGTGGCAGACCTCAACGGGGCGAAATGGTTCTCGAAGCTAGACCTCAATGCCGGCTATCATCAGCTAGAGCTTGACCCGAGCAGCCGGTACATCACCACATTTTCGACTCATGTTGGGCTCCGGAGGTACAAAAGGCTGAGCTTCGGAGTCTCCTCGGCGGCGGAGGTTTTCCAGAACGCAATCCGTGAGACCCTGTCCGGGCTGCAAGGGGTGATCAACCTCAGCGACGATATCTTGGTCGTCTCGAACACGCTAGAGGAACATCACGCGCACCTCAGGGCCACGCTCCAGAGACTGGCAGAATGCGGGTTGACACTGCATAAGGCAAAATGCTCGTTCTACCAAGACAGCGTGGACTTCTTTGGATACACCTTCACTCGGGAAGGGCTCCTAGTGGATCCGAAGAAAGCCGAGGCCATCAGAGCCGCCCAGACGCCTCGCAGTCCGATGGAAGTAAGGAGCTTCCTTGGGATGGCCACCTACTGTGGGCGCTTCATCCCTAACTTGGCCACCATATCAGAGCCTCTACGCGCTCTCATGCGCCATGATCACCCATGGGAATGGACACCAGCAGCCAACAAGGCGTTTCGAGAAGTCAAAGAGGGACTCCTCGACAAAACGATCATGGCCTACTTTCACCCCCGAAGGAAAACGGAGTTGGTGGTGGATGCCAGCCCGGTGGGCCTCGGGGCGGTCCTCCTGCAGGAGCACAGTCATGAAGTGTGGAAGCCAGTCGCGTATGCCAGCAAAGCCCTCACTGATACCGAAACGAGGTATGCCCAGATTGAACGGGAGGCGCTGGCTATCAAGTGGGCCTGCCAGCATTTCCATCTGTATCTCTGTGGACAAGAGTTCACTGTGGTGACGGATCACAAGCCACTGATCCCACTGTTCACGGGACTATCCAGGCTGGCACCGCCGAGGATTGAGCGGTGGGCTGTACAGCTCCAGGCGTATGACTTTAAAGTAATTTACAGACCCGGGGCCCACAACCCCGCGGATTATCTCTCCCGTCACCCCGAACCAAACACACCGTCCGCCGCAACGGAGAACACCTGCGGCACGGAGGCGTTTGTCCGCATGATCACACAGGGGGCATGCCCCAAGGCCATCACGCTGGAGGAGATCAGTCAAGCCACTCGTGAGGACCCCACCCTCAAGCTCGTCCGCAGGGCTCTGGACAGCAACGGATGGTCCCACTTCATGGACGGGGCAAGAGCCCTGAGACCCGAGGTTAGCCACACTCGACAGCAATTGTGGCATGTCCGGAGTGAGCTCAGTCTGGGAGAAGAAGGAATAATCCTAAGGGGCCGCCTCATCGTAGTCCCGGAAAGCCTCCAGGACAGAATTCTTGCACTGACGCATGTGGGCCACCAGGGAATGGCCAAGACTAAAGCTCGGCTGCGGGACAAGGTCTGGTTCCCAGCCATGGACTCGAAAGCGGACGAGATGGTTCGCCAGTGTCACACCTGCACCATCACTGGGGGAGACCCAGCCCCCGCTCCTGTGATCACCGAGGCAGCCTGTGAGACGCCGTAGACACATCTCAGCATGGATTTCGGAAGCTTCCCGGACGGTCGACACATGATGGTCATTGTCGATTTCTTCTCCAAATTCCCGATCATCGAAATACTGTCATCCACGGCGTTTCCCTCAGTCAAGCGGGCCCTAGGTCGAGTGTTCGCGACGATGGGGCTGCCAGAAGAGGTTAAGACTGACAATGGGCCCCCCTTCCAGGGGAGGGAGTTTCAGGAGTACCTGGCAAGTCTAGCAATCCGACACCGGAAGATAACTCCCTTGTGGCCCCAGGCGAATGGAGAGGTCGAGCGACTGATGAGGACGCTCAACCGAGCGCTGAGGATTGCCGTGGATGAGGGAGAAGATCCAGAGGCAGCTCTGGACCAGTTTCTCGGAGTGTACCGCCAAACACCCCACAGCACCACCAAATGTGCCCCGGGCTCACATCCTGTTCAAGCGGGCCCCGCGGGACCTCATCCCGTCCGGTCCAGGGTGGGTCCCCGTGCAGAGAGACGGAGCGGCCATCCAAGCGAGGCGTGAAGGCACGAATCAGAAGGCGAGTGAGGCTGGAAGAGCCCAAGAACCACAGGTACAAGTCGGAGACCGAGTGGTCATCAAAGATCGACACCCGGGGTGGAAATTCCGGACCCCATATGAGCCCGAGGTGTGGACGGTAATGGCGGTTCAAGGGACCATGGTGACAGCCCGGCGAGGCCAACAGGTCATCACAAGGAATGTGTCAAGTTTCAAGGCAGCTGCAGGAATGGACACTGATGGTGACGAGCCCCAAGCCCGATGCCCTCCCCCGAACAGGGTTATCCCGGCGTCTCCCGGCAGGGTGCCGTCTCCTCCGGGGGCTAGCCATTGGTCACCTCTGCGGAGAGAGGATTGTCCAAGACCCACTGGCCCAGATCCGGACGAGAGGAGGTCGCTGACGGATCCTCTGTCCAGTCCCCCGGCATCGTACACCCGGAGCCAGAGGCCTGGTCTACGTCCTAACCCGGTCCCCAGCCAAAGACTGGCAGACTTTGTGTGTCCCTCCCCGTGAGGAGGCGAACGTGGACTTTGAACTAAAAGAAAGGAGGGATGTAGAGAGCCACCCGGACTCTACCCAACAGTGTAGCACATAACACGCATCCCTACACCCCTCGGGCGGGCTCGTCCCGAGGGGATAAATAAAGGTGGCCAAGACCGCACGTGGTCTTCCGGCCCCGAACTGTACAGTGGCGTCCGTGTGTCCTTTGCTGCTGCGTAACCACAGTAACTGCGGCACCAGGCCGCGCCGCGCTACAATACTGACCACACTTCACCATCGGCAGGTGCATTTTTCTGCAGTAGGTTTGGTTCAACTTCAATGGGCTCAAATTGTGTGCACTGCCCACTGCAGGCTTGGGGGCAGGCTGAGGGTCCGCAGCTCTAAGCTGCAACAATGTAACAGAATTCACTCGACAGCTCGCGGCATTAATTGATGCATTCTTGACTGAGATCTGAGAGTCAGTGTCCAATGGCTACTAACGATATAAGTCTGGGTGAGGTCAGGACATGAGTTTTGTGACAGGCACTTTAAAAGACAGGACTACCTACTGCCACCTGCGGGGGCTGCCAATGGCACAGGCAGGCAACTGCTTACGCCACGTGTCGGATGCAGTCGGTTATTTTATCAAATTAGACCCCCACGGTGGGACCCGACTCCACCACCAGCGACTGAAACGAATATCCCATGGACTGCGGCACCCGCTGGAGTGGTTCACTATCATTTGAGACCTCGGTGAATTACTGTAAAAAGTGAGTTAGAATGAAACCATGTTTTCAAAACACGCAGCAGAGGTGTGGTGTTTGCGCACAGGGCTGTTAATCCGTAGTAGGGCATAAAAAACGCTAGCAGTGACACCCAGCCGTGGTATTGTTACATTGCCTTCCCTATGCTAAGGCCCCCTTCACACCTCTTTATTTTTATTTATTTATACCTCTTGCCTTGATACCACATCCCGCTGCCGAGCAGCCTCGAAATCCTGAAGGACCTCGTGGTGCACTGCAGAGTAAACAGCCAGGCCATCAGCCCAGCCCAATTAGTTCTCCGATTACAGCACCCGATTACAAAGCAGCGATGAACTGCAATTCGCTCTAGAATCCCAGCTGCCTTTCAGGTTGCATGGTCGAAAGGGTGCTGGCTGTAGTGAATGTTGAGTATGGTCTACTTCTGCCTAATCCACCTCCTCTCTTTAACTAACCACCTTTGGAGTGGGGACCCTCCCGGCCCCCGAGTAGCTCGCCGCCCCTCTTTCCCCCGAGGCAACCATTCAAAGACCACAGTTGTTTGGATTAGGGGTCGGAAACCCCGGCTGTATTTTATTACATAAAATATCAAAAACATTAAAATGAATATTATTCACATTATGTACACAATAGGCAGAAAATCCATACATTGATAGGTACAGGATGTCAATTTGCTAACCTTAACATGCTTCTAATACATAGCCATTCCTATCGTAAACTAAGCGATGAAGATATTATATTTTTGCCTATCCCTATTAGAGCCTATGGCAAGGTCAACGACTAGTGGCCCCAGATCCAGATCAAGCTAAATCACAACCTCCTACCGGTGTGACTTTGCTCAGAGGGCCCAGCTTACCAGATGGATACCTCCCCCAGGCACCCCCTACGCCCTCAACATTAACTCCATAAAGGGGCCCCAGCAGTTATGCGTCCTTGCGCCCTTAAGCGCATGCGCGTGCGGGGGTTGGCCTACCAGCCTACCAGGGCCGGACTGGGAACCAAAACCGGCCCTGGCAAAGTTCTCGATTCCCCCCCCCCCCTCCGCCCCTTGGGCGTGCGGCCGAGCTCTTTACCAGGGCCGGCTTTCGGCCGATTTTGATGCAGGGCCGATTATGCAGCTATGCTGCAAAAACGGCCCTGTAACAAAAGCGGCCCCCCAGGGGCCCAAAACCGGCCCCCACCCCTGCAGCGCACCGGGGGATTGCCCGGTGCCCGCTACCGCCAGTCCGGCCCTGCAGCCTACTGGAAGCGAGACTTCCCTTCCCCCTGCACCCTTCTAGTCTACTGGCTGTAACTACCCTGCAGTTCCATGAGAGACTATCTGTCCCCCCTCGGGCGTCTCCATTTGACAATGGTGATGCCCGCTAAGGACCAAAAACTATGCTCACCAATCATGACCTTACCGCCACAGGCCAGTATAGTTGCCCGACTCTCTGGCCTCCCCCCTCTACCTATCCGAAGGTCATGCCCTGTTCTTTGTCATTCAAGACCTAAGCTTCGGGGTCCTGAATAATTTATCCATCTTGTTGTTAATCCTTTTTACGGAGTGATTCAAGGCCCACACAGACCTACCCCCCTCTCCACTGGAATCTTGGTATCATGTGTGACCACACTATCAGTGCCCCGGGGCATCTCTTTGCCAACCACCCTACTACAGTAAGCAGTGTCTCTATCACGCCCCTCCGACCCAGGTGAACCAGATCGTTAGCCCCTGAATGCAAGATACAAACCGCAGGGGGTATCTGGCTTTTGTTCAGGGCGCGTGTCACCAGATCCCTGAATTGGCTAAAACGCAGACCACCCTGCCCGTAGAAAGAGAATTTTGCACCTGCCTGACGTGCCCTGACCTCATAGGTACCTGTAAAAAAGAACTGTTGCAACCTCTTTGCAAAGCTGCCTGGATCCAAACCGGCTTTCTGCATATCCAAGCCCATGACTCTCATAAACTGGAAATTAGTGAGCGGGGTCCCGTCCACGTGAATCAGTAACAGTCCCCCCGCGCCCCTTGGGCGGTGCACCAGGAATGCTTCCAGCCTGGCAAGTGCTTCCTTCCGCCCTTCGCAAGACTACCCCTTACTCTCTACCCTCCTGATCAGTCTTGGACCTGGCTTTTGATATCAATAAGGAGTCCCCCCGTATCTGAACATGTGCCAACTGAAGCCCCCGCCAGTCCATTTTATTTTTTGCTACCAACTCTCCTATACTGAAAGCGCCGTAGAAGGCTAAACAGAAGGCAGCTTGAAACAGAAGTGTTTTGCCTGCAGAGTACCCCGATTGGTCTTCTCACATCCGGTTGTGCCCCCTGTAAGCGTTGCCACCCTTTTAACGCTTTCCGTACTATAAAAGTGCCGGTAGGATCCTCCTTACCCTTTGCTTTTGCAAAAAAGGAAATGGCTGCAATCTGTCACCTTGCAGATGCCACTGGGCGCCCCTCATCCCTCAAAGTTCTCAAATAGGAAATGACTAACCCAGTGTCATGCCACCTCTCCTCCCATCTCTCCCACAAGGAATAGCAGTAAGCTCCAAACGCCCCTTCGTATGCCCTCCTGGTCCTGGGTGCTAGGCTAGCTGCCATGAGGTCGGATAATTGGGGGCACCAAGCTGCCAAAGCTGTTCTGGGAAAGGCGTTGGGTTCTCTGCCGCTTCCGGGCGATGAGACCTGAATACCTGCATCTTAAAGCGAGAGAGCGCATCAGGGGCATGATTCAATACTCCCGGGACATGTTTGGCCCTAAACAGCAGATTCATCTTCATGCAGAGCAGTATTATCTCTTTTAACAGACGCAGGATCATCTTACACTTTGCAGTTTGATTATTGATACATTCTACCACAGCCTTGTTGTCCGACCAGAATACCACCGATTGGTTCCTCAGTTGTTCTGGCCATATGGACAATGCCACCAAGATGGGAAACAGTTCTAGAAATCTTATGTTGGTTGTAAGCCCTGTGTCCTCCCACCAAACTGGCCAATGTTGCGCCACCCATGCTGGACCTAGGATGGCACCAAAACTTTTGCTGCCAGCTGCGTCAGTCATCAGCCCTATGTCTGGGCTGGACCTGGGAGGACCGGGCCACAAAACCCTACCGATGAAGTCATGCAGGAATGCCATCCAAATCCGCATGTCCTGCCTGACCTCACTGGACAGTCTGGTGTGGTGGTGCTTCTCCCTGAGCCCTGACATTGCCTGTGCGATGGTGCTCAAGAATGGCCGCACCATTGGAATGACCCTCAATGCAAAGTTTTGTTGCTCCACCACCTGCTGTAGCTGCTGCAATGTAACCTTCTCCTTCCCAAAGCAGTGTTGTAGGGCATCCTTAAAAGCCTTGATTTTTGCCTGTGGCAGCCGTGACAGGCCCAGCACTGAATCCAACTTTATCCCCAAGAATTCAATTTCAGTACTTGGCCCCATCATCTTACCTCATGCCAAAGGCACGCCAAAATCCTGCATGAGTGCACAGAACTTCTGCAATGCCCACTCGCAATCCTGAGACCCTGGTGCCCCCAAAAAAAGGAAGTCGTCTAGGTAGTGTAATACCAACTAGTGCCCCGTCGCTCGCCTAAAAACCCCTTCCAAAAAAGTGCGGAATTTTTCGAAATAGGCGCAAGAAACTGAACATCCCATAGGCATACACTTGTCCACGTAATACTTTCCCCTGAATTGGAAACTCAGCAGATGGAAATCCAGTGGGTGTACCGGCAGCAAGCGGAAGGCTGACTCAATATCCGATTTTGCCAACACCGCTTGATCAAAAGATGAGTACTTGACACTGCAGAGGTCCCCGTCAATGGCATCGTTCAGTGACTGGCCTCTGGGGGCCAAAAGATTATAAATCAATCGGAATGCCCTTCCTATTTTTTGGGAACCACCCCCAACGGGGAGCAGACAAAATCATGCATTGGGGGATCCTCGAATGGACCTGCTACTCTGCGCAGCTGAACCTCTTTCTCAATTTCTTCTGCTGCAACACCTTCATTGGCCCTGACCGATAGCTGATTCTGGCAATGTGACACCCCAGTGTAGCCAGGCGCAGGAATCCTGAAACCGTCCCGGAAACCTTTCAGCAGAATTCTAGCAGACTTGGGGCAATTATAACAGTTTAACCATGGGATACGAGCACTTGTTATGATGGGAGACCTGGCCTTACAGAGGGAAACACTCTCAGTTGTGTTTCTTGCCTCCCTTGTCCTTTGTTTTCTTAAAACATTTGGACTCTGGGTGTGAGGCATTGCCACAGAATGAACATGCATGCTTGAATTTACATGTGCAGCTGCTCTGGTACATATGCGTCTATTGAAGTCCCAACACACACCCCTTTTCCCTCCTCCCCCTGAATTACCTGGGGGGCCTGAACGAAAGGACTGACCACGATAAGTGTCTTGCGACTGACCCCTCGGGGTGTCCTGGGGCCCGCTTCTGAAATGTGTTAGGTGCATGATCATGTCAATCAGATACCTTATCTCTTCTAAAATCTTTGTCATATTCTTTCCATCCATTACCCCCATATGTATCATGCCCGCAAGTAATTCTATTCTGATAGCAAGCCATCATAATTGACATAAAAATAGTAAAACCTTTCATCACATTCACCAAAGTCTCATCAACCCTATACTTCAACAACATATTAGCCCACTCCCTTGGGTGTGTCTATTCCTTGTTCTTTTTGGTCTCCTCCCTTTCTGCCTCATCTAGTAGCAGGGAAAACATATTCACGTTGGTGCCCTATCATATTTTTTCTTTTGTTTCCTGAGACACATACCGCCCTAATTGTTCTCTGCGGGAGCGCACCTCACCTAAACCCAAAGGAGGCAAGGTCCGTGGCGTACCTGTTGCCTTTGCCCATTTCGTTGTTCCTGCATCTGATGGCGTGGTTACTGTGGGCGGGACTCCTCCACTCCCCGTTGGCACTGTACTCTCAGCCCTTGCACCCCCCACTGGTACAACTTGCCCATCCCTAGGCTTAGCCCCATCCAACTTCACCACTATCTGTCTGGCCTTCTCTAGTGCGTTCTCCCCACTACCCGTCACTCCTGCTGCTGGGGACCAATTACCCACTCTTTCAAGGTAGGGTAGCACTGCTGCCAAACTGGATACCAAGTCAGGCTGACCCGGCTCGTTTCCTGATGGACCCCTGTCGTAGGGACAGGTGGGGGCTGTGGGGTGCCTCCTGCTGTTCCAGGCTGTCCCCCTGTGGGGAGGGTGGCACCCGGTATACCTGGCTGACTCCCAGCTGGACCTCCTGCACCTGGCTGGCTACCCCCCTCATTTGCCCCTGGCTGATTGTCTCCTCCACCTGTACTAGGCTGACTACCCCCATCAAAAGCACGTGGGATTGGTGTGGCTCCACCGCCGGAGGCACCACCCCCTCCTGGCCTGGCGCTGCAGCCCCATCCGTCCCATCCCTTCCAAGGTGCCCCTCCTTTTGTAGTTCTACTCCTTTTTGGCACTGGGGGAAAAGCTGCCTTAGGGGCTACCCGAGCTCACCGGGGCCTATCTTCTGCCCATTCTGGGCCATCCACCTTATCCCTTAATTCAGCTAAAGCTTGACCCATGTCTTCTACTTTCTTCATTATGGACTCGATTGGCCTCATTTTTCCCCATCATGGTCTCGATAAAAGTATCCAGGCGTGAACGCTGTTCGTTCCGCTTCACCTTAGGGGCCATTTTCCTACACACTCCAATACAATGCACCACAACCGTGTAGGTACCCTGAATAGAAATGTAATACCTAGTACCAGAGCCCCACAATACGCTGTTCACCAATGTAGCAAACTCAAACAATGGCATACACCACAGCCCACTGTTCTCTGGTCTGGGACACTGCCCACCAATGTAGTAAACCAGTTAATTAACGCACAAAAAAAAATAAAGACACACCCCCTACAATTAACTCAAACAATGGCACACACCACAGCCCACTGTGCTCCGGTCTGGGACACTGCCCCAGACCCTTACCTCGTAGAAGTAGCGGCCCCCTGGCCGGCCACAGCACCCACGCAACCAGAGCCACGCCCACCAGGCAGTCGAGTGGGTCGGGTGAGTAATCTCAAACCCGCGTCGCTCCCGGATGGAATGGAAAGGCAGCCCTGCCACTACTGCCCCAAGACGAAATTCCTGTGTCCTTAGTGCCAATGCCCCCACTAATCCTGCGACCGAAAGGTGTCTGCTACCTCCTCAGTGCCCAACAAAACAAAATCTGCAAACCGATGCCCTCTGCGCCGTCCCTGTAGTGGGAAGATAACAAAGAAATTGCGGGGAGACAAACCCGAGCACTCCCAGCAAACTCTGGTCACTGCGTGCTGCCCCTGCCTAAGGAAACACCAGCCGATCACTGTACTGCCTCCCGCAAACTAAGAAACACATCAAAGGAAATTGCATTAAAAGCCTGAGTACTTCCAGCAAGCTCCAGTCACTGAAGCGCTTCCCCCACCGAGAGGAATCTCCAGCCGATCGCTGCCGCAAACGAGGTCGCTGCCCTCCACGCTTGCCAAGAACCTGCAGTGGGGAGATAGAAAAAGAATCCTTAGCGCCTCCAATTGAGGCCCTGACCCGTTGTTGTGTGGCTGGATGGAGAGCGGCAGAAAGAGAGACCGTTCTTGCCGCTCCCCAGCCTTTTAAAGCCCCTTGTCGGGCAAGCCGGTTCTGACCGTCTGTGCTTGTACAGTGCTGACATGTAGCATACTTAGTTACATTGTTCTCTTGGTGGGAGTTGGGGTCTGGGTCATGGTTTGTCCACAGATGTGTTGTGCTTACTTGTGCATGTGTGCCATTGTGCCCATCTCCCCCCGTCCTCCCAGTCACTGGTCGTCACTCACCCTGGTGCTGTTGTGTCTGGTCCTGTTGAGCAGTGTCAGGTCCCCCGACTCCAGCCACCGTCTCCCCACTGATGGCTGTGGACACCATTTCCTCCATGTCGTCCATCTCCTCCTGTGGCGTAGGACTCCCACCTCCAGTCTGCATTGCTGCCTTCCGGTTGTTGGCGAGTTTCAGCTTTGTTTTTCTTTTGACGTCATTCCAGCGCCTCTTGACCTCGTCCATTGTCCTGTTCAGCACTCCGACTGCATTCACCTTGTCCACGATGGACTGCCATAGCCCATTTATTTTTGCCAATGACACAGTGGTGGTGATGAACAGTAGTTGATGGTGTTCGACCACCTCCGTTATCAGGATCCTGTTTTCCTGCGGACTGAAGCACTTCTTCCTACTCTTCTTCTCCTTGCCCTTCCCTGACCCCGAGGTCCCTGGCAGGTCCTCCGGGGGGCTTGTGTCGTTCTGGTTCTCCTCCGTACTTGCTCCAGCAACATCCATTGTGCTTGGCTGTTGTTTGGCATTTGTTTGTCAGTTTTTTTCTACTTTTATGGTGATTGTTCCCGCCTGACGCGTGTGAATTGCAGGCCTGTAGCTGGTTTTCGCTGATTTTTGTATCGCGATTGTCCTCATCGCAGCTTTTTTTGCGTTCGCGTTTTGCATTTTTGCAGCGTGTCGTTGATTTTATCGCGGTCAGTTGGCGCGTTATCTGGTTAATATCGCATGGTACCACCGTGTTGGGAATACCTGGTCAACACAGCGTAAAATTCCCGCGATCGACTGCGATGTTGTAGGTTGCATTATGTAATCACACGTTCTTGAGAATATACCCCATAGTCCCTTAAGTACCACATAAACAGTTTACAGTGTAGTAGTTGGTCGGTGCTGCTCTGTACAAAACTGAAATGATGTATTGGGACCAACAACTAATAAGGAGCCACTAAAGAAGAGCAACGGGAGAATGAGGCAGGATTACCCTCCGTGTAGGGATTACTGCAGGTCTTGCAGACAGCGCATGCATACTGCCTAGTCTTGACCTAGAAAGGAGATATGAAAAAAGATGTGTGGGACCAACAACCGTGAAGGAAGAGGAAAGATCGAAGTCTGATGGTCGCAGCATGGGACAGCAGAACATGGAGCTGAAGCAGTTTATGTGTACAATGCAGACAGGCCCCCTAGAATGGGAAGCTACTGTATGTTACATCTTCTCAAGACCCCTGCCTGGCTGTCACAGTTCTCTGAAGTGTTGGGCAGAGTTTTACTGCTGAACTTCAGTCCCTCTAGTGAATGGTCAATTCTAGTCCAGCTTTGAAATCTTGCAGAACCCTAGAAGAGACTCCTAACACTACAATGATTGCTGATGGATTTTATTCACTGATGATATTCTACAAAGTTCAATTACATTTTCCTCTCTTTTAATCTAGGGGGATATTTCTCTATCTCCCGCTGCCTGAATAAGGAAATTAGAAGATTGATTATTGTTTGGGTTTATAGAAGCAAACTAGAGTAAAACCACGTTATAAAAGGGCAAACCAGGCCACAAGTAAGAAGCAAGCAAAACGGGTTAGAGAGGGCACTGTAATGGAATTCTACATTATCCCTACATCTCACGTTGTCATCAATCAGGGTCTATACCGTGCAACTACTCACCCTTAAGGGTCTCAAGGCACTGGGGGGAAAGGATGGGAGGAAGCTGCTGGTCAATCGAAGGCGCTGTGGTTCAGTCGAAGAGCCAGGTCGGAAGGTGCTTCCTGAATTGAGGCAGTGACAGCCTGAGGTGGAGAAGCAGGGTGTTCCATGTCTTTGCTGCGAAGTAGGATAAGGATCTTCCTTCAGCCGTGGTGTTGTGGATACAGGGGATGGTAGCCAGGGCCAGTTGGACGGAGCGGAGGTCTCTGGTCGGTGCGTGGAATGCGAGGCAGTGGTTAAGGTATACTGTACAACAACAACATAGGGCTTCCTACACCTATATAATTCAATTTTAGGCACTATGTCCATATAATAAGGCAAAGCCCACATCAACGGTGTACAAAAATAGATTAACACCGTTGATGTGGGCTTTGCCTTATTATATGGACATAGTGCTTAAAATTGAATTATATAGGTGTAGGAAGCCCTATGTTGTTGTTATACAGTTTAATTCCCTGATTTCTTCCTCACATATTTAAATATTCAGGGTTCCTCTGTTGTAGTTCAGTGGTTAAGGTATGCAGATTCCGTGTCATGTAGAGTTTGTACGTGTGTGTGAGGAGCTTGAAGGTGATCCTTTTGTTTTCTGGGAGCCAGTGGAGGTTTCTCAGGTGGCCAGTGATGTGGCTGTGGCAAGGGACGTTGAGGATGAGTTTGGCAGAGTGCTTCTGAATGTTCTTCATTTTCTTGAGGAGTTTCTGGGTGATGCAGGCATGAACTGTGTTTCCGTAGTTGATTCTCCTGCTGATGTCATTTACTCGTGAAGTGCAACCACCTCGTTGATACTACCAAAACCAGGAAGTAGGAGTGGACTTGCACTTATCCCACCTAGTTAAGGTTGTGTAAGACATGACCAGTCCCCTTCCGCTTCCTGACATACCAAGCCATCTGAGGCCAGCAACCTCAGGGAGAAAGGGAGGGATGAATTGACTGTGACGAGAACATAGGATAATGAAGACTACTGGTAAGTAACAGGAGCAACTACATCTGCAAGAAAAACACAAGTGGCAGTTGTGATGTTTCAGATAGCCCAAAAAGAAATAGTACCTGAATCCTGTTGAGAGCAGCGGACGGGCATTGATTAAATTGAATCAATCTGTACTTCGTCATTGCTCCTCAACAAGAGGCAGAAGTGACGACAAACGGTAAGCAAGGGCAGGCTCCAAGCCCAGTACTGTATACAACAGTGTGTCTCGTAGGCTTGACCGTAAAAAAAAGGGGTCATGTTGCAATTGGGATTAGGTAAGCTTTTGCAAAGCAATAGGTCTCACATTTACGAGAGTTTGAGCTATTGGCATTGTAAATGACAATGCCAATAGCTTAAACTCTCGCAAAAGCAATACCTATTTCATTGCAAATGCATTTTTAAGAAAGCGCCCCATGCTGCGCTTTCATGTTAATGTCGGCCACGCCCCTTTCTTCAGACAAGCTTTGTTGAAAGAAAGGGGCAGGGCTGCCATTAAAGTGAAAGCGCCGCATGGGGTGCTTTTACAAAAAAAAAGCATCTGTCATGTTGACAAACAAATGCTTTTTTTGGTAAAAGTGCCCCATGTCGCGGTTTCACTTTAATAGCGGCTGCACACTTTTCTTTAGACAATGCTCATCTCAAGAAAGGTGCGTGGCCGACATAAAAGTTAAAGCCCCATATGGGGCGCTTTTACAAAAAAATATTTGCAATGCAATATGTCTCGCTTTTGAGAGAGTTTAAGCTCTTGTCGTTTACAATGCCAATAGCTCAAACTCTCGAAATGCTAGACCCATTTCATTGCAAAAAAGTTGCAACGATTGTACCAGGCTGCTTTGAAAGTGAAAGCGGGCATGGCATGCTGAACGTTGCAGTAAAGCACGTCGTGCCTGAATTACTAGAAACTCATTAATGAAAATAGTGCTTACAGACTAAAGAAACATACCATGTAACAACAGAAGTGAAAGGGCCAGTTCTCATGGGAGGTTACAAATGTTAAGACAAGGCATACTAAGGGGGGACTAACAAGCCTATTAATGAATCAGAAGCCTGTATTTACGAAGGACAATGACACAAGCCAATGAATAATATGGGCGGAGAGTGGGCGGGACTTCAAGTAAATACTCGAAAACAGCATGCCTCGCAGAACAGTGCATGAGCTGCCCAGACTCGACCTAAAAATGTTGGTTTAATGAGATGGTGGGGTAAGGGTTAGTTTTAGCTTTAGACTAAGGTAAAAAGGTAAAGAATTACATTGATAAAAATATGGCAACTCCATCAGCCTTGCAGATGATATATTTTCCTCATTATGGAATTATTTGTGAAGGATTCTTCCTTGTATTCACTGTAATAAAAAATGTCTTACTACGAATCATTCTTTTATTGCCATAAAAAACATTACGTTGATCTATAGGTGTGCTTGTTCCACTAAGGCTCTAGAAGTTAGGACATTTCTATTTTAGTGGTTGGTGAATGCCCTTATTTATTTATTCATTTGTTAGGGGCATGAAACATCCCCAAGGGCCTCTCTAGGCACCTTTGCAGCAGGGAAGGTCACACTGTACGAAGAGGGATTATCTAATAAATGACCCTGTTTTAAGAAGTTTTTTTTAAATGGTAAGGTCAGGGCCTGCTCAAATAGATAGGGGTAGCTGATTCCAGTGATGGAGGGCTTAGAATGAGAAGGAGCGTCTCCCGAACCTGGTCGTTCGAATGCGTTTGGGGTGTAAACATAATAGATCACTGGAACTAAGCTGACGGGCTGGGATGTATGGCTGTAGTTTATACCTGAGGTATAGTGGGCCATTTCCATGAAGGGTCTTACAAACCAAGCAAAGAAGTTTAAAAAGAGCCCGCTTTTTGGTCGGGAGCCAGTGGAGGGAGTGGAAAGAGGGCTTCGAAGAGTAGTGGGGGGGGGAGGTTCAGGACTAAACGTGCAGCAGAGTTTTGCACCACCTGAAACCTAGCTAAGATGCTTTTATTGATTCCCACCAATAGGGCATTGCAATAATGAAGCCGACTCATTATCAGGGCCTAAACTAGAGTTTTTCTGGCCTGTAGTGGGGTCCACTGAAAGACCTTCCTGAGAATTCTCAGAGAGTTCCAGAGACGGTTTTGACATGCTCACTCATAGAAAGATTGTCGTCTATAATAACTCCTATGTTCTTTGTATTTTATTTAGGAATAGGTGGAGGACCCAGCTCCGATGGCTACCAGTCGACTGACAATGCTGAATGAGCTTTCCCGAGCAGGAGGATCTCCGTTTTAGTCATGTTCAGCTGTAGAAAGTTGCTAGTCATCCATGTAGATATTCTCAATAGATATTTCTTAAATTTAGTTTTGGTCAGTGTCGGGTCATGGTCCATAGTGATGACCAATTGTGTGTCATCAGCATAAGAGATGGTTTCAAACCCGCATGCCCTGATGAGTCTTGCCAGAGGGGCCACATACACATTAAAAAGGGTGGGGCCCAGAAGTGAGCCTTGTGGTATCCCTTTATCAAGGACCACGGATGCCGATAAAAATTCACCCAGCTGGACATAATTGGTACGTTCAGACAGGAAGTTCTTCATTCACTCTAGAGCTTAACCCCTGATACCAAACTCCCCAAGTCTTTGCACTAAGATATGATGGGAGATGGTATTGAAAGGAGCTGAAAGATCCAAAAGCACAAGCATGGCTGAAAATACCTGGTCTAAATCCAGTTTCATGGTGTCCGTTACCTCTACTAAGGCAGCTTCTGTACTATGAGATGCTTGGAAATCCGACTGCGAGGGGTCTAGCAGGTGATTTGATTCGAGGTATGACACCCGTTGGGAATTTAATAAGGGCTCTAGAATTTTGGAAATAAAAGAAATCAGAGAAATGGGTCTGTAGTTTACCATATTCTGCGGGTCTGCCGTGACTTTTTTAAGAAGGGATTTGATACAGGCGTTCTTCCATTTGTGAGGATTAGTGGCCAACTGTAGGGAGAGGTTGCACAAATATGTAATGGGGTGAGCAAAATAGGAGACAGAGTAGTGATCACATAGGTGGGGTCAGGATCTGTGGGGAACCCAGATTTTATGGTGTTAATTCGGGCCTGAATTTGATCCTCTGTAACCGGAGTGAAAGATTCCAGAGTGGAGGGCTGTAAGCGCCCTCGCGAAACCTGAGTCGTGGAGGCCGCATTGTTTGCAAACAAACTGTTAATCTTTTGTCCGAAATAGGCTGCCAGGTTGTCGCAATGTAATTGCGACACGGGTATAGTATGGTTGCAACTGCTAGGGTTCGTGAGTTCCTTGAGAATTTTAAAGAGATCCTTAGACACATTTTTTGCAGAGTTAATTCTCTCGGCTATAAGAGTTCTTCTGGCCGAGTTGCAATACTTTACGTATGTCCTCAAAGCAGCTTTATTGGCAAGTCTTCCCTCCTCTGATTCAGATTTCCTCCATTTGCGTTCTAGTCTCCTTACTGTAGATTTCTCCTTCTTTAGAGATGTGGAGTACCAGGGAGCGGGGGGGGGGGGGTTCCTCCTTTTGGTTTAGATCTTTTTAGTGGAGCAATGGTGTCTAAAGCCTTTATGAGAAAATCTTCAAAGGCATTTAGGGACAGATTTATATCTTCTCGGCCAGTGATAGTGGGGAGGGTAAAGGACAGGGAAAAAGGCGCAGGTAACTACCTTCCTCCAAGGTCTTATGAGTTTGGTACTCTGACTGAGAGTTTCCTTGTGGGTCTGAGTATCTAAATGGAAGTTGATAGAGAAATGATCGGTCCACACCTGCTCGGCAGGCGTGTCTACTACTAAATTATTGGCATCTGTGACTATTCCATCTAGGGTATGCCCTGTCATGTGAGTAGAAACTGATACCAATTTATGGAGACCGATTGACTCCATATCTGCTAGTAGGCGCATGGTGTCGGCGTCAATTTGATTATCAATATGATCGGTAAGGTCTCCTAGGAGCAAAAAGTTGTCTGATGTTCAGATATGAGGTTCTAACCGTTCCATCAACTCTGCACTGAAGTCTTTTTTCCCTTCCGGAGGGCGATAGACAAGTGCTCCCTTCTAGGATATAAAAGTTGCAGCTCTCAGTTGAAGAATTATCATTTACACTGAAAGGGTGGAGCATGAGTCCAAGGTGTCTACTGTCAGAGGGTTTCTTGTCGCGATGGCTACTCCCTCACCTTTTTTGTGCTGTCTATTGCACCTGATTATGCTGTAGCCTTGTGGAGATGCTGTGAGAAGAACCGCACTTAGTCCGACTATAAATCGGTGCCTGTGAATCCTGCAACCAGAGTCAGGCCCCGGGGTGCATGTGGTGCAGTGTCCTTATGTTTTTAACACAGCATTTTCAGAATGGCAACGTCTGTAAATAGGACCATTTGTCGTTACATCGAGGTGAAAACTGGCCATATGTTTTTATTAATTCACAGGATGAGAGCTACAGTACCTGTCGAATTACATATTTAGTTGTGCTCACTACTTTTCCCTTGTGGTCAGTCTTGACGTGTTTCTTAATGGTTCAGCATAAATGAGATGCAGTTGTTTATTTTTTTGTAGCTACTTATTCACTCTTTCATGTGTATCCTGGGCCATGAGTTAAACCAGAAGTCGCTGCAACTCGTTTGTGATTGGTTAGCACAGGGGCGGATAACAGCTGGCTACGGATATGACATGATGTGGGACAAAATGGAAGCCATAAGTTGTTGAGTAACCGTGTCTGGCATCAGGGTGTAGGAGGGAGGAAGCAAAAGGGTGTGGATCTTTGGAAAGGCAGTGCTGGTATGATGGGACCGAGTCAGTGCAAGCGGTTTTGCAACTGGTCCTGCTCTGATGCGTCTGGCACAGACGTTTGCAAACAGCTTTTTTGTTTCTATTTCCTGGCCACCCTCGTTTTCCTGACGGGGGCCTGCCCAGGACATAAACAGCGACTTGCTTTTAAAGCACTCACCGCAGTCCCCCTAGGAATGAACCTACAACGCATCAGCGTCACAGATTAGAAACTACTCTGACCCTTCAGAGGTCTCCAACACCCTCCCCACCAGCTCTACTCTTTATAAACATGCGGCTAGCAGCGGATTTCAATAAAGATTACTCAACATCTTATCGTATGAGAGGCATTTTGAATAGCGACATGAAAAAAACATCTTCTAGCAGAGATTTGCCTTTCACATTTAGAGCAAACAGCCATGTTTTTTTATCACAAGACTCGATAAAAATGCCCCTTTATGAAACACTAAAGAAAACTTTATTTCAGTAACTTAACTGGAAGTTTCCTAACATGTTGTTGATCAATTAGTGCACCTCCATGAAGGTTTTGCTCTTCCTAAAATAGCTTCTGTCAGAGGTCCCTAAAATTCAATGCAAGACTACATTAGAGCAGAGAGTTTCTTTAGTCCAAGAATTGTGTAATGCTTCCTCCTTATTTCACCGATTCATGTCAGATTTTAGGCTAACCACTGACTGTATAAATATTTGAAATTTTGAATAATTGTATTTGAATGCATTTCTTGAAGTTATTCTCAAAATTAAGCATTGCGCTGGCCCTCATGGACGCCCCTGCTCTGTTTGTTCAGCTACCAACATGATGATTTGTTTGACAGCATCAAAAATTGTTTTTCCAAGAAGGTCGGATTCTCGTGTAAAGAATTACACAAGCACCATATGCAATCTCAGTTATGAATTTTAGTACTGTGGTGCTTGGGATTCTGTTACAGTCTCCCCAGGATTTTGTGGAAACAGGAAGCAGATTTAACTCCACCACCCAAGATTATACTTAACTGTGTAACATCTTGGCTAATAATTTTTTTACCAGGTTTAGAATAAGTGGCATTCTGCAGTTCACAGGAAGTGATCTATCCTCCTCTATAACCAGCCTCGACCGTCTCCAGACTTTGAAGTTACATCTGGTGTGATTTTCAAAACAAAACATAGACAATTGTGTTGCTAATTACTTGAACCAGACTTAGGCCCTTTTCTCTGTTTGTCTGGTGTGTGGATATTATCCCGAAGCAGTATTTTAAAGGCAAATTGAAGGGGGCCTTCATGTGATGGGGGGAGCAAGCAATGTCTACATTTAAACTTGTTTTCCACTTATCAAGAATATGTGCATTTTTTACCCATGGCTTAGGAATAACAAAGACACCTATTGAGGATAAGCATCTATATTCATTAATTAGAGTTGGTCAACTCTTCTTGGAGGGAACTTATGCATAGTATGTATAGATAGAAGGGTCCTTTAAAAAATGTTATGTCATGGCTTCTTTGTGAAGAGTAGCAGGAAACATTAACATCCGCTATATTTTCCTGTACCAAATTGCTTGAAGAAATGAAGAAATTATTCCTATTTTAAGTAATATCAACAATAAGATTATTTTGGATATGAAATGAGAAAGTTTGAAGAAGTTAGAATCGCCTTAAGAAAGAGAACAACATTTTCTATGTGAGGTCCATGTTAGAATAATTAAGAGTCGTAGACTGATGGGAGAAGTATATATTTATGCATTTTAGAAACCTTAATATTGATTTTTTTTGTAATTGCGTCAGTACTTTAGTTCAGTTGCTCATCTGTATACCTAATCAATCTGAGAGTCTTAATTTAATACATCATAGTAGGGAACGTAATGAGTTTGTATGGTTACATTGTTTCCAAAACAAGCATTATAAATTGAATATCTTTTTCAGTGATCCCATTCTCATGCAGTGCAGGGCATGCTTGATGCAGCCCCTGTCAACTCCAGCCCAGCTCGAGAGGTCCAAGGACGAGCCCAGGTTACAGCCCCCTTATCTCAGCCAGCACTGCTGCCCCCTGGTCAGCTGCCCGGCCAGATCATTCCAAGTACTGGTTCAGGGTTGAACGATGCCCCCATGGATTCACTGTTATAGGATCTTCCTTGAAAGAAGGCTGGTGGAACTGGACAAAGCCCAAGACATGTATTGGCAACTATGAGGACTTCAACATACCAGGTCCTACCGTGCTTACTTTGGCCAAGATTCCCACCACTGTTCTTTGAGGCCTGGCACTGCTGCTGGAAAAATGATGGCGGGAGACCGAACCGAAACGGACCGAGAGAGGAGAAGGGGACTCCATCCCCCAATAATCAACGTGGCCCGAGTACTGCCGCCGATGCCGGTTACATCAGCTACGCGCCAGTAGGCGCATATCTGGGCCCCCGGTTTCCCGCAGTGCGGGAGACCGAAATGAAAAGGACCGAGAGAAGAGAAGGGGTCTCCATCCTCCAATAATCAATGCAGCCCGAGTGCTGCCGCCGACGCCAGGAGGCACACCAGGCCAAGGGCGGGCCCGTCAGAGCCTGGCGGAGGCTAGGCGGTGCCACCCCTCTAAGGTATGTTATCTGGCCTGCCCAGAACAGTCTGATACTGGTATCACGATGGGTAAGAAGAGACAAATTTCTATATCTATCTCAGGGCTATCTATATCCACTATTGCTTAGTTTTTAGGTCTCGCTGAGTCAGCGCATGCGCTGCTCTGCGAGACAATTTTTAGGTGGGTTTTTAAAGTGCTGCTACCCCACGCTTTGGCTGGCCTAGCACTTGAGTTCACGTGAGCGTGCACACGCGCAGCCGCCATCTGTCTTTCACGGGTCATAATCGCGGCACCTGCGCTTCACTTTTGATGTTAAAAGTAAAGCACGGGTGCCGCGATTATAGCAAAAGATCTATTTCTTTACTTTTGCTATAATCGCGGCACCCACGCTTTACTTTTAACATTAAAAGTAAAGCGTGGGTGCCACGATAATAGCAAAAGTAAAGAAATAGAAAAAACATCTATTTCTTTACTTTTGCTTTAATCCCTGCACCTGCGCTTCACTTTTAATGTTAAAAGTGAAGCCCGGGTGCCGAGATTATAGCAAAAGTCGGTCCATTGTTTTATCTGTTTGTTTTCGAACTATGAGACTAGACCAATGTGTGCGATCCCATTGAAATCAGCTTGTCATCTGAAAGAATGGGTGGTCCTTGAATCCAGGGTGTTAATGTGTTTGAGTCCCCTTGTAATCTACCCTTGTTCTTATGTATCTGAAGCATTTTAGGTGTACCTCATGGCGTGAGTTCCTCAGCATTGGTATATTGCCTTTTACCATTAGTATGGCACCTCAGCCATTTCTTAATCATGGCACCCTTTTTTTGTTTGTCAAAGATTTATGTTCATTTATTGTGTAGAGTTGTTCGGTTAACGTTGCCCGTGTATGGTTATTTGGAATGTGTCAACTGTCTAGTTCTGTGCATTGATATCAAAGTAAAATGATTTTGGTCCTGATAAAGATTGAATGTGTATTGATGTTTTAATTATCAGGATTAGACCCCCGCATCCTCCCCAGTTCCTCCTGTTGTACCATTCCTTGTCCCTCATCTGTATGTCATCAAACGCAGGTATCCTGAGGCACGTCATCATGGATACTGTCCATTCACTCTCTTTACCCAGCATGCATCTCTTCCATTTGCAGCAGGCACAGACAAATGATGAATGGCTGCACAATAACTCTTTAATGCACGGGTAGATCAGTTGACTGTCTTGAGATTTCCATAGCACCTTTAAATATGAGGACTTTCAGGCTGCAAGCTTCAAAAGCCGCCTGTTTTCTGAGAGTTGTGTCTGCTTCTTTGTGCTTCAGTTGGCAATGATTTTATCAAGGCACCAAGTAGGCGGCAATTGCTTGAGTTATTCCAGTCCTTGGCATGAATCATGCATCATAAATTCTACACCTGCAGCACAGGAGCCTATTCTGAAAATTCTGTGCAAAACACAACACAGAGAATATCTGAGAGGATTGAAGCTAGCAACACTTTGAGGGGTGTGGATAACCCCAGCACTATGCCTGCCACTCGCAGTGCCAGAAACCCACCTCTGACTCTTTATTTTGTATATAGTGGTTGCGCCGGTTCGCTCTCAAGGTTTAACCTTCAGCACCATCCATTAGACACAAAATCCATCACTGGAGTTTCCAAGTTTGATGATGCCAAATTCTGATGACAGTATTACAAAGAGGTTGGTACTGCCACTGTTGTGATGGGGAACAATGTTACAGCAGCTGTAGTTTGTCCTGCCTTCAGGCCTTTCGCTCCTCATTTGGGTTTTTTGTGGCCTGCTCTTTTGTGTGACTGCGCCCATGGATTTATGTTCCTCAGGAGATTCACTTTTATTTGGGTGCATATTTAGGCATCTCCGAGACCTAGCTTATTGTCCAAGCATTGCAAGCGAATAAATTACTACCCTACCCTACAAGAAAGCACCTCCATTTTGGCACTGCTATATAATGTATGCAAGAACATTCAGCATAATGGAGGTCCCAAACGGAAAAGGAGACTATTGCTCCTCCTAATGTGAAAAATGGCTACGTCATGAATCAAGGCACGGGTCATGTAAAAACATCAGATTAGAACAGGGTTAAAAACAAACATTGGCAAAGTCGATATGTCTGGCTTTGATGTTGCTTCTATACTGTGATAGCCTTGCTGCACCCTAATGGTCTTGCTCCAGCCACCACTTAAAGGAAACAACTTGCCTGGGCTGTTCACCTAATTCATCCCTTTGACCATTTGGGTTACCATAGTCCACACTCACTTAGAACTGCAGCTCCATTCCACCTGCCCGCACTTTATGATAAGACAGCCAGGGCCCATGCTTGTTCACACCACCTGCTCGTGTCATAATCTTAAAAGGCTGGTCCAGGTATACTGCGCATACCACACCATCAGTGAGACAACAACAAAAAAAAGCATTGGCATAGACAATAGATCTCGCCTTTGGGACCTTAGAAGTGTTTAGCCATGTAACAGTTGATGTTGGTGCACCAAGGATATTGTGCTGCATAACTAAATACTTATAAGGTCCCAAAAGCGAGACCTATTGGCTATGCCAATGCTTGTTAATTAAAGCTTCCAATGTTATTTCTAAGGAGATCGCTTTAGCTGAGCGCAGACTTTCTTTGGTGGACTCTGCTCAGATTGGGTCTGAAGTCTTACATGCTGATACAATTATTGAGCCCATTGCCAACTTTGCTAGCCAGAGTTCCGGTGGATGCAGTACTGTGGTTCCAACCATCTCAGTCCCTGTATTGGTTACTTCCCCGCCTGCTAATCTTTCGAACGCAGTGAAGCCCACCTTTCCAATGACTACAAAGGGAAAGAGGAAGAATGGCCCTCAAACTGAAACCCTTCCTCTAAATCAAAGAAACCAAGGAAATCAAAACCAATTCAAACCAGTGTTGAGCTGGGTGCGGACAATCCTGGCCTGTTGAGGACGTCATTCTCTCTTGAGGACATTTGTGCGAGATTTACTAACATGTTAAAACCCATTTTGCTCTGCTTGGACAGTATTGAAATGAAACTTCAAGAGCTAGTAATCATCAACAGAGACCCTTCCCAGTTAACTTCACTTAGGAACCCACCTTTACCTGCTAGCAATGATCCAACGATTGATTGTATTTCTTATGCTCAGCCCAATAGTTCCCTAGTGGTGGCTATTCCTGGTCTTGTCCCGATGCGTACCAGACAGCCAAGTGGGATCGCACCGCCCCAAACATTATCAGGCCACTATTCGGAGAATGGTCTAGTTCCTACTAAGGTAAAGATGGGTTGTGGCAACACAGCTTACACTCATACCACCCAATCCTGCAGGCATTCACACAGAATTATAGGGAGCTTAAGCATAGAACCCTTAACCTGCCATTTGTTCTTGTCCTGACAAACGTTCCAATACAGGCTTTCCCAAAGTGAAACCACAATTCAGCTCATGGCCAAAGCGCGGTACTGGTTATGTAAATATACTAGGCCAGGGTATCTAATTCAGAACCATTTGTTAATGGCGCGGAGAAACCCGTGGGTCGGCCTGTCACAAAAGAAATATGAAGGAGATTGTGTTGTATTAAATTTTGATTGCCCCCAGCTTGTAAGCGATTGACTTTCTCAGCTCATACTAGCCCCTAAACTAACCACAAAGATATTTCCGGTACCTCTGGGCTTTTTCTACAGAGCGCAGCCCACTCTCAATGATGTGGCCATAGTTACCACATCAAATTCTGCCTCTAATGGTAGTAGGCATGCACTGACCAACCATATGTATCTGGATACTTCCAATAGGTACACCCCAATCTCAGGGTTGGAGTCATGCGACTGACATGAGGTTCCAAATCAGAGTCCCCAGCTGTCACCCAGAATGGTGAGTGAACGGTGCCACTAGGTCCTCCCAGCAGGACCTGGAACCTCAGAGAAGCATGGTCCAACATATTTCACACCCTTCAAATGGGGCTAGGATTGGCGATACTTTGGGAGTATCTAATTTAACTTACACTCTGTTGACATGGAACATAGCAGGCTATAATAACAAATGGAAAAATGAGGAGTAGCTTTCTGCCTTGGGTGACTTCCAGATTCTTAGCATACAAGAAGCCTGGGAGATTGCACCTAATACAGTCAATGGCTATCAGTCTTTCCAAACTGCAGCTGTGCCTTCCTTAAGAGGCAGGCCAAAGGGAGGTCTACTCACTGCGATTTCTAATGTTGTCATTTGGAAGTTTCTAAGAGTTATAAATACATCACCTTGTTTCCACATCTTGGTTATTAAAGGGAATGATACATGGGACCTATTGCTTGTGAATTATTATAACAATAACTTCCAAAGCCCTGAGATGGTACCTCTGCTTTTAGATGACCTATTAGAGGACCTTGTCGAGTCTCATCCTAAACCCTTTCAACTAATTTGGATGGGTGATTTCAATACAAAACCATGTTCCAGGGATTTGGAGGACTTATGAGGGATCACAGACCAAAGGGGGACCCTGATCCCGATTTCAATCATGCTGTTCAGGGGAACATTTTAAATAGTATCCTAATGAAGTGGCAACTCAAAATATTCAATGTATTAGATCTACAGTCGGGAAAATGTTCCCCCACTTTCCATAGAGCAGATTACTCATCCACGATTTACTATATTATTTTTTCCTGATATCCCTAGTTTAAGACTCACCAATTTTCAGACACTTTTTAATGAATAAAGCGATCATGACATGCTTTCATGTGTCTTACTCTGGTGGGACTCCAAAAAACGCAACGGCACCATTGCACCAAAACCAATCCTTGCTTCTACAAATGGCTTCATTTTAAAGTTGGGCAAGGTTGATGTGGTAACTCTTTTTAATTGTCTTATTCTGGTAAACCAGGAGGATATCATAACCTGCCCAGGTCCTTTCGCAAATCAAGTCGAGGTATCATATGCGTTTGGCAAGTTATTCAATTTTCTAAAACAGCAGTTGATTCGCCCGCGAACACGCAAGGGATAGTACTCTGCATAGGTGGCTCGATCAGACTTGCTGTCTGGCTTCTGCTAAATTGCATAAGGCTCTTAAAACCTTACCCAGTGACAAAGTGCATGATTGTGTACTGAGGAAAAGCTTTAAAAGAGCAAGAGAAAGCAGATTGAGGCAGCTCAAATCGGAGGCATGGGAAAATTTAAAGCAAGCCTCAGCCCCCCGAGATAGTACGCCTTTTGGAGGATAATTTATGCACCTTTTCTGAAGGATAGTGGCAGACACTCCTGAGAGGTACACATGGGTAAAGTATTTCCAGGAAATGTTCCAAAAAACAGGGGCTGCTCATAGTGCAGATGTAAGTTCTGTTATAGAGGCCTCCACCTACCTTTTTTTCGATCTTGAGGAAGTTGAACTTGCCCTATTACAATCCCCATCTAACAAAGCGCCAGAGCTTAACGGGGTTCCTATGGACATTTTTTTAATAGATATCACTTTTTGGTCCCCCCTTTTACCTGTGGTTTTTAATGCTATAGCAAAAAAAATGGTCCCTCCCCTCCTGGAAAAATTCATAATCCGGATATTTAAAAAAGGAAACTCGTCATTGCCTGTCACCTATCATCCTATTTCTTTGCTCGATAGTACAGCTAAACTTATGGGCAGGCTTCTGTAAAACGAACTGGAATTTTGGGCAGAGGTTAAGAAAATCCTCTCGGAAGTACAGTACGGGTTTAGACAGGGGCAGGGCACTGTAGACCAATGTCTTAATCTAACAATGATTTTAGAAAATTATACCACGGTAAAAAAGGCCCAAATGCATATGGCCGTCACGGACCTCTCAAAGGCCTTTGATTCTGTGGCACATAACAAACTTTAGTTAATTTTACAGGACATGGGAGTAGATGATGCCATTATACATTTTTATAAGAGAGCTCTATAGGGATGCCACTGCTATGGTTTGATATGGGAGCTCAGGCGAATGCACCAGTTTATTCAAAATTGAAAGGGGAGTCAGACAAGGATGCGTTTTGGCTTCTTTTTTGTTTGCTTTATATACCAACAAACTTAATGACACACTGATCAATATCACAAAAGATGCTCCAATAGTTCTGTTGTCCCCTCTCCCCATCCTTTTATATGAGGATGATACAGTTTTACAAGCGAGGACCCCTTTGGCCCTTCAAAATCTTAATATACACTATGCAGCATTTATGTCCAATCTGGATTTACATGTAAACAAAGCCAAAACCTATACTATGGCAATAGGAGGTGCTAAAAGAAGATGATGAGTTACCACTAGGGGGGGCAAAATTGAGCAAGTACATCTTAATTATCTAGGTATTGTTTCTGATGATAAACAAAATTGGAAAGAGATGCTGCAAACCGTGCAAATTTAATGCTCCAAAGTATCACTGAGATTTTTAGATTTTCTAAAAAACTGGGCTGCAAGCCAATTTTAGAAATGGTTGAAATTTATTTGGTTAAAACATTTCCAATGGTGACATATGGGGCAGCAATCTGGGGGATAATCGAAGTGACAACACTTCAAGTCATAGAAGACAAATTTAATAAAAGATTGCTGTCAGTCCCACAATAATGTAATAACCTCGTGGCTCACACTGAAGCCAGTATGCCATTTATCACTGACGCTATTAAATAAGCCCCACTTTCTCTTTGGTTATCAGTATGGAAAAGGAATACCGTGGGTCTGAACCAAAATTTTTTGAAAGATATGAATATGGCTCACGCCCACAAAATCCTGTGGCTTTCGTATGTCAGGCAAACTTTAACCTCTTTGGGTCTTGCCTTCTTGTATGATACTCCTACCTCTTGCGTACACTTTAACAAATCTAGATTGAAGGATAATTACTTAATGAAAGCCACGCGTGATAGGTGGGATAGCCAAAGAGAACAAGCATTGGCATAGCCAATAGGTCTCGCCTTTGGGACCTTATAAGTGTTTAGCCTGACCTATTGCCTCTGCCAATGTCTTTAAGCTATGTTGTAGAGCAGTGTTGTCTACTCAGTACAGCACATTGTGCATTTTTCACCCATGTGTTGTATTTAAGCAGAAAAGCGAACACGTTTTCACTTTTAACGCTGTCATCGTAAATACTGAGATCACTAGAAAAAAACATGCAATTATTGGGAAAAATGAAGTTGAACTACCGACTTTCATTTCATTTTCCATCTTAGCCGGTCTGGAGTGTGTTTTCCCTGAGTCGGCGCAGGACTTTGCACGTCACCATGCCTGAGTAAAATAAATGCACTTATCAGCATCGTTAGCAAGTCAGTGAGGAGAAGGGTGCCTGCTTTCAAGACCAATGCAGGCTCTCCTTTGACATGTACTGGAAAGCACCTTCCTTCTCTCTACACTGCCATAAACACATATATACAAATGGCTGTGTGGGGTGGGATGAGAAGTAGTGGCACTTTGTGCATCCCTCTTGCCGCTTTCCTAATCTCCACCCCCCAGCTCCCTTCCTCCCAGGCTCCCACCCACCCATGGAATAATGATTCAGAAGCATGGCTCAATCAATGCTAGGCAGGTCAAACTATATTTTAAAAAGAGCATTGCACGAGTGCACATAGCACGTACAATGAAGAATCTCTCATTTTTACCATCAGGTTTGCGCACGTATTTTTCCCTATTTAATACCAAGACAAGTTATGGTGGCACAATTCTACTCCCGTGCTTCATGGAAATCATAATATTTATTGATGACTAGTTTTTCACTGAAGTGTCAGAAATTCATCTGCTGCCTGCGGGGGACTTGCATGTTAATCCAGCCTGGCAGTTAAATGCCTGCTACCCCCTGAAATGCAGCCCAATGGAATGCAAGTGGCAGAAAACCTGATAACATGGCCGGCAATCTGGGGTTTGCCGGATTACAGCCACTGAGCGAAAGCTCACATTGCCACTTCCAAACCCTCCGGACAGACGGACAACTCCTTCCTTGGAGCTGAAATCAAAGTGCAGGGTTACCATCTGGTTTGGAAAAGCAAGGGTAAAGGGAGTAAAAATAACTTTTTTATGCACTAACCTCACTAATTCATGCCAAAGAGCACAAGGACAGTCATTCCAGTTCCCCCCCACCACTGAAGAGTGATAATGGAGACGAGGGGACAATCCCGAGGAAGCAGGCAGCTCACTTCAATGGAGAAAATAAAACGAACGTTGCAGCCAAACACCCTGACGCCTCTGCCCAGTAGAAGAGATGCTGAGGCGTAACCTCTAGAGCTGCCGACTGCGGACCTGGGAAACAACTGAGTTCGAGTCTCCGCATCGGTAAAAATGTGCCTAAAAAAACATATAATGTAAATACATAACGAAAGTCACTAAAAATTAAAATAGAATGTGAATACATGACGATCATCACTAAAACGAACAGGAGTGGCTTAAATTCCAGCTGTAAAGAAAAGGGGCCCCCTGGTACTAATGTGAAGTTCACCTAGACAGGGAAATACATATTGTAAATGATGTAGGGCAACTTCAAAACAATGAAAATCTCAGAAAATATCAAGAAAAAAAATAGTGACACTAGTGTTTAGAAAAATACAAAAGCAGTTTATTCAAGAATTCATAATTCCGTTTTAACTTTTAAAAGTCATGATAAATCTAGTCTTACAGAGACCATACTTAGAACAACATCCTAACTACACACATTCATAACTCATTCATACTACACTCTATTATTCATATCCATATATATGGTCTGTTTGAGAAAGTGCAAATCACAATAAAGTCATGATTGATATAGCAGAACATCTCATTGAACACATGATTTTTTATTTGTTATGGTGGTTTCCAGATTTATCTCAATGCGCGTTTCGGCAGAACACTGCCTTCCTCAGGAGTTCCATCACCGAATGTTGTACTCAGAACTAAAGGTATTACACCAAAAGAAGATATGAAATAAATAATAAATGGAATTCCATGTTCAGGTCCAGAGTTTATGTTAGATGAAAAATGCCTAACAGCAAGATAAAACCAGCATTCCACAGTATGCTTATTTAATTCTCACAGCGACGACGAAATGTATAATGTCCGCTTGATATGCTGACAATAAAGAGATGGAGGATATTCTTTTTGACCTTTAAATCTTCAAACTTGCAGAAAAAGAGCCTGATATGGTGGACGAGCTGCCAATCCACTAAACCTCGCAGCGTGTGCTGAATGCTGTAAAATAGCAAAAACTATTCAGCACACACTTATTTTGGTGTAATATGTTCTGTTCTGAGAAAATAGCAGGCAGGAGTCGAGCAGCCGTAAAGGGAGTATAAAAGTTAATATTTGAAATTGACCATTTACGACTAATTTTACGCCAAACTGAGAACATAGCCCCAATGACCTTAAACTTTGTCTTCTTAAAGTAACTTGGCTCTAAAATCTGCATCAAAACCCCCTTAGCAGCATCTCCCAGTCCTAGTTCGTAAATAGTAGGTCTATTAGTGATCGGGACCTTAGCACTGTCGCCCAACAATGGCAGCCCAAAATGTTGAAGCTTGGCGGACCATAATAAGAAATTCGGGACTGACCAACCACCGCGATCTCTAGAAAGGCACATTCATTTGGCAGCTCTGCGTGGGCAGCGATATCCCCTGAGAAATCTATGACAAATCCTTTCAGCCCTAGCCAAGCTTTGCTGTGAAAACTCCAGCGGGATGGTCCTAAATAGATATAAGAACATTGCATCGACCATATAAAGAAAGATGTAGATTATCCAGTCTTCCCAATTTAGAGTTAACTGATTCAGTAATTTAATTTAATTTAATTTAATAACGATTTCTAAAGCGCCTGGTGACCCAAGGGCATCCCCGCGCTATAAGAATTGTGATCCTGTAGAGGGGGAGGGAGAGAGGAGAGACACTTATTGAGGGACTCTATTTCGGGAATAAGTGTGTTTTTAATTTTTGCGGAATACCAGGTAGTTGGGTTCCAGTCTGAGGGAGCGGGGAAGAGCGTTACATCCAGCAGCTGCTTGAACGGAGAATCGTCGACCTCCTGTGCGAGTCCTTTTGAATCTCGGAGTGTTGGCCAGGTTCTCATTCTGGGATCGTAGGGATCTGGGTGCTGTGTAGGGGGTGATCATGTTGCTAAGGATCGCCGGGCCAGATCCGTTGATCAGCTTATGCATCGTGCACATGGCTTTGAATTGCACCCTTTGGCGCACAGGGAGCCAGTGCAGAGCTTTGAGGGCCGGCTTGGCGGACATTCTGGAGGGGAGGTTGGTTAGCAGACGTGCTGCAGCGTTCTGTGTCCGCTGGAGTTTCGTCAGGGTGGCCTCAGGGGCTCCCAGGTAGACCAAATTGCTGTAGTCTAGGCGAGACAATATCAGTCCCTGGATAAGCAGTTTCCTGGAAGTAGGTGGCAGTAAGGGGAGAATCTTGCGGGTCGTGCGTATAAGCCCGAAGCAGGTGCCCGAAGTTTTAGCTGCTTGTGTTTTCATAGAAAGCTCTGGTTCGAGCCATACCCCGAGTGTCTTAATTTCACGCTTCGGGGGGGGAATTTCCCCGAACACGTCGGGCCAGAGTGCTGGAGGGATGGTCGTCCATTGTTTCCCCAGGAGCATCACCTCCGTCTTTGACCCATTAAGTTTTAATGATGAGTTACTCATCCATGAGACAATTGGTCAGGTTTTCTGGGTGGTCGATCAGTTGGGCTAAAGAGACGACCAGCTGAGTGTCGTCAGCATAGCTTACCATTTTTATGTCAAATGGTGTCACTACGTCCTCAAGGGGGGCCATATAAGCATTAAAAAGCGTCGGGCTCAGGGAAGAGCCCTGAGGGACACCGCTTGTAAGTGGAAGGGTGGACGAGTGGTGATTGTCGTCCCACACTTGGAACGTGCGTCATGTGAGGAAGGATTCAATCCAACTGAGTGCCATCCTGGTAAGTCCTGCATCCGCCAGTCGATGTAAAAGGACACGGTGGTTGACTGTGTCGAAGGCTGCGCTCAGATCCAGGAGGATCACTGCCACTGACCCTCCTGAATCCAGTATGCGCCTTGCCTCCTCGATGACGGCAAGAAGGGCGGTATCTGTGCCATGACCCGGGCGGAATCCAGTCTGGGATTGCCTAAGTACGTTGTTGGTCTCAAAGAACTGAGATAATTGTCCGTTGACCAGTTTCTCTGCTACCTTGCTGATACCAGGGAGGAGTGATATAGGTCGGTAGTTTGACATGTCTGCTGGGTCGAGAGTAGTCGGAAGGATATTAAGATCTCGGATATTGCCGACTAGAGCAGTAATTTTGACCCCTAGATAAATTGCTTCAGGAACCACGGGAACTTGGGAGGGGCCCATAGCAGATGTTTGAATAACCTGTGTTTTTGTGACATTGAGCCTATAACCTGACAGCCGACCAAACTGTTCTGCTAGAGTTTTTAAAGCAAAGAAGGCTGTGGCAACATCACTGGTAAGGACTACGATGTCGTCTGCATACACCAGCGTCTTATACTCTGTTACATTAACCCTAACCGGCAAAATATCAGCAGTGCCTTCAATCTTACTAAGGAAGGGACCAATGTACAGAGCAAAGAGCAGGGGCGAGCAGGGACACCCCTGCCTAGTGCCCCTGCTGATGTTAAAGGACGCAGAGACCAGGCCAGAAATACTCAGCGTTGCCACTGGAGAAATGTACAGCGATTGAATGGCCCGAATGAACTGGGGACTAAAGCCTTTCCAGCGGAGAACTGCCCATAGAAACCCCCAGGCGACCCTGTCGAACGCCTTCTCGGCGTCCAACAGGATCGCTCTGAGGGGGGAGCCAGTTACTTGAGCCCAATCCAGGAGTGAAATGACCCGCCGGATATGGTCGGCTGTGTCCCTGCCCGGGATAAAGCCATGCTGGCGCAATGAAACCAATGGGATAATTACCAGCGCCAGTCTGGTAGATAGAATTTTAGAATATATTTTACTATCTGTATTTATTAGGGAAATAGGTCGAAAAGATGAGGGGTTTAGCTCTGGCTTGTCTTTCTTCTTAAAAAGAACAATCGTGGTTTGACGCCACGAGTCCGGTATAATACCCCTCTGTGCTGCCCTGAAGACTGACAAAATATCCTGCTGAATCTCCGGGAGGAATGCCCTATAAAATTCCAACTGGATGGCATCAGGGCCAGAGGCCTTACCATTAGCGAGTGATTTAATTGTCAGTTCAATCTCCTCCCACTCGATTGGGGCAGAGAGATCTTCGTTCTGCTGAGTTGTAACTTGGAGGGCATCGATGTCCTGAAAGAAACCCCGGACTTTAGGTTCGATATCAGAGCCAGGATTCTCCTCTGTATAGAGTATAGTATAAAACTCCTGAAAACCCCCTTGACACCCTCCGGTGTATCATGAACATTACCCTGGTGATCTTGAATTCTGTATTTTTTAATTAGAAACCCCACTGGTCTGTTATGCACTTGCCTCCTTTTTTGTGGCCGCAGTGAGAACTCGAAAGGTCTTTAACAATCTATCTATTGTATCCTAAGAATTATTGTTTTAACTGATTGCACTAGTTTTGATTTATGATTGCTGCTATTCGACTCCTGATTGTAACTTCCACTGTTCTTATCCTATGTTGATCAGCTGTAATGAAATGTTTTTATTCGTGTACTTTTTATGCATCTGTGAGGTGCGAAATAAAGTTGATGATGATGATGATTATGGTAGTATTGTGATAGTGACTGTTACAACTCCTTCCCCAAGCATTGCTCAAGTCATTGAGCCCAAAGTCCTTACACAGCCTCAGGATATTTGGCTTTTCAGGAACATTACTAAGTGGAAAATACATTCATCGTTATTCAATTGAAGCAACTTACTATACGAAATTTTAAAATCAGTGTTGCAATGCCTCTTAGTTAGGGGGAGTAGGTTATTCTTTGAATACAGCGAATAAAAACCGCAAAACAGTGGAAAGTGTAGCATAGATTGACCTGATCTCCCATCGCATGGGCAAGGGCAAATATCTAGGTTTGTTTGAAAACCTAGTGGAAAGCCTGATGAATATTTAAGAGCGTCTGCCCTAAGGTGGAACAACAATCTGGTCTCCCATTGCCCCAGGGGATTTGTTAAATACCTTGCGATTAAACTATTTCCTCTCATATTAATGTTTAAGGAGGCAGATACTCGCGGCCTTGTAGCCTCTACTTTTGTAATAATTTAAACCAGGTAGACTGCAGTTGTTTTTTTACTAATAATGCGTGGGCCTCCTGGGTTCTCAAACAGCTGTAGGTAACCTGCCTTAAATTCTATATATGCCAGCCATGCGGAGTTCCTGCCTTTATCACACAAGAGACAATCAGTAATAATATCTCTAGTGAAACCTGCATCCTTGTTTCTCCACACAGCAAGCCACAACAACAAAGGATGGGCGTTAATATAATCTTCAATAAAAAGTGATATTCAATTCTCTTTGACAAATTACATTTGGGGTAGAAATCGAGGCCCCTAAGTTGCAGACTGTTTTCTTCAGTTTGGATTAAATTGCACTTATCAATGCCCTAGACTTCGGCCCCATAGGCAGCAATTGGGAGACATTCCATTTGAAAAATCGGCAGTAAAGGGACAGATATTCCCCATGTCCTCTGTTGCGGTAAGCTGAGCAATGAGCTGACCCTTTAGAGAATTTGTTCCCGCTATATGCAATATGTGCTCTCCATGAGCCATTGTCAGCAAGCACCATTCCTAAATAAGTAAAAGTGCTAGTGCTAGGGCCGGACTGGGAACCAAAACCGGCCCTGGCAAAGTGCTCGGCCGGCCCACCCCCCAGTGCTTGGGGGAGCCGCCGAGCTCTTTGCGAGGGCCGGTTTTCGGCCGATTTTGTTACAAGGCCGATTTTGCAGCTAAGCTGCAAAAACGGCCCTGTAACAAAAACGGCCCCCAGGGGCCCAAAACCGGCCCCCACCCGTGCGGCGCACCGGGGGATTGCCCGGTGGCCGCTACGGCCAGTCCGGCCCTGGCTAGTGCATTTCAAGCTAAAATTACCTGCTTCTAAAGATGGCAGATTATACTTCTTTGGGCCACAGGTCATAATAAAAGATTTACAAAAATGTGTGCTTACATCCAGTGATACCATAAAGTTTACAAAACCACGCACTTACGGACGAAGGGCTTTCAGGGTGCGGTGCGGGCCATTAACATGGCATCTTCGGCATATAATAACGATGGTAAAAAGGAACTTTTAACTTTGGGGATGTCAGGGGTGATGATTGATAAAAAAAGGTGAAGGTCCATTATATGCAAGCTGAATAAAGCAGGTCTAAAACACATCCTTGTCTAATGCCTCTGTGAATTTCCATATCTTGAGACACCCCCCCAGGCATTAATGCTATGAGACTTGCCCTGAAACAGTTGATGACAGACATAGGACTTCTGGATATTTGGAAAGTGATGAAGCGTAGGGTTGGAATAACAGGGGGAAACTTCATAATAAAAAGTGTGGTCACCGCTCCAGGATTGACTTCTTCTTGGTGGATCTTTCCACCAGTAAGAATACGGTGAAGGTTAGTCACGTGCCTGAGCATCTATCTGATCATTCTGCTATAGCTTAGGAAATTAGTCTTATGAAAAGACCACTCCCACGTAGATGGACTCTAACCGTTCACTACTTCTAGAACCATTAGTAATTGAAAAGCTGAAAGCAGTAACAAATGAGTTTTTCCTTTTCAATTTAAACTCAACATGTCTTCACACTGTATGGGACTCATATAAGGCATTTTTGAGGGGCACCCTAACCTCTTTGTCTATTGCTCAAAATAAAAAAGTGAGAGAGGAGATTAAAACCCTTGAAGATGTAATTCATAGAAATCACATAATGTTAGAATAAACACCAAATAACCTAGAAATTACACTAAAATTAATTGCTGCAAAATATGACCTTGCCGATTATCTTGAAGCTATAATTAAAAGGAAGTGGGAAGTCAGTAGGTTGTCTCATTAGGAGTGTGGCAAACTCTTTGCTTGGAAAACTAAGACAGATCAGTCCAGGAACATGATTAAAGACCTTAGATGCTCGATTTCCGGCAATATTATCAGTGAGGGCATCGAGATTGAGGAGGCCTTTGTCCAGTTCTTCCAAGGCCTGTACTCAGAAGATTTAACACCGAGTGAAGAGTGTATGGAAGAGTTCTGTTCGGATCTGGAACTCCCCAGGCTGTCAAACTCGGAAAAAGATAATCTGAGTGCGCCTATTGTCTTGGAGGAAATTCTTCAAGTCATTGAACCTTAAAAAACAGGGAAGGTTGCTGTCCTGACTCTATTCCAAATGAAATATTCACCTATCTAAAGGAAGAGCTTGCCCCTATTTACTCCAATTGTTAAATTCTATTTACATATCTGCCCAGGACCTTCCTGTATCATGGGATGAAGCCACTATAACCATACTTTTAAAACCTTACAAGAGTCCGAGATCCTACGAATCTTGTAGGCCTATTTCTCTTCTTAATAGTGACCATAAAATATACACTCAGATCCTTACTAAACGTTTGGACAAGGTAGCAGGATCACTAATACATGTGGATCAAAAAGGTTTCATGAAAGGGAGGCAACTTCATGAATTAGTACATGATTTAATTGGGGCAATCGATATGGCAGACGTATATAAAATTCCGTTGGCAGTAATGACTTTTGGCGCTTCAAAAGCGTTCGATAGATTAAGGTGGTGTTTTCTCTATAAGTCGATTCAGCGTTTTAATTTAGGAGAAACTTTTTTAACAGCAGTCAGCGCCCTCTATAAAAACCCTTGCGCAAAGGTCCTTGTTAACGAAAATCTCACAAAGTCAGGGGGACTAGGCAGGGATGGCCCCTTTAACTTTTATATTGAACCACTGGCATGTAAACTAAGAGTTTGTCAGAATATTCACCCTTTTAGCTGTAATGGCTGGCAAAAGAAAATCGGTTTATATGCTGATGATCTTATGATTTAGACAGGGGACCTAGAGCAGTCACTTCCTGCAATATGGGAGCATCTAGAGAGGCTTTGGAGGGTATCTGGTTATTCGATCAACCAGCAAAAAACCGAACTAATGAAATGGAATATCCCCTATAGGAGTTACCTCACAAAGCAGGAATAAGATATTTAGGTGTCCAAATACCCCACAATATAGAGAAGATAGCACAGGTGAACTTCGACAAAGTAAACGCAAGTGCCAAAACACAGCTACAGGTATGGGGGGCTCTCCCACTTTCCTTTCTGGAAAAATCAAATCTCTTGAAAATGTATGTGAGAAGTTGGCCTGGCATATGTTGTCCTCTAGTTATAGGGGACACCTTGTACCAGTCCAATTCGACTCTTACTGCTGCTAGCAAGAAGCGTCGTCGTTGTCGTGAAGAATGAAAATGTAGATCTTGAAGAGAAGGACCTGAAAGCAGAGGGGACAGAGTCTGGGTCACGGTACAGTGACCAGGGGGCTCAAGAGAAGGAGCCCTTCAATGTCGGGTGCTTCCAGGTAGAAGAGGTGTAGCTTGGATCGTCAGCCTGTGGTAAATAATTTAATTACCGGGACTTAATTTGATACGGAAACATAATAAAAATAGCTCAGTAAATAAGAGGCAGAATCCGTGGTATTAGAGGTTCGGAATGGGCTTTATTCCAGAGGTCGATTATAATCGGTTGCTCCAGGTTCCATCACCACGGAGGTTCAGGAAGTGAAGTACATACATTATTGACAAGAAATGACTTTTATAGAACATACATTACAATGAAATAGATGCGGGAGGCGTAACAATTGATAAGGAAGGTGACGATTCACATGCGTAACCGAAAATGGGTGTAATGAGGAGTAAAAAGGAACATAATTGGTTATGATGTCATATATAGGTGGATCTGTAAGATTATACTTGGCATAGATGCGCGCGCAACAGTATGACGTGTGATTGACGTGCAACTAGGGGGTGAAGGGGACTTGACATTTAGCTCTACATGTGGCGACAGAAGTCTGGAGGGTCAAGTCAACCTAATCCCAAATCATATCTATCATCCTATGTTTAAAGAACTATGTTATCCAAAAGAGAGGTCTCTTCGAGTGGAATCTTATTCTATACTGACTATACTGACTGTTAGTGCGTGTACAAGCGTCTAAGTGTCTACACTAGATGCGAGGGCGGAATCTTCCATAGTAACAGGGCTATGAATTACTTGTATGAAGACAGAGAAGTCGGGCCTTTGCTTGGTAGCTGGCAGAATGTTTACTTAAGCTACTAGACAGGAATGCGTTGGGCAGGGAGCGGAGCAGATAATTTTCGAAGGTGAAATACAGTTCTTGGCAGGCAGCAAGCTGATGTCAGGCTTCGTGAGCCGCGCAGAGAATGAGACAAAGTTCATGGTCACGGATGTAGGCTCGGACTGGAGCTTCAGAGACAGAAAGCAAGAAAAGCTTGATGACAGAATCAGGGCCTACTTGCCTGGACTGTAGAATGGCATAAGTGAACCATATAAAGGCAGTGGCCTTTCGTACTTAGGAATGAAATATCCGGCCCATTCATGGCGGATCAACAGAGAACATGTTAACGGTGGACGCACATGTATTTGCGTCTTCATAACTGGAACTGGAGGGAACATACATGTACTTGTAACATGCACATAGAACCGTTGGGGTCCAAGATAGGGGACATAACTGACCAGAAAAATCCATATTTCCACATTCCCTCCTTGTCCCCTACTTGCCCGTCAAGAGATATCAATCTTCATTAATCCATTGATCTGTTCATATAGCATCATTTGTTCTTCTTTCTTCTTCCGGGATCTTGAATGAAAATCTTGGTGTGGAATGCACGATGTGGCACACAGACCACAAATCGCTGGTCCACATTGCAGACATAGACAGCAACTGAATAATATGAGAAGGCCAATACCTAGGAAGGATAGGACTCTCCATCCCCAGGCCGATATCACGCTCCAAAACCAACCGGACCAAGTCCAGGTGCCTGGATTCTGGTGTATCTGGCTTACAATCTTATGAAGGCGGGTTATGGCCTTATATACAGATGGCGAATTTTCTGGTATGAATATGCAACAGCTTGATCCGATGACCCTACAAGCTCCGCCCCTATCGGCCAGGATGACGTCAAGGACAAGACGATTTTGAAGCACAACAATCCGCATAGCAGACTGCTCTTCTGTTAAATTGCCTAAGGCGGAAATAGTTTCGTTCACTACTGCTTCAAGGGTTCTAGTTAATCTACGTATCAGCTTACTATTAGTAACGGTACCTATATAGGGAAAGAGACCTTTATTGAAATCTGTGTATTTTTCCCATGCTGTTTCAGTGTAGTCGACTATTGGGAGATCTCTCCTTACTCTATTATATACTAAATGAATATTTCTGTGATAATCAGGAGGAGCTAGAAAAACAGGCGGCAAAAGGAATCCAATGTAGCAAGTACCATCCCAATCTAGAGGCAAACGTACATATGCCGTCTGACCACATATAAAATAGGAATGGCGGGAAGCTCTAAATGTAGACTTGCCTTGATCACTAAATTCTACTACAATGGTGCATTTACTATGGCCCATGTGTATGGAACCATTCTTTCTTATACATAATTCACCTTTTACTGGAAGTATTGACATAGCGGGCAAAATTGAAGTAGCTTCGGATTCGACATTCAAGATCAGGAGATTAAGCGTAAAGTTACCTAATCCATATACTTCATTTTCTAGATCAGTTCCTGTTCCTTTGGGAAGTCCCTCCTTGTTGGGGTGGCAGACCTTAAGTAAAACTAAGTTCAGATTTCCCCATACCCCATTGTCTTGATAAACTGCAGAGTTCGAATCTTGGGAATTAATTAAACTAAACCATGCTCCACAGGAGCCGTTGTGTGTGAACGGGTATGGAAAAAGAGGTAGAATTCCTTTATAATTCTGATAGGGAGGGAGTCGGCCACATATCCAACAATTTGTAGCATTGCTAACCTGATGGGAATGATGTAACATACTAATAAAAGTGTTATTGCGCAGCGCAAATCTGTATGACAACTCAAGCGGAGGTAATTTACTAAAAGAATGTTCAGCAGTAACATTGTAAACATGTCTAGAAATAGGATAATATATGTGCAACAATATACTTGCAGTAATTATTAAAAGACTTGAGAAAAACAAAATTAATAACGTCACTATGCAATGACTACGCAGTGATTTACAGTACGCCTGTCGTTTCAACATTTTTCGGGTGTTTTCTCTATTCAGGTCCAAGGGATACATGTCAGAGACAATTCAACCGCTTCACCTTGGAGAGGACTTAAACAATCAAATTGCTCGACTGATTGGGCCTAAGCTTTAGTTTATAGTGTTCAGAGTCACTTTTTTCCACAAAAGGAAGTTTTGAGTCAATGGGTGAAGACACACAAGGTGAGGTATTCACGTCTGATTTTAGTCCATGAAATTTCTTGATATGACTTGAATGAATCCATCCCTTTCTGCCTTCGATCTTCACGGCTGTTCTTGTGGTGAGCAACACCAGCTGAGGTGACCTCCACCTAGGTTCCAGCTGAGTTTTGCGGTCAAAGTTCCTCACGAGGACCAGGTCCCCCGGAACCACGTCATGGGGTTTCACCTCAGTGTTGTCAGGAAAAGCTGCAGCTACCTGTGAACGACAAGATTGTAGTGCTGACATCAAGGAAGCCAAGTAATCTGTCAGCATATTACAGTCAATATCAGTTATTTTGCGTGGTATAGGCGTCCCCCACATATTTGGTGGTCTGCCGAAGATCACTTCATACGGGGATAGCCCTGTTCGAGAGTGTGCTACCATTCTTGTGTAAAAGAGTGCAACTGGTAATGCTACTACCCAGTCGACACCTTTCTCTCTGCATATTTTGGATAATCTTATTTTCAGAGTCTGATTATGTCTTTCTACAAGACCTGCTGCTTCGGGGTGTCGGACACAGTGGAATTTCCACTGATAGCCTAACAAAAGTGAAACGTGTTTCATTAATTCGGATGAGAACGGCTGGCCGTTATCTGAGTGAACAACACGTGGTAAACCGTATCGTGGGAAGAATTCTCGAACCAACTGTTTGGCAGTAGTCGGGGCAGTGTAATCTGAAACCGGGTATGCCTCCGTCCAACGGGAAAGAGCACACACAACTACGAGAACATATTTGAATCCTCTGCATCGTTCCATCTGGATATAATCCATCTGGAGGACTTCAAAAGGATGATCAGGAGGATGAAATCCACCTTGTTCTACGGGAACGCTTTTTCCTGGGTTGAACTGGCAACAGATCAGACAGGTACGAACCTTTTGTTTGGCTGCAGCTCGTAAATGTTTGTTGAACCAAATATGTTGAATGCTATCTAGCATAGCTTTTTCTCCTAGATGGGCAGGACTATGTACAGTGTTAATAATGACTTGGACCATTGAATCAGGAAGGAACCACACAGACTTTTCCTTCATCAACCATCCTTGATCCGTTGGGATCCCTCCTAATTCCGTCCATTTCTTTATTTCTTCTGGTGTAGCATGTGTCTGTATATCGATTACGTCAAGAGTAGGATCTTTAACCGTCATACAATGTGTCAGCGTCGGGACTATTGTCTTTGTCATGTCGGATGTTTGAGTTTGAGCAGTCTGTTTAGCTGTTCTGTCAGCTAGATCATTGCCTTGAGAAATGATATCAGTAATTTTCGTATGAGCTTTACATTTCATAATCGATATTGCAATGGGTAAATGTATTGCATCTAATAAGGCATGAATGAGGGGTCCGTGCTGAATGTGGGCACCGTGAGAAGTTAAATAACCTCTCTCTCGCCACAGCACGCCGAAGTCATGTACGACTCCGAAAGCATAACGTGAATCAGTGTATATGTTGACTTTTTTATTTGCGGCTTGAATACAGGCTTGTGTCAGAGCGACGAGCTCTGCTGCTTGAGCGGACAAGGTATTTATACACTTGGTTTCAATAATTTCAGTGTCTGTGGTGACTGCGTAAGCGGCCACTAACTCTCCTGTACTTGTTCTCATACATGAACCATCTACATACAACGTCAGGTCTGGATCTGTCAATGGGACATCTGTCAAGTCTTGTCTGGGTTTCGTCGTGATTGTAATAACATCAATACAATCGTGGGCTAATGGGTCTGTTCCATTTACCGGTAAAAGTGTGGCAGGATTCAATGTGTTACAACGCCTGATTTCTATATGTGGCTGAAACAATGTTAGTTCGTACCCTGTAAGTCTTGCTATAGTCAAGTGTTGTGTTTGCGTTCGATTCACAAGAACCTCTACTGCGTGTGGTACTTGTACTGTCAATGGATGTCCTAACACTATGGCATCGCTTTGTCTGATCGCTAAAGCTGTCGCTGCCACTGATTTTAGGCACGCAGGCAGAGCCTGAGCTACGGGATCTAATGTACTAGAAAAATAAGCACACGGTTTGTGTGCTCCTGCTTGTTCCTGTGTGAGTACTGACAAGGCAGTACCTTCTCGTTCTGTAATAAAGAGTGTAAACTGTTTTCTGTAGCATGGTGTTGCTAAAACAGGTGCTTGACATAAAGCTTTCTTTAAGCTTTCAAAAGCGTGTGTGTGTTCCTGAGTCCAAGGGAGAACAGTCGATGTGGCTGCCTCCTGTGTTGTCAACTGAATGAGTGGTTTTGCTAGAAATGCATACTGAGGGATCCACTGTCTACAATATGAAGTGAGGCCTATGAAAGCCCGCACCTCCTTTTGCGTCTTGGGTATTGGCATGTTAGCTATTAACTGAATGCGGTCGGGTGTAAGCTGCCTTCCCTCCTTGGACAGCGAGTGACCAAGGTAAATAACTCGCTGGACACAGAATTGCAGCTTAGAAGGGGACACCTTGTGCCCCTTTTCGGCTAGAAATTGTAAAACTGTCAGTGATGCTTTTTCACATTCAGGTTCGCTTCGGGCGGTGATCAGCAGATCATCGACATATTGAAGCAAAGCAGTGTTAACTGGCATGTGGATGCTGTCAAGTTCTCGTTTCAGTGCTTGGCTATAGATGCTGGGGCTTTCTGTAAATCCTTGAGGTGCGCGTGAGAATTTAAAGCTACGTCCATTTAAACTAAATCCGAACAAATATTGGCTTTCCGGATCTATTGGGACGCTGAAAAAGGCATTTTTGAGATCAATTACAGTAAAGAATGTTGCTTCGGAATCAATAGCTGTCAGTAATGATGAAATATCGGGGACCACAGGGAATTGTGGCACAATACATTTGTTTAATTCACGCAGATCAATAATTAATCGATATACTGGCGGGGCCTTCGGATCTGTTCGTTTGAGAATCGGAATTATCGGTGAATTACATACATTGGAGTCTGTTTCTACAACCACTCCTTGGGCAATAAGCTCGTCAATGATTTGTAGTAAAGCCACTACAGCATCTGGTGGTAACTTGTATTGTCGCATTCGTGGTAGTACCACTCCTGCCTTTAGTGTAACTCGATATGGTGTAATATTCATGCAACCAACATCAGTAGGGCCTTGTGCCCATAGATGCGTAGGTAAAGTCTGCAATTGGGGATCCATGTCTCTAGACACATAATGACCTTTAAAATCACGTAAAAACAATCTTACTCCTTCCGGAGAACAACATATTATAGCTCCTAGAGCCTTCAGTGTTTTTATTCCTAACAGGTTTTCTGGACATGATTTAGTAAGCAATAAATCTGTAGTTCGGGTCAAAGGTCCTATCGTAAGTGGAAGAGGTTGTGACACTTCATTAACAATAGGTCTTCCTGAAAAACCAAGGGAAATATTCTGCGAGCCTGAGAGGGGTGCCCCTGGAACTTCACTACATTTTATGGTTGTTCGACTTGCCCCTGTATCGAGTAAAAATTTTCTGTCTTGGCCTAATAATTCACTATGTACATAAGGTCCTTCTTGATCTACAGGGATCTCGATAAGGGGTAAGTCAACTTCCCTCTCTAGGCTGGTTCATGCATATCGTTGATAATCAGGATAGTCATACTGTGCGGTCTGGTACAGTTGTCGTGTCGTGGTTTGTGTGGCAGCAGCTGGCGGCGCTGGTGCAGCTGGCACAAACTGTATAGTCTGTGGTGGAGCTGGCATGGACTGTGCATGCTGCAAAGCTCCTTGTTCATTCTGATCCTGTCTAAGTGGCCGTGGTCTCTCTTTTGTAATACCCGTTGCGATATTACGCTTCAGGACTGGACAATCGTGTACATGATGACCTAGTTGTTTACAATAGTTGCATGTCCCTTTTACAGGTCCTGCTAAATCGCCAGAATGTTTCGTACCCTTTTTATGTCCTTCAGCTGGAACTGTCTGGGAAACTAGCATTTTCATTTTCGTGTCTTTCATGCGTCTTTGTTCATGATCTTGTTCCTCTCTAATTCTATTGTGATGATACTGTAACATTTGTAACATTTGCGATGGAGTGTTACCTTGCCATGTACTCTCGAATTTTAACACTCTATTCTTCACTTGGGGCAAGGAATTTTCAACTAATTTTGTCACAAACAGATGTGGGTATGATTCGCTACTTGCTTTTATACCACTATTTATACCAAAACATTTTTCAAATCGTGCATAGAAATCACTAGTGTCTTCATCTTGCTTTTGTTTACAGGCTGAAATTGCACCCCAGTCTTCCTTTTTCGTGGTTAATAAACGTGGCAGTACCTGTACTAGTAAACCTGGTAGTGCTTTAGTTTTGTCCCCAAGCCCCGAACCTGGACCTCGGGCCTTTTCTTCTGCTTCTAGTGCTGTCCAATCTATCTTTTGATCTCCTACCTCCCACTCTTTTTCCTTGAGTTTCTCATAAATGCCAGCAGGCATCAATACCTTTAATATTGTCATAATGTCGGGATAGGTATATTCTCCCATGAGTAACATGTCTTTAATTTCTCGGTGGAAACCCGCTGGGTCTTTGTCATGACTGGGTACTACTTTCTTCATTTCTAACAATTCTATTTTTGATATGGGCGTATACACATATACCCGTTTAAACTGATTGTCCTCGCCCTTTATTGGGTGCACTTCTCGTAAGGGATTCTGTCTGTCCATGTAATACGTGGTTCTTTCCTTGATAGGCAGTGAGACATGTTCTGGGCATATAAAAAGAATGTACTGCTTTCTTGATTCTAGTATTTCTTTAATTAGCTTAGTACCTGAACCTCTCCATCTATTCGTGAGTAATTCGGTCAATATGTCAGGTAGGGGACCAGGATCTGAATGTTGGCTTTTATATAGAATAAGAAGTTGTTGAATCATATAAATCCCAGCTAAACGCTGTTCATCTGGGGTGAGATTCAAAAATGTGTGCGCTACTGTGTCATCACTATACTTCCCGGGACTGTCAACCCAATGAACGGCTGACCTGGCTAATTCTTGTTCATCCATAGAATCGAGAAAATGATAACCCCTTCGTTCTCGGAGTAATTTATCTGCTGCTTGGAATGAATGCTCGTTAGACCTTATATTTATTATTGGTGTTTGAGATTTCCTGTTATTTTCTAGACACATCGGACGCATCGGATCAGTAAGACATCTAGTACTATTACAATATTTTCTTCTACCTACATAGGCTATAGTTTCTGACTGTCCTGTGGGCAGTCCTGATGCTTCTTCCTCGCTTTGTTCGAACTGGTCTACCGCTAATCTTTCTTCGTGTAGGCGTTCTATTTCTTTACGGATCTTTCGGCACATGGCTATTATACAGTTTTGCTTATCATGTCTCCCTTCTGATATATTCTGGCTCCATCTGGTAAGAATCTGCATTGCTTCCGGGTCTACCCCCGGTCGGTCTTGATTTCTGATCACACAATTTATGAGGAAACGCAACAGTTCCCCCTGTATTTCCACTTTCTGGTATTCCATAGCTCTGTTAATACATTCAGAATCTCGCCCGGTTTGGACAAAATGATATATATTATCTAGATGTGCAGTCATTCCTGGTAATTTCCCTAAATACACTGCGGCTCGTCTGATACGTAATGATGCTAGGGTCATTTCGTCCTCTTTTCCAGGCACAGGGTCATATCTACAATCTATAAGAAGTTCCTTAAGCGTACGGGCATTTATGAATTTGGGGGTACGTGAATGTGCTGACTCTTGAAAAGTAAGTTTATTTATTCTAGGTGGCGTAGAAAAGATATTGGTAGCACCTCCGGTAGCCCCATCTGGGGTATCGGGTGTGAAAGGATTCGTTGAACGTGATACAGCAACTATAGGTGTGGATACAGCTATAGAAGTAGTTGTAGGGACAGATGCAGAAACAGATGTGCTTGCCGGAACTTGTGTCAGAACTTGATGCTGTAAGGGTACAGGTACAGGATCTTGCCGTTGAACCTCCCCGGCCAACGGTCTATGTGGGGCGGGGTTAGCATACTCGGGAGCTGCGTCATCTAAATATGAGGAAAGAAAAACATCTTCTGCGGTTCTAGGATGCCCCTTAGGATGTACCTTTATTGGAAATAATGGGGTTGGCAAGTCTTTTGGTATCCCTGGAGTAGCCTTAGGTAATCCTTCAGCCAGAAGGGGATACATACCATTCATAAGGGCATTTCTTTGTCTGTCTACTTGTTCTGATTTCACTCGTGCACCTTCTTTAATTAATAGATTTTCTCGAACTTCATTTGAATTTTCTTTACTCTTCTCTTCCTGTCTACGTGCTTTTTCTGTACGTCTATATGATTCTTTACGCCATAATTCAATGGCATCTTTCTGCGATTGTCTAGCTTTCTTTTTCCATAATTCTTCCTCTACTTTCACGATGCACTCTGCATCCCAGGTCCCCGCTGCGGGCCACCTCTGACTTTCTGGTAATTCCTTAGTGTAGTCTACCCATAGATCGAGAAATAATATGGCGTCTAGGCCATGTTTATGATACATGAAGTACCCTGGAGTGTCCCTAGGAGGAATGGGAACAGCTTCTTCGAGTACCCCTTTTCTAGTTGTGATCTGTCTTAGTTTCGAAAAGAGCGGCATATTGAGAACTGATCTGATACTTGATCTTAAACAAACTTAATACAGTAATCACAATAATGAACAGTCATTCATACCACAATATGCAGAACGTACTATAAACATTTAACATTTAACATTTAACTGAGCAACAGTGATGATGACGATGATCTGAGAAAACTTACTCATTAAACATGATACTCGACTTGAACTGAATTATTCTGAATTTTTATACTTGATATACTAGATATACTGCTAAACAGTACAGATACACTGCTGAAACAGTGCAGACCGGATTTGTGTACCCAAACCCGTCTGGACCGGCACAACTTATGTGCACGCCAGAACGCCTCCCCAGTAATGGTACTCACCGGGTAGCTCGGAAACGGAAGGCCTCAGAAACTCGACTGAACTTGAACCGGACTGGACTCGACTTGGGACTTCGGAAACTGGTGGGCCTCTGTATACCTCGGATCTTGCTCTCTCAGCTAGGCTCTGGTCGGGATACTTCGCACTTCTCACCGCCTCGTCTGGGTGTTGATCGCAGCCTCAGTCGCCCCCGCTTGACCGGAGGGAGATACAGGAAATCCTGCTGGTACGCGTTGTTGTCCGTCCAGCTGTGGCAGGAGACCGGGCCTGCAACGCACCGCCGGCGCGTGAGATGAGAAAGTGTCCCTGTTCGGGCGCCATTCATGTGGTAAATAATTTAATTACCGGGACTTAATTTGATACGGAAACATAATAAAAATAGCTCAGTAAATAAGAGGCAGAATCCGTGGTATTAGAGGTTCGGAATGGGCTTTATTCCAGAGGTCGATTATAATCGGTTGCTCCAGGTTCCATCACCACGGAGGTTCAGGAAGTGAAGTACATACATTATTGACAAGAAATGACTTTTATAGAACATACATTACAATGAAATAGATGCGGGAGGCGTAACAATTGATAAGGAAGGTGACGATTCACATGCGTAACCGAAAATGGGTGTAATGAGGAGTAAAAAGGAACATAATTGGTTATGATGTCATATATAGGTGGATCTATAAGATTATACTTGGCATAGATGCGCGCGCAACAGTATGACGTGTGATTGACGTGCAACTAGGGGGTGAAGGGGACTTGACATTTAGCTCTACATGTGGCGACAGAAGTCTGGAGGGTCAAGTCAACCTAATCCCAAATCATATCTATCATCCTATGTTTAAAGAACTATGTTATCCAAAAGAGAGGTCTCTTCGAGTGGAATCTTATTCTATACTGACTATACTGACTGTTAGTGCGTGTACAAGCGTCTAAGTGTCTACACTAGATGCGAGGGCGGAATCTTCCATAGTAACAGGGCTATGAATTACTTGTATGAAGACAGAGAAGTCGGGCCTTTGCTTGGTAGCTGGCAGAATGTTTACTTAAGCTACTAGACAGGAATGCGTTGGGCAGGGAGCGGAGCAGATAATTTTCGAAGGTGAAATACAGTTCTTGGCAGGCAGCAAGCTGATGTCAGGCTTCGTGAGCCGCGCAGAGAATGAGACAAAGTTCATGGTCACGGATGTAGGCTCGGACTGGAGCTTCAGAGACAGAAAGCAAGAAAAGCTTGATGACAGAATCAGGGCCTACTTGCCTGGACTGTAGAATGGCATAAGTGAACCATATAAAGGCAGTGGCCTTTCGTACTTAGGAATGAAATATCCGGCCCATTCATGGCGGATCAACAGAGAACATGTTAACGGTGGACGCACATGTATTTGCGTCTTCATAACTGGAACTGGAGGGAACATACATGTACTTGTAACATGCACATAGAACCGTTGGGGTCCAAGATAGGGGACATAACTGACCAGAAAAATCCATATTTCCACAAGCCACGGGGTCCAGGAGGCGTCAAGGAAGGCCAGCTTCTTGAGGGCGACTTTCCCACGAAGGATGAGGGTCGCTGCGGTGTTAGTGTCCGGATTGGTTCCACTAAGCCTTGGCAACCGCAACCCAGGCAAGAACACAAAACAGCTACTGGTGCAGACCCACAAGGTCTGAGCGAGGAGACTGAAGAGCAGGCCTGGAGCAACCAGGGGAACTCTTGGAATTGAAGATTGACCTCCGCTAGGGCCCACAAGTCGAGAGACAAGGGACCGCGGGAGGCAGCAATTTGGCATGCGTAAAGATGCGCCCACGGGTCGCCGGAGCAGGCTAGGGCGTCGATCTTTGGCACAGATGATGCTGAAAGGTTGGCTCAATAATGGGCCAAAGCACAACTTCCCCACTTGTCGGGGTCGGGTGCTGTACAAGAGGTGGCCTGTCTCCTAGGGTATTGGGGATCTCGGCACCCACGGGGTCCACGGTGCTGAGCTTTGCTGTGCACACTCACTGGCCTCTGGGATGCTTGGAAACCCACCTCAAGGTAGGAAAGAGTTGTCGATGTCCGTAGGAGCAGCGAGGTTCCAACCGGGTCACTTGCAGTGTTTCAGGTGCCTGCCAAGCATGGGGGTAACTCCTTTACCCCAAGGGAGATTTCTTCAGTCAGCTGTGCAGCAGCAAGTCGAAGTTCAAGTCTGTGAAGTTCAAGAATAATCTGAGGCTCTGGGGACCCTGTATTCACCTTTATCCAAAGATTAGGGGAGTGTCCAGATCAGAGCCCACCAATGAGAGTTCAGGCGGGAAAGGGTGGCCACACCCTCTCCCCTTTGTGTGGTTTCCCACCTGGGCAGGGGACAGAATGCCCCTGAACCGGTTTGAGGCGGTGTATGCAGAAGTAGGCACTGGAGAAGCCTACGTGCAAGTCTGAAAGACATCCTATGGTGCACCCACCCAGTTCCAATCCACATAGTCTGTCTGGGGAGGTGGGAGCACCTCCCTTCAACAGGATCCCTATTGTCCAGCTGCCGTGGCTGAAGTTCTGCCCAGCAACAGGCAGCCAGAGTCGTGTGGGTGGCGGGTAGCATCCATTTTGTACTACGTGTGCACTTTTAAATTGGTGTCTAAATTCTGCCGCTTTTCCCATATCGCCTCTCTAGCAGGGGGGAATCGTGCCCTCAGTCCCATGGCTGGATTGGGGGTATGATTCCTACATGTTTGACACCAAACACGATATGGTTCTGTGTAGCCATTCTCAAGCAATCACGCTATTGCGATTTACTTATAATGCGGTTAAGAGTATATGGTATGGCTACACTACAAACAACCCAGCAATGATTTTACGAAGGTTGCAGAGGGGCCCTACTGGGTTAGGGGTCCCCCCTCACACACATCTCAGCACCCTGCCTTGTAGGATTAGCAAGGCCTGCTTTAGGGGTGACCTATGAGGATATATGTGTTGTATTAAGTGGGATACAGGATACCTATATCCCTGTAAGGAGTGCAAGCACCACCTTACCCAGACTACAGTATTGGTCTGGTGGTGTCATTTGGTATGGCTGTCCCAGGGGTGGCACAATAAGTGCTGCAGCCCCTGGTAGGCCTCTGAGGGACCCATGCCCTGGGTACCTAGGGTACCATCTACAAGGGGCTGACAGGGTGTCCTCAGTATCCAATTGATATGTACCTAGGGTACTCACATCAGTTTTAGGGATGAAGCAGATAGGCTGGGGTCCTGGATAGCAGGATCCCAGTCAGACTAGTCAAAAACCATTCAAATACCAGGCAAAAAGTTGGGGGCAACCATATAGTCAGATTCCACCTTCCTACAATGTCAATTCTCCCGAAGTTTTCTTTTTTGTTTAACACCATTCCGCTAGAATTTTTGAAGATTTGATTCAAGAGAGTCCAGGGGATTTTCTCCAGTTTTATCTGGGGAAACAAAAGGCCAAGAAAATCTCTAAAAAAGTTCAGGAGAAAGAAAGCTTATGGTGGGATTCTTTCCTCCTAAAATTTGGCCATCCGAAATTTTTTAAGAAGGTGAGACTAAAAATCCTCCAGACTGCTATTAGGGTTTGGTCCTAGGTGAGATCATTGTTACAAATACCATACTATAGTGGCGCAGCTCCTATTTGGGAATCTCCTGGTATTCCGGACTGCTTAACAGATGCACTTGCTATCCCACTTCGAACTCACAGTGTAGTTAGATGGGGGCAGCTCATTGTGGACATCGAATTAATTTCATGGCAACATTTGTCAGAGATCTCTGAAAATTCAGTATCCAAATTTAAATACTATCAACTTTCCAGTTGGATAAAATGATCGGGAAAGGATATTGAGGGGAATCGGGACTTGGTGTCTAAGTTCTGCCTACACTCAACAATACAGAAAGAAATCGCAGAGTGGTATTGGATGCTAGTCCAAACATAGCAAGACATGCAAAACCCATTTACAGAGATTTGGAGAAGGGATATGTCAGAGGAAGACCTCGAAGATTTAGGGCAAGAATCTATGTCTTTTTTATGGTTATACGTGAAAGCTGCCTCATTAAAGAAAAATCATCTCTTTACTGTACATAAGGCATGTTGGACACCGCAGAAATTATCATAGTTGGGAAGCTGCACAATCAAGAAATGCCCTAAATGTGGAGAAAACAACGTAAACGAGGTCCATATGTTTTGGCGGTGTCCTTCTATCCAATTCTTCTGGAAGAATGTGAGTAAGATCATTTCGGATATTATGGGCCAAGAGGTTAAATTGAATGTATCCTCGGTGATCTTTGGAGTGATCTCAGGTGGGGCGGTAAATGCAAGCCTTCTTAAAAACCAGAAAGCTCTCTTTTTTTCTCCTAATTCTTTTGGCACGGAGGGAATTATGTGTTAAGTGGATACTTTCTTGTCCCCCCACCGAAGGCGAATGGATTTACTCCACACAGAGGGTTGCGCACCTTGATCGTGCTACCAAGCTTACTAAGAAAACGAGGTTTTGGGAACTTTGGGATGTTTGGTTTAAGGCATATGCACCTAATATATGGCACTGATTACAAACTCTATTATGTCATCTCCCTTTTTTTTCTTTTATATTTTATGTTAATGTACAATTTATGTTGTTATACGGTCCAATGATTAACAATATGCTATGCAGGGTGCTTTAGTGGCAGGGCCACTATTGTGTTAGTACTTGCTTACAGAAGGGATGGTACCACTGTTCAGTCTAGAGGAATAAAATGTCTGGGTGACCCGGAGGATAATATCTTTTTCCTCCTCCTTTGTGGAGTGGCCAGGCATCTAGACGACTCTTACCCCTGGCACGGCCAGGGCCATATTTCTTCGAACCTAGAGCATAATTTGAAAGATGAGGACTAAAAAAATATATTTTTTAAAAAGGTGCTAGTGCATTTCAAGCTAAAATTACCTGCTTCTAAAGATGGCAGATTATACTTCTATGGGCCACAGGTCATAATAAAAGATTTACAAATTTGTGTGCTTACATCCAATGATACCATAAAGTTTACAAAACCACGCACTTACAGACGAAGGGCTTTCAGAGTGCGGGCCATTAACATGGCATCTTCGGCATATAATAACGATGGTAAAAAGGAACTTTTTACTTTGGGGATGTCAGGGGTGATGTTTGATAAAAACGGTGAAAGTCCATTATATGCAAGCTGAATAAAGCAGGCCTAAAACACATCCTTGTCTAATACCTCTGTGAATTTCCACATCTTGAGAACGCCCCCCCCCACCCCGGGCATTAATTCTTATTCTAGCCTTCATGCCCCAGTGTAAATATGCTGAAAAGTGCACGAGTGCTTCGTCCATGCCAATTATTAACAAGGCAGACCACAGCTTTGAACGATTTACACTGTCAAAGGCGTAGTCAGATCCATAAATGCGAAATAAATTGGGGAATATTTGGCTATGCTATTTTTTCCTATTAACAAATGAAGGTTGAGACACTGCTCACGTGCACACCTTGGATCTAAAACCATACTGAGTGGGATAGAGTACTGACTTCTCTAACACCCATTCATGTATGCGATTGTATAGGACTCTGCCTAGAATTGTAAGGGCATGTGTATTAATGATATGGGCCCATAACAACAGGGAAGGAAGCGAGCTCCCTTTCTAAAAATGGGCCCTATAATTGATGTTGACCATATATGAGGTAGGGGGCAAAATTGGGACTGTTAAAAATGTTCAACAATAAGTGTGCCCAGAATCCAGGATTATGCTAAAAAAGATCTATAGGAACCCCTTCAGGGCCGGGAGCTTGCCCCCACTGCTCTGATTCATTGCTCCCTCAACTTCCCCCAGGGTTTATTTGCACTATAGCAACATTTGGTTCTGGAGGGGTTTACTTTCAGGGTTGTCCAGGACATAGGCATTGGAAAAGGTGCTTCCCAAGCCTGACTTATGATGTTACAACTAATCTTTGATTCTATCTGTTTGATTGCGTCATCTTCTTCACAGCTGCCCAGAAGAGTTTACTATTCTTGTTATGTGCCATTAATACTAGGGAGTCCCCTTGTTGATCTGACAGTTCCCTTTTCCTGGATGTAATAAGCCATTTGTGTTGTTTCACAGAATTCTGCCACACATTGGGGGATCCTTGGGACTGACTTAAGGGCCTGTCATGGTAGATGGTCTCGGTTGAACCAGGTAGGATTGTTAATCGATGGTCCTATCGGGATCATAAGCTCTTTTTTAATGCAGTTGCACAAGGGCTCAAAGGCTGCCACTGCAGGATGGTCGGCGTCAGGCTTGTCAGGACAACCAGCAACACTGGCAAATTCTCACTAATCAATTTCTGGAATAAATATGAAGGTGAAAAAGCCCTCCATTTTAATCTTAAGCCATCAAGTGAGGGGTCGAGGTTACCTGCCCCAATCTCCCTGTTATAAGAAGGTTTAGGGGCCAGGCTAAAGACTACTTCAATTGGGTGTGGTCACCATAACTAGAGAGGATCACTTTTCCAGATAACAGAAAAGCGTCAAAATCTGATGATATAAACAAATAGTCTAATATTAATGTATAACCTCGGCCCCTAAATGTAGGCAATATTTCTTGATCAGGGCAGGCAATATTCATTACATTTTCGTGGGCAGCCAGAAAAGCTGCCAGCTCACGTCCCCTGACATCATATCTGTTTTGTTCACCAATGGTGTTGGTGGTGTTGGTAGTGGTGTCATTTGCAAGAGATTAGGGGCGACTTAATGAGCTCAATCTTGCATTAAAATCTCCCCATAAGCAAAACCCAGTCAGCTGGCCATTATTACAGTTTTCTGGAGGGCAGTTATATAATCAAACAAGGTTAACCAAATAGTATTAGACACATTAGTAAAATCATTATTATAAAAATGCATTAAATATCTGGTAGGACCTCTTTTGTACCTCACTGCAAAATATTTTGCACTGACTAGCTCTAAAGCCTGCACATTCCTTCCTACCTTGACATTTACCCAGGTGACCAATATTCCCTGACCTGGAGGGAGTTGCTTAGTTTAAATGACATAAAAAAATCTAAATATAATTCATACGCCAACCATGTTTCCTGAAACATTAGGGCATTGGACTAACTGAGGCATGACAACTTTGATTCAGTTCAGTTCAGTTCATACGTCTTTATTTCGATATTATTTCATCATAAAAGACATGCAATAAAACATTCCACTCATGACTAAAAACTCCAGATGTCAAAATGATACATAATATTAAAAGATCAGGAAAATAAAATAAAATACATACAAGAGTTAATTAGCACAAATCATCACTAATAAGCGGACTTAAACATATTATACACAATAAAATAGGATTAAAAGGTATTAAAATTGTCGGTTAAAGACGTGTTAGAAATATGTACTTGTTATAAGGGGCTATTTAGCCACTATTACAATGTTGACTGGCTCTAATAATCCATGTCCAACCCAGAAATTTTGCAACGGCTATGGCCACTGGAATCGATGTATTAGTCCTTAAGAGCCATAATGCCTCCTGGCTCACCCGAGTTTTCATGTTTTTACAGATGGGTTTGAGCCATTTTCCTCGGGGGGCTGAATAGGATGGGCAAACAAAAAATACATGGCCTATGGACTCTTTTTTATCCCTACACCAAGGGCAGTACTCATTCGTCTGGCCACGCCATGTAGATGTAAAGGATCTCACCGGAAGTGACCCCACCCTAAACTGATGGTATAGTTTTCTATCACAGCTCTTTACAATTACCTCCCAATACTCCTCTAAAAAGGGAGTGATCTTGTGTTCCAGGAATCTACCAGAAAGAGAAGTGGGATCTGTCTGGACTATATGTTGATAACGTATAGTCGCCCAGTACTGTTCTTTAAAATCCTTTTTTGAAGGAAAAATGCTGTTACCGGGATCCGACCATAACTGATCATGGCCCATGTTTACCAGCATCGATCTCACATTTCTAAACCAAGGGATGTTAGCAGATCCCAGAATTGATCTAACATCTAATATCTCCTTTGCAAAAGTAGCAAGTTCAGGTGTTGACCAGATCCTTCTCCACAGAGCAACGGATCTAAACCGTGCCACTTCGTCAATAGGGTAACAACCCAGGTCTAGTAACAAGGGTTTCAAGGGACTAGATTGGGGCAGGCCAATTAGATTACGTAGAAATTTATTTTGGACTTTAACCAAGGAGGACAAGTCTGAAGAGCCCCATAGATCTGCACCATACAGGAATGCTGAACTTATTTTAGCATTATAAATTCTTAATGCAGGGCCAATCCTTTTGGTTGTAGAGGTTCTTTGTTCCTTGATTAAGGTACCAGATAGTTGGGCAAATTTCAATTACAGGACATCAACCTGTGGTTTCCATCTTAGCTTGTTTTCAAGTACAATCCCTAAGTATGTCATAACTTCCACCTGTTCTAGTTCGACACCATTCATCCTAACGTGACCCTTCTGTGGCTTATTTCTAGTAAACACCATAAATTTTGTCTTGCTGACATTGACTTGAAGGTCGTTGTCTTTACAAAACTCTTCAAACTTATTTATGGCGAGTTGGAGCCCCTTTTGAGTCTTGGATAGAATGAGGGTATCATCCGCAAAGATGAGAAGTGGGAATTTAGTACCACCTAAAATAGGGGCATCAGTGGGAGTGTCTACAAAGTACTGTACGACCCTGTTGATGAATAACAAAAACAGTGTCGGTGCAAGGACACATCCCGGCGGACACCACGGGTGACTGGAAACCTCTCTGTTATCTGTCCTTGCCTGCCCCATCTCACCTGGGCAAAGTTAGCCTCGTGTAATCTTATTATTATATCCAGGAGTGCTAACGGCATTCCCATGTTCCTTAGGGCAGCCCATAACTTTTCTCTTGGTACGAGGTCGAATGCAGACTTTAAGTCTACAAACGCTGCGTAAATAGTTCCACCGCCCAAGGTCACCACCTTCCAATATATAAGAAGGAATCTAAACACCTGATCAATTGTACTGACACTGGGTCTAAATCCTGCTTGCATAGGAGATAATATATTCTCAATCTCCATCCATTCAAGGATTTTAGCCAACACCATCCTAGCTACAACTTTCTGAATGGAATCTATTAGACTTATAGGGTGATAGTTTTCCGGGGCCGAGCATTCCCCCTTCTTAGATATAGGTAAGATTTCCACCCCACGCCATGAATCCGGAATTTGGGCACCACTTGCAATGGCATTAGCTATAAAAGTGATATAAGGGACCCAATTCAATAAATAAAATTTGAATAAGTCGGCCGGGATACAATCAATGCCAGGGGTTTTACCTGCTTTAATCAAACCCAGTGCAAACTCTGCATCAGTATTCTCAAAAACTATAGGTGGACAGATCAGTGATTCACTTAAAGAAAGAGCAGGTAAGCCACTCACAGTTTCTGGTTCACTACCCCTAAACTGGTGCTCAAAATATTCTACCCACACTTCTGGCGAGACAAAATTCGTCGGGATCTGGCAGTCCTGATTACTACCCCATTTGACTATCTGCCAAAACTTGGTCTGGTCCTTTGATTTACTGTCTTCATACAAGTCCAGCCAATGCAAATCATCCCATTCTCTCCTTGACTCTCTTTGTACCCTTTTATACGCAAGCCTTGCCATCCTAATTTCTGATACATCTATAGATTTTAAGGCTTTAATCAGGTGAGTATGTGCCTGTCTACAGGAATTATTATACAATTTGTTTCCTGTTTTTGGGACCTTTAAGTTCATGGGTTTAAAACTTGTAGAAAAAAGACATTTTAAGACACCAAAGAGCTTGTCATGCTGACCAATTATGTACGATAATTGGTTCAACGGGTCAACCAGAGCTTGCAAAGCAGATAAAGTGGAAGAGACCTCTAATGAAGTTCTTTCTAATATCATAGGATCCTCCACTATCCTGCTCCACCTAAGCCGTCTACTGTCGTTTGTTAGAATTGCCTCTGCAGTTGTACACTCAGTCGGAATTAATCTCCTTAGGCAGTCCTTTAGATTTAGACCAAGCACTAACGGGTTATGGTCGCTCTCAGGTCGAGCCATTATTAACATATCCTCCAATAGCACCCAGTACTCGACCCCGATTAAGATATAATCAATTCGACTAGTACTGGTGCCGTTGTCAAATGTGGCCCGGCCTTCTTTATCAGAACGTGATTGGCCATTAACCGCTCTCAACACCCACTCAAGACACAAACCCATCCATTGTAGTGAAGCCTCTGTCCCTCGCTTAATCGGTTTTAGTTCGAGGGGAGGGATATTCCATTGCACATCTTCTTCAGCAAATATGTCCACTCCCTCATATTGGAGTGGTTTGAAGGTACAATTAAAATCCCCCGCCACTACCACGAACTTATCCCTACCGATATTATTAAGGAGGAGATCTAATTCTCTAATAACCAACGGACTACGTCCCCCAGGGAGTCCGCGAGCATATATGTTGACAATAAAAATCTCCTGGAGGTTGGGACTCGTCAGCATAATCCCAAGAATATCAGGAGTATCCACTAACACTTCATTGATCCTATAACTGAGTGACTGGCTCACCCAAATAGTTAATCCCCCAGAAGCTCTGCCCATTCTACCCCTCTGGGCGGGTTTGTAGAAATTAATATACCCATGTCTATAAATAGGATCAAGGGCCCAGGTTTCCTGAAATATTAAAATGTCCTGGTTGTCCGCAAAGTCAGCCCACTCTCCTAGGCCTACCTTGCTTTTCAGCCCCGCAATATTCCAGGAAGCTATTTTAAGCGGGGTATTCATACTAGGGGATTGAGAATGTTCGATAGCCTGGAGACTAATACTCGATAACCCTCCACTCTCCAACAAGGAATCCCTGTCTGTAAATATCCTGGTTGGAAATGCGGACTGCCCCTTTCCTTGCACACCCTCCGTTATCGCCGTCACCAACTCCAATGGGCTACCTAAAATTAATCCATTAGGGACAGCTACTTCCCCCCCTAAGGTACCAGTCCCTATGGAGACCGCTTCAGGATTCATCGTCCAACTGTTTTTACCGTGCCTGTATGAGAGTCAATCTACCCCCTCTAGACCTATAAGGGGCTCGAACCGGTTGGACAAGGGAAGGTGTCGCTCTATCTGGACTACAGGATTTCCCCCCGGGTGTCTTCTCCTATATGGATTGAAAAGTAAGTGGGAAGAGCCACTAGTTGAGCGAGGGTAGAAATAGTCAAGACCTAAGGATTGTATATCTCCCTCCCTCCCAAATCTTGGCTCTCTGCGGATAAAATCTACCACCCAAGGGTCCCTAAAATTCACAATGATACAGTCACCCTCTAAGTCCTTTGGACATTGTCCCACCCAATTCACCCTTCTAACACAGAGTATCTCAGTGTTAGAGAAGGGAGGGAGAGTTCTATTCTTATTAAACCAAAATATGACTTTATTTTTTAGCTCTCTATCTGATTCTTGTCTATCCTCCCCCAATGAAGGGACTCCCACCAGAATGATAGTGTAAGGTGTGGATTCTGGGGGAAGATTAACACAAGGCAAACGCTGCTTGATTTTCTCCTTCTCCAGCCGAGAATACCCAGTTAGCCCACTAACTGGAACTGGAGCTTGCAGTGCAACCTTTGTTGTAGACACCGCCCCCGCCCCAGTATGCCTAGTCTGTGTGGTAACTATAGTGGTTATGCCTACATGGGGAATATCCGTAGTATGTTGTACTTCTTGGGAATTAGGAATGTCATTTACAACTGGTGTTAAAGCACTTGTTCCATTATCTAACCCTGTTTTTTGGGGTTCGACAATCAGTACGTTAGGGTTTTCCATTCCTTTAACTAATTTGTTCAGTACGTCTGTGTTTAATAAAACAAGGTTCTCCAACTTGTCTAATTTCGAATTAATCAACCTTGTTCTCTCCACTAGGGGTACGATCAAGTATTTGATTAGGTTTTCCAGTTTACCCTAAAGACCATCAGTAGCACTACTCGTGGGGGTCTGTTGGGCTGGATCTCTTTTGACCAAAGTTGGGTTTGTTGGCTGGGTAGTATCATTAGAGATCAAAGTTTTCCCAGTTTTGTTAGGGATTTTGGGCATTTTAGCAGTTCCACCCTTCTGGGGACCACCCCTTCTTTTCCTTTTGCTTGGTTTGGTATTTACCAGTGAGCCTATTTTTTGGGTTTCTGTAGTGGGTCAATGTGACGGAGAAGGGCTAGAAACTCTACTGAATAGGCTACTAGAAATCATACTAGGTGGAGAATGATTGGGGGTAGAACAATCCGCTGAATTGTCCGCAACCAGAATCGTTGGGCTCGAACAGGATCGAGATTCCTGGGTAATAATAGGTTTAGGTAATCTTAAGGGGTCAGGGGAGGTCACAGACCCAATGTGGCCTTAAGATGAGCGTTTCCCTGTATTGAGATCTAGGGACAGACGTTTCTCAGTAAGAGCAATCTCCTTCTCTAAAATCACTGTTGCACGTTTTATAAATTGGTCCATTGTTCCACTGACCACCCCACCCTTGGTTGGCAATTGAGCAATTCTTCCCTTCCCAGAGCGTAATGCCATAACTGGTTGGTGACAGTGCTAAAATACAATAAATCGCAAGCAATGAACAACTTAATCACCAGATTTAAGGGGAATAGCCCAGCCCGGCCTCAAACGACCTCGGACGGCCTCAGACGGTCCCGCCCTTGTCCCGGGCTTCTCCAGGGATGCTCCCGCGGCGCTCCCGCGCAGCGGTATGAGCAGCTTGCTATTAAGGGAGGGAGAGTGGTCAGGGGGCGGGGCAGGCATGCAGGGAGAGCGGACCAGGTGGTGTTAATTGGTCATGCAGGGACTCCTGGGAGATGAAGTCCCTGTAAATACGCTCGCAGCCCTGTAGCCAGTTGAACCCTCACCTTTCCCAAACACAGCGCCTCTGCGCCAGTCCCGGTACAAACACAGTCGGCAAGCCCAAACAACGAAGCGGGACCCGCGGAGCGGGTCCGGCGAGCAGTGGACAAATTCACGGGCAGAAGCACATCAGTTCTCCAGTACTGCTACACCTCCTCACGATCACCAGCAACTTAAATGAGTGTCCCAACTATGATTCTAATTCTGGGATATTCCAATTCAGGATTTTTAATGTGTGATTCTTAGACCTTATGATTGTTCTCAGACTAAGCAAAATTTTAGGGTAGGTTCGAGGGCTGTCATTGTAAGTACCAGGTTGGGTCTACCTATAGGCCCCAGTCATTCCAACCCATCAAGGCCTTTTAAAGTGGAAAACTGGTTCCATTGCACAAAGGTTGGCACGGAAGTATGGGATCTCTATACTGTCAGTTTATAAAAATAACCAAGAAGGAGGCTACAGATATTGGAGTTATGGCCACTTAAATCCTCTTGCTGCTTTAATATGTTGCACACACTCAAAGACCTATGGAAATTAACCACAGCACAATTGCTTTCAATGTTCTTTCCAGAGCCACTGACGTACCCTCCGTACCATCAATATTTCATTGCTAAAAACAGGGTTGAATTTTTTGTGTTTGCTAAGCCAGTCAATACATTTATTCCATAACTCTTCCCAGTATTCACATTGGGAGACTCTCAAGGGTGGTACACCAGCTAATACCAGGACATGTGGGCATGTTGTGGTTGGTAGGTCCAAAACAACATTACTAGGCACTAACTTTCTTCCTTCCCTGGAGCGATCTACAATACTGTGGTCATTAGGTCTGAGACCTTGATTATTACTACAAGTTAGATCTTTCTGGGAGAGGTTGGCGGCAGTTGTAATGCCATTCTCTGTGATTCTTTGTTCCATTAACCAAACTTGTCTCTGTTGCTTTCAGTGACTGATGTCAATTCGGTCTATACCAGGAGAACGCTGCTGTGAAACTGGGACCTGAAGCAGGGACGGCCCATTAGATGATATTGAGGAAGTGTCTTGGGGTAACTGGCTGCCATCCCCATTAATTTTCGATGGTGGTGGAAAAATACGGGCATCTGCCAAACTCTTCTCCAAGCTTGCCAACTATTCCATCAATGGTCTAAGTTTCTAATCAAGGATGTTACCAAATCTATTACAAAGAGTTTCAAGTGATAACAAGAATGGACCGGTAGGTGGACCTTCAGTAATCTCAATTCCCAGGGAGTGAGTATTAGGAGAGTTTTGCGGTTGAGATTAAAGCTGGGAGATAATCTCTGACTAAGGGGGCTGTATCCAGGAAAGTAATTGAGTACTATTACTGCCATTACTGGCAGCCAGGGTAGATTATTTCATTTTGGTAGCTGGTTGTTTACTTGGGGCTCTTTTTCTTTTCACAGTTATTCCTTTGGAGAGGAAAGAGTCCACAGAGCAGCCATAGCACTTAATGAGTCAGAATTATTACTGGTGCTCAAAGCAGAAATCTTACTCAAGGTATGGGCAAAGTGTGGCAATTTGTGATGACACTGACTTCTTTTGTGTAGTGTTACTGGCTGTATTTTCCCCCGTGATCAGTGGTAGCAGTAAAGCCCTATAGTCTAATGATAGTCTACACTTAGTTAACTCTATTTCCTTGAAAACAATCTCCACAACTCTTTCCAGCATGTAGTCAATAGAGACAAAGGAATGAGGGGTAACACAGCCTCCTTCTTTCTTGTGCTTCCCCATAAATAAGTTAAAGTTCTCTCACATGTCGAGTTGGAATGCTGTCTATATTAGTATTGCCCCGATCAGGGACTTATGCAGGATCCCTGGGTTGTAAAGTCGGTCCCGAAAATTCTTGGAAGGTGGGCGTCAGTTATGCTCACAAACAAATATATTTCGAGGTCAATGTTCCTCGATGTTCCTTGCACAAGATAGACCGACGATTAAATTGTCCAGGGGGAAAAACCAAGCGCAAGGCCCAGACCAGCCTTCCTGGGAATGCCCCCACGTGTCCTGAGCTGCAGGAGTGCAATACTGCCTTTATGGTGTCAGGAAGGCTGTCCCTGCCTCCTGTGCCGCTGCCGGGGCTTGGGGGTCGAAGCCCAACTCAGCCAACAACTGGTGTCAGGAAGTGCACGGGGCCTCGGACGGCCCTGAAGTCAAGCGTCCCGCACTGCAGTTGTGCAATACTTCTTTAATGTAGTTGTGGAGGCTGTCCCTGCCTCCCGCACCACTAGGGGAGCTGGGGGACCGACTCCCACCCCAGCCAACAACTGCTGTCAGGAAGTGCAATGGGCCTCGGATGGCCCTGAAGACAAGCGTCCCGTGCTGCTGGAGTGTAACGCTGCCTTTATGGCATTGGGGAGGCTATCCCTGCTTCCTGCACTGCTGAGGGTGTTGGCAGAGATAAAGGGAATATACCATAAAACATTAACATGAATAACACATACCCCCTCCCATAACAGAGAAAATCTGAAGAGAGATTAATAACCATCCAAAATTAACCATCTTCAAATAACAATACAAAGATAACAGTCCTCATATAACTAAAATGCGGCCTTTCCCCCATAATGAAACATCCTACATAACAGCTTATAAATTGATTACAGCACTAATTATTGCTGACAAGTCTATTGAAATTCCACACCTTCCTTTCCCCAGGTTTCCCAGTTCCTTTAAACACTTTCACCAAACGGTGTAGTTTAGTAAAATTAGAAGAATTATTATTTCCTTTGGCCAGTTTGATCTTCACCATGTCCCCCACGTTGACTTTCAGATGTTTCATTGCTTTGCGCTGATCCTACTGATCTTTATTTTTTCTTGCAGTAGGAGCACTTCCTGATCAGATCAAAAGGACAGACTCTAGTCATACTATGTGGTGTGAACCTATACTCCTCCACTCCTCTCTTCACCATCCCAACCCAATCCTTACCTGTAGCTTGTGCAATCTGTATGGCCTCCTTCAAAGTACGGTTGAACCTCTAAATCATCCCATTCATTTTGGGATGATACAAAGCACATTTCTTATGTTGAATGCCTCGTTCTGTCAAGAATCCCTCAAACTCCTTTGAAGTCAATTGCACCCCATTTTCATTAAGGATGCATTTGGACTCCCTTCCCTAGAAAATCTGAACACCAACAGAGTGGTGATTTATTGCACTACTCATACTTCTGGATATCTTGAAAGCTCTCCCATTAGCATAAATGAATACATTGTTATAACAACAAAATATAATGTTCTAACATCGAATGCCACTTCCTCTCACAATTCTGTGATAATTTCATGACATATCATAGGAGATGTCCTAAATTTTTAGCCTTATCACTTAACTTACATTCATAGCAGTCTCTCACCATCCTCTCAATATCAATGTCCATCCCTGGCCACCAATAAGATCCTCCCAATCTCTCTTTGGTCTAAAAGATGCCTATGTGACGTTCATGTGCAAGTGCAATTTATCGATCCCTTACTCCAAGAGGTGAAACCAACTTTTTACTTCTTAGAACCAAATCTTTACTGACAGACAGCTCACACCAAACCTTCAGAAAATGCATTAGATTCGGATCAGTACCAACCCCTTTCTCACCAGCAATGAAGTATTAACTTACTTTCCTGAGAGTGTCATCTCTCTCAATTTCCGTCAAGTACTCATTCTCCAATTCACAAGCTTCAGAGATTAAAAAAACCTTATTTTCTTCTTCTATCCACCAGGTATCATTATCATACACGTGTAAACATTCTGGATTAGCAATTAACCTTGACAAGCAATCTGCAACTTTATTTTCAACACGTAGAATGTAAGACACATTAAAAGTCTTGCAATGCGATCTTCCACTTACAAATGCAGCTGGAAATACAGCCCAAACCTTTTTTACCAAAGACTTCCTGGAGAGGTATGTAATGTGTGGGGACAACAAATATCACACCCCACAGAAACTGCTTGAATTTCTTTATAGCCCAAAACACGGCTAATGCCTCTTTCTCAATAGTTCAATATAGCGTTTCTGAACCTTTGAGTGAGCGTGAAGCAAACATGATGGTTACTTCCACGCCTTTCTGTTTCAATACAGCACCTAATCCTTTGTCACTGGCATCTGTGATAGTACATCATGGCAACTCAGGAATGAAGCTTCTTAGACACTGGGCAGTGAGCAGACTCGACCTAACCTGTAAAAACTCCTGTTGAAAATCACTATCCCACACAAACTGGACCCCTTTCTTGAGAAGGTTTGAATGCAATATTAGCACAAACCTGCTATAAAATGATGCCATGCCTACAAATGCTTGCGCCTCCTCCTTGCACGTGGGATGTGGCTGACCTACCAATGCGTTGACTAAGTCCTATTTAGATTTTTCTCCCCTTTGCAGTGATCATGTGCCCTAAATAGATGCTCTCCGGTTGAGAAAACTTACACTTTTTGATCTTCAAAGTGAATCCTTTAAGACTCAAAATTAAAACTTCCCTGACCAAAAGTGACTCCAAAGAATTGTTAAAAATCAATACATCATCTTGAAAAAACTTTACACAAGGGAGCCCCCCCAAGATTTCTGACATTAGTCTCTAGAATACCGATGCGCCAGAGCACAAGCAAAAAGGCATCCTAGTAAAATGGAAAACCCCAAAAAGTATATTAAAGCTGTCAGATCCTTAAACTCTTTAGATAACTTGACCTGATGGTGTTTCGAAGGTCAAATCTAAGCTGATGAAAAATTGTGCATCGCCCAATAAGCTTATCATTTATGTGATGAAAAGGGGAAATGTATCTTCAAACACTTCTCAGTTTAAGTTATTAAGATCCACACAAAGTCTGATTTCACAGAGCTTTTTGTGGCCACAACCACAGGCGCTAATCCATTGTGATTTCTCAACTGTCTCTATACCACCTCCACACTACTGATTCACTCCTGCAATTACCCAGGTAGTACCCATGCAGTCCAGCAATCACACTGTCACTCTCCGTCCACTCCTCCAATCATCCAGCCAGAACCATGTCCTTCTCTAATCACTGCGCCAAAACACAAACACTTATAAATTCCCTATGCTGCCAACTTGCAGCACTCTAAGTATCCAGTCACTATCCGTGTACTTGTACAATGACTCAGGCATTAAGACATGCAGTGCTAAAATCAAATGTGCACTATCTATGCAGTCAGCTAACCACCTCCACACTACTGATTCACTCCTCCAATTAACCAGGTAGTACCCATGCAGTCCAGCAATCACACTGTCACTCTCGGTCCACTCCTCCAATCATCCAGCCAGTACCATGTCCTTCTCTAATCACTGCGCCAAAACCCAAGCACTTATAAATTCCCCATGATGTGAACTTGCAGCACTCTAAGTATCCAGTCACTATCCATGTACTTGTACAATGACTCAGGCATTAAGACATGCAGTGCTACAATCAAATGTGCACAATCTATGCAGTCTCCTAACCACCTCCACACTACTGATTCACTCCTCCAATTACCCAGGTAGTACCCATGCAGTCCAGCAATCACCCTGTCACTCTCTGTGCACTCCTGCAATCATTCAGCCAGTACCATGTACTAATCCAATCACTCTGTCACAACCCAAGCACTTATAAATTCACCATGCACTCTCCTTTCAGCACTCCAGGTATTCTGTTGTTATGCATGTACTCATGCAATGACCGAGGGACTAACCCATGCAGTGGTACAATCACATGTGCACTATCCATGCAGTCCTGTAACCAACGATTGATTCACTCCTCCTATTAACCAGAGAGTACACATGCAGGCTAGCAATCACACTTTCACTCATGTGCACTCATCCAATCCCCCAGCCACTACCATGTACTAATCCAATCACTCCGCCAAAACCCAATCAGTTAGAATTTTACCATGCATTCTCCTTGCAGTATTCCAATCATCCAGTCAGTACCCATGTACTCATGCAATTACTGAGGCACTAACTCATACACTTCTACAATCCTTTGAGTGCTACCTATACAGTTTAGTAATCTCCATGTTACTACCTATGCACTCGTCCAATTACCCAGCCAGTCCCATGTCCTTATCCAATCACTGTGCCACAACTTAAGCACTTATAGATTCAGTATGCAGTCTTGTTGCAGCACTCTAGGTATTTTGTTGTTATCCATATACTCATGCAATGACCCAGGGAGTAACACATGCAGTGCTACAATCACATGTGCACTATGCATGCAGTTCTGTAACCGCCTACACACTACTGATTCACTCCTCTGATTATCCAGATAGTACTCATGCAATCCAGTAATCCCCCTGTCACTACCCATGCACTCCTCCAATCACCCAGCCAATATTATGTACTAATCCAATCACTCCACCAAAACACAAGCACTTATAAATTCACCATGCAGTCTCCTTACTGTTTTTTAATCAACCAGTCACTACCCATGTACATATGCAATGACCCAGGTATTAATACATGCACTATTAAAATGATCATTAGCTTGTAAATATCTGTAAATCTATTTTTTCCTTTGGGTATTGAAACTGAAGAGTGGGACAAGACAACTTAACGTGATGAAATTAACTGAATGATTTATGATGAGGAGATTACATAAGGGACATCGATTATCTGCTGCTATATTTGTATGCTCACATTTTTTTTGACTGAAATTCTATTATTATGCACTTTAGCACTAGATCACTTTTTTGCACAATTTTGCACATAATGATTTACCATGTAAACGGAATTAGATCCATGATTATATTTTAATTAGGCCAGTGATTATGGTTACTTACACTATATGTGGAAATTTATACCAATTGAGACTCTTCATTATGAAATATGTAAGTAATCTTGGCTCTAATATTTGAAAAGAATTCTTGCAGACTGGTTACGGAAGATTTTAGTTAGAAAAAATTACAAGCACTATGTTTTTATCATTGTTTGGTACTTTATTTGTTTTGCATTTATGTTTAACATGTGTTACCCTTTAGGGAAGTACCATCAAAACCGGTTTTATATGCTAATTCTCTGATTTCTGTAATTGGGTGAATTGAATCATGTGCTCAATTTGAATTTCACTATTTATGTGCACTGATAGGTCCAGCGCGTCATGTGATCAAGACTGCCTGTGTGCAGTCGAAACACGTCATGCTGGGCACTTGCTCGTATTGATTTCTGCACTCGCATTTGCACTTTTTTTGAATCTGCAAAATAAAATGAAGAATTAAATATCCACGCTGTGGTACATACCTGGTTGATGTGATCAAGACTACGATTACTTCAGGATGGTGGTTTGCTTATTAAAATTCTCTATGAACTGCCCATGCACTCCTCTAAATAGCTAAACTTTTGTCATTCACTACTACAATTATTCAGTTAGTACCTTAGTACTGCAATAAATTTATTGTGATATCAAAACAAAGCGCTTAAATGGTTATTATGTAGAACGTGTTTCTTTAGTAATAGATTGGTATATTTTATAGATTTATATTAATAATATTACATTTTTTTCTAGATATTCGTCAGCATCATTAAAAAAGACTTATCATGACTAAAAAAACTGTAAAGAGGAAACAACAAAAGAAAGACTATTACTTGAAGACAAGACAACAGCAAGAAGTAGAAGAAGTACAACATGTGGGAAAAAAGAAAAAGTCTTGCGGTAAGAGAACAAAATAGTTTATTAAAAGACTTTCAAAAACAAGAAACAGTTTGCACAATGTAGAAAGTAGAAAGAATACCTCAACAACAAAGAAGAATGAAAAGGAAAAAGGAGAAATTAATGGGAAATCACGTTTTCAAGAAACAATCTATGGTAAAAGGAGAAACAATCAATTTCATGAAATAAGGAAAAAAATGTTTCACAATAGAGTAGTACTTAATTTATTAAAAGATGCCAAGAAATATAAAAAAAGATCAGTATTTTATAAAAAGAAGAAGGCTTTTCAATTAAAAAGGAAATTATTCATTTTAGTTTTAAACAGAATTTGATCATTAGATAAGCCAATACATTATATGAAGTCCAAAAGTAAAAAGAAGAGAGTAATTAACAGGACTAACGTTTGTGATTTATTTTGGATGAATTGGAGCACAGTTCAAGTTCAGAGCCTTTTTTTAATGAAGAGAGCTATTTTCAAACCAATGCATTAGTGTACGCAGTTGAAACCAGTGGTTGTGCTTATGAAGTGAAGAATGGTTGTCCAATTGAAAAAGAAAAGATGGTTCCTAGAAATGTAGAAGAAGTGATAGCTGATGAAGTTTTAGGGAGACGTAGCAAAGCCCCAGTGTATACTTGGGATTGTAGTAGTATTTGTAGTATACGACAGGAGTCTATTGATATTTTACGCAATTTCTTACAAGAGTATAGTAAAAAAAGTGCTAAACAAAAGATTAAGATGTTGCAAGGACTAGATCCTTGAAAAGTGAGAAAAATACTGGTTTGCAAGGTCATTCTCTGGCTTGTCTTCCTAGAAAAGTGTGTCAAAGTGTTTTTCATCATTTTAGAATGTTAGCAGTACATCACTCTCAAATGCGGAAGTTAGTCAGAAGATTGTATAATGCAAAAAGTCCAGCAATATTTTCAAATGCTAGTGCTCTTTTGCATGGGTCAGTATCAGATGTAAAAACGTTTGTGATGAAATAGAGTTTCGTTACTTTGGGCCTGAAGAAGAGTGTAGACAAAGTGAGGTGTTGAAGAAGACGTGGAAAATAGTAGTACTGAGACGTTTGAAGAAGAAATTACAAGGTTTAAGGTAATTTTGTGTGAAAGACCAAATTATGCTTGTATTTGTTGTCAATGAACTCACTGTAAGAATCAGACTAGGAATGTTGATCTGTATTTAAAAAGTAAAAGAGAAAATAATGATAAGTGGAAGGAATTTGCAACTTATTTGCTGGTAGAGGATTGCTTTGATTTGGGTACTGACCAACGTATTTGTAAATATTGTTATAACAAATTAGAGGACAACAAAATGCCAGCTAGAGCTGTCCATAATAAGCTAGAGTCAGTAGCTATTCCTCAAAAACTGGTAGATTTAAACACGTATGGGTCTATTCTGATTCAATCTGTGCACCCGTTTCAGGCTATTGTTCGTATGGAGCCTTAAACAGTCAAGTTGCCTCCCACAGATTTACAGAGTGGATTAAAAGGAAGAGTTGTATATTTACCTCTAGATTTAAAGAAAAATATTGAAACTATTGGTGTAGAGAAAGGAAACCGAACCAGTAGTTATTCTAGTTAATGGTGTTCCTACAAAGAGTAAGAAAATCGGGCAGGAATTAGTAGATGTCAGCAAAGTGCAAAAGGCAACATTGTATCTTATAAAAAACAATGATTACTACAAAACTGTGTATGTGGAAGAAGAATAAATTGTTTTAGGAGATGACAGTGAAATTTCAAGTGGTCAAATTGAGAAAGTGGACATGTCCAAAAGTGAAGAAATTTATTAACATTATAGTGTACATCCTTTACATTCCAAAGAAGTGATGGGGAATACTATTGAATTATTCCAAATGAAGAAAGCGAAGGGGACGCCCATTCGTGTTTGGGAAAAAAGTTTGGAAGCTCGTTGTTTTCAACAGCTCTTCCCCACTGGAAAAGGTGGATGATATGATGAACGACCAGTACAGATTCCCGCATCAGAATATCGGACAACAAGATTGTACGCAGAAGATCCAAGATTTCGACAATGTATCCCATATATATTTCATCTTTTGTTTGAAAGTGATTTGTCTGGACTTTCATACGCAGTCAACCACATATTAAAAACAGGAGTTCATCTTCAAAATGTTTCTGCAGAGGAATTCATGGACAAAGTACATGAGAGAGATGATCATTTAGAATCTCAATTGATTAATTTGATGGCATGTCAGTGTGGTACTAATGAGTATTGGTATCGTCGTCATGGAGAACTGAAATGCATGCTAAGGAACTTAGGAACTCCTACGTGGTTCGTTAAGCTAAGCTGTGCTAAATACGCATGGGACGATTTACTTCAATTTCTTTAAGAAGCAAATTCATATATTAAAAACATTGAATTCAAAACACCTGGAGAACTGTGTTCCTTGGATCCTGTAAATGTGTGCAGATATTTTAATCATAGGTTTCAAGCTATGATGTCTTTTAACTGCAATAAAAACAATCATCCTCTTGGAGAAGTTATTGATTTCTTTTGGAGAAAGGAGTATCAAGCTAGAGGTGCTCCTCATATACATATGCTTTTAAGGATCAAGGATGAACCCACATTTGGAACTGATTCGTATGAGACTGTTTTATCTTTTATTGAAGATTATGTTACATGTGCTATACCAAAAACAAGAGAATAAAACACCTTAAGGCAACAAGCGTTACGGTTTCAAAGTCATCGATGTGGGAAATACTGTAGTCGGAAATACAAGATGAAGGAAAAGTTTTATACCAAATGTCGCTTTGGATTTCCACGTCCAGTAATATCTAAAGGAAGAGTGAACAGTTTCATGTTAGCAGTGAGACATACCATCACTAGAAAATCTCCCAAAAATACTTACAATTTAAAAAGAAATGAAGAATCAGAGTATATTAATGATTATATTCCGGTTATTTTGTCGATGTGGAATGCTAATATGGATATCCAGTATGTTGCGGATAATTCCATTGCTGTTGCTCGGTATGTCACGTCATACATAACAAAATCAGAAAAGACAGAGTTCAAAGAAATGTGGGAAGAAATCTCCGACGAGAAGAGTCTTAGTAAGAAATTGTACAGCTTTAGTTTGAAGATGCTGTCCCATCGAATGATTGGATCCTACGAATGTTCAGATCGCTTGTCCTCTGCAAGTTTATATTCAAAGTCAAGAGGAATAATTTCGGTTAGTCTACGTCTTACTGCAACACGAAATCGAGTACTTAAATCTGTACAAGAAATCAAATATTTAGCATTAAATGAACCGTAAAGCACAGACATTGTTAAAACAAACATGTTGGATACATACTATCCAAAGAGAAGTCCTCATCTTGAAAACATATGTCTCTATGAAGTGCTGCAATATTATACTTTTAAGAGAAATATCTCAGAGAACATAAATAAAGAAAAATATGCAGTGATCGGTTCAGAAGGATGTTTGGTGAAACATAGCAAAGGAAATCTGATTAATCACAGGAAACTGAGTTGTGATACTGCTGATAAAAGGGAATGTTACTATTTAGCACTTCTGCAACTCTTCAAGCTTTGGCGTACCAAACTGGAATTACTTGGAGATTTTCAATGCTATGAAGATTCTTTTAATGCATGTAAAGATAGCATTGAATTCACAGTTTTTCCAATTTATCTCAAAATGTTGAATAAAGAAATTGATCAAGAAGCTACTATTGCAGCTGAGATTGCTAGAGACAGTTCTCAAGATAGTCAAAGTTCTGCTCCACTTAGTCAAGAGCCACTAGTACAACCAATTGTGGAAAATGAAGGAGCAATTGCCATGAGTGAAGTAGAAACAGCAATGCATCAAGCTCAACATGATATTATGGACTTAGGAAACTTGGAAGAACAACTAAATATTGAACAGAAAGAAATATATCAGCAAGTGAGACAACAGATCGACCATGGTTTTCTTCATGAGAAAAAAGAATGCACATGCACATCAAATGTATGTCAGTGGTCAAGCTGGTACAGGAAAAAGATTCTTAATTAAAGTTTTGACCAGTTATCTACAGAAAACCACTGACTCACATTTATCTTGTGTTGTAACCGCTCCAACTGGGTTAGCAGCACACAACATTAAAGGAATTACATTACATCGCTTACTAATGCTATGTTGAACATGAAAACAAATTGGAATACCACAAGCTATCTGGTGAAGCTTGTTACGAAGTTTCAAGAGTGCTAAAGAAAATGAAACTTCTGAATATTGATGAGGTGAGCATGGTCTCAAACTTAATGCTTGCCTTTGTGCATTTAAGAATGCAGCAAATTTTAAAAACTGAATACGATGTCCTATTTGGAGGAAAACATGTGATAATTTATGGCGATCTACTGCAACTTACCCCTGTAAAAGGGCACCCAGTATTTAAACCAGTATTTAAAACACTTGTGCATGAAGACACCAGAAAGTCTTTGGGAACGTGAACATTTGGTCATATTTTGAATACAAAGAACTTATTAAAAATATGCGACAGGCAAGTGATGAAGATTATGGAACCATTCTTCAAGATATAAGAATTGGAGTATTGACAGAACATGGCAAATAAGCTTTGCAAAGTCGGCTGCTTACAAACTTGTTTCCAAATGAAAATGTAACTCCAGAAAAAATATACCAAAAAATTGGAGAAAATATATCTATAATCTGCCTAATGCCAACACTGCGAGAGTGTTCTACATTCAATGAAGAACTTTTAAAGCTGGAAAAACAACAAATAATAAAAATGGAAGCCATTGATAAAATAGAGCATGAAGGAATTTGTTGTAATCTAAGCATAAGGTATTACTCCGTTAATGGTATGTTCCACCACCCCCTCCCCTTTCTAGCATTTGGTATAACCCATGGGAGTTCAACTTGGAATGTTGATGTACTTATGTGGTAATAGGTGAGAGCGGATGGTCAGAATAAAGAGTCTTGGACTTACCTGCATTGGAGCCTTGTTTCTTCCCAACTTTCAACACTGGCGACGAGCTGTGAAGGGGGCAGCTGACCATCTCCCCTCTGTGTATTCTCTCTTGGTTAGGGGCCTGTACTGGGCACCTTACGCTGGACATTTTGGCTTTCATCAGTCGAGGAAAAAGTAAAGGATTTAAGTATATGTTTGTTAAGTGTTCTCGTGCTCATCAGCTGATTGGAACACTGTGGCATACATTCATTCAAGCCACTGAGGGTGCTGTTCTACATGTGGAAGTCTCTTCGTAATTCAGCTGACCCAGTGGAGCCATCGCAGATCGTTTCTGGCGAGTGACCTGTGAGGAATTAAATTAACGCAGCGCCATTGGAGACCTTCTGGGCTCGTTCTGACGGTACTCCCACTGTGAGGATAGATCGCGTAGTCTCTTTTTCCAGTATTTGACTGCCTGTAGAAGGTATCTTCTCCTCGTCCTGTGTTCAGATCCTGAGTGTTGTGCGGCTGGCGGTGCCGTTTGGGAGTCAACCTTTTGCCTTCAGCGGACCGATGGATGATCGTGGGCTGTGTTCACAACCACGTCTCAGTTGGCTGATTCGACGTGGGAGGGTGAGCTTTCCTTTGTGGAGGTTCAGCGCCTCAGTCGTGTGTGGGCCGTCAGCCACAGACTTCCTCTGTGGCGATTTCCTTCCTGGTTGCGGAGCTCCGGCGCACCAACCGCTGAGGGCCGTTCTTTCAAGGACTTCTTCTACAATCGGCTGATTCGACGTTGGAGGGTGAGCTTTCCTTGTGGAGGTTCGGCGCCCCAGTCGTGTGTGGGCCGTCAGCCACAGACTTCCTCTGTGGCGATTTCCTTCCTGGTTGTGGAGCTCCGGCGCGCCAACCGCTGAGAGCCGTTCTGTCAAGGACTTTCTCATCAATCGATTCCTGTATGTAAGCCCGGCGCTCCAACCGCTTGTGGGCCTTTATTCTGCAAATTTCTCCTCAGCGGCCCTGCTCCAGCGTTCAGTGCGCCGCGCATGGCAGCTCCTAACACCTCACGCTTAGTGACCTTCTGTGGAAGTCTTCAGCCTCAAAGTAAGGTTATATTTTGGGGGGTCATGCACTGCTATTAAAACTTAAAGTTACGTAACCTGAGGCACTCCAAGGCTTCTGTTTGGGTGATTTTCCTTTGGGTGTCTACTAGTAAGACCGTTCACAGTTTTTGTTTCAAGTGATTAATCTGTGGGGAGTCCAGGCAACTGTACTGTGCTTCTGTGCCTGTGGAATCTGCGTTCTTCGTTGGGCACTTCCTTCAGCTGCATTCTTGATACTATAAAGACATTTTTATATTTTTGTGATGGGCACGCCAGGTATTAGCCAACCACCATCCTTTTTAAATGACTGTGGAGATCTAGAGATTCACTGGAAAGATTGGACTAAGTTATTTGAATCATATTTGATCGCTATGGGGGGTGAGAAATTCTCAGCATTGCGGACACAGCACATACTACTGCATAACTTGGGTGTTCATGGACGCAAAGTGTACAAAACTCTACCTGAACCCGAAGTAGAAGATGAGGATGAGTATGATGTATATGATATCACGCTGATAAAACTAGAGACACACTTTGGAGACAAAGTCAATGTGGTACTGGAACGCCATAAATTTTTCAGTAGAGTACAAGGGAAGTGTGAGTCTATTAACAACTATATTGCAGCCCTAAGTGGACTCACTCAGTTATGTGAATTTGGGGACCTAAATGACTCTCTCATACGAGATCAGTTAGTTAGATGTACAAACAACAGCAGGGTGCAAGAAAAACTTCTTGCTAAAAATCCTACTCTTAAAGATGCTGTTTCGATTGCTCAATCAATTGAGCATACTGCTAAGTGTGTTAAAAAAATGAAGGTTAAAGAAGAAGTTGTGGCATCGGTACAAGTGGAAGAGAATAGCAATGAAGTGCTTAAGATATATGACAAAGGGGGCAACAAAGATGTACCAGTCTCCAAATCCAGCTTCTCGTTGCGATCCAGTCCACGTTTTGCAGCACGCCGGAGGAGCGAGGGAGAGAGAGAGCGGAGCAGAGCAGAGCTGAAGCGGAGCTGTAACGGCGGGAATCCGGCACCGCCGCCACCATCACCGTTACCGTTACCGATACCGCTAGCTGCTGTCAATCGCTGCTGTTTAAGCCGTAGCACCAGCGGAGCTCCAGCGCCCCGTAGAAGCAGCAACAGCACTTGCACTAAGCGGCCACTAAGCAGTTACAGCCACAGACAAATCAATCAGCCATAGCCGCCATCGTAAGCCGCCTCTACAGCCACACATCAGCCGCAAAACGGGGAGCGGGGGCCCAGCCTGCACTCGACCTCTTCACCAGTGGCGGAGGGCACTAGTGAGCTGTCTTCTGTGACACAGTGAAACCTCAGGCATAAGCCGTTTCCGCTGTTCCCACTGCAAGCAACCCACAAACCCCCCAGGCTTTAGGCTACGGGCTTTAGGTCCCCAAGCCTTGGGGAGCTTCAGATATCGGCATTCTTCCCCCTGCTCTGCCACCTGCGACTGAGTACCAGAGCCTGGAGATGGAGGAGGCACAGCGGCGAAACTGAACTTACGGTGAGCACAAAGGGGGCAGCGCAGCGAAATCTCATTTGAGCAGCAAAGTGGGTCCTCGCCTCTGCCCTCGCGCTCAGTCATTGGAAGTGAGTTGAGGAGTATGTAAAGAATCGGCAGAGGGGGCAAACTAGAGCAGGAGGAGCAGAGAGGAGCAGCGAACTAAGGTGCTAGTAGCCCTGGTTTTAGATAGGTGGTCTGATACCGCTGAGGGGGTATTTGTCAAGCTAACTGCTAAGCACCAGTCAAACTGCTCGGTCCTCTGAGGTGGTGTAGGAAGGTATCAACTAATACCACATTCCCCTGGCTGCTTGTTTTTGGGCATCTTTTGACACGATTTAGACGGCCGGACAGCCCTGGTGATATGAGATCAGGGCGTATTCGTGGTTGCCCCACGAACAAAGGGGGGGCAAACAAACGCACGAATAAGCGTAAAAGATCGCCGAAAGAGCTCGATGGGATAAGAGAAGAGCCACTGACCAATTCCAGGCAAACAACCCAGAAGGAAGGCTCACTAATTGACTTAACAAACGCCAATCCTAACAGCCCGCGTAGCGAGCAATCGACACAAGAAAAAAAGAGCAGCAGAACAAAAACCAGTCTTGCAATGCTCCAACCGAAAATCTACACAAAGTTTCATTTTTTTAAAAATGCGGCGGACACATTACTCTCAAACACCAATGAATCTCTAGGTTTACAGCAACCCATTGAACCATCTCAGCTTTCTCAGCCCGTGCAGCACTCTGGCTTACAGCCAGACAATAACAGCAACGGAAGCCTCTGCCCTATGGCCAGGGGGCCATTACAAGTGACATCAACCCCTCAGCGCGATAAAAGCTACATCACAAGGGGCGCGATAACCAAAGGGTTTCAGCCAGGAATGAAAATTTTCTTAGAAGCAAATCTGATCCAAGTGCATAGGGCAAATAACAGTAATAAAAAAGATCAGCCAACAAATATACTCCACAAAAGCTTTACAGACCCCCGCACTTATCCTAATGAAACCTCTTGCGAGGACAACACATTTGGCACTGGAGACGAAGCCAACGGTTCTATGAACTGTATTGCAAAAAACAAAGAACAAACTAAGCATCCCAGCAACTACAACAACGCAAACGTAAACACCAAAAAGGAGCGCTGGGAAGTAAATGATCCAATCCTGAAAAATCAAAACCCAACTCAAATTGAACAAGTAATGGATCATGATAGTACGTCGAGGCCTGGGAAGAACATGGCCCGCACAGATAGGTCATCAACCTCGCCACTAGAGGCAATAGAAATATCCTCATTCCTGGGAAAGGAAGAGTGGGAAGATCTACTAGCTGCATACACTCAAGACAAAGGCAAAAGCAAGTCAAACATTAAAATGTTGAATACGCCTATCACAATAAGCGACATCTCACATGAACATCCAGTGACGAATGAGGAGGCACCAAAGATGGGTCAAAAAAGCCCCATAATTCCTGACAATCACAATTAAACCCCAAAGCACGAAAATGCCTGGTGCAGTCTGCTTAAAACAATACAACTCCTAGTAGAAGCCCTCAACTATCAATCGGATAAAATGGACACCCAATTGACGCTACTTGACACACTGGCTGTATTTGTGGTCGCCATTGATGGGAAGTTGGGCACGCTAAACACGCTTCTTCAAAACAAACTGGCTCAGCCGAATCAAGGATTTGGGAATACTAAAGAAGGGTGCGAATGCGGCCCAATCATTGACAAATTGGCAACTTTACCGACAATATTGAGCAATCTGTGCACACAGCTTAGAAAGCCATCCAAGTGCAAACAATGCAACCCTCGCAACAGTTCCTTTGTGGCTGACACAAACAACTCAAGGATCAAAGAAACGCCGGTGAGCAATAGACAAGGCAATTGCAAATTAAGAGCACCTCCATCTACAATCCCAACAAGTACAGGGACCTGTGAAACCGGAACAACAGAAATTCCACTCTCGGTAAACTCTGAGGAAGAAAAAGCAAGCCCAAAAACGAACGTCAAACAAAGACGAGCAAAAAAACGCAAAGGCAGGAAACATAAAATTGTCTCTCAACGTAAAGGCTTTATGCACCTCTTTGGGAATGTTCCAACTATGGAACGAAGCGCAGCTCAATCTGAGAGTGCCTTGTGCTCACCGGAAATTGAGGAAGCCATCAGTACATCTGAGACTCCCACTAAGGCAAAAATTCCTAATAAGACGGGGTGTAATTTTAAGCCCAAAACAAAAACTATGGAATCACCCGGGATTCGCATACAAAAAGATCTTGAAACAGGAACACAAAATTCACACCCCCAAACCGGTGAAGCTCGCAATATTTTCCTTGAATCCTGCGCGAAACAGGCACAAAAAAGTGGCAGACAGCACGGCCCCAACTTACAGCAAATAAAAAACCAAGAACACACTTGGGGTGCGAAGCCTGGGAACAAACAAGGATCAGAAAACGCAGAGACAGGCATAGGGCAGCCAGCAAGTTATTCACTGATAATTACCCAAGAAGCACCGCCCACGAAGAGAGAAGAAGAACCAACATCTACTATAGGGTCAGTGGATTTTACACGCAACATCTCCAGGCCCGGCGAAATGTGCCACCCGGCCGGGCAACCAGCATTGAACAAGCATACTATCAGTCGTGACCTAAGAGTAACTGCACTCAACGCAAATCAGGCCAACACAAATGCAATACGACTAGTAGAGGACATGCGACTCAGCCCCCGCAAAAAAGAGGGAGGGCAGTCAAATGAACAAAGAAACGCTGAGTCTCCTGTCCGAACCCAGCAAACACCTGGCCGAGAGCTAAGAATCACTGCACCTAATTCTAACCAAACTAAAACAACCGTAAAAAGACTAGTAGAGGATATGCGATCTAGTCAACCAAAAACAGAGAGTGAGCAGACAAGTGAACGAGGACATACAACAGGCGTCGTTTGGTTCAACCCGAACTACTGCTCACAAGGAAGACATGATATACTGAATAGGGGTAACATCCTACGACTGCTATCTCATGTCACCTCTTTGGCAGAAGTAAAAAGCTCAGACCTGGTATCCATTGAATTTGTAGTCGATGAGCACACAGGAAGAGAAAAAACAAAAGCAACTTGGACAACCTTGGCAATCTCACAAAAAATATATGCTGAGGCTGAAACCTTTAAAAACTGGGGGATCACAATTAAACCATATATAAAGCCTAGATACCCTGAAATTCTTGCCCCGGTGGAAAAAGAGGCAGAACTAACTACTACGAAAAGCCTCAGAAATTCGGTCCTGAGAGGCGCGGCAGGGCCAGAGGGCAATAAGGTTGATCAATATAATGACAGTGCCCGACGCATAGTAGACGAACACATACAACCATCGGGACTGCCCGACCCAAGATGGATAGCCAGAACTTTAAACAACAATGAATGACAAACCGGCCTCAAGCCAGGGGAGGCCGCACATGACTCATTAAGAACATGCTCATGGAATATTAATGGCTTGGCCTCCAAAATATCAGACTCAGAGTTTATGACATACATCAGAAACTTCGACGTCGTGGTATTCCAAGAAACATGGCTTGCAGACCCCCCGCACCTTCATGGCTACTTACGCTTTTTCTCCGCTGCAAAAAGGTCAGCAAAATACGGGCACCTTCAAGGTGGCCTAGCAACTTATATAGCGGCCACAAGCATTTTGACGGCAAAAGAAGTCGGCCCAACTCTCACAGCCTTGTTGGCGGTAAATATTCATCTGCCACAACTTATAATAGGCTCCGCCGAAAATGACATTACTCTAATCAACGTCTACATTCATCCGAGAAAGAAAAGAAAAGAAGCTAAAAACCTTTGCAGCTTCATGGAGTCTTGCATAAGGGAAAGACCTACAACAAACGTTATTCTCACTGGGGACTTCAACCTCAACCTCATGGGCACCACGCAAGAAGACGAGCCACTAATTCAAAATGCAATCTGGGATATTCCTTCACAAGCGATTTCACAGATTTCCAAGCAAACAAAGTTAGTTAATAAGATTCTGGAAGATCTGGTACACTTCAGCATCAGGGCCATAAATGGAAGGACATCTGGAGACAATCCCCCAGCTGCAACTTTTCATTCAACAAGAACAAGCAGCATTCTAGATTATACCTTCATTTCATTACCATTATTTCAGTTTTTAAAATCATACCAGATAGGTCGTAGCGGAGACAGTGATCACTGCCCCCAAGAAACCACCTTTAAGATTGCAAAACCCAATTTTGAACTCTCGAAAGAACCAAAAGAGTCAACCCATACCGTCAATTTCAAAAAAATTAAGTATTCAGCAGCAATAGACGGAACCTTAGCGGAAAGAGCAAAACAGCATTTTGGGAGTTGCACTGGATACAGCGAAATCACAAAATGGGAACAATTTACAAATACTATGTCCATGTACACTACAAGACCTAAAATACAGCCACAATTAAGCAACGAAAGATCGAGCAAATTCTCCCAAAAACATAAAGGAAAAATCAGAGGCATAAAAACCTCAATCTATCGCACAATGAGAGAACTTCAACAGAATCCTATGAACCTAGCAAAGCGTGATCAACTACGGAAATTAAAATTAACACTGAAAAAATCAAAATGGGAAGCAAACAAATCCGCTGAGGATAACCTATGGGCGAGACTACACTCTGACATCAAACGGAATGACGGGGCAAGGTTCTGGAAATCAATAAACTCATTTATAAGACCCACGCATCATGGGGTCTCATCTAACATCTCAGAGGACAAATGGGCAAACTATCTTGGCAGCCATTTTCACCAGGCTGCGGGACATAACCAGGACCATGAGTTTGACACTCAAAAATCTTCAATGAGTAACAACACAAGCTATACAGAAGGGCAGATTCGAAATGATGGAGAGAATCTGCTGAACTTACAAAACATCATTCAGCGTTTAATCAAGAAGGGAAGAAGAGAGGGAGCACCAGGGCCGAATGGAATCCCGCCAATTCTCTATAAACAAGATATGGCAGGCTGGGCAGCAGCCCTGGTACCGCTTTTTCTGGAGATAAGACACTACAACACCCTGCCAAGCTCCTGGAAGGGCTCAATTATCTCCCCAATTCACAAGGCAGGAGACAAGGCTTCCCCTCAAAACTATCGACTGGTGGCTTTAATTGACAATGAGGCAAAATATTTAGCAGGCATCCTACTAGAAGAGCTGATGGCCTGGGCAACAGAGAGATCCTTAATCCCGGCAAACCAGACAGGCTTTGCCAAAGCAGTAGGGACAATGACGAACATCTTGAGCATGGGCCTGCTAATAGATAAGGCAGAATCTAACGAAATGCCCATACACTTCTGCTTCATTGACTACAAGGTTGCTTTTGACCATATAAATCGGAACCTTTTATGGTCTAAACTAAACGATTGGGGGATACCTAGACCCCTTTTGAACCTGCTAATCAACCTTCACACAGAGACTTGGGTACAGATAAAGGTGGGGGATGGATCTGTCCTGTCCAGGCGCATACCGACCAACAAGGGCCTGAAACAAGGCTGCGTCCTGGCCCCCACCCTATTTAATCTGTTCCTAAGCGACCTTGTCCCCATTTTAAATGGCTGCAACTCCCACGCCCCCAAATTAGGAGGACTGCAACTACCTTGCCTACTTTATGCTGACGATATCGTCCTTATAAGCTATACCAAGGTAGGACTTCAGCACCTCCTGAATGCAACACAATGCTACTCAAGTAAAAATGAGCTTACAATAAACCTGGAGAAAACCCAGTCAATGACCATCAGCAAGAAAAGAAACAAATCAACATCATGGTACTGGGATAAAATAAGAATCGGAGACACGCCAATATATAAATATCTAGGAGTGAAGATTGATAACGGAGGGCAGTTTTCCGCCCAAAGAACGAGCATTCGAGGCAAAGGGATATCTTTGGCAATTTCGCTAAAGTCTCTAAACAACAAACTTTCTGGCCCGTCTCTCCTGCCCTTGACGCAAGTAATCCGCGCTAAACTTCTCCCAACGATTACCTACGGGAGTGAGGTGCTTAGAGGAAGAGACGCCAAGACCCTTGATAACACAATAACAGCTGCCTACAGAATCATCTTCAGCCTGCCCAAGCAAACCTCACCAGCTCAAATCAGGCTTGAATTTGGCATTGATCAACAGATCCTGGCAAGGCAGGGAGCCTACATGATAGCCTGGGACAAAGTGAGGAAATCGAAACAAGGAACATTAAATGAACATCTGTGGTTGGAGTTAGCCCAACACCCGTCCTCAGCAGCAGCCAAGTTCCTACGGGACAGCCTGAAGAACACGGGATTAGAGCAGCTCTGGGATACCCCAGCAAACCACACAACATTAAAAAAATTGGTCAAAAAATCGATCAAACAACTATCATGGGTTCAAGACAAGGCAGCCCTTTCCAAAAGAACGCATGGCAGGATGATCCTAAACTCGTATTCAAAGAAGGTACCACAGCGCTATTTTGGTGAGGGATATTCTAAATCCGCCCAAATGTGCTTCTTAAAGCACAGGCTGGGCCTGCTCCCCTGCGTTCAAAATTTCCCAATCTGGATCAAAATAAAAGCTGATCCTCTTTGTCGGCTATGTGGTTTGGGGCAAGAGGATATGCTGCACTTGATCTGCTCTTGCGAGAAACTACGCGATGAACGAAAACATTTGTTGAAACACCACTTTAATCAGCAAGGGATCCGTACACGAAGAAAGGCAGTTCTTGTTTGCTTTTCTTCCCACGATCCTCGCATGAATTGCAGCTTTGTAAAATTTATGAAGGCAGTGGGAAAAAAGATGCCAAAAATTAATTTATAACGGTCCCTGCATCATCGACTCAACATTGCTTGTCGATTGACATTACTGACCATACGAACTCATGAGGAAACCGAGAAAGAAGAAATAACCCTACTAACATGAAGTGCATAATTTTATTCTGATTTTACTTAGAATTGTATTTTTACCATACCTGTTCTTAATTTATTTTGTATAGCAATGGTTTTAAGTAACTATGCTAATAAAATTACTTACTTACTTACTTACTTACTTACTTACTTACAGTCTCCAAATCTACTAAGGAGGTGCATAGTTTGAAATGTTTTAGATGTGGCAGTAGCAACCATCTTGCAAACAACCCTTTGTGTACAGATCGAAGCGTCCTGTGTAAAAAATGTAATAGGAGGGGGCACCTAGCAAGGGTGTGTAGAGATGGAATAAGTAACATGGTCAATGTGATCAGTACATGTGAAGAATCTCAGGCTAAATATGTGTTTCAAGTGATAGATAGTATTGCATGCCCAAACTATCCAAAGTGTGTTGTACTATTTGATAGTAAACCGCTAGAAGTTTATGCAGATTCTTGTTCACCTTTCACGTTGATAAATGTCAAAGATTTTGAGGAGTCACTTGGGTGTTGCAGAGGAGTGTTAAGGTCTCCTGATATTTCACCAGAGGGCTATACTAGAGATCCTATTCCTCTGGTTGGCATGATGAGCAGTCATATAGATTTCAAAGGAAGATCCACGGTGGGGAATGTATATATTGTAGAAAGCGGTGCTAATCTTCTAGGATGGCAACCTCAGAGAGAACTGGGGATTATTTTAGATCCAAATGATGAGAACCAAGTCATTCTTGTTGATGTACCCAAAAGTGACAAACACCTTCAGAATACTTTTCCGGAACTCTTCACTGAGAATCTGGGCAAGTTACGTGACTTCCAGCATAAAATCAAAGTCAAGCCGGTGGTGCACAAAACACGTCCTGTGCCTCTTCGCCTTAGAGAAACGCTAAAAATGGAATTGGATAAGCTGTGTGAGATAGGGGTCATACAACCCATTGAAGCAACAGACTGGCTTGTGCCATTAGTTCTAGCGTCTAAGGGGAATGGACAGGGTATTCGTCTGTGTGTGGACCTCCGTTCCTTAAATGAAAACATTTGGGTAGAGAGATTTCCTCTCCCCAATATAAATGAAATGTTAAGTACTATGGGTAAGGCTTGTGTTTTTTTCTGTCATTGATCTGTCCAGGGCCTACCACCAGGTTGAACTGCACCCAGAGTCGAGACCTTTGACGGCATTCACTTCACCCTTTGGGGCCTATATGTTTGTAAGGATGCCGTTTGGTCTCGCCTCAGCGGCGTCTGTTTTTCAAAAAATAATGCAACAAGTTCTTAAGGATGTTAAGAACACCCTCTGTTTCCAGGACGACATACTTATGTATGGGGCGACAGAGGAAGAACATGATGTTACCCTCAATACAGTGTGTCACAGACTCTCAGATGCAGGGTTAACAGTGCAACTTGATAAATGCAAGATTAAAGTCACGTCAGTTGATTATTTGGGGCATACCATCTCCAAGGAAGGGTTTAGGCCCAAGCACAGCTTAATCCTGGCAGTCAAGGAAGCCCGCATCCATCAAATAAGGAGGAGCTAAAATCGTTCCTTGGTTTAGTGGAATATATGTCCAAGTTTGTCAGAAATTTTGCTGACCTGTGTGATGGCTTACAGAATCTTCTCAAGAAGAGCACTGCATTTTTATGGGAGAAGAGACACAGTGAAATGGTTGAAACGATAAAACATCGCATTTTGGATTCGCCAGCCCTGGGTTCGTTTGATCCTAAGAAAAAAAACATTTTAACCACGGACGCATCAAGCAAAGGGTTAGGGGCAATGTTATACCAAAAAGGTGAGGGGGAAGAAAGGGTCATAGCATTTGCTTCCCGAACCTTGAGTGATTCAGAACGCAATTACTCGGTCATTGAAAGGGAGGCGTTGGCATGCTTTTGGGCTGTTCATCATTTTAAATTTTTTCTGTGGGGAACCAAATTTATTATTCACACAGATCACAAACCATTAACTTTCATGTTTTCATCTAAACATTCACAAAACATGTCTCCCCAGATAAGTAAGTGGGTTCTGGGTTCTCAAGAAGAGCACTGCATTTGTATGGGAGAAGAGACACAGTGAAATGGTTGAAACGATAAAACATCGCATTTTGGATTCGCCAGCCCTGGGTTCGTTTGATCCTAAGAAAACATTTTCTTTACCCACAGACGCATCAAGCAAAGGGTTAGGGGCAATGTTATCCCAAAAAGGTGAGGGGGAAGAAAGGGTCATAGCATTTGCTTCCCGAACCTTGCGTGATTCAGAACGCAATTACTCGGTCATTGAAAGGGAGGCGTTGGCATGCTTTTGGGCTGTTCATCATTTTAAATTTTTTCTGTGGGGAACTAAATTTATTATTCACACAGATCACAAACCATTAACTTTCATGTTTTCATCTAAACATTCACAAAACATGCCTCCCCGGATAAGTAAGTGGGTTCTGGGTTTAGAACATTTCTGCTTCAAGGTTGAGTATTTACCAGGCCCAGAAAATGTGATCGCTGACTTTTTATCAAGATTACCACTCAAGGTGAGGAAGTGTTAGATGTACCCATTTTGTCAATGCATATACCATCACTAACAGATGTTGAATGGGACAAGGGCATGAAGGAAGATAAGGCTATTGATACTTTAAAAGATCTCATCATTAAAGGATGGCCTGAGAAAATGTCAGAAGTTCCTGACAACGTTAGAGATTTTTGGGAGGTGAGATTTGAACTTTCTCTCATGTCTGGTCACATACATCGGGGTGATAAAATCATTCCACCCAAGGGTTTGAGGAGCAAAATTATAGACTTAGCCCATGAAGGGCATTTGGGCAGGAGCCTCAAAAAAAACAAAGTGCGAAGCTGCTTTTGGTTTCCCATATTGGATTCCATGGTAGAGTTGAAAGTTAAAGAATGTGTCAGTTGTGCGAGAAGTGACAAAAGCAAAATTCTCCACAAAGCTCCGTTGGCTCCTGTCATGGTGCCGATGATCCCGTGGACCAAATTGGCTATGGACATCATTGGTCCTATGGAAGTTCTGGGTCCTCAGAAGAGGTTTATATTCGTTCTTGTGGATTACACCTCCCATTGGGTCAACTTCAAATTTACGTCTTCCATCACAACAAACAGTCTCATTTCCTTTTTGAAGAACATTTTTGTCTATGAAGGCATCCCTGCCACCCTCGTAACGGACAATGGTGTGCAGTTTGTTTCTGAGACAATGAGAGAATTCTTAGAAGAACTTACCATAAGGCATGAAAGGACTGCTCTATATTGTCCTAAGGCTAATGGGCTGGTGGAAAGGGTGAATCACATGGTGAAGGAACACATACAGCTAGCCATCATAAATGGATTCAATGTTGAGGACTCCCTAAGGGAATCCATATGGGCATATCACACCACTCCCAATGTGGTTACTGGAGTATCCCCTTTTGTGTTTCTAAGAGGGAGGGAACCCAGTACCAAAATGAATCCGAGATGGTAGGGGGGGGCGGAAGAGTGTATTGCCTGACTTAAACCAGAGTAAAGAGAGAGTAGAGTTACATCAACAGAAATACAAGTTGTGGTACGATGATAAACATGGTGCAAAAAATGTTTAGTTTAAAATGGACTCTCCAGTGTTGGTCAAAAAACCTGGTCATGTGCAACCAGGGTCGAGCAAGTATGGTGCTCCCCTACGGGTGGACAAAACAGGTAGAAATGTAGTCCGCTTGGAAAATGGACAAACATGGAGTAAGGATAGAATTGTGAACACTTCTTGAAAGTATTGATTCTGTTATATTTTCCCTACATGGGGAGATGTGTTGTAATCTTAGCATAAGGTATTACTCCGTTAATGGTATGTTCCACCACCCACTCCCCTTTCTAGCATTTGGTATAACCCATGGGAGTTCAGCTTGAAATGTTGATGTACTGATGTGGTAATAGGTGAGAGCGGATGGTCAGAATAAAGAGTCTTGGACTTACCTGCATTGGAGCCTTGTTTTCTTTCCAACTTTCAACAGAATTACTATTATTTTGTCTGAAAAATTAAAAACAAAATTGGATTCTTTGGAAAAATCTATATCTAAAATTGCTGGTTTAGAAAAGAATTTATTTGTATGTGAAAACTGTCGGGTAATTTTACGGCATCATTTGGATGTGGAAATAGGTTTAGTAAATGCAGCAATGGGTATAGTTGTTGATTTTGTTAATTATCAAAATAGAGATGGAATTGAATTAATGAAAATCAAATTTGATCAGATTGAAGAAGTAAAACAGATTGCTTGTTGTTCTGTTCTTTTTTTGCTTGTTAAAGATTTGTATGTTCGTAGAAAACAGTTTCCTCTTTCTTTAGCATATGCGGTGACCATTCATAAATCTCAAGGATTAAATGTAGACAGTGCTTTGGTAAACATTGGAAGTACCGTGTTTAAAGAGGGTATGGCATATGTTGCATTGTCCCGAGTCAGAATATAATCTGGAGTGTATTTGATTGATTTTGATGAGAGAAAGATTAGTGCAGATGCAAATTGTGCAAGAGAGTATAATCGGTTAAGAAGACTGTATGCTCCCAACTTAGGTGAATATCCTGTATATGAAAAGTGTGTAGTAGGTCGAAAAAGAAGATATGAGAATGTCTGTAGTGAAGTTGAAAAGAAGAAACAAAAATCAAGACAATTTTGAGATTCCAAACAAAAATAAAAAGGACACTGTTGAAGAGATTGTAGGATATCAGTTAGAAAATAGTTCAGGTATCAACTGCTATGCTAATGTAGTGGTGAATGTCGTATTATTTCTAGAAAATCTCCAACAGCAAATTATGAAGAATCAAAGAAAAATGTTTTGTTCCTTGTTGCATTCTATTTTTGAAAAATTGATAACTGATAAAACTAAAATCCAAAGTTTTTCTGGTATTCGGAATCTTTTGGATATATGTTCTGGTTCTTCGCAATTTACACAGAATGTGCAACAAGATGCTCAGGAATTTCTTATGTATATGCTTGCAGTATTGGAAGATGAAGGAATACAAATTGAAAATCTGTTTGGACTTTGTTATACATGGAAACATGAATGTGAAAATTGTACATTTACTTCTACGACTAAGATAGACACTGAAAGATTCATATATTTGACAATACCAGATTGTAAAACAGTGTCTTTCAACAAATTAGTTAAATCAGCTAATCAAAACATAGAGTGTAGCCAATGCAAACCAGAAATGTTATCAACATTATTTATACAAAGATTTGGACAATATATAATTATAATGATGCAACGTTGTAGAGCAGATGGAAGAAAATTGGAAACTTTATGTTATGTTATGTTATGTTATTTGTACACTTCTATAGCGCACGGCCACTCCACTGGAGTATCCCGGCGCTTTAACGAAGACTCCCAACCGAAGATGGGGAAAAACATAACACCGAAAGGGCATACAAACACAGAAACAGCATCAAGATTACGGGAAGAGCAAAGTCTTAAGAGCCTTGCGGAAAGACAGAAGACTAGAAGTCTGTCTTAGAGAGATTGGAAGATCATTCCAGGCATGAGGGGCTAAGTGACGAAAAGACCGTCCTCCTGCTCTTGCTCGTTTGATAGTGGGAACACTCATCTTTGATAAGGACGAGGATCTAAGAGATCTGGGAGGGGTATACCAAGACAGTCGTTTGGAGATATATTTGGGGCCTATGCCATGCAAGGCCTTGAAAGTCGTGGTCAGAGTTTTAAATAGAATCCTTTTTGCAACTGGGAGCCAATGCAATGTGGCAAGAAGATCCGTGGCTCTGACTTTCCTTGGAAGACCAAAAATGGCTCGGGCTGCAGAATTCTGGGCGATTTGCAGACGCCTGACCAAATATTTGGGAAGTCCCAGAAACAGAATGTTTGCATAATCCAGCCTGGAGCAGATCAGTGCCTGGACAATAATTTTTCTGTGCTGGATAGAGACTAGAGGGAGAAATTTGCGAAGCATCCGCAGGATGCCGAAACATTTCCCAGTAAGAGATGAAATATGTGGTCCGAAAGATAGCTTGTTGTCAATCACCACTCCCAAATTTTTGGCTTTCACAGACGAGCTAGTGGGAGGAGACATATCTTTCGGCCACCAGGTTTTCCAATCGGGTTCAGATGTACAGCCAAAGAAGAGCAGCTCCGACTTGTCGGCGTTGCACTTCAGCCCATGGCGTCCAAACCACTCAAAGACAGCACTCAAACATCCGTTGACCTGGACACTATCAAACTGACCATCCCTGTTACTTACAAAGAGGAGCTGGGTATCGTCAGCATAGCTGACAATCCGGGTGCCAAAAGCCTCCGCTGTCACCGCCAGGGGGGCCATAAAGATGTTGAACAGGAGGGGGCTCAAGATGGAACCTTGAGGGACCCCCACTTCAAGCGGTGACATTTCAGCAGAGAAGGGTGGCGCCCAGATTGTCTGCCGGCGGTCGGCTAAGAAGGATTTAAGCCAATTCCACACCGTTCCCCGCAGACCAAAGTCCCAGAGTCTGGAGAGAAGAAGTGCGTGGGGAACGGTGTCGAACGCCGCCGACAGGTCCAGCATAATCAGTACCACTTTTTTACCAACATCCAACTCCTCCCTGAGGGCATCTGTGACTTCAAGGAGCGCGGTCTCCGTGCTGAAATTTGCACGGAAACCAGATTGAGTATTATGCAACAGACCCCTTTCCTCAATAAAATTGGAAATAGATCTGTGAGCAAACCTTTCAGTCACTTTCGCCAGAGCAGGGAGTAAGGAGATGGGTCTGTAATTTGCATAGACTGCAGGGTCGAGCGCAGGTTTTTTTATAAGTGGCAAGATCATGGCACTCTTCCAAGCTTTGGGAACTACCCCGGAAGAGAGTGACAGATTCAAAATGGGATTAATCAAATCATTAAGAACAGGTGCCATATTTGCTAGACACTTGGCAGGGCAAGGATCCTGTGGAGATCCGGATTTGAGACTTGTCAGAATAGCAAGAGAGCTCTCATGATCTAATAGGGGAAAATTGGACAGAAAGGGGCCATGATCTGGCAAGGGACACCCCAGACTTGTCGTATGCTGCTGGAAAGTGGCCTGGAGAGATGATTGAATAGAGGTGGTTTTCTGTACAAAATAGACAGCTAATTCCTTCAACCAAATTTCGGAGTGAGCATGGATCGGAGTATAAGCAGAGGGGGAGGTGAAATCTTTAACCACCCTGAAAATTTCCTTGCAAGAATGCTCCGCTTCATTTATTCTAGATTCCAGATAGGATTTTTTACCATCCCAAATTAATTTATGGTAGGCTCGAGTCAGCGTCTTAAATTTTTGCCTCTCAGAAAGATCATAGGATCGCCTCCATGCTCTTTCTGCTTTCTTAAGATCTTGTCGTGCTTTTTTTAGATGAGGGGTAAACCAAGGGGCAGATGTTCTCTTATCTGCAGAGTTTTGTTTCATGGCCGGAACCAAGCTCTCTAGACGGTCTGTGAACCAATTATGGAAGAGATCGCTGTACTCCTCTACATTGTCAGAGGTGGGACACGGGAAGTTAGTTAGAACATTTGATAGCATCTCTGTAGTAAGAAGATGGAAAGATTTAGAGAGATGCTTTAGCGACCCTACTGGTTTAGACCGTGATGGAACCATGACAGAGATGGAAAAAGTGATGAGAAAATGATCTGACCACAAAACTGGCATGGGAGGGTCAACACAGATAGGAGAAGTAGAAAAAATCTGGTCGAGCGTGTGGCCTTTATTATGAGACGGTCCTGCCACATAAGGAGATAGGCCAAACACGGAAGTAATATCTAACAGTTTTAGAGTGTCCGGATCCGAGCTATTATCCATATGGATATTTAAGTCACCTAATAAAAAGCAATGATTGGACCTAAGGCATGGTATTGATAGGGCTGCCTGTAGTTCTTCCAAAAACAGCCCCACCGAACCTGGTGATCTATAGACCAGGATACCAGTACAGGCCTGGGAAGATGAGAGCTGGAGAGTAAAGCCTAATGCTTCGCAGCCCTGTATATTATCTACTGAGAAAGTATGGCATACAATATTCTTATTAACTATAATAGCCACTCCACCACCTCTACCAGATGGTAGAGGTGGTGGAGTGGCTATTATAGTTAATAAGAATATTGTATGCCATACTTTCTCAGTAGATAATATACAGGGCTGCGAAGCATTAGGCTTTACTCTCCAGCTCTCATCTTCCCAGGCCTGTACTGGTATCCTGGTCTATAGATCACCAGGTTCGGTGGGGCTGTTTTTGGAAGAACTACAGGCAGCCCTATCAATACCATGCCTTAGGTCCAATCATTGCTTTTTATTAGGTGACTTAAATATCCATATGGATAATAGCTCGGATCCGGACACTCTAAAACTGTTAGATATTACTTCCGTGTTTGGCCTATCTCCTTATGTGGCAGGACCGTCTCATAATAAAGGCCACACGCTCGACCAGATTTTTTCTACTTCTCCTATCTGTGTTGACCCTCCCATGCCAGTTTTGTGGTCAGATCATTTTCTCATCACTTTTTCCATCTCTGTCATGGTTCCATCACGGTCTAAACCAGTAGGGTCGCTAAAGCATCTCTCTAAATCTTTCCATCTTCTTACTACAGAGATGCTATCAAATGTTCTAACTAACTTCCCGTGTCCCACCTCTGACAATGTAGAGGAGTACAGCGATCTCTTCCATAATTGGTTCACAGACCGTCTAGAGAGCTTGGTTCCGGCCATGAAACAAAACTCTGCAGATAAGAGAACATCTGCCCCTTGGTTTACCCCTCATCTAAAAAAAGCACGACAAGATCTTAAGAAAGCAGAAAGAGCATGGAGGCGATCCTATGATCTTTCTGAGAGGCAAAAATTTATAGGAAAGATAGGTCATCTGACCTATCTTTCCTATAAATGTTATAGGCAGAAGGTACGGCATTTGCCAAATCGGGTGAGGAAGATTCGGACAGCCAAGTTTCCGTAAGGAACAGACAGGATATCTTAGAATCCTGTAACATATTCCAAATGTCTAGAGCGTGGCCGGGTAGAGATCTAGTATTCAGTAGTAAACATTTATGCAGAATAGGTGGGCTGACCTGTGTAAAAGAATTCCGAGCAGGAAGGCGCCAGCCACAAGTACTACACCCTGTCTTCAAAGCCCGCCCTCCCGGGAAAACATGATGGCAGTGACCACACGGGGGGCGGAAGGAGCGTAGCTCGAGGCTGGAATACCTGAGTATACAGCGACACATAGTGCCACTGGCACAAATAGAGGGTATATACGTAGACCGTCCGGCACCGTCCGCCTCCGTGCCGCGGACTGGCGCAGACTGGCTACTCTTTGGCGCCTCTTCGGCGCGTATTCGGCGCTACCGCTGCGCGTCACCGCTGCGCTAGTCTGTGAGGGGTCTTATAGGTTAGGTGAGGGTGGAGACTAGTCCGCCGACCTCTCCAAGATGGCTGACCAGGATGGAACAGCCAGGAACCAGGAAGTGATGACGCTCCAAAGCTCCCTCCACGACAATCAGCACAGAAGCTGTGGTGGACCGGGGAGTAGCGAGCAAACTGCAAGTATGGGCAGAGCAAAAGTTTTCTAAAACACAGTATTACATTTAAAGCACACAATCAATAAATCACGCTCGAAAATGTTTTAAAATCCTAAGAGATCAATAAAATGCTATAAGTTGTTTGTAGTAATTCTAGTGCGAGTATAGCGCTGGTAAAAGTGTAGCGCTGGCGCTGCAAACTTCGTTTAATCAAAAATGTTAAAAATGTTGTAGCAAGTCAATATCAATATCAGGAAGACCTTTCGGAGCAGTAGCAAATATTTTCCACGATGGACCTTCTACGACATCTGGACACTGCACTGTCTATTTAAAGTGCAATAAAGGATGGACAATTGGTTTTCAAATATCGTTTGCCAAACGAATTACCAAATTCATACCTATTATTTTTAATGCCAAAGTTCTGAGAACATTAATTCGGCCTATTGGGAATATGTTAATATGTATGGGGTGCCGCTCGCAGGCTAGGACATTGCTTTTTAACCTTCTCACACTCTGTAATTGCCTCGGAGGAGCAGACCGGCCATTACTCAGGAACAAGTGTTTTTAAAGGGAATTCCATCATTGGGACTGCGAGGACCAGTGCGCCTTGCGCATTCAACAGTCACTGCACCTGGGGCCCTCTTCCCGACTCCTCCCTCGCAAGGTACTTAACGCCTCGCGGCCCCCGCTTCACGGGAGCCGCTCGCAGGCTAGGACATTGCTTTTTAACCTTCTCACACTCTGTAATCGCCTCGGAGGAGCAGACCGGCCATTACTCAGGAACGAGTGTTTTTAAAGGGAATTCCATCGTTGGGACTGCGAGGACCAGTGCGCCTTGCGCATTCAACAGTCACTGCACCTGGTGCCCTCTTCCTGACTCCTCCCTCGCAAGGTACTTAACGCCTCGTGGCCCCCGCTTCGCGGGAGCCGCTCGCAGGCTAGGACATTGCTTTTTAACCTTCTCACACTCTGTAATCGCCTTGGAGGAGCAGACCGGCCATTACTCAGGAACAAGTGTTTTTAAAGGGAATTCCACCATTGGGACTGCGAGGACCAGTGCGCCTTGCGCAATCAACAGTCACTGCACCTGGGGCCCTCTTCCCGACTCCTCCCCCTGACTATTTTAGGCACGCCCGGTCTCGCTTGAGCGGGACGCGAGCGGGGCGTTGACCGGGGCGAAGCCCGGGCAAAGGGCGGGCCCGTTTAAGCCCGTTCAAGCACGGTCAAGACCGGACCGGGCCCCCCCCTCCTGGCCCCTGCTGGGCATACAGGTATAGGAACGAGTTAATGTCACCAAAGGTCATGCGGAAGAAAACCACGCCATTATCCCCTATGGTCCCAGGTACCTTGGAAAGATTTCTCATTAGGGCTAACTCTGTGGTTAACAACGAGTTAAATATCTTAGAAAGACACCTCTCAGAAGGGATCGAAAGCACAAGAAGATCCTCCATGGGCTTACTTGCATCTGCTAGATCCCCAGATGATCTGGACGATTCACATACTGCCCTAATGGATAGCATTGACCAAACGATCGAATCGGTCTTGCAGGAGCTCAGGACTAGCATATCCTCACGGCGAGACTCGCTCCAGCCTATTCCTGAGTGTGCATCTGCCCCCTTATCCGAAGTTGCTTCAGTTGTGGGGAGTGAATCTAAGTCGGTATGTGCACGAGGCCCACGGGAGGGAGCTGTTCCTAAAAGGAAATGCGTGAGGAAGTTCAAGGGGGGGAAAAAGGCTAGAATAGATTGCCCTCTTGATGTTTTAGCGGTAATTCCACCTGTAGCGAATACCCGACCAATTGAAATTCCTAATGTAACACCTATCTCAATTCCTGCACAAACCCTCTCCCAATTGCAGCCTCCTTTGTCTACTTTTGGAATGGGGTCTGGAGGAGCGGGGGATTGTTTAATAAACGCCCTACAAATGTTTTGAAAGGATTTTCTGACCCCTTGATGGCTAGATTTGATATTATTGATGCTAGATTAAAAGAAATAGAAATGGCTACCAGGGCTATTGATAATTGTATGAGGACTAATGGTATGATCCAAAGTGTGCCTCAAATGAATATGGCCGAACCTCTGTCGTTTACTGCTCCTAATTCTGCTGGCCTGTTAAAACCTATAATAGCAACCCAAACGATTCCAACAGGCGTACCCCTACTTTCTTCAAAATCAATCCTACAGAATCAATCATCTTTCCCTGTAAGGTCGTCTAATCTCTCACCTAAACTAAATCTAACTAAATTAGGGAAAACCTCCAATGAGAATGGCGGCATCAGTAACCAAGATTTGGGTAGTTTAAGATGGAAAAATGTTGTGAATCGCCCCCCTGAGGCAGCTCCCTACGTAATAGTCCTAAGTGGAGTCCCAGAGCTTACTAATTCGGACTTAGAAACCTATGATTCCTTAAAAAATAAAGTGACCAGTTGGCTGAATACCCACAGGCCTCTCCCTCCGAATATGAGAGGTGATGTCCTGATGGTTAGGAGGGTTAGCTGGCTGTGAAACACCATGAAGAAAACTAAGGGTGACTGCGTTCTGGTGAATTTTAGAAATCCACAGATTGTGTCACATATTTGTAATTGGAGGGGGAATATAGGAGGCTCATCCATTCAACCTCTTCCATTATCCTTTTTCTACCCACCACGAAACACCTATACCCACTCAGGGAATGTTGAAGAATGGACAAGGGTGGGACCTACATCCCAAAGCAGAAGGCATAGGCATATTCGGTATAATGCGCCCATTTTGGATGATTATTCTTGTTACAATAGGTTTAGCTGCCTCGAGGAGGTGGACTGACTGGAATGGGAGAATGGTATTAGGGGGGATGAAGGAGGGTCTCACTGTGTATACCCGCACCCGGTGGTTTCTCCCCCTGATAGTGGGCATTCTAGACAAATCCCGAATCCAACTAATGAAGTCTCTTGTAAAAATTCCCCTGTCACTTTTAACGGCCCATCCCTACTAAAAATTATTTCCTGGAACATAGCTGGTCTCCCTAACAAGCTTATTTGTCCTGAATGGGGCTCATTTATAGACCTTCAAGATATATGCTGCTTCCAGGAAACATGGGCTAGGGAAGAGCAATTCCGTTCGGGGTTTGCTTCATTTTCAGTCCCAGCCAGGTGGGGAGGAAGGGGCCGACCGTCAGGGGGTTTAACAATCTGGGTCGCTATCCATTTGGGTTGCAGTGTCAGTGTTCTAGACACAGGGTCTGACGATGTGCAGTGTGTACTCTTGGACTGGCAGACTGGCTCACGATTGGCCGTGATTAATGTTTACTCAAGACCAATGAGTCTCTCTGCCGAGTCAAGGGTTATTGAAGAGCTATCTACTGTGCTGACCAAGATTCCTGAGGGTACTCTGTTAGTGGTGGGTGGAGATTTTAACTCTCACTTTGAACCACTTGAGGGGTTGCTGGATGCCATAAACCAGGAGGAGGATGATCTATGGAAAATCCCACCTGTGGTAGGCCCAATAGTAAGATCTTGGGCACCTCTGGCTGTCCAAATCACTTCCCTGGCATTGGCTCATTCGATTAGAGCATGCAATGGACGAGCAAAATCTGATAACCCCTCGAGGCCTACTTTTAACAAACCTGGGAGGGAGGCCCGACTTGATTATATTTTTGTCCAATGTAAGGAGTGGAACCGAGTTCAAGATTTTAGGGTGCTCCCCAGGGGAGAGAGTGACCACAATCCCCTGATCTTGGATTTTCTATTACCAGGTTTGCGTAAGGGTGAACCTTCATTGCAATCTGATAAATCTGATAGGGTTATCCTTTCTAATAATAGGCATAGGGTAAGATGGGCCAAATTGGCTAGTAACCCAGATGAACTATCTAAAGTATACATTAGGGTTAGTCCAGTATTGGAAGACATGGCTGCCCTCATTGAGCATCAACCTTTGTCTGATTCCTATGCAAAATTGGGCGAACTTAATAAGGCATTATTCCTTAGCCTAACAGATATTTTAAATCCCCCAGCTCCTTGTAGGAGAAGGGCACGAAGAAAGCACCCCTGGTATAACAGGGCATGTAGACTAGGGAAGAGTGAACTGTTGGATGCACTGAAAGATAATGTAAATAGGGATGTTATCCAACATAGGAGACGAGTATATCGACACCTAATTCATCACGCCAAGCTTGAGTGGGGGAATGAGAACTGGGCTAGGTTAACAACTGCCTTAGCGGATAGGAACGCGAGGAAGTTTTGGCAGATTGTGACCACTGGTTCAGCTGAAACTGATCCAGCAATCAACCCGAACATTGCCCCAGAAGTATGGGAAGACCATTGCAGCTCGCTGTATAAGGGGGACTATTCCTGTATGGAGGTTCCATCGGGCGAATTGTTGATGAGTGACGCTGTTGACACAGTGGTGATTAGTTTTACCCTGGGTGAGGTTCAGACTGCTATATCCAGGCTTCCTGCGGGTAAAGCTCCAGGGTTGGATAGGGTTCCCGGAGATCTATATAAACATGAACCCAGAGTATGGGCGCCAAAAATAAAAAAACAATATATATTAATAAGATTACTTTGGATAATTTCAATATAAAGGATTTCAAGAATATCATTCGGCCTAGAGGGAAGATATTGATATGAATTAAGAAGTTTATTTTGGATATTCTCACTGCAAATGTTTTAAAGAACATCAATTACACTATAGGGAAGTTATGAAAAATTGTTGATTGAATTATCGTTTCCGTTCTTTGATATTGTAGTTAGAAAATTCTCTTAGAAATAAGCATTTTATATATTTGATATTTGTATTATATGCAGTGTTATTGAGGATGTTTATTTTAGGAAATGTGAAGAGATAGTTGACTTTGTTGAAAATATTTTGAACACAGATTTGTTTTTTTTAACACTCTTATTGATTGTATTTTTTGCCCGCTGTTATATGATGAGTAACATTGAAATCACTGTCCATGGTGAAATTCAATACATTCTAAGACCAGCAAAAATGGCAAACTGAATATGATATATAATGCTAAAATTATGTTGTGTTCTTAAAATTGTAATATTATATGTTATAACTGTATTTTGTCTTCTCTTTTACAGACCCTAATTCTAAAGTTTGAAAGTTGTTAAAATTTAAATGATAAAAAATACCTGCAAAAATTATTTTGAATATTTTGATATCTACTATTGTAAAGGTAAGATTAAGTAATCCAAACACTATCCATGCACTACTACATTCACCTCTGCACTATCCATACAGTCCTCTAACCACCTAGACACTGCTCATTAACATCTTAAATTCCCCAGATACTATTCATGCAGTCCACCAATTACCCTGTCACTCCCAATGCACTCCTTGACTCACCCAGCCAGTACCATGTACTAATCCAATCCCTCTGCCAATACCCAAGCACTTATAAATTCCCTCACACAGTACTCTAATCATTCAGCCAGTACCATGTCCTTATCTAATCACTGCAGCAAAACCCAAGCACTTATAAATTCACCATGCTGTGAACTTGCAGCACTCTAAGTATCCAGTCACTATCCATGTACTTCTACAATGACTCATGCATTAAGACATGCAGTGTTACAATCAAATGTGCACCATCCATGCAGTCCCCTAACCACCTACACACTACTGATTCACTCCTCCAATTACCCAGGTAGTACCCATGAAGTCCAGGAATCACACTGCCTCTCTCTGTGCACTCCTCCAATGATGCAGCCAGTACCATATCCTTATCTAATCACTGCGCCAAAACCCAAGCAGTAATCAATTCACCATGCTGTGAACTTGCAGCACTCTAAGTATCCAGTCACTATCCATGTACTTCTACAATGACTCATGCATTAAGACATGCAGTGTTACAATCAAATGTGCACTATCCATGCAGTCCCCTAACCACCTACACAGTACTGATTCACTCCTCCAATTACCCAGGTAGTATCCATGAAGTCCAGGAATCACACTGTCTCTCTCTGTGCACTCCTCCAATCATCCAGCCAGTACCATGTCCTTATCTAATTACTGCACCAAAACCCAAGCACTTAGAAATTCACCATGCTGTGAACTTGCAGGACTCTAAGTATCCAGTCACTATCCATGTACTTCTACAATGACTCATGCAGTGTTACAATCAAATGTGCACTATCCATGCAGTCCCCTAACCACCTACACAGTACTGATTCACTCCTCCAATTACCCAGGTAGTACCCATGAAGTCCAGGAATCACACTGCCTCTCTCTGTGCACTCCTCCAATGATGCAGCCAGTACCATATCCTTATCTAATCACTGCGCCAAAACCCAAGCACTTATAAATTCACCATGCTGTGAAGTTGCAGCACTCTAAGTATCCAGTCACTATCCATGTACTTCTACAATGACTCATGCATTAAGACATGCAGTGTTACAATCAAATGTGCACCATCCATGCAGTCCCCTAACCACCTACACACTACTGATTCACTCCTCCAATTACACAGGTAGTACCCATGAAGTCCAGGAATTGCACTATCTCTCTAGGTGCACTCATCCAATGATCCAGTCAGCACCATGTTCTTATCTAATCACTGTACCAAAACCCAAGCAGTAATCAATTCACCATGGTGTGAACTTGCAGCACTCTAAGTATTCAGTCACTATCCATGTACGTGTACAATGACTTAGGCATTAAGACATGCAGTGTTACAATCAAATGTGCGCTATCCATGCAGTCCCATAACCACCTACATAGTACTGATTCACTCCTCCAATTACCCAGGTAGTATCCATGAAGTCCAGGAATCACACTGTCTCTCTCGGTGCACTCTTCCAATCATCCAGCCAGTACCATGTCCTTATCTAATCACTGCGCCAAAACCCAAGCACTTATAAATTCACCATGCTGTGAACTTGCAGGACTCTAAGTATGCAGTCACTATCCATGTACTTCTACAATGACTCATGCATTAAGACATGCAGTGTTACAATCAAATGTGCCCTATCCATGCAGTCCCCTAACCACCTACACACTACTGATTCACTCCTCCAATTACCCAGGTAGTACCCATGAAGTCCAGGAATCACACTATCTCTCTAGGTGCACTCATCCAATCATCCAGTCAGCACCATGTTCTTATCTAATCACTGTACCAAAACCCAAGCAGTAATCAATTCACCATGCTGTGAACTTGCAGCACTCGAAGTATTCAGTCACTATCCATGTACTTGTACAATGACTTAGGCATTAAGACATGCAGTGTTACAATCAAATGTGGGCTATCCATGCAGTCCCCTAAACACCTAAACAGTACTGATTCACTCCTCCAATTACCCAGGTAGTACCCATGAAGTCCAGGAATCACACTGCCTCTCCCTGTGCACTCTTCTAATCATCCAGCCAGTACCATGTCCTTATCTAATCACTGCGCCAAAACCCAAGCACTTATAAATTCACCATGCTGTAAACTTGCAGCACTCTAAGTATCCAGTCACTATCCATGTACTTCTACAATGACTCATGCATTAAGACATGCAGTGTTACAATCAAATGTGCACTATCCATGCAGTCCCCTAACCACCTACACACTACTGATTCACTTCTCCAATTACCCAGGTAGTACCTATGAAGTTCAGGAATCACACTGTCTCTCTCTGTGCACTCTTCCAATCATCCAGCCAGTACCATGTCCTTATCTAATCACTGCGCCAAAACCCAAGCACTTATAAATTCACCATACTGTGAACTTGCAGGACTCTAAGTATCCAGTCACTATCCATGTACTTCTACAATGACTCATGCATTAAGACATGCAGTGTTACAATCAAATGTGCACTATCCATGCAGTCCCCTAAACACTTACACACTACTGATTCACTCCTCCAATTACCCAGTTAGTACCCATGAAGTCCAGGAATCACACTGCCTCTCTCTGTGCACTCCTCCAATGATGCAGCCAGTACCATGTCCTTATCTAATCACTGCGCCAAACCCAAGCACTTATAAATTCACCATGCACTTACATTGCAGTACTCTAATCATCCAGTCAGTACTCATGTACTCATGCAATTACCTAGGCAATTATTCCTGTACTTCTACATTCTTTTGACTTCTACCTATACAGTTTACTAATTCCCCTGTTACTACCAATGCACTCCTTCAGTTACTCAGTCAGTCCCATATACTTATGCAATCACTCTGCCAAAACTGAACCATTTATAAAATCACCATGCACTCACATTGCGATACTCCAATCATCCAGTCAGTACTTATGTACTCATGCAATTACACAGGAACTAACTCTTGCACTTTTACAATCCTTTGAGTGCTACCTATACACTTTAGTGATCTGCATGTTACTACCTATGTACTCCTTCAATTACTCAGCCAGTCCCATGTCCTAATCCAATCACGCCGCCAAAACTTAATCACTTATAAAATCACCATACACTCTCCATGTATTAGTGTAATCATCCAGTCAATAGCCATGTACTCCTACAATAACACAGGGAGTAACAGATAGAGACTTACAATTACCTGTGCATTAGTCATGCAGTTCAGCCATCTTCCTATCACTACGCATGCACTCTTAGAATCAATCATGCTCTACACATGTACTCTAGCAATGACCCAGATGTCAGCATGCAGTTATTTCTCTTTTTTAACCAAATAAGGTAGTTTTGAAGGGAATTGCTTTTTTTCTTCTTTTTTGTACAGCGTCAAAATGTCATTTCAACTGAAAAAAAATATTAGCAGTGATGATTTCTTGCTGCTGAACATACAGCGTCAACTGATTGTTCTCTACAGCATAAAATGGCATTGCATTTTATACAATGCTGTTTGAGCATTGCAAACTCTGTACAAATATCCGGACTGCTAAATGCAGAGGTTGAGCTTCCAGAAGTACTGGGACCAGCTCCTTGGTCAGTTTGTGGTGTGGCCTCTTTAGCTCGTCGCAGTTGTTCTCTTGCAAATTGTCTGGGATGTATAGTCGGCAGATGTTTATACATACTAGAAGTGCCACATTTCTTGCTGCCTCTTGAGAAAACTTTGGGACACAGTGTGCAACTCACCTTCCTTGCATTTACTTTTCTTTCTCCCTCTGGAATTATAAACAATTTCCAATTAATAGACTTTGGGGTTTTTTTGGAGGTGGAACTAAATCTTTGTCATCAGATGGAAGGTCTACTGGTGGATTACAAGAAGCCAAGTAATATCTTTCAGTGTGGTGGAAATGATATCGATATGAATTAATGAGTTTATTTTGGATATTCTCAGTGCAAATGTTTTAGACTTTTGTGAATTAATAAAGAATTGCTGTTTAAGTTATCGTTTCCGTTCATTGATATTGTATTTAGAAAATTCTCTTAGAAAGGACCATTTTAAATATTTGATAATTGTATTATATGCAATGTTATTGAGGATGTTTATTTTAGGAAATGTGAAGGGATAGTTGACTTTGTTGAAAAAAGTTTGGACACACATTTGGAGTATTTTAACGTCTTATTGATTGGATTTTTTTTCTCACTATTATATGATGAGTAACATTCAAATCACTGGCAATGGTAAAATTCATTAGATTCTGAAAACACTAAAAAGGGGAAACTAAATATGTTATATAATGGTAAAATTATATTGTGTTCTGAAAATTATAATATTATATGTTATAAGTGTATTTTTCTTCTCTTTTAAAGAGCCAAATTCTAAACTTTGAAAGTTTTCAAAATTTAAATTATTAAAAATAGCTGCAGAAATTCTTTAAAAAACTTTGATATCTACTGCTGCAGTTCTTTGAGACTATCTATACAGTTTAGTAATCTCCCTGTTACTACATATGCACTCTTCCAATCACCCTGCCAGTCCCATGTCCATATCCAATCACTCTGCAAAAACACAAGCACTTATAAATTCACCATGCACTATCCTTGCAGTACTCTAATCATCCAGTCATTACTCATGTAGTCAAGCATTGACCCAGTCACAAATACATGCACTGCTGCAATTGTTTGAGTGCTACCTATACAGTTTAGTAATCTCCCTGTTACTACGTATTTACTCTTCCAATCACCCAGCCAGTCCCATGTCCTTATCCAATCACTCTGCCAAAACACATACGTTTTATAAATTTACCATACACTCTCCTTGCAACACTCAAAGTATCCAGTCAGTATGCATATACTCATACAATGACTCTGTCACTAGCAGACGAAGTGCTACAATGAGATGTGCACTATTCATGCAGTCTTCTAACCACCTCCACAGTACTGATTCACTCCTCCAACTACCCAAGTACTACCCATGCAGTCCAGCAATCACACTGTCACTTTCTGTGCAGTCTTCCAATCATCCAGCCACTACAATGACCTTATCTAATCACTGCGCCAAAACCCAAGCACTTATAAATTCACCATGTTGTAAACTTGCAGCACTCTAAGTATCCACTCACTATCCATGTACTTATACAATGACCCAGCCATTAAGACAAGTAGTGCTATATTCAAATGTGCACTATCCATGCACTCCACTCACCCTGTTACTCTATGTGCACTCCTCCAATCAGCCAGTCAGTACTATGTGCTAATCAATCTGTCTGTCAATACCCAAGCACTTATAAATTCACTCATGCGCTCTCTTTGCAGTACTGTAATGATCCAGTCACTACCCATCTAGTCATGGAATGACCCAGTCACAAACACATGCACTGCTGCAGTTCTTTGAGTGCTATCTATACAGTCTAGTAATCTCCCTGTTACTACATATGCACTCTTCCAATCACCCTGCCAGTCCCATGTCCTTATCCAATCACTGCAAAAACAGAAGCACTTATAAATTGACCATGCACTCTCCTTGCAACACACTAAGAGGTCCATTAGTATGGCCGGCGGATTGCCACTGCCCAAATGGCGGTGGTGATCCGCCCGCCATAAATCACCACCCCATATAAATTACCCCCGCTATATCAGTATGTCATCAGTGATGTCACTGACCATGTCATGAATTATGTAATATGTGACGTCATCAGCAGTGCATTGCGGGTGCGCGAGTTATAGTTAGGTGAACTAACTATAACGGTGACATTTCTATGGTTTTGTAGGAGTGAAATGTCCAACTAACTATAACGTCCCTGAAACATATGTTTTTTTCAGTGAATATATATATATATATTACTCAAAATAAAAAAATACATATTTAATGTTGTTTTAAATGCTCTATTGATAATATTTTGTGTCAGTGTATCTATTGCATTATTTGAATTGATATAATATATACTTGAGTGTGATTATTGGTGACTTTTTGATAAAGCCAAATATGTCTATTTATGTTGATGTGCTGACTCATTGATAAAGGCAATTAACCCACCTCTTTCACCTCCCCAGTTCGAACTGATGTTTTCTGTCAAGGATTTCCAGGCTGGTATGGTCTGGGGTGAGACAAGTGATGGAGACTGAATATTTCCCATTGGGGAGGCCTTTCTGATTTAGCATTTTGCTTTGCCACATATGGTATGTCAGTTTCTTGAGGTATTTCATTGCAGACTTTGGTGTACTACAGTGAATTGCCTTTCTTGTGCCCCATTCAGATATTTTTCCTTGTTTTCTTCTTCTCTTTACCTACACACTGATTTGTAAATAGATTTAACATTTTTATTCTAACGCCCGGAAAAATAATACACATAAAGTTAAATGCTTTACTGAGAACATTATTTTGATCTACAGGTCCCTAAAATAGCATAACTTGGTCACTCTATGCAGATATTTAAATTACACGCAGTATGTGGGAGTCACTTGCATTCAGTACTATTCACCTCCACACACTCAAAATAGACTGTGACCAGCAATTGGAGATAAAGTGAGTAAAGCTCTGTGAATCAGAAGGTTCTTGAGAAGCAGCAACGTCAAAGTAAATATTTGCTGACTGAGTGAGCTTATGAGGAACAGTTTCTGGCTGACACGCCTCTGAACTCCTCCATCCAGACACTATTTAGTTTGCTACTGTCTTCCATTTAAGATGTCAGGTCTGATCTGTTTCGTGATCAGGGCTGAACAGCAGCAGTTGTCAGTTGCAGTTTTTTACCACTGGGATGTCATTTTGTTTCCTGAATGTTAGTTATTACAGTAAATCCAAATAAAGCATAGTATGTGGTTATTTCCTGGGAGTTACTGCATAATTGGGGACCCCCTCTAGAAATTGCACTTTCAGGCCAGGGAGAAGAGGGGAAAAAACCAAGAAACACTAGGGACACTCCCTCGTCGCCTATCTGTCTATTACACTAAGGACTCAATCACTACTGGGCTCAATAATACATTAAATCACAACAGTGACACTTAACATTTTAAGTTTAATTCTCATTTCTTTTATTATTCTATTTCTTTATATACTTTATAAAATTTCATTTTTTACCTTCTTTTTTCATTCTTTTTTGTAAACGCAAATAAAGCATAGTATTTGGTTATTTCCTGGGAGCACATTATGTACATGTGGCTTCTATGTGGTGATGGAGCGGGTAGTTCAAAAATTTAGTATACCCCCCATTTCTGCATGAATATACTAATTAGATAATCTATTAATTGTAATATTATTAAATGAGTTTTGCATGTTTCTAATCAACATTACTAATATATGAATTATACGTGGGATTTGCACTTTGCATGGCTAATTAACTTCTATGACTAAAATAAGTACGCATACTAACAGTAGTATATGTAGTAAATAGAATACTGGATGATATATGTGGCTTTTGTGACGTTTTTATTATGTTGCCCAAGATGACATCAAATGGGTGAATATGAACGCTTTAAATGTCGCTATACGCTAGATAATTACAAGCACATAGAGGGATTAGTAAGGGATTAACATTTTATTAATTATTTCTATGTATTAATTACTTCTTTGTGTTTGTTTTGCTTAAGTTGTCCTTTGGGCCTAAAATCAAAATGGCCGCTGACGTGACACGACGTGATGGCCACCATTCCACGAGGTTTCGGGTGAAGTGCGCCTGCACAACAGTTTGTTCCTGTGGCCTCATCCTGACCCTTGTCTTACTGTACCCGTAAAAGGCCACGGTGGGAAATCAGCCAAGTAATAGCACAATGAACATTTACAAGAAACCGGAATAAACGAAACCATGACATAACCCCTCAAACTGTGCTGAACCTCACCGGACGATCTCCACCGACCAATCAGAAATGTTCAAAGTTTGTAAATTGTTGCATCTTGACCTAACGTTTATTATAAAAATGGTGGTAAAATAGAGAGTTATACTTCTTCTTCCCTTTTCCTATTGCTGACGAAGACGACGGTGACGCTCCGCGACGCTATTATCTAGGGTGACGGCTGCGTTCCTGAATCTTTGACAGGCCGAATGCTGCCTGATGAACTACGAACTTTATCAAATTTATGGGCGCTGATAGATGCTTGCACGTCTCTGGTCCTTGCTTTTCTTAGGGACTGTAGCGTGCTGCATGAAGAACTTCTAAATTCTGACTGATTGATGACTAATTTGATGACTTAGAGGACGTCTGATAGCCAGATTAGGTAAATATGGTGTTTTGTAATTTACATAAAATTGATAAAACTTTCTAGATGTAGATTTAACTTTTTGTGATAAAATAGATAAACAAATATTGATTAATAAGAAAATGCGTTTGTGATTTATTGAGCGAGGGAAGATCAAAATCTTAAATGTGTTTTAGCTGGTTTTAAATCACCATCAACTAATTCAACAAAATGATCCATTGATCACGTGGGAGGAGTGCCTTGATGTTTAGGATTGAGATCTGTAGGTGTAGGGATATTAATGTATAGATATGTAATATAACTTGTTCTTCCTATAAGTTATAAGGTATTCCTTTCATGTCAGCGCTAGAACTATTCAGCTCTCCTGTAAGTGCAGACCAGTGTAAAGTGATGTGTGAATGTTGGTATTATGGGCCCCACCAATGACTGGATGTATGAAAGCATAAATGTGATATCTGGTCTGTGACAGAAGGAGGATATTGGTACGGGTCTTGTCCTTTCCCCGTTACCCAGGTTTCCACGCTGCAACAGTTTTTCTGGTAGCAAGATGATGGTTTTTATTGTTTGGTTTGGTGATTTTTGCTTGTAAATTGCTTATTGATTACTGATTGTGGGAAAGTATTGGTTTATGTATTAACACTCTATGTTGAGTCGCGTTGAGTTCTATGTTGTTTGATGGCTTCTGGGATGTAGGAAGTCGGAAGTTTGTAATGGTTCCGTAGCAGAGCAGAGGTAAGCGCTGCTCTCGGGAAAGACGGAATTGTTGTTGCCCTGTAGGTACATGGGGAAAACGTGTGACGATTGGAGTTGCACAACGCATTGTCTGGGTTCAATTTGGTAACATCGTCGTGTGTTGCCATTAGGGATATTTTCTGTATGAGAGAAATGTATGGTAGCAAAGGTCACCTGTGAAATTTTGGTCTTAGGTACCAGGAGTCCAAAAGGCACTCTGATTACGCTTATCACTGGAAAGGTAATAGGTGTTCCCTAAGCTTGCTAGAAGGATAAAGTAGAGGGAAGTGCTACTTTATTAACATGTGTCATAATTCTGTAGTAGGACAGAATGTTCGCTGTTCTCGGGAAAGACAGAATTCTGTGTGAATTAACTACATTTTCCGTATGAAAGTGCGTGAATGAAATAGCATTCAGGTTAATTGTGAATCTCTGGTTTTATTTCTCAGGAGCATTGGGTCTCCAACTAGGTGTCTTAATTCTGGAGAAATGGTTAGCTGATGCTTGTTAGAAGGGTGAAGTAGAGGGATGTGCTACTTTATCAACGGAAGTAACGATTCCGTAGAAGACCAGAGGTAAGCGCTGCTCTCGGGAAAGACGGAATTCTTGTGAAAAAAGTCATTAACTATACTTCGGTTAGCGAAACAGATAATGGTGGCGTTTTTATGTCGTTACTAACAGATTTGTAAATAAAAAGAACGTAAGGAAAGTTACCGATAACATTTTGTAAAGGAGGGGTCAGCAGGAGCAGGAGCTGCGACAGTGAGAAAAGCTGACGTCAGAAAAGCCACGCTGGGATTGGCTAGTCGATAAGAAACGTAGACGCCCCTGAATGATGTACTAGTGTATGCCGCGCTAGGAGTGGAGAATTACAGGGTGACGTAGACGCTGCTGATTGGTGCGTAAGTGTGAGACGCGCTGGGTTTGGAGAATTGCAGAAGTGACATAGACGCTCCGGATTGGTGCGTTAGTGTGAGTCGCACTACGATTGGTTAGAACAACAGAACGATCGTACGGAAAGACTAGCGATACACGGAAGACAAAAATGATGTATTACGATCCACCTGAAAAGGAGAAAAAGTCCTGGTTTGGGAAAATGAAGAAATTATTTAAAAAGGATAAACCAATTGTGACTAGGGAGGGGCAGTTGCTTCCCCCACCGAAAACACTTGCATCTTTTATGGCTGCGAAATACGGATATTATACTTGTATTTGGTTAGATAATTGGGTAAACTACACAAAGAATGATGGAGTTTTGGCATTTCCAGAGCATGGTTCGTTTAACTTAGCGGTTTTGAGAAAATTGAGAGAGAAAATGATGAATCTAGAACAAAGACCTAGACCAACACAGTTTGAAGCACTGATGGAATGGGAAGATGAGATGCATGACAGAGAGAGACAGAGGAGTGGCGGAAGATATAGATACATGTTTGGTAGATATGGGCATGAAAATCATGATGACAGAATGAGGAGGTGGCGAAATGCAAGTATGACTGATGGTTTGTTTCCTGTAAGAAATGCTGAAGAAGTTGGAGGTAGAAAATGTATGGAAAAGAGACATAATATAGAATCAGGAGGATATGGAGTGAATGAATCAGAGGATGATGTTCTTGACGACATGTTTTATAAAAATCCACCCCCGTACCAACCAGAATCTGAAATATTGACACCAAGTGCCCCAATGAGAGAAACTTTGCGAATCATTAAGACTGAACCAGTACCCCCAGAAATAGGGAAAAATAATTCCTTCAGAGAGATAGAGAGGAAATCAGATGATAAAGTGAGTGGCGAAAATTCGGCAGAATTAGCAAAAACAACTGTAGAATTAACTGAAAAGATAAGGGAATTGGCTAAAACTTTAGAAGCTGTGACTGTTCCCGTGACTATAGGCCCTGTGATGCCTATTTTTGACAAACAGAAAGATAGTGAACATTGCCTAACAGTCCCCTATAACAGTAATAAACAGACTGAGAGGCCAAAGCAAAGTTCAGATGAAAACCCATGGAGACAAACAATGAGTACGATTGAGGCAAATGTTCCTAGAAATCTGATATTAGGTCCGAATATAGCAGAAAGACATAAAATGACTATGGAATCAGTATTAGAGACTCCAAAGGACTTAGAACAAAGTAATGGAGAGAAGCCAGTGGGTCCAACTGCAGAAGAATTAAGTGAATGGTTGAGGAGTTTACAGAGAAAAGACAGAGAATCCCAATCGATAGATGTGGCCAAGCTACGAATGGTGCTGGAAGAATTAATAGTAGGAACTATCCCCACAGAGAAGTAAAAAACTTATCAAGACGAGGAGTTACTATTTCTGTGCAAAAGTATAACTTGGAGAGCATGAAAGATTAGAAGAAGTAGCAAATGAAATGGGTATAGATATTGAAAAGGTAAAGGCTCTACAAAAACCATATCGAATAGATTTCACTGAAAAAGATATCGAACATTTGAATACCACAGGACGAATAAGTCAGATTAAGGAAATAATTATCTTGTTAAGGAAATGGGGAGATGTGGATAAATGGAGGAGCAGGTAGTATCGAAAACGAGATGATGCCTCAGATAAAACCTTTACAGCTTTTCCTGTAGGAGAGAAAGAAAAAGTAGGGACAAAATGCCCTACGAGAGAAATTCCAGGAGGAGGATATGTACATGTTCCTTGGACCAGGCAAGATATTTTGTCATTTACGAATGATTTCCCTTGACTACGCGAAAAGCCAGTCGAGTGGTATAGGCAAGTGGACAGATTTGTAAAATTATCGAAAGTTTTATGGATTGATTTAAGCAGCCTTTTTGACATAATAGTACCAGCAGATTTATGGACAGAGTGTAAGATAGTAATAGATTGGCCTACAAAAGAATACCCTAGAGGTCCAAAGACAGGTGCCCCTAACCCGGAAGTGCTGAAGAAATATGAACAAGTAATTACCTTTTTGAAAAACAAAGTACCTCCCAAAGAGACTGATTGGGTAAAAATTGACCGAACTCATCAGGAAAGTAAGGAGTCAGTACACGCGTATTATGAGCGATTAATACTCGCGTTTAAGCAGTTCAGTGGTGACGAAAACTTGAGTGAAAAGGATTTGAGTCATTTTGTATACAGATTTGTATATGGTCTACGCCCTGAAATTTGTGAAATGATCAAGCAACACACTGTAGATTGGCAAAATAAGAAAATAGATGAAGTATTAAGACATGCAAAATATTTTAGTGATGAAATTGAAGCCAAACAGCGTAAATTAAAAGAGAAAGCTATGTGAGCACAAGTAAAGGTAGCAGAAAGACAAGAAGCTCAGTTAGTGGAACAAGCAAATAATACAGGACCCCGGCCAAAATTCACTCCTGGGAAAGGTAAGGGACATTTTAATGTAGAAGAAGCTAAAAAGAAATTCCCATGTCATAATTGCGGAAGAGTAGGGCATTGGAAATCTGAGTGTAAATTTACTCCAAGTACTAAGAATGAAAATGCATCATTGAATCCACAGGTGCAGAATGAGGTGAGTGGTCAAACGCAGCAACAGCAGAAGGTTGATACCCAACTGATGGAAAAACAACAATTGATGGACAGAATGCAGAACAATGTCATAAATTCACCCCAGTACAGAGATCTGGGCCTAAATCCATCGTTTTTTTGCTCACCATGCCATTCCAGTTTGAACCCAGCCATATGCAAATCAGTCTTGACCCTGTGCCTCATGGGAACAGTCCAGCCCGAACTGCCAAGCCAGGTCCTCCCTGGACTGGAACCAAGCATCCTAGGACCGGTTTCAGGGTTTCACCCCTCTTCAGCCAGGATAGCTTAATTCCAGTGGCATGGAGAGCACGGGACTCACGTCTGAGCATACTCGTCCCACTAGGGGTGACAAATGCAAAAACAACAATTGATGGACAGAATGCAGAACAATGTCATACATTCACCCCAGTACAGAGATCTGGGCCTAAATCCATTGTTTTGTTGCTCACCATGCCATTCCAGTTTGAACCCAGAGCAAATCAAACACTCACCCCCAGTCAACTGATCTGGGTTTAATCCATCATCATTCTTTAGCTCACTTCACCACCCCAGTTCAGACATAGCCATATGCAAATCAGTCTGACCCTGTGCCTCATGGGTGAATGTATGACATTGTTCTGCATTCTGTCCATCAATTGTTGTTTTTGCATTTGTCATTTGTCACCCCGAGTGGGACGGGTATGCTCAGACGTGAGTCCCGTGCTCTCCATGCCACTGGAATCAAGCTATCCTGGCTGAAGAGGGGTGAAACCCCGAAACCGGTCCAGGAAAGACATGGCTTGGCAGTTCGGGCTTGACTGTTCCCATGAGGCACAGGGTCAGACTGATTTGCATATGGCCATGTGTGAACTGGGGTGGTGAAGTGAGCTAAAGAATGATGATGGATTAAACCCAGATCAGTTGACTGGGGGGTGAGTGTTTGATTTGCTCAAGTGCTCCGTCCATCATCCCCTTTGATATCGCTTTGTTCGCCCTAAGTTGGCAGGGTATGCCCAGACGTGGGTCCCTTGCTCACTTTGCCACTGGATTCAAGATAGCCTGGCTGATGAGGGTTATGAACCCGAAACCGGTCCCAGGATGCTTGTTTCCGGTCCAGGAAAGACATGGCTTGGCAGTTCGGGCTGGACTGTTCCAATGAGGCACAGGGTCAGACTGATTTGCATATGGCCATGTCTGAACTGGGGTGGTGAAGTGAGCTAAAGAATGATGATGGATTAAACCCAGATCAGTTGACTGGGGGTGAGTGTTTGATTTGCTCAAGCGCTCCGTCCATCATCCCCTTTGGTATCGCTTTGTTACCCAATAGAATCAGGTGCCAAAACCGCCTTTTCCACAGAGCGTAAACTCACAGACATACAGTAATGAGACAGGATTCTACAATGAGGAACAGGTAATTAAGCTGCCGCGCGCTAGCGCTGTTTCGCAGTATTGGCTACAACGCGATGAGAGCGACTCAGAAGAAGGTTATTGACGGTGCCGAGTGAAGGAAGAAGAGTGCGTACTTGGCGCAACTCTAGAAGTAGACCAGACAGGCCCATTTGTGGACGGAAAAGTGAATAATGAAAATATTACTTTCCTAGTAGATACTGGTGCTACTCGATCAACTGTTAGGTCAGCTGATGTTAATAATCTTCCTCTCTCGGATGAAACAATCCAAGTAGTTGGTGTATCCAACACACAGATTAAAACGCATCTTACAGAACCAGTGAAAGTTAGTATAGGGAAATTTTCTGAAATGCACCGCTTTGTTGTATGCGATTCAAATCCTGTCAATTTGTTAGGTAGAGAATTGTTGTGCAAAATGAATTGCACCATATTTTGTACCCCTGATGGTATAGCATTTGAGACCCCTGATGATGACGTACTGTATAAAATGACTATGGCAAATAGGGAAACAGAAATTACTGGAGCCTATGCTGTATTTAACCCTGATGAATTACCAAAGGAACTGAAACAGACTGTAAAAGCAGAAGTCTGGGATTTCACAGGAGAAGATGTGGGACTAATTAGAAATGTGGACCCAGTAAAAATAACAGTGAAAGAAGGGATAACCTATCCCAATGTCCCTCAATATAAATTGACACCTGAGATAATTGAAGGAATTACTCCCATAATCGAGAAAATGACAAAACAAGGCATTTTGAGAAAAATAATGAATAGTCCATGTAATTCACCAATCATGGGACTGAAAAAGCCTAATGGAAAGTTCAGGATAGTACAAGATTTGAGAAAGATAAACAAAATTGTTGTATCATGCTGTCCCATTGTACTGAATCCGTCTGTGATTTTGTATCAGATTCCCCACGATGCAGAATGGTACGCAGTGATTGACTAATGCCATGCTTTCTTTTCCATTCCATTGCACCATGACAGCCAGCAAATTTTTGTGTTTCGTTTTGGTGAACGTATTTTGGCTTGGTGCCGAATCCCACAATGGTATACAGAAAGCCCCTCAATATTTAATCAGATATTGAAAAAGTCCTTAGAAAGCCTAGAAATGCCTGAGAATTCAGTGTTAGTACAATACATCGACGACCTGCTTGTGGCGTCGAAAACACGTGAAGCTTGCGTAATGGACACCATAGCCTTGTTGAATCATTTGGCTGATGGAGGACTTAAAGTGTCACCATCAAAGTTACAATTTTGACAAAAGGAAGTACATTATTTAGGCCATAACATTGAAAAAGGACTGAGAAAAATAACAATAGACAGAATCAAGATCATAAAAGGAACAAGAGCCCCCATGACACAAAGAGAGGTGAGAATGTTTCTTGGAATGGTCGGGTATTGTCGTCAGTGGATAAGTGGTTTTTCCCTGATTGCAAAACCTTTGGTACGCTTGACGAGAAGTGATGTGAGAGATCCCATTGAGTTGAATAAAGAAGAATTGGCAGCCTTTAAGCGATTGAGAGATGGTCTGTGTGAAGCGCAAGCATTAGGTATGCCTGATTATGAAAAAGAGTTTGAATTGTACTGCAGTGAGAGGAATGGATGTGCACTCTCTGTATTATTACAGAAACATGGAAAACTGAGAAGACCAATTGCCTACTTTTCGTCTATGCTGGACCCCGTAGCTGTAGCCTTACCTGGGTGTCTGAAAGCAGTGGCAGCTACTTGTAGAAGTTTGGAACAGAGTGAAGGAATTGTGATGGGATATCCAGTGAAAGTGTTTGTACCTCATGATGTGGCAATCTTTTTAACAAGGATTCGCACTCAGTTCATGACCCATAGTCGGCTGACTAAATATGAGAAAGTCATATTAGGTGCAGCAAATGTGAGCCTTGAGAGATGCTTGAATGTGAATCCTTCATCGTTGTTGCCTGATGCTGAGAATGTGGAAGTCAGAGACAAAGTGGATCATGATTGTCTGGATGTACTCGATTTTTGTACCAAACCACGTCCTGATATAAAAGATGTACCATTGCCAGAAAGTGATTTTGTGATGTTTGTGGACGGATCTTCCTTGAGAACAGATGACGGAATGCTGAGTGCAGCATATGCGGTATGCACAGTTGCAGCGGTAATGGAAGCATCCTACCTGAAGGGAATACAATCAGCCCAGGTAGCTGAGCTTGTTGCTTTGACTAGAGCATGCAAGATAGGAAAGAATGTGAGAGTGACTGTGATAACCGATAGTCAGTATGGGTTTGGTGTTGTGCATGACTTTGGCCAAATATGGCTACAGAGAGGATTTTTGACGTTGAGTGGAACTCCTATAAAGAATGCCTAAGTGGTTGGGAAGTTGCTTGAGGCGATACAGCTGCCTAAGCAATTGACTGTTGTAAAGTGTGCCGCACATAGTCAATCAAAAGATTACACTGCAGTCAGCAACAAATATGCCAACGATATGACCCAATACTGTGCACGAAATCAGAATTCTATAAATCAGGCGAAGGAGAGAGATATGAATTCTTGCACCCTAATGTTTATTAACATTGTGGGTACCTGGGAGGAAGTGAGACAATTGCAGGAAGAAGCAGGAGATGAGGAAATGAAGCAGTGGGTAAAAGCAGGATGTGCACCAAGGGAGAAGGACCATGTCTGGGTCTATCGGGATGGAAGACCAGTTATGCCTGATAGCATGGTGTCTGATATGGCACGGATGTATCATGGACAGGGACACATAGGGAGAGACGCTATGATAAGGTCATTTAAACAAACCTGGTACAATGCAAAGTTCAAACTTGTAGCAGAGAGTCTTTGTCAAAGATGCCTTATATGTCAGCAGTACAATCCTGGAAGAAAAACAGTGGTAAGTCTAGGAACAATAGGTCGAGAAGGAGGGCCTTTCACCAGAATGCAGGTTGATTTCATTGAAATGCCTCCCTGCAACAGGTTGAGGTATGTTCTAGTAATGGTCTGTTTGTTTTCTAGATGGGTAGGAGCATACCCAAAAAGAAGAAGCGATGGAATCACATTGGCAAAATTACTTTTGAGGGAATTCATTCCCAGATTCGGGTTGCCGGTAACAATTGAATCAGATAGAGGAAAACATTTTCATAATGAGATCATAAAATTAATTTGTGAAGCATTGAATGTTCAGCAAAAATTACATTGTGCCTATCGCCCAGAGGCTTCTGGTGTGGTGGAACAAGTGAATTATACCATCAAAAACAGAATAGGTAAAATGTGTTTAGCCACGGGTTTGAATGTCTTGCCTCTAGTACTCATGACTATTAGATCAATTCCAGACAGAACCACAGGGTTGAGTCCCCATGAAATCATCATGGGAAGAGCAATGCGCCATGTATTCATACCAGTCAACAAGCTGTTGCCTATAACTGATGACTTGGTGTTGGATTACTGTAAGGGCCTGGCTGACGCAGTTCATTCTGTGCTTCATCAGGTTGGAGCGGATGCCACTACCCTTGAAAAGAAGCAAGCTCATGATCTGAGCCCAGGGGACTGGGTAAGAATCAAAGTACACAGAAGGAGGAACTGTTTGGTCCCACGGTGGGGAAAACCACGACAGGTGAGTCTGACCACGACAACAGCTGTGAAGTGTGCCGGAATGAAGAACTGGATCCATGCTAGTCACACATTGAGAATTCGAATCCAGAGAGAATATTTCGATGAATCAGAAACAAGTTCTGAATCGGATGACGAAGAAACAAGAACAAGAGAAAATCCTGAAAGGGGGGAAACAGAGCCAGATCTGACTTTTGCCCCTAGAAGTATCTCTTTAAGAAGAAGGTTACAGATTTCTGACACCAGCTCAGACTCAGAGACTGAACAAGTAACTTTACGTTCAAGAAAAGATAAAGACAGTGAAAAGACAATCAAGGAGATTGTTGATAAGGAAGTTCCAGATGAAAAACTGAGAGAGATTCCACCTGAAATAACAAAGGTAGATGAACAGGTGCCAGATACAGAGAGAGAGGGAAAGATTCTTGCGGAAGACCCCGAGGAGGTGTAGGGAACTCCAGCATCCAGTTAGAGGAAGGGACAAGTAGTCAGCAGGAAGATTGTGCACAAGAAACCCGAGGAGGGACAGAAGTAGGGAAAACAAAAGAAGTGGTGGAAAGAAAAGCTGTTGAAATGGAGGAAAGTGAAGACGAAGTACCAGAAGGTTGAGTTTTGAGAAAGAGAGCATAGAGAACTGAAAAGAATGATAAAGGAAGTAAATTGAAAAGATCAGCAAGAGATGAAATTTGGCCGAACAAGATAAAAAGGCTGAGATATCGAATGACACGAGTAAACTCACCAAGAGCTGAACAGGTGAATGAAGTAACTAGTTAAGAAAAATCAAAAGATGAAGAAATAATTTTAATAGAAGAAAGCAAAAGAACCAGAAAACCTAACCAGAAGTATAAGTCGCCAGAATGGACGTATGTGGCCCTGCCTGAAATAAAAGAAGAGGCGGACAGCCAAGGAAACCCAGAGGTGACTGTACCAGAAGTGGTTGAAGAAGACGAAGAATCAGAAATTCTGAGAGTTATCTTGTCCGATATTGGAGAAGAAACGGATGTTCAGGAAGTTCTGTATCAAGATTGCGAAGGAAAGGTGAAGGACGATCAAATGCCAAACTGAATAAGACAAGGATGCTGCTAATGAGAGAACAATAAATACGGAAGAAGACAAAACTGGTAGAACCAAGTAGGTGCTTAGAGCCTTGGGTTAGACAAACTAGTTGTGAAGTAGAAGAGTCTAGGTCAAAAGACACTGATCATTCTTACAAAAATGGCAAACACAGATAGTAGAAAAGATAGATGTGTATTCTTGAAGCGATGGTGTAAAATGTGTTGTTGTTGTACAGGATTACTAATGCTTCTGTGGAGTGTACTAGCTCTGATGATCTCATTTAAGGTTACCATAGACACAATAGAAGGACATAATGAAAACAAAACTAATATAGAAAAGAACCAAAGGGTATTTCCGACTAAAACAGATAATAGTTATTTACATAAAGACAGGTCTATAGCTGATTTTTCTAACAATGTATTTTCGAAATTACTGTATGAATATGTAAAGACAATGGACGTAAGGGACTGCTACGTGTGTATGCAGTTACCTGCATCTGTATCGGAGGGAGTGACTTACCACCACCTTCCAGTAACTTATGGAATAACATGTAGTGTAATAGTTAGTTTGTTTTACCAAACAGGGAAATTAGAATATTATTTTTCAGATGTAGATAACATATTTTCACAAGTACCTTCAATTAACAAGCTAAATAAAGTAAAACCTGCAAAGGTATTAGGTGAATTTTTCTTAGAGACTAAAGAACTAACATTAGAATATATACTTAGAAATAATCTGACTTGTAGTTTAAAGAAAGAGGAAAAGACGTTCTTAGATATGGTTGAAGAAAGGAGATTGAAAATGCAAAAGAAAGTATCTGAGGGAAAAGTGGAAAAGACAGTCTGGGATGTTGAAATGGAAAAACACTTGAAGGGAGAAGCTAGTCCAACTATGGCTTTAGATTGGCCTCAGAAAGTAAAATTATGCATTAGAAGGAATCAAACTGCATATGATAATTACTTTGTAGGTAACAGTGAGTGCCATGATACATACCGAATCATGGGTGGATGGGGATTTAAAGGAGGAAATGATCCAGTTTTTCCTGGATTATATTTTATCTGCGGGAACAAGGCATACTATCGTTTGCCAGACCATTGGTATGGCACATGTTATGTAGGTCTGGTCTTTCCAAAGATATTCCACATGGGAAGAGGAGAAGATGGTGTACATAAGTTAGGTAGTTATTTAGCGCGTAGAAGAAGAGAATCTTGGTCAGAAATTGTAGGTGACATCTTTGGAGCATTGATACCAGCAGTGGGAATATCTCTGAATGCAAACAAAATTAGAAGGATATCAACAGTAGTGGATCGCTTGTCAACAAGCACCGCTGGAGGATTTTTATTGGTAAATACTGAAATGGTTGCCATGCGTGCCATGGTAATGAAAAATCGACTTGCCCTTGATATATTATTGGCAAAAGAGGGTGGAGTCTGTGGAATGCTGAAAGTTCAACATTGTTGTACTTACATTCCAGACAAAAGTAAAGATTTGAAAATTTATATTAAAAATATAACTGATCTGCATGATGAAATTGCACCACTGGAGGTTGAAAGTGTTTGGGGAAAGATTGGAAAGAAAATATCTTCTATTAAAGATTTCTTAGTAAACCTAGGTAGTACCTTTTTAGGTAAAATCTTATTTCCGTTAACGTGTGTGATTTTTGTAGTATTAAGATTAAAATGTCTATGTCGTAAAAGAAAGAAAATCCAGAAAGAGTTAAAAAGAGAGAATTTAAGAAGACAGGATAAGAGACAAGAGAGGGAATTTGAAGAAGTAAAATTAGAAGAGATGAAAGAGAACATGTATAAAACAGCCAGAAGAGAAGAAATTGGGGAAACAAAGATGTAAATTAAAGCAAGAATTCATTTCAACTCCATGTAAATTAATACAAAATTTTAATAGTGTGGTGATAAAATCACCAAAGGGGGGATTGATGGAGCGGGTAGTTCAAATATTTTGTATACCCCCCATTTCTACATGAATAAACTAATTAAATAATCTATTAATTGTAATATTATTAAATGAGTTTTGCATGTTTCTAATCAACATTATTAATATATGAATTATACGTGGGATTTGCACTTCGCATGGCTAATTAACTTCTATGACTAAAATACGTACGCATACTAACAGTAGTATATGTAGTAAATAGAATACTGCATGATATATGTGGCTTTTGTGACGTTTTCATTATGTTGCCCAAGATGACATCAAATGGGTGAATATGAACGCTTTAAATGTCGCTATACGCTAGATAATTACAAGCACATAGAGGGATTAGTAAGGGATTAACATTTTACTCATTATTTCTATGTATTAATTACTTCTTTGTGTTTGTTTTGCTTAATGTTGTCCTTTGGGCCTAAAATCAAAATGGCCACTGACGTGACACTACGTGATGGCCACCATTCCACGAGGTTTCGGGTGAAGTGTGCCTGCACTACAGTTTGTTCCTGTGGCCTCGTCCTGACCCTTGTCTTACTGTACCCGTACAAGGCCACGGTGGGAAATCAGCCAAGTAATAGCACAATGAACATTTACAAGAAACCGGAATAAACCAAACCATGACATAACCCCTCAAACTGTGCTGAACCTCACTGGACGATCTCCACCGACCAATCAGAAATGTTCAAATTTTGTAAATTGTTGCATCTTGACCTAACTTTTATTTTAAAAATGGTGGTAAAATGGAGAGTTATACTTCTTCCCTTTTCCTTTTGCTGACGAAGACGACGGTGACGCTATGCGACGCTAAGGTGACGGCTGCGTTCCTGAATCTTTGACAGTCCGAATGCTGCCCATTTTCCTGATGAACTTCGAACTTTATAAATTTTATGGGCACTGATAGATGCTTGCACGTCTCTGGTCCTTGCTTTTCTTTGGGACTGTAGCGTGCTGCATGAAGAACTTCTAAATTCTGACTGATTGATGACTAATTTGATGATTTAGAGGACGTCTGATAGCCAGATTAGGTAAATATGGTGTTTTGTAATTTACATAAAATTGATAAAACTTTCTAGATGTAGATTTAACTTTTTGTGATAAAATAGATAAACAAATATTCATTAACAAGCAAATGCGTTTCTGATTTATTGAGGGAGGGAAGATCAAAATCTTAAATGTATTTTAGCTGGTTCTAAATCACCACCAACTAATTCAACTAAATGATCCATTGATCACGTGGGAGGAGTGCCTTGATGTTTAGGATTGAGATCTGTAGGGATATTAATGTATAGATATGTAATATAACTTTTTCTTCCTATAGGCTATAAGGTATTCCTTTCATGTCAGCGCTAGAACCACTCATCTCTCCTGTAAGTGCAGACCAGTGTAAAGTGATGTGTGAATGTTGGTGTTATGGGCCCCCCCAATTACTGGATGTATGAAAGCGTAAATGTGATATCTGGTCTGTGGCAGAAGGAGGATATTGGTACGGGTCTTGTCCTTTCCCCGTTACCCAGGTTTCCGTGCTGCAACAGTGGCACGGCCTTATCTTTAGTTTTCATGTAGTGGCGCTCTCTCAGCATATTGAGGAAAAGAACACTTGTTTTGTAGTTGCTTCTTGGATGCATCTAAGGATGAATTTTGCAAGCACCTTGCCCTTAACTGTTTTATGCAAGGTGGCTGTTGTAATGCAATATATGCTGTATAGTAATGCAATCATTTACTGCAATGCAATCACTTATAGTGATAAGATTTTCCGTTGTTCCTGTGTTTCCCTACCCCAGTGATCAGATTGGTTCCTCCCTGACCATTAGGTTCGGGTGGATTCTAAGCTGAGAGAGCCTGTTCATTGTGGGTGATGCCGACCAGTGAGAGGAAGTAAAGTGTCCTCCTCAGCAGAAGTGTGCTGTTTCTATACTTGCTTGCATTGTAACAGTGGCAAATATTTTAAATGTACTGAAACAAGTTACCTCGACTTGATGAGGGAGTTAGGGATTTTTCTGAACTGCAAATAGTTTGTGTCTACAGTGATGTTTTAAATGACTCCCCAAGTTTCATTGAGCCTGGCTCAGATGGTAATTTTGATCTATGTAATGGAAAAATGCAAACTTAGAAACCACATTGAAGTAAATTACATTTTAAAAATTCAATTAATTCAAAAACTAGACATTTTAAAAGGAAGATCATTTTATGGAAAAAAACTAAATTATATTACATTTGTTGGTGGAGTGTAGGGATAGTGATAGGTTTTTGGGTTGAGGGGTGATGATGCTTAGGGATGGTGAGGGTCCTTAGAGGTCAGGGATGGGTGGAATTCAGGTGTATAAAGGTTTTTTTGGGGTTCCAGAATGGGTGAAGTTTTTGGGTGGTTAGGGGTTAGGGTTTGGTGAGGTTATGGGCAGAAAGAGTTTTAGGGTCCGGGGATGGGGATCGGTGGAGTTTAGGGGGTGGTGTGGGGCTTTTAGAGTTCCGAAATATGTGGTGTTTAGGCATAGTAAGGGTTCTTAGGGTTCAGGAATAGCTTAAGGTGTAGTGGTGGGTTTTAAAATTCAGAGATGGTGGAGTCAAGGAGTAGAAAATACTTTTACAGTTCAAGGAGTTTTGTAGTTTAGGCACGGAGAGGAGTTTTTAGGTGGCAGAGTGTTTAGGACTTGTGAGGGGGTCAGGGATGCATGATATTTAGGGGTGATGAGGGGTCAGTGAATTAAAAGCATCTGCAACTTATTGACAATATAAAATATATAAATCCAAAATAACGTCTCCTAGAATAAACAAATGAAATAAGTGCCTCTTAAAAACTTGTTTCTGAAAGTAAGACTTGCAACCATTACATATACACCTTAAAAAATAAGCATGCAAAAGACAATCAAAAAAGTTATTCTAAGAATTTGATTATACGAAATGGTAAATGTAATTCTTCCTGAAAATTTCCATTAAACAGTTTAGTGACATGATTTCTTAGTAATAGTATTCCATAAAATATTTTTTCTATGAAAAAAAATCCCATAGACTTGGTAATTTAGCTCCAGGGCACATAAGCTCAGTTAGCGGAGGGATGGCATTTTAACAAATAGTCTCACAACACGGCATGCCTCCCTCGTTTTTTTCTGGATGACACTGAAATTAGGTAAAGTGTGCTATATAAGAACCCTAACAGCATAATTCCAGGAATTTGATTCTTCGTTCCTTGGATACAAACTTGTTCATTTATGCAAAGCCCATCATTTCAAGAGGCTGCACTCTGTTTCAAATCACAGAGCTCGGAAGAAAGTAAAGCGAATCAATGTGCAACAATTGCCTCAAGCTGTCAAGTGGCCAAGAATCAAAATAAATTTTCCCCTCGGGCACTAACCCAACATGGGGAGCTGACATTGATGTATATCTATTATGAATATTTGGTTTTACATACACAATGTCCCCAAAAATCCCATCTATTCATTATGCAGACCACCCTGGCCCCTATGTCTTTTAACCATAACAGTTATCAACAACGCTAATCACACGGCCTACTTAAATATAACTATTTCCCAATAGATTCCTAACCAAAATACTAGAATGTTAATTTGTTCTAGATTTTCACTAGGAGATTCCAGCATCCCATATACTCCCTAAACCATTAGCAGTGCTTGGAACGCCATATGAGCAGCACCATCATTTCATTGCTGAAAAGTTGACAGTTATGTATAAGAAATGGGAAATCGTTAATTTCAAAATATATCAGATGAAGCGTAATTTGACTTTCCACAATAATATCAGAAACACTTCACACCACTACTGTGGATTTATTTGTGAGCATCTCCAGTAGATATTTAAGTAGTGCTGGTTGTCTGAGTTAGCATTTTAACATTACAGGTTTCTAAAACATTTTTAGAATTGTACGTGGGAGTTACAAAGATCACACAACTTTTTCATGTTACCGCAGCATAAAGTTGTGACTGGCAAGGATTTATTCTTTGACGATGAAGAAGACATAAAGTACATCATCGGTGCACCTTTATGGTGACTCAGAGCACAAAACTGACTCACTAATTCCCTGATGAACATTTTGTTTTATTGTAAAATGTATCTTGTAGTAACTGGTAATTATTAACAAACAGACTTGAACAACAAGCTGAGGTCTATAGTTGGTAAAACATTTGTCACATTTAGATGTAATGTGGAATAACTTGGGAAGTGTATAGATCACTCATTTTAACTGAACTTGTGTTGTGCTTTAAAAGTAGGCAATTCCATGCATCAATTATAGCTGAGGAGAAGGAACATGCATCTTCCAAGATGTCCGCCAGGATGCTCAGAGAAAATGAGACCAATGGAAACACAAGAGGGCGACCAAGCATCCCAGATTTTCTTAGACAGACCCGGGTTTTACCATCTGTCCCCCTAAATTTCACTAAATTCACAATATGTCCAGTTTTCAGAGACGATCAACTATACACAGAGAAGAAAGTTTTCATGTCTTCAAATGCAGAATTAGCACCACCTAGCAGAAAGCAATGGGGCATGTTCTCAAGGACCTATCGCTGAATTAGCGGCACTTTATTGCCACCAAAGTGGCGATAAAATCATCGCACCATTCACAAGCTGGTGCTAACAGCCGATATCACCAGTTTTCCGGCGATAGCAGCCGCAAAAAACATCGCCACAGATGACACCGGCAACTAACGCTAATGAAATGCAGAGTAGGCGTTCCCGTGCAAAAAGCAGCGACAACACCACTTTGCAACATTCTCAATGAACAGCCAGATCGGCGATAAGTTCACAAAACATGCGATAAGGCGCGTTAGCAGCAGGGATTTGACACCTGCTCTTACCTGATATTAAGTTGGACGACAACCTGCACCATATAAGGGTGCCCAGCCCAGAGACACACCTGAAGAACGACAGATGCCATGGAGCCACTGATCATGCAGCTCGGAGCCCCAAGAGGGCCACAACACCCACCGCCACCACCCAGGCCCGCCAGTCCCCCGTATCCCCTCACCCTCCCCCAGACCACCACAGAGGCAGCGCAGACAAAGACAGCAGTACTTCAGAAAACGCGCCAGCCTCACAGACTTAACACCAGTGGATGTCATTGCCCACTACAGGCTCAAAAGGACAACCATCCTACGCATCCTGACCATCATTGCCCACAGGCTGATGGTGCCAACACAGCGGACAACCAACATCCCTCCACAGACTAAGCTGCTGGCTGTGCTGCACATGTTGGCATCTGGGACCTTCCAACCAACAACTGCCGGAGTCGGAGGAGTCCCATCAAAGTTCCTCACACCTGTCTTGGATGTCATCACCAACTTGGTACCCCAGTACCTTCACTTCCCACACACTGTGCAGGATCACCTGGAAACCAAGCAAGGCTTATATGCCATAGCTGCCTTCCCGCATGTGTTGGGGGCAATCAACTGCACACTTGTACTCCTCGTGCCCCCTGCCGCCACTGCACACAATCACCGCAACAGGAACCACACGCATTCCATCTATGTGCAGGCAATAGTGGACCACCATGGACTCTTTACCAATGTCGTCGCCAACTACCCAGGCAGTGTGCATGATTCCTTCATCTTCCGACAGTCCATCATCAACCAGCGCTGTGAGGCTGGCACCTATGGGAATACATTGCTCGTTGGTAAGTACCAAATGGACACACCCCACACCTCAACTCCACAATCATGCTACTCACAACTCTGGGAATGCACATGTTAAAAACTCACACACAATATGCCAAACAACATGCCCACCTATCAGACACAACAGCAGAACTTACTGTGGTGACCTGGGCAAACCATGTACATGAGCCATCAATGGCATGGCACCTCGGCCACAAAATAGCACAATGTAGGGAGCGGTGGGAACCATGCATGTGCGAAGTAGGCAAGTGACCCATGAATGAGAATGTACACAATGCCAAGTGTGGCATGGATGTGTTGGTGTTATGGGCCCCACCAGCGAACAGTCTGTCCTACTACAGAATTATGACATACGTTAACATCCTGCTTTTACCCACTGTCTCATTTCCTCATCTCCTGCCTCATCCTGCAATTGTTTTACCTCTTCCCAAGTTCCCACAATGTTAGTGAACATCAATGAGCAAGAAGACATTTCTCTTTCCTTAGCCCGATTGACCGAATTCTGATTTCGTGCACAATACTGTGCCATGTCATTGGCGTACCTGTTCCCGGTGGCAATATAATCACCACCTTGACTATGTGCAGCACAGTTTACAACAGCCAATTGTTTAGGCAGCTGTATCGCCTCAAGCAATTTTCCAACCACTTCTGCATTCTTAATGGGAGTTCCACTCGAGGTCAGGAAACCTCTTTGTAGCCATAGCTGGCCAAAGTCGTGGACAACTCCAAAGTCATACTGGCTGTCAGTTAGCACAGTCACTCTCACACTCTTCCCAATCTTGCATGCTCTAGTCAAAGCCCCAAGTTCAGCTACCTGGGCTGATTTCACTCCTTTCAAATATGATGCTTCAATTACTTCTGTGACTGTACATACTGCATACGCTGCACTCAGCACTCCTTCATTTGTTCTCAAACATGACCCATCAACGAACATCACAAAATCACTTTCTGGCAAAGGTACATCTTTTATGTCTGGTCGTGGTTTGGTACAAAAATCAAGTACATCCAGACAATCATGATCAATTTCATCTCTTACCTCCACAATTTCACTATCAGGCAATAATGTTGCTGGATTCACATTCACACATCTTGCAAGACTCACATTAGTTGCACCTAATATGACCTTTTCATACTTAGTCAACCGACTGTGTGTCATATACTGAGTACGACTCCTTGTCAGCAGAATTGCTACATCATGGGGCACAAACACTTTCAATGGATAACCCATCACAATTCCTTCACTCTGCTCCAAACTTCGACATGTAGCAGCCACTGCTTTCAGACATCCAGGTAAACCTACAGCTACTGGATCTAGCATTGATGAAAAATATTCAATTGGCCTTCTCAATTTTCCATGTTTCTGGGTCAACACAGAAAGTGCACATCCATTCCTTTCACTGCAATACAACTCAAATTCTTTCTCATAGTCAGGCATACCTAATGCAGGTGCTTCACACAAACCATCTCTCAATTGTCTAAATGCTTCCAATTCTTCTCTGCTTAATTCAAGGGGATCTTTTACATCACTTCTCGTTAATCGCACCAAAGGCTTTGCAATCAAGGAGAAGTTCCCTATCCACTGACGGCAGTGCCCAACCATTCCCAAAAACATTCTCACTTCTCTTTGAGTCAGGGGAGCTCTCATTCCTTTTATTATTCTGATTCTGTCTATGGTTATTTTCCTTAGTCCTTTCTCAATGTTGTGTCCCAGATACTGCACTTCCTTTCTACAAAACTGTAGTTTTGCGGGTGACACTTTAAGTCCTCCATCTGCCAAATGATTCAGTAAGGCTATTGTATCTACCTCGCAGGCTTCACGTCTTTTTGACGCCACCAAAAGGTTGTCAATATATTGTACCAGTACAGAATTTTCTGGCATTTCTAGACTCTCCAAAGACCTCTTTAACAACTGATTGAATATTGAGGGGCTCTCTGTATACCCCTGTGGGATTCGGCACCATGCCAAAATACGCTCACCAAACCGAAATGCAAAAATTTGCTGACTGTCATGGTGCAATGGGATGGAAAAGAAAGCATGACACAGATCAATTACTGTGTACCATTCCGCATCATGGGGAATCTGATATAAAATCACTGATGGATTTGGTACAATGGGACAACATGATACCACAATTTTGTTCACCTTTCTCAAATCTTGCACTATACTGAATTTCCCATTAGGCTTTTTCAATCCCATTATTGGTGAATTACATGGACTACTCATTATTTCTCTCAAGATTCCTTGTCTGATCATTTTCTCTATTATAGGAGTTACACCTTCAATTAATTCAGGTGTCAATCTGTATTGTGGAACATTTGGATACGTTACTCCTTCTTTTACAGTTATTTTAACTGGATCTACATTCCTCATCAATCCTACATCTTCTCCAGTGAAATCCCAAACCTCTGCTTTTACAGAGTTTCTCAGTTCTTTTGGTAATTCGTCAGGGTTGAATACAGCATATGTTTCAGTAACTTCACTTTCTCTGTTAGCTAGGGTCATCTTATACAATACATCATCATCTGGTGTTTCAAAAGCTATTCCATCCGGAGTGCAAAATATAGGGCAATTCATTTTGCACAACAGGTCCCTACCTAATAAATTCCCAGGACTGGAATCACACACCACAAATCGGTGCATCTCTGAAAATTTCCCTATGCTGACTTTCACTGGTTCTGTAAGGTAGGTCTTAATTTGCCTGTTGGACACACCAACTACTTGGATCATTTCATCCGAGAGAGGAAGATTCTTAACATCAGCTGATCTAACAGTTGACCGAGTAGCACCAGTATCCACTAGGAAAGTAATATTTTCATCATTAACCCTCCCATCTACAAAAGGTCCTGTCTGGTCTACTTCTAGAGTTGCGCCAAGTACGCACTCTTCTTCCTCCCTTCGGCACCATCAATAGCTCTCTTCTGCGTCACTCTCATCACGTTGCAGCCAATAGTGCGAGACAGCGCTAGCGCGCGGCAGTTTATTTACCTGTTCTTCATTGTAGAATCCCGATTCACTACTATACTTCTGTGTGTTTTTGCTCTGTGGAAAAGGCGGCTTTGGCACTTGATTCTGTGGGGGAACAACTTGCTGCTGTTGCTGCAGTTGACCACTCACCTCGTGCTGCACCTGTGGGTTCAATGATGGAATTTCATTGTTAGTACTCGGGGGGAAATTTACACTCAGATTTCCAATGCCCTATCCTGCCGCAATTATGAGACGGAAATGTCTTCTTAGCTTCTTCAATGTTCCCTTTGTACTTCCCATTATTAAATTTTGGCTTGGTCCCTGCTTGTTCCACCAATTGTGCTTCCTGTCTCTCCGCTACCTTTACCTGTGCCCACATTGCCTTCTCCTTTAACTTCCGCTGTTTTGCTTCAATTTCATCACTGAAATATTTAGCATGTCTCAATACTTCATCTCTTTTCTTGTTTTGCCAATCTACCGTATGCTGTTTAATCATATCACCAATTTCTGGTCGTAAACCATATACAAATCTGTATACAAAATGGCTCAAATCCTTTTCACTCAGATTCTCGTCTCCGCTAAATGGCTTAAAAGCTTGTATTAGCCTCTCATAGTACGCATGTACCGACTCTACCTTCCTGGTGTGTTCGATCAATTTTTACCCAGTCTGTTTCTTTAGGGGGCACTTTATTTTTCAAAAATACCATAACCTGCTCATACTTCTTCATTACCTCAGGGTCTGGTGCTCCTGTTTTAGGATCCCTAGGGTATTCCTTGGTTGGCCAATTTATCATTAATTTACACTCTGACCATAGGTCTGCTGGTACTATTATATCAAACAGACTATTCAAATCAATCCATAGTACCTTTGACAATTTTACAAATCTGTCTACCTGTCTGTACCACTCGACGGGCTTTTCGCGTAGTCGAGGGAAGTCATTCGTAAATGACAAAATAACCTGTCTTGTCCATGGAACATGTACATATCCTCCTCCTGGAATCTCTCTCATAGGGCATTCTGTCACTACCATCTCCTTTTCTCTCACAGGAAAGGCTGAAAATGCCTTATCTGAGGCATCATCGCGTTTTCAATACCACCTGCTTCTCCATTTATTCACGTCTCCCCATTTTCTCAGCAAAATGATTATGTCCTTAATTTGACCTATTCGTCCTGTGGTGTTAATGTTCTCAATGTCCTTTTCAGTGAATTCTACTCGATAAGGTTTCTGTAAAGCTTTTACCTTTTCCATATCAATACCCATTTCATTTGCTACTTCTTCTAACCTTTCATGCAAGTTTTTCGCTCCCCAGGTTGCACTTTTGCACAAAAATAATAATTCTTCATCCTGATAGGATTTCAATTTTTCTGTCGGGATAGTCCCTACGATTAACTCTTCCAATACCATTCGTAACTTGGCCACATCAATTGATTGGGATTCTTTGTCTTTCTTCTGCAAGCTTCTTAACCATTCACTTAACTTGTCTGTTGATGGTCCTACTGGTTTTTCTACACTTCCGTGTCCAAAATCATTTTGTGTTTCTGACACTGTCTCTATCATTGTCATACGTCTTTCTGCACAATTCTGATCTAAAAATGGATTATTTGTAAAATTTAGTACCATTACACTCATAGTTTGCCTCCATGGATTCTCATTCTGTCTCACTCTTGGTTGTTCTACAGGGTTACTATTTCTGTAAGGGACTGTCAAACAATGCTCACTGTCCTTCTGTTTTTAAAAAATGGGCATTACTGGACCTATTGTTACTGGAACAGTTACTGCTTCTAGATTATTGGTCAATTCTCTTATTTTATCAGTCAATTCCAGAGTTGTTTTTGCTAATTCTACGGAATTTTCTCCATCTGTTCTTCCTTCTGATCTCTTTTCTACTTTCCCAGTACCACTGTTTTTACTCAAGCTTAGGGATTCTGGTTCCGATTTTATAATTCGCACTGTTTCTCTCATTGGGGCACTTGGAGTTAACATTTCTGGTTCTGATCTATACGGTGGTGGATTTTTATAGAACATATCATCAAGAACATCATCCTCAGACTCATTCGCTCCATACCCTCTCGACTCCAAATTATGCCTCTTTTCCGCACACTTTCGACCTTCATTTTCTCCTACAGTTCTTACAGTGAACACACCCTCAGTCATGTTCGCATCTCGCCATCTTTTCATTCGATCACTATGCGTTTCGTGTCCATATGGCCTTCCAAACCAGTACCTATATCCTTTACCACTTCTTTGTCTTTCTCGTTCATGCATTTCGTCTTCCCATTCTGTCAAAGCCTCAAACTGTGTCGGTCTAGGTCTTGGTTCCAAATTCATCATTCTTTCCCTCAGGTTTCTTAAAACAGCCAAATTAAATGAACCATGCTCTGGAAAAGCTAATACTCCGTCGTCCTTGGTGTATCTCACCCAGTTATCCAACCAAATACAAGTATGATACCCATATTTCGTAATCATAAAGGATGCAGGGGTTTTCGGTGGAGGAAGTAACTGTCCTTCCCTAGTCTTAACTGGTTTGTCTTTCTTAAACCACTTCTTAATTCTCCCTAACCAGGTCTTTTTCTCCTTTTCTGGAGGGTCGTAATACATTTTCTTGTCTTTCGCGCAACGCTAGTCCCTCTTTACAACTGTACCGCTAATCTATCCAATCACAGTGCGACTTCACACTAACGCACCAATTCAAAGCGTCCACGTCACTGTCACAGTCCTCGAATCCTAGCACGACTCACACTAACGCACCAGTAGGGAGCGTCTACGTCACCCTGTTTCTTCTCCAATCCTAGCGCGGCGTACACTAACGCAACAATCCGGGGCGTTTCACAGTTCTGACCGACTGTCCAAACCCAGCGCGGTCGTTCTGACGTCAGCAGCCGCTGCGGCAGCTCCTGCTCCTGCTTCTGTCTCTGACTACCCCTCCTTTACAAATCCGCTCAGTAAGTTCTTGTTTCAATTTTCTACACTTCTGTTAGTAACAACATAGAAACATCTCCATTGTCCGCTTCGCTAACCAAAGAACAGCAAAAAGACCTTTCTCACGAGGATTCCGTCTTTCCCGAGAGCAGCCCTTACCTCTGCCTTACTACGGAATCATTACTTCCGTTGATAAAGTAGCACATCCCTCTACTTCACCCTTCTAACAAACATTAGCTAATTGTTTCTCTAGTATTTAAGACACATAGTTGGAGACCCAATGCTCCTGAGAAATAAACCTAGAGTTTCGCAATCAACCCAAATGCCTTTGCATTCACACTCGTTCACACAAGAAAATGTAGTACATTCACACAGAATCCTGTCTTTTCCCGAGAACAGCGAACAGTCTGTCCTACTACAGAATTATGACATACGTTAACAAAGCAGCGCTTAACTCTCCTTTGTCCTTCTAACAAGCTCAGAGAGTACCTATTACCTTTCCAGTGATAAGCGTTATCGGAATGCCAGTTGGATCCCTGGTACCTAAGACCAGAACTTCACAGGTAACCTTCGCTATCATACACGCTTCTCTCATACAGAAAACGTCTCTAACGGCAACACACGGCGATGTCACCGAATCGAACCCAGACAATACGCCGTGCAACTTCAGTTGTCACACGTTTCCCCTGTGTACCTACAGGGCAACAACAATTCCGTCTTTCCCGAGAGCAGTGCTTACCTCTGCTCTACTATGGAACCGTTACAAACTTCCGACTTCCTACATCCCAGAAGCCGTGCATACAACGTATAACTCAACGTAACTCAACATAGAGTGTTAGAACATAAATCAATACCAATCAATAACCAAAATCAATAAGCAATGTACAAGCAATAATCACTAAACCAAACAATAACAAACCATCATTCTGCTACCAGTAAAACTGATCCAGCGCGGAGTGCAAAATCCCTCCCAACTGCCACGGACTAAATGATCTCACACACGCACACTATCCATACATTCGCTGGTGGGGCCCCTAACACCAACACACACTTACCATTAATCAGTGCAAGAGACGATTTATCCTTCCAAGCGCTGAATAATGAGGGAGGAAGATACCACTTTACCCTAATGAGCAACAAACCTACAAACCCTTCTCATACTCATTAGGCCTTAGATTCCACATTTGGTATTATCCTCCTAACCGGGACGGATCTGTTAGTTGTAGTTTAGTGAAATCCTAATTCTCTAATTAACCTTTACATTAACACATTTCAATGAATAAACAACCTGACTCATTTCTGTAGATGTTCAAATCCAAATTTATATTAATATTGCAAATTAAATCATTCATTTGATCAAGATGCCTTTCATATTTACCTATTTTGGCTAAAGTCGTCCTCTATGTCAAATCTGGCAGTCTCGCAAATCTATGCCCATCAATTTTAGCAGGTTAAGTTCATCAGGAATTTGGGCATTAATTCAGTCCATCATAGATTCAGGCTAACAGCTGTCCTGCAGTGTCACCGTCCTCTCCGTCAGCATATCATCAGGAAATCGAAGGAGCGACTTCCGACCTCTCTATTCTATGGGTTTTTATAGTAAAAATCATTGACAATTTGTATCAAAAACGGAATCGTCTGACAGGGTTCTCATCAACTAAAGTCTCTGATGTCATTGTTCTTGAATCATCCGGTTTTTTAGTAGCATTATTATTGTTCATTCAGAAAAGCTGGCTTGTATCCCAGAGCAACCTTGAAGGGTACATGTTCATCTGGGGTCAGGTCCAGGCCACTGTGTATCTGTTATCAGCGCAGGCGCACTTCACCCAAGCCTTGTTCAGTGTTGGCAGTCGGGTTAGGCACCAAGGTCAGCCATCTTTCGATAGGCCAAAATGGACAACTGAAGCAAAGAAACACAAAAACATAATTAATACATAGAAATGACTAATTAAATGTTATTCCCTCGCTAATACCCATATGTGTGTGTATTTATCTAGCCAAAAGCAACACTCAATGCGGTTTATACTTAATAAATAAAGCACAAATCACAATGACATCACTAAAGCAACATATATCATGCAACGTTCTATTTACCTATCATTAGTATGCGTACGGAATTTAATTCACGTAATTAATTAGGCCATGCAGATGCAAATCCCACGTGTATTTTGGTCAATAATGAGGTTGGTTAATTATTCTCACATCACTCCAAACCATTAGTACGATTATAATTAATTAATTAATCTAATTAATAAAACGACATGCAAAATGGGGTGGGTATACAAAATTTTGCATAACCCGTTCCAGCAGATGTGCTGGACAGACTTCAGTATGCAGACCACACACATGCCCATGTCGACATATACTGCTGGTGTTTGGAGTGTAGTGAACAGTGGACGCAACCATGTCACCCCAGGCAGTGGGGAAGACCTTGTGCATGTAGCTCTGTCGTCCCCCCCTTCATACGTAAGAGGAGTGGACTGGGCCAGCGTACGCAAGTCCAGCGTAGGGGTGTGAATGATTGTCCCTGTGATTTCTCCTGTGGCTCAGCCGGGAGTGCATTGTAAATGCTGCTAGTAATGCGATATTTGCACTTTGATTTTTTTAATTTTTTTAACGGTTCTTTTAGTTGTTACTAAGAATTGTCTTCCCCTACCTGCACTTTGCTACTTGCACTCCACAATCTTGAGCATTGGTATTGGCTGTCCTGCGGTGGGAGCGCGGGGCCGCCATCTTTAGACAGTCTCTGGGTCAGCAGGCTAGGCTTTCCGGACCCAGACGCTACTTAAACACAGCCTGGCGCGAGCGCGCCAGCGGCGCGCCAAAGGCTAGCCCGTCTGCGCCCGTCCACGATTGTTCCGCGCTCAGCGCCAGCCCCCCTGCTCAGGGGAGTTCAGGTAATCACCCTAAAGTGCATTATGATTGTATGTTTTTAAAACGTCTTAACGCTAATACTAGGGCCCACTCTTGCCTTTGTATCAATCCTAAACTCCAGCTCCAGGAACCTTTTAAGGCTTTCCCAGGGTGTGGGATTAAAATTCCTGAGCTGCTATTTCACACCTTAGATATTTATAGAACTTATGCAGCAAAGATTGAGAGGGAGATAGGTACCTCCACTTGGAAATGTGCCCTTATCAACGTGAGATCATTGATTAAACACAGTACAGAGTGTGCTTTATTTATAGAGGATGAAAGCAGAAAGATTGCTTTCATCACAGAATCCTGGACTGATAATGCATCAGGCTCGGACTTAGTCAAGGCGACGCCTCCTAACTATGTATGTTATACTCTGCATAGGCCTATCGGAAGAGGAGGTGGATTAGCTGTCATCTACCATTCCTCTCTTATCTCTACATTTAGTCCTGGAGAGGTGGAAGGCTGAGAGACTTTAGACTTCTCCTTTCGCCTTTCTCCTCACTATACCTTTCAAGGCTCTTTCATTTACAGACCACCAGGCCCTAGAGGCCGTTTCATTGATCAGGTAGGCAGACTTATGGAAACTGGTATTATCGCCAGTTCTTACACTGTTTTAGGCGATTTTAATTTCCATTTGGAAGCCTTTTCAAACCCGGATACAGCCAAATTGTTAGATTTAATGAAGGGCAGTAACTTAGAGCAACTTGTGACTGGTGCGACTCATCAGGCCGGACATATACTTGATGGTATTTTTTCTAACAATCCACAGTTGAAAGTTACTAATATCATTCCGTTACTCTGGTCTGACCATAAGGTCTGACCATAAGGCTCTATTATTTAACCTCAGTATCCCTTTTCGCCACACTCAGAAGCCAGCTAAAAAGAAAACTGGTGAAAAGAGCGTGGAATAAAGTAGTGGGTGAAGATTTGTTTGATGTCCTCAATAAGACCTTAATCACACCCCCCCTCAAATCTAGAAGTGGCTATGCGATCCTACTCTAGCTGGCTAGAAGCAGCAGGAAATAAACTAGCTCCCAGAAAAATGTGCTATCACACAAGACGGCAACCCTCCGCCCCTTGGTACTCTCAGGAACTAAGGGAACAACAACTCGTTTGGACCGGTGACGCTGCTCGGGTAGGATAACAGTTTACTTCCACCAAGGAAACCAGCACTAGAACTCAGTGTCCGCGGCGACCGGTACCGACATGGCCCGGATCTTTAGAGACAAGGGTTACATTTAAATTTGATTATACCAGAGGTACCCTCACACTTTTTTTAGGGTGCTGTAAGGGTGGTCACTTCTCACTTCCTGTGTTTTGTGTCCACCACCAAAAAACGTGTGTAGGTAGTATTACTGTTTAGGTCCTGAAGAATTGCCATCTACTTGATAAAATAGGCATGAAACATGTTGACCACAAAAACTAGCGTATAAAAACACAACATTGTGTGTACATACGCGATTTTTCCATTTTTTAATTAGGGGAAGAACCATATACATTAAAATAGTTTTGATTGGATTTTTTTTTCCCTATTTTAAAATCACTCCACATACTCACTCATTCACCTACACTAAGACCCTCACTTGCATCTTACCTAACGGCTTCGGAAAAAAGATCTCCGATAAGTAGGCCCCATCACGGGCGCCTGATCGGGCATTGCAGCGCCGGCCCGAGTAGGAGCAGGCCCGATGATGAAGCAAGACACCTTCATGTCAGGTGTGTGAGGGCCTTATTCCAAAAAAGGAGATCACTCTCCTGTCGTTCACTGGTATTTCTTGTTACAGTTGGAATTTGTCTTGGTTTTGCCTTTTTAGTTAGGAACTGCATACTTTGTGTTTATACTTAATTGCTTGGGTACGTATGCTGGACCTTAATACAAAAAAAACCCTAGATTCCTAATCCCCTCCCCTTTGTCTTCAACAACAATTGATTTGCAAACATTTGGAGAGAAATTGGAGAAAGGAGTATAAAGATAGTGATAAGGAGGAATATAAATGTGGCCTTGCCAAGTACAAACAGCTGATTCATCATGCAAAGCTTATCTTCTTTTCCACTAAGATAAACAATGCAAAAAACTCAGCAAGGGAATTATTTAACACAGTCACTAGTCTGGCCAATCCAGTGGCTATTACATCTACGCCTAGTCTGGAACTCTGTGAAAAATTGGCCAGATTCTTCTATGGGAAAGTGGATGACATCTTCTCCACTTTCTCTAATGTAACATCTAAGACTACTTTGGGCCAAATGGATGACTTAAATACAGAAAGGAAAGCTCAACTGAACAACTTTGCCCAGCTTACAGTTTCAGAGACTTTTAATCTTCTTATGCAGGTTAAATCTGGCTCCCCTTCCGACCCTTTCCCGATACCGATATTAAAGCTAGTGGCGGAACCGGTCTCCCGAGTCTTGACCTCCATTTTTAATACTATGTACTCAGAAGGGTATTTCCCGCTAGAATGGAAAAAAACCTCTATTCTGCCTCTACTAAAGAAACCGAATCTTGACGCAAAAGACCTCAACAATTTCAGGCCTATATCCAGACTCCCGGTACCTGCAACAATTGTTGAGAGGAATTTAAATATGCAACTTAGTCAATTTCTGTAGTCTACTCAAACTTTGGACCCACGCCAGTATGGCTTCAGAGGGGGGCATAGTACCGAATCTGCTCTCCTGAAATCTACAGAAGAGATCCGGACTATTTTAGATCAAGGGGGCAAGGCTGCTTTGATCATGCTAGATCTTTCCGCAGCATTTGATACGGTCCATCACGATTTGTTGATGGACCGGCTGCAGGAGATCGGAGTACAGGGCACTACCTGGAGACTTCTGAGATCTTTTCTGTCAAACCGGAGTCAGTCGGTGTCTCTGGGGGAATTCTAATCCAAGCCTTTCTCATTGCCATGTGGGGTCCCGTAGGGGTCCTCATTGAGTCCGACACTATTTAACATATATGTGTCCTCTTTGGCGCCCCTTATTCAGTCATTTGGGTTTAGCTTGACCTCCTATGCGGATGATACCCAAATCGTGGTTTCATTACAACCAGCTGGACTGAATGCCATAGGGATTTGGATGGCCCAAAACTGCCTTAAATTGAACTCCGGTAAGACGGAGGTGGTATGTTTTGGCAATGATCCTAATTTTTGGACCCCGGAATGGTGGCCAGACACCTTGGGTCCGCTCCCCTCACCTAACAGGAAGGTAAAAAACCTAGGAGTGTGGGTGGACCAGAAGCTTAGTTTCAGAGACCAAGTGAATTCAGTGGCCTCTGCTACGTCCTTTGCTCTCAGGTGCTGCAAGAAAATTCTGCCGCTTTTACCTAAAGAATGTCGCCAAACAGTCATCACAGCCCTCACCATGTCTAGGCTGGATTATTGTAACAGTCTGTATTTTAATATCCACGAAGGTATAATGCATAAGTTGCAACTCCTGCAGAATGCTGCTTTTGTCGGGCATTCCAAAATACGCACCAATCTCGAAGGAGATCGGAAGCTTCATTGGTTGCCAGCTAGATAGCGTACCCAGTTTAAAGCTTTGTGTCTTATTCACAAGGCACTACATGGGACTGGTCTGGCTTATTTAAAAGAGCAGCTGTATTGGTATACTCCAACCAGATCACTGCGCTCATCTGATGCTAAGCTGGTCTATGTGCCATTTGCAAAAAAGGCCACCTGGGGTGGAAGAAGCTTTGTAGTGAATGCAGCGAAGGCTTGGAATAAGCTTCCACTATACCTCAGAGGTATGGCCAGCTTACTGGCTTTTCGAAAAGATTTTAAAACTTAGCTGTTTACAGGTTAATCTGACCTCTGCTTTGAGCCTTGGGAAAGATTTCACATAGCGCCAGGACACCTACGGGTAACAGTAGCGCTTAACAAATGTTCTAATAATAATAACCATGTCACCCCAGGCAGTGGGGAAGACCTTGTGCATGTAGCTCTGTCGTCCCCCCTTCATACGTAAGAGGAGTGGACTGGGCCAGCGTACGCAAGTCCAGCGTAGGGGTGTGAATGATTGTCCCGGGGCTCTGGGAGTGGTTCAGTACTGGAAATGTGCAAATGCGTGTGGCTATGTCGCAGTGTGTGTGTCTGTTGGTGAGTGTGAGTAGTCCCTGATGGGAATTAGACACCCACATATGTAATCGAGTTTGGCTGCCATGAGTCTGAACCCCACCCGCACCTGTTCAGCCACCTCCTTCTAGCAGTCTAACACCTGGCCATGGAATGCGATGTGTGCTTCTGTGAGGTGCTAGGAGCCATCCGTGGTGGTGTGTGCTTCCTGCTGTGTGGTCTGTGCAGGGGGTGGGGTCTCCTGGATGCAGCTGGGCTGTCCTGCTTCTGGAGTTGGTTTGCCTAACATGTTCATGAGCTGTTGTAGGGCATCGGTGCCGAAGATGTGGAGGTCCTCTTCATCATCACTGATGAGTTGTCTGGTCTGCTCTGCAGGAGGTGTTGATTGTCCCTCTGCCATGTGAAGGGGAGATGCATTTTCACATTGTGTTGACATGTATGTTGATGCATTGTTCATGTTTACCTCGGGACTGCATGACAATGTACATTGTGACTGTTTGGAAGGAGCTGACTATTTGATGCGGGACATTGGACATATGAACTACATCACGGATGTGAGGTTGTACATGTACATTTTCATCTCACAGTTTCCTGCTATGCCAGATGTGAACGGCCAGTTTCCACACACAGGCGGAACCAGTTGTGTCCTCTGTTCTGTCGTGGGGGTGTTGCACTTTGTACCACATTGTCGTCAATGTTGATGTGCTGTTATTGCTATGTGTGTGTGCTGCATTGTGATTGAGTCGCCCCTGCTGCTCAGATTTGGCTGCCCCTTATCCCTTTCAGGTGGTGTGCCTTTGACTTCTGTGCTTCGACAGTGCTGGGATGTTTCAGACTTGGGTATATTGGGCTCTTAGTCGAGTTGTGACTCTTGGGCATGGTTTGTCCGTAGATGTTTTGTTGCGTAAGGGGTGGTTTGTGCACGTGGATGTGTCGGAGTGTGGCCTGCTCCTTTCCGGATGTGGTCCACACTCAGCCACCTCAGTGTCGTGGCGTGCACAATTTCATGATGATTGGACTTCAGCCATGCTAATCGTCGCGTAGTGTCACTTGCATTGTTGGTGTGACTCACAAATACGATTCTTTGCTGGGTTTCGCACGAGTGCATGTGTTGGCTGTTATATTGGTGATGTGTGGAGTTGGGCCCCTTTGGGCACGTTGTGGACGCGGGCCTACTTGGTGTTTGTATGTGTGCTGCAGTGTGCCATGGGTTTCAGGGACATGATCCAGAGTCTTTGTGGGTGTGCAGTGTGCTCTGCTTAGTTGTACATGTGTGCCATTGTGCCTATCTCCCCCGTCCCCCCAGTCCCTGGTTGGTACTCACCCTGTTGATGTTGGTTGTGACAGGTCATGTTGAGCAGTGTCCGGTGCCACAACTCCTGGCATCGTATCCCGACTGCTGACTGTGGCCACCATTTTCTCCATGTCATCCAGCTCCTGGTGCGACCCTGGAACCCCACCTCCAATCTGCGTTGCTGCTTTCATGTTGGCATCCAGTTTCTTCTTGGTTTTGGCCTTCACATCCTTCCAGCGCCTCTTGACCTCTTCCATTGTCCTCCTCAACGCTGCATCTGCATTCACATGGTCCAAGATAGTCTGCCATATTTGCGTCTTTGTTGCCAATGACACGTTGGATATGACGAAAAGTTGTTGGTAGTGTTCTATCACCTCCGTGACTATGATCCCATTTTCCTGTGGACTGAACCGCGTCTTCCTCTTCCTCTTCTCCTTGGCCTTCCCCAACCGCGAGGTTCCTTGCTGGTTGACTGTGGGGTTTGTGGGTTTTGCGTTGGCCTCTGCACTCGGTCCGGGTGCATCCATGGTGCTATGCAGTTTATTTGTTTTTGTATTTGTTTTACACAGCTTTTATAGTGCATTTACCAGCAAGAGGCGTGGGGATTGGAGGCCTGTCGCTGGTTATCGCTGATTTTTGTTTCATGATTTGGGACATCACAACTTTTTTCGCATTGGTGTTTCACATTTTTTGGGCGTCCCGTTGATTTTAACGCAGTCATTTGGCGCTTTATCAGGAGACTATCGCATGGTGCCGCCGTGTTGAGAATACAACGTTAAAACGGCGTTATTTTCCCGCGATAGACTGCGATGTGCAAAGTTGCGTTAAGCAAATTTTGCGATAGTTATCACACGTTCTTGAGAATATCCCCCTATGTTACCGATGATAATATGAGAAAAAGTGGCATTGAATTCCCCAATGCCTCATTGTCTGCGGTTTCAATGTTAGTGAGCTCTGTCAATTAAGTAATAGTGCGCCTCTCAGTTGATGCAAAATGGTAGTCCTACTTCAATTTTTGTGAAATATTCCAGTTTCTGGTTTTCAAAATCAGTCAGGAGAGGCACATAGGATTATGGATTGGCAGTCATCTACAGTGCTAAGTCACTACACCAAGGAAACTGTAAGTTGAATTGCTTGGACATATTTAAAACAATTTGCATGCTTACATTACAACATTTTAATACTCAGTTAATAATGAATTCTTGCTTGTATTCGTTCTTCCTCCAATATTAAATGGGTTTAGGAAGAGTGATCCAGAAAGCATGCGATAATGAAGAAAAAGAGGATGCTGTATTCTCTTTAGCAAGTAGAGACCCAATTATGAGTCAGGTGGAGCGATGTCCTGAAGGGGGCGCTGCTCTTCATGATTCCCTGAGCCCCAATGTTCCCACGTCTCGATTCTCTGGCTGCAGGAGCACAGGACTGAGTTTACCAGTAAAAAAATATCTGTCTGATAACATCCCAGGAGGATTGAGCAGGGGCTGTGGGCCAAAGCAAAGCCCTTTGCATGGCCGATCCATTTCTATGGCAACGGGAAGCATGAACTGCTCCCAAGTGCCTGACACCAGTCTCCCCTGCAACTTGACACCCTCCCCTCCTATTTGTATTGCATTTAATACCTGCTCAGAGGGAGAAGATTTGTTTCCAGACTAAAGACTCTACCTGATGATTTTGAACCAGTAGTTCGTGGTCTTCATGTCAATCCCTGTTCCTGGGACAAAAACTCAGAAGAGATGGATTTTGGTGTGGGGATACTACACGGAATCCCAGTTCACTTGTAATCAAGCCACAGGTTGTGATTTATTTTTGATCAATCAACCAGTACATGTAATGCCAGGTGGTCACATGGTTGCAGTCCAAAATAGCCCCTCAAGACATCGATTGGGTTAAGATAGATCGAATGACACAGGATCCTAAAGAGTCAGTGCAGGTATGCAGACATAATATCGATGTCTAAATATCGATATACCATTTTATCGATGTTTAAATATCGTTATGACAGAATATCAACCATCAAGAATATCGTCGACCACAATATTGACATGCAGGTAAGAAATATTGTTTTAATTAATATCGATGTTAGTAATATCGTTAGTAAAAATATCGTTGTTAATAATATCAACTTTTTTTTTAGTGTTTTGTATGTTAGTATATGTGTTAAAAGTATAACTTACTTTTTTAATGATGTTTGAATGTTTTACAAGTAATTAATTTTATGTTAATACATTCCTGCGTATTTTAGTTCCGTAGCGGGTTGTGGGTTTATAGGGGAATAGGGTGGGAAGTAATTTAATTATAATATATTTATTAATAATTTTTTAGAAGTTTTTGATTTTTTTAAAAACATAAATATTGCATTTTATTTTCGTAGCGGGTTGTGGGTTTATAGGGGAATAGCGTGGGAAGTAATTAACAAATAATTAATCAATTAATAAGTTTATGAATTAATATTTATGTAATCAATATTTTATATTGTTAATTGTGTTAAAATGTATTAATTAGTTATTCATTGGATGTTGATTATCAATAATTAATTGGTAAATATGTTAACTGTGTAATTTTTTATGAGTTGGCTGTGTGTTTATAGGGGAATAGGGTGGGAAGTAATTTAATTATGATTAGTTAATTAATAATTGTATTAATTAATATTTATGTAATTAATATTTTATATTGTTAATTGTGTTAAAATGTAATTAATTAGTTATTAATTGGATATTAATTATTAATAAATAATTGGTAAATACGTTAACTGTGTACATTTTTGGGTTGGTTGTGGGTTGTTAGGGGAGTAGGGTGGGAAGTAATTTAATTTTAATAAAATTGTTATTATTGTTTTATATACAATATTTATTTAAAGTTATTTTATAATGTTAATTGTGTGAACTAATTTATTTTTGATTGTTTTTAATTTGCTTTTTAATTGTTATTAGTTACTTAATTAATTCTTAAATATTTATGTTAATTGTGTAATAATTTACAATATTGGTGGTGACGTTAATAGGGGAATATAGTGGGAGGTAATTTATTTTTGAAAAATGTATTATGTAATGTTATTTATTTTGCAGGAGTGGGAATACTAAATTATTCCCCTCCACTATCCAACACTTTCCCTATTGTTACCCTTGGTGGAGTGGGAATAGTAAATTATTGCCACCCGCTTTCCAACACTTTCCCTACTGTTGCACTCGTGGGAGTGGGAATAGCAATTTTTACCCACCCGCTATCCAACACTTTCCCTACTGTTGCACTGATTGGAGTGGAAATAGTAATTTTTACCCACCCGCTATCCAACACTTTCTCTACTGTTGCACACACTGGAGTGGGAATAGTAATTTTTACCCACCTGCTATCCAACACTTTCCCTACTGTTGCACTCACTGGAGTGGGAAAAGTAATTTTTACATACCCGCTATCCAACACTTTCCCTACTGTTGCACTCGCTGGAGTGGGAATAGTAATTTTATCCCCTACGCTATCCAACACTTTCCCTACTGTTGTATTTGCTGTAGTGGGAATAGTAAATTTTTCCCCTCCACTATCCAACTCTTTCCCTACTGTTGCACTTTCTGTAGTGGGAATAGTAATTTCATCCCCTACGCTATCCAAAATTTCCCTACTTTTATAGTTAATGTAGTGTAATTTTTTTTAAAATAAATATTAATTTTAATATTTTAAATTATTATCTACATATTTTATTTTTATATTTATATTACAGGTTTACGTATATATATATATATTTATAACATTTCTTATGTTTCTAACATTTTATAATTAAATAAAATATGTATTAATTAATATTATTAATTTAATATATATAACGGATATTAAATAGGTAAGCATCATTTAATATAGACCTTTAAACTGCAACCATATTGGCTTAACTTGACCACAGTCCTAAAGATTTGCCATGTTTTCTTCTTTCTCCCCCTACATCTTAGATGAAACTCCTCTAAGAATACTAGTACACTTAGGTGCCGATTCCGATCCTGTAAAAACGCCCTACGAATCGTCGTACGTAGCGTTTTCTCTGTACGACTCGTACCCGGTAAACTGTCCGTACAACCTAGGAAGTACGATTCATACAGAAAGCCTATTTCCGTACGAATCGTACAAAAGACTGTACGGGTAAAAAAACCCTACGAATCTGATCCGAGACAGCCTGTACGCGACGTCCGTACGTATGTAGGCAGCGTTTTACTGCCCAGCAAGTACGATCCGTCCCTACGGCACTCCGTACGGCTCTTTTTTTACGGGATCCAATAACAGTCGTAAAAGCTGAGTCCCCAGGGGTACGAGATGTACAGGCCCCCCCCACCCGCGTATGTACGCACCATACCCCCGTGTGTATGCACCGTACACCCAGCGCATATGCGCTGGGGGTATGGTGCGTACATATGGGGGTTACGGTGCATACATATACGGGGGTACGGTGCGTACATACGCGGGTGGGGTACGGTGCGTACATATGCGGGTGGGGTATGGTGCGTACATATGGGGGGTACGGTGCGTACATACGGGGGGTACGGGGAGTACACACGCGGGTGGGGTACGGTGCGTACATACGTGGGTGTGGTACGGTGCATACATATGGGGGTACGGTGCGTGCATACAGGGGGGTACGGTGCGTACATACGGGGGTACGGTGCGTACGTACGTGGGTGGGGTGGGGGGGCCTGTACGACTCGTACCCCGGGAACAACTTTTCCCGGGCTACGAGTTGTACAAACTTCGCTTCGTAGCAGGTAGAGTCATTCCCCGTGTACGGGACGTTTTCCGTACGATTCGTAAATCGGATAGCCGGTCCGGATCGTACTTGTACGCTCGGACTGTATTTTCGCGAATCGTACGGAAAAGTGTCCGGGTACGTCTGGTACAACTTTTCCCGCTACGATTCGTACGGATTGGGCCGATCTGTATGTACTTTTTCCCGTACGAATCGTACTTCACGGGTCGGACGTGACTTGTAAGATTCGTACGGAAAAAAATACGGATACGAGTCGTACGGAATTTTTTTTTAACGGATCGGAATCGTGCACCTTAATATTTTAATTCATGCGGTGCCTTTGAACATTTTAATGAGGAGATTCACCTTAAAATTTCTTAAGGGAAGAGGTATGGTGCCGCGGCCAGGGCGACTGACTCCGGAATCTGGGGATCACGGTTCGATCCCCGGCGCTGGCAGCAGATTAGCCCAGCACCATGTGACTCCAGACAAGCTTGCTTAATCTTCCCGACGGCCCCCAGCGCCTTATATAGATGTTGTGGGGGTGATAGGGGCAGTGCAAAATTTACTTACGTGGCTTCAAGCTGCTTTGTAAATAAGGCCCCCTTTCACACTATGGTTAGTGTGAAAGGGGTGGGCAGTGGGTGTTGCGGTGGGTGTTCCACTGCAACACCCATTCATTTTGACGCCGACCCCTTTGTACAAGGGTGGCGTACTTAGGAGGCAGCGCCAAAATTAAGACCAGGTAAAACCTGGTCTTAAATTGGCAAAACGAGGAGAAATGCATTATTTCTCCTAGTTTTTGCTTTTTCCATGTGTGCTGCCTTGTGCAGCACACATGGAAAAAGCAAAATGCCATTGATTGTTTATGTACAGGAAGGAGGGTCCCTTCCTGTACATAAACAATCCTTTGAAACAAATGCCATTTTGTGCATGAAGCAGCACACATGACAGTGGCAGAAGGGCATTTTAGGATTGTTTATGTGCAGGAAGGGACACCTTCCTACAAATAAACAATCCTCCCCTGCATGCACACCCTGCGTTGGTGCTAAGTTGCTAAACTTAGCCCCATTGCAGGGGGAAACACTAGGCTGCACCACTTTCTTGTAAATATGTTGCAGCCTTGCGTTTCAGAAGTGGCGGAGTAAGGCGTTAAGCCATGACGGCTAACGCCTCTCTCCACCGCTTCCTTGAACATATCCCCCTGAATTTCTGAGCTTTGGAACTCCACAGTCTCCTAAAGGGATTGCAGCACTGAGAGCTGAACTGTTACAATGAGTCTTTGAGGAGATTGGCTCTCATCTTACAAGGAATGTAATTGAACTTTTGAACTGTAAATAAGTTGCTTGAAGAGACAACCTAGACCTGACTGGAAGAAGAATACAAATAGGGACTTTTTCATTTAGAAGAAGTAAGAGGGCTAGATAAAACTTCCAAGCTGTGTAAATACTGTGCAAAAGACTGCTAAAATATTTTTTCCAAGATTCAAAGGAAACTTGCTCAAAGACTTTTGTTCCATGTGAATAAGAGACGTAGAAATAGGACTCTTTGCGATTGATCCTCTTACAGCTACAATCTAGCCACTTTGAAAATGGAGTCTGGAAATGTGAATGTAGGCATAAATGTATTAGAGGTACACTAAGGTGCCGATTCCGATCCTGTAAAACCCGGGTACAAATGGTCGTACGGAGCGTTTTCTCCCTACGACTCGTACCCGGGAATTCCACCGTACAAACCAGCAACTACGATTCGTACAGAAACACCATTTCCGTACGAATCGTAAAAAACACCGTACGGCTAAAAAATACATACAATTCCGATCCTGGACAGCGCGTATGCGACGTCCGCACGGAGTCAGGCAGCAGTTTACGGACCAGCAAGTACCATTCGTACCCACAGCACTCAGCACGGCGATATTTTTACGGGAGCCAAAAAGTGCCGGAAAAGCTAAGTACGCCGCGATGCACGAGGAAAAGCGGGCCCGGTACGCACCGTACCCCCAGCCCCCGCATGTACGCACCGTATCCCCCAGCCCCCTGTATGTATGCACCGTACCCCCCAGCCCCCGCATGTACGCACCGAACCCCCAGCCCCCCGCATGTACACACCGTACCCCCAACGCTACACGCTATGCTACGCGCTGGGGGTACGGTGCGTACATACGGGGGCTGGGGGTACGGTGCGTACAAGCGGGGGCTCGGGGGTACGGTGCGTACATACGGGGGTTGGGGGTAAGGTGCGTACATACGGGGGGCTGGGGGTACGGTGCGTACATGTGGGGGCTGGGGGGTACGGTGCGTACATACAGGGGGCTGGTGGTATGGTGCGTACATACGGGGGCTGGGGGTACGGTGCGTACATGCGGGGGCTGGGGGTACGGTGCGGACGTGCGCGGGAGGGGTGGGAGGCTGGGGGGGGCCGTACGACTCATACCCCGGGCACAAGTGTACCCAGGGTGTGGGTCGTGCACAGTTCGCTCCGTACGGGATGTTTTCCATACGCTTGGGGATTCAGAACGCCGGTACAGATCGGACTTGTGCGCTCAGACTTCAGTTTTACGACTCGTACGTAAAACTGTCCGGGGACGTCTCGTAGACTTTTCCCGAGGTCATTCGTAAGTATTTTTCACGTACGAATCGTACTTTGCCGTTTGTACGGGACTTGTGCAATTCGTACGTAAAAAAATACGGATACGAGTCGGACGGTAAATTTTTTTAACGGATCGGAATCGGCACCCATCTGTGGGAGTAATTATAGTACTAGCCGAAGTCATTACTCAGTCCATTTATAGTTCCCACAAGATTTAGGAACAGGGAGTAGGGTACATGAGACATCCACACCCACTGCTGCTGCCACAAGAGAGGGTACATTTGGAACTGACAAAGGCTTAGTAGAACAAACTAGCTGCCTTCTTCGTGTAGATTTGTCTAAAGGTGATTACAATCTGAATGTTTTATGGAATAGGTCATTAGGAGTATTACTTCTCGAATTATGAAGTGGTGCTTTCAGAAATACCAGTCTATAAACATTTGAATAAGTATGATTACTATAAGCAAGAGGAGAGAATGGGGAAAATATTTTGAAACCACGGTAACATTAGACACTGCTTACGCCCATAGACATAATCTAACCTGCATATTAACAGACATAGAAAATACATTTGTAGACAAAGTAGAAGATAGACATAGGAGATTAGCTGTTAAGTTTAACAATCAGGATAACAAGTTTGAGTGGACCAAGGAGGATTTAGGTTGCAAGGCTAAAGGAATTTATGGTCTTGTAGCTTTATATTGGAAACAACAAAGCAAGCTTTGCATTCATTAAGTTCAGAGTCGTTATGACACTGTGTTTATGAGATAGAGTGTGTGTGATCATATTTTTCTAATCAATGGTCCTTGGAAGACGTTTCTGCAAGAAGCAGTACAAGTGCCAGAAGTATATTTTGTGTGTGGGAAGAATGCATATGTTCCGCTTCCGAACAATTGGTATGGTACTTGTTATGTGGCAGTTGTGTTTCTAAAGATATATCATGTGGAAGATCTGGAAGGTTTGGAGGGAAAATCAAACCATAAAGAAAAACGTGGACTGAGTGCTGGTGAAGTTGTGGGAGACATATCCGGAGTGATTGTACCTAGTTTAGGAGTGGTATTGAATGACATCAAGATCAGGAAGTTATCTACCATTGTGGATAAGTTGTAGATTAACACAGCTCAGTTGTTACTATTAATAGAGGGGGAAATGGTTTCGATAAAAGCGATGGTGATGCAAAACAATCTTGTGTTAGATATGTTATTGGCAAAAGAAGGTGGAGTCTATTGGATGCTGAAGGTTCAACAGTGTTGTACTTATATCTCTGATAAAAAGAAAGATTTGAGGGGATATATTGACATGCATGATGAGATACATGATCTGGTAGATGAGGGCGTCTGGGATAAGACTGGAAAGGGATTTGGTTCAATTGGAAGTCGGTGTCCTAACCAAGGAAGTGGAATTCTTGGATGTGTCTTGAAGCCAATCATAATTGTTGTAGTCTGTGTTATCATCTTCGTAGGTATGATAAGATCATACAAATGGCACAAGGAGAGGCAAGTGGAGAACTCCTTAAGGAAAAGAGAGAGAAGTGTGGAAAGACTTCAGGACAGTTATTATGAGAATTTAAAGCGATTGGAGGAGTTCAGACTGAGGAGACTAGCTATGACATCGGTTTAGATCAGTCAACTCTACAGGGATTTTGAGGATGTTTGTGTTGACTCAAAGTCATCAGGGGGGGAACTGATGTGGCAGAAATTGCATTTTATTTGTGAGGGGCGCTTTATAAGCACACTTGCATATAATGTTTGGTTGTATTAATGAGAAGTGCTAGAATTGTTAAATGTATTAACTTGAAAACATGTTTAGGTCATTGATATGTAACATAGAAAATGTATGTGAAAGTAAATGTGACTAGCAGAAAACATTAACATGAAGAACTTGTCTTGTGAAACTGACAATTATTCATGTACTAAAAAAGTTTATTATTTGTGTTGTTATACATGTAGGAAAATGCATTAATTGAAAGTGCCTCATTTTTTATGCATTTTGTAAAGTTCCTATGATGCTTTCTTATGTTAGTGGAATTTTTTAGGCCTGAAACCCAGTTCCCTGGAACCTCTCGCTTTAGAATTAACCGTCAAATTTCATGTGCATTGTGGAATTTGTTCTTTTTCATGTTTTGTGTTGCAGGTAAAAGAAGCATTCTTGTTAGTAGAATTATGTCTTTGTTTTACTAGGCAGGCAAGGAGAGAAGAAGTTACATTGCGTGGCTTCAGTCGATAAAGGAAGGTCGTTGTGCTTCCACAAGAGAAGGCCAGGGAACCAATGACAAAATGTTGCAAGTAAAGAACACTGTTGTCCCATGGAAAACACCTTTAGGATTGTACCCAGAGCAGATGGAGTGATCCGCAATGAATCTTGGGAAAGTTATCCATGAATAATGTGATGATGGGAGTAGTTAGAGTGCCCACTTTTTCTTCTTCTGCCAGTGGAGTGAGAGAATCTGAGAGCAAGCTCTGTCTCAATAGCTTTATTGCTATATGAACCATCAATGGTGGAGAGACTTCTTAGGAAGACTCCACATGCTGACACAATTTTACCTTCTGCCCGAAGATGCTTAAGTAGGGATGTCACTTTAGTAATAGTGTAGGGATAGATTTAATGCTTTTTATGCACCAACCCCCAAAGCAAGGACATTTGGACTCATACTTTCTGCTCCTCTGCATCCTGTTCCTTGAGTTAATTTTATTTTTTATGCTACATCGTCCTAATTGGATACACAGATTTGGCGTTATGCTAATTCCTTTGTATTTCTGCACTCTCATCTTGAGCTGTCTTTACAAAACAAAAGAGTGTTCCCGAGCAAAAAGCAAATAAGCGTTCAGGCATCAGTCATCAGAACCAATCCAATAAAGTTTCAGCCCAGTAAATCATCAAGCGTTGTTCTTCTTTATTTTCTTTTTCTCTCAAATCTTCTCCACGTGATCATTTAGCATTAGTTCACAGTAACACATTTGGCATAGATATCATAGCCAAAATGTAATCAGTAGCCAACACGTGTTTCGTCTAGGGTGAGTGGCCCAACGACTTCCTCAGGGCTACAAAATAATAATAAATAGTCCTATTCAGAACATTGTCACTTATGAGTTATATTCACACAGATTCTTTATACAAAAAGTCTCAAACAGACTTTCTAATGTGACTCATATAGAAATCATCAATTGACTCGGGCTATAAGCTCTTAAAAACCAGCAGATATCCACCCGGAAAACCAAAAAGCGATAGTGCTCAAAGCACAAAGCAGATCGAAAGAGAAACAAAGCAGGGGATCAGCAGAACAATTAATAAAATAAACCAAAATAAAGGTTTAGTTTGATTTTTCACCCATGTGGACATAAAAAGAAGAAAGAAAAGGACTACCCTAGTGTTATAAAGACAAGAAGAATATATAAAAATCAATTCCTTAAAAGGTCATTTGAAGATCACTCACCAAAGAAACAATTATCGGACAGTATCTCACCACACCTCAAGTAAGACCTGAGTGTGGTCCCATACACTATCAGTCGTGTGTGTGTAAATATCTGAGGGGAAAGCATGAGAGAGCATCAATATATATCATATTCTCTACATATCAAAATCAGAACTTCAATCAAATAAATACAATATTCCTTAAAAACGGTATTTCCACATCACATATTTGCTAACATTTTCATTTCAATAATATCCTCATGTTCCCATGAGCCTCACAAAGTCAATAAGAGAACCTTATGGAACCTGAAAATAAATTTCCAAAGACCTCAAAGAGTCGATAAGCCCTAAAGGCAAGATAACCACCTTGCGTTATCTTACATTAAACCAAACAAGGTTCCAATAACACCTAGTGTCCTATGGACAGTCACTAGAGATTTCAATATTCTATTTAAAGTATTTAAAAGGAAGTTACCTCAAATGAACTATAGCTCCAATCAAAGCGTCTTACAGTAAGGGTTATTTATATATCTAAAAATGAAAAAACGGACATTAGTCGAGCACATCATTATTCAAATTCGAATAACAGACTAAATTCGATCTACATCCCATAGGTAAATCCTGCAAAAGATCAACCCATCACGCCCAATGTATATATTCATACCCAGAAGGAAACATCTGGAGATAGGAAACAACCTATACATGTTAGCTTTGTGTGGATATTCGATTAACACGCGCGCTGGTATGGTAATGGTCCAACTCACTAAGCATTTAATGAAGTATTGTATTATATATTAATCCATAATAGGTCAAGGATATCCCAAATAACATGTCAACCTACGTGACACAATTTGTGTCTAGCTCTCGTCCACCCCTTGGGGAGGTAACAGACAGCAATAGGAGACGATCCACAACATTAACAGCTATCAGAACGATCTATTTCTGTCGCATAATTTCACTCACATAATAGCATGAGACTACATGAAATGCCGTCTCAACCTTCATCCAGAGCCATATAACAAACAAGGCAAAAAGTCATAAGCATTATCCACATTCGTGAGTGCTCCCAACGTTTAAATAAAATAATAAGCCCGTTCCTAAACAAGCTCTTACCAGCAAAGGAGAGTACTCCGGTCGTCACCATCATTATCCATGCACGTGAAACCGAACTCATTTCCGCTTCCAAATATATACACGCGATCGTAAAGCGACGTATACGTCTCCATCAAATGATTAGAAAAGGGACTCATCATCACTTGTGTCTATGATGGCCGCCATCTTAAAGAGGTAAAAGTCTCCCATATGTATTAATCGGTACATCACCGTAATCTGAAATCAGTTAAAACCGCTATCTTTAGAACCGGTCAAAAGGGTAAAAAGGAGGCCTCATGTCATAATACTAAATCCAAATCCAGGTATAATGGTAAACCAACATATACGTTTCTATTAAGCATGTTGGTACAAGGTATTATGGCCGCCATCTTTAGAAAGTGAGTTCTATCGCCACAAATATCTGTTTGCCATTTGAGTTTTACTCAATTATAAAAAGCTCAATTCCGCAATATTCATACTAAGCAATATTAGGCCTATCCTATAAAAAATATATCAGTCAAGTGCAGGTCAGTAGTGTGTCATACTCCAAACCCAAATTTTATTTAATCACAAGCATAAAGCATACTCTGTGCTCTCTTTCAAGATTCGAAGGTCTAAGACCTGCACTGCCCGTTCCGAACTGTGATCATCAGAGTTTGGCCTATATTCCAGCACAAGTAGTAAACCCAACTAGCAGTTCCTAATGAAAAACAGAGAGAAGGAATGAAAATAAAAGAGATAAAAAGGCACACAAAAACGCAAAAAGTGCTGAGATACATACCACGCACCTATTGTCAGGCTACTATAGTCACTAGTGACATAATGTAGTTCCATTGAGTGGGATAAGTGATGTCTGTTAGAACATAGTGCAAACACCAAGTTATCCTATAACACAGGTGGAATGAGTATCCAAGATCCCAAAAGGTCAAATTAAGGGGCATAAGCTTTTTTTGAAAAATAAATGACAGTTCATAAGTCACAATCACAAATAGCAGGATACAGTTTTCTTAATCAGACGGCAAAAGGAAAGCAAGGAATTCCAAAATACACATCTCCTCAAATCAGCATCAGTAGGTAAATACATGTACTTATACTGATGTACAACGAAAAGTTCTCATATATATTACAAGAATATAACAAGATGTAAATCATAGCACAGTATCTATTCAATCATGTAAGAAATAATGTAACTCGTGATCAACATTAATCCCACATTCCACCGCCCGTAATTTAAGAATCCATCGTGCCTCACATTGACGCAACCTTAACTCCCTGTTACCACCTCGGGGGTCAATCTTAATGACTTCTATGCCATGAAAGCGGAAGCCGAGTGATTTATCCTGTTTAGAACATGCGGAGGCATGATTACCTAATGGATCTCTTATATCAAGGTTTTTCAATACACGCAAATGTTCAGCCATTCGTTCTTTAAGTGGACTGAACCATTATTGGATTGGTTCTGATGACTGATGCCTGAACGCTTATTTGCTTTTTGCTCGGGAACACTCTTTTGTTTTGTGTTTTTCCTCTGAGTACTATTGTAACGGAGGATTATTGGGGCATAGGTGGCTGTTCCCCTTGATGTTCCCTGGAGCATCTTTCAGATATTGACTCACACTATTATCAGGTTATTGGATTTGCTCAAGGTTTTAACCCTGCCACGGTTCGAAGTTACATTGAGCTGTCTTTATGTTCAGTTATTTTTGGCTTTGTAATAAATCAAACTTACCTCACGTAGTTGTCTGTGGTTACTATGTTTCCAAAAGGATTCTTGGTTAATTGAGTGGCTCAATAATGAATGTTCTCCCCTCTACGCTTTCCTGCTGCTAAAAAGAACCATCCGATTGTGTTTCTAGAACAGTTCCAGAACTTATGGGCCCGCCCTTTCAATACCATGCACTGTTAATCACAATATTTTTCAATTCTACCTGCAGTAGTAATGCTGAGGTGCTTGTGATGCTCTTGTGCAGTTTCAATTACAAACAGGTCGACATAATTGCAGCTTAGGTTTGACATCAGGTCCCATTCTCCCCGCTGCTGCAGCTAAATAGCAAATTATTTGCCTTTAAGTTCCATCATGACCCCCCCACTGCCAATATTTATTTATTTTGTGTTTTTAGGTCTCGCTGAGCCAGTGCATGCGCTGCTCTGCAAGAAATTTAGTGTGTGAGTTTTCAAAGTGCTGCTACAGGCTTTTGGTGGCCTAGCACTCGCGCAGCCGTCATCTGTCTTTGATCGCGATCACTTTCACGTTCGCGGGCCGCGCGGCCGTGTCACTTTCATGGCCGCGCGGCCAATGCTTGTTTAAAGTGATGTCTTTTCTGAACTTGGGCTGGGTCTGGTTCGTTCCAGAGATGGTTCTGATTCGAATCCAGTAGGTTTTGCAAGTGGTTGTAGATTGCCTTCTCCTTGTCCAAGTATGGAGACGAAAGAGCACCTTTATTTGAACTCTCAGATGGAGGCCTTGTTCCTGTTCTCTGCTGACCCTACACCCTACATTTTTACGTTGATGCCTCAGTGGGCTGGACTGTGGACCTGACATGTGCAGCACAGAAGTAAATGTAACACCTGGCAATTGCTTCCTCTTCATACTTCTCTTATCTGAGGATCATTCTTCAGTGCCATATCATAACCCTAAGGGATTCATTATTTCAATATCCTGTCACAGCCTGAAAAATGTAAAGGTATCTGCCTCAGGCTGTGTGATAGAAGTGTGAATGGTGTGTTTCCTGCCTACAGCTCTGCTCCTCATCATCTTTGTGGTGTTCTTTCACCACACTCCACAGGCATGAAAACATCAAAAGATTCATATCCAGATCATTGCTTAACTGACTGGTGCCTGTCTGTCTCACTAGAGGTCTTCGGCCCTATGGCTAGCTGTCACTGAAGGTTCTCCACCCCAGTTCCACGGACTGACCACCTGCCAAAAGACATTGTTTTGGGGGTAAAGGCCGGCACTTTGAGGCTCTTCCTTTTAGCACCGTCTACCATTGGAGAGTTGTCAGTATCCTGTGTATAAGATGCGTAAAATATCAAACCTGTTTGACACCCTCACCTACATCTGCTGCTCATCCTCCCTGCTTAGCTTCTCAGCGGGGAACAGCCATTACAACGCGGTCTTTACCACGCAGTGCAGTTACATCGCATGCGTTACAACGCATGCGATGTTACACCGCTATGCCATTACAGCGCAAGTCTGTACATCGACTTGCGCTAGATGGCGTGCTAACATTACAAATAGTGTAGTTTCCTATCCCAACACCTTCCCTACTGTTAAGTGGACTGGAGTTGGAATAGTAAATTACACTTTTTTAATGTTAGCACGCCATCTAGCGCAAGTCGATGTAAAGACTTGCGTTGGAATGGCATAGCGTTGTAACATCGCATGCGTTGTAACGCATGTGATGTAACTGCACACGTGGTAAAAACCCGCGTTGTAATGTCATACATCCCTTCTCAGCTCTTGCAGCGACTATCTGACGGCTTTAACAACTTTTTTTTTTTTTTTTAAGTAAAATTTTAAAAAAGTGTTCTCATGCATGAGAAACTCCCAACATATCTTTAAAAGACCCTACAAATGTTATGCATTATATTATTTTTCTGGAGAATGTGCATTAAAAACACTTTCTTTCAGTCCAACTAAAATGTTGTACACATTAGAAGGTGCTCTGCTAGTTTGTATAGTGAATGGGTGTGCAGGAGACACCATTTATGTTTGAGGCTGAAATATGGAAGTGTATGAAGTCCAGACTAGAGCAGGTTTGTTCTCCATGAGACCCCGCATTGCTCACTTGGGGCAGAAAGGCTCCCGAAGCCCGGCGGTTCTCTTGGACCTCGACAGACGTTCCTTGGAAGCCAGGCATGTCATGAGTGATGGTAGGCATTGCCACACTGCTTCCCAGAGCAGGAAAGGGGCAATTGGAAGAATTTGTTTCATACTTATAACTGACCCCCTTTAAACACTTCAGTGGGGCGTGGCTGAGGCGCCGCGCAAGATGGCCGCCTGAAGAGTTTTCGCCGCCGCATCGGGACGCGCGTCGGAACATTTATGGCGCTTATTGTGAGGCTTTTTGTCCACAAATGCTTGCATCATGTATCGGAGCGTTGACTGCCTCTGGTGAGCTTATTTGCTACCTCTAACGCGCTGTATTTGGCCAATTTCCAGGGCTTTGTACTTTCTCCACATAATGGCCTCCATTTTGTTGTCTCGCGAGCCGGTTTATTCTCAGAGATTTACTGCCTCATAAAATTTCAACACGCGCCGACTCCTCTTCTGTCTCCTTGGACTTCCTGCCATGCTTTTATGATGTGATGCTATGCTCTTGGATGAATAACATGCTTCGCTTTCCAATTTTTACAATGACTATATCTGTTTCCTCATAATAACTGCCACCTCAGATACTGGTCTTCCTGCAATTCTCCAACTGACGCACTCTATATTCTGGATTGTTAACAGAACTGTCAACTGTACTTCTGCCCTTCCGTGCCTGATGTTTTTAAAGCCCTCTGTGTCACTGCTGCTGTATGCTTATTTTCTTATGGCGCTGAATGCTTTTTTTACAACAATAAATGCCTTGTCTGCTTGGTGCATAATATTTCTTCTGCCTTTATCACATATTCACTTATTCCACATGGTCAATGTCTACCGTTTTTGGAAGGCTTATTTTTGGTACTCTTTTCCTCATTTATTATAACAGCCTTTCGTTTACTCTTCTAACTGAGGACTCTATTTTCTATGGGCAAGCTACATCAGCCGAAGTTCGTCTTTACACCATCAAAGAGTGTTCCTGCGTCACCATCTTCTCATACCTCTGTTTCTCCTGTCACAGGCCAAATGGCGGGAGCTGCTCCTGGTCGCTCTCCTTCTACACAGCCCTCTTCAAACAAACCCTCTCCGCCTGCTGTGTCATCTAAACACTTGAAGCATGACCCACCATCTCCAGACAAAGCTCCATCTTCCATCTCCATGGAACTACTTTTAGAGGAGATTCGCGCTCTGCGCCCATTTGTAGAGGAGACAAATAGCAAAATGCAGTTCCTTGAGGAGAAATGGTCATCAATGGATAACAGAGTGTCATCTGTAGAACAACAAGTTTCAGACCTGCAAGTTAATTCTCAACGCATCTCTTCTTTGGAAAAATCGGTCCTTGCTCTTCAGCAGCACACTGAGGATTTAGAAAACAGAAATAGGAGGAACAACCTACGCATTTATGGTTTGCCGGAATCCCTGGAAGGTGATGACCCTGTGATGTTCTTTTCCTCTTTCCTCCCGAAACTCCTAGACATGCCATCTACTACTTCTCTCAACATTCAAAGAGGGCACCGGCTTGGCCCTCGCTCATCCGCCTCAACTAAGCCACGTGGTATCATCATTCTCTTCTTGAGGTTCACGGATCTTCTTTCAGTTTTATCTGCGGCTAGAGCTAAACGTCACGTGTCCTGGTTGGGTCAGAGAGTGTTTTTGTCTCAAGATGTCTCCAATGCCACCGCCTCCAGGAGGAAAGAATTCTTAAGCTCCGTGCTCCTTTACGTTCTATTGGAGCTAGATATGGTTTATTTCACACCTGTATTTTCAAAGTTACTCACCAGAACCAAACATGGACTTTTCTAGACCCAGCAAAACTTAAGAACTTTATTCACACTCAAACTAACAGTGGCATGGATACTTCCACCTCTCCTTGTGGTTGATTATTTAATTTCTTAATTTCTCTCTTTTTTCCCTACAGGTCTTCTTTTTGGAAATAATTTACTTTGATCTTTATCCGTCAGATATCTGCTATATTGTGGTTCTTCTCTGTTGAGATTTTTCATGGTTCCTTTCATTGTACATTTCTTCTTTATGTTTGTTCCTCCTGACATCTTGGTCGTTTCCAGATCTTGTGTATCTTTTTAAGTTGTTTGTTGGTTGATTTGGTTTCTATATTCTTATATATTTCTTGGATGTTAATTGTTTTCTTTGTATTGATTCATACAGAGTGGTCGACGTATTCGCCTTATATCCATAAGGTTCCCTTTTTACGTCTTCGTCCTGGTGCGGTTGGACTCCCAACTCTCGGGAGGCTCGTCTTGTCGCGTGTCGCCATTGCCCCAATATCCCTTTTTTCTGTCCCTCTCAGGTATGTTATTTTCAGTCATCCTTTTGGATATGTGCTGTCTTTTCTTGTTTTTGTATCCTCTTTTCCTCCCCTTCTTTTCCTCTTCCCTCCTTTTCATTCACTGGTTGAACTCCTCTTTCTTTCATTTCTCTTTTTTCCCTATTTTCTCTATCCTCTTTTTCTTTCTCTAATTTTTTCAGCTTTATAGTACATATATACATTTTTGTATGTCTTTTTTTCTTGTTTTTAATGATTTTGTGTTACTTGTAAATTCAAAGTTGTTTCTTGGAATGTAAAAGGTTTTATTAACCCTGTAAAACGGCAGAGAGTTCTTTCACATTTAGCTTCCTACAACCCTGATATCGTTTTTTTTACAGGAAACCCACCTTGCCGTAATTGAATCCCTTAAATTAAAGAGGGGCTGGGTAGGCTCAGTTTTATTTTCACCTTCCAATAATAAAAAGAATGGAGTTGCCATTTTATGTCACAAAAAACTAAAATGTACTGTTCTGTCACAAGAAGGGGATACTGAAGGTCGATGGATACTAGCTAAATTGTTAATTAACTCTATTCCTTTAACTGTTTTTAACGTCTATGGTCCTACGCAACCGGATTGTTCTTTTTGGCCAATTATCACGAACAAATGTATTCAATATAAAGATGAATTGTTTATTCTAGGAGGAGACTGTAACCGGATTGTTGACCCTTTCCTTGATCGTAAATCTGCGGTCCGTTTCATACCACACAAATCTCACAAACAGTTTCTTGACACTATCTTGCAATCATGCTTTACTGACTCTTGGCGACTCTCGCACCCAGATACTTTGGATTACTCTTTTTTCTCTCCTCCTCACTCATCTTTTTCTCTTCTCTACTATATTTTTCTTTCCCAATCTTTATCTCAAAACTTACTGTCTTCTTCTATCGAACCCATAGTTATCTCAGACCATGCCCCTATCGTAACTGTCCTTGACTTACTTCCTCCACACCCCAAGCCCTCTCGCTGGCGCTTCAATTGTACTCTTCTTAGCGACCCTACCTTCTCTTCTTCTTTTCGTTCCTTTGCTAAGGAGTTCTTTTTACTTAACTCCAACACCAGTACCCCTCCTTATATCCTTTGGGATTCTTTTAAGACTACTGCAAGAGGCTTCATTATTGATTTTGTCTCTAAAAAAAAAGCAATATCTACAAAAGCGGAAAGATTCCCTAGCGCATATAAAATCTTTAGAGCACATGTTTTATACCTCTTCAGATAAATCTATGTCCCCAGAGCTTTTACGAGCAAAATTAGATTTTAACAAATTTACTACCGACAATGCATCCTCAATTCTTCTTCGTTCTAGTGCTCATTATTATGGAGGCCGCAATAAGTCAGGGAAACTCTTAGCTACCTATCTTAAATCTTGTAAAGAACGCACTTATATAGAATCTATTTACTCTTCTGATAATACTCTCCTACATAAGGATAAGGAAATTCTTGATCAATTCCAATTATTTTACCAACATCTCTACACCCCAGAATCTCCTCCTACCCCTTCTCTTATTCAGAATTATTTTGAGAAGCTCCCTAAACCTACTAATTCTCATCTCAACTTTCCGGACCTTGAACTTGACCTCTTGTTACATGAACTTTCCATTGCTTTGAACTCCCTTACTAAAGGTAAAACCCCCGGTCCTGATGGTTTCCCCGTTTAATTTTATCTATCTATCACTTTTCTGATCTCTTACTTCCTAAACTCATGATTCTTTTCCAGTCTTTTTATTCATCTAGTAAGGCGGATGGCACTTTTCAGGATGCTACCATCTGTCTTATCCCAAAAGAGGGTCGTGACCCCCAATTATGTAAAAATTATCGTCTGATTTCTTTAGTTAACGTTGACTATACATTTTTTGCTAAATTACTTGCGTTGCGCTTAGATCCCTTTATGCCCCATCTCATTGGCAAGGAGCAATGTGGCTTTGTTAAAGGCAGGCTTACATCTGATAATTCTCATCTGTTTCTTAATGTTCTCAATAAAGTTTCATCTCTTTCAACTCCTTTAGCCGCTATCTCTGTTGATGCGGAAAAGGCTTTTGACAGGGTTGATTGGTGTTTTTTGTTTGCTTCATTACGTTGGCATGGTTTTGGTCCCACATTTATATCCCTTATTTCTCTGTTATACTCTGCTCCCAAAGCATCGGTGCTTGTAAACGGTCAACTCTCTTCGGCGGGGCTTTCGTCAGGGCTGCCCCTTGTCCCCACTTCTTTTTGTCTTAGCTCTTGAACCATTTTTGTCTTCCATTCGTTGCAATACCTCCATTTCTGGTTTTCCTTATGGTAACAATCAATTGAAACTCTCTGCATATGCAGATGATATTCTTTTGTTTATTTCCGACCCAGAAACCTCTGTTCCCCCTTACTATGTGAATTTGACTCCTTCTCTATAGTCTCAGGATATAAGATCAATGCAGACAAAACTGAAATCCTCCCGCTCTCTACATCCTGTCTTCCCCATCTTTTCTCCTCTACTAGCTTCGCCTGGAATAGCTTAAAGAATAAATATCTGGGTATTTGGTTTTCTAACTCTATTTCTGTTTCAATTAAATTAAATATGTCTGCAGTTTTCTCTAGAATTGAACAATTGTTCTCCTCCTGGAATCCTCTCTTCCTTTTCTGGTGGGGTCGATTGGATTCAATTAAGATGATGATAGCCCCTATTCTAATCTATGTCTTTTCCATGTTACCTGTTCATATTCCTGCACTCTATTTTAAGCGTATTGATTCTCTCCTTACGCAGTTTCTCTGGAAAAATAAAAAGTCTAGAATTTCCCTCACATCTCTTCGTAAACCCAAACCTAAGGGTGGAGTTAACTTCCCGGATTTCCGTCTCTATCATAAGTCCTTTTCTTTACGACAAGCCTCGAGATGGCTATCATTAAACCCTTCTCCTTTCACTCCTCTTTGGCTTCTCATTGAACAAACATTACTCTTGCCCTTCTCCTTTGATGAAGTAGTACGCTTCTCTGCCAAGACTCCCTATTCTTCACTTCCCTTATTTAAACATACTTCTTCGCTTTTAAGACCCTTGGTCCTTCCCACTACTATTACACGTGATTCCTTTTTAAATACACCCATCGGGTATAACTCATTTATCCTCTTAAATAACAGACCCATTTTTTGGAAATCTTGGAGAGTGAAAGGCGTCATGTGGGTTAATCAACTCTTTGATGGTTCATTACCTTGCTCCTTTCCCCAATTTCAACTCTTATTTCAATGCCCCCAATCTTTTTTATAGAAATTCTCCATCCTTATGGCAATAATTCTTGATCGTTATTACTCTCTTCCTTCTTCGTTCTCATCAGTACCTCCATCTCCTCTTCTTAGTATTCTCATTACTCTTCCTAAAGCATCTCTTATCTATAAATTGTTGGCCTCTCCTAATCCTGATCGCGGCAAAACTAAGATGGAGCTCTCCTGGGAAGCAGATTGTAGTTGCACTTGGTCTGTTGCTCTCTGGGATAAGCTCTGGTCCAGATCCTTGAAAGTTTCTCGCTCTGCCTCTCTTACCCAATCTTTATTTTATCTTTATCATAGGCTTTATCTTACTCCTCTTTCCTTGTCTCGTTTCTTATCCACCTCTGACTCTAAATGTTGGACTTGTGGTGCTCCCAATGCTGATCTTCTCCATCTGCTCTTTTTCTGTCCTGCTGTTTCTGCTTTCTGGGGAAAGGTTTTCTTATACCTCTCTCATATTTTTACTCTTTCTGCTACTTTCTCAACTACTTCTTTATTTCTGGGTAGTCTTTTTGTTTCTTTAGATTTACCTGCGCATTCACATGGCCTTTTCGATCTCATGCGTGCTCTTGCTTTTCAACACATCTCATCCAATTGGAAATCTCTCACAAATGTTTCCATACAGGGCTGGTGGAACACTTTATGTCATTTTCATAGACTTGATGTTGCCTTTGCCTCCTCCTGCAAACCAATACGTAATGTTGATCTTTTCTGGTTACCCCTCACTACCTACCTGGATCAATTGGCTTTGAAGAAACCTATACATATTACCTAAATTTTAGACCTCCTTGAAGGATTCCGACTCTCTCCTTTTTGTTATCTTTTAATGGTTCCTCATGTTATGTCATCTCTCATGCTGATCATTTTTATATTGTTCATCTATTCACTTGATTTTAAGCCGTGATTGTGTTTTTAGAGTTCATATTTTGTAAACCTTACCTTTGTGATTTTACCATCTTTCCCCTTCCTCTCCCCTTTCCCTCCCTATCTCTCCCGTTTTCTTTCCCTTATCTTTAAAATCCCCATAAAATGCTTTTTGTCTCTTTAACACTGATATTAGCATTGTTATTGATTTATACTATGTTTGAGCTTAATTCATATTTATGCTGATGTCTTTACTTGTCAACTAATTCTTTAATAAAGCTTTTCAAACATAAACACTTCAGTATTACGACTGCCCATGATGAGAAACAACACATTTTGAAACAATAATGAAGCTTTCCAGTTGCACAATATTTAGTGAAGCGACGCCACTGGACTCTATAGGTTCAACTCTTACCAGTAAATGTGAGCACACATCAGCTCAGTCTGCGTGTGAGAAAGTACTCTTGTAGGAGAACACACAATGTACAGCCTACAAATGGTGCCTGACCAATGACTTTTCAATAAGAATTTGAGCGTCCATGATTGTGGAGCTAGTAGAGCGCCAATGAACTGTGCAGCTGAATATGAACCCCTATGTCTGCAATTGCAAATCCTCTAGAAGGCACTTGTACCTTGCGGTGGCATACAAGCCCGTGAACTACTGAGCGTGCAATCCGTGGAGGAGGTTAGGACTAGGCCTCTAAATGGAAACCCCTGCATCAGTATTAAGGGGGGCCAGTGGAACAGGAGAGGTTTGTGCAGCTAGACTGCCTTGCCCCAGTGAATCTAGAGCCAGTGGAGGAGATGAAGACAGTGTGACGACCAGAACTTTCTGTATCCTGGTGTGTAGCCATGTAGTGGACATGGCCTGCACACCTGAACAAGTAAGGTAACCCTTCAACTCCACATCACCAAGGACACAGACTATCATCCTAGATTTTCATTTGTAACTAGCCTGTCCAGCCTGGGACCTCTGGTCATGATTCGCTTCAGTTTATCAGATTGAACAAAGACCAATAAAAGCAATGATTGTGTGGGGAGCTCAGACTGAAGCATTGCATCTTTGACGATATGGAGACTGCAGTCAATGAAGAGGACACAAACTGTGCAGCTGCTTTGGATCCCATGCAGTGGGGAGCACAGCTTGCCTCCATTACTATGTATGTACATAGAGCGTTGAACGCATCACGTGGGCTCAGGATACACAGGTACACCCCAGCGATTTCTGTGGATAAATGACCACCCTTCACAGGAGTCCGCGTACATTTCCTAATCAGATACATGGCAGTGTACTCTGGTATATAAGTACACTAAACAAGTGATTGTCCAACTGATTGGATGAGTGGTGGTCACTGGCCATTGCCTTAGATGCGGCATTATAAAAACTGTTGACTTGCCTTTGGAATGCCCACTCCACATGTGCTAAATTCGTTGGAAGAAAGTTTGCACTACTTTTTTAGCGGAAGTAGGACGAGATGTCCAGTAGTTGAAAAACATTGCGACTGGATTGTTTTCGCCCAGGGTTCTCCAGCCCTTTCTGTAATATGAGCTACTTAAAGTCAGTGAACATCCTGAGCCACTAATAAGTGTTGTAACCTTGATGACGATTAGTGGCCACCATATGTAAGATTACCGCAAGTGGTCACCTTAATATATCAGGGAGGGTTGCCAGCTGTAATGTAAAAAAGTTTGCCAATTTGCAATGCTTCTATATGGCCAATACATTGCCATAGTTGCTATGCCCCTGGCACCAAGGAAATACGTTTAGATATAAGTATCTCCAATGCTGCATGATTTATCTCTCAAATATCCGTGTTGTATATATTTTGGAAATTCAGCCACTTGTCTCCAAACATAAGGTTATGAGTTTTGAAAATACATACATTTTCATCGTGTAGACAATTTTTAATTTAATGATATACATATATTCATTCAACAAGGCAGCGCTTATAATTTAGTCAGCTGGGCTACACACATGAGAGCCACTTACAGGTCGAAGGAAAGGTACTAGTAGCTCATGAGCTACTCATTGGAGAACCCTGGTTTAGGCCAACTAGAGCAGCCTTTTATGGGGTCTGTGTCTGAAAACACTTTTTGCGTACAAAAAAGTGATGGAATTAATGTTTGAATTAATTTCAGCTACTGGTAATTACTCAGGGCTGCATCCCAGTCCATTTTTATTTTGCACACAATGCTAACTCAGTTTGGACCCAGCTATATGCAAATTAGTCTTGACCCTGCTCCCCATGGGAATAGGCCAGCCTGAACTGCCAAGCCAGGTCCTCAACCGAGACACAAGCAACCCAGGGCCGGTTTTGCCCTACTTAGGACTCATCAGGCATATCTTGGTACCAGTGGCACAGTGTGCCTCTCTGGGCATACCCGTCCCACTTAAGGCGTCACAATGAAGTATACGAAAATGTTTGGGCTGGACTGTTCCATTGGAGCTGTGTACTTCAGTGAAAACCATTTATCAGCATTGGTTTAGCTACTTGACCCGATAGCCTGGCACCTGGCACCCTTCAGTATGGTTTCGAAATTTTAGGTTGCGGTTGTGTTCGTTGGAAGTGCTTTGAGATGTTCGTGGCAAGGGCAGGTGCATCAGAGACCATGGGTGTGTCAGCACTGAAAGGGGGCAAGGGTACATCCGGTGGGTGCAGGTGCGCATCAGTGTATCGGCTTTGTGCTGCACTTTTGTGAGTCAGCATTGAAAGGAGACATCATGGGGTGTTGGGCGTGTGCGCCCTGAATCCCCTGCACTGACGCACGCTCAGCACGCCCCTGGCAAAGGGGCTGCAGTGCGGATGCCCACACCACGCTGCCACCCACTGGCATGAGCTGAAAGCATGACTTCTCCGTCCTTGCCCAGCCCCTGCCTCCATCACCTTCTCAGTACGGGAGCCGCGAGGGCTACACGAGCTTGCGGCGCGTGGCTGTGTCCTTACGCACTGCCGGAATTACTCGCGGCGCGCGGGCACACGGCGCCTGACTCAGAGCTTCATTAATTGCGGCTGCCCTGGCACCCGCAGGGTGCCCTAGAAGGGCTGGCCTCTAGCGCCAGCAAGGCACCGCCCCCCCCCCCCTTCTTCTAAGTATGGGGACCCCTCGGGGTCCTACTCTGGCAGCCAGGGGCTGCGGCGTGCAGGGCGCGTCATTTCCGGGGTACGAGGAACGGGGGCTATATAGGCCTCCCCCACCCACTGGCCTTCCTCTTTTGCGCCCTGGACACGCCGTCTGACACGCTGGGTCCCCCGGTCAGTCGACTCCTTGTGTGTCTTCGTTTGCCTCGTTTGAGGTCCAATGATCGCTACGTCACTTTTTGGTTGCGGTGAGTGCGGGCTAGGAGGGGCCATTGGCGGGGGCCTAACAGCCTCCCCTTTCTTTTCCACTATTGAGGACTCTGTGGTTCCGAACCCCTGGTTGTTCCATGGTCGGGGGGCTTGAGGCATTCCTGGGTTCCCGGGTCCTGAGTTGGGTGGGAAGGGGGGGTTTTGGCTCCGTGGCTGGTAACGGCCGTGCGACTCGTAAGAGAGCAGGGTGTCATTAGGAATCCCTCTGTCTTGCAAGTCCGCAGCTGCCTTTATCTTCGCTGCAACTTCCGAGATGGTTGACATTGCAAGGTACAGAAGTACTACTGCAGGGGAGCGTTGGCACCGTGCGAGTGGCATGGATGTTGGTCCACGGCCTCACTGCTGCCCGGCCTCCGACCTGTTGTTGGAAGGCGACCTGGGGTGGATGTCCTGTCGCAGTGGTAAGTGCATGCTTTGCATTTAAGAAGCCCTGAGTCAATCCCCAGCATCTTCATTTATACATATGAGGTTGCGGGTAAAATCTATTTCGCCCCTTCGCCCGTTCCGGGCTGTGTTTAAACGTGCCCAGCGGACAAGACAGTCAGGAGCCAGTGGGCATCCTGCGATTCTACGGGGCCAGGGGGCAGCGGATGCCGCACGTCCCTCCTTCCTGGGCGCCAATGGGTGGCCTTGCCCCGCGTGGGCACCGTGTGTGTCAGTGACCTGGGGGGGCTTATTGCAATGTCATCAGCCTGGGGTCGGGGGTCATCCTGCTGTTGGTGGACAGCGGATGCCGCGTGGCCCTCCTCCGGGGGCCCCAGTGGGTGGCATCGCACCGCGTGATGGCATCGACTGACCCGGCGGCAAGGGGGGCCGTCTCCGGGTCGGGCGCATCGGTCACGGGGGGTGACCCGGGCCCGGCGGCTATCGCTGCGGCTGTGTGCTCGTCGCCTCCTAGGCAGCCTAGAGTAGCAGTTTGTTTGGTGCTTTGAGCCCATGTCGCTGGCCATCCAAGTCGTCCCACAACCCTGACGCCTTTGGGTCTTGCCCCTCGGGAGCTGCTGAATGCATTCACCGGTGAGGCATATCCATTCCCTCCCCCCTGCCCGGTTCTACATTTGGGGCTGTGCTACTGGCCGCCTGGGGGGGTGGTCGGGGAGGCGTCACCGTCGGGGTGCCCTGGGGGGTTCTGTGGAGGCTGGGTTGGTCCCGGGGGGTGGTTTTTGAGCCCCTCCCTCTCTGTGCAAAGTGGGGGGGGCGGACAGGGCCTACAGGGCCCCTGACTGCGGTTGGTCCCCCGACTCTACAGCCAGCTCTCAAGGGGTAGATCCGCGGCCGAGTACAGGTAGCATAGCGATGTGCCTTGGGCTGTAGTGTCGTGGACAATACAGTGATCACGTTCACTCAGGTGAGGTGAGGCGCAAGGCTAGAGCAGCCGACGATAGCACTGTGAAAGCGGGCCGAGCCGGATGCCTGCCCGACATCCTGTATGCAAAAATGAACACGCCATGTTGGTGATTTATAGAAGTGAAAATCGAGTCACTCACTTAAATTTCTCAGAAGCAGTGACGGGTGCTACGATGGCAGGTTTGAGTTATGCAACGACTGTCAGGTCTGTGTCGGGGTATCCTGCAGGGGGGGGTGCTAGGCCCGTGTGCCACGTGGGGTACCACGGATTCCGGCGGCATTGGGTGCGGAGGTTCATGCGGGAGCACCATCCATGGAGGTTTAGGCCCGGGGCCGCCTGCTCCGGTGCCTGCTCAAGCACGCAGCGATCCCCACCGCGCAGTAATGATGTGCAATGCACCATGCAGTCAAGCCCTCTGCCCCCTGTGCAGTAGCTTTTGGTGCTTCCGCAGGCGCGCCCCCCCCCGCCGGCTCCTCTCTTTTGTGCGGGCGTCCCTGACTCCTACCCCCAACCCGTAGGCCATCAGGGCCGCGTCCCGGAAGTGGGAGCCTCCCATTATCATAACGCAAGCGTGGCATCGCTTTGGGTGAGGGAGCCGTGTTATTTCAAAAGTCACATAATAGGGTTTTTCTCGCGGGTACTCTCCATCACATATTGCAAGTAGTGAGCTGCCGACGTGGAGCTGGTATGCCAGTTTCGAACACGGCGTCCGTCCATCATCCTGCGATTCTGGACAAATCCCTCATCTACCGTACCTACAAAAGCATTTGTTTCCGCAGTGGGTGCTGGCAAGTTGCGTTTCAGGCAGAAGGAAGGGCACAGGGGGAGAGACATGTGCTCCTTCTGCTCCAGTTGCGCGGCAAACGACGAGGCGTGGCGGTTGCCATGGCAACAAGTTATCCTGCTTTGCAGTGAAGGCCCAGACCAGTTCGCTCCATGAAAACAAGGATAATAGTTTACCACACTGTGACGCACAGCGATTGCCATGGCAACGCATTAACTCCTGTTGCCAGTGTGGGCCCAGCCAGCCATTACGTTTATATGAAGGGTAAAAGTTTACCACACATTTACCATTTATGGTCTCGCCCCTGCGGCTCCGCCATGACGGGGGGGCGCACGGAAGATAAGGGCAGAGGAATGGAAAGCAAGCTGGGTCCGAGGATTAATTTATGTATCCTCTGCATATGTATATTTGCTAGGATTTAGCATTGGGCAGTCATTGCAGATCATCCACTCACCGGGGTGGCAACAGATATCTCCGGACAACGCCAGCCGGGCTGGCGGCCGGATCAGGCACCATGAGCCCTTCGAGCCAGCGTGGGTAGGGCACCGCAGCCTTGGTGTCTGTTCAGTCAGGCGTCTCGGACTCCGTGAAGGTCAGGTTTTCGTGCATTCTGATCGCTTCAGCGTGCAAGAAGTATATTTCTTAATGTGGGAACACCAGCTGAATATCAAAGGTCGTAAACAAGTGGCAGCGTTGCGGGCATAATTCGTAGATTAGCTGTATAGGAAGTTGTTGTATTACCGTTGAGGGCATAGAGTTCACGCCACAAGGTGGCACTGCTCCACGGTTTTCCCAAACATATACTGCCGGGAATTTGTTACATGACTACTGTCTGGCCACTTTATCCTCCATCCCAAGCATTTTGCAGATGGAAAGTGAATAAAGTAATGGATGTGTAAATTCTCCGGTTGGCCCAAAGGTATGTTTTCCTGTACACCATCGGGTGAGTTTGGCCTGCAATTCGGAAGCAAAGGCACAATTGCGTTAGTAGTGTTTACTTAATTATATTGCCAGGCAGCTGAACCGGACCTCAGCAGTTGCCACGTCGCTGCATTCTGGGCAAGGTCATGAAGTAGCCCTTCAGCGACACTGTGATGGTCTGAATTGATCACCCAGGGGGACCTCTTCAGAGGCACTACGCTTTGGCCGGTCAGCAGGCATTTGTGCTCCACGGTATTATGAGGGATGGTAGGTCCGGGAAGGCGGGATGGCCTTAAACTGGGGCGGTGCCGGGGCGCTTTATGTTTGAAATAGGGTGAGGTGCCGGGTGCGCCCAATGGCCGAAAAATTATGAGGTGCGCTGCGGCAGAAAGGCCCGGGCAGTTATGTTTTATGAAACCAACAATGGCTCAGTGAGCTGAACGCTCTTAGCGGCACCTGAGGTGTTTTGGCAGGTCAAAAGTTCGATTCCTCGCAGGTTTGAATCTGTGACTGACACCTGTTAACAGCTATAGCAGACAATGACCTGAATTGGTGTTGAGCAGGCTTAGCGTCTGTGCTTCTCCCCAGTAACCAATTGCAGCATTGCAGCTTGCAAGGTAAACGGGTAAAGACAGAAGATTGACAGAATTTTCGACATTTCTGGTAATTAAGTTGCTTTGTATGGCAGGCACGTGGCAGAGGTACGTTGTACAGCGGTGCAGGTAGGTGCACCAGGTCCACGTGAACGATCGAGGTTGCAAGGATAGATAGCTGGGGGGTCACTGGGAACAGCGATCCCGTAGACAGACCGCAATTCTTTTGCCTCGGCGAAGCACACTAATACCCCTGGGTCGAGTTACATGCACGATGCCACAGCTGGTATGACATGGTCTGACCTCCAAATGAAGGGTAGGAAGGTCCGCGGACCACTTCGCTGACTAGTATTCCCCTCATGTCGAGGCGGGTGTGATTTTTCGTACGGTATCAGGTTCCACTCCTGCAGCTGTGGGGAGTTGAGAGAGAGCACGGCACAGCACATCCGTGCTGCTCTGAACCTGGGGCACGTGCAGAGGATGCATTGCTATGGTTTGGGAGCGGTTTTCTCATACCAACTACAGTTCTGGCCGATGGGGGCACATATTGTCAGAAGCTGCAAGACACCATTTATATCAATGTTATTTACATTAAAAGGGGCCCAACGAACAGACAATAATCTGCACAATGCATTCAGCACTCTCGGACAGGGGCAGGACCAGTATGGAATTTGAACTGATTGGACTATGCTGTTAGTCCTCTCAAAATTTCACTGGCATTCATGAACGAATGAGGCCCCATCCACTGAGGGAAGGGTAGATGCAAAGATACGTCTGCGTATTTGGGAAATGCCCTTGTAGGTATTTACAAGGTAGCCACAGTTGTTGCTTCATTACCTCATGCAACTACCAAACGGTGACAAAGTGACATTAGGGCTTAGTCACCCTAGAATGATATGCACAAACTGGCACACGGTGCGTTAGGGTTGTGTCACACACAACTGGGGGGTGTCTCATGGGGCACACTCACTGTCTGTGGTAATGGTGCAGGATAATTATTGTTTTACTCTAGGAAACTGATCTTATGCTCAGGTTCTGTCTGCCTTTGCCACTGGTTACCAGCCCAATGGTGGGAAAGGACAATTTTACACTTACCCTGGGAATTACAACGCAAATAGAGGCGCTGCGAAATGCTGAGATTGTATGGGGCAATTTGGTTTGAGGGCCTTTATGAGGAACATTTGCTGGCACCATATAGAAACAGGTACCATGTACACTGGATGGGCATTCCTCTGCAACCAAGGGCAGGTTTCAGGTTGCTTCAGTTAAGACATTTTCACCTGCGCTTTAGCCAGGGCGGCAGGCGGGTGGTGGTGGTAGTTGTCATCGAACAAGTGTGCTGCGGTGCAAAAAAGTTTGGGAAACACTGCGTTCGAGCCAAATGGTGACAGGGTATTATAGACCATTTTGCATTCCCAATATTCAGGAAAGGGCAGGTATTTGCACAAGATGTTCCCCTCTGGTTCCCACAGATTTGTCTGCCCCCCGGGTTATTCTTCAATGGGCTAGAACCTGAGACTGGAAGGGGCATCTTCTGCTACCGGTGTCCCAAATACATTGATAGTCAACGCTGGGGTAGTTGTACCATGAAGGGCATGATTACTACTTGGGTTTTCCCTAAGTTTTGGGGTCAAACTAGGTGTGAGCATTAGTCTAGAGTCCTTGGGAAGCATCCTGCATTCCTTCAATACAAGTAAGGGTAGTTAGCGATAGATAAGTATCAGCGAGTAGGTAACAGACACCGGCTGTTCAGCGACATCGTGCCCCGGGGGCACGCGCACGTCACAAACACAGAGCAGCAACCAGAAGGGTGCCAAGTGGCAAAAACCAGTAAATAGGTTTAAGATGTGTGTCTCTGGCATTACAGCTGTGTGAAGCCAGTATCATTTAGAGGTACGCCCAGGTGAAAATTGGGTGCTTCTTAAGGTTCTCATGACCAATGTGGTTTGTGCGGATCCACTGAGAGTGTACTGCAGCTAACATGAAACTGGGAATCTGGGATTCTGACACTTTTGTGAGTTTGGCAGCAGGCAGGTGGTGGTAGTTGTCAGCTAACAAGTGTGCTGTGGCGCAGTAAAGTTTGGTTAACACTGCATTAGTGCCATAGGGCGACAGGGTATCATATACCTTTTGGAGTCCCAAGATTCAGGAAAGGGTAGGTGTTTGCACAGTTGTCCCCCCCTGGTTCCCACAGACTTGTCCGCTCCCTGGTTATCCTTCTATGGGCTAGAACCTGAGACTAGAAGGGGCATCTTCTGTGACCGGTGTCCCAAATATGTTGATAGTCATTGCTGGGGTAGATGTACCTTGAAGGGCGTGATTACTTCGCGGCCTGTCCCAAGTTTTGGGGTCAAACTGGGTTGGAGTATTAAGTCCACAGTCCTTAGGAATCATCTAGCTTTCCTTCAGTCCAAATAAGGGCAGTTAGCGATACATCAGCGAGTGGGTAACATACCCAGTTATCAGCGACTTCATGCCCCGGGGGCTTGCGCACTTCACATAAACACAGAGCTGCAACCAGTAGGGTACCAAGTGGCAGAATCCAGTAAATCGGTTGAATATTGTGTCCCTCTGGTCTACAGCTGTGTGGATCCGGTCTCATTGAGGGGTACGCCCAGGTGGTAATTGTGTGCTTCTTAAGGTTCTTATTACCAATACGGCTTGTGGCAGCACACCACGCGGATTGTTTAAGGGTCATCCTGGGCTGCATTTACTCAGCCCAGTAGGAGCATTACAGCTTGATGGAGCCAGTCCCATTTAGTGGTACGCCTGGGGTAAAATGGTGTGCTCCTTAAGGTTCCCATGACCTAGGCAGTGTGTGGCATCTCCCACATCAAGTGTTAGGCACTGGATTACAGACAGTGCGCCCTGTATCGAATCAGACAGATTCTCTGAGCAAGTATGCCTAGGGGGCTTCACCAGAGGGAGCTGAACGTTCAAAATTTCCATAAGGAATAATGGATGCAGGGCAAGTGCGGGAGGGCAGCCATGGTCATTGTCTCATACGCCTGTTATGGACATCCCTGTGCGCATGGATTTAGCAAGTAAAGGGACTGTGCCAGGGTTAAGCATAATCCCCCTTGCCCGTATAGCCTAAGCTGGCAAGCGGGGGTAGGAACGGTCTTCTAACATGTGAGCTGCTGTTCCAGAGATGGGAGACACGTGTCCAGTCACACACGGTGCTAGATGGGCGGCTGCCAGTGTGATCAGAAAATAGGTGGGGCATCGTGTGCCAGGGTGTCTGAATCTGTCCCGCCCTGAGTGGGACGGGGCTGAGTCATGTGACGCAGTGGAAATTTGCGGCGTGAGGTGAATAGTGCTTGGCACAACTTTACAGGCATAAAGGGTGTTTTTGTTTCATCAGACACTAGCTGATCCAAGCTAACGTCTAGGGCTATTGGGATATAGATGGGGCATCGACAACCAGTAGGGATGTTCTCTTTCATCTAGATTTGCAGGAGGCTCTAGACAGGAGAGTTAGCGGACAAGACTATAGCTATTTTGGTGGGGGGCTCTGGCGGCAACGGTGGCCGCCTCCAGAGCTGTGGCGGAGTTACAGGGCGATCTGGAAGCAAATGGGTACCATAGGGGGTGCCAGAGCCCAGGAGCCTCATGGGAGGTTCCTGACAAACCGTGTCGGCGCCCCTTAGTCCTTCGGGCGGTTGTGGGCCTGAACAACCGGGGGCTTGCCTGGCTACGCTCCGCCCTGAATGGGGCGTGAGTAATAAGGGACCGTGATCCGGGAAGAGGATCACCAAAGGGGCAGCATAGATGGGGTTCGCCACAGTGCTGCTTAGCTCATCAGGCGGGCAGGCGGCCCAGATGGTTGCCTGCCCTTGGATCGCCCGTAAGATAACCCACCATATTACATAACTGTGTATGTAATAAACCTGCAGCAGTTTTTACCCAAACAAAATTTGTGTGGTGTGTTTTATTTATGGGTAGAACATGCATGCTATTGTGGGGGAGTGGGGAGTGTTGCCTACTGCTGGTGCTATGCGGCTGCCCTAGAAGGGCAGGGCCTCTAGTGCAAGGCACCGGAACACCCCCCTTCTTCTAAGTATGGGGACCCCTCGGGGAGGAGTCCCCTTACTCTGGCAGCCAGGGGCTGCAGCGCGCAGGGCGCGTCATTTCCGGGGTGCGAGGAACGGGGGTATATAGACCTCCCCCACCCACTGGCCTTCCTCTTTTGCGCCCTGGACACGCCGTCTCCCACCCTACCGCTTACCCGGCATGGAAGCAGCGGGGGTGGCATAGAATGTTGTAATGTTGTTCTTTTTCGTTGCAGGCGGAGTTACAGGGCGATCTGGAAGCAAATGGGTACCGAAGGAAGGGTACCTCTGCGCGGCACCATAGGGGGTGCCAGAGCCCAGGAGCCTCGTGGGAGGTTCCTGGAAATCCGTGTCGGCGCCCCGTTAGTCCTTTGGACGGTTGTGGGCCTGAACAACCAGGGGCTTGCCTTGCTACGCTCCGCCCTGAAAGGGGCGTGAGTACTAAGGGACCATGATCCGGGAAGAGGATCACCGAAGGGGCAGCACAGATGGGGTTCGTCCCAGTGCTGCTTGGCTCATCAGGCGGGCCGGCGGCCCAGATGGTTGCCTGACCTTGGATCGCCCGTAAGATAACCCACCATATTACATAACGGTGTATGTAATAAACCTGCAGCAGCTTTTACCCAAACAAAATTTGTGTGGTGTGTTTTATTTATGCGTAGAACATGCATGCTATTGTGGTGGGGTGGGGAGTGTTGCCTACTGCTGGTGCTATGAGAAGGACCTGCTTACTCAGAGCTCTAGAGGCGCTCCTGTTACTTAGCCACGTGTTAACCCTCTGTCTGCCGGCCGGTGTCTCTTCCAAGGCTTGAATGGGTCTTGGATTTTTAGTCGCTCTGCTGTGCCTGGGAGGCAGTGCGGTCAGACCATGTGCACTTCACTGTAGTGTGGACAATTAACTCTACAGCACATCAAGGGATTGCCAAGATTTGAATTGCTTTTATTTTTTGTTGTGCAGCCATTGTGAAGTTTGCAAAGCTTTTCGAATGACCAATTCCCTGTTTACAAAAAGATCTGTAGCAGATTATCACACAAAACCTTACTCTGCAGAAGTAACTTTTTAGCAATTTTGTTTTAAATTCTTATTGTACACAGAGACGCTTCCTAACAGGTGAACTTTCGAGCACTCTGCAGCACCACAGCATCGATCAGCATCACCACAGCATCACTCAGGGCCAGCACAGCATCACTCAGGACCAGCACAGCATCACTCAGGACCAGCACAGCATCACTCGACGCCACCACAGCATCACTCAGCACCATTACAGCATCACTCAGGAATACCACAGCATCACTCAGTACCACCACAGCATCACTCTGCAGCGCCACAGCATCAATCACCATCACCACAGCATCAGTCAGCACCACCACACAGGACCACCACAGCATTCCTCAAGGCCAGCACAGCATCACTCAACGCCACCACAGCATAACACAGGGCCAGCACAGCATCACTCAACGACACCACAGCATCACCCAGTGCTTCTTACACTTTTTAATTACAACTTCTCAGCATGCTGCACAGCAGCCACACTTCTCTACTGCACAGCTTAGAAACATTGGCAAAGTCAACAGCTCTACCTAAACACTTATAAGGCCCCCCAATGCATAGCCGATAGGTCTCGCCTTTAGGATATTATAAGTGTTTAGTTATCCAGCACAATATCCTTGATTAAACAACATCAAATGTTGCATGGCTAAACACTTATAAGGTCCCAAAAGCGAGACCTATTGGCTATGCCAATGCTTGTTTAACTGTGCCAAAATGTCACCTTTTAAACATGGTAGAGTTCATAAACATAAGCAGATATGCTATCTTATCGTAAGAAATTTGTATAGCACATTCTCACAATTTGAATGATCCTGAAGCACTTTCGGAATCTGGTTGCCCCTTATGGCTCTTGGATTTGTTGTAACCAAAGTAAGTGTGACCTGTTAATGTATTTGATTGCATTTTACATTGTTTATGGATGAATCAATTTAGAAAGTGGACTGCCAGGTTGTTTACTTTTTTCACAGATTCTTCATTATTGCCCTCTAAATTAAGCCCTGTGCCTTAGGGGTCTCTGAACGCCTGAGCCTTAAGTAAAATTCATAAGCAGGATCATTCTTTGAGAGCAATATTTTCAGTTGAATGATATAGGAGCTATCAGAGCTCCAGGAAGATGTCTGACAAAGCATTACAAGCACAGGTAGTTATAACCTTGTCCAGCAATGGTAACATACTCAACAGTTCATTTCTCAGGCATGGCAAACAGATGTGCACTCATTATACATGTAATACCTTCTTCCTGATACACTGATAACATTTTTGTTAAAATCTACTCTTCCCACTGCAGCTGCAACCATGAGAGTTACTTGCAAATGCCAGAACTAGACTATCATATCTCACTCCCTAGTCTTCCCAAGCCATCCATAGGTGAGCTCTGCAAAATACCCTTAATAGTTAATCAAAGCAGCTTGTGCATTTATTGATCCAATAGTAATGCATTCAAGTGACATAAGAAAGAAGGATCCAGTTTTGATTTTGTATTTGTGGCCTAGCTGCCAGCAAGTCCACGTGGAACACACCTTATGGTTCATTTAAACTCATTAGTGCAGGTGTTGGATTCTGCAAGACACTCAGGAGTGCTACTCAGGCCTGTGAAAAGGAACTGGATCACAGGAGGATGGGAGAAAACCTTACAGGTGGTTCAGTAGGGCTTGTAGATCAAGTACCTAAGGGTAAACAGACTTCTCCTTTCACTTGGAAATCTATGCAAAATAGAGTTTAGGACACTGTGAGATCTTCTAAGATCCTTCCAACACCCTGTTGTTCACTATGCACATGCTGAGAAGAGAACGAAAGTGACTAGTGTCCCTGAGTGCCCATGCAATTGTGTAAACACACCTGGAGGGTAGAATGTCTTCTCATGACAACAGCACAGACAGTGCAGGAAACTGAATGAAATATTCTGGGCTCCCGTGAAATGGGAGTAAAAAATTGCCAGCAGAAGGGAGCTAGAGTCATGAGGGCGGAGCCATGAAGAGCAGAGTTTGACTGTCAACTTACATTTTTTTTTTAACTCTGCCCCAGGGAACTTGACAACAAGAGCACATGTGATAGTATATCCCTTCTGGTTTACTTAATTGGTCGCATGACATTATAAAATATCTTACGGGCTAAAGGACCCGCAGCAGAGATCTTTGCCTATCCAAAAATGTCCATTGTGTGATAACAGTAAGCTAACACTGGAAGTTAATGCTTTGCTGAAAACATCTGTTTGGAAGATGCTGCACTTGCTACAAAGATTGACATACTCATCCAAGCCGAAGCCATAAATGTGGAAAATTCAACTATTCAGAAGTCTGTTTAGCACATTCCTGTTCATCTCAGTTTATAGCCCTTCACACCCCTTTCTGCCCGACTGGTTATATCATGGCGCACACATTTAGTCTTAGAGGCGTAATGGAAGTTTCTTCAAGGCGACCATTTTTGAACTTCTTCTCAGGGCAAAGGAAAGAAACAAGCAAAAGGAGTAGAAAATACATGGACTGGGGGAAGTTCTCAAACTATTTCAGGTGTGCGCAAAAACCAGTTTGTTGTCGCCACAAGGATGTGCTAGTAATAGCCTCTGGTGCTACACCGTCCTGAGCAACATCACTGACAAGAAGCTAAGGGCCCGATTCACAAATCCGTGGAAACTTCTGAATTCAGCTGAGGTTTGCAGATGACTTGATTTAAAAGTGTAAATTCAAATTTGGAAATAAAAAAAACATGAATTTACTCTACTGAACGGACTTACGTATAAAATCTACCCCGTTATAAGTGTGAGTTAATGTGGGCATAAATGACAGAGGTACCATTTTGCAAGTTAAAAAAGCGTTTCTTACTCACAGAAGGGTTGTTATGAATTATCGCAAAGGGACGACCTCTTCAAATTGTGATTTATAATTTAATTTATCAATGGTTTGTGAATACAAATGCAGTTGCAAAACATTGAAAAGTTACTGACACCTCAAGCATGGTGGTAATTGAGTTGCAAAGGGAGGCCCTGACTGTCCTTTGAGAGTCATTTCACTAAGCTTCAGGGGGGGGGGGGGGGGTTGGAGTTACAAGCACTGCTGCAGGGGACCTTTTCCCCCTGAGGTGCTCCTAAATAAGAAAGTTAGGGCTGTATGTATCAACGCTTTTTGTGTTCGCAAACAGGCCAATTCTCAGAATCGGCCCGTTTGCGAACACAAAAATGCATTTTCAGATGTATCAAATATTTTGATTTCACAATATGGGTATTCGCAATTATTTTTACCTAAATTGCGAATGCATTTAGGGAATCGTTATTTGTGATTCCCTAAATGCTATTCTTGTAGCCATCGCAAATTGCGATATTTCTTTAACCTCTTCAGTGCCCATGACGAGATAGTCATGGGCACGGTCGCGCTCTGCCCATAACGAGACTATCTCGTCATGAACCCCACCCACTAATGTAACGCCCGGCACAGGAGGGGGAAAGGGCATGGCACAGAAGGGGTTAAGGAATCGCAAATTGCCACCAACTTTAAGTTGGTGGTAATTTGCGATTTCCTAGAAAAATTCACTTTTTTGCATTTTTCAAAGTGCCCTTAGGGCATGTATGTGCGCCACATGTGCACACATCCACATTCCAGGAGTGCAACAAGGTGTCCTTTTGGAACCCTTGCACCCTTGAAATTGCATGAGCAATTTGCGAGTACCTATTTGGTACTTGCAAATTGCGCATGCAATTCCCATTCATTCCTATGGGCCTGTAGGCCCATAGAAATGAATTGGAAGCCATTCCTTATTTGCGACTCACAATGTGCAAGTCGCAAATAAGGAATGAGTAGGAATCGCTATTTTAAATGCGAGACCTACATACATTGCATTTTGCGAGTCCTTAATAGGGAATCGGTAAAATTCCCTATTAGGGACTCGCAAAATGCAATGTTGATACATATGGTCCTTAGGCACATCTTTTTAATAAAAAAATGTTTCCTGTTTGAGAATGCAAATGCAAAGATAATGGTCTGCTGTCCTTACAGGCCACTATTCTTGTATTCACTGCTATTTTCAGGAGCTCGCTAAACTAATGTTCATTAGGTATGTTATTTTGCGACCCCCGGCAAATGTGCAAATTGTTTTGTAACCTCTTAGTACATAGGTCGCATCGCAAACTATAGATCCATTCGCAAACCAGGTTTGGTAATGGTTCTGAATACACGAGAACCTAAATCTTTATCGGCTGAGAGTGAACATTCTTTGGCGTGGATGATATGGAAAGTTGGTGAACACCCACAAACATTTGTGGGTGTTCTCAATCTTTCATATGGCCCAATCACACACTGTAAATGTTAAAATATGTATTATTGTTAAGGACAGGAGTAAATCCCCACCATTGGTAAGAAGGGTGGGGGAACACCCTAAAATTGTGGGTGGGTCAGTGCTTTATTTGGAAAAGAGTGAGTGCCGTTGCTCAGAACTCTGCTCAGTAGCCCAGGTAAGTGCTATTTGCGCATGAAATTTACCTCATGACTCTTTAATCCAAATACCAGGCCCTCTGTGCCCTTTTATCTCACTCTTGGGGGTTCCTGCTTTCTCCCTTTCTGGCGGGTTTTCTATCCTTCTCTTCCTCCTTCTTTCCCTTTTGTGGGTTTTCTCTCTTGCTCCCGGTAAATGTCTAATGAGAAAAAACAAGTGCTGTGTCCCCAAAAAGAACTGCCTGTGGTCTACGGCGACCACTGGATAGAATTCACAGTGCAGTGGGGAGGCACAGATAACCACAGAATCAATTAACTCAAGTCTGAAATCTACACTTAACCGCTGCAGACCTGTAAAACATGCAAAGTATTTATAGCAGAACAACTTTCGAAGTTTCCTTTCCAACTAAGGTAAAAAAAGGAATGATTTACAAGGGAGAATTTGACGCCAGGTTTAGCCGATCAAAAAGAAAGCGTTCTTGGAATTCCACACTGTATATATTTGCAGAAGTGGGGAGAAACTCTGTTGTGTGACAACACATGAACATGGCTGGAATTCAAAGCAAAAGAATATATAATGTTAATGTGTCATTCATTAAACGTGAGGGGATGCTGACGTTTGCATGCTGGCTAACTATCGTCACTATACAAAAGTCACAGATAGACAGCGGCATGCAGATCTCTTGCCGGGAAGGTTTATGGGGGATTTTATCTACAACTAGAAAGAGATGCCTTTTCCAGTTGCCACAAAGTGTTATATATATATTTTGGACCGTGAGGTGCATTTCTCCTGCTTCCGCTGTATTCAGCTGAAGTTGGTTATTGGAATGGGGAGTATACCTAAATTACCTCATCACCATTATATTGACACAGCTCTAGATCCAATTTGGTAGCTGTGCAGTTACAGTAGTAAATCTTGCATTTGCAATTTGTGTCAGGTTGGAGCAACACCTGATGTAATGGGTCACATTAATGTACTTGGTTATTTCGAGAGGTTCCCTTGGATTTGGGCACTTATTCCTGGCTCCTACTGAAGCCTTTAGTTATAGTGCCGAAAGCTCTGCTTCGTGTTTGTTGATATCACTTTGCTATTAAGGTGTCTTTATTGCGTCGCCCTGGTCCCCAGTTGTTTGTTAGGACTAAGGGCTTCATTTAGAATTTGGTGGAGTGGGAGGACCTCTTGAAATCGGCCCACTCTATTTAGAGTCTAGGAAGTACTATAGGCTTATTTACAAGACCCTTTTGCCACCGGTGCGTCACTTTTTGTGACGCACTGCTGGTACAAACTCCTACCCATATTTACATGGCAGGTAAAGCCAACCTGCGTGGCTTTTCTTGTCTTTTTCAATATGGCCCCTTCTCACTCAACACTCTGCGTGAAAGGGTCATGACATGGGTGTTGCTGTGGGTGTTCACACGCAACAACCATGTATTCTGCCACATTTCCATATTTACGAGAATTCATAAACCTGGAAATGCATCATATGCTACGGCACCCCAGTGGTGGCATAGTGAGGCTCAACGAGGAGAAATGTTTACATTTCTCCTCGTTTGTTGCTCTTTCTAGGGGTGCTGCATTCTATACCACACATAGGAAGAAGAAATCCCCTCTTTTTAATATTTTGTTATTGTTTTTGTGCAGGAAGGTACCCCTTCCTGCACTGAAACAATCTTCCCGCAACGCAGGCACCCTTGCACCATGGCACAAGGGTGCCTGCATGGCGCATCTCATCCAATTGTAAACCTTCGCAGAGGAACGCACAGGGAAGCATCATATTGTTGTAAATATGATGTATCCCTGTGTTTTGATGTTTAAAAAACTTTATTGAATTCAGTATATACTACATATCGACCAAATACAAGAACTATATTGGTAAACCAAAATGAATATGCCGCATTAGAAATCTATAAAAAAGAACCATAAAAAGTCTTTATAAATTAGCGATTGCCTTCAACCTGATTAGTTGAAATTGGAAAACATCAGATAAGCTATCATACACAATGTGGTGAGACTCGGTGATCTTTCATCATAAGTTAGATACTATGTATGCCACTCAATGCTCATCTGTTCATAACGTGCAATTACTATGGTTACCACTTTGTACATATCTCAACAAATTTGGTAGTGATAATCTAAATATTTTACCTGTATCTTCTGAGAATTGTCATCCTCCATGAAATTTATCTCTGTCTTTCTTTTAAACTTTAATTATTTCATTGGATATGTTAAAATGTATATTGTTAATTATATGAAATTATCTTTGAGGCAACTTACTGTCATTATGGTTATTATTGATGACTCATAATATGATCTTTCCTATGTCCTCCCTTCCTCCTTCTCCCTTCTCTCTTTTTCCTCTCCCCTTTTCAAAATATGTATCCCTGTGTTTTGAAAGAGCCACAGCGCTGCGGCACCTTCTTGTAAATAAGCCCCTACCTATATTTATGCTTCCAGAGTCTCCACTAGCTCAGCACCTGCTTTGACCTGGCGATCGTCCACAAAGGGGCTGTTAGGCTAAAGTGAGCGTTGCCTTGCTCTAATTAAGGACGTAGACCCATCTTTTGTTTTACCTACCTGGGACTGCCATTTCAGGCCTGGCAGTCCCATACAAGTAAAACATACTATGTACCCTATTATCAGGGAGAAATCTCTCTGCATGTTAGGGCCATAGTGTTTTTTTAGTTTTCAAAAAACAAATTCACACTTTGGGAGTTTGTTTCTTGAAAACAAAAATAAAATTACAGAGTAGGTCATCAAACTTGACACAGTTCAGCAAAGCTTCAATGCCCATTGGCGCCAGTAGCTCTGCTGAAGGCACAGCAATCCATGCCTGATTGTTAATGATCTCCAAGTATGGCGTGTAGTCCTCCTCTAGGGGAGCAGATGCCATAGCCTCCCCACACCTGGTTGGATGGCGAGCTGCCATCCAGGGTCTAAGTGACTCTTTTAGTCAGTTTTGGGGTTTTTAAAAATCTCCAGGAGGCTGTAAGTTATGGCAGTCCTGTTGTATCCTCGAACTCTGCTGGAAAAATCCACCAATTCATAGGCACGTAGGTCACAACATTTTTTTGACACATCTGTTTACTGTTTTAATTTAATACCAAACATAGTTAAACGTGAAGCATTGGCACCAACTACAGTGGTGTCTCATTACCCCACACATGTAAGGAGTCACAATCATCTTCTCATCAATAGAATATACAATATGGCATTTGAAAACAAGCATTCCAGGCATCAGTATGTTTAGAAGTCCAAGTGCTCCATATGCTCTGGTGTACACATGCACACCCCCTCTATATGTAAATCTCTTTCTCTCAACTAAGGTGGCGGGTCAGTTGATCTCCACTAGCTAGCAAAATCTCCTTGTCCGCAAGAAACCCAATGCCCACCATTATCCTCTGGGTTTGAAAACTAGCCCAACCCTCCATAACTACAAGGAGTACCACTCTCGGGTCTATAGCATTGGGTATTGGTAGTATTTTAACTAGGGAATCATGTATTTTCTACCAATAGTTGGCAATGACAGGGCATCTCCAGATCGTATAATAAAATGTCCCTTCTTAATCACCACTAAATGTGCACTCCAAATTTGGTGATCTTCCCCTTTTCCAGAGTCACTCAGGGCTATATTTTATCTGGTAGAAAACATTTAATTGAATTAACCTTAGGTTAGAGGGAACAGTAAGAGATCGGACAGCGATTCTGGCTTCCAGTCATTCGTAGGTCAAACCTTTCTTCAGGGACTTTGGTGCCTTGTTGAGATCTTCCAGAGGCCAAAAACTGGTGAAGTTCCCCTCTTGAACATGTTTGAAAAGTCACTTCTTTTCTCCCCTACTCCTCCTGCCTTGTGAGCAAGACACCTATGGACTGCATCTCTATCCAGCCAGGGCTCCCACAGGATCTAGTGCAGTACACTCCCAACTGGACAGCTGTTTCTGCCACACAAGATTGAGCCATTCTTCAATCTCCCAGTGGAAGTACAGGAGGTCTGTCAACTGACCCTTGGAGATCAGTTCATGTCTCTTGGTTCAAGTAGAAAGCATGATACACTTCAGTCATTTTCAAAGGCAGGTCAGGCAGAATGATTCCGTCTTTTGATTCTTCGCGAAGTCCAGGAGTTTTTGGATAAGCTGCTCAGGGATAGACCAGACGACGCCTCAACTTTATCTTGTGTAATAGCCTTTGATTGGTGACAACTCATGACTTAGTCTCCATCTCACATTTGCTTGTCAGCAGTCTAACTCAGAAGCCTTTGTTAAAAATGGCTTCTCAGTCAGTTGAATGCTTTATTCGGTATGTACAAGTACAACCATATAGCAACATACATTAAAACAGTAAAGAATCAAATATGAAAGTTAAATAATGAAACATCTAAAATTACATCACTATCCATACCAATATTGTTAAATCAGTAAAGTATATCACTTTGTGTACAGGGTTAAATGTAATCATTAGGTACATTCTAGTAGTAGTTATTAAGGGGGGAGTTAATTCAGTTTAGACATTTAGCAACAGTTTGTTTGTAATAAAAATTTGTGCAAATGCCAATACAAAAATAAATACACAACAACAGTGTAATTAACAGTAAATCACCAATAGTCGTAAAATATAATAGCCAGCGGGTGAACAGGGATAACGAAAGGAGGGAATCATATAATAATTGATTTCCTGTGCCAGGTACATTTTAAAATATAGGTGGCCACGCGATAGCACACATTCGGGGAAGCCAAATCAAACAACAATTGTATTGCGGCTCTTGTATTGTATATCTTATATTCTAAAAATAGTTGCTTCAAATAAAACTTTCTAAAACCAGTATAAAAATTACAAAAGAGTAAAAAGTGACAGATGCTCTGTTTAGATTTCCCATCGCATGGGCACAGACATAACCCGGGTTTTTTTACAGTTGGGAAAGCCACCAAATGGTGGACTATTCCCAGCCTCAGGCGTGCTAGAACGAAGCGATGAGAATTAATACTAACAAATGTAAGATAGGGTGGGAGTCTTGTACTAAGGTTGTACTCCAAGTATAATTTGAATGTACTTTGCATTGCATACTCCTTCGTTCTGGTCCCTTTTGCATGGTCCAAATAGGTGGTTTTAAGGTTACGCTTTGTTAAAACCGATGTTGTTAAAATATCTTTAAAAATATCCTGGCCAAAGAGAGTCTTATACCAGGAGTGAATATGTTCTAGCCAGGGGATTTTCGAATGCCAATCTAGTTTAATACAATCCAAAATTACTTCCTGGGTAAACCTAGTTTCTTCTTTGGCCCATATGGACCGCCATAGGGACAAGGGACGCAATGCAATCAGATCTGCGACATAATTTATGCCTAGCTCTCTGTGGGTAATCTCGTTTGAGGCAGAAGCGGGGAGGCATAATAATCGTTTCAGGTACTTGTTTTCCTCTTGCTGGATGGACAGAGCAATCTGACGATTATATCCCCATATCCCTGCTCCATACAAGGCAGAGGACATACACCTTGAATTATAGATGGAAATCATTTCTCGGATTCTACGACCCCCCAATTTGGAGGCGAATCTGAAGATGCAATTTGTATTTCTGGTCATCTTCAGACCAACACAGGATTGCTCGTTTACCCATCTCCCATCACCTGAAAAGGTAATACCTAAGTAGCAGAAATGTCGGACTGCCTCAAGTTTATCCCCATCTAAAAAGAATGACTTGTTTTTCAATATTTTCTTGCCACAAGTCATGGTCATAGTCTTACCCTTGTTAATTTTAAGCTTTCTGCCCTGAATAAAAATATGAAACTTCTCAATTAACTTTTGCAACCCATTCGCAGTCCTGGAAATCAGGACCGCGTCGTCCGCATGTAATAGGACGGGTATTTGCTTTCCATTAATGATGGGAGCATCAGCATAAGATTCTTGTAAAAATTGATCAACCTGATTTATAAAAAGTGAGAATAAAAGGGGGGCAAGCACGCACCCTTGTCGGATCCCTCTACCAATTTTAAAAAGGGGGGTGCATTCGCCATTTGTTCCGAATCTAACCTTACTTGAAAGATTACTATACATTCTGGCCAAGAGGTGGATGATTTCAGGTGGTGCACCCATGTCAAGTAGTACTGGCCAGAGCAGTGCGTGTTCCACTAAATCAAATGCAGAACTTAGATCGGCAAAGCACATAAACAAATTCCCCTCCTTGGCTTTAGTGTACTTGCCGATGATAAGTTCAAGGTTCACGCACTGCTCCATAGTTCCTAGACCCCTTCGGAACCCGAACTGAATAGGCGAAAGAACATTATTGTCCTCGGCCCAGGTCTCTAATCTCACCAGAAGTATACGACTCAAAATCTTTAACGACGAGTCTAAAAGTGAAATTGGGCGATAATTTCGTGCTTCCGCCCTAGAGCCCTTTTTGAAAAGAGGTGCTAAGATGGATTGACCCCATGAGGTTGGTAACTCGTCCTCGATTGCTGCATTAAAATAACGGGTTAAAATGGGGGCCCATAAACAATTTCAGATTTGAAAAAGTCCACGGGGACGCCATCTGGACCCGGGGCTTTCCCCCCCTTACTCTTTTCAATTGCCACAGTCACCTCACTTAAAGTCACCGAGAACAGTAATTTCTCCCATTTAAAACAGGTTGGAGTATCAGTTAAAACATTAGAATTAAGAACGGAAGTAAAATCAGAGGTAAAATCGGAATTAAAAATCCCAGTGAAGTGAGCTATCCAGGCCTGACAACTGACATGCGAGGTTAGTTCAGGGACGTTGTCATTCTTCAGGAATGGACTATTTATGGTGTCCCAAAAAAGTTTATGATCTTTAGTATCTGCAGCCAGATCTAATTTTTCCCATGCCGCATCCTGCAATTCCTTCTTCCTAATAGAAAGTGCAGTTTTATAATTATGGCGCTCTTCCCTGATCTTACAAACGTCTCTTGGAGTGGCATCAAGTGAGGTTTTTAGCCTTTTTAATGACTGAGCACAATGGACATCAAACCACACCGCCGTAACTTTCCTTGGATTCCGAGGTTTGTGTGTCAGGGACTTCTCAATGGTTTTTGAAATAATTAGGAATTTGGATAACAGAATTCGTGGGCATGGGTCCAGCAATAAACAATACTCAACCTCTCCATAACAGTTTGTGATCACATTGGCAACAAGTTTAGTGGGGTCAACTTTTGTCCATTTCACTCTCATCCCATTCGGTCTTTCTGCAACAATATCCTGAATTGGTTGACCAAAGGTATTCCTTTTGATTCCCCAACCCAATAGTTCAACGGTTACACTGTTGTGATCACTGACCTCTTGTTCAATCACCCAAACATTGATATAAGCTACAGAGCAAGATATCATAATATGATCAATAAATGATTGGCTGTTCCTACCATGGAATGTCGGACATCTAACATTGTTTTTGTTCTTATTACATTCTAGGAGGTCCAGGTCATATTTGGCCAATAGGTTATTCAGAGCACTACCATAGTTGTTATGCGGGAAATGATTATATACACATGTTGTTTCCCTTCCCGAGTACTCCTCCCTATGGCCACACGCCCCCTTGAGTGCATAAGTACATGATTTAATGTTAAAATCTCCCACCCATATGATGGCAGCAGGTTTGGGTGTACTCAATAAAAAGGCATCAATGGCCTGCTCTATGTCAGAAATAAACTTTCCCTGTTTGTGCCCGGCAATGTTGTTATAAAAGTTCACTATTATTAAGTCTCTGTATCCACTATGGATCATACGCAGAACCGAGGCATGTTCACCTAGAACTACATGATCACTAACACAGAACTCAGTCAGTGCAGTGGATATCAGGGTCACGAGTCCACCCTTGGCTCGACCAGCTTGGGATGCCACAGCCCTCAACATGTACTTCAGCCCTATCCCAAGTTTCTTGCAGGCAAATAATATCATAACCTTGTTTGATAAAGTCAGCCCATATGGGGGTGTTTACCTTAGAGGCTAGCCCGGCTATATTCCACGTAATAGCCCTAAGGTTCTCTTCTAAGGCTATTTGGGATGAGTTAATAACTATTGTGGCCGATGGTATAGTTGGATTTATCATGCATTTTTCGGCAGTACATATGGTGGTATCTAACACAGTTGGGTCATTAGAAGTTCTTATAGTAATGTTTTCCACATCCTGAAGAGACCCATCACTGCTTTGAGGGTCATCAACCACATTGAGTAACACAGTAACGTTCCCCACAACTCCACCTCCAATTTGACTCTCCCTCTTCCCCTGCCCGCACTGTAATTTTCAATCACAATCATCCATGTTGGAAAAAACATCAAACCTGTTCCCTAATTCTAAAGGTGTAAAAGGCCTCAGGTGCTCCATTCTCCGAATGTTGTTATTCCTGTGGCCACTAAAGGGAACCATATTCCAACCTTGGTGATCGATTCGCTGATTTGATGCATAAAGGGCAGTGGGGTCATTTGTATAAACTGAATGATTTTTCCTTACATAGGATGTGGGGAAAACCAAGGACCTGGGATAAAAATAGGTCAAAGATCGAGGGCGGATTTGGCTATTACCATTGCCCAGGGGCCAGTTCAATATAAGAGCTACCGCTTCTGGGTCTCTGACATTAATCAGAACTATATCTCCATCGGCGTCTTTATTCCTTCCACCAAGCCATGGGAGACGTCTAACATGCAATATCTCACCGTTTACTTTCCTATTTATAGGTCTATATGTTCTTAACCAGTGGATAGTTTTGTTTTTTAGCTGGGCGTAATCCTCACTCTTATTATCAGCTAAAACAGGAACCCCAATCAACACCACCACTAAGGGTGCAGCTTCTGGGGGTAAATCAACCCGAAGACCATGAATCCCAGGGACCCCCTCCAACCTTGGGTTATCCTGCGCCTGAACAGTACTCCCTACTGGGGCAATACTGGCTTCCTCCACCAAATCCATAACGGGCTTACTAACTAAATGTCCCTTATGCAACAAAGGTCCATTTCTGCCCTGATCCGGGGCTAGGTGGCCCACAGTCTGCATTACATTCCTACTGAGATCAGGAAGTTCCCTAGGTGGATTTATAAGGGGGGCTCCAGCCTGTTTACTGGTACCATCCGTTGTAACCTTACCTACAACGGCCATATTTCTCAATGTAGATTCGATGTTCTCTAGCCTGTACTCCAGCTTCCTTAAGGTGTCAGTAATGGGTAAAAGGAGAATACTAATCATGTCCCCCAGTTGGGGTAAAAAATCCAAGGGAATAGGCGCCTGTGGGATGTCTACAGCTGATAGAGCAGGCTCTGGGGGGGTCACAACAGGGTTCACAGCCATTAAACAGGTACTAATGGCCGCCGTCTGGCTATGATCTGGCCCAATTAATGACCCTGAAACAGACCCATTAGAAAGATAGTGGCCAAATTCAGAATGCTGTGTCCTGGGGCCATTGATCACCCCCACCCTACGCCTTTTTTTCCTGGGAGGGGGGCCGTGAATAATCCCCTTTTTCTGGTTCTTAGCCTTTTTTCCTACCCCCCGTCCCACAAGCCGCGTATTGAGAATTTTAGAATGACTTATGGCATGTGGGGGGAGAGAATCGCTGATAACCTGAACACTAGGGACACAGTTTGTGGGCGAACAATCACGTAACAATAGCGGAACACCCTCTTGCGAGAGGGGGGTGTCGTTTACACCATTACTACCACTATCGACAACAGGTATGTTTGGGGAAGCAACCTCTGGAGCTCTACGTTTCATGTTATCAATAGACCGACGACGTTCTAGTCTGCGCTCCTCCAAGGTAGTGTCCAGCTCCTTATCCGTTATGAGAGGTTTTTTAAAATATCTGTCAAGGGGGCCATTTACCACTGGGCTTGGTTTCTCCCCAGGCATAACATTCTCACTAGAGGCCATGGCAATATTTAAAATGAAGAAGAAGAAACTCCCAATTACCACGATGCAGCAGAGTCACTCCTGGCCCAGCCCAGCCTCGATCGGCCTCGGAGGGTCTCAGAGGGTCCGCCCTTAGTCCGGGCTTTGTCCCGGGTGATGTCCCGCACACGCGTCCCGCTGACGCGTAATACCTTCAGGTCTTATACTGGCTATGGATAGAGGGGGCGGAGTCGCGGGAAGAGGCGGCAGGTGTGCTAGATGGAACACGCACAGCCTGCTGGTCCTCGCAGTCCCGTCCTCCTATACAGCAGCTCCCCGGTCAGATTCCAATGCCCAACGAATGAAGCCAATGTCGTGCTGTGCTCCAGAAGGCTGCAGGTAACACAGGTCAAGTACTCCTTTGCGAGCGGCTCCCGCGAAGCGGGGGCCGCGAGGAGTTTTCAGCGGTCTGCAGGGGGCGGGGTCGCGGGAAGAGGCGGCAGGTGTGCTAGATGGAACACGCACAGCCTGCTGGTCCTCGCAGTCCCGTCCTCCTATACAGCAGCTCCCCGGTCAGATTCCAATGCCCAACGAATGAAGCCAATGTCGTGCTGTGCTCCAGAAGGCTGCAGGTAACACAGGTCAAGTACTCCTTTGCGAGCGGCACCCCTCAGTTCTAAGTGTTCAATCCTCTCCCACGTCCTACCCCATGGAAACTGGAATCCACACCTTCTGACTGTTGCAAAAATAGGAAGAAAGGCATCTTGCACCCAGGACCCAATTGACATAACAATGTAATGTAGGCCTTGGTGAAAGTGTAAGTACACTGCGAAATTCGCTTATTATGGGTTATGCAAAATTCTAAAAAAAAAATCACAAATTCTGGTTTATGCAGTTTGGCATATTGTTGTGCTGCCGAGTGAATGGTTCTACCAGAAAAATGTCCTGCTGAGTGACATGTTCTGCTGAAACTTATCTCCTGCCTACATCTTCTGTGTCTTTTTTTTAATGCAAGGTTTGTCCTTGGAAGACAATTTCATGGAAGATACTGGCAACTTATGATTAGATTTTCACATAATCTTCACAAAACTTTGTTTAATTTTGCTAAACAACATTATTCAATCTTGAACAATCCTACTCATAAACCAGGCCTCCGCTTAGGAACTTTGTTTGGCCTTCTGTACCCCTTCACTCATCCTTTCTGCTCTCGGAGTAGTCCCATTATTCTACTGGCATAGAAGTGTTTCACTCATCATGAAGGCTTAAATCACAGTCAGGAGGAAAGTACAGCAGAACTGAATCCATGTACTGCTGGAGTCTTCAGGCAGGGCGAAGTATGGTTTTATAAACTTACCTTTCCCATAAAGGTATTAAAAATCTGTCTTCACCAATTGTGCAAGATCTTTGGGAAATAATAAAAAGAACTTGAGGTGTTTAGTTAATTTTTCCTCACAACTAAGCCTATCCTTAAGCAAGCACAAAATATACCCATACAGTGAATGTAGCATTTGGCAGCTGGTTACTGCAAGGACAGTCTGTTCTTAATATTTAGCCTTTTAATATATTTCCGTCATATTTATCCATACTTATTTTTTGTCAAGTTTATCTGTATTTATCCATATTTATTATGTTTTTTTAAAAAAAGAAAATAAAGCTGAAACTGCCTTCAGAGCTTCGTAGCAGACCTCCTGGTGACCAAATAGGGAACGGCAGATAGAGGAATGCTGGAGGCCGATATCACGCCAGAGAAACTGGGAGCAGCTCTGGCACAACTTTGTCCAGGCAACGGATACCCAGCAGAGTTCTCGAATTGCAAGTGGCCCCAGGTAAGCATGTTTTGCTGTAGACCTTCAGAGAAGCACTAAAGCAGGGCCGGAGACCTAGGGAACTCTGAGTGATGGACATTGTGGTGGTCCCGAAGCCGGGGCACAGTGGCACGTGCTGTGAGGCACACCGGTCAATCTCATTGCTAAATACTGAGGTTAAGATTTGGGCTAAAGTACTGACTAATTGATTGTCTGAGGTGAATGAGAAGCTGGTTCACTCAGACCAGTCTAGGTTCATGCCCGGTAGAGCTACTAGGCACAATATTAGACGAGTTCACAATGCCATCAAGATGAGTGCCAGCTTACCTTTGGACCAAACCCTATGTATGGTCCACTTCCAAAAAGCATTCAACTCAGTAGACTGGGAATATCTTTTCGTATTGTTGACACACCTACAATTTGACCCCAAATTCATAAGCTACACTAGACTGACTGTACACTCACCTCAAAGCTAGAGTAAGGATTGGCGTTGTCGTCTCCCCCTGGTTCCCCACTGAGGGGGGCACCTGCCAAGGATGTGATTTTCTCCTTTACTTTGCGCACATACAATGGAGTCCCTAGCAGCATGGGTGAGAGTGGATGCCTTGTTCCACGGCTTCTGGGGGTCTTCGATAGTAAGTGATAGGTTCTCACTGTACACTGATGATGTTTTGCTTTTTCTAGATGACCTCCCCAACTACGGGCTGTGAGTTCTACCAATTTTAGATATTTTATGTATCTACTCAAGCCTCCGGATTAACAAAGTCAATTCATCTATCTTTCCCATCTCCCACCATGCAACGATTATGCCATGAGCCACGTAGCTGCGGGTGCTCCCACAGGGTTTTAAGTACCTCGGAGTACATCACATCATAGAGGACAGGACACGGGCATATGATTAAAACCTCAGCTCTTACCTGAAGAGACTGAATGGAGACATTAAATTCTGCAACTCTCTTCCACTGTCTTTGCTCAGTCATTCAACACTTTTTAAGATGGTCTCCCTGCTGAGACTATTTCATCAACTTCTGGACTTTCCGTTCCCAATGCTGAAAACCTTCTTTACCAGGACCAATGTTCTGTTACATGAGCTTATGTGAAATGGCAGGATACCCCGTATTGCCCTTGCAAAATGTTGCAGACCCATCTTTGAGGGGGGCCTCGCCACCCTGGGCCTGGTGCTAAATTACAGGGTGGCCCACCTGCTGGTGCTTAATGACTGGTGATTTGAGGCTCCTGGGAATCCAGCTTGCGCAGTGGAGGGGTGGATTCTAGGCTATGACTGCCTCCCACACCTGCTGTATGGCAACAACTGACCGAGCACTATGCTTGCCTCCATACGAGTGGTGCTTGCCGCATAGAGGGAAGTCATGAAGTCCACAGGATGCGCTGACCGGCTGATGTGTGAGCCTCTACTGTGGAAGAGACCAGACTTTCCCAGGTGTTGGCATTCTGTGGGTTTGTCAAGTGGGATGCTATTGGCATCACAACACTGGGGGACATTCTCAAGAATAGATCCATTAAGGCTTTTTCAGAGCAGTAAATGAAATACCAACTTAATTGCTCCCAGTTTTTTAATTACCTTCAGCTCCATCACACCCTCATCCACTATTTGTCCACGGACACTAAAATCCCAGCCCATTCAATCCTAGAGGTGAAAATCCTATTGATTAACATTAAAGCAGACACGCTGTTGGTTACCTACCAGACACTATTACACCAATAGCCAGACCCCATGGAGACTGTGAAAGAGGCATGGTCACAAGATCTAGGCCAGCAGGAAGACAAGGATTGGAGGGAGGCAGCCGTGGCCCGAGAGAGACCATTGTAGCTGAACAAATCCTTCTTATTCAAGTCAAACTACTCCACCGCACGTACCTTACCCAGACACGACTCTCCCAAATGGGGCTAATCAGCTCTGGGTACTACATACACTGTGATGATGATTATAGGGATTCAGTTCACACCTTTTGGAGCTGTTCCATCTTGTCTCATTTTTGGGAGAGGGTGCTGAGGACTCTAGGGACTCTATTGGGATAGAGGGTCTCCTGGGACCTGCATATCACAGACAATGTAGAAGGTAGCAGATATCAAAGGGTGTTGCTCCGGCTGCGATTGCTTTTGGCCAAGAGGGACATTGCGAGGGCATGGAAGAGTGCAAATACCCCGTACAGGTAGGAATGGGCAAAGGGTATGGATTTCTGTATGGGCCTAGAATGTCCCATATACCAGGCTAGAGTGTGCCCGTGTAAATATGTCAATATATGGAAAGACTGGGAAAAACCTAAGAAGATCCACATAGAACCTTGCCTGTCTAGGACCTCGCTCATTTAGATAAGAAGTTGCACTACTTCATGCCATATCAGGTTGAGACCTGTTGTAGAGCTATATTGGCTCCTTGGCCTGCTGTGGCTCTTACATATGCTACGATCACTGGGACTGTGGATCTCTGGCTCATGGGTCATGAATATATTGCTACAAGTGGGTTTGCGGTATGATGATGCCAATTTGTTATCACCTTTTGTATGCATTGTGCCAGGTTTGGCTCTTTCTCTGTTTTGTAGAAATACAGAAACCAATAAAAAGTTTTATTAATAAAATTGGAAACAAACCTGACAGGGCTATCACTGAAACCATTACGGGGAACATTCATTTTGCACCTATTATACTAGTGAAAGAAGCAACCAAATGGCTGTTTATTTTAGTGTGGCCTTTCTGATGCCAATTCCACTAGTTTCCCTTGAATGCAAGACTACCATGGTAATCATGGTAGTCTCACAGATAAATGTGAGGAAAAGCCCCTGATGCACAAGGAGAAAACTTCCTAAAAATCACGGATATTGTGAATTTAGTTTCTGGAGCTTTTCTTCCTCCTTGACTACCACACCTCCCTCTATTTTAGGGGTTAGAGTTCCAAAAGCAATGATGTCCATTAGGGCAGGATAAGGACCTGAGTTAGAAGGCAGAGTAAAGGAGGATGCAGGAAGAGGTACAACAAGTACATGGACTTGTTTGCTAATAATTTTGGCACTGTTTGGTGATAAAAATATACATTTTCTATGGAAACGTAATCCTAACTATAACTACCCAGCAGTGACTGCTAATAACTTTGACACAGCTTGGTGAATGTTCATGAAATTTAAAAAAAAAAGTTAATCTACCTCAGCTCTTTCCTAGTAGGCGTCCTTGTGATCTGGCAATTGGCAGCCAAGAAAAAGGGGGGTCCCAAAATGTATTTTCCTATAAACTCATATTGGCTATTACTTTACATGAGATATCAATAGCGCCTGTATATGTTTAGGTCAGCATTTCCATTGAAAAGGTATTTTTTGATTGACAAACCTGCAATAAATTGTCCAAAAAAGAAGTTCATCTAGATTGGGTTGGGCATGGTGATTTTTATGCAGGTCCTTTAACGAAAGCCAAAAAAAGGAAGGGGTAGTCAATAAAGTGATGTTCCTCATTTTAATTCCTATATGAGTAGTTGTTCTCCGATACAGAAATGAACACTGAATATAATTACACCACATTTGGCAGGTTGTGTGATGGAACCACATATGCGTTTACCATGCATGTCAGTTCCACGTGGTCTGAACCAAGCAAGTATTAAACATGCATATGCATTTACCACACATACCTGTAAAACAAAATATGCGTTGTTAAGGCATCTATGGCAAAGACATATGCATGGTTAAGACATTTCAGATAAGTGATGCCCACCGACTCCTGCCCCTGTCCTGAGACCTAACACACTACCCCCCTCCTGAAAAGCAACCCCCTCCCCTGAGCCCTAAAACTTCCCTGCCCCCTGAGCTCTAAAACTGACCAGTCCTCTCCTAAGCCCTAAAAGCTACCCGACCCCCCTGAGCCCTAAAAACTACCCTGATCCCCCGCCCTGAAAACTACCCCAACCCTTAAAAACTACAATAAAACCCCTCAAAACCTGGCCCCAGCCCCACTTACCTCACCGCGTCCTGCCCCCTTTCGCATTCTTTCTCGCTTCTGTCTATTCTAGACAGAAGCTAGACCGTAAACAGCTTTAACCTCGCAAATGTGTGGTGAAGGCATATGTGTGGTTAAGGCAAGCGTGGTAGTGCTAGCGATGTTGGAACACGAGTGGCTCTGTCTGTGTTGTTCCAACTGTTTCCCCATTTGGCAAGATAGTAAAAATTTACTTGAAAAAGTGCCTTGTATGGTTTGGTGTAAATGTGTTTAGTAGTTCTCAATAAATTAGCATTTATACAAAATTAAATAAAAACCTTAGGGTGGGCTTGAAAGTGTGCAATTAGAAAGACAGTTAATCCACGGACGAATGTGATCTCAGGTTTGTGGTATTTCTGTGGTCCCAAAATCTAAAAATATATTCAAACCTGATCAGAAGAGGGAGCTTTTTGTAAAGTTGTCCATTTCAGGTCCACTAACTTAAAGTCGGATTCCTTGACCTGAAGCTTTCTGGTTGGCTGTTAGTTACTTAAGAAAAATGTTGTAACCACCATTACAGGAGTCAGGGATTTGGCTCCAGATTACTGAGAAATGTTGAAAAAAAGCCAAAGGGGACAAGGGTAGCACCTCCTTACCTCCTGGCTCAGGTGTTTGCTTGGGGCGGGTGTCCAGCAACAACTCACCCATAAGTCAAAATAAAAATAAACTGACTTTGCCATTGGGTTCGTGGACCAAGGGCTGGCTAGTGGATCATCAGAGTGAGTTTGCTGAAATCCACACGCCCTGGCCAGGATTCTGCAGAACCACAGCAGTTGTCTTGGATCTATGCTGGATCTTTTGCAGCATCTGCAGACCATGAATCTGGACCATGGACCCAGCAGAAGGACCAACATGGGTTGAAAATCCTACAGCAACGTCCCTGCACTCTCCAATTTTTTTTTTTTTTTAAAGGGTGCATTTAATGGGTTGGGCGCAGGGATTAACCATAGGCAAGAACCTGAGATCAACTTCGGCTGTGTGTAATGGGGATTTCCGACCACTGTAATTGGGGTTAACTCTGGCTCATGGTCAGGCCCTTGGGTCCAACCCCCGGTGCGCATCGGTGTAGGCTGGGAGCACCATGTGTTGGCCTGCCCTGGTGTTTTGAGTCCAATCCCTGATCTTTAGAAGGACCAAGCAGACAACTGCTGTTGCAGTTTGGGCACAGAATCTAAACAAACATCAGATCATGCGACCAACCAAAAGCCATGCACAGCAGGCGTTGGCCACCCGCAGCTGGTTGAGTATGGAGCCTGGTCAATGGTAAGCCCTGTGGACAACCTTGGCTGCACCTGGCTCGTTGTTGGCCACTCACAGTGGGTTGGGCATAGAAAACCGTTGTGTGATGAATTGTGGAAGAGGTGGCAAGAAAAGGAAGGACTTATTTTTAAATGGGAGTAAACTGTCAAACACCTCTACCTATCCATATTTAGGGATATTAATAGATGACAAGGGTACGTGGGGCCAAGCGATTAACACCAGGAAACTCCTATTCATGAGATCCACATCAGCCCTTGTCAACTTCTCACAAAAACTAGGTAAGAGGCCTCCAACCGAACTAATAAAGATCTATAAGGCTAAGTGTACAAGTGTAGCATTGTATGGGGCAGGGATTTGGGGCCACCGCAACGTATCTGTGATACAGAAAGTGGAAAATGCATTTTTCAGATATTTATTAGCTGTGCCCTGTTCCACTTCTACCTATATCTTTCATGCTGAGCTAGGAGTTCCCTATATAACTGACATTATAAAAATCCAGCCAGTAATCCTGTGGCACAGTGTCTGGAAGTCACAAAGTAACAAACTTAATCAGTTGGTGTTGCAGGATGCTTTGAAGCTGGACCATTCTCTAGATATAGAATGGATAAGATATATAAGGGACTTCATGACAGACATAGGAAAACCTGAATATTTTTACAACCCAGAGTCAATCTCTGGTATCCCAGGTAAAGAATTCAAAAAACAGTGCTTGCAACATATGGAGAAGTTAAGATTTGTGAACGAGGCGATAAAACCTACTGTCCTCTCAAACCTTATGTTAACCTCCTCTTTTAGCATGCAACCGTACCTACAAAACACCATAAAGGGTTACGACAGATTTGTTCTTACTCGCTTCAGGTTGAACATTTTTCACAGATTGGTCACCTTTCCAATGGTCAATGATTGGTCCAAAAACTTATCCACTTGCCCATGTGACAATTTATCTTTACAATCAACGATGCATGTCACCTTGTTTTGCACATTTTACAATGACCTGAGAAGAAAGTGGATAGTGCCAATTTAAAAAATATGGGGCCTTCGACAATGTCGTCCAGCCTATATTGCCCTTCAACTTTTAGATAATGAATGCATAACTATAAATGTCGCCTCTTTTTTAAAGAAAATAATCAAACGCCGGAATCAACATGACTTGGATCTCACTGTTAATAATGATAGAGCGTCCCTTTAATGCTATTTACATGTATTGAAAATCTGAAGATGAATATTAATGCTCCGTATTACAAATACAATTCATTGACTGAAGAGCTCCCAACAAAATAATGTACTGTATAACTGTTTTGTCTATTTCATTTTAAACATACTTTTAACTTTTTAATAATAGAAATGTTTTAAATTGTCCTTTTGTAATGGTCCCTGAAATATGGAAACCAATATTTGTGTGATATTTGTATTAATGAATTTGTACGCTTTCATGGTTTTTATGTGACAAAAATCGAATAGAGCATATTCTATTCTATTATTCCGTTGTGTGTGGTATATGATTAAAATAAACACCAAACATTCCCTGGCAAATTTATCATGTAAATTAAAGTTATGGTTTGCTTTGGTTATAACATCTTAATGTAGGATTAAAAGTCTTCAGAAATTCACTTACAAATACAACATTTAAAAACTACTGGAACTCACAGTTATGGTTAGGTAAAACAACCACTATTCGCAACCCTTATTGTGCAGTGCTTATGATCTCTTAGAAGACATCACCCATGAGATGTTAAATGACGAAAAACTGCCTCTCTCTTACAGTTAATGAAAGTATTAAAGATGCTACCTTTGCCCAACACTTTTCTCAATCTTTGGTTAAGCTCTTCAGAAGTCTGTCTCAATTTAAGGATTAGCACCAATAGATCCTGGAGTTGCTAGTGTGCTTTAGAATACCTTTTTAACAGAACATATATATATCGGTGGTCTTACAGGGGCAATTCTCCTTTTCTTTGAGGGTGTGCATTTTTTGTGGTCTACCAGAGACCATCCTTTTTCTCAGAGTACATATATTTTTAAAGATCGGTGAAATGTACCTCCCTTTTTCTCAGACTGAATGTTTTCCTGGAAATGCAGAATAGAACCATGAAAAGGTTAGAAACAATCTTCAGGGGGGGCGTGGCTAGGCGCCCGAGGAGGATGGCGGCGCCCGCGTAGGTGCTTTGTCCGCACCGAAGTTCACGGCGGTTCGTGTCTTCTTACACGAACATTGGATGGAAGGGTTCGCTTTATAAGGATGCCGGGCACACTCTGAGATCATTTCTGCAGTCGCGGCGGCTCTGTTTTTGATCCTGCTGCCTTCCTAACCCCGGTCACGGCTCTGCTTCGGCCGCGACCGCCATTTTGTTTATTATGTGCCTGTGACTCCCTCAGTAGCGCGTTTCACCGCGCGTCGAATTCCTGACTGCTTTGATGATTCTGCATTATTCCTGGCACCCCCAGCGGCATGGATGCCATGGACCTGCTTCTCTAGGTGACCTTTTATTTATTATTATGGCTTTTTTGTGGATTTAATGAACTTTCTCTGCTCTCCTCAAATTCGGCAGCCATTTTAGGATCCCAATCTGCGTTTCCTGGCTCCATGTTATTTTTGTCTTTTTCTTTTTGGTTTTTCTGGCCTGGCTTATTTTTTTGCCAACTCTTTTTATTTGCTTTTACTCACCTCGTTCTCTGAGCCCGGCGAAGTACCCGTCCTGCCTCCAATTTGACTGTGTTGTTCTTCAGTAATCCTGCACCTCACAGACGCGTCGATGGCTGATTGCTCTGGCAAGGTCCAAAAGCGCAATTATATTAAAAATTCCAAGCTTTTTACGGAATTGGCTCATCTAGAAGCTTCTCAGTCTCCGCCTACCAGTGAGATGACGTCGACCATGGAAACCTCTTCACAGTCTTCAGCAAAAACGACGCCTAAGAGGTTAAAAAAAGATCCGCCTTCGCCTCCCAAATCTTACTCGGCCATTTCGATGGAGTTGCTCCTTGAAGAGATACGGGCCTTGCGCCCTTTTATGGAAGAAACCAACGCTAAGTTGCAGGTTCTCACTGATAACTGGGCTTTGATAGATGAAAGAATGTCATCGGTGGAGCGTGATGTCTCCTCTCTTCAGGACTCTGCAGCCAAGGTCACCCATATGCATGCGCAGATCTCCACTCTCCAGAAGCAGGTGGAGGACTTGGAAAATCGAAACAGGTGTAATAATCTTCGCCTTTACGGCCTGGTGGAAGGCTGCGAGGGGAATGATCCTGTCACTTTCTTTAAGTCTTTTCTTCCCAAGATTTTGCACTTGCCTGAGGACACATCGCTAAACATCCAACGTGCCCACAGACTTGGCAGAGCTCCCTCCTCTTTATCCACGTCAGCGAAGCCCAGAGGAGTAATAATGTATTTCTTGGAATACACAGATCTGTTGAAAGTTCTCTCAGCAGCCAGAGCTTCTCCTCGTCTTACATGGTCAGGCTCCACTTTATTCTTTGCGCAGGATTACGCCAGAGCCACTGCGAATCGTCGTAAGGCCTTTTTGGATATGAGACCTGACCTCCACTCCATTGGGGCCAGATATGGTCTCTTTCACCCTTGCTTATTCAAAGTCACCTACAATAATAAGACTACTACATATGAGGAGCCTACGCGCCTTCGAAGTTTCCTGAATTCCTGCGGCCAGGCTGATATGGAGATCTCTGGGCCTTCCTCTTCTCTCCCACCGTGACTTTCTCCGTTGTTGTATTATTTTGATGCCCTCGTTTCTTATGTCCGATGATTCTTTCCACTTGACTGTTCTCAAATTTGCATGTTTCTCTTGTTGGTTTTTGCTCCTCATTGATATGTTTGTTATTTACGTTGTGGTTTCTTGGTTTGCCCCACTCATTGCCTGTTCCCTGCTCTTGTCGTTTGTGATCGTCTAACTTTGTTACCTTTCTCCCTTCACAGATTAATGTTCTGCGTTCCGCCCTGTTCTTCTGGTTGGACATCTCCCTGACCCCGAGTGCCTGCCTTCTCGAGTTGGCCCTACCTCCCCTCCCCCCCGTCTCCACGTACGTCCTTGCTTGTCTTTGTTCCTGATCGCATTCTCCCTAAGTTGCCCCTTGTAAGTATTCCTCATACCCTTTTTGACAAATTTGTTCTTGCCCTGTTTCTCCTGATTTTGTTTTCTCCTTTTATGTTTTCAGGTTTACTGGTGTCTGTGCCCTTCTTGCGACCCTTATCTTCTTCTCTCTCTCTTTCCTACTTTCTTCTCATCGCTTACTGGTTCTCGTGGACATGCTTCCTTCTCTTTAAACACTTTATCCCCCTGTCACTTCACTTCTCCTTTGACTTATACTTACGTCCTTCTCCTCTTGTTTATCCTCTCTCATATCTTGCTTGTCTATGGCTTTTTTTGCGCATGTTCTTTCTCTTCTTTCATTGGATCTTACTTATTAATACCTTTGGACCTTATTTTATCATTCCACTGCTCTCAGTATCACTTTGGCTTTTCTCCACCTTTATGATGTCCCTTAATCTTCTCTTATTCTTCTTTCCCCTCTCCAGTTCATTTCTTCTCGATTCTTCTTTCTTTCTTTCTTTTTCTTATGTTCTTACTTCTCGCGAGGCTTTCTTTCTTTGTTTTACTTTTTCTTTGCATTACTTTTTTAATTATCCTTATTGTCAGTACGCATTATATCTTGGAACGTTAAAGGTCTTCATTCTCCTATTTAAAGACAAAAAAATCTTTCTCATATAGCCAAATTGAATGTAGACATTGCCTTTTTGCAGGAAACCCATTTGTCTGATATTGAAGCCGCTAAGCTTAAGAGGGGTTGGGTAGGGGATGTTTTCTCTGCTCCTGGGGATGGTATAAGAAATGGTGTGGTTGTGTTAATTCGCAAATCTCTCTCTCATTCGCTCTTGACTTCTGAGTCAGATCCCGAGGGTAGATGGTTGTATGTCAAACTTTCCTCGAAGGGTATCCCTATTTCCCTTCTCAACATATATGCACCTACGGGCGGCGACCCTGTCTTAAGGCGCACAATAGCTTCTCGCATATCTGAATATGTTGATGACAATTTTATTATGGCAGGAGATTGTAATCTACCCCTTGATCCCTTTTTAGATAGGCATTCCAAAGCACCTTATATCCCTAATAAGTCTCACAAATTGTTTGTTCAAGCAATATCCCAGCACAAACTTATCGATGCCTGGCGTATATGTAATCCTACCACTAAAGAATTTACCTTTTACTCCCCATCTCACCAATCACAGTCCCGCATTGATTACATTTTTCTTTCCCATCATATCTCTCAATCCCTCACTCACGCCGATATTGGCCCCATTTTGTTCTCCGATCACGCCCCTGTATTGGTTAACATCGATGTCTTACCCAAGTCCACCGGGCCTAAAAGATGGCGCTTTAATAATGCTCTCCTTCTTGATCCCAACTTCACCACCTCCTTTGCTGATTTTACTACAGAATTCTTTACCATCAATGACACACCCACCGTGCTTAAGCATGCTATTTGGGACGCTTATAAGGCTGCAGCCAGAGGTTTCATCATTGATTATGTGGCTAGGAAACGTAAAATTGCTCGCAAGCGTACTAGTGCCCTTCTCCTCACGATTAAAAAACTGGAGCATGCTTTTTATACCTCCCATTCGCAGGAAAGTTTGACTACTCTTATTAAAGCTAAGATGCAATTCAACAAACAATCTACTGACGATGCTTCGTTATATTTGCTGAAATCTAGCTCAACATTTTATGGAGGTAAGAATAAAGCGGGGAAGGTCTTAGCCAATTATTTAAAAGTCAAGCAACACAAATGGAACATTGAATCTGTTTATGATGTTAATTCTGTTTTAAGACGTACTGATGTTGATATTTTAGAGGAATTTTCTCGTTTTTATTCCACGCTTTACTCATCTGAAACTCACCCTACTGCCCAATCCCTCGCTACCTTCTTTTCCAGCATTCAGGCTCCCCCCAATTTTCCTGTTGACTTATCCATTCTTGAAACGCCCATCTCTAGCTCCGAACTATACACTGCACTTCAATCACTTAAGAAGGACAAAGCCCCGGGTCCGGACGGATTCACAGTTGAATTCTATTTGCAATTTTCCAAATTACTACTACCCAGATTACATTCTCTTATTGATTCTTTTATTCTTAGTGGTGCTTCCTCTGGCACTTTCTCAGACGCCCATATATGTATTATACCCAAGGAAGGAAAAGACACTCAACACTGCAAGAACTATAGACCAATCTCCTTAGTTAACATTGATTACAAGATCTATGCTAAATCCCTTGCCTTAAGACTAGATCCCTTTCTTCCTGAATTGTTGGGCCCGGAACAATCTGGATTTGTTAAAGGCCGTTTCATCACAGACAACACTAGACTCTTGTTCAATGTCCTGCCCAAATCTCCACGGTTCCAAGATTCGTTAGCGGCAATTGCTCTGGACGCAGAGAAAGCGTTTGATAGAGTAGAGTGGTCTTTCCTTTTTTCTGCGCTTAGATGGTTTGGGTTTGGTCCTAATTTTATTTCCTTTGTTTCATTCCTATATTCCAATCCCAGAGCGGCGGTTTGTGCTAATGGTCTAGTCTCTTCATTCTTCAACTTAGGCAGAGGAGTCCGTCAGGGTTGTCCCCTTTCTCCCTTCCTTTTTAATCTGGCTTTAGAACCCTTTCTTTCAAAACTCCGCCAAAATCCCAATTTGCATGGTTTCCAAATCTCCCAAACACACTTCAAACTTGCTGCCTATGCAGATGATATCCTACTCTTTATGTCCAACCCTGCCATTTCCATTCCTGCATTTCTGACTGAAGTTCATGAATATTCCCAAATTTCTGGTTATAAATTAAATAACGACAAATGTGAAATTCTACCCCTTACAAAATTTACCTTCAAACATGATTTTGCTGCATCCAATTTTACTTGGAGTCCTTCGCATATCAAGTATCTTGGTTTACACATTACCCCCTCTCTCCCCGATACTGTCTCGTTATGTCTTAACAAATGTACCCAGAAATTGTCTGACCTCACTTCTAGATGGCACCCGCTTTACCTTTCCTGGTGGGGTCATCTCGACACGATTAAAATGATGCTCTCCCCAATAGTTCTCTACACTATTTCCAACATTCCAATTTCTGTTCCAGCTAAATTTTTTAGGAAAATCAACACTATTCTCTCCTCTTTCCTCTGGTCCGGCAAAAAAGCGCGTATGTCCTTGTTCAGACTACGACTTCCCAAATCAGAGGGTGGGGTCAATTTCCCGGACTTTCCCGCTTATCATAAAGCATTACTTCTACGACAAGCTTCCCTTTGGTTGCGAGATCCTGCTGATTCTCCCCCCATTGGCTTGTTACTGAACGTCTTTCTATTTCTCCCTTCACTTTCGCTGAGTATCTTTCATTCTCTCGTAAACCCCAGTTTCCTTCCACTCCCATCCATAAATTCACTACCAAACTTCTTCTCTCCACTTCCCCGAATCCTCCTTCCTCTGTAGCCGAATTTCTCAATACCACCATCTGGTATAATAATAGCATCCTCATTAATCACAAGTCCTTTTACTGGAAATCTTGGAGACAAAGAGGTCTGATATGGGTATCCCACCTCTTTTCTAGCTCTGTTTTCTTACCGTTCTCCGTTCTTAGCCAAAAATTTTATCTTCCTCGTTCCTTTGCCCGTAAGTACCTCACGCTTAAGGATGTGGTTATGTCCACCTATGCCAAACTTTCCAATTCTCTCATCCAATCCGGTCCTTTTAATCCTACTCTTCACCTCCATTCCTTGTTGCGTACTCGTCCCACAGCCTCCTCAATTTACCACTCATTTCACAAAACTCTTACACCTAGGCCAAAATCCAAGGTAGATGAACAATGGGAGTCTGACTTTGACGTCTCTTGGTCCACCTCTCTTTGGGATAAATTGTGGATCAAACTTCGTAAATCATCCAGGGCTGCTTCCCTCACACAAACCCTTTTTTTTTATCTATAACAGACTTCTCTTTTCTCCCCACATGTTGAATAAGAGGTTTCCTTCAATCCCTGACCTTTGTTGGTCCTGCTTGACACCCAAGGCTACTCTCTTTCACATGCTTTTTTCCTGCACTGCTGTGTACAATTTTTGGAAACAAGTTTGGGCTCAAATTAATGCCATTTTTCATACTGCATTTCCCCTCTCCTTTGCCAATATCTTTTTAGGAAGTCTCTCTCCCTGTTGGGTAGGTCTTGATTTTAAGGTGCAAATTGTTGACTTGCTGCTAGCTGTTGCATTCCAGCAAATTACTGTTAATTGGAAAATTTTTGCTAATATTTCTTTCAGAGCATGGTGGTACAATGTATGTCATAATCACAGGCTGGATACTGTCTTTGTTTATCCCCTCACTCTGGCTAAGAAACGACATGATCTTTGGCTTCCTGTGACTTTGTACCTTGACATTTGTGCTAAGCGCTCTTCTCATTTGCCTCCTTCCCAGCAGGAGGTCTCTAAACCTCCTTGATTGACCTTTTTGTTCCTTTGCATTTTTTATAATTCACTGTACTGCATATTATCTCTAGCATTGTTTTTTGTTATATAGCCTCAATTATTTGCTATTTCTCAATCTCATGTTTATTTCCACAGACTTGTCTATTCTATTTCTTATATTGCTGTTATGTTTTTAGATTTTTCTCATGTACCGACACCTTTATTCTTTAATAAAAATCTTTTTGAACTTAGAAACAATCTTCAGTAATACCATCATTGGCGTGATTAGGGCCTGCAATAATAAAGTTTAGAGAACTGGTGTAATTTATTGATCAGTAGGAAAGAGGCCATGAAAACAACAGTGGGGCATATTTACAAGGGCATTGCGCCACAGGACTATCACTTTTAACAATGTTTCTGTGGCACAATGACCTGCCACATATTAACAAAGTGGCAGCTATCTGCATGAAAGGGGCACGCAATGGGTGTTTCTGTGGACATTCCAACAGTACACCCATTGCTTTTTGAAGCTGCCCCACATTTACAAGGAGGTGTAAACCTGAGGCGGGGCTAACAACTAACAGGCATTAGAATGGTGATACGAGAAGAAATACTTTTATTTCTCATTTTTTTGCTTCTTTCACTGTGTGTGCCACATTCTACAGCACACACAGAAAGAGCAAAATGCAATGAATGATTGTTTATGTGATGGAAGGTGTGCCTTCCTGCACATAAACAATAATGTAATAATGATGATTTGCTACTTGTATGTGTGCTGCATTCTGCAGCACACATAGAAGTAACAAATCACCATTATTGATTGTTATGTGCAGGAAGGGACACCTTCTTGCACATAAACAATAATTGCCTGCAACACAGGCAGCCTTGGACTATGGTGCAAGGGTGTCTACATTGGTGCTAGGCTGCTGATTTTAGTGCCAGCGCTAGGGAAAACACAGGGGTGCACCACATTGTTGTAAATACTGTGCATCTCTGAGTTTTGGAAATTTCGGAGCGCGGCACTGCTAAATTTGGCGCAGCACCGCGCTACAACATTTCCTCGTACATATGACCCAAAGTTGCCTATTGTACCATTCTAGTTTAAAATGAAATCTCCCATCAGTTGGAGAACCTTCTGACTTTAGTCCTTTAGGTCACAAACCACCAAGAAGGACACTTCTAAAGCCCCCCTGGTCCTCAGCTGAGACACTTAGATACTTTCAGGGTGTCAGGCAGAGGCCAATGGTAGTGTCCAGCCCCAGTCCAGTTGCCACTGACCAGCTGGGCAGTGTTGTATTATAGAGGTGCGGTTAAGGTTTGGGGGTCTTGGTCTTGTGCCTTTAAGCATTCTTGGTTCTGTTGTCTCGTGCTAGTGTCCTTCTGGCCTCCCTGCTTTTCTAATTTTAGATCACTGGAAAGTTATGATTGTTGGTGATCTGAAGTCAGTAGCACTGGACGCATCTGAAAGGATCTTCCCACATCTCCATTTATGCCTGGAATAAACCCTTACAATCTTAAAAACAGCCATGAAGAGGATGCCACGCTGAGCCAGGGTAACAAAACACGAACACCCATGGGTTGTGCCCGTTCACATTTCAATAGCTCTCACAACTGCTGCAATGCTGAAAAATAAGGCACGGTGGCCGTGAAGCGGGCACCACACTGAGCTTGGGAAATAAAAACAAACACTTATAGGAAGTTCTCGTTCAAATAATTTAAGAAACAATCCTGAGCCAGAAAATAAAATGGGACAAGTGGAAGGGTACTAGTAGTATGTCACTGCTCTGTGGGAGTCAACAATTGTCGAAAAGGTGGGACAAAGTGGAAACATTAACCACTTACATGCAAGGATTTTCAAAGGACACCGACACAAACAAATTAAAAGCAGTGGGTGTGCTGTAAGCCCACAAAGTATATACAACATGTCTCGACGAGACAGTGCAAGTGCTGTCTAGGCTCGACCTAAAAAGAAGTAGGTGTGGATATCACTTTTTCCTTCATAACCAGAGGGAAACCTTCTACAAAATGTTTGAAGACGAGTTTGCGGAGCACTACTTACCATGAAGAGCTCATCAATAAAGAACGCTCATTCACAGCAACCTTTGTCAGGAGACAGGAACAGTTGTTGTGCTTGATGGAGTGATTTTTCTTCAATTTTTTTAATCTTTGACTGACGTCCCCTTGTGCCATAAAGGCCAGGCATGATGTTGGAGACAACGATGTCTCACGGTGTTGGTGCCTTTTATTACGTTTCAAGCATCACATGAATACGCCGAGTGGCCATTTTGTTAGATGCCAGGATATACCAACAACCCTGAACGTAACTGCGCACCTTGCCGCAATTTTGCTTAAACAGTGACTGTCTTGATGTGCTTTGAGATTACTGTGTTGGTGCGTATGTTGAACATTTATGCACACTTTGCCGTCTTTGTGTAACTGGTGCATTCCTGCATTTTGATAGTAATTTGTGCAAGCTTGGGAGTACATTTGCCACTATATTACACATGCTTTTTGTGATTCTTGGTTCTCTGTTTATTCATGAAGACATTTATTGCTTCATTGTTTTGGGATCTTAACATCGCCTACAGGTACTTTTAATCTTTTACAAGAGAAAGGAATTATAAACTGGTGCAAGGTGACCATTTTTCAACTTCTGCTACTATGATGAGTGGGGGACATATTCAACAACCTCCATGTTTCTTGTAGAATCCTGGTATACCACAAAAGCAATGGAAACAGTGGTTTCATGTATTTCAACATTTCTTGGTAGCTATTGAAGCGATTAATTACTCACCCCCAAGGAAACGTGTGCTTTTGTTAGACTGTTTTGGAAAGGAAGAGTGGAAAATATGTGATAATTTACTGTAACTACAGCCATCTGAGGATTAATCTGAAGTGTGGAATGTGTATTTTGAAGCAAAAAAAAGACTCGCAAAACATTTTTGTGAGGAACTAAGTGTGGTTGTGGAATATTTTAATTTGTATTCTCGTAAACAAGGTGTTGGCGAGAATATTGATCAATGTGTAGCACTTTTGCAGATTTTAGCAAGTTCTTGCAAATTTGAGGATGGTTTGATCAATATATTAGAGATCAGATTGTTTTAAATTGCATCTGAAGGAAAGTGCAAGAGCAACTGTTGTGCTGTATTGAAGCTTCTCTTGAGGAGACTATCAGAATTGCTAAAGGAATTGAGCTTTCTGGCGATTTTGTGAAACTTATTTCTGGAGATTATAACGATTGAGATCATAAATGTGTGAGTATTGTTATCAACATGGGGAATTTTAGTGCTAGTCCTGCTCAAGGGAAGAAATGCAATAAGTATAAAAAATTGAGACATTTTATGAGAATTTGTAGAAGTGTGGAGGTAGTAATGTCAAAGTTAGGTGTGTTCATAATAAGATTAAACAGGATGCTTTGCTCAAGTCCGAAAATGTTATTCTTAATGTTCAGATTGATTCTGCAAAAAACCTGCCTTCTTGCCAGTAAAAAAGGTGCCCATCTATAATGGTCGTATTGGTAAAATAGATGTAGCTATAATGGCTGATGCAGGTTTCCCGGTTACTATGTTGTCTGAATCTAAATTCAAACGAGTCAATAAGTTGTTAAAACACCTGATATAAGGGCATTGCATATGTTGACAGTGAGATTAAAGCAGTGGGAATTTTTGAGGATACATTGAATCTTTTGGATAGGATTAAATCTTTACCAAAATGTATGCGGCCACCAATGGAGGTGGGTTGGGATGACCAAGGCAAGTTAGGAATTGTTGTGAGGCCTGGCATTGAATTGACTCTCCTGTCATGCTGGTTCAACAGAAGTCTGATGATCTTATGAAAATAATACTCAAGTATGAGGATTTTTTGAGGATAAAATGGGTATGCTAAAAGGGTTTGAACATAAAATTATTTTGAAGGAGAATGTCATACCAGCTGCCCTTAAAGTTTGTGATGTACCAACTGGTGGCATGCTTTATCATGGCATTTTTTCTCACCTTAGTAGGACAATGCCACTAGGGAGGACTCAACCGCTCTCGGGAGCTCTTATATATTCAGTTATTCTTGGCAATTTCAGAAGTCCAATCACATTAAAATAGGTTATGAGTTTACCCAAATATCTTTATTCAGTGGGAACCCACACCACACTCTTCTTTAGGGCACCTAGATCGCCCTGTCTACCCTCATCTGAGGGAGTAGTGAATATATGGAGGCATAAGGCTCTCCTACCTGCTTAAATTCATAGACTTAAGCAGAGGGGGTCCAGATTGGCCGAGGTGAGGAAAATGCAGGTGTTAGATGAGATGATGCACCCCTGGAGTATGTGTGATTACAGGGAAGCGTCCACCCTCTCTGAGCCAATGGGGCCCACCTAACATCCCAAATTAGGTTTACGTGGTGGACCAATGGCGGCAGCGGCGAAGCTTGGAGCGGCTCGAGGGAATGGAACTAGAGCTCGGGTGAACACGAACGCCCAGCAAACCTGCGCACCAGTCGACTAGTGCTCAGTGCCCGCCATCCTGCAAGAACAGCACACAAGTACAAAGGAAGGTCTTCACCTTGTCCTGTAGGCTATAAATTATTCACTCATATGAGGCTATCTGAGATACATGTCTGAGAGCCATTCCTCATGTGTGTGTGGAGGGGAGAAGGCCAATGCTGGAGTACGTAGCTCATTGCCATCGCAAGAACCATGTGGAGCAACTGACAGTCGTGGAGGGACAGTGTGGGGAGTCTGCAAAGTCATGGAGCAGGATCAAGGGTCGAGTGAGCGGCACAGGAAACGCCAATGCCTCATTCAGTGTACCCCCGACCGCCCCCCCCCCCAGAAGGGACACACAGTGGGACAGTCACGCATTATATGAAGTAGGTCACAGCGTGCGTCATTGATAGCTGGAGTAGGGCAACAGTCTTGCTGTTCTAAACTTTACTGGGGTCCAGTGCCAATCATGCAGTGACTTAAAAAAAGGCAAAACTTCAGCCTGTCCTTCCAGGGCGCCACGGCCCAGAGCATCCAGCAGGTCCACCCAGTCCTCCACCTTATACTGCACCTAGAGGCAAATTTGCCACTTGGCCTGCAGGCTGTCCAACAGAGGCAAAGAACACAAATGATGGGTCAGGAGGCTGTAAGAGCCTGACATCACACTCCAGAGGCAGCCCCACACTTTAAGATAGGAGTCCATTGGAGAGAGCAGGTAGTCCCAGGGTTGCGGGCCCAGGCGACAGGCAAGTCAGTGGTGCAGTTGCAGGTAAGGCCAGTGCTGGCGAGATGGGAGACCGAATTCTTTGCGAAGTGCGTCACAGGATTTGATGGCCCTTGGGGGAGCACATGATGGAGGGTGAGGATCCCTGCCAAGTGTCCCAGTCAGCACCGCACCACCAACATGGCGGCCGGCATTGCAGGTGAGCATCCACCGAGAAAAGTCTGTGGACTCACTTCCAGGATTTGGCCATAGCCTGGAGCATCAGATTCATCAAACCAGGGATGGAGGAATCATGCCTTTAGATGAGGTACAGCCCTCCGGACACCCACACGGGCATGGGGAAGCAAGTAGGCAAAATGCGCCAAGTACAAAGACTTTATCCCCCGACCGGAGGAGCTTGAGGGATACGAGCAAAGGTAGCATGCCTAGAACATAGGTGAACCTCAGCAGGGTTACCATCTTGACGGCCTGTGGTCTAACTCACAGCAAGAGACTGAGGTGGGACCACTTATTGTAGTTCAGTCTTGTGCGTACCAACAACGGGTTGATGTTGTCCGCTAACATGCGTTCCAGACGTGGTTGATGTAAATCCGCAAATATTTGAAACGCGAGGTCTTCCATGGAAAGGCATAGGTGGACACAGTTAGCAGAGTGGTCAGCCGCAAGATTGGCAGGGCCTCACTCTTACCCCAACTGACATTGTATCTTGAGAGCACCGTGAAGTCAGAGATGGTGTCCGATAGAGCCCAAGTGAGTTGGAGAGATCCAAAAGCATAAGCAAGATGTCATCTGCTGAGGTAAATGGTTGACCCCCCTCCCCCCCCCCCCCCCCGGGGTAGGAATACATTCTATCCATGGCAACTGGCAGAGGGACTCAGCCAGAGGCTCCATAGTCAGAAGAAAGAGAAGGGGCGACAATGGGCAGCCCTGCAGGGTCCTCCCTGCAGACCGGGAAAGGGTCAAATAGGAAACCTCCAGAACTGACCTGTCCCGAGGGGAAGTCGTTGAGCCACTAGACCTTGGCGATGAAGTCATCCCTGAGGCTGAAGCGCCAGAAAATTGCAAAGAGGTAGCACCACTCAATCCTTTCAAATGCTTTCTCAGCCTCTAGGGAGAGGGCTAGGGCATCCTCAGGCAGGTCTTTAGTAGACCACAATGTGTGGGCCAGGATACAGAGGTGGTTCTGGGACAAGCACCCGGGGACAAACCCCACCTGGGTATGATGGATCAGTGTCGGGATCACCATGGACAATATCCTAATGCCCCAAGGAGCAGAGAAATGGACCGGTCGCTGCCACAGAGGAGAGGATCCTTCCTGAGTTAGCGGAAGACCACGATCAGGGCCTTGTTTAAGAGAGAGCCAAAGGACCCCATGTGCTCAGCCTCCAGAAAGGGCCTATAGAGGGAGTCCACCACTTCCTCCCTCGTCTACTTGATGAACTCTGCTTGGAAGCTGTCTTCCCCAGGGGCTTTTTTGTATGGGAGGTTAGAGATGGTTGGCACTATCTACGCCTTGGGAATCTCCCCTTAGAGCAGATCCCTGCCTGACGTATTAAGGCTGGGGAGACGCAAACTGTTGAAAAAGGCATCCAACCAGGCTGGGTCCACTGCCACCTCAGGGGTAAATAATTACCGGTACAAGGCCACAAACTCATTCACAAAGTCCTGTGGCCCGCAGAGGATGGGGCCCACAGCAGACCTGATGGCTGGGATAGCCAGCACAGCTGTCTGTTTTGCCTAACCAAGGGATAGGGTGAGGGGCAGAGTGGGGAGGTAAAGGGTATCAAAGGCAAACTGACGAGTGCCTCTGTGAAACCTTAAACACGATCCGAACCTGTAGGCCCTCAATGCCCATGAGGCCCCATGCTGGAGGAATAGAAAAGCAGGAGCCAACAGAGGAGCCACAAAGTATGAGGTAAGAGAAGGCAGGCAACACCTGCTGGAGCGAGAAAGGAGGAGCTGTGGGCATGGAGAGGACAAGGCCAGACTCTCAAGCCCCAGGCACCAGGAACCCACAGCACGACCCCCCGGGACATGCAGTGGCAGGCCGGACAAGGACGACAGGAAGCTACTGTCAGACGGTTCCCCTCAATTCCCACAGACCACCCAAAGATCCCACCGGAAACCCCGCAGCAGCTGAGATGCTGCAGTCAGCTGGGAAATCCCAGGCAGACATGGGTAAGAGGGATGGGATAGGAGGGTAGGAGCAGGGTGAACGAGGAGTGGATCTCAAACTGAGGAGACAAAGCAGGAGGAAAATCCCCTGGACCCAGAGAAGCAGGAGGGCAGAGTGGCAGGGTGGGAAGTACGAGGGCCCAGGTACCAAGGGACAGAGAAATACAGGAAAAATCTGAAAACTACAATGGAATACAATGAAATAGAATGAAATACAATGGAATACAGTGTAATACAATGGCCAGGCAGGACAGATAACAAGCTACGTCATGCCCAGCATCAATCTATAGAGTAATAGGAAGAAACTCCAAAAACAGAAAAGCAGCAAAACAGGAGACAGGCATACAGGTAATATTCATCGACCAGTTAGGAGGGCTCTGGCAGGTGACAGTTTATTGGAGGGGCACCTCAGTCCAAAGCCAAACTAGATGTCAGCGGCTAGTGAGACTTATTGCACCCTCGATCCTGTATGGGCTCCGCCACGACCCAAATTGCCTTGTCCTTGCACTCTATGGCCTACTCCAGCATTCCTGAAGTCTGTCCTTGAGAGGGCACCCCGAGGGCCCCAGTACTTGGCTGAAGAAGGGAGAGTGTTCACCGGCTGAGCAAGTATTGATGACTCGGTGTGAGCAGTGTCCATCCCCTGGTCCTGGGGACCCTCCAGGAAAGATTGTAGCTTCTCCAAGTCATGGAAGTCTTTGGACCTGCTGTCTTTTGTGATCCACATTCATGTGGGTTCAAAAAGGCAATTTTATTCCATGTTCACACAACTGAGGCTGGATGACAAGGAAGGTCTTCCTCTTGTCACTGATCTCCCGGGAAAAGTCAGCCTCGACTCGAATCTCGTGGCCCTCAAAGTCATACGGCCCGTGTGCACAGGTCACAGTCAGGAGCTGCCGGACCTACTCATGGCGGAGGAAGCAGGAGCTATGGGGCCACGTCCAGCCCGATGCTGCCATTTGCAGCAGTCCAAGCCATTGGGCCCATTGTATGTCTGGGGGATGAGAAGGTCAACCCATGAGGGTGGGGGGAAGTCTTTTAAGGAAGCAGCGGGCATTCGTCCCCTCCACCCATTCCGAAAAGCCAAAGAAGCGTATGTTATCACTGCAGCTCTGGTCTTCAACATCACTGATTTTGTTGTGGAGATACTCAAGTTCTAAGTCCAGCTCCTCCATTGGTGACAGGCTCTTCCCCCTCCACCCTGTCATTCAAACCGGCAATGTCAGCCCGGATGGACCTCAATTCCACTGCTCGGTCGGATATCTTAAAGTCCATGTGATGACCCAATGCGGTGACTTCCTGCAGTTTCCGGTCCATCATAGGGTCTGGGGCGGTACGGCCAAGGCAAGTGGGGCAATCACAGACCAGGACTGTGAAACAGACTCCGTGAAGAGCAGCTGTTGGGTTGACTTCCCAGCCCCACAAACGAGAGAAGGGCATACGACCTCCCAGTGGGTCGAGGGAGGGCCCCAACAGCCAGCTTGTCAGGCCCACTTAGGAGGGACAAAAGGCAGGTGTTGAATCGGCGAACCGGGAGGGCGTTGTCGGCCAGTAGGAGACCCTGGAATAGCTCCCCATGGGTGACACACCCTATAAGGCTGACTGCCACCCTGGAGTGCGCAGAAAGCGTCTGCAGGTGGGACCAAGGGGGAGGAGGGCCAGGCACCTCCCCTGCTGCTACATCAAAAAGCCCCAAGCCAGTGGCCAAAGAGTGGACCAGGATGGGAGAAGGGGTTTGCATATCTATCTTGGAGGCCAGCCCCACAGCCAACCGGCCTCAGCACTGTCTGGGCTCTCGCGGACCCACCAGGAATGACTGGTGGTACGGAGCCCCGGCCTGGACAGGAGTCGAAGATCAGGCCAGCAGAAGTTCAAATGAGAGGGTAGTGGTTCCCACAGGGAGACCAGACGCTCCTTGAGCTACAATAGGCCATAAGTCCGGTGCTAGCCCCTTCCTAATGGGGCATCAGGCCCCTGCTGCACATCCTTCAGCTCTGTGAGGACCCAGGCCCTCAAAACTTCTTTTAGGCTCAGCATGCCCCAGGCAAACGGAGCATGAGTGTGTAATCTCTGCACCACTCCACTCCGACCTTACACATGGGCCCCGGTCTGGCCCTGGCTCCAATCCAAGGAGACATGGGGCAGCCATTGAGAGAGCAAGCCACCACCCCAGGGCCATCCACCAGGCTCCCTGGCTCTCCCTGATGGGGCCACCCCACTCTCTGAAGTCTGCTCTGCTGGGGAGCAGCGCCTCCTATCGTGTGCCGCAGGCTGCAGAGGGAGTTGCAGAAGCTCTGTCAAATAGGGCCCCTGGGGCAGCAGGGATTGAAAACTGACTCCCTCTGTGACGCTCGATGATACGGATGCCGTCGATACACCACTCAAGGCCTTTTAAAGCAGCAGAGCCCTGTGATCAGGCGGCCATCGTGACCGAGGGCCAGACTCCGCCCCCTACTAAAAGACTTTCTTTAATTATGATGGTATGCTTGAGAAGGGTAAAGAGAAACAAGAGAAAATGAAGAATTACTATGACAGTAAGCATACATCGGCTTGCAAAGACATCATTGTGAGAACTTGGCCTATGTTTAAAGATATAAATTCAGGAAAGGGCAAAACTGATTTTAATTTTTCAGGACCCAACAAAGTTGGAGAATGGTAGATAGTGGTCTAAATGCAATTTGATGCTCTTGCATGAATTTCAAAGCAAAATCATAAAGGAAAAATAGTGTGATGCACATACATTCTTTTATGATTGTTATCGTGACAAAGTAGGAGCTAAAGTTGCGCAAACTAATGTGAATATGTCTGGCGTCATTAATGCTTCTATTCCAGCCGCGCATAATATACAGTTTCACCATGCTGAGGAGAACTCTTTACAGCGCGATCGGGATTCAAGAAATGAACATTGTCAGCAAGAAATATTTTCATGATGATACAGGTATTTTTGTGCACAGAGATCAACGGACATGGAAGATGATGGTACTGTTATGGATGCTGAAGCCATTACGTGAGTGCCCGTTTATCTAAGACCCTGGGTATTCACAAGATTTTGTTAAGTTAGTTAGTTAGAAATACTTTATTTGATCTAAAAAGCACATGGATCACAAAAGCACAAAGCACAATTTACAATAAAATATCATTGACAAGAAACATTTAAAGTAAAGCAGGTAAAAAAATACATATTTTAAAGATAGCTGGTCCCAAATTACTTCATGAGCCTTCTTGCTTTTATCCTTAACAATACAAAAGGTGCTACTGAATAGCAGGTAAAATTACCCTGCAACATTTGCAAAAAATATAACACTACTCTACATTGCCTAAAATTATATTTGCGCATGATTGGAGCTATAAACATTTTCCGATAAAGTGCGTAGGGCCCGATTCACAGAACTAACTTAAGACAAAATCCTAAACTTACTACCATTTTGGTATTCACAGAAGGCACTTACTCATTTTGGTATTCACAGAAGGCACTTACTAATTTTTCTCAGTTTAGGAGTAGTAAAGTTAGGACTCCTAACTTTACTACTCCTAAACTGAGAAAAATCCTAACTTTAAGACTTTCGGTATTCACAGAAGGCATTTATGAATCCTAAAGTTAAGAGTCATAACTTTACTACTCCTAAACTGAGAAGAATCCTAACTTTAAGAATTTCGGTATTCACTGAAGGCATTTAGGAGTCCTAAAGTTAGGAGTCCTAACTTTAGTACTCCTAAACTGGGAAAAATCCTAACTTTAAGACTTTCGGTATTCACAGAGGGCATTTAAGAGTCCTAAAGTTAGGACTCCTAACTTCTGTGAATACCGAAACGAGTAAGAGCCTTCTGTGAATACCAGAATGATAGTAAGTTTAGGATTTTGTGTTAAGTTAGTTCTGTGAATCGGGCCCATAGTGTTTGCAGAAGAACAGGAAGTGCAAATCAGTTTGTGTTGAACTCCATCACATTGACAGAAAGGCAGAGCTTGTTGTGAGTAGATGCCAGAAGGATAGCCCAACAGACAGAGAATAAGATTTGTTCTGAACCTTATACAAATCACAGATAAGAAGCTGTTCCCTCAGGGATAACAGGTATATTCAAGTAAGTTCAAACTGTTTATTTTTGGTTATTATATGCATATCTTGCTCTTTCCATTTCACATACAAATTTAGTTTTAATACATTTTTGGGATATTAACCCACAAGTAGATGGGGTCTCAAAGAGATGTTGTAAACCAAAAGTAATAAGAGTACGTTGAACATACGAAATCCATGGCAACTTGTGAGCTTTATCAAGCAAAAGACAGTCCTTAATGATATTTTGAATTAATTGTAGTGAATCCCTTTGCTAGATTGAGCGTCACAGCAAGATGGGTGCTAGACGGATCTGATCGATTATATATGGTACTTCTAACTCAAGGTGGCAATTAAAGGAGGAATAACTGCTTGGAAGGGCTACTAATGTTTTCAAGAAACTGTCTGCCATTGACTGAAGAGACTCAGAATTTGTGTATCCCCATACTCCTGCTCCATATGTTGTAACAGAAATAGCTTTGGCTCTATATATCTGTTTTATGACATCTGATGGTTTAGAGACCAGTATTTTAATAAAACTAAAAATTGCATTAATGCTTTTCTCTAAAAACAAGTTTCTGTTGTCAATCATATGGTTCCAAGGGGAGGTTTTATTAAACAAAATTCACAAATACGAAAAGCTATCTATTTGTTCAATTTTGCAGCCATCTATATGGAAGACAGGGTTTTCTTTGCCCGTTGACCAGCTACTAGCATGTAAGATTTGGCTTCATTCACACAGAGGTTCAGCGTTTCCATAAAAGACACTTACTCCGTTATTAGTTTCTGCAGTGCCAAGCCAGTCCGAGAAATTAGCACCTCTTCATCTGCATGACGGAGTATGGGAATGTAAGTATGGTTTATCATGGCGACATCTAAAGTTGATTCAAGCAAGGGCGCCTTCACCCCATTGGTATACAAAGCAAAAAGGAGAGGGGCAAGGACACCCCCCTGTCTGACCCCACTTTCTATCCTAAAGCACATTGTACATTCTCCCTTATTTCCATATCATACAAGAAAGACGATAATGGCTTTATCAGTACCCATTTTTTCCATAATAAGCCATAGTTAGCGGTGGGAAACGCAGTTGAAAGCTGCTGTCAAGTCCATTAACGCCATGTAGAGGATTCCCATTTTAGCTATGGTATATTTGGAGACAATCAAATGTAGATTTAAACATTGATCCACAGTGCCTTTCATGTTTCTTGAAGCCATATTGCACCAGAATCAGAAAGTTCCTCTGACTGGCCCAGTCGTCTAATCTATTAAGTAGGATGTGTTCCATTAATTTTGCGGTGCTGTCCATCTGTGAAATGGGTCGATCATTTTTGGGGATTGATCTATCACCTTTTTATGTATTGGGACTATAATTGATTTTGACCAAGATTTTGGTGGTCCAACGCTAGCTTTTGTATTAAAAACATTAGTTAAAAAAGGGGCCTGCAGGTCCGGTTTATACAAAAAGAAATCAATAGGTACACCGTCCGGTCCTGCAGCCTTATTCCTATTACACTGCTCTATGGCATTTCTGATCTCAAGTTCTTCAAACAATTAAAAAGTATTTATAGCTAATAGGGGATCTTTCAGATGAGATTCAAGCTCACCAGGAATGGGACCAAAGATTTTTTGAACATTTTCGATCCAGGCGTCTTCGTCCACATGGGTCTCAAGGGTAGGGTCTGAATTATTTGCCAAAATTGAGAGTTTATTACCGCCCAAAAATCTTTAGAATTATTTGTGACAGCAGCCTATTTAAGATGCTCCCAGGCCTCCTCCTTTCACATTTTCTGTCTATTCTCTCTGGCCTCTTATACTGTTTATGAAAATAACTAAACAATGGGTGGTCCCAAATGTTTTATGTAACAAGCCTGTGTTACTATCAGCTGGATTAATAACTTATAGATTTTTTGTAATAAGCAGTCTATTAAGTGTTTGGCCATAATCATTATGTGAGAAATGAGGGATCACTTCTCCTTCCTTATTTGCTAGTCCACACACTGGTTTTATCATATTGTGGCAGCTGTGGTCATTAAAATCACCCGCCCATAAAATGCTTATAGTGCTATTGTAATCTCTAGTGAATGCTTCAATTACTTTATCTATTATGTCTAGGATCCTTGACATCTCTATTGTAAAATTATTATTGTAAAAATTAATTAGTAAAATGATGACACCATCCGGAGTTTTAAACAGCAAAAGATGATAGTATACGGAATCATTATGAGAGGCTAGTATTTTGAGGTTTAAGGTGTTTCTTACCAGTGTCAGATTAATTCCACTCGCACTTCCAGCTCTGAATGGTAGAGCTGGAGTAAAATAAGATCAAAAATCGTCTATATAGACCATGCCTGTTTCCCATGTAGACATATTAATCTCATTTATGTACAAGTTCAATCCAATTTTGGTCCATTCGTTTATGACTTAGCCCCGCTATGTTCCAGCAAATTAAGTTCAATTCCCTCTTCTGATATCGGGAGAGGCATTGGAGACCTGCCGGCAGAAACCTGCGGGGTATCAGTGCCCCTAACCTGAGGGGTAACAGCCTCCTGATTTTGTTAAGTAGTTTTTTCTGTTTATTAAGGAGGGACATTTTGTATCATTGGTGTATGGTTAAGGTTTGGTGGACTTGCTCTTGTACCTTTTAGTATTCTTAGTTTTGTTGTCTTGTGCTATCATCCTTCTGGCCTCCCTGCTATTCTGGTTCTAGATCACCGGGCAGTTATGACTGTTGGTGATCTGGAGTGAGCAGCATTGGACGCTTCTGATGGGCTATTCCTACATTCGCATTTATGCTTGGAATAAACCTCTACATTGTAAAAAAGAAGTATGTGAAGATACTTCTTTCTTGGTAACCAGAGGGGGACTTACCATGACAGGCAGTTGTAGGAAAAGCCTATTATAACTTTTTGTATCCCTGTAGCGTGAACAGGAAGTCAGCCTTATGACCTGTGTTATATGTAAAACTCAGAGACAGAAGTCTGGAAAAACAAAAGTGGGGTTTTCCAGCAACCAGTCAGTGGATATTCAAGAATTATTTTGGCATCCTCTTTCCCTTTTTTTAAATGGGCCCCAAAGTGTTACATGCAAATCCAGCAGACCTATCAGGCAGGATTTAACATTGAAGCAGGATTTGACACTGTAATGAGAAAAAGGATGTTCACCGCCCCCATCCTGCATTTTCTGGGTTGTGATCAGAGGAGTAATCTCTGCTCATTCATGTCAGCCAATTTTTTGCTCCTAGGAGGTATTACACACCTTTCTTTTATACCTATTTAAATGCTAATTACTGACTGGCAGAAGTGGGAGAAAATGCAAATATAGCATCTAGGAACCTCAGGAAGGGAAAAGGTAACTTTATAAAAGTTACCTTTCCTTAATATTTATCAAAAATCCAACTTCCCCATCGAATTGGACTTTCAATAACTATTTTGTGTAAGTTTACGGTTGTTTGGTATTCACAAAGGGATTACGAGTAGCATCTTTACAAGTGCGGATTCTCCGCACATAAAACGAGCCTATCTTTCACACAAAAGTGTATGTTTGCCATTTTGAATCAGGCCCATGGCATGTGCATCTCTCTTTGACCCTCCCTTATGATGCTGCGGGTTCTGGCGGTGGCCTACCTTGATGTGGCAAGAGACCTCAGGGCAATGAAACTGCAACAAGTGTGTAATTAATAATTTCGGTAGACCAAGAATGTGGTGATGGCATTAGAGTTCACTTAAACAATGACCTTACTTTGCAGGATTTGTCTCATTATTATCAGAACAAGATATTTTTAAAGAGTGTTAGCAGTGAAAATACATCGCTTCGTGGTACTGATTATGCTATATTTAGCATTAGGTAAGTTTTCAAAGATGTATATGGGATCAATTCTGTACAGTGTTTATTGGGCAGATAGTATTTTGAGAATGCTACCTGACTGCAAATTTTGTTGGTATTCACAAAGGGACTTACAAGTAGTATCTTTACTAGTGCAGAGTCTCTGCACATAAAAAGATTGGACAGTCCTATCTTTTTATGTGTGAAGACTCCACGCTCGTAAAGCTACTACTCATAAATCCCTTTGTGAATACCAATCAATCATAAACTTACACAGCAGTGTAAGTTTACCTTTGTGAATCATGCCCCGTGTCTTTTGGGAGGACCCTCACAGTTTCTGTAGAGCAATGAACTTTGTCCAGCTACTAAGGTCCTCCTGGTGTTTTCTGAAGTGTAGGCTGCGACACTTGTAGACTCATAACTGTCTCCCTAATCTAGCAATAGCCCTCCAGAACTTCTTTTTCTGATGAGGGGTGGCCTATGAAACATGAACATAAAAAACGACATAGGATATGAACTATAAGATTGAAAAAAATATTGTAATACATTAAATACGTTTTAAAATAATGACTTCAACAATTTTAAAAATTAAAAAAAGGCGCTTATCAAAGTCTAAAATAAATGTCTTTATTATGAGAAATATGTTCAAATATTTATTTTTTATATTAAAAAATAACATTATTTAATTTTTTCGATGCACATTTAAAAATACACAGAAAGATAATATTTATTTTGTGTCTGTATAAATTTGGACCAAAGAAGAAACCTTTATTTTTACAAACATTTGTTGAAGTATCTTTCTTATAACTATGTGCAAATATGTAGAAGCTTCAATAAGTTTAGTTTAACATGCTTAAGCCTGCTATTTAGTCACTGAAGAAAAAAATATTTGTATAAATTACGATGAATTATATAACAAATTAGTCATGCAAAAACATCATTAAAACATGTAAGTAACACACACAAACATGCAATGAGAAAATCATTTGAAGCATCCTTTTTACACAATAATTCATTTAATTTGCTAAAACCAACATGCATAATGGTAAGTAGAATGGTTGAGAATGTTTGAAACTTTATTGTTTTTTGTAAGATCAATTGCAAATGTTTTGTTTTAAAACCTTACCTTACTTGCAGCTGGACCATTAAGTTCAATGTAGTTGGTCAGGGACCTCTCAGGCACAATGGTATTTTCTTCCTCAGTGAAGTTGGGGGCCCTGTAACCAGTGGCCCTGAAATTTTGTTATCCGACTGGAACTAGAAGTAGCAGCATGTGAGGAGGTGTGTTGGCTTTGGAGTGCAAGAGGCAAGTGTTAAAATGTCTTGAAGTACATGTGTATGCCTACATGATGAAAGGTTACATCAATGTAGATATAAAAATGCACTCATAAGCACTCCGTCATGGAAGTTGCCCAGAAACGTGTAAATGATGACACATCACACATTGTGATTTCTAACTAGATTAATTGTGCGGCTTCAATGACGGACACTTTAGGCCTCTACTTGCTATCGTTAAATATACTAATGGCTTTAATATTGTACCTGACAATATGATGGTTACAACTGACTTAATTGGCGGAAACGTCGGTCCAAAATAAATTTTTAATTTGAGGGATCTAGACCGCAACATTTGTACAAATTGTATTTCCTGTAAGCGTACACCCTTGTCAATAATTCAATAAAAAGCAGTTTTCTTTTGTTTGTAAAATTACTAAGTAAAATGTAATTTGTTTAAAAATTGCATTCTTTTACTATGTATACAGAAATGTGAAAAAATACTTACGTAGATATGCCAATTCTGTGTTATTCTACCATTGCAGTTACATTAAAATAGCCTTCAGCTTTATTTTTTTCTATTTAGTTATCTTTATTGACATATCTCTAATTACGTTTTATATGTGTTTCAACAATCATAAAATAATGAAATCTCCAGTCAAATATAAACAGTTTATATATATTTGTTGAGTTCTTGTTTATGGAATGTTGTTCATTTATTGAAAATTAGAAATATTTTTGTGTACAGTTATTTACAGTTATGGACTGTGTGTCCTCTGGTAAAGGTTTTACATGTGTATAACCTAAGTGAAGTCTGCTTGCTCCTTACCATGCTACCAAGGCTTGAGATACTGTTAGAATTAATGAAACTTGACATGACCTTTATCAGAATTGGGACTTTATTAATTGTTGAGGTTGCCCAAATACATAATTATTTAAAAAACAATTAGGCTATCCTTGTTTAGATTTAAACCTATAAAAACTGATAACACCCCACCCAAAGGGAATAAAAGCCCGCACCAGTGTAAACATATAAACACTGATAGAAAGGAAAGGGAAAGTGAATGAGTAATTTTTATTTCTTCCTGAAGGGTCTAATACAATGTAACTTTGTTATACCAGGTAGTAGCAAGAAAGATGGGCTAACATTATTCTGCTTGAGTTCTGTTGTTTAGGGATGTCACTAAAATATTGTTTCGTCTTCCTTTTATATTTTTTAGGTTTTGTGGTCTTTGGCCTAAAGATGCAGGGTTTAGACACATGTTTTAGGTCCTATTTAATTATTTTATAAACTGTACAGAATCAGGAAATATCAAAATCATATTTGATATTTTGGCTACATTTGATTCTTTCACTGACAGGTAAAATGGCTGGTTTCATAAGAATCTTTCCCAATATGTACCATCATATGTACCCACATTTACCTACAGACAGAGAATGGGGGAAACCCTTTGATACATCAGCCCCCTGTTCTAGTCAGTATTGATAGTAGGTAAATTGCCAAACACCCCAAGCTTTAAATATTCAATGCAAGGTGTAGTGACAGGACTATATGAAAAGAGTGATGTCACCAAGCATCTGTAATAGAGGTGAAAACATGATACCAGAGTTTTGCAAAAACATGGAACGCAGTTTCCCTTGGAATGCTGCTGCAAAATGTTCTTACCAATTTAAACAAAGATCAGAGTGATATTGTTTTTTATTTGCAGTTATTCAGCTCTATATATGAAAAAGTTGTGTGATGACCTGTCAAAATCAAAACTTGAGCTGAAGTGCTTCCCTGTAAGGGATCCTTGCCACTTGCTAGATGGTATGCTGAAAGCATCTTTACAATCTTCAGAGTTAATGAAGAATGTTATTGACTAATTTTGTGCTTTGTGTGGCATCAAAGAAAGAGCCATCACAATTGTGTCATTAAGCCAGTGGTTCTCAGTCCTAGAGGCTGTGAATGCTATATCATCCATGTGGCGACCGTTTACAGAATTCTTGCTTAGCTATGATGCCAAAATCATAATATGTGAGGATCTTTGGTCGCATATTGATAGTGATGTGAGAAAAGTACACCCTACTGCATTCTTAGATTTTTACAGGAAAACATGACTGTTGGAGTGAACATAATAAAAAAACTAGGATCTGAAAACACCCTTGTCTACCAAGTGTTCAGCATAATTGGTGTAGATGTGAAACATCTCCTTGAGAGTAGGCAGGATGACACTTTTAGTGACTTTGGCACTGCAACATGTTCCATGTTAGAATGTTTTCCACTTGGTAAGCAAAGAAATGTTGAGGAGCAATTCAGGAAATGTTATTTTACAATGCATTAGAAATGGCTTGCAATGATGCATAGACATGTCCCTATACCAACCATGGCATTTGAAGTCAGTGAAGCCTCACTGTGACACTCTGCACAAGTTCTAGGTCCCTTCTGTAAAGGGGAATTTTTTCCGGACTTTGAAAAGCACTGCTTCAGTTTTTTAACCGCTTTAATAACTCTGAGCGCATATGCGCCCAGTTCAACACATATGTTGCAGAACCTGCCCCAGAGACATGCAATCTTCAGGTGCATGTTATGTCAGTGGGCAGAGCTAGCAAATTGTGTGATGGCTGCTTTTGTGTTTCCCGTTTCAAGGGCTTTTCACAGATAACACTTGAGAAGTAAAGAGCGAACGCGCAGAACCAAAGACTCACTAAAGAAGTATTGTATGGTGTACTACAATAAGTTTGATTTGTAAAAATGTATTTGGACCTCATATACACTGTACATACACTGTCTATATACCATGCACTATCAGTGCAGAAAGCAAGCAATAATAGAAGCAAAATATTCCATAAACACCGGAAAAACACTGTTTCCTTTGTTTTTAATGGCACAAACGTGTAACCACTGATAACCACTGTTTTTTATGGTATTGAAATCACTGGAAAACTCGGAAAAAAACACCAGAATTTACCAAAAATAGAAACTGGAAACAGGGAAGCCTAAAAATAATTTATACTATGCAAAATATTTGAGGCGCGTTGGTTTTTCAATTTTATGTTGAGAGATTTAGATTTCTACGAATATTAATAAATATACTAACTATATTATGTTGTTTGACATTATTCAGATATGTCTACATAGCATTGCAATGGAGATTTGGAGCAATACAAGAAAGAGTATACAAAGCTTTTCCTGATCTGGAGATCATGCAAGAACAGCACATTATAAAAATACAGATTAAACCATGAAACAATTAAAACATTAAGCTAACAATAAGAAGGAGAATTGATTTCTGGACTCAGAAATAGAACTATCCGTCCAATTGACAAAATAATGTCTGTCCTACATTCCTGTGCCACTGACTCCTTTCAGTACACTGTGATAACTGGAATGGAATGTCACAACTCACTTTTTCAGCTCAGTTCAGCCACGTTTTGAAGGCTATGCTGCAACGTATGAGTGACTACATACAGTTCCCTACAGATAATGCAGCATAAAACAACATCAATCAAACTTATATGCTCTGGAGGGCATCTCACATGTGGCTGGTGCCATTATTTCCACCTCAAGAATGAGAGCAGGTGTATCATGACAGCAAGCACCCCCACTCCATGAACTCTCAAGCTGTTTACCTCTCCAGTTTATACATCTCCAGCATGTGTACTAGATTGCCTGGTGCCACCCACTACTCACTAGAGCTACATAACATCACTATACCACAGAAAATGGAAGACCTGGCACACCTGAGGACCTGGCTTGTTGGTGAGTTAAAATAATATTTAGTCTGTAAGCAATACTTGTTTTACAGGTGTTTCTACATATCCTAATTAAACATGTCTACTAACACCTATTAGGAATGCAACAATGCCAGGGAAAGTCTGCTTTAGTGAGGCACACGTCAGAACTAGGGGGGCAGTGCAGTGGGCTTTCTGGCTCCTGAAGGCATGGTTCCGATGTCTTGATAACTTCAATGGAGGTCTCCTCTACTCTCCAAATTAGGTCTGGGAAACTGTGGTGTGTCTGTTGTATATTTCACAACATTGCCCTACTGGAGGAATTTCATTTATATCAGATGAAGACTGTCAAGGGGAACCTCAGGGTGATGTTGTAGAAATGTTTCAGCAGAATGACAGTGGTTTTGATAGCATGCACTTCATCAAGAATTCATTGATAACATCTTGTATTATGGTAAGTATGGAATAGCCAAATGTTAAATTTTTTCATCTTGTTAGCATGATATTTGTGTCTTTAATATAGCACTGGTGATCTAGAATCATGGATGGAGATGAAGAAGAAAATTATTTGATTGTCTTAATGGGGGGTAAGTAGGTCATTGTGCTGAGACACTTATAAACAGTTTACATTCCCTATATTGTGTTGTAAACACATGTTTCTAGGGTAAACCTTAAATTACTTTTATTGTGAATATTAATTCAGAATGCAAAGTGTGAAACTCCTGAAAATAAAAATAACATTGTCCTGCTGTACCACTTAAGAAAGGAGATAATCATGACCATTACACCATCACTTTCAACCATCATTTCTCTTTACGGTATATGTTTCAGCACTGCTGTTAGAGGAAAACATTATTAAAGATTATTAGCCAGTTGGAAATAACTGGACAAGAGTGAAATGGCTGTGGAATTATCCTTACTGGTCAATCTTATTTATTTATTTATTAAATGTATTTATTTATATACATAAAAACTATACCAACTTCTGTGCTTTTCACATGTCAGCCACAGCTGGCTTAGTTACTTTGTATTATATCCCCAACTACAGTTACAGAAATCATTATTAATCATTGATGACTGCCTTACATGTTGTATTACCATGTGCATTTATATGTGTTAGGTCTATATTTGTAAACTTTGTGACATTTTATTGTAGAGAAGCAACACCAAGCATAAATGCGTGCATTGGAGAAAGGTCTGTTGTCTCAATGCAGCCTGTAGTATAAAAAAAAAGCGATGGATGGAATGCTTGAATTTATCTCAGCCACTTGTAATTACTCAGGCCGCATCCCTGTACATTTTTATTCTGCATGCCATGCTTCCTCAGTTTGGTCTCAGCCATATGCAAATCAACCTTGACCCGTCTCCAATGTGAAAGGTCTAGCCCAAACTGCCAGGCTAGGTCCTCCCTGAACCAGAACCCAGGAAACCCAGGATCGGTTTTGCTCTAGTTAGGGCTCATCAGTCAGGTATAGCTTGGTTCCAGTGATACAGTGTGCATGGTACCCACGTCCGGGCATACCCATCGCACTTAGGTTGACACACTAAAGTATATAAAAAAGTGAGGGGTAGAATACTTGATTTAATCTCAGCCACTGGTAATTACCCAGTCTGCATTACAGTCCATCATTATTTTGCACACCATACCAACTCAGTTTTGACCCTGCCATAAGCAAATTAGCCATTACCCTGCTCCAGTGGGAACAGTATAGCCCAAACTGGCAGGTAATATCCACCATGAACCGGAACAGAAGCAACCCAGAACCCGCTTTGCCCTAGTTAGGGCTCATTAGCCAGGTAAAGCTTGGTTCCAGTGACACAGTGTGCACAGACCCACATCTGGGTATACCAGTCCCACTTATGACGACTCACTAAAGTATACAAGGTCTGTAATGTAGTGCAAAAAATGTGGAAAAAGGTAAATAATGACAATTCACAGGAGGCACTCATTCATTTTGTCTTTTGTTGGTGGTTTGGGTGGTATTTTTGTCAACTCACCCAGATCACCAACCACTCTTAAGGGCTACTGCAGCAGCCCGAGTTGGTCCAGAGGCGACAGGTGTATCCACAGGCACCAGTGTCTCCCCTTCCAATGCAGGAGGCTGCTGGAGACTTAGGTGGAACAGTATTTGCATCTAACCTCCCTCCAACACCCAACTAGGAAAGACACTGGTGCAACAAGACTCTTGAAGCCATCCTGCACCACCCTTGTATGTAAAGGCAGATTACTCACCAGCAACTCATTATGTGAATGACTCCTGTGAATTTGGGCCTGACAGATCTCGTTTTGGGACCATAACAGATCATTATGGGACCTTTGTTGGTCTACTGTCTGACCCAATTGATCCTTCTGCTGACCAGCCACACCTGAAAGATGTTGACCCAACCTATGAGATGATGGGCCAACTCCCTCAGTCACCCTCCCTGCTGGAGAAACAGCACCAACTGTCTGCCCTTGGCCCTGTGGTCTTCTATGTGTGGCTGAAGATGTAGCGTGCTCTGGCTGACTAACAGTTGCAGAAGGAACAGTAGAAGCTGGTGCCAGGACAGGGGAAAGTACACTTGCAGGTTGAATAGGGACCCAGGGCAGGATGAACACAATGGGACTGGTCATTGATGCTTGAACCTGGGGTGCTGTTTGCTGACTTTCTCCAATGGTGGGGTGGGTTGTTCCAGGTTGCTGGATCACTATCCCCAATTGGCCTAGCTGTTCTTCAAGCTCATTGGAATGAGGAGGTGTTGACGAGCTTCCAAAGCCTTCACGATGTTTATCAGCAAGGAGAGTGGAGGCCTGAGTATTTGATGGCACATTTTGTTGTTGTGTACCTAATAGAGACAAATACAAATATGACATGTTAAACATGAAAATTGTGTTATATTTAAATTATCTCACTGAGTCCAATGTGCATAATTACAATTAATCCCAATTTGTTTCTGGTAGGATTATTACTTCCAAAGTTGAATGCCTTATAACATTCCCTTGGTGCAACATCTTCATAGACAATAAAAGTAAGTTACACAACACATTGTTAAATAATTTACAATTTATATTTCTATTGTTACTTGTTAGCACTTTCACACATATAAATGTGGAAAATAAAATACTCATTGATAATGTGAATGTAGTTGTGACATACATATAATAGTGGATGGGGCAATTAATGGTCCTCTAAGTAAAACGACAGAGATTTGCATATAGTATACTTAGCTGTAAATTCTTAATCTGATAAATACATTAGCACATGGCTCTGTACCTAGTTTGGGATACCGGGCTGCAACAACCAGTGTGTGACTAAATGCAGTCCAGTAAGAAAACAAAATGAATGATGTAGAGTAGGTAGCCTGTCTCTTGCTTTTTAAATGTACATTCATAATGGAAAAATATCTAACAACAAGGTAGACTTTATGAAGTGGCTTCCTTAGAAATATTTTTACTAAAACATTAAGGGGGATATTCTCAAGAACGTATGATAACTACCGCAAAAGTAGCTTAACGCAACTCACCTCATCGCAGTCTATCACGGTAAAATAACACCTTGTCAACGTGGTATTCTCAACACTGCGGCACCATTCGATAGGCCCACGACAACGCCTCAAATGTCCGCGATAAAGTCAACACGACGTCACAAAAACGCGAAGCACTAACACCCAAAAAGTTGCGATGATGCCAATCGCGACACTAAAACCAGCGAAAACCTGCCATAGGCCTGCAATTCACACGCTTCATGCGGGAAAATGCACCATAAAAGCCACGGAAATAAAAGGGAGATAAAAAGCAACTGCGTAGCACCATGGATGCACACGGACCGAGTGCAGAGGCCAACGCGAACCCCACAAGCCCCACAAACCACCAGCAAGGAACAACAGGGTCGGGGAAGGCCAAGGAGAAGAGTGAGAGGAAGACGGGGTGCAGTCCGCAGGAAATGCAGATCAGCGTCACGGAGGTGACAGAACACTACCATTAACTGACACAATTATACCACCGTGAATGCAGTCGGAGTGTCGAGGAGGTCAATGGAGGAGGACAAGAGGAGCTGGCATGATGTGAAAAGCCAAACCAAGCACAAACCTGCTGCCAACAGGAAGGCAGCAACAGCAACAGGAGGTGGAAGTCCTGCGCCACAGGAGGAGCTGGAGGACACTGAGGCCAAAGTCATCAGTATGGAGATGCTGCAAGGAGGTGGGAGTCAGGACACAGCCTGAGAGGACCTGATACAACATCAACAGGGTGAGTAACGACCAGGGACTGGGGGGACGGGGGGAGATGGGAACAATGGCACACATGCACAATGATGTGTAGCACACTGCACACCCACAATGACCCTGGAACATGTCCCTCCTCCCCGTGGCACACAGCAGCATACACACATAGCAATAACAGCACATCCACATTGACGACAATGTGGCACAAAGTGCAACACCGACACTGCAGAACAGAGATCACAACTCGCTGCACTCATGTGCTGGAACAGGCCAACCACATCTAACAGAGCAGGAAACTGTGAGAAGGAAATGTACGCGTACAAACCCACATCCGTCATGTAGTCCAAATGTCTATTGTCCCGCATCAAAATCCAGCACCTCCCAAACAGTAACAATGTACATAGTCATACAGTCTGCATGTAAACAAGGACAATGCACCAACATACATGTTAACACAATGTCAACATGCATCTCCCCTTCACATTACAGAGGGACAAACAACACCTCCAGCAGAGCAGACCAGACTACCCATCAGTGATGCTGGCGAGGACCACCCCACCATCGGCACTGACGCCCTACAACAGCCCATGACATCTTAGGCAACCCACCCCCAGGAGCAGTGCAGCCAAGCCACACAGAGGAGACCCGAGCCCCTGCACAGACCCCACAGCAGGAAGCACCCGCCACCACGGCTGAGTCTCAACACATCACCTAGGCACACATCACATTCCAATGACAGGTGTCAGAATTAGGCCTGGGCTAAATTTCCGTTCCGCTCGCGGAAATTGCGATAATTTGACATTTTCGCGTTCCGCGGAGAGCGAGAAAATGTAAAAATTTCCACATTCCGCAGCTTAGCGATAATTTGTTTCTTGCTTGCGCTGTAAAATAATACATTCTCGCGCGCGCGCGATCGCCTTACCTGAATCCCCACGTTCGCCGACAAGTTTTCCCGATCCGGTCGCGTTCTCCACGAGATGTTGGATTGTTGGTAGCCATTTGCGCTGTCTAGCGACAGTTCGCGCCCGCAGTAATGTCATTGGTCGCGCGATCACGTCTTTCTTCTCGTGATCATGCACCGCGAGAAGAGTGAAAACAAGATGGCCGCACCCACGAGCAACCGCATGGGTAAGTTGGCGAGCCGCGACCACGCAGAAAATACAGCGAACGGGCGGGGAAAACAACTTCCGCATCTTCGCGATATTTCCGCGTGTTTGCGGAGATTTTTAACATTTTCGTGATAATTTGCGAAAGTCACTTTCGCAAATTCCGCCCACCCCTAGTCAGAATGACAAAATGAGGTGGCCGAACAGGTGTGGGTGGGACCTAAACCCATGGAACACGAACTATACCGCATGCATGGTTGTCTAATTCCCGTCAGGGACCACCTACACCACACCAAGGAGACCCACACTGCGACAGAGACACATGCATGTGCACATTTACAGTACTGAACCACGCCCAGAGGCACACAATTATCATTCAAACACCCACGCTGGACCTGCGTACGATGGCCCAGTACACTCCTCGAACGTATTGAGTGGGTGACGATAAAGCTACATTTCCAAGGTCTAACACGCTGCCTGCGGTGACATATTGGCATCCACTGTACACAACACAATGTAATGTTGTCGTGCCCGGGGCCCTCATGCATACATTATGAACACAAGGACAGACGCAGATAGTCCATGGAACTGGCCACGGGCATGTGCGCCCAGCCCCTTTATTGGCAGGGCCACATGTACAGTGACGCCTGTGCTGGATGTGTGTAGGGTGAGTGTAAGCCAGCCCGCAAGGAGTTGTTGGTGCTGGCAAAAATTGAACAGTGAACAGCAGTAAAACGAAAACAGAAAACACCAACATAACAGAGACAACAGCGGAGCATTATGGAGGTAGCCCGAGCAAGTACAGAGATCACCCAATATGCAAACAGAAGTGTCCGTGAGTTGCAGTGCACTGAGGTTGGGGCACCTGGAGTGCCAAGCAGGGTATCAGGCAGATGTTGGCATAAACCATAGGTGTGAGCAACCCAGTTAGTCTGCCAGTACGACTGTTTTGACTCTTGCAGTTGGTAGTTGGAGGTGGACCTGGTGGTGGTGGTGGCGTGTGCCTCCTGCGGTGATGCATCATCCGGGCAGCTCAGGACTTGATCTGATGTGTGAATCCTGGTGTAACGCAGTTGAGGCTGGAGGCAGGGGACAGCGCAGGGCCACAGACACATGGCGTCGCTGATCCCAAGGCATCGTCTCAGAGGCCATCCAATATCTCAGAAGACAGGGTCCCTGACTTGAGCTGCACAGAGATAGTGGCCCCGGATGCACTGTGGTCGGCACAGGCACCCCACCATGGGACGGTGACTTGCGGTGCAGTGAGATGGGCCATGCGAGCTGAGCGGGTCCTCATCGATGTCCAAAGTGAATGTGGCGGAGGGTTGCGGGGGACAGTGAAAGGTGTCCTCCAGGGCATGATGCAGAGGGTGGAAGTTATCCGGAATCAGCAAATGGAGGTGTGGAATGCCACGGCATCGCTTTTGCCACAAAGTCAGTATCACCGACATGATGGTGATGACAACCCCAAGTCCATGGACTCAGTCGCCACCAAAGTTCAGCCACAAAGTGTCTATGGGTCTCGGGGAACAGACTTAGTGGCACCGGGGCTGAAAGGGGATGCAGTCTGCGATGAGGCCTGTACAATGACATCAAGTCAGCCATACATAAATCAGGACTGAGTTCGAAATGTGTGACCTACTTGACCGCAGTGTAGGCCCGAGGCAGTGGTCAGCGCGAGCCAGACGCGGTTCAGCGAGCTCCTCCTGGAACTCTAACACATAACGTTGACATGGCATTTGAGGGTGACTTGTGGTTGACGGAGGCAAAAGCACCAGAGCCGAGCGGGTGTTCAGTCAGCGACGATGACGTGTCCTGCCTGGTACGGATTGGATTGGATTGGCATGAGGCCTGCTGGACTGCAGTGTAGGCCGACGATGTAGTCATCAAGGGCCCACAGACATGTGTCGTTGTCTTGTGATGCACAGAGTTAGTGACACCAGGGCTGTTGTCTGTAGTGTTCGATCACCTCCGTTAACGATGATCCTTTTTATCCTCCTGACTGACACGCGTCTTTTTCTCACACCTCTCCTTGCGTGCAATGATATGTACTCTGCCACTGACAAATCAAGACCCAGTTCCACATGTGCGACCGACTTGAACACAGCGTGGCCCGAGGGCAGTAGTCTGCGTGGGCCCACGGACACTTGTGGATGGAATGCTATGCACAGGCTTGGTGGCACCACACCAAAGGGAGTATAGTGAGATGAAATCAGCCATAATTGATGTTTTCTGCCATAGTGTAATCAAGACTCAGTTCCAAATGTGTGACCTACATGTCTGATGTGCATGCAGGTGGAGCACGTCAACGAGAAGGGTGTACTGCGGGCCTGTGTCGCGGAGGCCCTGATGGTCTGATGAGGCTGCCAGGTTTGCGGCAATCGGGCTTGGAGCTTGCACCGGCACGTGGTGGGACCTCTTCGACACATGCCGGTGTCGTCAGGTGTGCATTGATGCCTGGGTGCACATGGCCTGGCAGGACTGGTACAGGGACCTGCGACCCAGGATGCAGCAGGCACACAGGAACGCAGGCAACACTGCTCACGGCGACGGCGTCGGCCTTGTGGCGGGGTGAGGGGTGCTGCCCTGGCAGAGACGTTGGGCATTCCAGAAGAGGACCACGCCCAGAGCTACATACTTTTTATTCACACCCCTACGCTGGCCTGGCGTACACTGGGCCAGCCCACTCCGCTCACACTTACAGGGGGGGACGTAACAAGCTACATTTCTGGGATCTTCCCTACTGGCTAGGATGACATGGTATGTCGACATGAATATGTGTGTGGTCTGCATACTGCAGTCTGGCCATCACTTCAACGCCACACTTGGCATTGTGTACATTATCGTTCATCGGTCACTTGCCTCCTTCTCACATGCCTGGTCCCCACCTCTTCCCACAATCTGCTATCGTGTGGCTGAGGTGCCATGCAGTTGATGGCTTATGTGCATGGCTGGCCCAGGTTGCCAGAGTAAGTTGTGCTGTTGTGTCTGGTGGGTGGGCACGTTGTTTGGCAGGTTGTATGTGAGTTTGTGACATGTGCATTTCCAGTGTTGTGAGTTGCATGATTATGGAGTTGAGGTGTGTGGTATGTTCATTTGGTACTTGTCAAGGAGCAGCGCATTGCCGTAGGTGCCAGCCAGGAAGCGCCGGATGATGATGGACCGTCGGAAGATGTAGGACTCATGCACTCAGAATGGGTGGTTGGCATCGATGTTGGTGGAGATTCCCAGGTGGTCAACTATTGCCTGCACAGTTATTGTATGCTTGTGCTTTTGGTAGCGGATATTGTGTGCAGTGTCACCAGGGGGCACAAGTAGGACATGTGTGCATTCAATTGCCCCCTGACACATGAGGGAAGCCAGCTATGGCGTTGATGCCTTGCTTGGTCTCCAGCTGTTCCTGTGCAGTGTGGGAGAAGGATAGGTAGTGTGTTACCAAGCTGATGATAGCATCCAAGACAGCTGTGGGGGTCTTGGATTGGGCTGGCTGTGAGACTCCTCCGACTCTGGCGGTTGTTGGTCGGCTGGTCCCAGAGGCCAACAGGTGCAGCACAGCCAGCAGCTTTGTCTGCGGAGGGATGTTGGTTGTCCGCTGTGTTGGTACCGTCGGCCTGTGGGCAATGGTGGTCAGGATGCGTAGGATGGTTGTCCTTTTGAGCCTGTGGTGGGCAATGACATTCCCTGGTGTTGGGTCTGTGAGGTTGGTGCGTTAGCAGCAGGTCGATGTCTTTGTCTGCGCTGCCTCAGTATTGGTCCGGGCAGGACGTGGGGGGCCAGGGGGGGTTCCGGGGGTGGTCCTGGGGGTGGTGGTGCTGGGTTTTGTTGCCCTATTGGGGCTCCGGGCTGCATGTTCAGTTGCTTGGGGGCATCTGTTGTTCTTCATGTTTGGCTATGGGCTGTGCTCCCTTGTCTGGTGCCACTTGTTGTCCGACTTTGCCCCAGGTCAGAGCAGGTGTTAATTTCCTGCTGCTAACGTGCCTTATTGCATGTTTTGTGATCTTATCGCTGATCTGGCTGGTCGTTGAGGTGTTGTCACGGCTTTCTGAGCGGGAATGCCTACTCTGCATCTCATTAGCGATAGTTGCCGGAGTCATCTGTGGCGATGTTTTTTGAGGATGCTATCACCGGAAAACTGGTGATATGGGCTGTTAGCACCGGCTTGTGAATGGGGTGGTAACTTTATCGCGAGTTTGGCTGCGATAAAGTGCCGTTAACTCGCCGATAGCTCCTTGAGAATATGCCCCTAAGAGTATTATTTAAGACCAGATTCAGTTCTGAAATAATAATACACCTTAATTTGTGTAAATGAGAAAATAAAGTTAACCAAATGCCCAAATGTTTGTCCCAACTTACCAGGATAGTGTGGTGGTTATTGAAACTGTATGTATCATACTTATTAAGACACATTCAAGATTGTTTTGGAAACAGACAAAATATTTTGAAGGAGTCCTTCACACTTCACAGACTCCTACAACGATTGCAGATTTGTGCAATTGGGACATAGACATATATGTTTACATTTTATAAAATAATTCAAGATGTACATGGCTGACACATATTAAGAGACATACACATTTTACATAATAAGTGGCAGCTGAATGAAAACAAGGGTGTAAGTGACAGTTCATACGTGAAGAGACCATATTTTGGGCCTCATGTAGGTAGCTTAATACCGGTCGGTAACGGCCGAAATTCGGTAAATATGCCGTTACCGACCGGTATATAGACAAGTGAGATGTAAGAGACCAAAAACCAGTTTTCGGTAAATATGAAGCGGTAAATACCGATTCATAATTACCGAATTCGAAAATACCGATTCATAATTACCGAATACATATTTACCGAATCGGTAAATATGAAGTGGTAAATATGAATCGGTAAATATGAAGTGGTAAATATGAAGTGGTAAAACTGAAAATGACATGTAGGTAAAATCGGTAATGAAGATATCCATGAAAATCGGTAATTAAGAGTCGGTAATTAACACTGAGTGAAAGCAGGTGGTAACCATCAACAGACCATATAAGCAATCCCAAAATGCAACAGCGTGGACAACATGGCTGCTCTGTATGTCATTGCAAGGCGCCTACGTCTACAGGCAGCAGGTCTGAGGATATGGAGACGGGAGGAACGCATCTACAGACAGCGCATCACACTCTTCCAACTGACTGATGCAGAGATACATGAAAGGTACAGGCTACACCCCCAAACCATCATGGACCTGATAAGGGACCTGCACCCACTCCTGGACCAGCCAACAAGAAGGGCGCATGCCATACCACCACATGTGCAGGTGCTCTGCAGCCTACATCTACTGGCATCCGGCAGTTATCAGGTGGTGATAGCTGCGGTGGATGGTGTATCCCAGAGTTGCCTGTCCCGTTTCTTCAGGAAGTTCCTGGATGCCATGATGCAGAGAATGCACCACTACATCAGCTTCCCAAACACACAGGCTGAACTGCAGAAAACTAAAACTGACTTTTATCACATGGCACAGTTCCCCCATGTCATTGGCTGTATTGATGGCACACACATCCCAATCTGCCCACCAGCTGACACAGAGCACATCTACAGGAACAGAAAGTCCACCCACTCCATCAATGTGCAGGTGATCTGTGATGCAGGGAACATCATCACTGATATTGTAGCGAAGTTTCCTGGGAGCACCCACGACTCTTACATCTTCCAGAACAGTGGGATCTACACACGACTGATTGCCGGAGAATTTGGAGAGGGATACCTGCTAGGTAAGTAACAGTGACGCCCCATGAAACCTGCAAATCATAGTGTATAGAGGCATGTGACTGATGGTTCCCTTTTACTCACCTAGGCGACAGTGCATATGCCTGCCGGTCATTCATCCTCACTCCCTACCTACACCCATCAACCCAGAGTGAGAGACGATACAACGTGGCACATAAATCTACACGCAATGTGGTGGAGCGCACGTTTGGACTACTGAAAAGCAGGTTCCGCTGCCTCCACAAGAGCGGAGGCGCACGCCAGTACACACCCATCAACTGCTGCAAGATCATTGCCACTTGTGCAATGCTGCACAACCTTGCCACGAAGAGAGGTACAGATGTGGAACTAACAGATTTTGAGGACAACGAGGATGAGTCAGGCCAGCCAGAGGGCAACGCAGCTAGAGTGCCAACTGCAATAGATGGGAGAGAGAGACGGGCAGAGATCACATGCAACTATTTCTGAGTAAGTTAGGTGACACAGCCAGTTGTGGTATGTCATGGCGTAGTTTTAATGCGGCACCACGCCATGAACACAAGATCAAGCCAATCTGGCAACATAGCATATATACAAGGAGTAAGTCCAGGGTTACGTCACCCATTGGGAAGTGGCTACGCAGGGCTGCATCAATGTTTGCGCATACGCGCTGCAGTGTGGGATGGTACGGCTTGAGCATCCTCACTACAGCCAACCCCAAGTCGCCTGCTGCTCCTGCGTGCTTCTGGGACGGGGGGTGTGATGCTGCTCCTGCTGCTGGTGTCGATGCTCTCCGCAGCATCCCCTGCAGCAGTTGTCGCCGCCTGACTTGTTAATAGCACCTCTAGTGCACTTGTCACCTGCACCATCCCCCGAGACACGTCGCTGCAGCAGTGTGTCAGGCCCTCCTGCATCGACACAGAGCGCCGGCAGAGTAGAGAAGTGGCAGTTGCCAGACGGTTGAGTGCCCTGGTGGTAGTGTCCCTCCTCTGCCGTTCCCGGCGCCGTGCATCTATGTCAGCATCTAATTTGCTGCACAACTGCTGGATTGACTGGGACATGTCCCGAATGCCCGCTGCCATTGCGCCGATGTTATTGTCCATGTTGACAAATGTAGATTTCATGAACCGCATATGCCTCTGGACTGACATGACTGCCTTTGTTTGCAGGCGCTGTTGTTTTAACATTTGGCCCTCGAGCCCCGAGAAGACACCATGGCTGTCAATGCTTGCTGGTGGACTCTGGACACGCGACCTGCGGCGCCCTCTTGCACCCGTCTGTGCTGCCTGTGAGGTGTAGGGCACAGTGGCATGGCTCCCATCCTGGGGCATAGTAATTTGCTCAGGGCCCCTGCTGTCGTCAGACGAGGTGTCTAAGGCTCGCAGCCTGGCGGCAGGACGCCTCCTCATTCTCACACCTGCAGGCGGTGATGTGGCCGGTGACTCAAACATGAGTGGCGATGCTGGCTCTGGGTGAGGTGATGCTGGCTCTGGGTGAGGTGATGCTGGCTCTGGGTGAGGTTATGCTGGCTCCGGTTGAGGTGATGCTGGCTCTGGTTGAGGCGAGGCTGCCTGTGTTGGTGGTGCGGCTGCCTGTGGCCCTGCTCCCTGGGCTGAACTTGTGCTGGCCAGAGGTGATCTGTGTGGCCGGTGTGCCCTCTCTCCTGCAGCATGCCCTGTCCTGCGTGATGTCACATCTGTGGACAGAAATGCAACATCGGCTCAGTGTCCCCGAAGGGCTGCATTGCAAGCATCACAATAAATCATGTCACACTCCAAATTGTCCTCTGCCTCCTTGTGCCTAATGTGTGTAACATGCCTTGTTGCCCTGTGCTATTTACTTCATGGTTGGGGTTTCCCTGACTACATCTCCCAGAATGCATTGCCTGTCTGCACTAACACATGGACTGGAGTGGGATACTCATTTCACAATGGGGGATGTGGGATAGGGGTAGGGGGGGCTACATTGCTGTGCATTCGTCTTACCTTGTTGGGTGGCGGCTCTGGCAGAGCTGTCAGCATCCCCAAGACCCACGACGCTCTCATTCTCGATTGTGGCCCCCACCAGCTCCTCCAGTTCGGTGAGGGCAGGTGCCCTGTTGGTTCCACCTCCAGTCTGGCTGGCCTCCTTCTGGATTTCCCCCATCTTCCTCTTGGTTACAATCCTCAGGTCATACCAGCGCTTTTTGAGGACCTCTATGTCCCTGTGGGTCACTCCCACAGCATTGACCTGCGCCTGGATGGCCAGCCAAATATTGCGCTTTTCAGCCTCAGGCACTTGCAGGGACTGCCTCCCAAACAGCTTCTGGTGCTGCTTCACCACCTCCTCCACCAGCACCTGGAGTTCCTTGGGGCTGAATTTCAGCTTCCTCCTCCTTTCCCCTCCATCTCTCTGTGTCCTCTGGCTGGACATGATGTTTTTTTGCTGCACAAACAGGCACTGGCTCCCTGCCTCTCCTCTGCACTCCAAGCCTCTCCAGGGTCTGTTAATTGTGTGCACCTGCCTGGGTGTGGCCACTTCCTGGTTGGGTGGGGTGTGGTTGCACAGGATTGGCTATTTCATCAAGTCATGTGATTTTTTTTCCCGATTCGGTAAATACCGATTCGGTATTTTCCGATTCGGTAAATACCACCGCGGTATTTACCGATTCGGTAAATACCACCTCGGTATTTACCGATTCGGTGAATTCCGATTCTTGATTACCGAATGTTACCGATTCGGTAATTGTTACCGAATTTTTACCTACATATAACTTACCGATTCTTAAATACCGATTCGGTACGGCTCGGTATTTAAGAATCGGTAATATTTATTTACCTACATGAGGCCCTTTATCATCTTGATTTGTGTTGCTGTCCTTCCCTTGAACAAATTTGCATTGACATGTGATGAGAATTTCATAAAATAAACAGATAGACACTAGTACACTGACATTAATGAAACCTTTAACTTCTGGATCTAGGACTATACTTATAATCAATTGTTAGCCTGAAACCATATCACTAGGACAGAAGAAGTAGGCAGAACAGAATTCAAGTTTATACTGAGCATGGTCTGCTAATTAGAATGTACAACACTGTGTAAGTTTACACAGCCTTTTCTTAAAAAGGTAAAAAATAGCAGAAAAGCAACATAAAAGTTAAATCACAGCAGTACAACAAAAGTTTACTTGAATCAAAAGTAGTATGCTTATAAATTGCAGTGTGTAAAAAAAGCCCAAAATAAAATTAAAATTACACAAAGTAAAGGGAAACTGCCTTCATATTTACACAAATGCAAAGTATGAGTACAACCTAAAAGACAAGTACAGCGATGTCTTCATTGTTATGTTGTTAGGCTCTGAGGAAAAGTGATTTGTTAGCTATCATATTATAATGATTTCTGTAACAAATGTACATTAACTAATTATAAGCGCAAAGGAAAATATAATTTGTATTTAACTTTTAGTACAACTCACCAGTTTCCACTCCTCCTGCAATTCCTTTGAAGCCTTCCATGTGCAGTATCGAGAGTGACTTTTCCTTCCTGGACATGATATTGTGGGATCTGGGAGAACTACCACCAGTTGCCATGGCTTCTCAATGAGCCCTGGAAGCTATGGAATGTATCTCCACACCCACCCAGATCTTTTCACTGCTTACAAATCCTCATGGGAGTGAGGATGGGAAGTAAGAGTATTTACCTTTCCCTCTATTCTTTCCCTCATTTGCCTTCTTTCTGTCATGGTAGTTCTTTGGACTAGAGCTCCAAGATAGTGGCTCAGCTCTCACTATTTTATTTACAATTACTGTTAGCTCATTTTGAGGGAATCAGGGTGCTCTTCCTTGTGAGAAAGTGAAAAAAATAACTCAAACTACAACTACACAAAGAGATAAATAACAGACGCCTGCTGCCATACATAACACATCTTGAGAGTGTAAAGCGATGAAAACGGAAGTTTAAGGTATCTTTTTATATTGGTTTCTACAGGTGAGTCATTACAATTGATGAAACACAGGTATGCATGTTTAAGGACACTGGGGTATGTCATATTGCTGCTTGCATAGGTAAGGGTGATGAAGACAATGCACAATTTTGATGGAAGAGTGCACCACAAATACACTACTCTTACCTTTCCATCCTCCATCAAGCATGTCCTCCCATCACCTCTCTATAAATGTGGTGATCATTAGAGGTGTCACCATTTTTATTGGCCTTGGCCTGCTGCCGTAGGCCTCTAGAGTGGCGCATTCCCTCTGTACTTTGTAGAACTCTGCTTAGGATGGTCCTCCTGCAGCTTGCATTCCAGCTAGCTCAGGCAGATCTCCCAGGAAAGAAATATCTTACGTTGTAGGTACAGAGTCAACCCCCTCAGGGTCAGCCTCCTCCCGGACCTTGGGAACTTTCTGGGAAGGTTTTCCATCTCCCCGTTTCTCATCTTCCTGGCTGGCATCTGAGCAGATCTTTCCGACTTCTCTGATCGGCACCCATTAAGGCAATCCCAACATCTCAAGATGTGAGCTTCACCTCTATTCAAATAGTATGCTCCAGGTCAATCCCAAGCAGACAAACTTCAAGCATTGCTGGACTCACAGCTAATCTCAGAGACCAGACACCCACCCCACTCCAGGGGAATCGGAGCCACAGGATAGTGGCTAACCTGGTTGTCAACTGTCAAAGCTTTGTAGTGGATTACTTCTGGGGTTACTTGCTCTTCTTACAGCAGATGACACCTAACAGTAGTCATGCTGACTCCTGTGTCTCTCAAAGCCTTCAACTCTGTCCTTTTATGGTACGCGTCTGCATGTATTTTTTAGTATCATCAGGCATGTGTGCTCTGGGTACCATCTCCTTCTCACCCAGGGTCACTAGGATAACCTCTGCCCTGCTCCCAGAACTAACAGGGACAATGGGTGTCATGACCCTCACATGCCTCTGTGTAGTGGGCCTAGTGCGCAGGATGCATGTCGCATTTCCCCTGCGGCGCTTTAATGGTGCACCGTGATAACTTGCCTGAGGCCCCCTACACCATTGATTCCATTACCCTTGATTCAGTCAAGTTTCATTCCCCAAACTAGAAGTGTCCTTTACCCTTGACTCTGTGTTGTGTTAACTTTGCAGCGCCTTATGGCACGCCATGATGTCATGCCCAAGTTTCCCCATCCCACTTGATTCCATTACCCCTGAGTTTGCAAGCATTCACCACTCCCACTATTACTAGGGTCTTGAGTGTTTTTCCTTGAGCACATTCATACAAAATGAAACATTAATTTCCTGTTAAGTGATTCCATCCGTTAGTTTGAACCTGCTCTTCCTTTTATGGTTAAAGTCAGTGTTCTAACACATGTGTCCTTCAAGAATCTTGGAGAACCTTCCATATTGCCACGTGCGCCATGTGGCACACATGATCCCACTGTATCCATTGAACCTTGAACATGTTATATAAACCACACCCAAACCTGAGCTCCTTGCTTGGCCTACGCTGCCTCTGGAACAAGCTGCGTTCCTATCCACTCATCTGAAGAATCCACCGGACCTGGGCAGCTCACTTCTCGTCTGCAGTCCTTAGCTCCTCCAGTGATTCCCTTGGTTCCAGCTTCCTTGATGCATCCTTCCTCTTTACATCTGGTTCAACTACTCCTGTTCCTCAGTAACTTCCTGAATCAAGACCTCAAGAACTTCTTTAAACTTAAGACAAGTTGTAGTAGTAGGCTAAGTACTTGATATCAGGTTAGTGCTCACTATCCTTTTATAGTAGTAAGTAGGCCGGAGTGTTGGCATCTTCAAAACTATAGGCTTGTCTTCAAGTTTCCTCTCAGTGACTTCCCTCCAGTTCACCTTGATTGTTCTTGCTCCAGACTCCTCTTGCAACCTTGGCCTTTGAATTGTGTTTATACAAAGATTAAAGACTTTGCTCTGTGTTTCTCTATGAAAAGTTGTGCCAAGAGAATTCTCCTTAGAGCGCCTAATTTATGTGTGAACCTTGTACTGAGATCAATGTTTCTAGTATACCTTGGGAGTGTCCTACTCCAACCTGTGTTCCTAGTACACCTTGGGAGTGTCATACTCCACCCTGTCTTCCTAGTATACCATGGGAGTGTCATAACTCCATTCTGAGTCCTATTATACCTTGGGAGCACTGTTAACTGGCACTGTTAACTCCTCCCTGTGTTCCTACTAACCCCAATACATGTTTCAAGTGTACCCTTGGGAGGGCCAGTAACTTCAACCGAGTTGATTCCTGGGAGTGTCTGAGTCTCTAATCAGTATTTTGAGTTCATCCTCAAGGGTCTCAGATAATTCTACTGTGTGAACCTGGGTATCCTACTTTCATGCAGTATTGCAGAAAAAGCATGTAAGTGAATGTCACTAAAGTTAATACAATGACATTGTATAGGAAGGTCTGGAAGTGATGGTACTGATGATAATTGACTTTTCTTGTTATTTCCAGTGTATTGTGTCTTCACAAAACCAAACATCCCTATCATCGCAAATACGACGGTCTCAGGAGTGATACGTCCTGTTAAGCAGTGTGCATCACCACAGAACCGATCCAGTTTTGCAAGTATCTCTTTTCTTATTTTGTCCTTACGCTCTTGCCCCTCTGGACAGTGGATTATTTAGGAGTCTCGTCCATGGATCTTGCATTTTTCTGAGAGGGATAAGAGGTCCAGCATCGACTCCAGTTTCGCTCTATGATTGGGACCAGGTGAGAGCATGACTATGAGGGCATATTTCATTCGGGAAACAGCCACTAAAACGCGGGCATCACATTGCGATGCCCTTACAATACGGTTGTTACAACGACCGCGTTTTTACCACGCACTGCCATTACTACCCAAGTCATTATATCAACTTGCAGTAGATGGCGTGCTGACATTAGAAATAGTATAGTTTACTATTCCAGCACCTTCCCTACTGTTATGTAGCCTGGATTTGGAATAATAAATTATACATTTCTACACCATCTACTGCAAGTCGATGTAGTGACTTGCGTAGTAATGGCTTTGCGTGGTAACAAAGCGGTCTTTGTAATGACCACGTTGTTAAAGCACGCGTTGTGATGATTTGCGTTGTAACGAGTCATATTCATTTCACCCAGTCAGCTACTTCAAGGGTAAACAAGGTATCCCTTTACTGATTGGGAATGTCCTTTCACAGACAGCCTCCCAGTTCTTTGGAACTCCATGCATACGTAGGGCCGCTTTATAAGCTGCAAACCATTTATCATTATCATCATCCCTCACCACAAAGCTAGGCAACAGATCTTTGGGGATGTGGACTCTTTTACCTCTCATAGTCACTGCTTTTATTATCATCACTAGTCTCAGGGACCACTTGGCCTTTAGTTACAGTTTTCTCTTGCTTCTCTCATTGGTCAGCAGAATGTTCTTCCCTTCCAGAGCCAACTTTTTCCCCTCCAGTACGATGGTTACTGTTGCCTTTTTCTCCTTCAAGATTAGGGTAGCCAATTTCAGCTTTAATTCCCTCTCTGCCAAGCTCTGATTGGGTCAAGCTGCAAGAGGACACACAGCTCCCTCCTCTGGGCAGTGGAGGGGGTCTAGCTCATGTGGGCTCATCCTTCTCTGGAGCCTCCTCAAAGTCAATTGTGCTTCCTTTCCCCACCTCCTCTACTTCCTCACCCACCTGCTCCTGTGGATAGACTGCAGCATGCATATTTCCTCCCCTACTCTGAGGGCAGTCTATTAGCCCTCCATCTTGGATGCCTTCACCAGCTTTAGATCCCTTTCTTTCCACATGCTCCTGAAATCACCCATGCTTAGGCATGCTGAAGCTCTTTATGCTGCTTAGAACCCCTTCCATTCTTTAAAAAATGGCAGGTGCAAAAGGTTGAGAGAAGGAGTGAATTTAGAAAAAATCAAATATGACCAATTAAAAATATAAATGACTTTTGACGTCCCTTTAAAAACTAATTATTTATTTTAACGTAAGCCACTGAGTAGTTCTCCAAAACACAAGTCCTGGATCCTGCTGATGGAAACCAGTGTAAAAAAATTGGGTTAATATTTAAGCTGGGCAACTACTCACCTCCAGTAACTATCACAACCCATGCCATGGTGAAACCTCAAGGTCATTAAATTAAACTGTGCTAAACCCACTGGTGGCTATGGCACATAGCAGACAGGCATAACTTAGGGTAATGTGTAAAGTATTTATGCAGTACTAAAACAGCAATGATGTCAAAATGCAAAACAACGGACACAAAAATGACAATAAGAGGAACCAGAGATATGCATTTTTGAAGTTTTCAATAGAAATAATGCCATAATAATGTATAAAGTGCCAGTGATCAATGGTTGCGGTAGACAGAACCTAGGCGTAATTTGATGCTGACCGCGATGAAGTGTGGGACAAATGCACCAACCATGTTCATAGTGGTCAAAGATTTCACCTTCTGACTGTAGTCCTTTAGATCTCAATCCACCAAGGAATACACTTCTAAAGCACCCCAGAACCTCAGAGGAGGCACTTAGAGATTCAAAGGGTGTCAGGCAGAGACCAACGGAAGGGCCCAGTCTAGTTCAAGTTGCCACTGATCAGAAAGGCCTCTTGTATGATGTTGTGTCCCTGTAGCTTGAATAGAAGGTCTGTCATATGACCCTTGCTATCCACTCCTTTTTCCTGGGAACACGAGAGAGCAGGTCCAATCCTTCAGGGTTCTTCTCAGGTTACAGACAACAGGTTAGTCCTCTTCAGATATCCCTCAGGTCCAAGAGTGTTTTGAATTGGGCTCTTGGAGGTGCCACATTTATGACTGGCACAAGCTAGTTAGTGGGGTGCAACTTCTGGGCATATCCTAAACAATAGGGTTTCAGTTCCCGGGCCAAACCTACCCATTTTAGGCATTTTAAAGATGATGAAACTCTTCGTCTACACTCAACTTGAGCTCTGAGGTTTTATTTTATTTAAATTTATAAAGTTTTATATAGCGCAAGGGTATCAGAGCGCTTCACAGTTACATGAGGAAATACTTTAGAATACAGTAGGTATAGCAGCATTAATATATATATATATATATATATATATATATATATATATATATATATATATATATATTACCCACTGGCGGTCGCCAGTAGGTAGTTATAGTTAGGACCCCTTTTCCATAGGAAAACCTCAACATTCTATTTTGAATAACTTTGGCGCCGGTCGACGAATCCTCGCGAATTTTTCAAAATAGGTGGGGCGCTACGCTCCGCTCCTACCCTGAAAGTCTCGGGGGGATTCGTCAAGCGGGTGCTGAGAAAAAAGGGGGGTCCCAAAACGCGTTTTCCCCATGCATTTTTCCATAGGACCTTTAGACAGGGCTACAGCCCGAACGGCTGAACAGAGTTACTTGAAATTTGGCAGAGAGGTAGTCCCCAGGTCAAGGAAGTGCCTTTTGTAGGTTTGGTGTAAATCTGTTCAGTAGATTCTGAGAAAATAGCCTTTAAATCAATATATATATCTAAGCGCGCTGCGTGCGCGCTGGGTGCGCGCACCTCGCCGTGCGCGAGCGCAATTCTGATTGGTTGTTAGATCTTAGTAAACATTCGAATCGGTGGAAATCAGGAAGCGGCGGCCGCCATTTTGTCTATCGCATAAAGAGGGGGTGATAAACAAAGGGGGAGAACTTGAAAAGGGGGCAGAGTGGGTAGAAATAGACCCAGTAGGCATTGTAAGGGGGTCAAAGTAGGACCTTGTAGGGCAAAAAAAAAGATTAATATTTTGTTAAAAAATATCGCCGCGTGCGCGCACCCAGCGAGCACCCGGAAAAAAACTTAATAAAACAAATTAAAAAAAAAACGCATTTAAGTGTTTAGATATAAGGTGGCTCTAAAAAGAGCCCTTGTGTTTATTGTTTGTTTTTTGGTACCTACAAGTAAGTACATGGCCCATCTAGCGTAACGTGGGCACGCGGTGCGCGTAGCGCACCGCGTGCCCACCGTGCATGCACGCCACTAACTGCGTAAAGTGGGCGCGCGGTGCGCAAAGCGCACCGCGTGCTCACTGTGCGCGCACAGTGCGCGAAGCGCACCGTGCGCGCACGGAACGAACTGCGTTAAGTGGGCGCGCACGCCACGAATGGCGTAAAGTAACTTAGCATTTAAAAAACCGTACAAATTCACTGAAAAAACCATAGGTTTCACACACGTTATAGTTAGGAATTAGCATTTAAAAAACCTTGCAAATTCACTGAAAAAAACATAGGTTTCACACATGTTATAGTTAGCGGAAATTTTACTGATAAAAAACCAATGAAATTCCCCCGTTATAGTTAGTGCAGGCAACTATAACTCACGCGACCGCAATCTTCTGCTGATGACATATGTGTCTTTATGAAACAAAAATATTTGTAATATATGTATAGCTAAAAATGTATGGAAGAAGACATGGGCAAATAAGTGTCTAAATACAGTATTAGCATCAGCAGAGGATTGCGGTCGCGTGAGTTATAGTTGCCTGCACTAACTATAACGGGGGAATTTCATTGGTTTTTTATCAGTAAAATTTCCGCTAACTATAACATGTGTGAAACCTATGGTTTTTTCAGTGAATATATATATATATATATATATATTATCTACTGGCGGTCGCCAGGAGATAGTTATAGTTAGGACCGAGTTTCCATAGGAAATCTCAAAATTCTATTTTGAATAACTTTGGCGCCGATTGACGAATCCTCGCGAAATTTTCAAAACTAATGGGGCGCTCCGCTCCGCTCCTACCCTGAAAGTCTCGGGGTGATTCGTCAAGTGGGGGCCGAGAAAAAGGGGGGGTCCCAAAACGCGTTTTCCCCATGGATTTTTCCATAGGGACTTTAGTCGCAGCTACAGCCTGAACGGCTGAACAGAATTACGTGAAATTTGGCAGAGAGGTAGCCATAAGGTCCATGAAGTGCCTTTTGCAGGTTTGGTGTAAATCTGTTCAGTATTTCCAGAGAAAATAGCATTTAAATCAATATATATATCTGTACGCGCGCAGCGTGCGCGCTGGGTGCGCGCACCTTGCCGTGCGCGAGCGCAATTCTGATTGGTTGTTAGATCTTAGTAAACATTCGAATCGGTCGAAACCAGGAAGTGTCGGCCGCCATTTTGTCTGTCGCACTCTGTGGGGGTGAAAAACTAATGTGGAGAACGTGAAAAGGGGGCAGGGTGGACAGTTCCTGGCCCCCTAGCCGTGGTCAGGGTGTCCCAGAAGGACCCCCAAGGGCCAAAAAACAATTTATTTATTTTTTGAAAAATCGCCGAGTGCGCGCACCCTGCGCGCACCACCCAAACGGGAAAAATTCTGCGAAGTTCGCGCAGCGTGTGCGCACTCCGCGATTTATCAAAACAAAAAAAAATGTATTAGCCCCTTGACGAACTTTGTAAAGTGGCCGGGTGTGGGTGCTGCGTAAAGTGGGCACACGGGGCGCGAAGCGCACCGTGCGCGCGCCGTGAAAAAGTTTTGTTTAAAAAAATATATTAATAAATACATAACTTAGCATTTAAAAAACCGTACAAATTCACTGAAAAAACCATAGGTTTCACACACATTATAGTTTTTAACATGTTATAGTTAGCTAGGCATTTCCCTCGTAAAAAACCAATGAAATTCCCCCGTTATAGTTAGTGCAGGCAACTATAACTCACGCGACCGCAATCCTCTGCTGATGACGTCAGATATTACATCACTGATGACATATGTGTCTTTCTGAACAAAAAAAAAATGTAATATATGTATAGCTAAAGATGAATGGAAGAAGACATGGGTAAATAAGTGTCTAAATACAGTGATGTAATATCTGACGTCATCAGCAGAGGATTGCGGTCGCGTGAGTTATAGTTGCCTGCACTAACTATAACGGGGGAATTTCATTGGTTTTTTACGAGGGAAATGCCCAGCTAACTATAACATGTGTGAAACCTATGGTTTTTTAAGTGAATTTATATATATATATATATATATATATATATTCACTTAAAAAACCATAGGTTTCACACATGTTATAGTTAGCTGTACATTTCACTCGTAAAAAACCAATGAAATTCCACGTTATAGTTAGATCAGGTAACTATAACTTGCGCACCCACAATGCACTGCTGATGACATCACATATTACATCACTCATGACATGGTCAGTGACATCACTCATGACATCAATGATGACATCTGAAATGACACATTGTGGATTGCGGTCGCGCAAGTTATAGTTACCTGATCTAACTATAACGTGGAATTTCATTGGTTTTTTACGAGTGAAATGTACAGCTAACTATAAAATGTGTGAAACCTATGGTTTTTTAAGTGAATTTGCAAGGTTTTTTAAATGCTAATTCCTAACTATAACGTGTGTGAAACCTCTGGTTTTTTCAGTGAATTTCAAAGGTTTTTTAAATGCTAAGTTATGTATGTATTATTATTTTTTTTATATATTTATTTTACAATAAACTACGTATTACAAATTTAAAACATTTTTTTTTTTAGGGTTTTTCACCGTGCGCACCCCCGCGATTTAAAAACAAAACAAAATTAAAATGTTTTTTCTGCCTTCGGGGTCCTTTAGGGACCCCCTGACAAAGGCTAGGGGGTCAGGAACTCTCTACCCTGCCCCCTTTTCACGTACGCCCCTTTTTCACTCTCGCACTGAAAACAAACAAAATGGCGGCCGACACTTCCTGATTTCGACCGATTCGAACGTTGACTAACATGTAACCACCAATCAGAATTACACTCGCGCACGTTAGGGTGCTCGCACGGTGCGCGCACGGTGCTCGCACGGTGCGCGCACGGTGCTCGCACGGGGTGCGCATGGTGCGCGGCTATAGATATGTATGTGCTTTTAACTGCAATTTTCTCAGGAACTACTGAACAGATTGACTCCATATATGCAAAAGGCACATCCCTGAGCTGAGGACTACCTCTCTTCCAAATTTCAAGTAATTCTGTTCAGCCGTTCGGGCTGTACTTTGGACTAAAGGTCCCTATGGAAAATTGCATGGGGAAAACGTGTTTTGGGACCCCCCTTTTTTCTCAGCCCCCGCTTGACGAATCCCCCCGAGACTTTCAGGGTAGGAGCGGAGCGCCCCACCTATTTTGAGAATTTCCCGAGGATTCGTCAACCGGCGCCAAAGTTATTCCAAATAGAATGTTGCGGATTTCCTATGGAAACACGGTCCTAACTATAACTATCTACTGGCGACCGCCTGTAGATAATATATATATATATATATATATATATATATATATATATATATATATATATATATATATATATATATATCAAAACACACCTGGTCCTCAGTTAGTGAGCAGCGTCCATAACACCAACCTTTGCACCAAGGAACCACGAACCACCGATTTGAAGCAACAAGATGTTTTATTGAAGCTGTTTAGTCCTCCTGAAGACGCGTTTCAGGCGTCACTCGCCCTTGTTCACATCAACGAGGCAAGGTAATTAAGCCATTTTTAAATAGTGATGCCTAACCCATGTGACCACACACCAAGTATAAACATAGACAAAATACTATGTACATACAATTATTTCAAGTGTATACAAAACTACAAAAACTTCCGTCTTAACGCTAAATTATTGCTTTCATCTGTTTCATTGCAAGGAGTGCCCTTAGTTATACATAATTGCTGTTTAGAATACATCTCAGTTGTAGAGCAAAGCAGAGAAACATATGTGAAATACATATGTTGTCCTTATAGAATCCAATCCAATATATATATATATATATATATATATATATATATATATATATATATATATATATATACACATTATCTACTGGCGGTCGCCAGTAGATAGTTATAGTTAGGACCGTGTTTCCATGGGAAATCTCAAAATTCTATTTTGAATAACTTTGGCGCCGGTTGACGAATCCTCACGAAATTTTCAAAACTAATGGGGCGCTCCGTTCAGCTCCTACCCTGAAAATCTCGGGGTGATTCGTCAAGCGGGTGCTGAGAAAAAAGGGGGGTCCCAAAACGCGTTTTCCCCATGCATTTTTCCATAGGACCTTTAGACAGGGCTACAGCCCGAACGGCTGAACAGAGTTACTTGAAATTTGGCAGAGAGGTAGTCCCCAGGTCAAGGAAGTGCCTTTTGTAGGTTTGGTGTAAATCTGTTCAGTAGATTCTGAGAAAATAGCCTTTAAATCAATATATATATCTAAGCGCGCTGCGTGCGCGCTGGGTGCGCGCACCTCGCCGTGCGCGAGCGCAATTCTGATTGGTTGTTAGATCTTAGTAAACATTCGAATCGGTGGAAATCAGGAAGCGGCGGCCGCCATTTTGTCTATCGCATAAAGAGGGGGTGATAAACAAAGGGGGAGAACTTGAAAAGGGGGCAGAGTGGGTAGAAATAGACCCAGTAGGCATTGTAAGGGGGTCAAAGTAGGACCTTGTAGGGCAAAAAAAAAGATTAATATTTTGTTAAAAAATATCGCCGCGTGCGCGCACCCAGCGAGCACCCGGAAAAAAACTTAATAAAACAAATTAAAAAAAAAACGCATTTAAGTGTTTAGATATAAGGTGGCTCTAAAAAGAGCCCTTGTGTTTATTGTTTGTTTTTTGGTACCTACAAGTAAGTACATGGCCCATCTAGCGTAACGTGGGCACGCGGTGCGCGTAGCGCACCGCGTGCCCACCGTGCATGCACGCCACTAACTGCGTAAAGTGGGCGCGCGGTGCGCAAAGCGCACCGCGTGCTCACTGTGCGCGCACAGTGCGCGAAGCGCACCGTGCGCGCACGGAACGAACTGCGTTAAGTGGGCGCGCACGCCACGAATGGCGTAAAGTAACTTAGCATTTAAAAAACCGTACAAATTCACTGAAAAAACCATAGGTTTCACACACGTTATAGTTAGGAATTAGCATTTAAAAAACCTTGCAAATTCACTGAAAAAAACATAGGTTTCACACATGTTATAGTTAGCGGAAATTTTACTGATAAAAAACCAATGAAATTCCCCCGTTATAGTTAGTGCAGGCAACTATAACTCACGCGACCGCAATCTTCTGCTGATGACATATGTGTCTTTATGAAACAAAAATATTTGTAATATATGTATAGCTAAAAATGTATGGAAGAAGACATGGGCAAATAAGTGTCTAAATACAGTATTAGCATCAGCAGAGGATTGCGGTCGCGTGAGTTATAGTTGCCTGCACTAACTATAACGGGGGAATTTCATTGGTTTTTTATCAGTAAAATTTCCGCTAACTATAACATGTGTGAAACCTATGGTTTTTTCAGTGAATATATATATATATATATATATATTATCTACTGGCGGTCGCCAGGAGATAGTTATAGTTAGGACCGAGTTTCCATAGGAAATCTCAAAATTCTATTTTGAATAACTTTGGCGCCGATTGACGAATCCTCGCGAAATTTTCAAAACTAATGGGGCGCTCCGCTCCGCTCCTACCCTGAAAGTCTCGGGGTGATTCGTCAAGTGGGGGCCGAGAAAAAGGGGGGGTCCCAAAACGCGTTTTCCCCATGGATTTTTCCATAGGGACTTTAGTCGCAGCTACAGCCTGAACGGCTGAACAGAATTACGTGAAATTTGGCAGAGAGGTAGCCATAAGGTCCATGAAGTGCCTTTTGCAGGTTTGGTGTAAATCTGTTCAGTATTTCCAGAGAAAATAGCATTTAAATCAATATATATATCTGTACGCGCGCAGCGTGCGCGCTGGGTGCGCGCACCTTGCCGTGCGCGAGCGCAATTCTGATTGGTTGTTAGATCTTAGTAAACATTCGAATCGGTCGAAACCAGGAAGTGTCGGCCGCCATTTTGTCTGTCGCACTCTGTGGGGGTGAAAAACTAATGTGGAGAACGTGAAAAGGGGGCAGGGTGGACAGTTCCTGGCCCCCTAGCCGTGGTCAGGGTGTCCCAGAAGGACCCCCAAGGGCCAAAAAACAATTTATTTATTTTTTGAAAAATCGCCGAGTGCGCGCACCCTGCGCGCACCACCCAAACGGGAAAAATTCTGCGAAGTTCGCGCAGCGTGTGCGCACTCCGCGATTTATCAAAACAAAAAAAAATGTATTAGCCCCTTGACGAACTTTGTAAAGTGGCCGGGTGTGGGTGCTGCGTAAAGTGGGCACACGGGGCGCGAAGCGCACCGTGCGCGCGCCGTGAAAAAGTTTTGTTTAAAAAAATATATTAATAAATACATAACTTAGCATTTAAAAAACCGTACAAATTCACTGAAAAAACCATAGGTTTCACACACATTATAGTTTTTAACATGTTATAGTTAGCTAGGCATTTCCCTCGTAAAAAACCAATGAAATTCCCCCGTTATAGTTAGTGCAGGCAACTATAACTCACGCGACCGCAATCCTCTGCTGATGACGTCAGATATTACATCACTGATGACATATGTGTCTTTCTGAACAAAAAAAAAATGTAATATATGTATAGCTAAAGATGAATGGAAGAAGACATGGGTAAATAAGTGTCTAAATACAGTGATGTAATATCTGACGTCATCAGCAGAGGATTGCGGTCGCGTGAGTTATAGTTGCCTGCACTAACTATAACGGGGGAATTTCATTGGTTTTTTACGAGGGAAATGCCCAGCTAACTATAACATGTGTGAAACCTATGGTTTTTTAAGTGAATTTATATATATATATATATATATATATATATTCACTTAAAAAACCATAGGTTTCACACATGTTATAGTTAGCTGTACATTTCACTCGTAAAAAACCAATGAAATTCCACGTTATAGTTAGATCAGGTAACTATAACTTGCGCACCCACAATGCACTGCTGATGACATCACATATTACATCACTCATGACATGGTCAGTGACATCACTCATGACATCAATGATGACATCTGAAATGACACATTGTGGATTGCGGTCGCGCAAGTTATAGTTACCTGATCTAACTATAACGTGGAATTTCATTGGTTTTTTACGAGTGAAATGTACAGCTAACTATAAAATGTGTGAAACCTATGGTTTTTTAAGTGAATTTGCAAGGTTTTTTAAATGCTAATTCCTAACTATAACGTGTGTGAAACCTCTGGTTTTTTCAGTGAATTTCAAAGGTTTTTTAAATGCTAAGTTATGTATGTATTATTATTTTTTTTATATATTTATTTTACAATAAACTACGTATTACAAATTTAAAACATTTTTTTTTTTTGGGTTTTTCACCGTGCGCACCCCCGCGATTTAAAAACAAAACAAAATTAAAATGTTTTTTCTGCCTTCGGGGTCCTTTAGGGACCCCCTGACAAAGGCTAGGGGGTCAGGAACTCTCTACCCTGCCCCCTTTTCACGTACGCCCCTTTTTCACTCTCGCACTGAAAACAAACAAAATGGCGGCCGACACTTCCTGATTTCGACCGATTCGAACGTTGACTAACATGTAACCACCAATCAGAATTACACTCGCGCACGTTAGGGTGCTCGCACGGTGCGCGCACGGTGCTCGCACGGTGCGCGCACGGTGCTCGCACGGGGTGCGCATGGTGCGCGGCTATAGATATGTATGTGCTTTTAACTGCAATTTTCTCAGGAACTACTGAACAGATTGACTCCATATATGCAAAAGGCACATCCCTGAGCTGAGGACTACCTCTCTTCCAAATTTCAAGTAATTCTGTTCAGCCGTTCGGGCTGTACTTTGGACTAAAGGTCCCTATGGAAAATTGCATGGGGAAAACGTGTTTTGGGACCCCCCTTTTTTCTCAGCCCCCGCTTGACGAATCCCCCCGAGACTTTCAGGGTAGGAGCGGAGCGCCCCACCTATTTTGAGAATTTCCCGAGGATTCGTCAACCGGCGCCAAAGTTATTCCAAATAGAATGTTGCGGATTTCCTATGGAAACACGGTCCTAACTATAACTATCTACTGGCGACCGCCTGTAGATAATATATATATATATATATATATATATATATATATATATATATATATATATATATATATATATATATATCAAAACACACCTGGTCCTCAGTTAGTGAGCAGCGTCCATAACACCAACCTTTGCACCAAGGAACCACGAACCACCGATTTGAAGCAACAAGATGTTTTATTGAAGCTGTTTAGTCCTCCTGAAGACGCGTTTCAGGCGTCACTCGCCCTTGTTCACATCAACGAGGCAAGGTAATTAAGCCATTTTTAAATAGTGATGCCTAACCCATGTGACCACACACCAAGTATAAACATAGACAAAATACTATGTACATACAATTATTTCAAGTGTATACAAAACTACAAAAACTTCCGTCTTAACGCTAAATTATTGCTTTCATCTGTTTCATTGCAAGGAGTGCCCTTAGTTATACATAATTGCTGTTTAGAATACATCTCAGTTGTAGAGCAAAGCAGAGAAACATATGTGAAATACATATGTTGTCCTTATAGAATCCAATCCAATATATATATATATATATATATATATATATATATATATATATATATATATATATATATACACATTATCTACTGGCGGTCGCCAGTAGATAGTTATAGTTAGGACCGTGTTTCCATGGGAAATCTCAAAATTCTATTTTGAATAACTTTGGCGCCGGTTGACGAATCCTCACGAAATTTTCAAAACTAATGGGGCGCTCCGTTCAGCTCCTACCCTGAAAATCTCGGGGTGATTCGTCAAGCGGGGGCCGAGAAAAAAGGGGGGTCCCAAAACGCGTTTTCCCCATGCATTTTTCCATAGGACCTTTAGACGCAGCTACAGCCCGAACGGCTGAACAGAAGTACTTGAAATTTGGCAGAGAGGTAGCCATGAGGTCAAGGAAGTGCCTTTTGCAGGTCTGGTGTAAATCTGTTCAGTATTTCCTGAGAAAATAGCATTTAAATGCATATCAATATCTATATGCACGCAGGGTGCGTGCACCGTGCGCGCACCGTGCGAGCACCCTAACGTGCCCGAGCGTAATTCTGATTGGTGGTTACATGTCAGTCAACGTTCGAATCGGTCGAAATCAGGAAGTGTCGGCCGCCATTTTGTTTGTTTTCAGTGCGAGAGTGAAAAAGGAAGGTGGCGAACGTGAAAAGGGGGCAGGGTAGAGAGTTCCTGACCCCCTAGCCTTTGTAAGGGGGTCCCTGAAGGACCCCGAAGGCAAAAAAAAATTATTAATTTTTTTTTAAATCGCGGGGGTGCGCGCACCGTGCGCGCATGGTGAAAACCCCAAAAAATAAAATAATTTTAATACGTAGTTTATTGTAAAATAAATATATAAAAAAAATAATAATACATAAATAAATTAGCATTTAAAAAAACGTACAAATTCACTGAAAAAACCATAGGTTTCACCCACGTTATAGTTAGGAATTAGCATTTAAAAAACCTTGCAAATTCACTTAAAAAACCATAGGTTTCACACATGTTATAGTTAGGTGGATATTTCACTCGTAAAAAACCAATGAAATTCCCCCGTTATAGTTAGTTCAGATAACTATAACTCGCGCGACCGCCACTCTATCACAAGGATGATGTCATCAGTGATGTCATGAGTGATGTCACTGACCATGTCATGAGTGATGTAATATGTGATGTCATGAGCAGTGGATTGCGGGCCTGCGAGTTATAGTTATCTGAACTAACTATAACGGGGGAATTTCATTGGTTTTTTACGAGTGAAATATCCACCTAACTATAACATGTGTGAAACCTATGGTTTTTTAAGTGAATATATATATATAAATATATATGATTCCTGTACATGACTTTATTAACATTTTAAACAATAGCTGTTACTTGAGGTAAATATTTTAGAATTGAGTAGTTATAGCAGCATATATATATATATATATATATATATATTCCGTTCAACCTTTTCCCACTGGACTCAGGTGGGACACGAATCCGAAAGCAGGAACGGATGCCTCTTGTTTAGTGCAAATTATTTTATTTTCGATTGATGCGCTATGCTGCCATGACGCGTTTCGGTCCAGAAGGACCTTGATCACATGACGCGCTGACAACACTCCCCCATTTTTAAAGTGCTAGTGCAGTACCATAGACATAGATAACATACATTCGTATCGCAAAACATTTAGCAGCTATTTTTGCAAATACATCTGTAAACCTGGGTCACTGTGCAAGGAGCAAGATGTGCAAATTATGCGCTTAATAAATAATTAATTTAAATACTTTAAAAACGCATAAAAAATGTGTAAACCATTTAAGAGATGTTAAAAATGTAAAAGATGTAAAAAATGGGAAATCTTATGTTATTTACCTATTAGTTGTGCAATATACTAATAGAAATAGCACATCCATTTGTACCGTGTAAACATAATTACTGCATAATACATACAATTTTTTTATTTTTTATTTTTCGTTTGAGCTGTGTACAAGAAACGGAGCTCATTTTTCCCATTTCATTAGTTACATATATGGTCTACAACATGTCTGATTTTCTAGCCAATATGTGTCTTATTCTTACAGACTATTTCAACTATGTATCTTATATTAGACCTTACAAGTATACATTCATACCCTCTATCTAATGTGTTGCTATATCTTCTCCTATGGATTATGTCTGGAATAGTGTCCCCAATGGACCTGCATATTGTTCTAAAGATAGTCTGTTAGTTATCTACATTTACTAAGTGCTCCCCCTTATGTGATTTATTGCCACACCTACTTATTGAATAATAAATCATAATTATGTCATTAAGATTTATGCTAAAATACTTTTTTGGGGGATTTACGATTTTTTTCGGATTTTTTTTTAAACTTTGTTTTTTTTATCAATATATTTTTTTAAATGAAAGGGAAAGTGATTTTTTGAATAGGGAAAGTGCGGAGTCAACTCGAAGTTTAGCGTAAAATGCTACATCTAGGGGATACTGTATATTTGCGTCGAAGACTTTTGATAGATTAAAATATCAAAACTTTGTTTCTTCCCTTCTAGTTCTTTGTTTAATCTAGCCACGTGTACAGATCTTCCATTGTATTCAATCCCTGTGGAGTTTTGCTATCCAATTCCAAAATATATTTTGTCTCTAGTTTGCGAAGTAGCGCCTCCCTATCACCACCTCTTCTCAGAGGTGGAATGGTGTCTATGACAAAATATTTCATTTGAGATGCATCAGTATTGTGCACCTCATTGAAATGGCGAACCACTGGATAATTTATATCTTTGTTTGAAATGGCTCGCAAATGTTGGAGGATCCGCTTGTGGACTTGCAGTTTAGTGCTTCCCACACACTGCAGTCCACACGGGCACTCCAAAATGTAGATAGCATAGTCCGATTTACAGGTGATTGATTTGCTGATTTTGGTGGGTTTGGTGTCAAAGGCTGTCTGGAATGTGGTTTTACTGATTCCATGCTTACATGCTTTGCATGATGCACATTTGGTAAAACCTTTCCTTACTGAGAGCCACCCATGATTCTTTGTCAGTTCTGGACTGCTACTGACCAAAAAATCACTTGTTGATGGGGCTTTTCTGTATGTTATCGTTGGTCGTGCAGAAAGGACTGGGCCCAACACAGGATCACTGCTTAGCATATGCCAGTTGTTAGTGATGATTTTACTTAAACTATCCTTTTGTTTATTAAATGTAAGGATTAGTCTGGGGCTGCTTATATCCAGTGTTATTTCTTTTCTTTGATCTAGTATCCTGTTTCTGCGAGAGGGTCTGAGAAGAAGCTCATCTCTAGATAAGGTTCTGGTTTTATTTATGGCTGTGTCTACTGTTTTTTCCGAGTAACCTCTCTCCAAAAAACGTTTTTTGCTGTCTGATTGTGCATCCATAAGATCTTTATTTGTGCTGCATATACGTCTGATCCTAAGCATTTCTCCATATGGGATACTATTTATGGTGTGCCTAGGATGAAAGCTAGTAGAGTGGAGAGTGGTATTACCTGCCGTGGGCTTCCGATGTAATTTAGTGTGTAACTGCATTTCTGATATATACACTTCTACATCTAAAAAAATAATGCTCTCTTTACTGATATCATGAGTAAAATGTAGATTAAGTTCATTATTGTTAATTTGATTAACAAAGTTTTATGCGCTCTGTTCAGATCCCCGCCATATGACAAACAGGTCGTCAATATAACGAATCCAAACAATGATGTTATTGGAGAGAGCATCGGTAAACTTTGTATTCAGAACGAGTTCTTCCCACCAACCCATATGGAGGCAAGCGTAGCTTGGCGAAAAGCTTGCCCCCATAGCTACTCCTCTTGTTTGTTGGTATAGTTGTTGGTCGAACAAAAAATTGTTGTTATTTAGGCAGAATTGAATTAGATTGATAATTATCTTGTTGTGCTGATGATATTCCAACTGCCTATTGTTAAGAAAATGTTCAACCGCTCGTAACCCATCTCTATGATGTATAGAAGTATATAAATTAGATACATCCAGGGATAGTAAGACAAAGTCATTCTGCCATTCCACATTTTAAATTTTTCTCAAAAAGTCTGTTGTATCTTGTACATATGAGGGCAATGATTTGACGTGGTTCTGCAAGAAAGAGTCTATATAGATTGATACATTCTCCAGTAAACTTTTCTTAGCTGAGATGATTGGCCTGCCCGGAGGATTGTCTATGTTTTTATGAACTTTAGGTATAAAATATATAACTGGGGTTATCGGATAGTCAATTTTCATATACTTATACTCGTCCTGATTGATTAATCCCAGACTTTTCCAGGCCAATAATTTTGTGTGGAGTTCATGCTGAGCAGCTAGCATTGTTTGTTTATTACTCAGTTTATAGCAGCCACGATCATTTAATTGGGTCATTGCTTCCTTGAGATATTGTTGTTTTTGCCAAATCACCACATTCCCCCCCTTTGTCAGAGTTTCGAATGACTATGGTGTCATTATCTCGCAATTTGGAGATGAGTTGATGGTATTTTTGCTGAGTATAATTGTATTTTGCCTTGCTGGTCTTCATTTTTTGATTAAATTTTTTAACTTGAGCTGTAGTAGTTTCGCTGAATACATCAATTGTGTCTCTTGGCATGATGGGTACAAATTTGGATTTGGGTTTAAAATTGGTTTTTATCGTCATATTTGTCTTAATCCCTTGTTGGTTTAGAAGACTCTGTGTATTCTCTAGACATGTGATCTCCGGAAATGAGTTGTTTGCATTTTCATTTACTAATGCTTTTAAGTCCCCCAATGTTCTTGCATCATGAGCTGTAAGACCACTGATGGTGTTTACTTTGCTGTGTTCATCGCTGGATGTAGTTGTTTCACAGGGCTGTCTAATTTTGGATTGTGATTGTAGATGGAATTTCTTTAATTTTAATTTTCTTATGAATTTGTATATATCTGCCCTTGTTTGGGGGTAATCAAAATTTGTTTACGGTCAATAGGATAATCCTAGAGCTAACAGCTGTTGTTCTGCGCTGTCTAGATTCATGTTAGCAAGATTTATGATGGAATTGTTTGTTTTAATATCAAGCATTATTGTTTGCGCCAGTTCTTTCTTTGAAATTTCTTGTTGTAGTTCTTTTTCATGCTTGCGCCTTCTTTTCCTTCGTTCACGTCTTCTTTCATTTTGCCTTCGTTTATTTTGGGATTTGGTTTCCTCGGGCGCAATGTGTGGCGCCGCTCTTCCCTTAAAAGATGCAATTCGTCTACTAATGTGTGTTTCTGTTTGTTGCTAGTCGATGGACCCGCTGTGTCTTGATTTCCGTCTATGTCCGATCCGCTATCCATTATTGAGCTAAGATCAGAGATAGATGAGGCTACTTGGTTTGAGCGATTTAAGCCTGTCATCTGCTCATTGCGTGTCATTTGCCCCATGCTTGTATGTGAGGCCTTCACAGCATCATATTTTCGAGCGAAGGTAAAGATTTGTCCTCTTTCATAGTCTTGTTTGTCTCTTTGGAATTTGAAAGTTTTCCGTTTCTTGATTATGTCTTCTTCTTTTTTTAATCTTATCATCATTTCATCCCTTAATTTGGAACTGGTACGTGTATCTTCCAGAGCAGTAATTTTGGTATTGTGTTGATCAATTTCTTTTTGCAATTCGACTCTGTCTATTTGCGCATATTTTATTAAAATTTCCATTAGGTTTTTTGATGCTGCCAAATTACTTTCAGCCCATTCATTTAGCATATTATATTTTTGTTTGGATTTTCGTAGCTAGGAGCCAGTAAAATACGGAGACCACGCGGGACCCAACCCACTTCCAGATACTTGGTGAGAGACTTGTGCTCCCACCATTTCGCTTGTTCCACCTTCATGGCTTTTTCTAATCTTCTGAACAAATCTTTACAGTTATTTCCCCCTTTAGTGCTTTGTTTCTCATTAGCTAGTGTTACGAGTTGAACATTTGTGGTTTCAGTGAACATATCTTCCGTCGCTTCCTCTCTATTCCGCAGCACGTCGGCGGCCATATTATAAGCGATAATAACTCTTTCTGCATGAAAGTCGCACACAATATGCTTACACGCCTATGCACACCTCCCACCGGACCTTCCACTGGCAGTTCCTACCTTCCGTGGTGTTCGACGGTCATTCCCGCGTCCTCCGATACGAAATCTCCCGCTGTCTCACCCGTTGGCTTGGGCTGCGTTTTCCTTAGGATCCGGGGGCAGCTGCGGCTTTCTCCTCCAGGAGACTATTGCTTCCGGTTTCAACACCAGATCCAGCTTCCTGCCGCTGCGCCCTGTTTGGGAGGGGGTCCGTTAACGCCAGTGAAGCCGTCCTTGTATAAATTCCATTCAACCTTTTTCCACTGGAATCAGGTGGGACACGAATCCGAAAGCAGGAACGGACGCCTCTTGTTTAGTGCAAATTATTTTATTTTCGATTGATGCGCTATGCCGCCATGACGCGTTTCGGTCCAGAAGGACCTTGATCACATGACGCGCTGACAACACTCCCCCATTTTTAAAGTGCTAGTGCAGTACCATAGACATAGACAACATACATTCGTATCGCAAAACATTTAGCAGCTATTTTTGTAAATACATCTGTAAACCTGGGTCACTGTGCAAGGAGCAAGATGTGCAAATTATGCGTTTAATAAATAATTAATTTAAATACTTTAAAAGCGCATAAAAAATGTGTGAACCATTTAAGAGATGTCAAAAATGTAAAAGATGTAAAAAATGGGAAATCTTATGTTATTTACCTATTGATTGTGCAATATACTAATAGAAAAAGCACATCCATTCGTACCTTGTAAACATAATTACTGCATAATACATACCATTTAAAAAAAAAAAAATTCTTTTGAGCTGTATACAAGAAACGGAGCTCATTTTTCCCATTTCATTAGTTACATATATGGTCTACAACATGTCTGATTTTCTAGCCAATATGGTGCCAATTCCGATCCGGTAAAAACCGGGTACGAACCGTCGGACGGAGCCTTTTCTCCGTCCGACTCGTACCCGGTGCGAAATCCATCCTAAAATGCAAGTACGATTCATACGGAAACACCATTTCCGTACGAATCGAACAAAACACCGACCGAACAGAAACAAAACACAATTCCGATCCTGAAAGGCGCCGACGTGACGTCGGTACGCATCCAGCCTACGTTTCACGAACCAGGAAGTACGATTCGAACCGACGTCATCCCGCACGGAAAATATTTACCGGCTGCCAAAAACTGCCGGGAAATCAGGACGACACACGCAAGGAGCAGCTGGACGCGACGAACAGACATGGACCCGAACCAACGTGCCATCCCTGCCCTCCTAGCAGTCCACCTGGCGTACAGGAACCGACGCAGACGCCGCAGAAGGTCAGCACAACAACCAGGGGCAAAGGGGGGGGCAGGGGCAGGACACACAACACCAACACATGGCACCAAATCACACATGGCCTGGACATACCTGACCATCAGGGCCTGGTCACTTCCAGGGGGTGTGGGCGAGGCCAGCAACGCAAGCGTCCGCCACAACGGAAGTGGATGGTCACGCGAACCCGTACGTACCCTACCCAGGCCGCAAGAGCGTGGGTACGGAACGTACCATGCGTCCCCCTACGTCACTCCAACAATGGCGGTAGGCCCGTACCCACGTCAGAAATGCCTTGGTACGGCTCGTACCAGCATTGCTGGGGTCATGTAGGGGTACGCGTGGTACGACCCGTAGCCACGCCCCCAAGGCCTGTGTACGGTGCGGACCCCACGGCACCGCAACAATGGGGGGACGCACCGTACCCACCCACCAAAGGCATGGGTACGGCCCGTACCCAGGCACGCAGAGCGTGGGTAGGGGTATGTACGGACCGTACCCCCACCCGTGGAAGTACGGCCCGTACCCCCACCCGTGTATGTACGCACCCAAGCACCACCCGTGTATGTACGCCCCGAACCCCCACCCGTGTATGTACGCACCGAACCCCCACCCGTGTATGTACGCCCCGAACCCCCACCCGTGTATGTACGCCCCGAACCCCCAGCCGTGTATGTACGCCCCGAACCCCCACCCGTGTATGTACGCCCCGAACCCCCACCCGTGTATGTACGCCCCGAACCCCCAGCCGTGTATGTACGCACAGAACCACCACCCGTGTATGTACGCACCCAACCACCACCCGTGTATGTACGCACCGAACCCCCCCAGCCGTGTATGTATGCCCCGAACCCCCAGCCGTGTATGTACGCCCCGAACCCCCACCCGTGTATGTACGCACCGAACCCCCACCCCACCCTGGTATGTACGCCCCGAACCCCCAGCCGTGTATGTACGCCCCGAACCCCCACCCGTGTATGTACGCCCCGAACCCCCAGCCGTGTATGTACGCACAGAACCACCACCCGTGTATGTACGCACCCAACCACCACCCGTGTATGTACGCACCGAACCCCCCCCAGCCGTGTATGTACGCCCCGAACCCCCAGCCGTGTATGTACGCCCCGAACCCCCACCCGTGTATGTACGCACCGAACCCCCACCCCACCCTGGTATGTACGCCCCGAACCCCCAGCCGTGTATGTACGCCCCGAACCCCCACCCGTGTATGTACGCCCCGAACCCCCAGCCGTGTATGTACGCACAGAACCACCACCTGTGTATGTACGCACCCAACCACCACCCGTGTATGTACGCACCGAACCCCCCCCAGCCGTGTATGTACGCCCCGAACCCCCAGCCGTGTATGTACGCCCTGAACCCCCAGCCGTGTATGTACGCCCCGAACCCCCAGCCGTGTATGTACGCACAGAACCACCACCCGTGTATGTACGCACCGAACCCCCACCCCACCCTGGTATGTACGCCCCGAACCCCCAGCCGTGTATGTACGCCCCGAACCCCCACCTGTGTATGTACGCCCCGAACCCCCAGCCGTGTATGTACGCACAGAACCACCACCCGTGTATGTACGCACCCAACCACCACCCGTGTATGTACGCACCGAACCCCCCCCAGCCGTGTATGTACGCCCCGAACCCCCAGCCGTGTATGTACGCCCCGAACCCCCAGCCGTGTATGTACGCACAGAACCACCACCCGTGTATGTACGCACCGAACCCCCACCCCACCCTGGTATGTACGCCCCGAACCCCCAGCCGTGTATGTACGCCCCGAACCCCCACCCGTGTATGTACGCCCCGAACCCCCAGCCGTGTATGTACGCACAGAACCACCACCCGTGTATGTACGCACCCAACCACCACCCGTGTATGTACGCACCGAACCCCCCCCAGCCGTGTATGTACGCCCCGAACCCCCAGCCGTGTATGTACGCACCGAACCTGCAATAAGAATGGTGTGTGCCAAACACCCCCAGCAGTGCCCAGACACAGGAGGGATGGGTGCAGAGTCCTCCCAGCAGTGCCCAGACACAGGAGGGATGGGTGCAGAGTCCTCCCAGCAGTGCCCAGACACAGGAGGGATGGGTGCAGAGTCCTCCCAGCAGTGCCCAGACACAGGAGGGGTGTGTGCAGAGTCCTCCCAGCAGTGCCCAGACACAGGAGGGGTGGGTGCAGAGTCCTCCCAGCAGTGCCCAGACACAGGAGGGGTGGGTGCAGAGTCCTCCCAGCAGTGCCCAGACACAGGAGGGGTGGGTGCAGAGTCCTCCCAGCAGTGCCCAGACACAGGAGGGATGGGTGCAGAGTCCTCCCAGCAGTGCCCAGACACAGGAGGGGTGGGTGCAGAGTCCTCCCAGCAGTGCCCAGACACAGGAGGGGGGGGTGCAGAGTCCTCCCAGCAGTGCCCAGACACAGGAGGGGTGGGTGCAGAGTCCTCCCAGCAGTGCCCAGACACAGGAGGGGTGGGTGCAGAGTCCTCCCAGCAGTGCCCAGACACAGGAGGGGTGGGTGCAGAGTCCTCCCAGCAGTGCCCAGACACAGGAGGGGTGGGTGCAGAGTCCTCCCAGCAGTGCCCAGACACAGGAGGGGTGGGTGCAGAGTCCTCCCAGCAGTGCCCAGACACAGGAGGGGTGGGTGCAGAGTCCTCCCAGCAGTGCCCAGACATAGTACAAGATACCCCATCAACAAGTTCAGTGACCAACAAGGGTGATACCCCAGATGCAGGCGGAGCCATCGCTGAGCCAGCATGGCTATATTGAACGGCAACCCTCACACATCCAGGAAATGTAGACACAGCACAGCACAGCATTTGGGAGACACCCTGCAGGGAAAATGGCCTGCTCCACAGAGGATGGAACACACCTTGGTACAATGTCACCATACAGTGAGAGCAAACATGACCAAATACCATTTGCAGAGACCTTTGTGATGGCACGCAGATGGCAGGGTACACCCCATGAGCAGCACACTCCAACATTTCACAGACCCCTAACACATTATCACCACCCCAACGCAGGGAGCACCAGCACCAACAGCAAGTCCAGGAAAGCATCAGTGTGCAAAACCAAAAGAAAAGGCTTTATTCAGCAGGAAAATATCTCTGAGAAAATGTCCACTATGTACAAGGGCCATGGGCCAGCCCAGCAGCAAAGTCCGGGGGGGGGGTACACATCGGGACGTGTGTCCCCTAGCTTGCCTGCACAGTTCACAAGTCCATTTCATCCACAGAAGAGGGGGCATCAGGGGGGAGGGTGGAAACAGGCACCGCAGGGACAGGAGGGGAAAGGGTAGGTGTTGTGGGTGCAGGGAGGGATGATTCTGCCACAGGGGGGGTGCCAGTGCCAAAGGTGGAGGACAGAATGGCGCTGCACACGTCGGCAAGTTCCCCCAGCGACTCCCCCGCACCCAATCCAACCACAGGCCCCAAGGAGGGGGGGGGGGCAAAGGGATGGGTCGCAGCGCCACTGGGGGAGGGTGTGGACAGGGTGGGGGACTCAACTCCCCTGGCCGGGTCCCGCCTCCACCGCTTGCGGGGTGGTGTCATCCTGGGGCTGGGGGGCACACTCGCAGTGGATGATGCTGTCACCGACTGTTGGCCAGGAGAGCTAAGGGGAGTGGATTTGGAGGGAGTGGGTTGTGTGGAATGCGGACTCCCACTGTGGCTGCGTGTTCTACGTTTCCCCCCCGACCCAGTGGGTGTGCCTTCCTCACCCTGTGTGTGCGTGATAGGAGGTGTGCGCTTCGACTTCCCTGGTGGTGTGGTGCCTGTGTCTGTTGGGGTGCGTGCACGCTGACGTCTGGATGTGCGTGGGACAGGCACGGGAGTGGGAATTGTGGATGGGGCAGGGGTAGGGGGTGTTACGCAGCGCTGCAGGAGATCCAGTGCTGCAGTCAGTGTGGAGTCTATGGACCTCAGCAACTGCCGTTGGTCAGACTGCGCAGCCGACATGCCCTCCATGTATGCCTCCATCTGGGTCAGCACCTGGGTGTGGGCATGGAGGACATTTAGCATCGCAGTCTGACCAACCTGCAACTGCCTCAGGATGTCCACAGACTCCGCACTCACAGCAGCAGTGGTGACAGGGGCAGGGGGTGCGGTGCCTGGCAGGAAGGAGACATGTGGGGACCGAGCACGGAGGGAAGGGCCACGAGCATGTGGGAGGCCGGTGATGGAACCTGAGGTGGCGGGGGGATGTGGAGGGCTGCCATCAGCTGGGGGGGCAGACTCCGCCACCTCTGGGAGCTCAGCCTCGGACCCGTCTGCGTCATAGTCTGTGTTGGCAGTCAACAGGTCCTCTGCCTCACTCCCTTCGGCCTCCGTGCCACTCCATGTGCCAGATAGGACAGCACTGCTGGCACTGGTGCTCAATCCCTCCTCCCGGTCCGTGCTAGTGTCTCCTTCCGTGTCCCCCGGCGATGCTGTGGGCAAGGTGAAGAGACAGGAGAAAATCAGACACCTGTACACATATGTCAAATGAGTCAAATATACATAGGTCACATTGCATAGCCTGAAAAGCAACAGGAGTAACACCTACAAAACAATGTACACATGTAGGCCATGGAACACACAGTTTTTTGACCCACCATGCCACTGAGACACAATGGAGATCATGACACAACAGCAAATCACTGCACCTGAAATTTTAGAGAGGAGCCAGCCCCTGGGGACAAATGTGCACAGCACCTGCACCACACTGCGTCGTCAAAAAGGGATGAGCATGAATCATATCCATTTACTCTTGCCGCATGCTGCAAAGGCAATACATGAAACCAGGCCAAACATGACTGGGTCACTGCACCTTGAGCGTATGTCCAGTCAAACATCACACACAGGCTAAACCCAGCAAGGAGGATGAAGCTTCTGACATGTAGGCCTTGTACGCACAAACCACCCAGACCTGAAACAATCTCATTGAGACGGAGAAAGTATGTACACCTCTTACTCTGGGATGAAAACACATGGCCTCCACTAATTCATGACTGTACACACACAGCCCCTGGTGGCCATGTCCACACATCATTGACAGGCAAACATCATCAGACTGTCTCAACAACACACACAGGTAATGCCCACTGTGAGTATGCACAAGCAAAATGGGTCCCCCTGTACAGTGGACACATGTAGCAACCTGTAGGTCCTAACAGTTGAGCCCAGGGTACAATGCCACCCTACCCAACCCATGGTGAAGACACAGTGAATGGCCATATTGTTGGATGACGCACATGATACCTAGGAAGAGGTGCCCCAGGGCACAGTAGTGCCCACACTCCTCCATGGTCCAGGATGGACATGACTGCAAATTAAGCAACCGTCCCTGCACTTAGCAGGCCTCCCACTCAGGCACATCATGTCAGAGGGCACACAATTGGACATGCATGCTGGAAGGCTGTACATTTTGGAGACACACCCCTATGTCGTGATTCACAATCAGTGCCAAGTGACATGGACACCACAATGACTGAAATTGGCCATGGCACACGCAAGGTCCCCATACCTGTGGCACATCACCCCCACACATGATGCTGATAGCATAGGGCACCTGCATGAACTGCCTGCCTAAATAACCTTGTGCAAGAGTGGCTACAGACAGACCAGGGAACACATGGCAAGGAGGGGAAGGGAGGGAGTGAGAACAGCACTGTGCTACTTTGTGGAGAAGTTGACGCACTGCACAATCAAACCCTGGCAGTGTATCCATGCAACTGCACACTTACATTGGCTAGGGACACACAACTGACACACATGTACCTACCCCCTTCCTGCTGCTGCTTCTCCTGTAGGCGCCTGTCCATATCGGGGAAGACCACCGCCAGCACACGCTTCTGGATGTGGGTCAGACGACGGCGCCCACGGTTCTTACGGCTCTCAGGTGAGTCCCCCAGCAGGAGCCGTGCAATCCTCCTCGTCCAGCACCGGATGTCCTGCCAGCGTTTCCTCACCTGAGACAGGCTCCGCCTCCGACCCTCTGTACCCCTCACGGCACTGACGGCTTCCCTCCAGATCTCCCCCTTGGCAATGGCGCCTACCTGTGAGGATGCAAAAGTGAGAATACATTAATCCACATGAGCAAAGACACAGAGACACACATATAGAACAATCCTCTTTATGAACAGGCCATGGTATGCATGCAACTAATTGCACCTTTGTCATAGGGACATTATCCACTGTGGAAGGCCAAATGCACTACGTGCCAGTGAAAGCACACGGGTGGCATGAGGGGTACCACACACTCACTGACCAGGGATCACACTGTGCCTCACAGGCTACACCAGGATTATGTACAGCACCTCACAGCAGTCACCTGCCCCAGCACACTGATGCTACCTCAGCAGAGTACACAGACACACACAGGTACAGGACAATCACATGGCATTGCCAACTGCGGGTACACACCTCACTCTGCCCATGTGCCAGTAGACGGGGGTGTCACAGGTGTGGGGTGGCTCAGCACGGCATGCACACAGCACTGCTCCCTGCTCACATCGGATGGCCAGGCCATATCCATCCCTCATGCTGCTTGTGTGCAACACTCCCCATATGCACTCACCCACATGACAGGGGACTAACACACACACCAATGTGCAGGGGACGAACACGGCCTTTGGACACTCACAGCACAGGTACACTGAACAAACACACATCCATGGGTACTGACACCTGTCACACTGGGGGAAACACAGGATCACATCAGGACTGTGGAAACAACATCCCCAGGAGGAGTATGCAGGCAGAATGTGGCATTCACCTTGCATTCATTGTCACAGTAGGCACTATGCAAGTGAGGAGTGCACACAGGAAACCCAGCATGCTCTGCATGGGTGACATGAGGCCTTCCACACCCTGGGACCCACTCCAAACAACAGTGCATGTCTGTCACACATGGACACAATGCCAGAAGTCACTGTCACACAAAAGGGGCACAGTCTAAGCTAGTGGAGTCTGCACTCACCTGAACCCCTGGTCGACCATACAGGCTCTGGAACTGTGGGAGGATCACATCTATCAGGGCAAGGTTCTCCTCCTGGGTGAATGGCTGGGACCTCTCCACAGTCCTGGACATGGTGCCAGAGGAATCACTATCAGCAGCAGTGGTCATGGATGAATGGATGTGCAGGCAAGTGCTCTCTCATGGGACCTGGCTGCCTTATATATGCCTGGCTGGCCTGTTCATGTATAGGAGTACAGATTGATTGGTCAGTCACATTAGCATCCTACGTTTCATCCAATCCCTTCAAACCTACCCCAGTGTGTGGCTTTGCATGGTTTCAGTTTTGATAATGATGTCAAGTCAACATCCACATTGCAACAATGTAGATTCTTTCAAACTGACTTCTGCTGGGCACCTGGTGCTCAAATTCAAAAATCTAACTCAGTCTCCATGGCAACCATCATGCATTTAGGCCCTTATACTTGTCCCTCATGTGTCCCCTATGTGTTTTCATACATTTACACACAGGTACGGTGCGTTCCACGCCCTAGGGCACCCCACAAGCAGTGATACGGACCGTACAAGCGCTTGTACGTTCCGGATCACAATATGGGCGCTGGCGTATGCGTACGCCACAGTAGTACGGACTGTTCAAGCGCTTGTACGTTCCGGATCACAATATGGGCGCTGGCGTATGCGTACGCCACAGTAGTACGGACTGTACACGCGCTTGTACGGACCGGATCACAATATGGGCGCTGGCGTATGCGTACGCCACAGTAGTACGAACTGTACACGCGCTTGTACGGTTCGGATCACAATATGGGCGCTGGCGTATGCGTACGCCACAGTAGTACGGACCGTACAAGCGCTTGTACGGTTCGTACTACTGTGGCGTACGCATACGCCAGCTCCCATATTGTGATCCGGACCGTACAAGCGCGTGTACAGTTCGTACTACTGTGGCGTACGCATACGCCAGCTCCCATATTGTGATCCGGACCGTACAAGCGCGTGTACAGTTCGTACTACTGTGGCGTACGCATACGCCAGCGCCCATATTGTGATCCGGACCGTACAAGCGCGTGTACAGTTCGTACTACTGTGGCGTACGCATACGCCAACGCCCATATTGTGATCTGGACCGTACAAGCGCGTGTACAGTTCGTACTACTGTGGCGTACGCATACGCCAGCGCCCATATTGTGATCCGGACCGTACAAGCGCGTGTACAGTTCGTACTACTGTGGCGTACGCATACGCCAGCGCCCATATTGTGATCTGGACCGTACAAGCGCGTGTACAGTTCGTACTACTGTGGCGTACGCATACGCCAGCGCCCATATTGTGATCTGGACCGTACAAGCGCGTGTACAGTTCGTACTACTGTGGCGTACGCATACGCCAGCGCCCATATTGTGATCCGGACCGTACAAGCGCGTGTACAGTTCGTACTACTGTGGCGTACGCATACGCCAGCGCCCATATTGTGATCCGGACCATACAAGCACGTGTACAGTTCGTACTACTGTGGCGTACGCATACGCCAGCGGCAATATTGGCCCAGGGACCCTATACACGCACTCCGAGCGTATGTACGGTGCGTCTCACAACTGTCAGTGGTGACAGGCGGCACACAGACAGGAATGGAGCGGTCAGATATTGCCAAGGCTGGACACCAATGCATTGTCTGTGCAATACCACATGTGTGTGACACAGGTGTGTCAGGATGTGATGTGGCACTTTACCCCTGAGGTGTGGGCAATGCACATGTACGATGAGCTGTGTACACATGTCGTGTGTGATGTTGCGCATTGTACCACACATCCCCTGCACTCCTTTGACATGTGTGCATGTCGTACACATTAGTGGAGCCATGAGTCACTTGCATGTCCCAGTCACGGACACCCGCACCTGTCCCCTGATGCCAGGTACACGGAATATTACACATGACATGTGTATGGCTGCGTTGCACGCTGCAACCATGTCATGTGTGTTGCATGTGTTTCCATGATTTTGCTGTAGGTGTGTGGTCCAATGCATCAGCAGTTGCTGCTGCCAACATGTGTCTGTGTGTAGATGGCCATGGCACACTGTTCCGCACACCAGCCCACATATGTGATTTGCCATGAGGTGTCACGGAGTATCAACACAAGTACATATCCACATGCTCTCTATGTATGTTCTGTCTCGACATGTACTCCTCCAAGGCAATGTGTGTGGCCTGTCCTATTCCTATGACATGTGACCAGTGCATATCGCATCCAACAACCTGTCTGTACCATACGCATACTACTTCTGCACATGTGTGGATGTCTGTGAATCCTGTGATGCGTGTGCATGTTCACTTACACTGGCACACAGCTAGTCTCATGCCATGTCATCGTGATCTTGCCCCACTCCGTTAGTGGCTGTCCCTTGGTAGGAGTGTCACCTGACTGGCGTACGTGTCCAGGAAATGTGGCACAGACCTGACTCAGAATGTGGCATATGTGTATTGGCTGTGTAACATGTGCTCAGTGCATTGACAATGTCGTTGTACAGTGCTCACTCTTCGGTGTTCCTTCCATTTCACTGCAGGGCTCCGCCTCTCCCTCGACGTATGCCAGACATGGCTGCCCTGCATGAACGGGACTGTATACGCCACTACAGATTCAGCCAACGGTTGATTGATGAGTTGACTGGCCGGCTGGAAGCACAACTCCTCCCGCGCCACAGGTATCCAAGTGCACTGACACCCAAGTTGAAGGTGATGGCAGCCCTACATTTCCTTGCCACGGGTACGTTCCAACATACCATTGCTGATGTCGGGGGCATGTCCCAGACGATGTTCAGCCGTGTTCTGCATGATTTCTTAGAGGCCATGTTGGTTCACCTGGATGAGTACATTAAATTCCCAAATCGTGAGCAGTTGACAGATGTCAAGCGTGAGTTCTATGCCCTGGGAGGGATGCCCCATGTCATTGGGTCCATAGATGGGACACATGTTGCGTTGGTACCACCACAGGCACAGGAGGTGGTGTATAGGAATCGCAAACATTATCACTCCATTAATGCCCTTGTGGTGTGTCTGTCCAACATGGTGATTTCACATGACTGTGTTCGCTTTCCAGGATCAGCACACGATGCCTTCATCATGAGGCGTAGCAGGCTGCCTGAAATGATGCTGCAGCTGCGGAACGAGCGAGCATGTATTGTTGGTGGGTAGACTCTGGCAGTTCAGTGTTTGGCGTCATCTTCCAATCTCACTGCCTGTGCTGACACACTTCTGTCCATGATGTTTCCTTGTAGGGGACGCTGGCTATCCCAACATGCCATGGCTGATGACGCCTGTCCGCAACCCCAGCACGGCTGCCGAGCACCGCTACAACAACGCACATGGGCGGACCAGGAGAGTCATTGAGAGGACGTTTGGACTTCTGAAGAGCCGATTCCGGTGCCTCCACAAGACCGGCGGAGCACTCCCATATGCCCCGGTGAAGGTGTGCAAGATCATCATCGTCTGCTGCATGCTGCACAACATGGCAGTGGAGGAAGCTGTTCCACTCATACTGGATCAAGATGACCAGGACCATCCACCCGTGGAGGATGAAGGCCTTGGTGACGGGGCAAGTGATGTGGAGGAGGAGGAGGCTGTGGAGGACATGCGGAGTCGGCTCATACGCAACTTCTTTGCTTAGTGGTGAGTTCCAGTGTCTGAGTGTGCACGCATTGGGCCGTGTGTGGCATGTGTTGCAATGTGTGTGTCCATCTGCATGTCTGCCAAGTGAGTCAGTGGTGTGTATTGAAGTGTCACTCGAGTGATGGCGCAATGGAAGGATGTTGTCTGAGGGTCATCATTGTCACCTGTCATGTTGACAACATGATACGTGTTGAGTACATGCTTGCGGATGTGCTCCTTTGGGCTGACTCCTTGTGTGTCTCTCTTCCACAGGTCCATGGGCATGCTGTCTGCTGGTGGCATTGTTGTGCTCCTGCTACTCCTCATGAACACAGCAACATGTGCTGATTCTGCGTCACATGCACGGGCAAGTTTTGAAATCTCCTTAGGGTAAGGGATGCCTCACGGCGTTTTGGGTGTGTGAATTGTTTGTAGTCTGTGTGCACTTCTCCGGTTCATGTGTGTTCCATTTACATACATGTGGATCCTACATGGGGAACATGACATGGGGCAGGCTTCACCTGGAGCCATGGTCAGACTTGGTGACTGTCATGTGGCAGGGGATTGGGGATTGTGATGAGGCCATCATTGTGTGTAACACTGACCTCGGAAACATACAGGTTGCACCGGGTTGACATGGTGTGTGATTGCCCCATCAGGGCCTCAATGGTGTATAGCGGCCTCTCCGTGGCAGCAGGGGGTGTTTAGCTGTTATCCGTCACTTGTGTGCCAGTTCAATGGAATACCAGCATCTGTGTTGCAATGGGGGGTGCCAGTGTTGCTCCCACATGTTCATCCACATGACCTGTGTATGTGTTGACGGAGTATCATTGTCATTCCAACACACATGACTAATAAATTTGTCCCTCTGTCTCCAAGGTGCCTCTTCCCTGTCAATGGTGGCCTGTTGCCACTGTGCGTGCGGCATGTCTGGCGTAGTTTTCAGAGGTGGTGCATATGTGTCTATGTGTAGAGTGACAAGATGCTAGGGGTTTGTCAGGGAGTGGGAACTGTATTATGCACAAGATGCACAGTTCCATCCACCTCAAGGCAGGAGAGACCAGCCCCCAGGGCAACTACAACATCCGTGTCGAATCCTACCCTGCTGTATACGGACATGTGCCTTACGACTCCCATGATACTTGTCCATATCCGGAGTGCATCTGCACAGCTCTGCTACTGCATCGGGCAACCAGGCCACATCAACGTCCAAACGGGATGGGGGGAATGTTTCACAGGCAGCTGCAGGATGACCTTCTCGATCCACGCCCACACTCATGATGCAGCCCACAACCCCAACACAACCATGTGGCACTGTGATCCAAAACTCCATTCTGGCATCTCCATGCATCCAACCTCGGTCTAGCCACCATTCTCAACATCCGCCTGACGCAAGCATGCAGGACATTGTAGGGACACATGTCTAGACATACCTGGGAGCGGCAAGCCAGGTCACTCCACATGATCCCTGACCTCTGCGCATGACTGTTGCTCCCCTGAATGTGTCTGTAGCCACAGTTGTGCGGGAACCACTCAGCTGGTTGGGCCCAGCACAGGTGAGTATGGTACTCCATGTCTGTATCAGATGATACATTGGGACCCATGTGTGTCCTGGGCAAGACTGCGACCCCACGGTTTGGATGGTTGGAGTTAATTCTGAGATCAGGCATGCTTTGACTTTACGACACACACATGTATTGTAATAATGCAGAATCACGGCATCATCTTGTAAGTGTGATTAATTTATTTGTGGTGGGGTACGGGTTTGTGGGGATGACAAGAGGTGCACAGCGGGTTTGTAGAATCCAAAGTTCACTGGGGGAGTTGGTATCCTTGCCGTAGCAAAATGTCAGAGTCCATGCCACAGTCTTCGTCAACATAGGTCAGACAGTGACCAGCAAGTCCATGTGGCAGAGAATGTCATGTGCTGCTATTGGGCCAGAGGGCCAGGTGCCAGGCCAGGTGACCTGGGAGATGGTGATGTTCTGCTGACTCTCACAGTCTTTTTCGTGGACGACCCACCTTCCTGCGGGGACCCTCGGAAGCAGTCCGTGACGATGTCTGTGACGCTCCGTCGGATGAATCCTCCTCCTCCTGATCCCTCCCTGTGTCTGGTAATGGCCTTCGCCTGGTGCCACAGGGAGGGTTGCCCATGTTGTCGGCAATCCGACGGAGTACACCGGTCATTTGGGTTTGCACCGCCACGAGCTCAGCCTGTCTATCCTCCATCCTTCCTTGGTGTTGCAGTTGACAGGCATGTTGCTGGGACTGCAGGGTCTTCATCTCCTGGAGGGTCCCCTTGATGTCATTGAGGGTGGACGCAATCTGGTCCATGCCCCTGGTGTCACGCCGGTATGTATCCAGGATGTTGCTGACCTGGGACACTACCGGGTCCTGAGCTGCCTGGTCAGGTTCGCGCCTCCGCCGTCCTCCACTCCCGCCACCCCTGCCCACGTGCACCTGGCCTGCCGTTGTGGGTGCATCGGGTCTCCGGGACCCCTGAGGGATGGCATCTGCATTGCCGCCTGCCTCCTCCTGGGTGCCCGGAGGACAGTGTCCCTCCTGGGCAGACTGGCTGGGTGGTCGTGTGCGGGCAGGGCTCCTGGACGTCTCCTGGGATGTGGAAGGAATGGGGGTGGTGGTTGGCACAGTTGTACCTGACGCAGGTGCTGCAGGTGGTTGGACACCAGAGGGGCCAGGTTGGTCTGGGTCATCCACGGAGTGGTGAGAGTCATCGCTGGCGGTGGGGTCCTCATCCCGCGGAGCCTGGTCCTGTGAGACTTCCCCCCCAGTGTTGGGGGGTGTTCGTCGACGTTGACCTGTGTGTGAGAGAGACAATGTTAACAGTGTCACATGTGGCATCCATGTTTCATGCATTTCTGATTTGGCACTCTTCCTCTGGGTAGTTGGATCTGTCTTGCATTCCTCTCACAGTGCACTTGTGCATGGGTATGTCCCTTGGCCACAGCTGTCAGGGCTTTACGCATGTGTGAGACACAATCTTAGTTGATGCATCTATTTGGGTACACAGTCAGCAGTGTGGTGTGCGGGCGTAGCGGGCCATGCAGAGGCGCCTTACGTGTTGCACTGTACGTGGCCAAATGGTGTTTTGCCAGCAGGTAGGGGACTGAAGCATTTGTGACAGGGTTCTTACCGACACAGTGGGTGGGTATACTGGGTGTGTGATTGGGTCTGTGCCTGCAACACGGATGGACTCGTGCACAGATTGACACATGGACCGGTCTTCATCTACGGAAGGGGGGGTTTGAGGCACTGCCAGACCTGGTCTGCATGCACACAGTCCACCGGCTGACGAGTGGACATGGCCACACCACCCAAGGGTGATTTAGTCTCCCTGTGTCTCCCTTCCTCCCTCCCTCTGTCACCCTCCTCCCTCCCTCTGTCGGTCTCCCTCTGTCACCCTACTCCCTCCCTCTGTCTGTCTGTCTCCCTGTGTCCCCCTCTGTCTCCTTCCCTCTCATTCCCCCTCTCCCTCCCTCTCTTTGTCACTCTCTGTCACCTCAGGCCAGCTTCCTGGGCACACACAGTTAGCCGGTCTTTGAATGGCCATTGGCTTGTTCATGTGAGTTAGTCCCTGTTCCCCGGGCACCCATTGGGCAGTGTGTCTGAGTGTAGGCTGCTGCTGTGGCGTTGTGTGCTGAGACTCTATCAGAGCGATGCATCTTCATTGTCTGCTGTCATGTGCAAATTATGCCTTCAGACCCATGTCATCCTGCATGGCAGCCACCATTTGCAGGCAAGACAGTACTGTGTGGGTACACACAGTTTGTATGGCTGTGCCCTGGGCCATATGGGCTGAGGGCATTGTTTTGTGCTTGTGAGTTGCTCAATGTTAGTTTTGATGCCCCCACTCCCAGCATCGACCACATCCTGTGTTGTGTTGGTGTTTTGTGTGGCCTGTGACTTGGCATGGCCCTGATTGATGCATGGGGCATGGAGGCGCTAGTGGCATGTGTGTGTTTGTGGAGTGTTGTTGTGTGCGGTGGTGGCTTGGGGGGGGTGGCATGCATGATTGATTGTGTATGGCATCCCCCCCATGTGAGGTGAGTTGTTTGTGTACTCACCAGGGTCTGGGAGTCCAGGCAGTCCGTGTAGTCCCTCCACCGCCAGCGTGGACATCACCTTCTCCTCCCAGGGATGGTATTGTACCGGTCTGGGGGGCGGCCCTCCTCCAGTGATGTTCCCCTGGTTGTGATTGTCAGTCATCTTCCTCTTGACCGTCCTCCGCAGATCGTACCACCTGGATTGGCACTCGTGCCTGGTCCTTCTGGTGGTCCCAACAGCATTCACAGAATCGACAATCCTCTGCCACATGGCCGTTTTTTCGGATATGCTGGTCTGTCTGACCAATGTCCCAAAGAGCTGTGGCTCGACTCTGAGGATTTCGTCGACAAGGATCTCCAGCTCCTCCTTCGTGAACTTTGGATTCTTGGTGGTGGACATGGCGTGGGGTGTGGGTGTGGATGGTTGTGGGGGTGTGGGTGTGGATGGTTGTGGGGGTGTGGGGGTGGATGGTTGTGGGTGTGGTAGTGGAGGTGTGTGTGTGAATGTGATGAGGGGGTGTTTGTGTAGGTGGTTGTGTGAAGGTATGCAAGTGTGAGGTTCAAGTATGGTGGTGTGGGTCGTCTGTGGGCTCTGGCAGCAGTGGGTCTGTTGCAAAGGCTCATGGTTTGTGTGTGTGGTCCATTTTTATTGGTCCATTTGTGGGTGTGGCTGTGTTTGAAATTTGTGTGGGTGTGTTATGAGGAGTGATTGAGTTTTGGGCCTCTGTTTGGCAGTTTGGCAGTTGCAGGTGAGTGTATGTGATGTTTGTGGGGTTGTTGGGCATGTTTGGTGGTGTGGGGAAACTCTAATTGACTCTCCTTGTGTCAATATGGTTTGTCCTGGTTCAGTACGTGTGTTTTTGGCGTCAGTACGGTCCGTACATGCACTGGTGGGGGTACGGTCTGTACATTCCCTGGTGGGGTGTGGGTACGGCCCTACATACACGGCTGGTGGTTCGGTGCGTACATACACGGCTGGGGGGGGTTCGGTGCGTACATACACGGCTGGGGGGGTTTGGTGCGTACATACACGGGTGGTGGTTCGGTGCGTACATACACGGGTGGGGGTTTGGTGCGTACATACACGGCTGGGGGGGGGGGGTTCGGTGCGTACATACACGGCTGGGGGGGTTCGGTGCGTACATACACGGGTGGGGGTTTGGTGCGTACATACACGGCTGGTGGTTCGGTGCGTACATACACGGCTGGGGGGGGTTCGGTGCGTACATACACGGGTGGGGGTTTGGTGCGTACATACACGGCTGGTGGTTCGGTGCGTACATACACGGCTGGGGGGGGTTTGGTGCGTACATACACGGCTGGGGGGTTTGGTGCGTACATACACGGGTGGTGGTTCGGTGCGTACATACACGGGTGGGGGTTTGGTGCGTACATACACACATACACGGCTGGGGGGGGGGTTCGGTGCGTACATACACGGCTGGGGGGGGGTTCGGTGCGTACATACACGGGTGGGGGTTTGGTGCGTACATACACGGGTGGGAGTTCGGTGCGTACATACACGGCTGGGGGGGTTCGGTGCGTACATACACGGCTGGGGGGGTTTGGTGCGTACATACACGGGTGGGGGTTCGGTGCGTACATACACGGCTGGGGGGGGTTCGGTGCGTACATACACGGCTGGGGGGGGTTCGGTGCGTACATACACGGGTGGGGGTTTGGTGCGTACATACACGGGTAGGGGTTCGGTGCGTACATACACGGCTGGGGGGGGTTCGGTGCGTACATACACGGCTGGGGGGGTTTGGTGCGTACATACACGGGTGGGGGTTCGGTGCGTACATACACGGCTGGGGGGGGTTCGGTGCGTACATACACGGCTGGGGGTTCGGGGGCGTACATACACGGGTGGTGGTTGGGTGCGTACATACATGGATGGTGGTTTGGTGCGTACATACACGGCTGGGGGGGTTTGGTGCGTACATACACGGGTGGTGGTTCGGTGCGTACATACACGGGTGGGGGTTCGGGGGCGTACATACACGGGTGGTGGTTCGGTGCGTACATACACGGCTGGGGGGGGGTTCGGTGCGTACATACACGGCTGGGGGGGTTTGGTGCGTACATACACGGGTGGGGGTTCGGGGGCGTACATACACGGGTGGTGGTTCGGTGCGTACATACACGGCTGGGGGGGGTTCGGTGCGTACATACACGGCTGGGGGGGTTTGGTGCGTACATACAAGGGTGGGGGTTCGGGGGCGTACATACACGGGTGGTGGTTCGGTGCGTACATACACGGCTGGGGGGGGTTCAGTGCGTACATACACGGCTGGGGGGGTTTGGTGCGTACATACACGGGTGGGGGTTCGGGGGCGTACATACACGGGTGGTGGTTGGGTGCGTACATACACGGGTGGGGGTTTGGTGCGTACATACACGGCTGGGGGGGGTTTGGTGCGTACATACACGGGTGGGGGTTCGGTGCGTACATACGCGGGCGGGGGGGTGGTGGGGTGTTGGGCGCGTATGCGGGCACATGTCTCCATGGTTGCTATGGGAGTTCGGTTCGGACGGTGTTTTTTGCGTACGGTTGTGAAATGGGGAGGACGGGAGGGATCGTACTTGCGCTGTCGGACTTTATTTTTCCGCACGGTGGGTTTTTCGACCGGGGACGTCTCGGTGACTTTTCCCGACCCGAGGACGTGTGGGGAAATGTTCCCAATGCGATTCGTATGGACTTTTTTCCGTTCGAATCGTACTTGGCAGTTTGTACGCTACTTTGACGATTCGGACGGAAAAAAATCCGGATACGAGTCGGACGGGGAATTTTTTAACCGGATCCGAATTGGCACCTTTGTGTCTTATTCTTACAGACTATTTCTACTATGTATCTTATATTAGACCTCACAAGTATACATTGATACCGTCTATCTAATGTGTTGCTATATCTTCTCCTATGGATTATGTCTGGAATATATGATTCCTGAACATAACTTTCTTAACATTGTAAACAATAAAACATTTAGGATTAGCCTAATTTACCTAAGGTATAGCAGTGGTTCCGATGTGTCCTTTCGTATGTTTACAACATTACTACCACAATCCATTGATTGTAGTATTGTACAGCCTAAGAAGTCTTTGCCTCTAACTGATGAGCTTATCTTTACATTTGTCTTTGGTTCGTATTGATGTCCTTTGTGGTCTTTACGTGCAGGATGCATCACTCTATGACAGGATTCTGATACGTCTGTCTATTTACCACGATGCAGATGATGATCCGTCTTGTCTAGGGAAGGAACTTGCTCATTAGGAAGATCTTTGTTTCCCTCTTGAACATTGCTGTGTTCGGAATTTTTCTAATGTTTGGAGGGAGTGAATTCCAGATTCTGGGGGCCGCTCCGGTGAATGCTCTGTCATATGTTTTCTTCTTCTGAAAGATGGGCGGTTTCAGCAACAGGTTTCCGGCACTCCTGGAAGGTCTGCTTCCCCCTGATAGCTCAATTTTCTGGGCTAAGTACATTGGTGTTTTGTAGTGGAGCGCTTTGTGGGTAATACATGCCAGTTTAAGTTGAATTATAGCTTCGCATGGTAGCCAGTCTAATCCTTTCAGGTGTGGAGAAATGTGGTCATATTTTCTGAAGCCTGTAATGAGTCTTGCAGCCGCATTGAGACAGGCTTTTAGTGGTGCTGTCGAGATTTTAGGTAGACCTGTTAGTGTTGTACATCTATATTCTATCCTTGATATAACTAAGGACTGAACTGCCAGTTTGAGGTCCGCAGAAGTAATGAGTGGTTTCATTTTTCTAATATAGTTCAGGTGAAAACGTGCACGTTTTGCCATTGCTTTGATGTGGGCTTTCATATCTAGGTTCTTATCAAGCGTGATTCCTAGTGACTTGGTAGAGTCAACTAGGGTAGGGGTGCAGTTTAGCGCTGTGATCAGTTTAGTCCATTCCCTCACATTTGTGGGGACCTTTGGCGGTGATATTAATAGGAATTCCGTTTTTTGTGCATTTAATTTTAGATGGTTGCTAGTTAACCATTGTACTGCCATTTTTAGGGCCTCATTCATTGTCTTGATCTCTTCCAGAGATGTGATTTTTATGTATATCTGAGTGTCATCAGCATACATGTGATAGGATATGTTTGCATGTTGAAGGATTTCTGTAAGGGGTTTGACATATAGATTAAATAGTGATGGAGATAATGTTGATCCTTGCGGAACTCCAATCGAATTGGAGCATGATGGGGAAAGCGTCTGGTTGACCAGGAATCTTTGTGATCTGTTCTGAAGGAATCACTGACACAATATCGAAAGACTAAAAATCGACCTACAAATATATCGATACAAAATAATCGATCACATTATTATCGACATCATATACTTATTTAAAACATTACAAAAATATCGAACACACAATTTCGAACTACAGAAATATAGGTACACAAAATATCGGCAACACAAATATCGAAATCCTAAAATATCGATGCTCAGTAACATACATATACTTCATAACAAAATATCGTAAACTAAAATATCGACCACTAAAATATCTCCATTTTACTAATATCGACTATATAACATTTAATTAAAACCTAAAATCAAACAACATAAACACCAAATAATGTCTTTTAACTCTACACAAAATTATTATTAAACAATTATATATTTACTACATTTAAAAATGGATTTAAATAATTAACTCTTTACTAAAACATTATTAACAACCTTCCTACATTAAACAACTATATTATTAAATTATACTTTATCAATTCATGCATCCAATACATAATATAATGTTTAGAAAAATACATATAGAATAATACACCACAAAACCACTAATTAGCGTTTTCCTTATTGGGAAACTAACTACCAGAAAAAAAAAAAAAAATTCGAACTAACCAATAAAAACACTCCGAATTCAAACTAACCAATAAAACACATATTACAACATCCAAAGCACTATAAAAAGAAGTTCAACTTCATTCACAGTCCAGAACCAAAAAAACGAAATTGAATGAAGAGGAAAATCTACTGGATTGCAACTGCAGATATAAGAAAATCAACATAGAGGAAATATTTAAAACTATCAAAAGTAAGTTAACTATATTATTCTCATGAAGACTCAAATCGAATAAATTGTAATTACAATATACATACACTATAAATAAATTAATGTCTTCTTTCTATTTCATGTTTTCACTACAGGAAACTCAAAAAGAAACTAAGAAAATACAGAACAGCACCAAAAAAGATACAACTAAAAAGTAAGTATTTCACAACCAAAAATCAACTAATAGATTAAAATACCACCCTAATTAAATCCCAATTGCAAATCCCCTAACCATTCCCTATAAAAATATAGAAACAATTATTACAACAAATTTCCTTTTCTTTTCAGGACAAAGAAAATACTAGAAGAAAATTCCACAAATAAAGAATCAAGAGCATTCTACTCAAACACATCAAAACCAACTTTGTAAGTATATAGTAACTAAATCTAGTTTTTTTCTACTGAAAATTAATATAACATCATATATAATAACTATAATATATATTTTTCATAGATAAAGCTACATCAAAATGACTGAAGGAGCTGAATTCATAACAAGCCAGAAGGGAAAAATGTTACTATGCTATATGGGATACACTTACACACAGGAAAAAGTGTATGGTTTAAAGGTTAACTGGAAATGCACTAAATACTACTCTAATAAGTGCTATGGGCGTGCTACAACACGACAAACAACAGTACTATACACTAGAGAACATAACCACCCACCAAACATTACTGAAATCGAAGTCAGATCTGCTTTAGAAACTATAAAGGAAGCTAGCACAAGTTCTCAAAAACCTACTAGTGTAATTTTAAAAGAGCAGCTTCCCAAAATTCCTAAAACTGCTACTACACAAATGCCATCTGTAACTTCACTCAAAAGAACTATAGCACGTACTAAAAAAACCACTACTACTTCAACCCCAATTCCTCACACATATAGTGAAGTTATTCTAAGTCCAGAACAAAGTATAACTTTAAACAAAGAACCATTTGTCATTTTTGATAATAAAAACAATGACAAAAGAATAATAATATTTGGAACAGCTAATAATCTCTGTAAACTACAAGAATCACAGAACTGGATGATGGATGGGACTTTTACCATATGTCCCAAACCCTTTTTTCAACTATATACAATACATGTCCTATATCACAATTGCAATATACCATTAATTTACACTTTATTACCAAACAAACATAACTCCACATACACTGAACTATTAAATATAATAAAACAAAAAACAAATAACTTTTCCCCACAAAAAATAATCCTAGATTTTGAACATGCAATGATTAATACTATATTAAAAACACACCCCCATACCTCCATACAAGGCTGTTACTATCATTTTAATCAATGCCTATGGAGACACATGCAAAAATCAGCCCTAAGCATTGAATATGCAACTAATTCATCTTTTGCATATCAAATAAAAAAACTCATAGCACTAGCTTATGTACCTGACACAGACGTAACAGAACATTACAACATTTTAATAGACAGCGCCTTCTACAAACAAAATGAAGAAAAACTAAGTTCACTATTGGACTATTTCGAAGATACATGGGTCGGCAGACTACATAGATCTGGCCACAGAAGAAACCCTAAATTCTTAATTCCCTGGTGGAACGTATACAGAAGCACATTAAATGGAGAATCCAAAACTAATAACGCAGTTGAAGGATGGCATAACGCCTTCCTACAATCAACAGGCAGAACAAAACCAACACTAGAAAGATTTATATCATGCCTACAAAAAGAACAGAGTTATCAAGAGTTCCGAATGGAACAATCCATAACTCAGCTAACTCCAAAAACCTCAAAACAAACTAAACAAATGTATAAATATCTAGAGCAACAAGTAAAATTGTACCCTACTACCAAAGGTCTAGAATACCTAAACATCATAGCTAAAACACTTCTTTAAAGTACAAATACAAATAATTGACTAATTACCCATTTTCAATAATATCAAACACATGAAATATATTTATCTTATTACAAAAATAATTACTGTGTGTAACATATTTATACATATTGTCAAAAATATATTAACACACATTAATAATATTTGTAATAAAATAAGAATAAACAATAATATTAAACAATACCCACCCACAAGAAATAATAATAAATTAACTTACCAAGTTTATTCCAAAGTCTGAAAAACTCAATTTCCTGCTTACACAATCCAAACATAAAAAAAAAGGTTCCCAAAAAAAAATGCAAAAATACAACTGCCGATTAAATCCATAATCCATTCACCAAATATCCTTCGAAAAACCATGAAAAACCCGAAAATAGCTAAAAATATTAAAAAACGATCCATGAAAACCGAAACATTTAAAGAAGTGTAAAAAACATATTGTTCAATAAAACGAACACACACTTCTTTAAAAAAAAAACGAGTCCATCCGAAACGAATAACCTAGAAAAGAAATTGTAAAAACAAAGCAACATACATTCCCACCCACATAAAACAACACATAAACACTTACTAACAATAATACTAGATTTAAAACAGTTCTAAATATACATTAAACACCTTAAACCTAACTCTCGAAACATGCCTACACATCGTTAAAAACACGTAAAAACACAACACGCAACTCTAACACATAACATTTCCAAATATAACTAATATATGTACAGCTACACTAAACATTATCTAACTAGGCTCAAAATAAAGTTTAAAACCATCTAAAACATATAAAACAAACCTTACCTTTCACGACGCGAAGTAACTCCCAACCGCGAGCTTCCCTTCAAACCAAATGACCCAAAACAACATTACCGGGTTACAAAATAGAGTGCCCAAAACATAATAAAACATTTAACTATACTAAAAAGCCCTAATTAAATCAGGTAAAACAGTAAATTCACACACAAATATTTTATATAATTTAGCAAAAATAGACCTATTTTTTTCATTTACCTACAAATTGTCAACAAATGTTCCTAATGATTAAAATTATATAAATAAATATTAAAAAATGTAAAATATTTTTTATTATAATTTCTAAAAAGATAATACTACAGAACAATGTATGAAAAATTGTTACAAATTTTTTGCATGAATGCTAAAATTTTATTTATGTTAAAAATATGTTTGTTTTGAAAACATTGTAAAAATAATTAATATTAATATTTTACATATTAATATTAATAAAAAAGGCATAACATGTTTGTACTACAAATATTAAAATGTTTATATATGAAAATATTTGCCAAAAGTTTTGTATAAAGATTTACAAAACCTATTGCTATGTTAAATTTAATTTAAAACACTACATTGTACAACATTATTAATAATATTTTTAATTTACTAAAAAATGTTAGAAAATATACTAAATGTACATAAAATTTGTTCTCACCTATATTCAATATGTTTGAATTTAATTACAATGTAAATAATGCTATTTCTGAATTATATTACTCAAATGAATAAACAATAACAAATTTAAAAAACTACAATAAAAACCATGTTCTTGTCTTATTAATTGTGTTTCTCTGATTATTAATATTGATCTTCTATTATGAATATTTAACATATAGAATATTTTTTTTATAAAAAATAAAAATCAATAAATATAATAAAATTACAGAATGCCATTACCCATTATTCCAATACAAAATATTCATATATTTTTCCTAATAATAATATTAAATATTCCAAACATATCACATTAAAACTTTACATGTATTTATTATCCTAAACTATAAATATTGAATTAATTAGTACAAATCCAATATATAATAATAAAATACAAATAATATTCACTTAAAAATATTATTATTATTGCTATATTAATGTAATTTAATTTCATTAAATACCATACAGATTAGAGTAGTTGCTGGACAGTGACCATAAATAATTTACTATTCCCACTCCAGTCTATAATAAATTAAAGTAGATGCTTGACACTGACCATAAATAATTTACTATTCCCACTCCAGTCTATAATAAATTAGAGTAGGTGCTGGACACTGACCATAAATAATTTACTATTCCCACTCCAGTCTATAATAAATTAGAGTAGGTGCTGGACAGTGACCATAAATAATTTACTATTCCCACTCCAGTCTATAATAAATTAGAGTAGGTGCTGGACAGTGACCATAAATAATTTACTATTCCCACTCCAGTCTATAATAAATTAAAGTAGATGCTTGACACTGACCATAAATAATTTACTATTCCCACTCCAGTCTATAATAAATTAGAGTAGGTGCTGGACACTGACCATAAATAATTTACTATTCCCACTCCAGTCTATAATAAATTAGAGTAGGTGCTGGACAGTGACCATCAATAATTTACTATTCCCACTCCAGTCTATAATAAATTAGAGTAGGTGCTGGACAGTGACCATAAATAATTTACTATTCCCACTCCAGTCTATAAAAAATTAGAGTAGGTGCTGGACAGTGACCATAAATAATTTACTATTACCACTCCAGTCTATAATAAATTAGAGTAGGTGCAGGACACTGACCATAAATAATTTACTATTCCCACTCCAGTCTATAAAAAATTAGAGTAGGTGCTGGACAGTGACCATAAATAATTTACTATTCCCACTCCAGTCTATAATAAATTAGAGTAGGTGCTGGACACTAACCATAAATAATTTACTATTCCCACTCCAGTCTATAATAAATTAGAGTAGGTGCTGGACACTGACCATAAATAATTTACTATTCCCACTCCAGTCTATAAAAAATTAGAGTAGGTGCTGGACAGTGACCATAAATAATTTACTATTACCACTCCAGTCTATAATAAATTAGAATAGGTGCTGGACACTGACCATAAATAATTTACTATTCCCACTCCAGTCTATAATAAATTAGAGTAGGTGCTGGACACTAACCATAAATAATTTACTATTCCCACTCCAGTGTATAATAAATTAAAGTAGGTGCTGGACACTGACCATAAATAATTTACTATTCCTACTCCAGTCTATAAAAAATTAGAGTAGGTGCTGGACAGTGACCATAAATAATTTACTATTCCCACTCCAGTCTATAATAAATTAGAGTAGGTGCTGGACACTAACCATAAATAATTTACTATTCCCACTCCAGTCTATAATAAATTAGAGTAGGTGCTGGACACTGACCATAAATAATTTACTATTCCCACTCCAGTCTATAAAAAATTAGAGTAGGTGCTGGACAGTGACCATAAATAATTTACTATTACCACTCCAGTCTACAATAAATTAGAGTAGGTGCTGGACACTAACCATAAATAATTTACTATTCCCACTCCGGTCTCTAATAAATTAGAGTAGGTGCTGGACACTGACCATAAATAATTTACTATTCCCACTCCAGTCTATAATAAATTAAAGTACATGCTGGACACTGACCAAAAATAATGTACTATTCCCACTCCAATCTATATTGAATTAGGGTTACTATATATTTTTGATTTTTTAAAACAATTACTAATTTGTAAACACTACCCACCCTTATCCCCTATAAATCCTACATCACTCTTATTAAATGAATTATCTTCTTAAAATTGTTAAATGTTAATTCAAATAACATTTCTAAATGTAAATAAATTTTTATTAATATTAAATTTTTTATATATTTCTAAAACGCTCCCCACCCTTATACCCTATAACCCCAAAATACCACTTATGACATTTATTTTATTATTAAAATGATTAAAATTAACTTTTATTACCAAATTATAAATTTCCATTATTTTTTTCAAATATAAAATATTACATATATTTCGAAAGCACTCCCCACCCTTATCCCCTATAACCCCCAATTCCCACTTATTACATTTATTTTATTAGTAATTTTTTTAATTTTAAATTTTAATACCAAAATTAAATTTTATATTTTTTTTTATAAAATATTAAATATTTTTCAAAAACACTCCCCACCCTTATCCCCTATAACCCCAAAATCCCACTTATTAAATGTATTTTATTAGTAAAATGTTTAATTGTAAATTTTAATACCAAAATTTTAATGTAATTTTTTTGTAATTCAATATTAAATATTAAATATATATCTAAAACACTCCCCACCCTTATCCCCTATAACCCCAAAATCCCACTTATTACATTTTTTTTATTATTAGAATTTTCACATTTAAATTTTAAAAACTTATTTGATTTTTTTTTATTTGTAAATATAATATTTCAAAAATAATATCATAAATTATTAAATTGTATTAGTAAAATTTTTAATTATAATTTTTCATACCAAAATTGAAATTTCCATTTTTTAAATTCAATATTAAATATTAAATATATATCTAAAACACTCCCCACCCTTATCCCCTATAACCCCAAAATCCCACTTATTACATTTATTTTATTATTACAATTTTCACATTTAAATTTTACAAACAAATTAGAATTTTTTTTTTTTTTAAATATATTTCAAAAATTATATCCTAAAATATTAAATTTAATATTTATTTCCAAAACACTCCCCACCCTTAACCCCTATATACACAACATCCCACTAAAATAATTTTTTTTTCATAATTAAAATTTAAATATTACAATTTTTTACTAAATTCAAATTCTACAAAGATGTATTAAAATATTTTATTTCAAATATATATTTTTAAAACACTCCCCACCCTTATCCCTTATAAACCCAACATCCCGCTCCTAAAATTATATATCAAAATTAAAAAAAAATTATTAATAATATTTCAAAAATTATATCCTAAAATTTTAAATTTAATATTTATTTCCAAAACACTCCCCACCCTTAACCCCTATATACACAACATCCCACTAAAAAATTTTTTTTTCATAATTAAAATTTAAATATTACAATTTTGTTCAAAATTTAAATTCAAATTCTACAAAAATGTATTAAAATATTTTATTTCAAATATATATTTTTAAAACACTCCCCACCCTTATCCCCTATAAACCCAACATCCCGCTCCTAAAATTATATGTCAAAATTAAAAAAATTATATTAATTGAAACAAAATTGATATTTTTAATACACTTAAATAAACATTTGCTGACACTTCTAAACAATAATTTTTAACAAATCACAAAATGACTTAATACTATCCTTTTTCGATATTTTTACTACACGATATTATGTCTTTCGATATACTATACCTTGATATTTTACTACACATAACAATCTCGACATTTTTTACATCGATTTTAATGACAGAGATATATTGTTCCATCGATATTTTGACTTCGATATTTCTGTATATCGATATTACATTTCCGATATTTTGTCTACTCACCGTTCTGAAGGAAGGATTCAAACAATTTTAGAACATTTCCAGATAATCTAATCCTGTCTTCAAGCCGGGCTAGTAATTTGTCATGATTTACCGTGTCAAATGCAGAAGATAGGTCAAGAAGAACTAGAAGACATGTTTGATTGTGGTCCAGGGCCTGCAGCGCATCATCCACTATATGTAAGATTGCTGTTTCCGTACTGTGGCCTGGTCTGAAACCAGATTGGCAGTCGTCCAGTAGATTGAAGTTAGTGATGTGGTTGCTCAGTTGATTATGCACACATTTTTCAATTAGTTTGGCAAATAATGGTATATTGGTTACTGGACCAAAGTTGTTAGGGTCTGACGGGTCCGCTGTAGGTTTTTTGATGATGGGGAGGACTTGACCTGGTTTTAGGCACTCTGGTAGTACCCCTTCAGAAAGTGAGGCATTGATTATTTTTGTCCATATTGGGATGACGACATGGTTGATTCTTTTTAGACATTTAGCGGGGAGGGGATCATTGTAGTTGTTATTAGGTTTGATATCCAAGAGTGTTTTGAGAATTGTATTCTGGTCATAAAGCTTAAAGGTCGACCATAGTGCCTTATTTTTCGTCATAGTAGCATTGCTCTGTGATGATAGTTGGCTAGATAGGTTGTCAGCTGCCATCCTAAGTTCTCTTTCTAGCGTGTTGGCCTTGACAGAGAAGAATGTTGAAAATTCCTCACAGCTCAGTCGAGTTTTTTGTTGCTTCTTGGGTGGACTTGGCCAACTTATTGGATTGTTGTTTTAACATCTCGAAAGGCTTCCGTGGTCTGTTATTGGCGTTATCCAATTCCCATCTAAAGAATTCCTTTTTGGAGTTGAGAACCCTTTTGTTGTATTCTTTTCTAATTTTTCTGAGAGTTTTTAGCTGGGGGGATAATTGGGTGATGTCTCCATTTTCTTTCTGCTAGTCTCAACTTCCGCCTGTCTTCATTTCAGTGTTCCATTAAACCACGGATTTTTATCTTTCTCTGAAACTCTTTTCAGTTTTAGCGGCATAGTGGAGTTGACTATATTTGGCATTGATGTGGTGTAGTGATCAGTGAGTTCGTTAACGTTCAGCCAGTTGTTAGGCGGATTTAGATCCTTCTCACATCTTGCAACTAATTGCTCAATATTAGGGTCTCTGGTTTCCCGTGACCACTTTTTGAGTTTGACAGGTTGTGTGGTCTTGTTCTTTTTATGGTGGATATATGGAAGGTTATGGCATGATGATCTGACCAATCGCAAGGAGCAATTAAGTGGTTTGTAGTATCCTTGACTCTCGAGATTACCCAGTCTAGGGTTGCCCCTTTTGCGTGTGTTGGCAGTGTGCAGGCTTGAGTAAGGTTTAGGTCTGCTAAGAAGTCTTTAAGTACGTTGACCTGTTTGTCATTATTGTCTTCCCATTGTTGATTAAAGTCGCTTAGGAATATATCGTTTGTGTGACTGTGACAGTTAGCCGTGATGATCTCCATTAACTGGTCTATGAATGGGGTATTATTCTTTTGCTGCGGAACGACTGTGAGCAGTAGGCATAGCAGTGGTTTCCCTGAGATATCAGGGTTCGTCTCTTGAGTGTTGGCGGTTAGCTGGACTTGTTTTAGGTTCTCAAGGCTTGGTTTTCTGTTCTCAGGCCAGGTTGTTCTATTTGCATCAATCGTGACTAATCTAATTTCCTCACCTATGCTACTGTCTGTAGACTCATATGAACCGAGTAGGGATTGAGTTTCCTCATCTGATAGATATTTAAGGTTTTTGTACGGTTGATTGTGCCTATTTGAGACTGGCATGGCCGTCCTTCTACTCTTTCCTATTAGATCATGCACTGATTTTTGGATGAGCTCGACTTTGCAGTAAGTGCTTACAGTGATTTATAGTATTTGTTCCATAACTTGTAGTGCATTTCTTTCTTTCTGATGTACTAGAAGTGCGCATTTGCCTATTTTGAGTTTTGTTTGTGTCCCGGTGCTTTATATCCGTGAATTTTTCAGTATTCCTTTTTCTGTCATTAGTTCGGGTGTCTACGTCTCCTCTATGTATGATGTGAAATGTGTTCTCTTTGTCTTGTGTACCTAATATCAAACTCGGGGGATATGAGTTTCGTAATGATGCAGATGCTATTTGTACTGTTGAGGGGAGGGGTATGGAAGGGGTGTTAGCTTCCCTATTCTTTGATGCTGTATGGGGGTTCCCATTAAGTGGTCTATGTGTGGAAGTATTTATATCTTGAGGTATAGGTATTGATTTTTCCCGATGTACATGCGTATGGGCGATATTAGCGTCTAATAGAGGTTCATCTCCTATCTCTGTATAGTTCCCATTAGGTGTGTCTCTTAGCAAAGTTGTGTTTTCTGATCCCGGTGTAGATTGTGGCTGGGGGGGTTCTCTAGGTGTTATGACGTCTATGGGGGTTGTGTTGGTGGTAGATAGGGTGACTGCATGTGTCGATAAGTGTTGTTGATACCTTGTGTTATCTACACACTCTTTTAAGGTTGAAAACAGGTTGTCAAACTTTTTTAATTCGTTGTTGGCTGCTTGTATAAGCACAATACCATTCTTGTATATAGTTATACATAGTTCTGCTCTTAGTCTTGGTGATGGGATTATCAGTAGTTTAATACCATTTGGGATAGTACTTATATTTTTTATGTTGAGCGTCTCCATAATGACAGTGCGCCATTTAGCGTTTTTTCTGGTGAAGAAAATCAAATCATTCACTATAATGCCTTTTTTTACATTAAAGGAGGGGTCAGAGATCAGTGTGTCTGGGTTTTTCCTAATTAGGTTGTGTTTGAATTTTTTGGCAGCATTTTTAGATAAGTAAGTAGGGTACTTTATTATGTACGAATTATTACCTGATGATTTTAAATTGGTTCCGGCCATAGTTACTGATGGGGATATGTAGTGCACCGGGGTGGTTCCTGTTGGTCTCTTTACTCTTCTTTATTTCCCTATGACTCACTACGACGTATCCTTAAGCTTCCTGAGTCTTGCTGTGGTTCCTGTTAATGTCTTGTTGTCCTTTAATTCCTTATTTCGTGATCATTTGTCTAGTATTCCCATCGGAGAATAAAAATTATTTAATTGGGTGACACTTGATTAGGACGTGCAAAGAGGTACTCTGATATGCTATCTTAAAATCCACACTTCATTCCTTTGAGGCTATTGGGAGTCATTTCAAGATGGCCGCTGTTTTGGTGATGTTTGCTCCTTATGTCCTTATGGCCTTTGTCTGTTTCTGTTGCTCAGACCTCTTTCTATTTTCATTTACAGTTAGTCAACCTTTTGGAAAGATGTTTGCAGTCCTTTTTCTATTGACCCTTCCAGTTAGCTCCTCTTGTAGCAGTAGGCCTTTGTCTGTTTCTGTTGCTCCGACCTCTTTCTGTTTTCACTTCCCGTTAGTCGCCATTTTGGAAAGATGTTTGCAGTCCTTTTTCTATTGTGCCTTCCAGTTAGTCACCATTTTGGAGGAATTGGAGCCGAGGCAACATGAGGGAGCAGCTCTTTTGTTTAAAATGGCCGGGGCAATAAAGCCAACACACGTAGACGCAAGAACAGGAATGGGAGTTTCTGCACAATCGGCGTGTATGGTAAAGTCGGCCCTCCCAGGTACATGCTGTGCGAAAATACGAACAAAACCAGAAGTCTATCTGGTGCCCGGGGGGGGGGGGGGTAGAAGGAGCACATCAGCCACACCACAGCCGAGGTTTGTGAGTGAGGAGTTTACTTTCATAATCCCAGTGTCCTCACACATCTAACACTAAAATCCAATTTGGAGCAGCCACCGTACCCCCAATAAACCTAGCAGCAGAAGTCTGGTAGAACAAAAGTAGGGAATATCAGCAGGCAGACAGTGAATATACAACAATTGTTTTTGAGATCCTGTTTCCCTTTCTTTCATGTACTCTCCAAAGTTTTATATATAAACCCAGCAGACATGTGAAGCAGGATTTGACACTGTAATATAATATGAAAAAGGATGCTCACAGCCTCCACACTGCATATTCTGGGAGTTCAGAAGAGTCATCACTGTCCATTCAGGTCAGCCTATTCTTTGCTCCTGGGAGACATTTCACACCTTTTTCCCACCTATTCAAATCCTAATTACTGGCTGGCAGGAGTAGGAGAATAAATGCAAATTTAGCCTACAGGAACTTGCAGCAGGGAAAAGGTAGCTTTCTAAAAGTTACTTTTCCTTAATATTTATTAAAAATCCAACTTCACAATTGAATTGGATTTTTAATACCTATTACAAATAGTTGTTTAATTATTTTTCAGTTAGTTCCCAATCATGAGATGCAGTATTATGATTTTTAATTACATAGGCCAGCTAGGCATGCCACAGGGAAAAATAGTTTTTGGGTGAGAGTTACTGTAAAGAAAAGGTAACATAACATTTCTACATGAGGGCATGGCCAAGATGGCAGCCACATCAGATGTTTCATAACCGAGCTTCGTGCTTGGCCTGGGTAAAATCTGGTATTCCAGTCAGCAAGCCCCCTCTGACCACCCTGGGCTCCAGCCAAACACCCTTGCAGTGTGAGCCCGCCATTCACCCTTGGGGAGTGCTCAGGATATGGGAGGCTGAGAGTAGGGACAGGTGTGGCCTGTGACACATGCGTGCACCAGAGAGAGGTCAGAGTGGTTATGCAGCATGGTGAAGAGTGGCTGGTGGGCAATTGCAGAGAGATTGACTCGAGATTGGCACTGCTGTCAATGGAGTGCCCGGCAGATGGCCGGGGTGGAGGAAAGAGAGAGATGGCTTTGGTGTGCGGATCACCTGGCCATCAGTGATAGTGCCCCAGTAACTTTGTGCATTTGACCAAGCTTACCTGGATGTGTCTGGTTGTGGTGTGGCTGTTGTGCTCCTTCTACCCCCCTCCCGGCAACAGCCTGAATGACTTCTGGTGGCTGTTGCCTGCCCTGAAGACGAGGTCTGCACTCATCACGTGGCGGGGCTGAGGAAGCTTGCGCTGCTACAGCTGGATTGGGTTACCCAGAGTGCTGCTTCCCATGCCCACAGCACCCTTGGAAACAGAGGAGGGCCCGCTGGTTGTCCCTGGTGGCCCTAGATGCCCTGGATGGGCCTAGTAATGAGGGACAGATACTGGAACTTTCTTGAGAGGGCATGGCCTAAGGCTTGGAGATAGGCCTGACACCCCAGAATACTCACTAGGTCAAGGGAAAGCAAGACGGCAGTGGGAGCCCTTGAGGGCACCTGAGGAAGTTGCAGAGAGTTGGCACCTGCGGAGGCCTTGGAGACTGAAGCTCTGAATTGTTGAAAGACCAGCATCATCCTGTTTTAATTTAATATTCCATGGCCTTGCGGGCGTTGTAGGGCCCCAGGGGGGCCATTACACACTGCTGGGATGCTATGGTGAGTGGAGCAGTGGCGGGTAGCCCCCTCATCTTTATTACCTCTCCTCTGTGGCGTGGATACTCTACATGCTCTGCAGAGTGTGGTTTCAGCTACAGTGCACCAATACAATGATTACACCCGAGCCAAAGCAGCACTGTCGGCCTGACAGACACCCACCTGCCATGCCCCTCTGGTGATCCGCCGATGCCATGCCGCACTAACCGGGCCTCTGAATAATTCTCTGCTGCCCAGGACCCCTGCACTGCTGGACTCTATGTTAGATTGCTCCTTCTTATCCCCGGGACACCTGTGGGGCTTTGGGACACGGTTGCTTAAGCTACTTATCATAGGCTCCTAGGTAGAGGCCTGCCTGAAACATATTGCAGACTGCGCCGGGATGCTCCTTGTAGTTTGTACCAGACTGTTTTCCCTCAATTACCGCACTCATGGGGGGAGTCAAGCACCAAACCGATAGGGGCCCCGTCTTAACCAGCGTATTGGCCTAGCAATTCCTTTGTTGATGATGAAGACACCAGCATGGCCATTGACCCCATACGCCTTCAACTTGACAAGATACTAGTGGCCATAGCAGACACCAAGGCCACCCTTCAAGAGGACATTGGTAAATTATCGGTAGGAATCAGTCTACTGCAGGCGGAAAACCACAAGCTGTTAGAGAGAGTCAAGGAGGTAGAGACCTCCATAAAGGACATCTGACCTGATTGCTCAGAATTCACAACCCAGGTGACAGAGCTGTGGGATGGGGTCCAGCTCCAGGAACAGCGAGCGAAAAATGCAGAAGGGCGCAACCGATGCAACAACATCCAAGTGGTTGGCCTTCCTGAGGGGTGGAAACTGGCGATATGGTAACTTACCTAGAGAACTGGTTGAGATCGGAAGTGGATCCAGGTTTCCTCACTCCCTTCTTTGAGCTGTAGTGGGCCCACCAGCTCCGAGCGTGCCCACCGGCCCCAGGTATGTTTCCTTGGACAGTTGTGGCAAGGCTACCACACTACGGGGACAGAGATATCATACTACAAAGGGCACGTTCAGAGGGACCCTTTGCAGTAGACAATGGTAGGGTCTCAGTGTCCCGGACTTTGTGGCAGCAGTACAGATCAAAAGGGCCACCTTTCTTAATGTTAAGAAAACTCTACTTGACAATGGCGTGCAATACTCTCTGATGTTCCCTTCCAAACTTCGAATTATCCTTTATGGAACAACACGCTTCTACAAAGACCCTGAGTCAGCGTGGGCCTGGCTGGAGGCATATAAAGTGGGGAATTGTTAGACTTGGGGGTCTCTAGTTGGCACAGGTACGCACTTGTGACAAATAGGGACCCTCGCCTCTAGTCAGGGTAAAGGGGTACACTCCTAAAATAACCCCTGCTCACCCCCTTGGTAGCTTGGCACGAGCAGACAGGCTTATCTCAGAGGCAGCGTATAAAGCATTTGTGAACACATACAGTAATCAAGTGACAACACTACAAATGGACACCACACAGGTTTTATATCAAAAATAAGAATTCTTAATATAGATTTACCACAAGACCATAAACGACAAAAATCCACAATACTGTTACTTTAAGATGGTAGAATTTAGCTTAGTTCTCTTTAGTTCCTAAATGCGACACTTTAAGTCAATGTACCTTTTTAGATGCGACACGCAGGGCAACGAAAGTGTTTCAACGATGTTGATGCGATGAAAGTTTGGTGCAAGGAAATAAAAACGTGAAGATCTTCCAGATGCGTCACGCTTCTCCGATGTTGCGAGAAGACTTGATTCGATGCATCAGCTTCAGCGGCGACACCACTCTACGTGATGCGACAACAGCGGCTTTGGCGGCGACACTCTTCTCCGACGTTGCAAGACCCTTCCGCTCGATGCGATAGCTTGCAGCGGTGACACACTGTACGCGATGCGACGACAACAGATCCGACGGCGGCACGATTCTCCGTGGATGCGAGACGCTTTACTTGATGCGGTGCAATGCGACAACTACGATGGCTGTGATGGCGAGACGCTTCTTCCTCGATGGGAGACTCTTCTCTTGATGCGGTGCAATGCGTCAGCTATGATGGCTGTGATGGCGACATGCTTCATCGGCATTGCGAGACACTTCTTCGATGATGTGAGACACTTCCGCTCAATGCGACAACTGCAGCGGAGACACAACTTTATGCGATGCGACGACAGGGGATCCGACGGCAGCACGCTTCTCCTTCTTGAGTCGCGCTTCCAGCTCCTTGCGACACACAGTCCCTCAGAAGGCCCCAAAACAGCAGCAGGCACTTCCAAAGAACTCTAGGGAGCTGGGGGGGGGTGAAGTCTGTTGTTCCTGAGACTTCAGCAGGAGGCAAGCTCTTTTCCAAGCCCCTATAGATCCTTCACAAGTTGAGCAAAAGTACACACAAAGTTCCTTCCTCCTCTGTTTGGCAGTAGGCAACCCCTGCAGGCCAATCCCCCAGTTTCAGGGATATTCTCTCCTCAGTTTCTTCTTGGTTCCTCTCCTCAGCAGAGGTTTCTTCTTGTTTTCCCAAAGTGATCTAAATTCTTGGGATCAGGGTCCCAATACTTATACCCCAAAATCCTTTGTCCTCTGAGGGCAGAGGGGCCTTTGTCTTGTTCAAACCGGTTCTGGTCAGTCCTGGAGCACCTTGTTTACCTGACTCCTTTCCTTTCAGAGTGCAGGGCAGAGACATCAGACGCACCACAGGAGGTGGAGCCAGCATTGTGGAGGGAAGGCACAGCCCTATTCAGGTCCCAGGTGCTACTCCTCCCACCCATCTAGATGCAGATCTCTCTATTCACCACTGGGCCACCTCACCCTGTCTCCTGGAATTTCCCAGCCCTGTCACTCAAACTCCAGACAAGGAATACACAGCCTAGCAGAGGCAGGTTCGAATGATTAGGCAAGAAAATACCTACTTTCTAAAAGTGGTATTTTCAAACACAGAATGTTAAAACCAACTTCACTAAAATATATATTTTATCATTCTGTGTACAGGCATACTAAATTCGAATTTCTACCATGTTCCCTGAGTCAGGATTATAAGATTTAATGATCAAACTGCCCATTCTGGCCTTTGGAGAACAGGTAGCCTTGCAATAGTGAAAAACGAAAATGGCTGTAATTCACTATTAGAACATGCCACACACACCAGGGCATGTCCTACCTTATACTTACAATGCACCCTGCCCTTGGGCCTACGATAGGGGTGTCTGATATGAAGAAAAGGGAAGGTTTAGGGACTGGCAAGTGAGTGCACTTGCCCAGTCGGCATGACAGTACCAGACTGCACATAGGCTCTGCATTGGCAGACCTTAGACACACGTTTAAAGGCTGCTTCTGTGGGTGGCACAACCAGTGCTGCAAGCCCACCAGCAGCATTTGGATTTACAAGCCCTGGGTACTCCTGGTACACTGTACTAGGGTCTGACAGGTAAACCAAACCAACCAATCATGGAATCACAAATTCATACATCAATTTACAATAGGGAGAGCATATGCACTTTAGCACTGATCAGCAGTGGTAAAGTGCCCAGAGTCATAAAACAGCCAACGACAGGTCAGAAAAAATATAGGGGGAAGGCAGAAAGTTCAGGGATGACCCTGCAAAAAGGGCCAAGTCCAACAGGAATGTTCTCCCAATGGCACACTCGGAGCAAACAGCATCCGGACAGAGGGTGAGAAAACGTCAGCACAAAACTCTATGTGGCAGCTCTAGAAATGGCCTGTCTCCCTCACAAAATGGAATGGAACAAGCAGTGGCCCTCCAGGTGGTAGCAGACATCGTGATGGTGCACAGGGGACTGGGTTTTCTTCAGAACACAAATCCCTGTTGACTGATTCGATGTCCTCTCAGGCCTATGACACGGGACTCCATGTTGTGACCCCCCCACCCCCAGGACTGTGGAAGACCGGATTTGATATCCTTTCCTGTGTGTGATACTATAGCTGCAGGGTGGATGGGTTCTTGGGGGGATGGGAGATGGAGGAGGGGGCTACTGACTTATGCTTTCCATCCTTGTGAAACACATGACAGCAATGTGGGTGGGGGTGGCTGATTGCTGGGGGGATGACATGTAATCTGTTTATTATGCTGGCACTGCATAGGCCTGGCGAATTCACCTTAGTCGGCCCCTTACTGAAAGGCCCTGGCCAGCTGATTGGGTGCGTTATTCACTCGGATCATGTTTCAAATTGCACAGTTTAGACATCCAGCTGTTGCTGTGCTGCTCTTTGGTTGGGGAATTCATGGTTGTGGGTTGCTCATGCTATTCTTTTTTCCCTTTTCTTTCATTCTGTTTGCACAAGGAATTGCTGCTCCTCTAGGGGTGGAGGAGCATATGTGGGGTGTTTTGTCCTGACAACAAGGATGCAAACGTTTCCTGGTGACCCTTCATGACGGACTGCAGGCAGACACTGTCTTTTATGTCCTGGAATATTAAAAGGATGGGATCGTCCTCCAAGAGACACATCATTCATAGATATTTAGAAAGGCGGGTGCAGGTGGCTATGCTCCAGGAGACACACCTAGCTGGGAGTGAAATTGATCGTTTGAGACGTAGATGGCAGGGCCAGCTGAACTCTACCTCTTATTCGGCCTATACAGGGGAACTTTGATATGGATTTGGGCAGGGACCCCCTTTAAGCTTACCTGCTGTGTCATAGATAAGGAAAGTAGATATGTTTTTCTCTAGGGTTGATTGTTTGGGGAGTATCTACCTCCCAAACAAGGAGGCCTTTTTCAATCCCTCTTGGCTCACATGGCGGGTCTCCTCACTGATAGTTTGCTGCTGGGCAGCGATTTCAATTGTGTACTGGATGTGCTATTCAATCGCTCCTCCACCCCTCACTCTCCCCATTGCAGAGAGACTCAGCTCACAGGCCGGCAGAAAGTCTATGGGATTGCTTGAAACGTTTGGGGATGGCAGATATTTGGAAGACTCAACATGCGGAAGAACGAGATTACTCTCAGTGGGAAATCAAAAAGAATTGAATGGGGAACTCCAGACTTTGGATGGTACCCACAACTCTTTGGATAATGCTCTTGGCACTAGGCCAGAAGTCCTGGATGAGATCTGGGAGACAGATAGTACCACATTTGTGTAGGTGGGCCCAGGGTCCACAAAAGTGCAGGGTCCATGATGCAATGTGGAAACATCAACAAAATTGGTAGATGCAGTTTTTGGGCCCAGTTTTCAGCAGCCACATAGGAAAATCTATAAAACCCAGGAATTTATAAAAAGTAGACACTCAGCAGAGTACAGGAAGGTGTGCCTTTTGTGGATTCCATAACGTTTTCTTATCCAGAATGCCCTGCAAACCTCACAATTTGATTAAAATAGCAAATTTTTCTTACATTTTTGTGATGTATACTTCTAGAATCAGAAGGAATCCATGAATTTCCTACCATTAAGGTGCCGATCACGATCCGGTAAAAAATTCCCCCGTGCGACTCGTATCGGGTCTTTTTACCGTACGAATCGTACAAGTGCCGTACGAACTGGCAATCACGATTCGCATGGTAAAAAGTCCATACGAACCGCACTGGGAATCATTCCCCACACGTCCCCGGGTCGGAAAATGTGTCCGACACGTCCTCGGACGATTTACCTTACAAACGTGAAAAACAAAGTCCGACCTAGGAATCACGATCCATCCCGTGCGTCCGAGGTTACAACCGTATGGAAAAAACACCGTCCGCACCGAACTCCTACAGCAACCATGGAGACATGTGCCCGCATACGCGCCCAACACTCCCCCCAGCCCCCGTACGTCCGACACGTACCCCCCGTATATGTATACCCCCACCCGTCTAGGTACACCCCAGTACGTTCCAGTCGAACCCCCACCCCAGGACGTGTCATAGCCCCGTCTACCCACACCCCAGTACGTTCCAGTCGTACCCCCACCCCAGTACGTGTCGTACCACCGTCAATGTACACCCCCCACCCCAGTACGTGTCGTACCACCGTCAATGTACACCCCCCCACCCCAGTACGTGCCGTACCACCGTCAATGTACACCCCCCCACCCCAGTACGTGCCGTACCACCGTCAATGTACACCCCCCCACCCCAGTACGTGTCGTACCACCGTCAATGTACACCCCCCCACCCCAGTACGTGCCGTACCACCGTCAATGTACACCCCCCCACCCCAGTACGTGCCGTACCACCGTCAATGTACACCCCCCCACCCCAGTACGTGTCGTACCACCGTCCATGTACACCCCCCCACCCCTGTACGTGTCGTACCCCCCGTGTACCTATACCCCAGTACGTGCGAGCCACACCCCCACCCCAGGACGTGTCATAGCCCCGTCTACCCACACCCCAGTACGTTCCAGTCGTACCCCCACCCCAGTACGTGTCGTACCACCGTCAATGTACACCCCCCCACCCCAGTACGTGTCGTACCACCGTCAATGTACACCCCCCCACCCCAGTACGTGTCGTACCACCGTCCATGTACACCCCCCCACCCCTGTACGTGTCGTACCCCCCGTGTACCTACACCCCAGTACGTGCGAGCCACACCCCCACCCCAGGACGTGTCATAGCCCCGTCTACCCACACCCCAGTACGTACCAGTCGTACCCCCACCCCAGTACGTGTCGTACCACCGTCAATGTACACCCCCCCACCCCAGTACGTGCCGTATCACCGTCAATGTACACCCCCCCACCCCAGTACGTGTCGTACCACCGTCAATGTACACCCCCCCACCCCAGTACGTGTCGTACCACCGTCCATGTACACCCCCCCACCCCTGTACGTGTCGTACCCCCCGTGTACCTACACCCCAGTACGTGCGAGCCACACCCCCACCCCAGGACGTGTCATAGCCCCGTCTACCCACACCCCAGTACGTTCCAGTCGTACCCCCACCCCAGTACGTGTCGTACCACCGTCAATGTACACCCCCCCACCCCAGTACGTGCCGTACCACCGTCAATGTACACCCCCCCACCCCAGTACGTGCCGTACCACCGTCAATGTACACCCCCCCACCCCAGTACGTGTTGTACCACCGTCAATGTACACCCCCCCACCCCAGTACGTGCCGTACCACCGTCAATGTACACCCCCCCACCCCAGTACGTGCCGTACCACCGTCAATGTACACCCCCCCACCCCAGTACGTGTCGTACCACCGTCAATGTACACCCCCCCACCCCAGTACGTGCCGTACCACCGTTAATGTACACCCCCCCACCCCTGTACGTGTCGTACCCCCCGTGTACCTACACCCCAGTACGTGCGAGCCACACCCCCACCCCAGGACGTGTCATAGCCCCGTCTACCCACACCCCAGTACGTTCCAGTCGTACCCCCACCCCAGTACGTGTCGTACCACCGTCAATGTACTCCCCCCCACCCCAGTACGTGCCGTACCACCGTCAATGTACACCCCCCCACCCCAGTACGTGCCGTACCACCGTCAATGTACACCCCCCCACCCCAGTACGTGTCGTACCACCGTCAATGTACACCCCCCCACCCCAGTACGTGCCGTACCACCGTCAATGTACACCCCCCCACCCCAGTACGTGCCGTACCACCGTCAATGTACACCCCCCCACCCCAGTACGTGTCGTACCACCGTCAATGTACACCCCCCCACCCCAGTACGTGCCGTACCACCGTCAATGTACACCCCCCCACCCCTGTACGTGTCGTACCCCCCGTGTACCTACACCCCAGTACGTGCGAGCCACACCCCCACCCCAGGACGTGTCATAGCCCCGTCTACCCACACCCCAGTACGTTCCAGTCGTACCCCCACCCCAGTACGTGTCGTACCCCCCGTGTACCTACACCCCAGTACGTGCGAGCCACACCCCCACCCCAGGACGTGTCATAGCCCCGTCTACCCACACCCCAGTACGTTCCAGTCGTACCCCCACCCCAGTACGTTCCTGGCGCTCCCCCAACACAACCTCCTAAGTACGGAGCGCACCCCATGCCCCAACATCACAACCGCATGTACGAGTCTTACAAAGCCACACACAAGGACAAAATCGTACAACCAAATGGCCCATGTACACACCGTACACACGCTCAAAACGCACGTACACAACAAGGACAAAACAAAACAACTCAACAATACACCATTCGAAAGGCACACAGCCACTAAACATGGCCAACAACCACTAAAATAACACAATCACTGACCTGCAACTGTCAAAAACAAACAGAGGCCCAATACACCACCACTCCTTATAACACACCCACCCAAAATTCAAACACTGCCACACCCACCCATGGACCAATGAAAAGGGCCCCCACACACAAACCATGAGCCTTTGCAACAGACCCACTGCTGCCAGACACCACAGAACCAGACTACAAGCGACACCACATCTTACACTTGCACACCTTCACACGACCACCCTCACAAACACCCTCTCATCACATTCACACACACACACAACCATCCACACCCCCCCCCAACATCCACACCCCCCCCACACCCACACCATCCCCACCCATACCCCTCACCATGCCCACTACCAAGAATCCAAAGTTCAGTCACCGAGAGTTGGAGGTCCTTGTTGATCAAATCCTCAGAGTCGAGCCACAGATCTTTGGAACATTGGTCAGAAGCACCAGCCAGGCAGCCAAAACAGCCATGTGGCAGACCATCGTCGATGCTGTGAATGCTGTTGCGGACACCAGGAGGACCAAGCAGGATTGCCAGAACAGGTGGTACGATCTGCGGAGGAGGGTCAGAGCCAAGAGACAGGAGGAACACGACCAGGCCAACGCCACCGGAGGAGGGCCCTCCCGCAGAGCCGTACAGTACCATCCCTGGGAGGAGAGGGTGATGGCCATACTGCCGGTGGAGGCAGTTGAAGGAGTAGAAGGACTCCGAGACCCGGGTGAGTACACAAACAACGCACCTCACATGGGGGGAACTGCAACCACAACCAAAATTAATAACAGGCACGCAACCACCACAAGCCATCGCATTACTCAACCACACTCCATGAGCAGGCACATGCCACTGCTGCCACCATGCCCCATGCACCCAGCTGGACAATGTCAAGTCACAGGCCACAGAAGACAACAACACATGACACGGTAACCCGGATGGCGGGAGGCTGGGCACCAAGAATCACATAGTGCGACTCCAAAGCAGACAACAATGCCCTCTGCCCATATGGCCTAGGTCACAGCCAGACAAACACTGTGTCCCAACACAGGAATGACTTGCCAGCAAATGGCGGACGCCTTGCATCAACACATGGGGGTGAAGGCACTGTTTTGCACATGCCAGCAGCTAATGAACAGCCAACAGTGTGAAAGAGTGGCAGCACACACCACCACAGCAGCAGCGCACAGACACACAGCAGACAAAATGGGTGCCTGGAGATCAGAAACAAACTCACATCAACAGGCCAAGGGCCACTCAAAGATCTGCTAACAGTGTGTGCCCAGGAAGCTGGGCCAAGGTGACAGAGGGTGACACACGGAGGGAGGGAGAGGGGGACACAGAGGGAGGGAGAGGGGGACTGAGAGGGAGGGAGACGGACAGAGGGAGGAGGCTGACACACGGAGGGAGGGAGAGGGGGACACAGAGGGAGGGAGAGTGGGACTGAGAGGGAGGGAGACGGACAGAGGGAGGAGGCTGACACACGGAGGGAGGGAGAGGGGGACACAGAGGGTGGGAGAGGGGGACAGAGAGGGAGGGAGAGGGGGACTGAGAGGGAGGGAGACGGACAGAGGGAGGAGGCTGACACACAGAGGGAGGGAGAGGGGGACAGAGAGGGAGGGAGAGGGGGACAGAGAGGGAGGGAGACACAGGAAGATGGACAGAGGGAGGAGGCTGACACACAGAGGGAGGGAGAGGGGGACAGAGAGGGAGGGAGAGGGGGACAGAGAGGGAGGGAGACACAGGAAGATGGACAGAGGGAGGAGGCTGACACACAGAGGGAGGGAGAGGGGGACAGAGAGGGAGGGAGAGGGGGACAGAGAGGGAGGGAGACACAGGAAGATGGACAGAGGGAGGAGGCTGACACACAGAGGGAGGGAGAGGGGGACAGAGAGGGAGGGAGAGGGGGACAGAGAAGGAGGGAGACACAGGGAGAGCAAATCAGTCCTTTGGTGTGTGGGAATGTCTGCTCGTCAGCAGGTGGACTGCGTGCATGTAGACAAGGGTGGCCAGTGCCAGAACCCCCCCTCTTCATCATGGCAAAACGCAGGGCCATGTTACAACCTGTACACGAGCACAAGGACAGCCACCTGCATCATATAAGTGTGTGGATCCACTCCATGTGCACATGTACAGTGCTACAAGGAAGGCGCAAATGCATAGCTCGGCACACATGCACACTCCACTGCTGACTGCAGTCACACTTGACGCAGCAAGTAAGACTGTGCCACACATAGTTAAAGGGGCCAAATTGGTGCCCAAGGGACACACACATGCACAAGTGCACTGTGAGTGGAATGCAAGACAGATCCTAATTCCAAGAGGAAATGTGCCAACTTTGTAACGGATGAAACATGGATGTTGCATGGATCCAAATTAACATTGTCTCTCTCACACACAGGTCAACGTCGTGCTGCACCCCCCAACACTGGGGGGGAACACTCACAGGACCCGGATCTGCAGGAGACCGATCCCACCGGCAGCGACCACTCTCACCACTCTGCGGACGACCCCGACCGACCTGGCCCCTCTGGTGTCCAACCACCTGCAGCACCTGCGTCAGGTACAACCGTGCCAACCACCACCCCCACTCCTGCCACATCCCAGGAGACACCCAGGATCCCTGCCCCAACACCACAATGCAGCCAGGCTCGCCAGGAGGGACACGGTGTCCCGGGCACCCAGGAGGAGGCAGGCGACAACGCCAATGCCACCCCTCAGGGGTCCCGGAGACCCGATGTGCCCACAAGTGCAGGCCAGACGCAAGTGGGCAGGGGTGGTGGGAGTGGAGGACGGCGGAGGCGCGAGCCTGACCAGTTGGCTGGGGATCCGGTATTTTCCCATGTCCGTAACATCCTGGACTCATACCGGCAGGACACCACGGGCATGGCCCAGGTTGTGTCCGTCCTCGAGGGGATCAAGGTCCAGCAGGCCCAGCAACATGCGGAGCTAATAGCCTGTCTACAGCTACACCAACGGAGGATGGAGGACAGACAGGCTGAGCAAGTGACGGCGTCCCAGGGGATTCACGCTGAACTCCGTCGGATGGCCGACACCATGGCCGACCCTCCCTGTGCCAGAAGGCGGAGAACATCACCACCCACAGGGAGGGATCATGAGGAGGAGGAGGAAACATCCGACGGAGCATCCCAGACGTCGTCACGGCCTGCTGCTGAGGTTCCCCGCAGGAAGCCGGGTCGTCCACGGAAAGGACCGTGAGGGTGGCTGCTACATCACCATCTCCCAGGACACCTGGCCTGGCACCTGGCCCACTGGAGCAACAGCATCACAGCATCAAGAGACATTCTCTGCCACATGGCCCTGCTGGTCACTGGCTGACCAATGTTGACAAAGACTGTGGCATGGACTCTGATGATTTCCAATGGCAAGGACACCAACTCCCCTACTGAACTTTGGATTCCCTAATCCCGGAAAGCCCCTCACTTTGGCCCCCCCCCCCAATAATAAATCACACTATTAAGAGTAGATGGCTGCTGGTAGCATTATTACCTAACATGTGTCTTGTACAGTCGAAACATGCCTGAGTCATCTGTTCACTTCAACCATCCACACCCTGGGGCCTGAGTCTGGCACAGGACACATGGGTCACAGTTTTTTAGGCAAGACAGACATGGAGCACCATACACACCCGTGATGGTCAGAACCAGCTGAGGGGGTGGCCGAACAACCGTGCTGACAGACACATTGAGTACAGCAACAGTCATGCGCAGAGGTCAGGGATCCTGGCCCGTGTCCTGGGGGGCACCCAGGTACGTGTAGACAGGTGGCAGAACCATGTCCTGCAAGCTTGAGTCCGGTGGATGCAGAGAATGGGGTCATGGACAACGTTGGATGCATGGGGATGGCACATGTCACAATACCCACACAGTCATGGACATCATGCCCAATACACAGTCTCAGCACACACACACAGCTTGCATCTTGCCACTCGACACATTGACACATAGCCACAATCAGGGAATACCATGCCAGACATGCAGGATGCACCGTGCCAACACACCAGCATTGACTGAGAAGAGGCACCTTGGAGGCATAGGGACACCTTTAATAGTCATGTTTTTGGGATTGCAGAGGCAACTTGAAGTACACATGAACACATCATGTGGAGTAACATGTGGCTCCAACACTGGCACCCCCCTTCTGCAGCACAAATGCGTGATAGCCATGGAACTGGCACACAAGTGTCGGCTAACAGCTAAATACCCACAGCTGCTCACGGAGAGACTGCCATACACCATACATCCGCTGATGTGGAAGTCCCACGCCATGTCAAGACAATGTTAACCGTATGTGTCCGAGGGCAGTGTCACACACATTGATGCCTTCATCACAATCCACTATCCCATCACTGATGACTGACAACCAGGCAGCCCATCTATTCAGGTGTACCCAGCTGCATGTCGTGTCCCATGGGGATGCCACATGTCTGCAGAGGAACCAAACCCCGACCTGGGCAGTGTGCACACATCGTGAACAACTGCCACACCCAATACACCCCAGATGCATCCCTTACCCCATGGAGACTTCCAAACGTGTCCGTGCCTGTAACGCTGAGTCAGCCCACGATGCCATGTCCATGAGGAATAGCAGTGCCACAACAATGCAACCAGAAGACGGCATGCGCAGGTACCTGGGGAAGAGAGACACACAAGAAGTCAGCCACAAAAAGCACAGCCACTTGCATGTGCATTGACTCGACACATGTATGGATGACAACATGCCAGGTCACAATTATGAGTGGGGAAATACAACCATCACTGCCACCATCACTCCAGTGACACACCCACACACACCTCTGACTCACGTGCCATACATGCAGGTGGAGACACGCATCACAACACATGCCACACGGGGACCAAGGCGTGCACACTCAGACACTGGTACTCACCACTAAGCAAAGAAGTCGCGTATGAGCCGAGTCCGGATGTCCTCTTGCGGCTCCACATCCTCCACATCACTAGCCCCATTGCCAAGCCCTTCGTCCTCCACGGGTGGATGGTCCTCGTCATGTTGATTCAGGATGAGTGGCACAGCTCTTTCAACTGCCATGTTGTGCAGCATGCAGCAGACCATGAAGATCTTGCAGACCTTCGCCGGGGCATATGGGAGTGCGCCGCCGGTCTTGTGGAGGCACCTGAATCGGCTCTTCAGCATGCCAAACGTCCTCTCTATCACTCGCCTTGTCCGGCCATGGGCGGTGTTGTAGCGGAGCTGGGCCGGCGTGATGGGGTTGCGGAGAGGTGTCAGCAGCCAAGGCATGTTGGGATAGCCAGCGTCCCCTAAATGGAAAGCACATGGATATCGTTAGAACTGGCGAAGCGGTAGTGCTGCTCGGCCAAACAGAATACAGGACAGACAGACTGTACCCACCAACAACACATGCCCGTTCGTTGCGCAGCTGCATCATCATATCAGGCATCCCGCTACGCCTCATGATGTAGGCATCGTGTGCTGATCCTGGGAAACGAGCACAGACATGTGAAATCACCATGTTGGACAGACACACCACAAGGGCATTGATGGAGTGGTAGTGCTTCCGATTGCGGTACGCCACCTCCCGTGCGTGTGGTGGTACCAAACCTACATGTGTCCCATCTATGGACCCAATGACATGGGGCATCCCTCCCAGGGCATAGAAACCACGCTTGACCTCAGTCATCTGTTCAGGGGTTGGGAACTTGATGAAGTCATCCAGGTGAATCAACATGGCCTCCAAGAAATCATGCAGCACACCGCTGAACATGCTCTGGGACATGCCACCAACATGAGCTATGGTATTTTGGAAGGTACCCGTGGCAAGGAAATGTAGGGCAGCCATTACCTTCAGCTGGGGTGTCAGTGCCGTAGGATACCTGTGCTGCGGTTGCAGGTGTGGTGCCAGTCTCGCCGTCAGCTCCAGAATCAACGGTTGGGTGAAGCGGTAGAGCCGGATCCTGTCATTCTCCTGCATGGTGGCCAAGTCTGGAATTCTTCGGGCAACAGGAGGCGCTCTGCAGTAATTTGGAAGTGACAAGGAAGAGTGAGTGCACTACGAGAACAACTCATGTCTACTGAGCACATGTAAATCTGGCAATACACACATGCCACATAGGGAGTCAGGCATGTGCTACATGCCCAGGACACGTATGGATGCAAGGTGACACTCCTTCCAAGACCCAGCTACACACGGTGATTGAGAACCTCCCCATGCCACGACATGGAAATAGCTGTGTCCCAGTGCAAGTGCACTGCCCGACGCAAGACAGGAGTGACATACACCCACACATCAGCAGAAGTGTGATGCCGATTGCAGAGACTGGCAGCGGAACACTTGAGCCACAGGTCACATGACATTACACTAGTCCAGCCCACACACCTTGCCATGAAGGTGCACATGTCATGACTCCCCACACATTCCTTGTGAGTTTGCTGACATGGCCTTGTCACGCTACTCCGTGTCCCTTGCATACATGTGCACCTCACATCCGATAACACATGTGGCATGGTGTTGGGAACAGTGTGCAATGACAATCTACACACAGCCACATGTTGGTTGCTGCAACGGCTGCAGCTTTTGAGGGTGCTACAACATCAACCTGATGTAAATCCCGGACACGTATATGGCATAGTCACATTGTGCACTGTGGGTAGTGATAAGTCATGTGTCATGACCCCTGTACCGGGCATCATGGGACACTTCCGTGTGTTGGTGTCCGTGCCATGCCAGTGACGCTCACCCCAAGTGCGCAGTCCCACATGCACACATGTCAAAGGAGTCAAGGGCATGCCTGGCACACATTGCACCCTCACACAGTACACATGTACACATCTCATCATACATCTGGTGCCTTCTCCACTCAGGAGGCATGTTCCACATCACAGCCTGTGACACCTGTGCCCCACACATGTGGTAATGCACAGACGATGCCTTGATGTCCATTCCTGGACAAGTATGTCCATCCATGGACAAGTATGTCCGCCCTATTCCTACATGTGTGTCGCCTATCACCACAGTGATGTGTAAAATCCGCCGTACTGCTGCTGAGAGGGCCTGTGCATGTTCCCAAATCACTGTGGGAGTGCTGCCGTATGTGTACCCATCGTGATGGCGAGCGTAGATGCGAGTGTACGGTCCGTACCACTACGGGTACGCATACGCGTGCAGACCCATAGTGATAGGGCCGTACACTCGCATCTACGCTCGCCATCACTATGGGTCTGCACGCGTATGCGTACTCGTAGTGGTACGGACCGTACACTCGCATCTACGCTCTCCATCACTATGGGTCTGCACGCGTATGCGTACTCGTAGTGATAGAGAGCGTAGATGTGAGTGTACGGTCCGTACCACTACGGGTACGCATACGCGTGCAGACCCATAGTGATAGAGAGCGTAGATGCGAGTGTACGGCCCTATCACTATGGGTCTGCACGCGTATGCGTACCCGTAGTGGTACGGACCGTACACTCGCATCTACGCTCTCCATCACTATGGGTCTGCACGCGTATGCGTACTCGTAGTGGTACGGACCGTACACTCGCATCTACGCTCTCCATCACTATGGGTCCGCACGCGTATGCGTACCCGTAGTGGTACGGACCGTACACTCGCATCTACGCTCTCCATCACTATGGGTCTGCACGCGTATGCGTACCCGTAGTGGTACGGACCGTACACTCGCATCTACGCTCTCCATCACTATGGGTCTGCACGCGTATGCGTACCCGTAGTGGTACGGACCGTACACTCGCATCTACGCTCGCCATCACTATGGGTCTGCACGCGTATGCGTACTCGTAGTGGTACGGACCGTACACTCGCATCTACGCTCTCCATCACTATGGGTCTGCACGCGTATGCGTACTCGTAGTGATAGAGAGCGTAGATGTGAGTGTACGGTCCGTACCACTACGGGTACGCGTACGCGTGCAGACCCATAGTGATAGAGAGCGTAGATGCGAGTGTACGGCCCTATCACTATGGGTCTGCACGCGTATGCGTACCCGTAGTGGTACGGACCGTACACTCGCATCTACGCTCTCCATCACTATGGGTCTGCACGCGTATGCGTACTCGTAGTGGTACGGACCGTACACTCGCATCTACGCTCTCCATCACTATGGGTCTGCACGCGTATGCGTACCCGTAGTGGTACGGACCGTACACTCGCATCTACGCTCTCCATCACTATGGGTCTGCACGCGTATGCGTACCCGTAGTGGTACGGACCGTACACTCGCATCTACGCTCTCCATCACTATGGGTCTGCACGCGTATGCGTACCCGTAGTGGTACGGACCGTACACTCGCATCTACGCTCGCCATCACTATGGGTCTGCACGCGTATGCGTACCCGTAGTGGTACGGACCGTACACTCACATCTACGCTCACTATCACTACGAGTACGCATACGCGTGCAGACCAAAAGTGATGGAGAGCGTAGGCATGCATGTACGGGCCGTTGCCATGCATTTGGGGTGCCCTAGGGCCCCCACACGCACCGTACCTGTGTGTGATGCTCCAAATTACATAGGGGACAAGTATTAAGGCCTACATGCATGCTGGTTGTCATGGAGACCAAGTTCAAAATTCGAAATTGTTCTGGAAGGTGCACAGCAGAAGTCAGTTGGGATTTGTCTACTTTGTTGCAATGTGTTTGTGGGGCTGACATCATGCAGGAGAATGAAACCGATAGAGAACCCACAGACTGCTAGGTTTGAAGGGATTGGTGGAAACATAGGATGCAAATGTGAGTGACCAATCTCTCTGTACTCCTGTGCATGAGACTGGGCAGAAGGGCACATATAAGGCAGCCAGGTCCCATGAGGGAGCACTTGCCTGCACATCTTTGCATTCGTCGACCCAGCTGCTGCTACTGATTCCCTGGAACCATGTCAAGGGCTGTGGAGAGGACACAGCCATTCACCCTGGAGGAGAACATGGCTCTGCTGGATGTGATCCTCCCACAGTACTCCATGCTGTATGGGCGACCAGGTTATCAGGTGAGTGCATAGGCCACTGCCACAGGCTGTCCCTATGTGGTGACTGTGACTTCTGCCATTGCGTCCAGGTGTAACACACATGCCATGTACTGTCGGGGGGGTCCCAGGGGGGGGTGCCTGATGTCTCCCAGCAGTGCCCTGAGACAGGAGGGGTGGGTGCCTATCACTCCCAGCAGTGCCCTGAGACAGGAGGGGTGGGTGTGGAGTCCTCCCAGCAGTGCCCTGACACAGGAGGGGTGGGTGCAGAGTCCTCCCAGCAGTGCCCTGAGACAGGAGGGGTGGGTGTGATGCACAGTGTGAGCCTTGATCATTGATTGTGACATTGTCATCATTCCACCTGTGTACCCACTGTGGCACGTAGTGCTTTTTCCCTCACCAGGGGATGATGTCCCTATGACAAAGGTGCAATGCGTTGGCTGCATGACATGCCTTGTTGTAACCAGCTAATTTGTACCCATATGTCTCTCTGTGACATGTGGCTGGTGTATTGATGTGGTGTCACTTGTTCCTCCTCACAGGTAGGCGCCACTGCCAAGGAGCAGATCTGGCTGACCGCCGTCAGTGCCGTGAGGGGTGTGGATGGTCGGAGGCGGAGCCTGCCCCAGGTGAGGAAACGCTGGCAGGATATCCGGTGCTGGACGCGGAGGATTGCACGGCTCCTGCTGGGGGACTCACCTGAGAGCCACAAGAACCGCGGCCGCCTGAGCCACCTCCACAGGCGTGTGCTGCCGGTGGTCTTTCCAGACCTGGAGAGGCGCTTACAGGCGATGCAGCAGCCGGAAGGGGGTAGGTACATGTGTGTTTGTTGTGTGTCACCGGCATTTGTAAGGGCACAGTAGCATGAATCCACTGGCAGGGTTTAAAGGTGCTGTGCAGATCCTGTTTGCCCCAGTATAGCGCTGTGCCCCTGCCACCCTTCCCCTCCTTGCAATGTGTTCCCTGGTCTGTGTGTAGTCACTCCTTCACAGGGTAATGTAGGCTGGCGCTTTGTCCACGGGAACAATGTCTGTAGCATCATGTGTGGGGGTGGTGAGTAACAGGTTGTGGGACCTTGCCTGTGCACTGTCAAGTTCACTGCATGTGGGTTCCATGTCAGTTGGCACTGATGCTGACTCCAGACATGGGAGTTGGTCTCTCATGTGTCATGCCTTACAGCGCGCATGTCCTATGTAGTGGCCTGTGACATGATGTGCATGAGTGTGCGATACACATAGTGCAGGGATGGTGACGTGTGTTGCAGTCATTACCATTCAGTAGCATGTAGTTGCGTGCCCACTACTGTCCCCTGGGGCACCTTTTCCTCAGTGGTGTATGTGTCATCATAAACGTGGCCACTGTCAGTGTCTACAGCGTAAGTTGTGCTCTGTGCCATTGTCCCCTGTCACCATGTATATAGACGTGCTAATTTGTACAGGTGTCCACTGTGCAGCCTGACCTGATTGTCCTTCTTCATACTCACAGTTGCCAGTGCCTGTGTGTCTTGTTATACTCATCTGAGGATGGGCACTGGTACCTCATTATTTGTACAGGCGCACCTTGGCTGTTTGGCGTCCAATCTTGCTTTTTGCCTGCCCCTGTGTGTATCACCCAGACTATGAGATGTTGGTGCCACCTGTGTCTCAACAATTTGCCTCGTGTAGGGTCTTGTTGGGGCGGGCAATGCCTATGTGTTAAATCCTGATTACCACTTGCTGGGTCTGGGCAGTGTGTGATGTGCCTGGACACACACGCAATGTGCAGTGACAGAGTCATGTTGTGCATGTTTTCAGCATTACCTATGCAGCATGTGTCTCAAGTTCATGGTAATGGTCCCTGGTCATCGGTATTTTCGCCAACGCTGTGTGGTGCAGATGCAGTGCTGGATTGTCCCCAGGGCCTGGGTGCTATGTCAGACTCCTTTTCCTGTGTTTAGCTATTGTCTCATGCTCTCCATGGTATTTCAGTGGCATGGTGGCTCAACCAACTGTGTGTTTCATGCCCTACATCGGTACCCTGTTCAGTAGATGTTAGGGATCTTCCTTTTCAGGCCATGCAATGTTACCTATGTAGATTGGACTCATGTGACAGATGTGTACAGGTGTCTGAATAATTTCTGTCTCTCCACCCTGCCCACAGCATCGTCGGGGGACACAGAGGGAGACATGGACACAGACCAGGCGGAGGGACCGAGCACCAGTGCCAGCCGTGACATCGGGTCTGGCACATCGAGTGGGACAGAGGCGGAGGAGAGTGTGGCCGAGGACCTGTCGACTGGCACATCAGACTACGAAGCTGACAGGTCCGGGGACGATGTCTCCGAGTGGGCGGAGGCTGCACCAGCAGCTGACAGCGGAACAACACCTCGCACCGCCCCCTCAGTTTCCACCAGCCACCTCCCACTTGCTTGTGTCCCTTCCCAGCGTGCCCGGTCACAGCATGTCTCCTTCCTGCCAGGCACCGCACCCCCTGCCCCTGTCTCCACTGCTGCCGCCAATGCAGAGTCTGTGGACATCCAGCGGCAACTCCAGGTTGGTCAGGCTGCGATCCTTAATGTCCTCCATGCCCACGGCAAAACCCTCACCAACATCGAGGCTTTCTTGGAGGGCATTCATTCATCGCAGGCTGACCAACGCAACTTGCTGAGGTCCATCGACTCCACACTGACTGCAGCAGTGGGTCTCCTGCAGCGCGACCTCCCCCCACCTACCCCTGCCCCATCCACACTTCCCACTCCCATGCCTGTCACACGTACACCCAGACGTCGGCATGCACCCACATCAACGGACACGGGCACCACACCAGCAGGGAAGGTCCACCGCACTCCTCCTGACACGCACACACAGGGTGAGGTAGGCACACCCACTGGGTCGGGGGGCAAACGTGTGACACGCAGCCATAGTGGGAGTCCGCATTCCACCCAGTCCACTCCCTCCAAATCCCCTCCCCTCAGCTCTCCTGGCCACATCTCCCCCAAGGACTCCTTCATGGCCGCTCTGTCCCTGAGCCCCACAGTTACACCACCACGCAAGCGGTCAAGGAGGTCCCCGGTCAGGGTGGTTGAGTCTCCCCCCCTGTCTCCACCCTCCCCCGGTGGCGCTGCGACCCATCCCTCTGACCCCCCCCCTCCTTGGGGCCTGAGGTCCCTTCGGGTGCAGGGGACTCCCTGGAGGACCTTGCAAAGGTGTGTAGTGCCATCCTGGCCTCCGCCTTTGGCACTGACCCACCCCCTGTGGTGGAGTCCTCCATCCCTGCACCCACAACGCCGCCCCTTTGCCCTGATGTCCCTGCGGTGCCTGTTGCTTCCACCCCCCCTGATGCCCTCACCAGTGTGGAAGACGATGCCATTTGACTGTGCAGGCAAGGTAGGGGACACGCATCCCACTGTGTCCCCCATCCAGCTGAGAATCATTGACTGCCCTATGGGCTTTGTGAAGATTGAACTGCCTGCGATCCACGGACATTGTGCTCATGCTGAATAAAGCTTAATTTTGTTTTCATTATCACACTACTGCTATGCTGGTATTGGTGTTGGTGGGGCTGCTACATGGTTTTGGGTGGTGTGTAAGGGTTTGGGTGTGTGGGATATGTAGTAGTGTACTGCTCATTGGTGGGACCCTGTGATCTGTGTGCCATCACAAGGTGTTGGCTAACTTTCTTTGTTCATGTAAGCAGTTACTGCATGGTGCACTTGTCCCAGGGTGTATTCCTTCCTCTGTGTACCCAGCTTTCTTCCCTGCAGGGTGTTCCCAATGTTTAGCGCAGAGCTGTGTCTACATGAGCTGTGTGTGTGACGGAGCCCTTCTACTTTGGCCATGCATGCAGGGCCATGTCTCCACCTGCGACAATCGTGGCATCCTTGGTGATCACTGTACTTGTGTGTGGAGTCTGTTGACATGAGTTCATGGGGACATGTTCCCTTGTAGCCAGTATGCGTGTGGATAATTCTGGCCTCACACACATGTGTTACACCCCTCCAGTCTCAGGGCACTGCTGGGAGTGATAGGCACACACCCCTCCTGTCTCTGGGCACTGCTGGGAGGACTCTGCACCCACCCCTCCTGTCTCAGGGCACTGCTGGGAGGACTCCACACCCACCCCTCCTGTGTCAGGGCACTGCTGGGAGGACTCTGCACACACCCCTCCTGTCTCTGGGCACTGCTGGGAGTGATAGGCACACACCCCTCCTGTCTCTGGGCACTGCTGGGAGGACTCTGCACCCACCCCTCCTGTCTCAGGGCACTGCTGGGAGGACTCCACACCCACCCCTCCTGTGTCAGGGCACTGCTGGGAGGACTCCACACCCACCCCTCCTGTCTCAGGGCACTGCTGGGAGGACTCTGCACCCACCCCTCCTGTGTCAGGGCACTGCTGGGAGGACTCCACACCCACCCCTCCTGTCTCAGGGCACTGCTGGGAGTGATAGGCACCCACCCCTCCTGTCTCAGGGCACTGCTGTGAGGACTCTGCACCCACCCCTCCTGTCTCAGGGCACTGCTGGGAGGGCTCCACACCCACCCCTCCTGTCTCAGGGCACTGCTGGGAGGACTCTGCACCCACCCCTCCTGTGTCAGGGCACTGCTGGGAGGACTCCACACCCACCCCTCCTGTCTCAGGGCACTGCTGGGAGGACTCTGCACACACCCCTCCTGTCTCTGGGCACTGCTGGGAGTGATAGGCACACACCCCTCCTGTCTCTGGGCACTGCTGGGAGGACTCTGCACCCACCCCTCCTGTCTCAGGGCACTGCTGGGAGGACTCCACACCCACCCCTCCTGTGTCAGGGCACTGCTGGGAGGACTCCACACCCACCCCTCCTGTCTCAGGGCACTGCTGGGAGGACTCTGCACCCACCCCTCCTGTGTCAGGGCACTGCTGGGAGGACTCCACACCCACCCCTCCTGTCTCAGGGCACTGCTGGGAGTGATAGGCACCCACCCCTCCTGTCTCAGGGCACTGCTGTGAGGACTCTGCACCCACCCCTCCTGTCTCAGGGCACTGCTGGGAGGACTCCACACCCACCCCTCCTGTCTCAGGGCACTGCTGGGAGGACTCTGCACCCACCCCTCCTGTGTCAGGGCACTGCTGGGAGGACTCCACACCCACCCCTCCTGTCTCAGGGCACTGCTGGGAGGACTCTGCACACACCCCTCCTGTCTCTGGGCACTGCTGGGAGTGATAGGCACACACCCCTCCTGTCTCTGGGCACTGCTGGGAGGACTCTGCACCCACCCCTCCTGTCTCAGGGCACTGCTGGGAGGACTCCACACCCACCCCTCCTGTGTCAGGGCACTGCTGGGAGGACTCTGCACACACCCCTCCTGTCTCTGGGCACTGCTGGGAGTGATAGGCACACACCCCTCCTGTCTCTGGGCACTGCTGGGAGGACTCTGCACCCACCCCTCCTGTCTCAGGGCACTGCTGGGAGGACTCCACACCCACCCCTCCTGTGTCAGGGCACTGCTGGGTGGACTCTGCACACACACCTCCGATTTCTGGATATGTGCGCTTGGCACATACACGGTGGGGGTACGCACAATGCATTCGAGGTGAGGGTACGAGTCTACTGACACTGGTGTGGTGGGGGTACGCTCCGTACGTCCGCGGGTGTGGGTACGGGTCGTTCTTACACTGTTGGCATGGGGGGTACGCTCCTTGCATACGCGGGTGGGGGTACGGGTCGTACTTACACTGTTGGGCTGGGGGGTACGCTCCTTGCATTTGCGGGTGGGGGTACGGGTCGTACTTACACTGTTGGGCTGGGGGGTACGCTCCTTGCATTCGCGGGTGGGGGTACGGGTCGTACTTACACTGTTGGGCTGGGGGGTACGCTCCTTGCATTTGCGGGTGGGGGTACGGGTCGTACTTACACTGTTGGGCTGGGGGGTACGCTCCTTGCATTCGTGGGTGGGGGTTCGAGTCGTACTTACACTGTTGGCATGGGGGGTACGCTCCATGCATACGCGGGTGAGGGTACGGGTCGGACTTACACTGTTGGGGTGGGGGTACGCTCCGTACGTCCGCGGGTGGGGGTACGGGTCGTACTGACACTGTTGGCATGGGGGGTACGCTCCTTGCATACGCGGGTGGGGGTACGGGTCGTACTTACACTGTTGGGCTGGGGGGTACGCTCCTTGCATTCGTGGGTGGGGGTTCGAGTCGTACTTACACTGTTGGCATGGGGGGTACGCTCCATGCATACGCGGGTGAGGGTACGGGTCGGACTTACACTGTTGGGGTGGGGGTACGCTCCGTACGTCCGCGGGTGGGGGTACGGGTCGTACTTACACTGTTGGCATGGGGGGTACGCTCCATGCATACGCGGGTGAGGGTACGGGTCGGACTTACACTGTTGGGGTGGGGGTACGCTCCGTACGTCCGCGGGTGGGGGTACGGGTCGTACTGACACTGTTGGCATGGGGGGTACGCTCCTTGCATACGCGGGTGGGGGTACGGGTCGTACTTACACTGTTGGGCTGGGGGGTACGCTCCTTGCATTCGTGGGTGGGGGTTCGAGTCGTACTTACACTGTTGGCATGGGGGGTACGCTCCATGCATACGCGGGTGAGGGTACGGGTCGGACTTACACTGTTGGGGTGGGGGTACGCTCCGTACGTCCGCGGGTGGGGGTACGGGTCGTACTGACACTGTTGGCATGGGGGGTACGCTCCTTGCATACGCGGGTGGGGGTACGGGTCGTACTTACACTGTTGGGCTGGGGGGTACGCTCCTTGCATTCGCGGGTGGGGGTACGGGTCGTACTTACACTGTTGGGCTGGGGGGTACGCTCCTTGCATTTGCGGGTGGGGGTACGGGTCGTACTTACACTGTTGGGCTGGGGGGTACGCTCCTTGCATTTGCGGGTGGGGGTACGGGTCGTACTTACACTGTTGGGCTGGGGGGTACGCTCCTTGCATTTGCGGGTGGGGGTACGGGTCGTACTTACACTGTTGGGCTGGGGGGTACGCTCCTTGCATACGGGGTGGGGGTAGGGTCCGTACATATCCGTCCCCACGCTATGTGATGTTTGTGCGGCCCGTACCCAGGCCTTTGCCACGTGGGTGCGATCCGTCCCGCCATTGTTGGGGTGACGTGTGTGGGCGTGGTCCGACTCGTACCCACGCTCTTCAGGCGTGGGTACGGGACGTACCTGTCTGGTTGTGTTGCCGGTTCGCGTGGTGACGGACTTCCGTTGTGGCGGTCGCTGGCTTATCAGGACACGCCCCCACCCCCTCGTGGTGACCAGGGCATGGGAGTCAGGTATGTCCAGCCCATGTGTGGTGTGTGACTTATGTGGTTGTTTTGTGGCCTGCCCTGGTCGTGCCACCCCCACCCCACCCCACTTTCCCCCCTCCCTTAGTTATTCTGACCTTCTGCGGCGTCTGCGTCGTAACCTGTAGAGGAGGTGTACTGCTATGAGGGCAGGGATGACTCGTAGGTTCGGGTCCATGTCTGTCCGTCGCGTACTGGTCCTCCTTGTTCGCGGCGTCGTCTGTCCGTCGCGTACTGGTGGTCCTTGTTCGCGTCGTCCTGATTTCACGGCAGTTTTTGGCTGCCGCAAAATATTCACCGTGCGGGGTGACGTCGGTGCGAATCGTGATTCCTGGGTCGTGAATGGCTGGCTGCGTGCGTCCCGACGTCAGGTCGGCGCTTTCCCGGATCGCATTGGTAGGTGTTTTTTGTTCGGTCGGGCTTTTTTACGAATCGTACGGTAATGGTGTACCCGTGCGAATCGTAATTCCTTGTTTGTAAAAATTGACGACCGGGTACACGTCGGGCGGAGATTATGCTCCGTCCGACGGTTCGTACCCGGTTTTTGCAGGATCGTGATCGGCACCTTAGTGTTTCCCCACTTGTGCCAGTAAAAATGCTATCCCACTTGTGTGGCTGGGTCTAGTGCCCGCAACAGGGCACTCATTGACCTAGGTTTGATCTATTCCTGTCACGGGCACTAGGCCCAGCCACACCAGTGGGACAGTATGTTTAATGGAAGATGTGGGGTAATGCTGGATGGAAGGAATTTTGTGTATTTCTGCAAATTCAAGAACCTTCCATCACAGAAAGGTGAAATAAATCAGTTTTTTAAATCAAAGTTTGAGGTGTACAAGAAATTCTGGGTACCACAACCTGGTGAAAGCCACTCAAGACACCCTATCCTGGATTCCCCTGGGTGTCTAGTTTTTGAAAATAGACAGATTTTCTAGGTTTCCCTAGGTGCTGGCTGAGCAAGAACCCAAAATCCACAGGTAGGCACATTGCAAAAAAAGGGTCAGTTTTCAGAGGAAAAATGTGACGTGTCCATGTTGTGTTTTGGGCCTTTTCCTGCCGCAGGCACTAGGCCTACCCACACAAGTGAGGTACCATTTTTAACAAAAGACTTGGGTGAATGCTGGGTGGAAGGATGTTTGTGGCTCCCCGCAGATTCCAAAACACTCCCATCATAGAAATGTGAGGAAAATGTGTTTTTTTAATGAAAGTTTGAGGTTTGCAAGGGACATGATTCCAGTCACACTCTGGATGGATTATTCACATCCAACCCCCACCTTAAACTACTAGAGATTCTGCCAATTCCATGGTCAGACCACAGAGCCATTCTGTTCGCCGTAACCACCACACATCTCATTCCCAGCCAGCACATATCACATAAGATAATTAAAGGACGTAATTGGAGGAATAAAGGCCCCCAGCAGATGCAATGCACTTTAGCATCCTCCAAACCTGATCTAAAACCTGAGGTAAACATAGCAACAGGCAGTTTCACCAATTGGATCAAATCCGCAGTGAACTTGCTAGCACCAGAAAAAAGCGTCACCTGCAAGCGCATGAAGAAATCTGAGCCCTGGTTCTGTGATGCCCTGCACAAACAGAAACAGATTTGCAGAAAAGCCGAGAGACGCTGGAGAAGTAACTACACATTAGTCGATAAAACCTCATACTCCCAATCATTGAGTACCTATAAAAAGATGACACTGGACAAGAAAAGCAAATACTTTTCAGATAAAATCCAGCAGGCAGGCAAATCCAACAAAGCACTTTTTACAACACTGAAGACACTAGTTAAACTTCCAGAACCTCAAAAGAAGGACTCTAGTGTAGCAATCTGCAACCAACTCGCAGGGTATTTTAAGGACAAGGTGCAAACCATCTTTGAATCCTTCACACACTGGGACGACGACATGGCAGTCACTTCCACCCCAACTTCCCCGTGCCCCATCAATGTATTAAACTCCTTTGCTCCACCCAGCATAGAACAAGTCTCACAGACAATCAAATCACTAAATCCGGAGCACCCTCTGACCCCTGTCCATCCAATATATTTCATATGGCACCTGATATAATCAGTGAACAACTTTGCATACTCTTCAATGAAATTATCACCACAGGTATCTTTCCAGACGCTTGGAAAATGGTGTCAATTCTTCCTTTACTGAAAAAAACAAATCTAGATCCCAGCGAAAATAGCAATTAAAGACCAATAGCAAGAATTCCCTTCCCGGCCAAGGTTTTGGAAAAAATTCTCAACTCCCAACTAACGACCTTTATCTCTTTGGCAGACCTATTGGATTCTTCCCAGTATGGTTTCCGACAAGGGCATGGTACAGAAACTGCCCTGATCATGGCAGCAGAAGAGATCCGGGCAATACTGGACATGGGAGCCAAGGCCGCCTTGATCCTGTTGGATCTATCGGCGGCTTTCGACACTGTGAACCATGACATTTTAATCAAAAGGCTCCAAGAGGTAGGAGTCAAGAACAATGCTGTAAAGCTGATCAAATCCTATCCGAACAAAAGACATCAATACGTTCAGATCGGTGACTCCTGCTCAGAGCAGTTTACGCTGCCATGTGGGGTTCCACAGGGCTCCTCATTAAGCTCCACCCTGTTTAACCTTTATGTGACCCCTTTAGCTAATATCATCAGGCAATTCGGCTTCACACTAATATCTTAGGCGGATAACACCCAAATTGTGGTGTCCATCTCAAGCAGCCTTGAAGAAACAGCTGATCGCTTTAGACAATGCATGTCCGACATAAACCAATGGATGGGGACAAATTGTCTAAAGCTTAATGGAACCAAAACAGAAGTCCTCCTATTGGGATCGGATGCCTCCTTTTGGTCCGAAAACTGGTGGCCCCCCAGTATGGGAGCTCACCCTACCCCAGTGCAAAAAATGAAGAACCTAGGCCTCATCTTCGATGACAAACTGTCCTTCCAACACCAGGTCAACAAAGTCGTCACTTTGGTGTTTCTAACTTTAAAACTAATCTGCAAAGTACGCATCTTCATTCCCCCTGAAACAGTAAAAACACTAGTGATGGTTCTGGCTATGGCCAGACTGGAGTACGGAAATGCCCTATACCTAGCCCTTCAAAAACAACACACGGTCAAGCTTCCGCGCGCACAAAACGCGGCCGCCAGAACACTGCTGGACATCCCCAAATTTTAGTCCATCTCAGAAGGCCTGAAAAAACTCCACTGGCTTCCCATGAAGAAAAGAATAGATTTCAAATCCCTATGTCTGGCGTATAAAGCTGTACATGGAAATGGACCAGAATTTTTGAAACAACTCCTCACCTGGTACCATCCACCAAGACACCTACGCTCAGCACAGAGCAAACTTCTTCAGACCCCAACATTTTAAAAAGTCTGCTGGGGTGGAAGAAGCTTTGTCCTGGGCACAGTGAAACTATGGAACTCGCTCCCGATAAACATTAAAAACTGCCCAACTCTGCTCGGATTTAGAAAGCTAATAAAGACCTGGCTTTTTTCAAACTAACATAATCCATTCTCAACTGGAACTATGGCATTCTTCTCCGCAGAGCACCTAGACGCCCTTGGGCATTCATTCGCTATATAAATCTTACAATCAAATCAATCAAATCAAATTCACAACCTCGTGACAGTCACACAAGTCACCCCATCCTGGATTCCTTGAGGTGTATAATTTTCAAAAATGTGCAGGTCTACTAGGTTTCCCTAGGAGACCGGCTTAACTAAAGCCCCAAATTCAGAGCTAGAAGGGTCAGTTTTCAGTGTAAAAATCTGATGTATCCATGTTGGTTTTGTGGCCTTTCCTGCCGCGGGTACTAGCCCTACCCACACAAGTTTGGTACCATTCTTAGCAGGAGACTTAGGGGAACACAGAATATTAGAACGAGTGTTATACCAATTGTAATTCTCTGCATTTGTGCCTTCCAAATGTAAGCCACAGTAAAAGAAAGAAAACATTTTGAGAAATGCCTTCTAATTAACATGCTAGTATGGGTACTAAAAAATTCTGAGATGTGCAAATAACCACTGCTTCTAAACTCCATATCTCGTGCCCATTTTTGAATTATATAGGTTTCCTTGATACCTATTTTTCACTCTTTATATTGCACCATATGAATTACTCCATACCCGGTACACAATTAAAAACCATTGCAAGGGTGCATCGCAGTTATTGGCTCTGGGTACCTCAAGTTCTTAGAAAACCCACAAACCCCAAATATCCCTGACACCAGAAGGGTCTACCAGATGTAATGATATATTACTTTTGTAAATCGTCCATCATGACCAGAAGTTACAAATGAGAACGTTGTCACAGATGACTGGTTTTTCCTACTATTTTTCAATATTTGTTTTTCAACGTTTAATTTCTTTGAGAAAACTTTGAAGGATCTACACGAATGACCCTTTGGATTATTCAATTTTTAGTTTTCAGAAATGTATATTTTTTTGGGATCCACCGTGGGGGTTCATTCCCATTTCTACCACAAATTGGCAGGAGATTGAAAGCACAAAAAAATTTAAAAATGGGCTATCTCCCAGTAAAAATACAAAACTGTGTTAAAAAATTGGGTTTTCTGAATAAAGTCTGACTATTACTGAAAGCTGGGAAGATGATGATTTTAGCATTGCCAACTTTTTATTGATGCTATTTGTAATTAAAAAACAGACACTTTTTCCCCAAAAAATTATTTATATATTGGTTAATTTTTAGGTCTCATCCAGGTTAATCCACAAACCTTGGGTATCTTCAGCATCCCCAGGATGTTGAAAAAAAGGACACAAATTTGGCATGGATATCTTATGTGGCCAAAAAGTTATGGTGGCCTAAGTGCAAACTACCCCAAATAGCCAAAAAAAGGCTTAGCACCGGGGGAAAAAAGGCCTAGCAGCAAAATGGTTAATTAACTATCCACCCCATTCCCCTACAAACCCAACAGCCCGCTACAACACAACAAATCACTATTAACAATTACATCTAAATCATTAAAATTGCAAACTTTTTTTTAAAAAATGAATAACAATTATACAACAATAATAACACATAGAGGGGCACATGCATCAAGCATTTTTGCCTTCACAAATGGGTCGATTCGCAAAAAATGCTTTTCGGATGCAGCAAACCCCAATTTGCGATTCGGTAACGTTACTGAATTGCAAAATGGGTTTGCGATTCGGTATTTGGAAGGGGCGTGTTTAGGGCATCTCTTCCAAATACCAAATCCTAAAGGTAAGCATGAATGGTTTGTGACCGTGTATACGGTCGCAAAACATTCGCATATTACTACCTACTTAAAGTAGGTGGTAACCCATTCGCAAATAGGGAGGGGACCCCATGTGAATGTTTGTTAAAGACTTTTTAAGAGCAGGCAGTGGTCCCATGGACCACTGCGTGGTCTGAAAAAATGAAAAGACAACTTTTAATTTTACTTTTTGTAAAGCATCTCGTTCTCCTTTAAGGAAAATGGGCTCCTCTACAAAAAAAAGATTGCTTTATTTAAAAGCAATCACTGACATGGTGTTCTGCTGACATGAGCAGGCCACCATCCCAGTGATTTTTGTGATTCCTAGGGGGTTGCAAATTACAATCTACCTCATTAATATTAATGAGGTAGAGCCCTAGGACATGCAATCTGAAACTCTTTGAGTTTCATGCATTGTAAATTGCGATTACCTAATAGCGATTCTCAGAAATTTCCAATTAGGTATTTGCAATATACAATTTTGATGCATGTGCCCCAAAATTATTATATGCACTATAACACTAATCACAAAATGCAATTTTTAGCAACTATATTATTAAAAACAATATAAAAACAACAATATTTTTAACAACATTACTTAACAAAAAAAATTATATTCTTGACAACGACATTCCTGCATCAAAATATATTTGTATCCTTATCATTTTTTCCAATATTTCTGTGTCCCAATATTAAAAACTCGTTATTTTGTTCAAATACCTTGGAGCCAATAAAATAGGAAATGATGTCAGAAGGGGTATGGTTGCCCCGTGAGAATTGCAGCCCCGTTGTCTAATGAGTCTCCTCCCACCCACAAACTCGAAATTGGCATAAATGTAGCAGCCCTGGCTACTGCCTCTTACACTTATGGACTCGGAAAGGACAGAAGAAGGACTGTACCTACTGAACCTGTGGATCTTGGAAAGAAAGACTGCACCAATGGACACTGCACCTGATGAGCCAAAACGGGCCTTCAGGAAGAGAAGGGCTGCTCCTACTGTCGACTTTGTATAGAGAGACTCAAAGGGCTATACCTGCTCCCACTCATGCCAAGTGGACTACAAGGGCTAGTTGGTTTAGCCTCCTGTTAGGCTTCAGGGACATAAAAGCTCAAGAGACCGCCACCATCAGAGTGGCCAGTTGACCAATAGCCACTGGACTTGCCCTGGAATCAACTGCTATAACCCATGAGATTGAGTTCTAGCTACAATACAAGTGGAGATATGCTGTTCCTCTGGAGTCAGGATATTCAGAGTCAGGGAAGAAAAGAAAAGAAAGAAGTGGGGGGCCAACAGTAAGCCCTGTAAGGGTCAGTGTTGGCAATTCATATGTTGGATTTTAATGCCCTCACACACCTTTGCAGGTGTCATGCTTCATCGTCTGGGCTGCTCCTCGCTGGGTCGGCAGTGCAATACCAACGGGCACCCTAAATAGGGGCACTTTATCGGAGATCTTCTATCCAACAGCCGTGCAGTGTTGTGCGGGTGTGGGGCCAGGACAGTGTAGACGTGGTGAAGTGATTTAAAATAGGATTGGGAGTACCTTGGGAAAACTTTATTCTGGGGGTCTCCTATCCTATATAAAAGCAATGAACAAGGCACTAGCCTGAGTAAAGTATCTTGCTCAGTGGTATCCTTGTTACAAAGTGTATGTCAACATGTTTCTCGCTTATAGTTATCTGCACTAGCGATTCATCAGGACCGAAAAAATATCATAAACTATCTACAACTCGAATCAGTGGTATGCAATGATACTCACGATGGAATGTGGTAATTAATTAGTGTACCTGTTAAAACCTGGATCTACCTGTAGGGGAAAGATGAAAGCAAGCATCATTTAGGCAGAAGTGGTACACAACAAACAGTGATACTTTCTTAACAGTGACTCTGACACATGTCAGAAGAGAAGCATAACGTGCAACAACCATGAGTTAAAATACCCACACACACCTTGTGAGGACATCTTGTATTCACTTCTTCAGCGCCGCGCTTACTGGTAACTACACCTTGAGTAGAGTTGAATACCCACCCACAGCTTGCTTGTAAATACACCTTTCTTCGGCTACCCTAAGCGCCTTGCCTTCCTAGCTATTTTGAGTCTGTATATAATACATGTATCTCTAGCCACCTCAGTGCCGCACCTCTTGCGCTACTTCTAGTCCGAATATCACACATCTGTTAACGATACTTCAGCGGACATCACTAATCCGTTTTTATGATTTTTGTTGGCACATCTATATATAGCTCCTCCTTTACCGCCACACCTCTTTGTAACAAGCGGGTATCACTAACACGGTACCGCGAACATCACGCAGACATTATTAAGCACTTTATACGCATTTGGCATCTTTTATAATACATACGGCACCACTCTACAATGCTACCGCCGTATTTAATTTTCTCAGCATTTTAAGTAAATACGATACCTCCAAGACGCATACGATCCTCTTACAACGCAGCCGCGGTACAATTACCTCACCTTCTGCTTGCGACGCTTTTATAGGAGAGATCACGCCACAATAACATATATGCTTACACATAAGTGTTGGGCATCATTTACCAAGAGCACGTAACCGAAATCCTACAAAAACAACTCAACTAAGAGTTAGTCTACCTTACCTCGACTTGTTGGTCAGCACCTACTAAGACATTTGATGTAGACGAACACTGTCTACAATTTATGATACACATGCCACAGACTTATTATACCTATCAGTGATTACATCGACTAGGATGGGTATTAACAGTTCTGCCTCTAGATGCCTTCTGCTATGAATGTTTTTATTGTCTCCCATCCAGTCCAACATACATAGGAGCTAAGCCTTATGCGTGTCTCACCGGGCGCTGTTGAAGCCTGGGAACTTTACTGATTGGGTGAGTTTAGTCCAATGTATTTCTGCTACTGACGTGTTTCTTCCACAGGGACGATAAGTCACCATAGTTCACTGCGGAGAACCACCACATGTTTTTAACCCAATGTTTTTAGATATCCTCACAACGCAAATCGCGTTCACTTCACCTATGTTAGCCAGCAGGAGTCAGAGTCACCGTTAAGAAAGTATCACTGTTTGTTGTGTACCACTTCTGCCTAAATGATGCTTGCTTTCATCTTTCCTCTACAGGTAGATCCAGGTTTTAACAGGTACACTAATTAATTACCACATTCCATCGTGAGTATCATTGCATACCGCTGATTCGAGTTGTAGATAGTTTATGATATTTTTTCGGTCCTGAAGAATCGCTAGTGCAGATAACTATAAGCGAGAAACATGTTGACATACACTTTGTAACAAGGATACCACTGAGCAAGATACTTTACTCAGGCTAGTGCCTTGTTCATTGCTTTTATATAGGATAGGAGACCCCCAGAATAGGTACTCCCCATCCTATTTTAAATCACTTCACCACGTCTACACTGTCCTGGCCCCACACCCGCACTTCACCGCACAGCTGTTGGATAGAAGATCTCCGATAAAGTGCCCCTATTTAGGGTGGCCGTTGGTATTGCACCGCCGACCCAGCGAGGAGCAGCCCAGATGATGAAGCATGACACCTGTAAAAGGTGTGTGAGGGCATTAAAATCCAACATATGAATTGCCAAAACTGACACTTACAGGGCTTACTGTTGGCCCCCCACTTCTTTCTTTTCTTCCCTGACTCTGAATATCCTGACTCCAGAGGAACAGCATATCTCCACTTGTATTGTAGTTTGTTCAGGCCCTCTTTATATGCTGGACCTTCCACTCCTCCTTGAGTGGAAATAGGCCCCCACGCCCCCTTTTTTTTTGTATACAACTACCACATTGAGTTCTAGCTCCCAAGAGGTGTCTCCAAGGTCCCGGATCCTTGGCTGGTGCTAGAGTGTACACTTTCTCCACACAGAATTGCACCTCGAAAATGTTTTTTGGGTTCAGAGTCAGAGGCTCATAGACTACTGCTAATTGTCAGTTTGTGGGTAGCCTCAAACACCACTGAGACTTCACCAGACTGATGAACTTCGCCTGCCTGTTGAAGTTGAGCTGAATCCCGGCCTCCAGCTGCAGAAGACCCTGCCAACCTCACATTGGACAATAAAAAGAACCAAAAAAGTTTCTAAGTGCAAAGGTAAAACCTTGACTGAGACCAACTTGGCTCTGACATCTGACCCAGACTTCCATCGCTGTCGGCTTGAAACGTTGACTTTGGGCCAGACCCTCCCATTCGATGCACATGGACTATCCCCCAAGAGTGAAAAACAATGATTTACAAACTTTTATAATTCTTTTTTGGAGTTCAAAGCTGTGATTTATGAAAGTATTTCCAAAAAGCATAACTCCAATTCCCTTCATCTCATATTTGTCATTTTTGTATCTATTCAGAGATAAAAACGTATGCTATTTTTTATCATTTGGAGTGGTATTTTTATTGCGTTGTGACTCTTACTTTTTAACTGTGTTGTGCTGATAAATGATTTACACTTATTGTCATTTGAGTTGAGCCCGACTGCTCTGTGCAGAAGCTATCCAGGACTAACCTAAGTCTTTATTTAAAGAAACCTAACTGGACTTGATACAGAATGGTGACATTATGACTTGGTGAGGACTCACAACGACGCCAACTAATAATCCACTTTCTCACAAGAAGAGCAGTCTAAAATGTGTAGATAGACATTTGGTCCTGTATTACTCCAAATGTTGCTTTGAGCTCCAGTATCACACGTATTAATTTTTGCATTTTATACCAAAGATCCTTTTAGGAAACATATAATTATTGTTAGGCTGCAATGGTTCTTCAAGTAAATCCTGTATGGACAGAACCAATGCAAACTATCAACTTCCATGAAAGTTCCATGCAGTGAAGTTGCACTCAACGATGAACATACTGCAAACAAGTAATTTGATCCCAAAACTGTCAGTATTTGCAAATGTGTGATGCATTGTCTCATGTAATTATTGGGCTACTTACTGGGTTTAAGAATAAATACAGCAGACTATAACTTTATTTTCCCTCTTGTAGGTCAGCTTACAAACCCCTCACAGGACAATTCATCATTCTCCATAATACCTTAGCCTACTATGTCTAGGCTGCAGCCAAATTCTGAGCTTTAGAGATACAGGCTGTCCTTTCATAGGCATCCACAATGCTGATTTGAAGTGTGCACGATTTCTTGTGGTATATTGATCGTACTTGGAATAAATACTTTATGGCACACCTTTTTCTAAAAAAGTATATCACGCACTGGGTTGTTCACTTTGGTGAGGCTAACAAAGGTGTCAGATAGGGCAAATACTCACGTTTTACACTAAAGCAGGCTACTGACTATATACTTAGAGATGACGTTCTGGTTGTGACAGAAATATTTATTTATGTTTGTTTTATATACAGGCCACTGAGGAAGGGATTTCTGTGTCCCGAAATGCATAGTGCAACATAAGAATTTAATGGAATCCACCAATGAAGAATAACTTGGGCAATAATTTATGTTATGATCAACTTTTTTGTTGTAATGCATTTATTTGTGGTATACATATGAAAAGTAGAAGAATGATATAACAAATAATGATTGTGGTTTTTCAAAATATTCAATCAGTATTGTTGAATAAATGTAATTTGAACATGTCGAATGTGTAAGTTAAATACATTTTGCTGTGTGCACTATGATTCAGGTACACTTTTACTTGAAACACATCACATTAACACCTTTTTCCAAGCCATAACTTAATTTGGTCACTTCTAAAAATAAAACATTGCTGGATTACAGCTTTCACCACACTGTTATTGTCGTGAAACTGACCAATGAATGGAGTGCTGTTGCTCCGCTCTGTGAAACAGAGATGACTTTAAATCTAAATGACAAGAATTTGTAATGCCAATCAGTCTCGCTTACTGTTACAATGCTTGTTTAAAGTAGAATTCAATACCTATCAACCTCAGTGTTATATTTATTGCATTTCTGCTGTGATTTTTCCAGTGATCACCAGTTGTCACTGAAAGGTAGCAAACTGCTGTTTTTAAAAGTTGCTCCGTTTGAAATGCTGTGTTTGGAGCAGGACAAATGACAAATCTACTGAGGGCGAAACCAAAAAGCTCCTGTAGGTGAGTCCATCACAGAAAAGGAAGACAGTAACATAAAGGTGCGAGGCAACTTAGATTGATATGAAATCCATTGAATCCTGACCAAAGATTGGCTCTATGGAGTATGGTATAAAATGCTGTCTCCCGAACTAACAGCTGGAGCAATAATAGAATTCAGTGGGTGTTTCAACACATGGGTCATACTATTTCAAGCACCTATGCCCAGGAGAAATGATGGAGACATGGCTACATAGCGAGTAAGCATGGCATGCAAAATAATGATGGATTGGGATGGGGCACCAAGTGATTACCAGTGGTTGAGATGAAGTCAAGCATTCCATCCATCACCATTGTGTGTACTGTAGCATGTAGAGGGTGTGTCATACTTTCATATGAAGTCAATGAAACACTTGATAAACCTAGGTCCTGGGTATAACTACAGAACTAATTGCATACTAGGTGCAAAATGCCCTTTCCATCTGACTAGGATTCCAAGTCGGGCAGTTTTTGGCCCTGGCTAACTCCACAACTGCTATTTGCAGTGTGCAAATTATGTAGCCATTCACACACCTGGCGAGAATCTTGTAAGCAGATGTTGCAAAAATCAGATTTGCACACCTTTCAATGCATACCAGGGTGTGCAGATTGGAACATGTTCCTAGGGTGGACCGATTGAAATTGCTAAGAATGTCCTCATCTTGCCAAGAGGATTTACCTCTCATAATGTTGTAAGCTAGAAGCTCTTGGTATGTAAAGTGCACAATGACAAATACCACATGTAAAATGAATGAATGGGCAAATGCAGGCCAACTTGGAATCCCATGTCAGGTGTTTGCAGCTGAAATGCAATTGGCGCTGTAGTTTTAATCATGGCCAAAGGCTAAAAAAAGTATTTTGTTCAGCACTATGTAGTTTACCATTGTTGGCACTTTTCTTACCTCTGGAATTTTGGCTTTGGTCTTGCTTACTGCTTGTCCTTACTTGTCTCTACTACCTGCTGTACTTCAGTCTGCCTTTCCATTTTGGATTCTGCAATCCACCCACCCATTTACCATAATTTTCTGTTCTTTGTGATTATCTGTTATCCCTACAACACTTGGCACAGTTACTTAATTCTGTTTGCAGGTCCGATGCTGCATAGAGGGCTGGGTACTGCAGAGGCATTTTTGCACTATATAATTAACTTTCTTTTAGATTCATAACGTGAAGGTATCTCAGGTCAATATTGTGAAAAATTACAGTTTCACATGTGTGCTTATACTATGTCTTGGGGTTACAGTAATTCAAAGCAATTTGGGGCCAGATGTACACAGCATATGTTTGGTCGCAAACTGCCTGATTCGCTTTTTCAAATGTACAAACATCAAGCTTTGATTCTAGCAAAGCGCAGTATGGGTTTGAGACCAAAGACAGATTCACTGTTTGGAAGAGGCCTGTTCAGGGGGTCCCTTCCACATAGGGAGTCTGAATGGTGTTTATTAATGTTTTGCGACTGAAATGCAGTTGACATTTGTAATTTACCACTAACTGGTAGTAACCCATTCACAAATGGGAAGGGGTCACCTTGGAACGCCTTCCCCTTTGTGAATGTTTAAAAAAACAATTTTGCAGGCTCACGGCTGCCCCATTTTGGGTTTGGTATGTTTTCTTGTTTAGTTCTGTTTATTTTTGTGACATGTTTCAAAAACAAAAAACAAAATGTAAACATAGCATAAGCTTGCCAAGGCCAAACCTATGGACTTTACTAAAGGTTGATTCTGAGTTGATTCCAGGCAACTATGGTAGCTGAGTCTAGGAAGTTCTTCATGTACACTAAGTTCATGAGGTTCCCTGCTTGTTTTTCTCTCATTTGTCTTCAGTGGAAGGTCCCCCTTCCTGCACATAAACAATCTTTAACCTCTTCAATGCCCATGACGAGCTGGTCTCGTCATGGGCCGCGGTTGCGCTGTGCCCATGACGAGACCAGCTCGTCATAAACCTCGCCCGCTAATGAAACGGCCGGCAGAGGGCGGGGAAAGGGGCGGGCACTGAAGGGGTTAAAAAAAAAGCTTTTTGTGAGTTCCGTGTGTGCTGCATTCAGCAGCACACATAGAAGTGACAACATTGCATTTCAAGATTGTTTATGTACAGGAAGGGGGACCTCCCTGTACATAAACAATCTTTGCCCTGCACGCATACACCCTTGCACTATGGTGGAAGGGTGCCTGCATTGACGCTACACTGCTAAGTGTAGGGGCAGCACAGGTGGAAATGCAAGGCTGCACCATATTGTTGTAAATATGGTGCAGCCGTGCGTTTCTGAAGAGGCAGAGTGAGGCTTTCAGCCAATCGGCTAACGCCTCACTCCCCCACTTCTGTTGTACATACCCCCTATATGTTTTAAATGTGGTAACAGCAGAAAGTGTATTCATAGTTTCATGTCAGACACATGGTCTTCGACCCATAAAACTAATAATGTGATAGGATGCGCAGACACTGACAGCATAATTGACTTGACTTCTGGTTATCTCGCCTCATGTTGACAGCAGGCTCTGTAGGTTCACTATTGAAACAAACATTGGCAAAGTGAATAACTTCTCACTCCTTACAACGATTGGTGCAGGGTTTTCTGTATCTCAGTCTTTGCGTATAATCATTAAACAATCCACGCCACTGGTCGTATGGACCTTCGATGGTCGTCAAAGAGAAATGAGGAGCATCTACATAAACAATACATCATTAAAGGCTTATAATTGAGTCAATAAAGAGAGTTAGTGTGAGCTAAAGGTTTTAATTTTCAAATCTTTTAGGATTTCCATCTATTTATTTATTAGATATTAATCTTAAAATATCAGCATTAGAAGTTAATATAATCCATCAATCGATATTTGATTATAAAGTAGAACAGAATGTTTGCCAAGATCACAGACAATATAGTAATATTAGAAGTGTGTTCCATGAAGGAAACTCCCTATGCTAACTAATAAATATTTTGATTACGAGAAGAAAAGGTGTCAGTCCAGAAACCCATAAAGAGTTCTGACTGAGAGAAGGATCAATGTGCAATCATTAGGTTTTTGCAAATTTGACTGGGAATCTATTCTCAGTCACAATTCAGCAAATATACAGAATTAGGCTAAGTAACCTTTCATAGAGACAAGTCTAAGAGATCAGAGACATATCTCTAGTCAAAATGACAGGTGAAAGAAGGGATTCAGCTAAAATCTGCTCTGCACCCTATCCAGGGTAGGTGGAATAATCCTAACTACTCTAGGAACATGCACTATTGTAAACACACAAATTCTATGTTGCAACTTTATTTTTTTCCGTAAAATTCATCTATCAATAGAATATAAGCAATCTCCAGGGAACAGGTTCACACTCGATGTTCTTCCCAGAGCATAATATACTTTCAGATATTTGTCCTAGGAAATGTTGCAATTTTATTTTCTTAAGGTCTAAACTTCTTCCCATAAATCATTCATCCTGTTGTTATTGTCTCTTCCCAATGAGAACCTCACTATCCGTTGTCTAATACAAAACAAGTGTCTATTTACTAACAGGACTGGAAAGTTGGGCTAACAAGAATAACATTTTAACTGATGCCCAGTACGGATTTAGAAGAGGCGTAGGGACGGTAGAACAGTGCGTAAACCTCGAGCTATTGATAGGGAAATAAACCCACGCAAAAGAAGGACAATTGCACCTCTGTTTCGTCGACCTCACCTGTGGTTTCAATCTAGTTAACCATGCTAAACTATGGCAAACATTGAAAGGGATGGGCGCACCACACGACATCATAATCTGTCTATCACAAATATACACTTTTTTAACCTCAAGAGTGCTCTTTGGCCCAAAAGGCGAATGTACTTCTAATTTTAGTCACCCGGGGTATACAACAAAGATCTGTCCTAGCGCCCCTTTTATTTTCTCTACATATTAATAATGTTGATCTATTTTTACAAAATGTAAGTGCTGACGCCCCTAGTGTTGGTACACGTACAGTACTCCTGTATGAAGATGTTGCAGTCCTATTGTCAAGGACTGCATATGGTTTACAGTGTATAATAGAAAACTTTACGCAATTCATGACCGTTATAGATTTACAGTTGAATCTTAGCAAAACCTTTGTCATGACAAGTGGGAAGACTAGATTAAAGAGTAGACAACACCACGTGGGTGGTGCCCAAATTGAAAGAATAACATCCTTCACTTATTTGGGTATCCTTTTTAAATAGGAATGGTACTTGGGGCGCACATATCGACCTATGTAAGATAAAATGTCTGCGATCGAGTGAGGGCATCTTCAGATTTGCTACAAAAATGGGTAATAAGCCAGTATGGGAAATTCTTACACTATATTGGAGTAAGTGTATCACAGCCACATGTTATGGAGCAGCACTATGGGGGAGGGCAAACACATCTTTGCTGCAAACTGAGGATAATAATCATTTTAAAAGAGTCTTAGCTGTTCCAAATTCAACTGCCTCATATATAGTCCACAAAGAGCTGTGTGTACCTTATATTAGCGACTTTATTAGCATGGCAGCCCTTACATTTTGGTATGGGAACTGGACTAAAGACAAGACTAAGTTTGTCAAGGATAAAATAATGGATTGTCTAGCCCTCGACTATAGTAAAAAAATCCCTTGGTTACATTATGTTTCTAATCTCTAAAAAGAATGTAAGGTGGACTCTGACCTTTATGATCCGAAGTTTATCCAGGATCACAGTAAAGGGGATTTAAAGATGAGGCTAGTAAATTCTAGGGAACTTGTAAGAGATGTGGGATCAGGTTCAAAACCGAGTGTTAGATCTTATTGTGAAGGCCTGTTTTTGATGGGTATCCAACCGTACCTCACCACGGTAAGAAATTTACAGCATAAATTCTATCTAACAAGGTTAAGGATGGGCACCTTACATTATCAGATTGCCTTCCCCAGAATGGAAAAGTGGAGCCATAACCTTCCAAATTGTCCTTGTGATGGAAAGTCCTTGTAGTCTACATTGCACTTTATTCTTTTTTGTAGTTTTTATCGGGATATTAGGAAATTTGTTTTAAGACCTCTATTTTTAGCTAATAAATTGTATTCTTATAAACATGCTATTAACTATATCAGCAGCTTAAATAACGATAACATTTGCAATACAGTTATTGTTTTTATACAATTGGCAATCAGTGTCATGATGTGCTGTGCCAACATTCTTAAATCCCTGTGCCAACCTAAAGAGACGTGGTTCATAACGCTTATACGAGAAGCGTGATATTCCCTGATTGAAACCCACCCCTGTCCCGTGCTTCCAGCACACCTTAATTGGATTGTGTTTGTGTGTATTTGATTAGTCTAAGAAGTACAAGCTTTGGAATTGTATGTTTAATGCCACAGAGCTTTGTGTCCTTTTAAAAAGCGCTTCCATATAATGTGTTTTGCTGGTGTACACTTACTTTTGTAAAGATGAGTATTATTTAATCATTGTTTATTTCCAAGCACTACGCTAGCATCCATGAAAGAATGCTTCGTTTTAACTCTGCACACAAAGAGACAAAACCTGAAGAGCTTTGTGCATTGTGCAACGCGCATCGCGCATTCAAGTAAAGACAAGCTTCTCTAAGCGCACGTTACGTGAAACGTGCTCTAACGTAAAACTCCTTGGATGTGGCAAGGCTATTTATTGCCACACCCACCTTCCAGAAGACGCTTTGCCTACTGCCTTTTGGAGCGTACAGATGTCCGCTTACCAGCTCCTCGTAGGAAAGACTCCAGACTTCAATAGACGCTCCGGTTTCTTCACTGCCGGTCGGGTTGAGTTGCAGCATTCTTGAAGCTAAGAAGGAAAGAAACCAAAGCTAAGTGAAAGTTTTCTTTGTCAGGCGCCCTACGAAAGAAAGCAGAAAGCGACAGACTTTAAACTTACCTTGATGTTGTTTCTTGGAACAATTTTTTTAACTCCTTTTTTCTGCAAAGAGAAAAGACAATTAATAATTCAGATGAAAAAACGAACTTTGAGTAATGAATAGTGAAGTCATATAGTAATTGACTTGCTGTGTGTTAGGCATTGTTATTCTCCTTTTCATTACATACAGGTCGTGAAGAATGTTATGCTTGGAATTTTAAAGAAGTAAGTGAAGTAATTAAACACTAAGGGAAGAGTATAGTTGAGGAATAGAAATACTGACATTAGAAAATCAGTATGTTTATCAATAAAAGTAGGTACCAGTTGACAATCATCTAAAGTATCACTCCCTTCAACGGTCTTCTAACCGAATACTACGCCAACCATCACTACCGCCCTCCAATCTGCTCTTCACGACGACTACAAGGACGCAACGCTAAAAACTTCTAGATCGCAGGTAGGAAATTACATTGAGCACAGTCAATAATACTAGTTAAAATGTAATGGTGTACTTTAGGTTAAGTTAGGTCTATAGGTAGTTATACATTCCCTTATTGTCTCACAGGTCGACAACTAGGAACATCTAGCGTCCAGGATCCGTCCCTCCTCCCTAAATCCCAACTGCATAGCCTTAGTGTTTTTTCTACAAGGTTATTAGTAGGGGTACTGGGAAGTTGGTCCATAACGTCTCTGCGAAATCACCTCACAAGCAACAAACAGGTAAGATTGCTTGTAATCCCGATAATCTGGAGAAGAAAGCATATTTCCCATTTGGAAGCCTTAACATACGAAAGCAAGTAGGCTTTTTAATATTTGTTAAGGCTTTATATATTCCTAATTGTAATCAGCCATTGCATTGATCCTATGCGGTCTACGATTTTAGTGCCCTGTCCACCTAAGTATTGTGATTATGATCTCTGATGACGTATTATTATGCACAGCAGTTTAAGTTCATATAAACACCACCTTTTAAGGGAAGTAATGTATTTTATACCTTTTAATCTGAGAAATATTACGTATCGAATCGTTTTTAATATGTGTATATTATTACTGTCCATACATTGACTGTGATTGACAATGGAGTAGTTATAAGTACAGAAAACTAAGGATTGAGTATCAATGTGTAACAAACTGACTTACAATGATTATAGCAATTAATAATGAAGTTACTCTTTATGATTAGGATGCTTTTATGGTTGTAGGACATATACCGAATAAAGCTTGATTGAATTGAATTGATTTTCAGATATTAGTCCTAGGAAATGTTGCAATGTTATTTTCTTAAGGTCCAAACATCTTCCCATAAATCATTCATCCTGTTGTTATTGTCTCTTCCCAATGAGAACCTCACTATCAGTTGTCTAATACAAAACAAGTGTCTATTTACTAACAGTGGGCTGCCGAAGTTGCAACATCTGCAGCGAAGAGGAAAAAAACATCTTGCACAAACACATTGTGAAAAACAGGCCTTTCTGTCTTAATACATTATTTTCCATTTATGATGACATCAACAGTTAGGCTAACTTAGTTCAGCACTTGATTTACTTGCAGGCCTGTAACATTCAAGAATAATTACCTACTGGCCTAATTACCTATAGCACATGCTTTATTTAACTAAATATTGGGCACATTATTAATATAAGTGATTTTAATAGCAAATACGTTTTGCTGCAGCACACCGGTAGGCTTTGACAATGTTTGCATGTTTGTATGTGGGAGCCATCTGAGAATGCCTTTTCTGACATTTAAATAACATCATCCCAAAGACAGCCAAAATGCATTTGGAAGCATGCATGGTGGCCAGCTTGTGATTTGTTTTAGTTCATTCTTAGTTTACCGTTCCAGCTATGGCTGGTCATCAGACAATTGCAAAAAAAACACAATACACATTGGTGGGGAATGCAGCAGCCCAGAAGCATATTGCAGCCTCCATGGAGGGGTGTGGGATGGAAAGCGAGAGGAAGATGAGGATGCGGGGATCAAGGTCAAAAAGCATCTAGCTATGTAGAAGAGTGCAGCTGCCGGGTTCTCATTAAATTAATTTAAAAATAGAAAGCAAAGAAAGTGAGGAGTGGATAAGGAGGTGGGTTGATAATGAGGACTCAGGGAATGGTGGCCCAATAGCAAGCAGCTAAGCAGCAGTCTGCTTCTGCCAAATCCTTAATTAATAAGCAAAAACAAAAAGAGGGATGGGATAAAGGGAGCTGGCATATGCCACAAAAATAGAAAGAAAACCTGATGTCTCCTAAACGTAATTTCCATATGCTTACAATTAAATTTTTATAAACTTAAAAAGTATGCAGTGAAGCAGCTGTTTTACTATTGATGTTTTTTAAATAACAAGCCTTTCAGTTGTCCCATGCATTTTATTATTATTTGTGAAGGAGACAAAAAAAATCATCTTTTAATCAATCTCTCAAATTTTAGGCAGCTACAATGTGCCACTGTTAGACCTGTCAGCCCTTTGGGTGGTCCCTCCTCATCATTATTTATTTTGTCCCACTTTTGCCTCAAACCCTATTATAATTTTTCCTTTTTGGGAACCACCAGACTTTTTAGTGTTGATGCAGGGTCAGGGAGCCATTTTCCCTACCCCTGGAACTTCTGTCTGAGGGCCTGAGACACAAAATGGTGGCCACCCATTGTCACCTGAGAAATAGCCAGAACACACTAGAGGTTTCTAGAACCTTCTGCAACATTCTAGAACCCTGGGACAGAGGGAGGCAGTTTAGAATGTTGGGAGGCCATCTCAGGAAGGCAGTTGGTAGTTGGCAGTTGGCACCTGACTGGAGAGGAGAGAGGACAGAGATTCAGAAGGAGGAAGGAGTGAGGCAGCAGGGGTGGAAACCAGTGCTTGGAGTGGGGTCCAGAAACCCACCCTTGATGCTAGTCCCTACTGACCAAGCCCAGCCTAGAGCCCTGTGTGGGACCAAGACCAGAAAAACCAACTTAAGGACCTGAACATTTGGAGCAGGCCTTACAAAGGAAGAACAGCAAGTTCCTGACCTGTACAGCAGTGTCCTCCTGGAGTCCTGACGTCGAGAAACCTGGAGACCTGGAGCCCGAGGTGGAGAAGCGGCGCTGACAGAAAGCAGACGTCGTACCCGGAGCCGCCAGAGGTCGAGAGAGGGCACCGACGGAGGTCGTGGAGAGTCACCGGAGGTCGAGTAGGAAGTCACCTGAGGTCGAGGTGAGGCGTCGATGGGGGAGTGAAGTCCGCCCTCCGGAGTCGCCAGAAACCAAGGTGAAGCGCGCAGGAGGTCGGGAGTGGAGATCGCACTCCGGAGTCGCCGGAACCCGAGGTGGAGCCGACGGAGGTCGGGAGTGGAGGTCGCACTCCGGAGACACGCGGAAGCGGGGAGACCGTGACCCTGTGACGCCGGAACACGACATCGAGCCAAGGCCGCCCAGCGACATCGATCCGGAGCCGCCTCACGGCATCAACACGGCGTCAGGTAAAGCAGATCGACGCGACATCGAACCGAGGCCGCCCAGCGACATCGAACCGGAACCGCCAGACGGCATCGACACGGCGTCAAGTGGAACAGATCGACGCGACATCGAACCGGAACCGTCTCACGGCGTCGACTCGGCGCCAGCGGAGCCGATATTCGCAGAACGGACAGTAAGTGGTAGAAAGGGCATCTGAGGCCCTGTGGAGCCCTAAAAGACCATTCTAGGGGCTAGAGGGGTGTTAGGACCAGCCTGGGAGTGCTAGGGGGTGAACTGAGACTGGTGCAGGGACCTGTGTGAGGGACTGTGTAGTTGGGAGAGCCAGAACCTTAGGTTACCCTCATTCTACCTCAGCTTAGGCCCCAGCCTTGACCACTCTAGGTGGGACATCCCCAGGCCACCCCAGTGACCACAAGCTGTACTTGGGCATAGTAAAACCAAACTACCTCATAAATGTGATCTGATTTGCAATTGTTATTGATTGCTTATATTATTTATTGAAGGCGTTTTATTTATTGTCTGACTGTATTTATTCCTGCATTGTGTTTATTGTCTGACAGTATTTATTTGCCCTCTGTATTTATTGCACCCTTATTTATTCCTTGCTTATTTATGACCTGATCCTATTTATTGAAACCCCACTGTGGTATTATTTATTTGACCTGCTATTTTCAGGAAAAGTCTTATGGTATTGTATGTATGTTTTGAAACCTGCAACTAAGAGAAAATAAGATAAAGACAAACTACTTTCTTTCATAATTTTTACGGTGTAGTGTCGTTTTTGGCATGGATGAACGCATGGGTATTGTGAGGGTGTGACGTACGCTTAACACGGTGCCTGTCTTCCTTACCGCTCGAGCCAAGCTACCACTGTGCAGGGAACCTGGTGACTGCTAACCCGGTTGCCCGGTTTCCAACATAAAATTGGTGTTCAGTGGTGGGATAGAGCTGTGCTTGCGTCCACTCGACAATAACTGTGGGTAGTCCATAGGCCTACACCGGGAGTTTTCTCCAAGCGGACTTCCTAATTTTGAGTTTTGTTTACTTCTGGTGGTGGGAGGAGGTATTACAAAAGGTACCCCCCTGCATAGCTTCTGTAAGCAACTGTCTTCTATCCTGAGTGGGCAAAATGGAGTTTGTGTTGGAGGATGTGGAAACTTACACTGTGGCCCAACTCAGAGAGTTTTGTGAGCGAGAGGGGGTGTTTTGTCCCCAAGGTGCAAAGAAGGGTGAGCTCCAAACCAGCTTGAGGGCTTGGGGGGAGGCACGACGAGAAAGTAAGGCTGAAAAGGAGGACAGGGATGGAGAGACTGACCGCGAGGGGGCTGGTTTGTACCAACCTGAGGTGGGGAACCTAGTAGAGGGGCCCAGAACACTTTCAAGGAAGGGCAGCAGTGTCTCTAGTGGCGGCTTATCAGAAGTATAATTAACTGACCGGAGGGAGAAAAGACAGCTCACATGGAAGTTGGCGGAGCTGGAGAAAGAGAAGGAGGAACGGAGGATGGCTCACGAGTTGAGGCTCAAGGAGATAGATCTCCAGATCCTACGAGTCGGGGCACAAACTGTTCCTAATGGTGGCAGCAAAGACAAAGAAATCACCAGGGAACCCAAACCCTATCTGCCAAAAGACATAGTAGCTAGCTATAGTGCAGGGGATGATATCGCCAAGTGGCTAGCGGCCTATGAGGTCTCCCTAAGAGCCCATTGGGTTCCAGAGAAATATTGGGGAGGGGGATTGTATAAATACATGCCTCCAGCTGGCAGGGATACATTATTGGCCCTGGAGCAGGATGAGCAGACCCACTACCCCACCATGAAAGTGGCGCTCGTAAGAAAGTTTGGACTAACACCCGAGAAGTACAGACAGAAGTTCCGGGGTAGCCACAAACTGGGCACACAGAATTGGGTGGATTTCCTGGACTTTGCAAAGAAGGCATTAGAGGGTTGGATTCAGGGCAGCGAGGTGAGGGACTACGAGGGGTTGTTTGATTTAATGTTGAAGGAACACCTGCTCGAAAAATGTTTCCCCGAACTGCGTCAACACCTGGTGGATAGCAAGCTGACCAATCCCCGGAAGCTTGCTGAGGAGGCGGACATTTGGGCTAGTACCCGGGTGTCCATAAGGGGGACTGGAGGGGACTCTCAAAAGACCGGACAGGGCGCCCCCCAGAAGAAAGAGGGAGGGGAAAAGAAAACGGAGTTCTCCAAAGGCCCCCAAAATAGTTTCCAAGGGAAGGGAACAGGATTCACCCCTAGGGCTAACCCACCCAGAAACCCTAATCCTGGCCAGAGTCAGCAGCCAAGGGTTGTCCATTGCTTCGAGTGCGGTGGTGTCGGACACTATAAAGGAGATGTGAAGTGCCCGAAAAGACCACCCCCTCCCATCGGAGGAAAGGCCCCCGGAGTAGCTAGTGTAGTGCTCGGGGAGGAGATGCCCTTAGATAAGGGAAGGGAGTGGGCGGGTGTCACTTTAGTGTCCCTGGGAGAACGGGAGATGGTTCCTAAGATCCAGGTGCCCGCAAATACCACAAAGTATGGGCAGTGGGTCACCATCAACGGCCAAAGAGGGGAGGCTCTGAGAGACACAGGAGCCAGTATGACTATGGTACGTAGTCAACTGGTGTCTCCAGAGCAGGTGATTCCCAATGTACTCCACCCTGCCGCGATGGCTGACGGCAGAATGGGCCACTATCCGGTGGCCGAGGTTCCATTTGAATGGGAAGGGGTTGCAGGTTCACTTCGAGTTGCCGTAAGCCCTGCCGTGCCAGTCGATTGTTGGCTGGGGAATGACATGGAGCATAATGCTTGGAAGGAGGTGGAATACCGGACTCATGCTGAGATGCTGGGTACACCTAACTGGGCCTGTGTCAGCACAAGGTCTGCGACTACCCGGACGGGGAGTTCGTTTAGGCGGGAGCCTGGAACAAAGGCACCGCCGGCTGCCAATCCTGGGAAGAACCGAGGACAGGAGGAGCCTGCCTCGGCATCCGCGCCCCGTGTGACGGATAGGCCACCGGAGGTGGTGGACCAGGAGTCCGCGGAGGGGGATGTTATCAAACTGGAGAACCTACCCATCCCGGCCGAGTGGCACGTGGAGGGAGGGCCGACCAGGGAGGAATTCTGCAAGGGCCAGAGGGAGTGTCCTACCCTTGAGGGACTGAGGCGACAGGCCGAAGCCCAGGCAGCAGGGAACGTTGAGGGGAACTATAATATTTGCTGGGAGGACGGCCTCCTCTACAGTGAACCCAAGGCACCCATGCACGGATCGTCACGGGCCTTGGTTGTCCCTCAACGTTACCGAGCCTTCCTTCTGGAATTGGCTCATGAGATCCCCTTGGCAGGACACCTGGGGCAAGACAAGACCTTTGCCCGGCTTGTCCCGCACTTTTATTGGCCTCAAATGAAAGTGTCGTCCGACACCTACTGCCGGACGTGTGTGTCTTGTCAAGCCAGTGGGAAAACAGGGGTGAAGCTGAAAGCTCCCCTGGAACCACTTCCTGTCGTTAGCACCCCCTTTGAAAGGGTGGGCATCAACATTGTGGGTCCATTAGATCCGCCTACTACAGCTGGTCACAGGTTTATCCTGGTTTTGGAGGATCATGCCACACGATACCCAGAGGCAATATCTCTGAGGACCATTACCGCACCTGTTGTGGCTAGGGCCCTGATGGGAATCTTTACCCGAGTGGGTTTTCCCAAGGAAGTTGTGTCCGACAGGGGGACCAACTTCATGTCAGCATACATGCGGGCCATGTGGAAGGAGTGTGGAGTGACCTACCGGTTCACCACTCCTTACCATCCCGAGACCAATGGTCTGGTGGAAAGGTTCAATAAAACCTTGAAAGGCATGATCAGAAGTCTGCCTGAAAGCCTGCGGAGGAAATGGGACGTCCTCCTACCCTGTCTATTGTTTTCCTACAGGGAAGTGCCACAGAAGGGAGTGGGCTTCAGCCTCTTCGAGCTTTTGTATGGGCACCCTGTGCGTGGACCTCTCAGCCTGGTGAGAGACGGATGGGAAAGAACTCCCAGAAAGCTTCCCCAGGACGTGGTGAGCTACATGCTGGCCTTCCGGAGCCAAATGGCTAAGTTGTGGAAGCAAGCTTCTGACAACTTGGAAGCCAGCCAAGCAGTGATGAAGGCGTGGTATGACCACAATGCTCACCCGGTTGAGTTGGAGCCTGGCCAGAAGGTGTGGGTGATCGAACCAGGAGAGCTTAGCGCCCTCCAGGATCGCTGGTCAGGACCCTTTGAGGTGTTGGAGAAGAAGGGTAAGGCTACCTACTTGGTGGATCTGAAGACCCCTCGTCAGCCCCTACGGGTGCTGCATGCCAACCGCCTCAAACCCCACCATGAGAGGCCCGAAGTCATATTGTTAATGGTGACTGACGGAGCAGAGGACGTGGAAAGCGAGCCTCTCCCCGACTTATTTGCGTCTCAAGAGAAGGATGGGTTGGTGGAGGGAGTGATTCTCTCCCCGTCCCTAACTCCTGAACAGCAGGAGGACTGCCGCCAGGTCCTGGGGCAGTACTCTTCGTTGTTCTCCCTTGTTCCGGGTAGGACTCACCTGTGCGTCCATGACGTGGACACAGGAGACAGCCCACCTGTGAAGTCCAAGATCTACCAGATGACAGACAAGGTGAAGGCCTGCATTCACAGTGAAGTCACTAAGATGCTGGAGCTAGGAGTGATTGAACCTTCTAGCAGCCCCTGGTCCAGTCCGGTGGTATTAGTACCAAAAGCTGTACCATCGGGTGCCCAACCGGAACTGAGGTTCTGTGTGGACTACCGGGGACTGAATTCAGTAACGAAGACTGATGCTCATCCGATCCAGAGGGCGGATGAACTGATTGACCGGCTGGGAGCTGCCCAATATTTGAGTACCTTTGACCTTACTTCTGGGTACTGGCAGATCTCTCTGACTGATGGAGCTAAGGAAAGGTCAGCCTTCTCCACGCCCACGTGCCACTACCAGTTCTGCGTGATGCCCTTTGGGCTCAAGAACGCACCTGCCACGTTTCAGCGTCTGGTGAACCAGATCCTCACTGGAATGGAGAGTTTCTCTGCTGCTTATCTGGACGACATTGCCGTCTTCAGTAACAGCTGGGAGGATCACTTGCGTCACCTGCAAGCTGTTCTCCAGGCCCTGAAACAAGCTGGATTAACGATCAAGGCCAGTAAATGCCAGATCGGGCAGGGGTCGGTAGTGTACCTTGGACACTTGGTGGGAAGGGGAGCGGTGCAACCCCTCCAGGCGAAAATCGAGGCTATCATGGCCTGGGAACCCCCCAAGACACAGACTGAGGTCCGAGCTTTTCTGGGCCTCACCGGATACTACCGCCGCTTCGTGAAGGGGTATGGGACCATTGTGGCCCCCCTCACGGAGCTTACGTCCAAGAAACAACCTCGACGGGTAGTCTGGACGGAGGCTTGCCAGCAGGCCTTTGTGAAACTGAAGCAAGCCATGTGCGAGGCCCCAGTCTTAAGGGCCCCAGATTTTTCCAAGGAGTTCATTGTCCAGACGGATGCATCGGAACATGGCATTGGGGCAGTGTTATCGCAACTCAATGAAGAGGGTCTGGATCAACCCGTGGTCTTCCTATCCCGGAGACTACTTCCCAGGGAACAGAAGTGGAGTGCAATAGAGCGTGAAGCCTTTGCAGTGGTATGGGCTCTGAAGAAGTTGCGGCCATACCTGTTTGGCTCGCACTTCCTAGTTCAGACCGACCACAGACCCCTTCGTTGGCTGATGCAGATGAAGGGGGAGAATCCCAAGTTGTTGAGGTGGTCTATCTCCCTACAGGGAATGGACTTTCAGGTGGAACATCGGCCTGGAGTGGACCACGCCAATGCAGACGGTCTCTCAAGGTATTTCCGCCTTAGTGATGAGAACTCCCAAGGGGTTGGGTAGCTCTCCCCACTTTCAGCTGGGGGGGACGCGTGTTAGACCTGTCAGCCCTTTGGGTGGGACCTCCTCATCATTATTTATTTTGTCCCACTTTTGCCTCAAACCCTATTATAATTTTTCCTTTTTGGGAACCACCAGACTTTTTAGTGTTGATGCAGGGTCAGGGAGCCATTTTCCCTACCCCTGGAACTTCTGTCTGAGGGCCTGAGACACAAAATGGTGGCCACCCATTGTCACCTGAGAAATAGCCAGAACACACTAGAGGTTTCTAGAACCTTCTGCAACATTCTAGAACCCTGGGACAGAGGGAGGCAGTTTAGAATGTTGGGAGGCCATCTCAGGAAGGCAGTTGGTAGTTGGCAGTTGGCACCTGACTGGAGAGGAGAGAGGACAGAGATTCAGAAGGAGGAAGGAGTGAGGCAGCAGGGGTGGAAACCAGTGCTTGGAGTGGGGTCCAGAAACCCACCCTTGATGCTAGTCCCTATTGACCAAGCCCAGCCTAGAGCCCTGTGTGGGACCAAGACCAGAAAAACCAACTTAAGGACCTGAACATTTGGAGCAGGCCTTACAAAGGAAGAACAGCAAGTTCCTGACCTGTACAGCAGTGTCCTCCTGGAGTCCTGACGTCGAGAAACCTGGAGACCTGGAGCCCGAGGTGGAGAAGCGGCGCTGACAGAAAGCAGACGTCGTACCCGGAGCCGCCAGAGGTCGAGAGAGGGCGCCGACGGAGGTCGTGGAGAGTCACCGGAGGTCGAGTAGGAAGTCACCTGAGGTCGAGGTGAGGCGTCGATGGGGGAGTGAAGTCCGCCCTCCGGAGTCGCCAGAAACCAAGGTGAAGCGCGCAGGAGGTCGGGAGTGGAGATCGCACTCCGGAGTCGCCGGAACCCGAGGTGGAGCCGACGGAGGTCGGGAGTGGAGGTCGCACTCCGGAGACACCCGGAAGCGGGGAGACCGTGACCCTGTGACGCCGGAACACGACATCGAGCCAAGGCCGCCCAGCGACATCGATCCGGAGCCGCCTCACGGCATCGACACGGCGTCAGGTAAAGCAGATCGACGCGACATCGAACCGAGGCCGCCCAGCGACATCGAACCGGAACCGCCAGACGGCATCGACACGGCGTCAAGTGGAACAGATCGACGCGACATCGAACCGGAACCGTCTCACGGCGTCGACTCGGCGCCAGCGGAGCCGATATTCGCAGAACGGACAGTAAGTGGTAGAAAGGGCATCTGAGGCCCTGTGGAGCCCTAAAAGACCATTCTAGGGGCTAGAGGGGTGTTAGGACCAGCCTGGGAGTGCTAGGGGGTGAACTGAGACTGGTGCAGGGACCTGTGTGAGGGACTGTGTAGTTGGGAGAGCCAGAACCTTAGGTTACCCTCATTCTACCTCAGCTTAGGCCCCAGCCTTGACCACTCTAGGTGGGACATCCCCAGGCCACCCCAGTGACCACAAGCTGTACTTGGGCATAGTAAAACCAAACTACCTCATAAATGTGATCTGATTTGCAATTGTTATTGATTGCTTATATTATTTATTGAAGGCGTTTTATTTATTGTCTGACTGTATTTATTCCTGCATTGTATTTATTGTCTGACAGTATTTATTTGCCCTCTGTATTTATTGCACCCTTATTTATTCCTTGCTTATTTATGACCTGATCCTATTTATTGAAACCCCACTGTGGTATTATTTATTTGACCTGCTATTTTCAGGAAAAGTCTTATGGTATTGTATGTATGTTTTGAAACCTGCAACTAAGAGAAAATAAGATAAAGACAAACTACTTTCTTTCATAATTTTTACGGTGTAGTGTCGTTTTTGGCATGGATGAACGCATGGTTATTGTGAGGGTGTGACGTACGCTTAACACGGTGCCTGTCTTCCTTACCGCTCGAGCCAAGCTACCACTGTGCTGGGAACCTGGTGACTGCTAACCCGGTTGCCCGGTTTCCAACAGCCACTATAACACACCTTATAACAGCAATTTAATAAAAAAAAGGAGGTGGAATATAAATCATCATTTAATTGGGCACTCAAAGTGCAGGTAAAGTAAATAGTGGATAATTAAAGTTGTTAATAGTTGAGTAGAATAAGAAAACACTGTGAAACGACTTTGCCACTGATGAAAAAATAACGTTAGTATGTGTTTGTGCAGAATGTGCACTTGACGTAAAGGAAGCCAAAAGGGTACAGTGTGCTGACCAGTTCACCCCATGCTGTGTGCTCTGGTGGGCAGAATCAAAATGTAAATAACAATTTAACTGACCAATAGATAAAGCCCAGGGACCAAAAGCTCCTCTATGTATGTATATTAAGTAGGATTACTTTGTAAAAACAATTTTCTGATGAGACAAAGTTGTCACAAAGGTACACCTAAAAAATAGTCCTAGCATGTCAGTAATGGAAGGATTCAAGTCAGCCAATTAGAAACATGTAAAGAAGATATGATACAGGGGTGGAAAAAACACAAGAACAGGAAGGGAAACCATTGAATAAGGAGCAGAGAACTGAGATAGAAAAGAAATGCATCCAATCATTAGCAAGGGGTCAATGTTCTATCGGTTTTAGGTTGTTGCAAGTCCGAATTTACTAGGAAGGACATCCAAGAGCTGCCAAGGATAATTCTTTGCATAGCGCGTTTTCATTTGGCAGGGAGGTGAGGGGTTTGATAGATTAATCTGTGAGGTGTTATTGTTTTTCTACACAGTCATAATACACTTAGAGCCTTTTCCAGGGTTTGGCAGGTAGGTACTCCATCAAAATGTGGAAGATATCCCAGCTGCCATACTACAAGTGCAATAGGCTATAATAAACTTGTAATATGGCATACAGAATACACGCCACAATTGTGATGGACTATTCTGTCTGCCAAACTCTAAATATGGTCCCTAGCTCCAAATGGTGTGGCGCAGCAGCCAGGGTGCCTGACTCCAGACCACAGGATTCACGGTTCACAGGATTCACGGTTCAATCCCCGGCTCAGACGGCAGGTTAGCCCAGCACTATGTGACTCTGGGCAATAGCTTGCTGAGCCGCGACACCTCTCTGGAGATAGCTGTGTGCTTTACAAATGCTGGTGTTCCATTTACAAATGCTGGAATTTCAAATGGCTTCTGATTTGTTTGTTCTTCAACTGTCACTCTGGTTACGAATAAACATTCGAGGGTCACAAGGAGATATAGCCTAATTTTTAAACGCATCCTTTCCTCTAGTTATCTGCTTTTATTCAGTGGATACCTCTTGTAATGTGGGGCAGAGGAAACGGACTTTAGGAACTCCGCAACCATGGAGGCGTGGACAGGGCGGGGTCAGCGAGGGATCAAGGGGGCATGCCCGGGAAATGGGCAAAGCAGAGTAGGCTAGTAACAGAGAAGGTTTTAGGAATAAAAAGGCAAACGTGAATCTGACCCCATGTCTGAGTTTATGTAAGTAGGACACTACAACTGGCGACGAGGGTAGTCACGGTCCACGTCGAGTGTGCCCTGTTGTCTGCAGCCGTCGGGAGGAGCTGCGCGAGCGTGAGGAGCGCTCTAGTCGGGTGGATTCACGTGGCGCGAGTCAGGAGCCTACCCCGATCGTGTCTGATCGAGCGGGCTGCGACACGGGTGCTCACCCCGGTCGCTTGTGGAGGACTGACCTCTGAAGTGGTGAAGGTGTGCCCGCAGCCGAAGTGGAGGAAAGTGTGGGGTCGTCTGAGGACCCCGGTGGTAGCGTGGAGGTCCCACGTTCTGTGGATGCGACGACGATCTGGGAGCCCACCCCAGTCGCGTGCTGCCTGTGCCTGAACACTTCTGGTGAGTGCCTTATGTCGTACTGACATGTCTGAGGAAGATCGTATCGCCTGAGATGCTGCGGCTGATGTGTGCAGATTGAGTATCGAGGGGCGTGTGAGAGCGAGGCGGCCATCTTTCGGTCAGGCGCCTGCACCAATCCCCTGCGAGGAACCCCCAGCGGCCATTTTGAAGTCAGACAAAGGCTGGAATTTGGCAACAAGCATTGATCCATGCAACTGCAAACACTGAAAGCCATCAAGCACTGGCAAATGTAACAAGTCAAACGTGAAAGTCATCAAGCATTGGTAAATGTAACTTAATGATGTAAGATTAATCAAGCCTTGGCAAACTCAACGGGAAAGGCGTTCCAGTTCATTAAGCACTGGTACATGGAACCGTATGGCCTGTAAGTCTTCACGCACTGAAAATAGAAAGGACACAGCCTCAGAGCCAGCGAAGAGTGGCCAACGCGACTGATTACCTGAGTGGCACTCGCGCACTGACACGGTTAACGGACAGTGAGTGAAATCTCGCTGGCAGCGTACTAATCTCGACTAACGGCCTGGGTCCTCACCATGTCTACTTCACCGGTTCGCCCATCAGGGTCAACGTCGGCCAATGCTGGACAGATGGGGATGCTCGGAGTGTTATTTCTGCGTCCACCCGAACCGCTGGTCCTTGAAACAGGCGGAGGCATGGATCTCCGGTGGAAGGAATGGCTCGAGGACTTTGAAGACTTTATGAAAGGGTCGCAGGTGACGGATGCTGGTCAACAGCTAATAGCATTACGCAACCTAATAGGCAAAGACGTCGGGCAAATCATAAAGGAATTACCCACAGCCGATGCGGCGTCTTACACGGATGTGTGTGTAGCACTCAACAGGAAATTTTTGCACAAGAAAAACATTCACTTTGAGAGATACACGTTCAATCTAGCGGCCCAAGAAAAAGATTAGCCCATGTGCACCTTCATCACTCGCCTTAGACGTCTGGCACGCTATTGCGAATTTGATTCTTTCTCGACTGAGGATGCCCTTCGTCTGAGGGTCATTGAAGGGTGTCAGTCCGAATCGTTGAGACGGAAACTGCCGAAGAAGAGTTATTCGCTGGACGAAATCAAAGAGATGACGCGAGTGCATGATCAAGCCAAAGAGCATGCAAAAAAAATGGAAGCTGGGAGAAGTGAGAAGCGTGAGCAAGCCTTCAGACTTCAATCGCACAACGGACGCAGACACTCTCCAGTGAAATCAAGGTCTTCTAGGGCCAAGAGGCAACAACAGCCAGTGCACCGGCGACATCGTAGCTCCAGCCGAAACAATAGACGAAGAGAACAGCATCTCAAGTGCTATCGGTGTGGATATGACTATCCCCACATGGATGGATGCCCCGCCATGGGTCAGGAGTGCTGGAAGTGCGGCGGAGAGAATTATTTCGAAAACGTCTGCGGAAATCACAGGAGAAGTAAGCAGAGGGATCAGGAAGGTCATCTCGATCCACAAGCACGCGTCATCAGGCCAAAGCAGTACGTGATCGCTGAGATTCATCAACAGGTTCCTCTCGCTCTAGCTGTCAATCTCGCAAAAGCTATAGATCTCGACACACGTCATCTCAAGACTCAAGGTCAGTGTCTCCCATCTCGCAGGACAGGGATGAGTATGTATGCATGGTTGCTGATCCTGACCGACTAAAAAAATATCCCCGGCTCAGCATCCAAGTTGGAAAGCACTGGACAAAGTTTGTCATGGACAGCGGAGCCTCATTAAACTACATGCCAGTGGCAGAATACCAGCGAATCAAGCCGCTTCCGCGACTGAGCCCTGCTCATGTGAAAGTATACACGTGGATGTCGAGAAAGCCACTCCCATGTCTGGGGAAGTTCTCAACGCAGCTCACCTACAAAGATCGGACCATTCCTGCGTGCATCCATGTCATTGAAGGGCCGGAAGTCGACTGCCTCCTGAGTCTTCCGACTGCTGAACGGCTACGCCTTGTGGACATCCTGTACCGTGTTGATGATGAACTTGACGTGACGTGGAAATTTCCTAAGCTGTTCACTGGTCTGGGGAAGATGGCTCACTGCCAAATTCGACTACACATCAATGAACAAGTAGCTCTTATAGCTCAACACCATCGACGGGTTCCTTTTCATCTTCAACACGCAGTCAAACAGGAGTTACAAGATCTGCTTGCTCCAGACATCATTGAAAGGACGGATGGACCTACACCCTGGGTCTCTCCCGTAGTCGTAGTACCGAAGAGAGGAGAACCTGACAAGGTCAGGCTGTGTGTTGACATGAGGGCACCTAACACGGCCATCGAGCGAGAGAGGCACCCAGGGCCACATATCAGTGACATGATTGCGTCACTTAATGGAGCTAGGATATTTTCCAAACTGGATCTCAATAAAGGGTACCATCAACTGGAATTACATGAGAGGTCGCGATACATAACAACTTTTTCCACCCACGTTGGCCTCTTCCGTTACTAACGACTTAGCTTTGGCGTGTCCTCTGCGGCTGAAATTTTCCAAGAAGCCATCAGGAAGAAGATTTGTCACATTCCTAATGCCCTCAACTATAGTGACGATATCCTGGTATATGGATCCTCCACACAGGAACATGACACTGCTTTGGAACGAGTCTGCCATGCACTGTTGGAAGCCAATCTCACCTTAAACAAAGCCAAGTGTGAGTTCCATAAGTCCACGCTGAAGTTCTTTGGCCATATCTTCTCCCAAGCGGGAATGAGACCAGATCCAGATAAAGTGGCGGCGCTGAATGACACCCCCAGCCCCCGAGATGTAGTGGATGTTCGCTCCTTCTTAGGGATGGCCAGCTACTGTGCTCGATATATCCAATACTATGCGACTATCAGCTATCCCCTGAGACAACTCACAAAACAAGGTCACCCATTCAAGTGGTCAGCTGGGTGTGAACAAGCTTTCAATGAAATCAAGGCAGCTGTGGAATCAGCTGACAACATGGCGTACTTTGATCAAAAAAGAAAAACGGAGATTACGGTAGATGCCAGTCCTGTGGGGCTAGGAGCAATTCTTGCCCAATATGACTCGGAAGATGATCAAAGGCACATAATTGCCTACGCAAGCAGGAGTCTGACGGAGGCAGAGAAAGCATTCTCGCAGCCCGAAAAGGAAAGCTTGGCTGTTGTCTGGGCTTGTGAGCATTTTCATATCTTCGTATATGGAAAACGCTTTACACTAATTACTGATCATCAGGCCCTTATCACCATCTTTGGCAATCCTCGGGCCAAAATGCCACCGAGAATAGAACGCTGGGGCCTTCGCCTCCAAGAATACACATACACGATTGTACACAAGCCTGGGAGGGCTGAAAACCCTGCTGACTATATGTCAAGGCACCCCAAAGAAACAACAAAGTGCAGGTCGTCTGTGGCTGAAGAATACATATGTTTTGTGGTGGACCAGGCCCGACCTCCCGTGGTCCCGTTAGAAGCCATCATAGATGCCACTCTTGAAGATGCTACCCTGCGAGAAGTAAAGCGACGCACGCAAAACAATGAGTGGAGACACCTAGATGCTGACACCCCAGATAGTGCTGTTGACAGACATGAACTTGCAGCATTCAAGCATGTAAAGGAGGAACTATCAGTGGCCACAAATGGACTACTTGTAAGAGACAATAGAATAGTCATCCCAAAACATCTACGCCAGGGCGTCATCAATCTGGCTCATGAAGGCCACCGAGGCATTGTGGCCACCAAGAGAGCCCTGAGGGAAAGAGTATGGTTTCCGGTCCTCGACCAAATGGTAGAGACTACACTGAAAGACTGTCCTCAATGCCAACTGGTTAGTCGACCTGATCCTCCTGCACCGCTACAAATGTCCCGATTACCGGAGGGTGTGTGGCAGCAAATTGCTGTAGACTTCTTTGGGCCATTTAAGTCCGGACAGTACATCCTGGCCATCATGGACGAATACTCACGATTCCCAATTGCACAACTCATCACATCAACCAGAGATTCAAGCACAATATCGGTGCTGGATGAAGTGTTTGCTGCATGGGGCATCCCCAAAATAGTGAAGACAGACAATGGGCCCCCGTTCAACAGTCAGGACTTTGCCGATTTTGCCAATCACTTAAACTTCAAGCATCGCAAGATTACACCTCCGTGGCCGCAAGGTAACGGAATGATCGAGAGATTTATGTCCACCCTAAAGAAAGCAATCCAACAAGCAGAAGTGGCATGACAAGACATTCAGAAAGTTCTAAATGAAGTTCTGCGGGCGTACCGGAACACCCCTCACTCCACAGCTGGCAAGTGTTCCGCAACTCTAATGCTAGGCCGGTCCGTGCGCACACGAATACCTATGGTTGATTGGACCGACAAATCAGTGTGTCGTGAGTCTGACTCTGATGACATATCCCACACGGATCGACTCCGGAAAGAGAAAATGAAGACATATGCGGATCATCGCTGAAGAGCTGTCCCTTCTGGGATTCAGAAAGATGACTGGGTGTTAGTGAAACAAGAACAGCAGAAGAAGTCTGATTGTCGCTTTAACGAAACCCCACTAGTTGTCACCAAACAAAAGGGAACCATGATCACAGCGGAATCGGATGAAAAAAGAATAACCAGGAATGTGGCGCATTTTCAGAAGTGCAGCCCCAAAGTCAAGGAGTTCCTCGACGTATCGATGAGTTGAGAAACCAGACCAAGTGCAACAGAGATTGGCGCTCGGTCACCGAGAGTGGCTCCTAGTGGAGGAGAACCGGACTGTCCCGAAGTCAATGTTCGTTCCCACCGGAACATCAAGAGACCGATTCGCCTGATCGAAGAAATGTAACTATGTGACATTTTTGGGGCATCTAAAAGTAAAATGAAGAGTGGACTGACTGATTTTGTTAAGAAGGGGGGAGATGTAATGTGGCGCAGAGGAAACAGACTTTAGGACCTCCGCAACCATGGAGGCGTGGACAGGGCGGGATCAGGGAGGGATCAAGGGGCCATGCCCGGGAAACGGGCAGAGCAGAGTAGGCTAGTAACAGAGAAGGTTGTATGAATAAAAAGGCTAATGTGAATCTGACCTCGTGTCCGAGTTTATGTAAGTAGGACACTACACCTCTGTGGGTGACATGGGCGTAAGGGGAACAGAGTGGGTCAGAATTTGTGTTGACACAATGTTTTTTTTTAATCTCACTGACCAAGGCACTTATCCTTCCCTCTGTATTCATAAATACCCACATGATTTAGACCATATGGCACCATGGGGATGCACATGAAATGGGCCAAGAAGATATCTGGCACTGAAAGGTAGTGGTAGCTGGCCACTCTCGCGACAGCTGCAGATAACCAGTAAACAGAGACTGTGAAGAAGCTGCCCCATTCAGGCACATGCACTGGAGTCAAGCTATCCTGGCTGATGACGGCTGATAGCCAGAAACCGGTCCTAGGATGCTTGATTCCGGTCCAGGGAAGACATGGCTTGGCAGTTCGGGCTGGACTGTTCCCATGAGGCACAGGGTCAAGACTGATTTGCATATGGCCATGTCTGAACTGGGGTGGCGTAGTGGGCAAAAGAACGATGGATTTAACCCAGATCTCTTGACTGGGGGAGAATGTCTGCATTGTCAGCATTCCGTCCATCATTTGTTTGTTGTAACACCATTCAGGCACATGGCAGTGGTGCATCCGGCTTCTGTTTGAACATGGTCAAATCCCCACCTTCTAAAAAGCATTGAAGATACTCAAACCACAATCACAGCCTTCGTTATATACAGGCAGTTTAAGATTGGGTCTACCACGCAGCTTCTTCTTCACAACTAATTCCTTTTTTGAGTAACAGCCTCAGTTAGGGAAAGCCAGAAGTTGCAGCTGTTTTGCTCCTTCGCATCCCAAGCACTGTCCTTGGTATCCATATTCTCAAGGGTCATAAAGGCAATCACAGGAAAAGAGTGTGAAAGGACTGCGAGAGCTCTTTATTTTCCTGTGATTCCCCTCAATGGCATTATTCAATGCGCTTAGCAGCCAATAACGAGCTGTAGAAGGGATGAGTATCAGAAAAGGAGTCAATACTGTGATGTCATCAGTGGCTAAAGGGCGTATGATATAACTTATCCAACCAAGGCCTTTTGACCTAGCTTCCTGGGAACAGATTTCTACTTCTTGATTCGATTGCCTCCATTCGTTATTTAAAACAATGTCTGACTGACTTCAGCATGCTAAGTGGAAAGCCAAAGAGCCTCATTTGCAAGCCCCTTGTGCCTCCAGTACATCACTTTTTTTTTATGCACCGGCAGCTTAAAGGGCTTGCCTATATATACAAGGCCACGTAAAGTCACCCTGCGTGACTTTTCATGGCCTTGTAATTATGGACCCCTTTCACGCATTACTCTGTGTGAAAGGGGCATTCCATGGGTGTTGCTGTGGGTATTCCCACACAACATCCATGAAACCTTACACATTCCTAGATTTACAATGTTTTATAAATCTGGGAATTCATTGGAATACTAAGCCTCCCCCGGGGAGGCATAGGAGTGGTGAACAAGAAGAAATACTTTTATTGCTCCATGTTTTTTCCTCTTTATATGTGTGATGCATGCCTGTCACACAGGATTGCCTGGCACCCCACTGCTGATGACTTGCGTCGTCAGCTGTCAGACAGGCAAAAATAAAATGATAATAAAATGCTTTGCCACTGGGGCGACGCTCCTCTGCCATTACGGAGGAGCCACCCCTGGGTACAAGTATGTTTCTGGTTCGATGCCACCTATCAGGATTTAGGAATATATTCATATGTACCCAGAACGAGAAAACCTAGGACTAAATCATGATTGAGTGTCTGGTGCAGCATAGAGCAGAGCACTTGTTTTATATACCTTCAGCGTGTAAAGTGAATTCATTTTACTCAATAGTTATCCGGGTTAGTGCTTTTAATTAGACAGCACAGCTCAGAAATAGAAAGAGGCAAACTTTGCTCACCTTGTCTGAGGGTTGTAGGATTGATAATCAAAGAAAACAATATTAAACACCACAAATATCGACAAAGAATATTGACTACTTTAATATTGAGACCCTGTACTTACACAAAAATAACAATAATATAGACTGCAAAAATATTGCCTTCAAAAATATCTAAACTATCAAACTATCATGAACAGAAGTACAGAAATAATAAATAACGCAACCAGAATAATACATAATAAACATAACTAAGGGTACTAGAACCATACATTAGACATGTACTCGATGTATCTTTTACCACCAAGACAGTACCTAGGGAGTGGAAAAAGGCGGTGGTTCTGCCCCTCAGGAAGAAACCTACCATCAGTTTTGAGAAACTTGACAATCTCCGCCCAATTTCACTCCTGCCCTACCTAGCCAAGGTGGCCGAAAAAACGGTCAATAAACAACTAATGGACTTCGTGGAAAAGGCTGCCTTATTGCACGACACCCAATTCGGATTCCGCCCCCGCCACTCTACAGAGTCCGCACTGCTTACTGCCGTTGAGACCCTACGTCAGGGGGTAGATGAGGGACACACCATGGCCCTCATCCTATTGGACCTGAGTGCAGCGTTCGACACTGTGGCGCACGACAACTTGCTACAGTGTCTGAACAACGGAGGTATATCCGAAGCTGCACTCCAATGGTTACAATCCTTCCTGACAGGGAGAAGCTTCCAGGTTCGCCAGGGCGACCACTACTCGAGAAACATAGGTTTGGGTCAGGGCGTCCCCCAGGGTTCGTCCCTGAGCCCAACCTTGTTTAATCTCTATGTCTCTCCAGTGGCTTCAATTGCCGTGAGTCACGGATTGAGCATCGTGTCATACGCCGATGACACGCAGCTGGCTATCTCCCTATCGCGTGCACCCGGTCTTGCGATGGACAGTTTCAGGAACTGCATGCAAGAACTTGCAGCCTGGATGTCCACCAACTGCCTTAAGTTAAACGGCAACAAGACCGAGGTGCTCGTTGTGGGGGGGAACCCATCTGTTTGGTCATCGGCGTGGTGGCCTCCATGTCTGGATGAAGCTCCCATACCCCGCCAGGGAGTAAAAAACCTAGGCGTATGGCTCGACGATGACCTATCTTTTGGACCCCAAATAGACCGAGTTGCAGGCGTCTGTTTTGGTGTCCTAAAAACCATAAGGAAGGTCCTTGACCTCCTTCCTATGTCAGCACGGAAAACACTGGTACATGCCCTTGTGACATCACGCCTAGACTACGGCAACCTACTTTACCTGGGTACCACCTGCAAAGCCATGAATCGCCTTCAGGTAATACAGAACGCGGCAGCCCGTCTCATCCTAAAAATCCCTAAACGATCAGACACCAAAGCCGCTCTCAAAACCCTCCACTGGTTGCCAGTAAAAAGCAGAGTGGAATTCAAAGCCCTCTGTACATGCCACCGCATCCTGGCTAAGAAATCTCCTATTCCACTCCAGAACTTAGTGACAAGGTATACACCTGCGCGCGAGCTGCGCTCCTCATATGAGGGCCTACTTAAGGTTCCTAGGGTCAAAAGAGCCCGTATGGGCGGACGCTCCTTCCGCTATCTGGCAGCGAAAAGCTGGAATTCCCTCCCTCTCCATCTCCGTCTGGATCCATCCGAATCCAGCTTCCGCAAGAACCTAAAAACACACCTGTTCTCCAGATAACGGATCACTGGTCTCCACCTCGCTCAGAGTTCTTCAGTTGCAGCGCGGGGACACGCTTTGGCGTAACCAAGCGCTTTTATAAGCTACCCTTAATAATAATAATAAATAACTAATATTTTGAAAACTAAAAAAATGGATAACCAAAATATTGTTATTCTAACATGATGAATTTAAACTAACCATATAAGCAAATGTAAATAAATCAAATAATTACAAACTGTTTGCACTATACTAAAAAAAAAATCTATCTATCTATCTATCTATCTATCTATCTATCTATCTATCTATCTATCTATCTATCTATCTATCTATCTATCTATCTATCTATCTATCTATCTATGTATCTATCTATCTATGTATCCATCTATCCATCCATCTATTCATATATTATCTACTGGCGGTCGCCAGTAGATAGTTATAGTTAGGACCGAGTTTCCATAGGAAATCTGAAAATTCTATTTTGAATAACTTTGGCGCTGGTTGATGAATCCTCGCGAAATTTTCAAAACTAATGGGGCGCTCTGCTCAGCTCCTACCCTGAAAGTCTCGGGGTGATTCGTCAAGCGGGGGCTGAGAAAAAAGGGGGGTCCCAAAACGCGTTTTCCCCATGCATTTTCCCATAGGACCTTTCGTCGAAGGTACAGCCCGAACGGCTGAACAGAATTACTCGAAATTTGGCAAAAGGTAGTCCTCAGGTCAGGCATGTGCCTTTTGCATATATGGTGTCAATCTGTTCAGTAGTTCCTGAGAAAATTGCAGTTAAAAGCACATAAATATCTATAAGCGCGCACGGTGCGCGCACCATAACGTGCGCAAGTGTAATTCTGATTGGTGGTAACATGTCAGTCAACATTCGAATCGGTCGAAATCAGGAAGTGTCGGCCGCCATTTTGTGTGTTTTGTGTGTGACAGTGAAAAAGAAAGGTGGAGAAACATGAAAAGGGGGCAGGGTAGAGAGTTTCTGACCCCCTAGCCTTTGTCAGGGGGTCCCTGAAGGACCCCGAAGGGTGAAAAAAACATATTTTTTTTCAATAAATCGCGGGTTGCGCGCACGGTGCGCGCACGGTGAAACACCTTAAAAAAAAAAAAAACATTTTAAACGAGCCATTCCATATTACAGGATAGAGTCAATCTATAACTATATACATAGGTAGCTTATTGTATAATAAATATATAAAAAATATAATAAAACATACATAACTTAGCATTTAAAAAACCTTACAAATTCACTTAAAAAACCATAGGTTTCACACACGTTATAGTTAGGAATTAGCATTTAAAAAACCTTGCAAATTCACTTAAAAAACCATAGGTTTCACACATGTTATAGTTAGCTGGACATTTCACTCGTAAAAAATCATTGAAATTCCCCCGTTATAGTTAGTTCAGATAACTATAACTCGTGCGACCTCCAATCTATCACAAGGATGATGTCATCATTGATGTCATGAATGATGTCACTGACCATGTCATGAGTGATGTAATATGTGACGTCATCAGCAGTGGATTGCGATCGCAAGAGTTATAGTTATCTGAACTAACTATAACGGTGGAATTTCAATGGTTTTTTACGAGTGAAATGTCCAGCTAACTATAACATGTGTGAAACCTATGGTTTTTTAAGTGAATATATATATATTCACAGAAGAAACCATAGGTTTCAGGGGTGTTATAGTTAGCTGGATATTTCACTCGTACAAAACCATAGAAATTCCTCCGTTATAGTTAGTTCTGCTAACTATAACTCGCGCGCCCGCAATGCACTGCCGATGATGTAACATATTACATCATTCATGACATGGTCAGTGACATCACTCATGACATCACTGATGACATCTCAAATGACATCACTGATGACATCACTGATGACATCATCCAGTGAATGTGGTTTAGTTTGAAATTTAAATATGTATTATATATATACCAATCTGTATTGAAGATTGAGTGGATATATAACTGTCTGGATGGAGGTTTTAGTAGCTGTCTGACTGTCTGTTTAAGTGAGTCATTAAAAGTGTCTCACTTAATACATGGATTAGTAACTAAACTATGTGAATGTGTGCATCACTGTTGTTGTATAACATGCTGCATCAGTTGGTCACTAACTACATGAGTGTGTATATTAGTTATTGATTAGTTGGGTGAGTATTTGTATGGGACACTGAGTTTGTGTGTGGTTGGATGGGGTGTGTGTAACTCTATGCATAGATGTGTGAATGGTTGATTGACTAGGTGTATAGGTCTAAGAGTACATTTGGAAACAGTTGTTTGGGTGACTGAGTGTATTTATTTGTTTGTTGGTGAGCGAATATATGTTTTAGTTGTACATCTTCAACAAAGCAAAAAAATAAAAGGCATTGTATGTGAGTGTGGGTGTATATAAATAAGTATCTATAAGAGTCAGTGATTGTGAGAGTAACTATATGAATGAGTGTATAATTGTAATGGTGATTTTTTTAACATATTAACTATGAGTTACTATGTGTTTGAGTAAATGAGGTGTTGTGTGTATAATTGTGTAAGTGAGTAAATGTAAGTGTGATTAATTGTTTTCATGAGTGAGTAGGATGACTGCATAACCGACTACGATGACTGCTGATGTGTCAATGTCTATATATGTGTATAAGTGCATTTGACTGCATGTATAAGTGATTCTGTTGTTGAATGGGTAGTTGTGTGTGTAGACTTAGGAATCAGTGAGTGGGTACGTAGTAACTGGTATTGGTGTGTCAAAGGTTTCAAATATGGTACTCTGTATTTTCAGCAGCGATAGCGCCCTAATTGGCTTTGGGACTTTCCTCCCAACCTGTTTTGCTTGGTGCCTCTGTCCTGGTGCTTATCCCTCCCGCCGACGCGTTGGTGTCCTCAGCGGCCGCAGCGAGGAGGGAGACAACTACATCACCCAGGTTCCCCGGCGCACCCTCACCGGAAGCAGCCTCAACTCGTTCCGTGCCTGGTGGCGCTTGATAAACGGATCCTTTCCCGGCGGAGCGGGTGTCAGCAGCCATAGCGCCCTAATTGGCCTTGGGACTTTCCTCCCAACCTGTTTTGCTTGGTGCCTCTGTCCTGGTGCTTCTCCCTCCCGCCGCCGCGTTGGTGTCCTCAGCGGCCGCAGCGAGGAGGGAGACAACTACATCACCCAGGTTCCCCGGCGCACCCTCACCGGAAGCAGCCTCAACTCGTTTCGCGCCTGGTGGCGCTTGATAAACGGATCCTTTCCCGGCGGAGCGGGTGTCAGCAGCGATAGCGCCCTAATTAGCTTTGGGACTTTCCTCCCAACCTGTTTTGCTTGGTGCCTCTGTCCTGGTGCTTCTCCCTCCCGCCGCCGCGTTGGTGTCCTCAGCGGCCGCAGCGAGGAGGGAGATTCTTTCATTCCGGTCACCCCCTTTGGTTAATGATATTCTCGAGAGATGTTTTTCCAGCCAACTCCTCGCAGATCATGTAAACATTGTCCCTCTCGCTTACTTTTATTCATCCCCATGGCAGGAAAGGATGCGAGGCTTTCGTCCTTTACTTCCCACCTGGGGGCATTTTGAGGGAGGGAGATTTGCTGTTCCAACTTCTAATCGATTTGACATTCTTAGTGGATTAGATAATAATGATTGACAGCAAACTAATCTCCCATCTAGTACTTTGACTCCTGCAATGGTTGACACGTTGCCTTCTGACCCATTGGTTGTTATTAATGGTGAAACAAGAGTAGTTAGTTCGCGATCTGGAACTAATGGTTTTATGGGTGGGGATGCGATGGTGGCTGAGAGTATTGAGGACATGAGTGAGAGCGGTTCATCAGCCTCAACTCGTTCCATGCCTGGTGGCGCTTGATAAACGGATCCTTTCCCGGCGGAGCGGGTGTCAGCAGCCATAGCGCCCTAATTGGCCTTGGGACTTTCCTCCAAACCTGTTTTGCTTGGTGCCTCTGTCCTGGTGCTTCTCCCTCCCGCCGCCGCGTTGGTGTCCTCAGCGGCCGCAGCGAGGAGGGAGACAACTACATCACCCAGGTTCCCCGGCGCACCCTCACCGGAAGCAGCCTCAACTCGTTCCGCGCCTGGTGGCGCTTGATAAACGGATCCTTTCCCGGCGGAGCGGGTGTCAGCAGCGATAGCGCCCTAATTGGCTTTGGGACTTTCCTCCCAACCTGTTTTGCTTGGTGCCTCTGTCCTGGTGCTTCTCCCTCCCGCCGCCGCGTTGGTGTCCTCAGCGGCCGCAGCGAGGAGGGAGACAACTACATCACCCAGGTTCCCCGGCGCACCCTCACCGGAAGCAGCCTCAACTCGTTCCGTGCCTGGTGGCGCTTGATAAACGGATCCTTTCCCGGCGGAGCGGGTGTCAGCAGCGATAGCGCCCTAATTAGCTTTGGGACTTTCCTCCCAACCTGTTTTGCTTGGTGCCTCTGTCCTGGTGCTTCTCCCTCCCGCCGCCGCGTTGGTGTCCTCAGCGGCCGCAGCGAGGAGGGAGACAACTACATCACCCAGGTTCCACAGCGCACCCTCACCGGAAGCAGCCTCAACTCGTTCCGCGCCTGGTGGCGCTTGATAAACGGATCCTTTACCGGCGGAGCGGGTGTCAGCAGCGATAGCACCCTAATTGGCTTTGGGACTTTCCTCCCAACCTGTTTTGCTTGGTGCCTCTGTCCTGGTGCTTCTCCCTCCCGCCGCCGCGTTGGTGTCCTCAGCGGCCGCAGCGAGGAGGGAGACAACTACATCACCCAGGTTCCCCGGCGCACCCTCACCGGAAGCAGCCTCAACTCGTTCCGCGCCTGGTGGTGCTTGATAAACGGATCCTTTCCCCGCGTCACGGGACCGCGCGCGGGCACCGCCGGGCTAAGCCCGGGCAAAGGGCGGGCCGTCTGTGGCCGTCCGGGGCAGGCCGTGGCAGGGCAGGGCCATAATTTTTGGTCGAACTACCGAATCATTGTGATTAATCTCACGTAGTAAGTGACTGCTAGGGCTTAGTCCTTCCTGTTTCTATTGCTGGTTTTCCTTTGTTAACGAACGTACCGTTGTCCTAAGATATGGGTAAGCACAGGTCTGCACCTGTACATAATGCCTCGCAACCCAAAGCTACTGTCAATACTCCTCTTCCTAGCTTGACAGCTATCGATCGTATGTTACAAAAAACTATCGGGGTGGTTTCCTCAGCCATCAAAAGTACTGAGAGGCGTCTCTCTTTCCCCGTAGGTATGCTTCCCCCTCTCTCTGACAATAATGTATTGAGTTTTACATCTAACTTACAGGAGTCGCTAATAGTTCCATCCATTACTGGCCTCCCTGAAGTTCGATCTTCACAAATACCTGAGGATAATTTAAATTCCCTTCCGCTGGTACAATTAGATCATATACCTACGGAACCTAGGTTATCTTTGTCCCCTGTTATTTTCCCTAGTGACCAACTCTCTGAACATTCTTTACATGAGAGCCCTATAGTTGAAGTGGGAGTAGCATTACCTTCAAGTCCAATTGTAATTACAGGAACTGAACAGAACATTATTAATGACTCACCACGTATGACAACTAGAGGGCAAAAGGCGAAGCGGAAGCAAAACCATTGCACTAAGGAAGGGACACTTCTGACAAACGCTAAGGGAAAGGGATCCCATAAACCACGTAAAACCACTGGTAAACCTATTGAAAAAGGGAAAAAGGCCATTAATAATACATTAGCTACCCCCCCTAATACTAGTATAAGTGACCCGCTAATGGGGGAGAGTTTCTGGGGGAAAATGGAGAAATTGTTAATGACCCTTGTGGACCCCATTATGGCGAAACTATCAAATATTGAAGCTAGGGTTACCCACATGGAAGGATTAATTAAGGCTGAACTACATCCCATGCGGGCAAACGATTCTGTATCAGACAAACCGCTGCCTGTGGCGAAAGGTAACCCTAAAATAGTACCTCAGCTGGTTGAAAGTTGTGTGCAGCAGACATCCGCCAGATTGAAAGGCCCCAATCTGGTGAGTTTAGAGGTACCAGGACCTTCCTCAACTGTTCAAAACAATTCTCCACCTGTTCTTGGGACAGCTGTCGATGTTAGGGAGGTTATTTCGACACCTAGGTTACCTACCATAAATTTGCCCCTGGAGGCCTTACCATACACTGTGGTGTTAGCTAATGTCCCTCCCCTTCCCCCAAACGTTCAAGAACATTGGTCAACCTTGAGAAATAAATCTTTATATTTCTTATCAGTTAAATTTGGATCAAATGGCGCTCTGTTTTCTAACTTTAAGATGGCTAGAAGAGTTGGATGGATTGGTTCATCTCCTAAATCATTGAGAGGGGACTGTGTGATTCTTTCATTCCGGTCACCCCCTTTGGTTAATGATATTCTCGAGAGATGTTTTTCCAGCCAACTCCTCGCAGATCATGTAAACATTGTCCCTCTCGCTTACTTTTATTCATCCCCATGGCAGGAAAGGATGCAAGGCTTTCGTCCTTTACTTCCCACCTGGGGGCATTTTGAGGGAGGGAGATTTGCTGTTCCAACTTCTAATCGATTTGACATTCTTAGTGGATTAGATAATAATGATTGACAGCAAACTAATCTCCCATCTAGTACTTTGACTCCTGCAATGGTTGACACGTTGCCTTCTGACCCATTGGTTGTTATTAATGGTGAAACAAGAGTAGTTAGTTCGCGATCTGGAACTAATGGTTTTATGGGTGGGGATGCGATGGTGGCTGAGAGTATTGAGGACATGAGTGAGAGCGGTTCATCCCCTTTGAGGGTAGATCCTACTCCGGCTCCCATTACCTGCCCTCCGAGTAACATTTCGACATGTAATATATGCTCATGGAACATTGCTGGAATTAAATCCAAAATCGGTAACCCCTTATGGCAAAACTTTATTTACCAGCAAGAACTTATCTGTTTACAAGAAACATGGACAGGGGACCCAGTTCATATAAATGGGTTTTTAACGTTTCACACTCCAGCAGTGGACTCTGTACATTGCAGAGCTAAAAGAGGCTTGACAACCTATGTATCCAATAAATTGTTTTTATTAAAGGTATTGGAGCCAGTTAAAGATTTTTACTTTCAACTTTTGATACTGGTTTTCAACTCAGCTACCCTGATCGTCTTGATCAATTTCTATAATAATTTTCCCTTGGAGGAGGCCTCTATTATACTCAACAAACTGGCTAAATTAGTGTCCCATCAAGAAAAATCCTTTGGACACAACATGATGATCCTTCTTCTGGGAGATTTTAATTGTACCTTGTGTAATATGATGATAGATAAGAGATGTACCATAGGGCGAGAAGATGGAGTGAGTTCCTTACATTTTAATCACTCCTTTTTAGGTGAACATTATAATGAATTTCTGGGTCAATTTGATTTGGGTTTTATAAATGAAATTTGCATAAACCCCTTCCCTCTCCACCAACTTTTAATGGCCGTGGTTGCTCTTCGACCATCGACTTTGCACTATCTACAATCCGACATGCAGAAAGGATTGTTAATTTCAATGTCTCTGATATGGCGCTAAGTGATCATTTTCCATTATGCCTAACTATCTCTATTTCCAAGAGACCTGCTTCTAACAGTAGTGACAGGGACATATTGTGGGAAAATTTGACCATTGGTCATACTAATGGTTACACACTTAAATGGGATAAGGTGGACAAAACCAAAGTATTAAATTCCGTAATAAATAAATGTGCCCCGGAGTTTCTGACTTGTCTTTCGGAGGATGCTATTCCAGAAAAATTCTTGCTTCCTTCTCGACAATCTGTGATGAAATTAAATCTTCCCTAATGAGGAAATGCAAGAGTAACATAGCACCGAGGGATGGCTGGTTTAACACTAGCTGCACCAGAGCATATTCTTATTTAAAGAAAACGCTAAATAATCACCCTAGGTGTACGGATGACATACGCAGAGCTAGAAAAGTATATAAACTAGCCTTAAAAGAGAGAAAAGACGAACTAAGGAAAGAATCCTGAGAAGTGTTGCACCAGGCTTCGGTTAGCAACGACTGTACAAGGTTTTGGAAAATCATCAGAAATCCCTTTCTTAGTGAAGAGGTTCGTCCCTCTATTGAGATAGCCATCCCAGAGGACAAATGGATTGATCACTTTTCCAAAGTGTACGAGGGCGACTGCATGTTTTATCCTCCTTGCAAACCTACGGACTACCCTCTCTTAGGCAATATGCAGTTTTCCTTAAATGAGGTCGAAAAAGCCATACTTATGAGTAAGGGTGGGAAGGCCCCTGGCCCAGATGGCGTACCCATAGATGTGTTTAAGACTTTTACGTCTTTGTGGGCCCCCCTTCTGGTCCAGGTGCTAAACACCAGCTGTAGGACGGATTTATTGCCCACTTGGGTGAAGTCGATAATAGTTCCAATTTATAAAAAGGGGGACAGACATGACCCGGGTTGTTATAGACCCATTTCCCTCTTAGATTCCTATACCAAAATAGCTGGACGTGTCATTTTGGATCGTCTACTCTCATGGGCTGAGAATAACTCTATTTTATCCGACCTGCAATACGGATTTCGTTCTGGATTGGGAACAGTGGAACAGGGTCTCAATTTTTTGATGCTGACCGGGAAGTATACCAGGGCGAAGAGGGAAAACTTGTTTGTGGCTTTTGTTGACCTCTCAGCCGCTTTTGACTGTGTGATTCATTCTAAACTATGGATACTACTGGAACATATCGGGGTTGAAGAAAACATTATTTATTTTCTTAAATGCTTTTATAGTGACGCATCCGCCCGCGTTCGTTATGGACGTAAGGGAGAACGCACGGGCAAAATCCCAATCAGGAGTGGTGTCAGGCAGGGTTGTGTCTTGGCACCACTCCTTTTTAACTTGTACATAAATGGGTTGGAGAAAGCCCTGTGCAACACAAGTTTTGATCCCCCTTATGTAGCTGGTCGTCCAATTCCGCTACTAATGTATGCGGATGACGCTGTACTAATGTGGTGGATAGTTTTGCCCTTTTTATGAAAGACTTGGGTTTACGAGTTAATATTGCAAAAACTTTCACTATGCACTGTGGTAGAAGGGCAAAAACTAAGAGAACCATATTTATTGAGGGTCAGCAGTTATCTTATACGAAGCAATTTTCCTACCTGGGTATATTATTTACCGGGAAGGATGTTTGGGGTGAGGCTATATCAGCTAAAAGATTGGTAATGAACCGTGCGATTGCTGCCCTTAGATCCTTTACGAGGAAATTAGGCACCAGACCACCTACTGAATTAATTAAGATCTATAAGGCTAAATGCGTTTCTGGCGCAATGTATGGTAGTGGGATTTGGGGCTTTGCTGATACCTCCCAGCTCCAGGTACTTGAGACTTTTTTCATAAAATTTATCCTAGCAGTCCCTAAGAGTTCCTCTAAATATATTTGCCATTTAGAACTGGGACTCTCTTTTATATCTGATCTCATTAAGTTGGAACCGGTACTACTTTGGCATAGGGTATGGACAAAAGAAGAACCCAAACTTAACAGAGACATACTAACAGATGTTTTAAAACTAGATGGACATTCGAGGATACCGTGGTTGAATTACGTACGAAAATTGTTAAGTGATGTTGGTAAATTGGATTATTTTCTAAACCCTCACACTATGTTAGCTATTTCACGGAAAGAGCTCAAAAAAGTAGGTTTGCTCTTTCTAGAATCTTTAAGAAATGCTGCTGAGACCACAAAACCCACTGTTTTAAACCATCAAATAATTTTAAAATCTTTTAATATTCAACCCTATTTGATCCATGTTCCGGGTAATTACGATAGATTTTTATTAACCCGTTTTAGGTTGGGAATGTTTCACAGACTGGTTAGCTTCCCATCAGTAAATAATTGGTCTCATGTACTGCCTCCCTGCCCCTGTGATGGAAGTTCCCCCCAAAGTACAATGCATGTTGTTCTATTTTGTAAATTCTATCATGAAATGAGGTATGCTCTTTTATTACCATTTTTAAGAGAGATCGGGCATCGGCAATGCCGCCCGGCTATGTACGATATCCAACGTTTGGATAATCATCTATGTGTCGCAACAATTACATTGTACCTAAAGAAAGTGATTTTTATTAGAAATAGGATAACTGTATAAACGGTATCTTTCTCTATTTTACTTATGATAATGCGTTTGCATTATGATGTGATATATTTCTCTTTATTTTTTTGAATTGTAATGTTATATATATTTCAGAAATTTTCTCTGGGGCAGGAATTGGACTGTCTACGCCAAGACAGAAGACAAACCCTGCGCCCCCGTGCTCAAGATGCCAAAGACGGTCCAGACGCAACTTCAAAAGAGGGGAAAGACGAAAGAAGTGCAAACAACGTAGGGAAAAAGCACTACAACAGGAAGGCAAAGAAACAATGGGTGCGCAAGTAATTACTGACAAGGATGACCAAACTATTGTTAATCTCTCCAACGTTTCTCTTACTAACAACGAGCAAACTATATTGTCCTTGGGGTTGTCTTTCAGTCCTAGGAGTGACTTTAACTATGCGGAATGTCGTATTGACATGTTTAAATTTGTGCGCAAATTGAAACTGCGTAAGTTCCATTTACTACAACCTGCAAAAAATAAACCTGTTGGGGCTTCTGACAATAATACACAGGCCTTAACGGTGGGTGATAGTGATCTGATGCGGGACTTATACGATCTGCAACAAGAGTCTGGCGATGGTATATCATCATTCAGCCAAGAAATAATGCGACGGGAAGTTGGGGCATTAACAACATTCAAACCAAAATCAACATTCTGCCCCATCATGATCAAGGATAACATCGACCTATTCCATGATAAAGTCACACAGGAACTGAAATGTCTGTATAAAAAGCAGGGGTCTATTAAAAAGAAGTACACTGCACAAGACAACCAATATCACTGTCTAGTAAAAAAACTCAAGGACAATAAGGACATAATCATCCGACAATCAGATAAAGGTGGCAACATCGTCCTTTGGCCACGCAGTATGTACATGACAGAGGCACTTAACCAACTCAATGTAACTGATTGTTACAGAAGGAGTGATATGATCACGGTCAAAGCGTTTTGGAAAGTATTCTATTCAAATCTACTGGCATGGAAAAGCAAGGGGCTATTAACATTGAATGAATTCCGTTTTCTTAAAAATGACAACCCTGTCATGCCAGTCTTGTATTTCATACCAAAGATACACAAAAACGCCCTTATGCCACCTGGGAGGCCAATCATATCAGCCCGCAATAGTATCTTAGAAAATGCAAGTAAATATGTTGATTTTTTCCTACAGGATTTTATGAGACAGTTACCTTCATTTATCTTAGATACGGGTGATCTCTTGCGCAGGTTGGAGGACATTGTATGGCATGATGATTATCTACTCATCTCTTTGGATGTCTCTTCGCTATATACAAGTATTAACCATAGAGACGGTCTCAAAGCTGTAGAGTTCTACTTGAACAAACGCCCCATTTGTTTTGCTGAACATAACAAAATGCTGATGTCAATTATTTCTATGTGCCTAGAAAACAACTATTTTTTATTTCAAAAAATTGTCTACCAACAGATCAGAGGCGTTGCGATGGGGGCCTGTTTCTCCCCGAGCTATGCTTGTTTGCATATGGGACTTTGGGAGGAGCGGGTCCTCATGGCATCGTTTCAAGAGGTCGTTCACAACCACATAATCCGTTGGTACAGGTATATTGACGATCTTCTGATCATTTGGAAGGGCCCGGAGATTGGGGCTCTTCAATTTATTGATGACATCAACAGCAATGATTTGAATCTTGAATTTTCAGGTCAAATTAGTTGTAATAGCATTTGTTTTCTTGATGTTGAGCTATTTGTCTTAGATAACCACCTACACTCTAGACTCCATAGGAAAATGACGGCTGGAAACTCCCTCCTACATGCAACTAGCCATCACCCTGCACACCTGATTCACAGTATCCCCTTTGGGGAGATGCTGCGCATCAGAAGAATATGTACCACTGATCTGGATTGTTTCAAGGCACAATCAGAATGCCGAGAACGGTTCCTGAATCGCGGATATACCACAAAAATGATAGATACAGCTATATCTAAAGCCAATAATCAGGGCAGGTCTAAGGCTCTAACCAAAAAACCATCCAGGGATCAGATTATTGACCCTAATACCTCAGAATCCCCGAGACTAATTCTGACATATAGTCAACAACAGCAGACTATAAGAAGAATTGTAACCAGAAATTGGGCGTTGGTCAAAAGTGACCCCATTTTGGGAGACACATTGTGTCGATCACCCAATTTGACGTTTAGAAAGGCACGCTCTATGAGGGACCAATTGGTTAGTAGCAGCCCTGAATTGGTAGAAAACACATCGTGGTTATTATCTAGCAAAGGTTTCATTAAGTGTGCTAGTTGCAAGGCTTGCAGACACGGGATTAACAAATCTGAATACACCACACCATGGAGTGAGAGGATGACTAGAATTGATAAAAAACTCACCTGCAAAACAGAATTTGTTATCTATGTACTTGAATGCCCATGTGGCTTACGCTACGTGGGCAGTACAAAACTACAAGCACATAAAAGAATTCTGCAGCATATTCGAGCCATCAACCATGGTGACTCCAGTTATCCAGTAGCCCGTCATTTTGATGAAATGCATTCTAGGAAATCTAGTGAACTTAAATATTTTTTGATTGACTCAGTCCCTCCTTTAAGGAGAGGTGGTAATCGTGATTCTTTATTAAGGAAACTTGAAACACGATACATAATCCAATTAGACAGTAAGATCCCAAATGGATTGAACTTCAGTGAGGATTTTTATACTCACTTGTGAAAATCAACTCTTATCGGCATTCAATCCTGCTGTCTATTGACCACTGAATCACTAGCGCTCCCCCTTCTCTGTGTTCCTTTTTAACCTATGATAAATTTAAGATTTTCTTTATTTAACACATATAATTTTATGATTCATATTATTTATTGCACAATATTGCACTTTTAGGTTACCCTACACCTTTTAAAGATGACATCAGGTAGATTCCAATTTTAATGTGCTGCTTGTGTTTTGCTACGTGTAATTATCCATTATGGGTACTAACTATATAATAATGCAGTTTGTCTTCATGTGTCAATAAGGTTACATATAGATGGTTCCCTCAAAAACCACTATTTTATGTAGTAGGATTTTTTTGTATATGAAACTATGAGCGTTTATTTAAACCCTGGTAAAATCGTTTTTTAAAAATCCTGTTTTTTAACCATATGTGAATTTTTAATGAATATATTTATATATTTATTTATTTATTCATATCTCATTTGACCATGTACTTCGTTTTGGTATTTAGACCATAACACTTGCACAATTTTGCACTTAGCAGTATTTTGCACAAGTAGTACTATGTTTACATTACACAAAAAACTGTATTTTCGATAATAACAAACTTGTATTTATACAGTTATTAAGGGAATTGCGATGCATTAGTAAAAGATGTTTTCTATGTCTATTACTATGACGCGGGAGAATCCGCCGTCCCTTTCAGTGTACTGTCTCCTTAAAAGGTGTAATGACAATCATGTGGTGTATCATGTGATCAAGGCTTGTGTAGAGCTGAAACGCGTAATGGCGGCGGTGCTGGGCACGGAATAAAATCTTCACTCACAGAATCTGGGTTCGCCTCGTCTTTCCAGCATACGGATTGTGGGCGAGTTGTGGCGATATATATACATATATATATATATATATGCGGATTTATAACGCCCTCCAATAGTCGAGACTGTCCTGGCGCGAGAATGAAACTAATCCAGGTGGTAAAGGGATCGGTTAATCATGGATTTGAAAGAGGTGCGTTTTAAGCAGTTTTTTAAAATTAGACAGATTGGAAGAGTGTCTGAGAGCGTCAGGCAGGGCGTTCCACCATTGAGCACCCTTTACCGTCAAGGATTGTCCGCCCAGACGAGCTCTTTTAAATCTGGGAACCACCACCTGCTTTCTGAAGGTAGATCGCAGCTGACGGGTCGGGAGGTAGAGGGTGAATCTTTTGGCTAGGTAGGCAGGGCACGGTCCATTAAGGGCCTTATAAACGAGGACCAGAGTTTTGAAGTGCACTCTTTGGGCTACAGGGAGCCAGTGTAGATCCTTCAACTGTTTGCGAACGCTAAGTCTCCTAGAGATGTTAAAAATGAGTCTCACCGTTGCGTTTTTGACTACCTGTAGCTTTCTGATCAAGTAGTCTGGAGCCCCTACATAAAGGGCGTTAGAGTAATCCAGACGGGAGAGCACCAAAGCTCTGGCTACCGCTTCCTTGGCCATTTGAGGGAGAAGAGGAAAGAATTTGCGAAGAGTAGTCAGGGTTCCAAAACACGTCCCCTCCAGTCGTGCAATCTGATCTCGAAAACATAAATCTGCTCCAAACCAAATACCCAGGTTCTTGGCCAACCCACTCTCTCCCGTTGGACATGTTGATTCAGTGGGCCAGATAGAATCCTTAAAGTTAGTGGGAAATTGGCCGTAGAGCAGAATTTCTGTTTTTTCCTCGTTGCATTTGAGGCAGGCTCTGGCTAGCCAGACAAATACAGAGGATAGGCATTGGCGTACTCCAGAGGTGCACAAGTTCTCCTTTTTCCAGGTGAAGAGAAGCTGGGTGTCATCGGCGTAGGCCATAATCTTAGCACCCCAGTTCTCAGCCAGCCGAATCAAGGGAGTTAAGTAAATATTAAATAAGAGGGGACTTAAGGTTGACCCTTGGGGGACTCCAGTTTCTACCCTTCGATTAGCAGAGCAATAGGGAGGGAGCCAAATCTGTTGAGTCCGGTCAGAGAGGAAAGACCTGATCCACCTCAGTGCCGTACCCGAGATGCCGATGTTCTCCAGTCTAGATAGGAGCTGGAGATGGGGCACCGTGTCGAAGGCGGCCGAGAGGTCCAAAAGAATAAGGGCCGCTCTGCCGCCTCCGTCAAGGCAATCCCTAATGGCCTCCGCCACCTCTACCAATGCCGTTTCCGTGCTGAAAGAGGTGCGGAAGCCTGATTGGGCCGGATGAAGAGCCTCAGAGGATTCCACAAATCTCTCAAGTTGCCGGAAGGCAGCTTTCTCGCAAACTTTAGCAAGAGCTGGTAGGAGGGATATAGGCCTGTAGTTGGAAGTGATCGAAGGATCGGCCGAAGGTTTTTTTAATAGGGGGAGAAGTTTGGCTTGTTTCCACTTGGAGGGTAAAATTCCAGAAGTAAGGGATTCGTCGACCAAAGCGGTGACCATAGGGGCAATAACTTCAGCTATTCCATTAAGGACCCTAGCAGGGCAAGGATCTATAGGTGACCCTGATCTCAGAGATTTTAAAATGGTCAGGATATCTATATTTTTGACCTGAGTAAACTCGGTCATCTCTGCCTTAGCCTTAATTACTTGGGAAGGGGAAAGAGGAAGAAGTTGGTGAATTAAGGTTGGAACAGATTGTGGGTCGGGTGGCTGGTCAGGGTTATTCAGACTGTTTTGAATGTTTCGAATTTTCTCAATGAAGAAAGTGGATAGTTGCTCACACCAATCTGTGGAGGGTGGAAATGAGGTCTTCTCTGCTACCGGGGTAGTGAAGCTTTTAACTATAGAGAAAATTTCTCGACTGTTGTTTTTCGCCTTTAGAATTCTAGATGCATAGAATTCCCCTTTAGCTGTTTTAATTGCTGCATAGTAGCTTTTTTGGGCTGCACGGAGTTCCGATTTAGCAGTAGGACAATAGTTATTTCTCCATATTCGCTCTAGCGCCTTACACCCAATTTTTAAAATTTTTAATTGTTCAGTATACCAGGGGGAAGTGGGAGTGATCCTATGGTTGTTTTTTCCTTTGCTTTGTGGTAAGGATCTAATGGAGGTGTCTATCCAGGATGAGAAGTTGTCTACAGCTTCATCCAAATTTTGTGCTTTCATTGGGGTGGAGTGGGTAAGGGCCTCCACTAGGTGTGGAATATTAATTCTCCTTGGACGTTCCCCAAGCTTGGGTGTGGGTGACACACGGCTGGTGTTTATAGACCAGGAGAAGTGAACAGGAAAGTGATCTGACCATGTAATGGGGTAGGGTGGATCTACAGAGATGTTAAAATTAGAATATACTAGATCGAAACAATGACCCCCTTCATGAGTGGCAGATTGCACCTGTTGAACCATCTGAGCCAAATTGCAAATTTCTTTCAGCTCTTTGACTCCGGGGGCAGAGCTTGTGTCCATGTGTAAATTAAAATCTCCCAACATAAGGAAGTGAGGGAATCGGAGTGCACGTTGGATAGTGATCTCCTCCAGGGAGTTAATAAAATTACCTAGAGGACCGGGTGGGCGATAGATCAATAGTCCCCCCAGGGTAAATTTGGGGGATAGTGCTAGGGAGAATTCCATAGCTTCTCCATCCTCAATCCTTCCTGTGCATTCCATCCTCAGAGTCCATTTCTCTTTGTAGATCGCGGCTACGCCTCCTCCCCTGCCTTTGTTACGGTCCTGTCTTGTGATCTTAAACCCTCTAGGGACAGCCAGCTCCACCACTGGGGCACAGTTCTGTTATGCATACACTTTTATGATTGTTTTTTATTCACAATCGAATAAAGTTACTTGATTGATTGAGTGATGTAATATGTGACGTCATCAGCAGTGGATTGCGGTCGCAAGAGTTATAGTTATCTGAACTAACTATAACGGGGGAATTTCAATGGTTTTTTACGAGTGAAATGTCCAGCTAACTATAACATGTGTGAAACCTATGTTTTTTTAAGTGAATATATATATATTCACAGAAGAAACCATAGGTTTCAGGGGTGTTATAGTTAGCTGGACATTTCACTCGTACAAAACCATAGAAATTCCTCCGTTATAGTTAGTTCTGCTAACTATAACTCGCGCGCCCGCAATGCACTGCCGATGATGTAACATATTACATCATTCATGACATGGTCAGTGACATCACTCATGACATCACTGATGACATCTCAAATGACATCACTGATGACATCACTGATGACATCATCCAGTGAATGTGGTTTAGTTTGAAATTTAAATATGTATTATATATATACCAATCTGTATTGAAGATTGAGTGGATATATAACTGTCTGGATGGAGGTTTTAGTAGCTGTCTGACTGTCTGTTTAAGTGAGTCATTAAAAGTGGCTCACTTAATACATGGATTAGTAACTAAACTATGTGAATGTGTGCATCACTGTCTCTGTTGTTGTATAACATGCTGCATCAGTTGGTCACTAACTACATGAGTGTGTATATTAGTTATTGATTAGTTGGGTGAGTATTTGTATGGGACACTGAGTTTGTGTGTGGTTGGATGGGGTGTGTGTAACTCTATGCATAGATGTGTGAATGGTTGATTGACTAGGTGTATAGGTTTAAGAGTACATTTGGAAACAGTTGTTTGGGTGACTGAGTGTATTTATTTGTTTGTTGGTGAACGAATATATGTTTTAGTTGTACATCTTCAACAAAGCAAAAAAATAAAAGGCATTGTATGTGAGTGTTGGTGTATATAAATAAGTATCTATAAGAGTCAGTGATTGTGAGAGTAACTATATGAATGAGTGTATAATTGTAATGGTGATTTTTTTAACATATTAACTATGAGTTACTATGTGTTTGAGTAAATGAGGTGTTGTGTGTATAATTGTGTAAGTGAGTAAATGTAAGTGTGATTAATTGTTTTCATGAGTGAGTAGGATGACTGCATAACCGACTACGATGACTGCTGATGTGTCAATGTCTATATATGTGTATAAGTGCATTTGACTGCATGTATAAGTGATTCTGTTGTTGAATGGGTAGTTGTGTGTGTAGACTTAGGAATCAGTGAGTGGGTACGTAGTAACTGGTATTGGTGTGTCAAAGGTTTCAAATATGGTACTCTGTATTTTACAGTGAGTGATGAAAGGTTATACTAGTGTATGATGAGGTGTATCAGATTGTCATGTGGATGATGTCATCAGTGTTGTCATCAGTGATGTCATTTGATATGTCATCAGTGATGTAATATGTGATATCATCAGCAGTGCATTGCGGGCGGTTAGCAGAACTAACTATAACGGAGGAATTTCTGTGGTTTTGTACGAGTGAAATGTCCAGCTAACTATAACACCACTGAAACCTATGTTTTTTTCTGTGAATTTCTAAGGTTTTTAAATGCTAATTTCTAAATATAACGTCTCTGAAACCTATTGTTTTTTCAGTGAATTTCAAAGCTTTTTTAAATGCTAAATGCTTTGTACTGATTTTCTACAGTTTTTTAACTGTTTATTTATAAATATTTTATTTATTAAATAACACTATATATTTTTCTGAAAATTGCAAAAAAAAATGTACAAAAATTACAACTGAAATATTGTTCAATTTTTTTGATTTATTTTTTTATTTTAATATATTTATATTATTTCTTTTTACATTTTTTTTTTCCAATTTTTTTTCGGAGTTGCGCACCCAAAGGGTACACAACACGGTGGGGGCGCGGATTCTAGCCGCCATTTTAGAAACGTCGTGGTGGATCCGCGTACGGTGTGCGACGGCTGCGTGTTTTTCATTTACATCATATACATTTAATATTACGTGATGTGCGCGATTAGTATGCGACCAGTCCGCAACTCCTGCTTCCGTGCATTCGCGACACATGTGCATTACAGTACGCGATATCAGAACTACCTTATCTGGTTAAAGAAAGAACTATAATTGCAAGGTAATGTGTGAAAGTTGGGTTGAATATATGTATACAGCATGATTGACTGAAAGAATGCATTAGTAGTGTATGGTGAATTTATAGGTGAAGATTTATGAGGAAGTACTGCAGCGTGACACTGCAAGCTCTTTAGCTGCACTGCACTGTGGCACTTCCGAAGCACAGGCATGTGACATATGTACATGAATATGTTGCAACTCTGTACTTCCCTCTGCCCTGCTGCACAAACTGCAGCCATGCGGTGACACAGGCCCCCTTGCACCATGGTGCAAGGATGTCTGTGTCATGTGGAGATTGTTTTTGTGCAGGAAGGGACACTTTCCTGCACAAAAACAATCAGTAAAGGCATTTTCCTCTCTCAATGTATGCTGTGGAATGCAGCATGCATTGAAAGAGGAAAAAATGAGGAGAAATGAAAACAATTCTCCTCGTTGCGCCTTGCTACACCAACTCTAGGATGGCGCAGCATTCACACACATCTCCAGATTTCCGATTTCTCATAAATCTGGAGATGTATCTTGTCCTATGGGTGTTGCGTGGGAACACCCACAGCAACACCTATGGGACGCCCCTTCAACGCAAAGTTCTGTGTATGAAGAGGTCGTATTTACAAGGAGAGGAAAAACCACGCAGGGTGGCTTTTCCTCTCCTTGTAAATATGAAGGAGTGCCTGGCGCCATCACTACGTTACAAAAAGTGACGTACTGGTGGTGCAGGGTGCTTGTAAATCTGCCCCATAAGTGCTTAGGTATTGGCATACTGATACAATAAGAACATAGTGCTGGATGGGTGATTGAAGAATTGCATGAGACTGACAGGAGGTATCCTACGCTGCATGGGTGCTACTTCAGTATTTAATGGAGTGGAGCAATAGTATGTATCTGCTTAGAGATTTGTAGGGATTATGCACAGAATATTTTATGTGTACTTGTGTTGGTGCCTAGGTCATTTTATAAAAATACCACTAGTAACTGGAATGATGACAGTGCTGCAAACAGAGTGAACACTTAATTTATAAGTGCTTACGTATTGGTGGAGTAATAGGATAAGTAGATAGTGGTAGATAAGTGATTAAAGAAGAGCATGGGACAGACTGGACGATTCCTACACTGCATGAGTACTAACTGGGTATTTAGAAGAGTGTATCAATAGTATGTAGCTAGTTAGAGGTCTGCTTGGATAGTGCACAAAATATTATAGATGTACTTGTGTTAGTAGCTAGACCATTCCATAAGTTCATGACTAGTGACTAGAATAATTACAGTATTACAAACAGAGTGTAAAGTGAATTTATAAGTGCTTAGGTATTGGTGGAGTAATAGGATAAGTAGATAGTGCTGGATGGGTGATTGAAGAAATGCATGTGACAGACAGGAGGATTCCTACACTGCATAGGTACTAACTGGGTATTTAGAAGAGCGTATCAATAGGTCGTAGCTGGTTAGAGGTGTGCATGCATAGTGTACAAAATATTGTACCTGCACTTGTGTTTTTGACTACGCCATTCCCTAAGTATACGACTAATAACTGGAGTAATTTCAGTGTTGCAAAGAAAGTGCATGCTGAATTTATAAGTGCTTAGGTATTGGTGGAGTGATAGGATACGTAGATAGTGCTGGATGGGTGAATGGAGAAGTGCATGGGACAGACAGATGGATTCCTAGACTGCATAGGTACTAACTGGGTATTTAGAAGAGCATATCAATAGTATGTAGCTGGTTAGAGGTCTGCATGCATAGTGTACAAAATATTGTACCTGCACTTGTGTTAGTGGCTAGGCCATTCCTTAAGTATATGACTAATAACTGGAGTAATTTCAGTGCTGCAAAGAGAGTGCATGCTAAATTTATTAGTGCTTAGGTATTGGCAGAGTGATAGGATAAGTAGATAGTGCTGGATGGTTGAATGAAGAAGTGCATGGGACAGACCGAAGGATTCCTAGACTGCATAGGTACTAACTGAGTATTTAAAAGACTGTATCAAAGCTATGTAGCTGATTAGAGGTCTGCATGCATAGTGCACAGAATATTGTAGCTGTACTAGTATTGGTGTGTCTATGGTTTCGAGAATGATAGTCTGTATTTGAGTGTGTGAGGAGTTGCATCAGATGATCACGTAGATGATGTCATCAGTGATGTCATTTGAGATGTCATCAGTGATGTCACTGACCAGTTCATGAGTGATGTAATATGTGACGTCATTAGCAGTAAATTACTTTAATCCAAAAAGCTGGCAGCCATATTGGCCTGGTCACGATGTGAAAATTCAGGAATTGATACAATAAAGAAAAGCAAACAAGTGTTAATATGCACACAATGTCATTTCAGCATATCTTGCCCCGTGACCGCCATACCTGTATGTTCGTCAACGTGACTTATTCATAATAACCATACCTAGAATTGCAAACATCAACATAAACAATGGACTACACATTACTTTAAAGTGAAAGGCTAGTAATAAGGGGGCGTGGCCAAGATGGCGGCGAAGGAGAACGCATAGATTAGAGCTCCTGCCTGCCGCCTGCCAAAAATAGCACCAGCGGACCCCCCCGGGAGGCGTTATTCACCTGAGGGACTGCCGTAGAGCCTTCCTGGTGGGGGGCTTTCGGAGCGGGCCCCACAGCCCTGCGGCAGACGCCGAGAGTTGCGGCACCGTTGCGGCCTTGAGAGCGGTCCTGCGGCCCTATCCCTCGGAACGGCAGCGGATGGCATCACCAAGGCGGTGGTCTGGCGTTCCGGACCATCGGGGCCAGCCTCTATCTGCCCGGCCACCACAACGGTAACCCGGAAGACACGCGGGTTACCCACGACGCTGGCCAGCCGACTGCAGAATCAAGATTCACCGGAGGGCGCCGGACCTGAGATCGAGCGGTGCGCCCTGTCGGAGCAACTGCCGGGACTGTGGCGGCGACTAGGCCTCGGTGAGTCTGGACACGGTCGCATCGGTGCGCCCCTGGGCTGGGGCGAGTGCTCCCGTTGTCCGGCAGGAGGGGAGTATCAGTACGGTGAGCCCCAGTGGCTATCACGGTGCGATCTTCTGGGTCTAAGCATCCCCAGCCTCTATTTTGTTGCAGCCTGCAGCAGAGGAGACTTCCGGGCGAGGACTGCGCGAGGCCCCTGGGACTAGAGCTGGCAAGTGAAACGTGGTTTGGGCCTCACCTGTGTCTCCTACGGAGAGGGAGCAACCTGTGGAGCTTTTCACACAGCGGGGGAGCTGCCGGCTCGGCGACCTGCAGCTGCATCGGGACTCAGCTCCTCTGGAGGAGGCGATCCGTGCCCGTGTGCACGGGTGAGAGTGGTGGAGCAAGCAGCAAGGGGCGGCGCGGGGCCTGGAGTGGTGGGGCCGCTGCTGGCGCTACCCCACTTCACAGAGATGATCTGAGGCCCGGGGTGGTGAGTGGAAGCGTCTTGGGGCGGGCCCGATGCTGGTCCTGGGGCGGCCCCAGCCCCGCTGAGCCTCATAGCACACATTTCCGGCATTGAGATCCAGGGCTCCGGGACGACCCCCCGGTTGCTGGTGGGGGGCATGAGCTCTAGGGGCTGCTCCGGATGCCTTTGGCCACACCCGTGTGCCTGTTTGGGCCTGATCTCCTGGCTTTGATGCGCCCGGACCCGGACTTTGATCACACACCCGCTGCGGCCTTCTGAGGATCTCTGACCGCGATTCTAAGGGCGGCAGCAGAAAGGCATAGGGGCTACTGGCCGCTTCGCGGGCTCCAGGACGGGGCTCCACTCAGCTCTGGAACGCTGATCGCCAGGGCCGTCCCGAAGACACCTTGCCTGCGGACCGCGTCGCCCATTTGCTTGGCTGACCTAGCCAACGGAGGTGACCCGCAGGCACCCGCCCCCAGATGAACTCACGGTAGGTGGGACCTGCTGGGAATTGAGGAGGGGTGGCCCTTCGCATGACATATAGGTGATCCCTGCATGCCGGTATACACTGCTCACACGGCATAAAGATTTCGTGACTTTGGATGGGAAGTGGGGGGTCTGGCCTGCTCGGTCGGCACCGACGCCTAACTCCTCCTCTGGCTGCGGCTGGTTACCCGGCCATCGGATCCTCACCACGGATCACAGCCACTTGACCGCTCCCTCCCGGAGAAAGTCACAGACGGCCTAAAAGATCTGGTTCAGTGGCATATGGAGTGGTGCCCTCGGCCACGGCTTGGGGTAGTTCCCTCTGCAGTGGAGGGGAGAGAACGAGGCACACCCAGGAGAATAGCAGAGACATGCACTGCGCAACGGACGTGTCGCCTGCTGGACGCCCTAGGGGACAGGCGGGGCTCCCCTAGCAGATGCCTCTTTCTTGTTGAGGCTCTGGGACAGCGAAGGTGCATGTCCTCTTCTAGGACACGGAAGGGGAAACCTTTGACAGATATCTTTGGCCGCTGGCTGTCCAACCCTAACATGGCGGCAGCAGCACCTGTGAATGTGACCTCCAACCCCTGAGTGCCCGCAGGAGATGAGCCGATAACAAAGGCATTTTTGGAGTCGCTGTTTCTCACCCTCCGAGAAGGCATACAGTCAGTTAAAACCGAATTTGCAGCTGTGGTCAAGGAGATGAGAAGGGATATGAATGCTATCGGGGAGCAAGCGGCCACTCTGGAGGAGAAAAGCGACGCTGGTGCGACAGATGACAGCGCTCCAGCAAGAAGTAATCAGGGTGCAGGACCAACATATGGACATCCAATCACACCTAGAGGACTTGGAAAATAGGTCCCGTAGACATAACATTAGGATCTGGGGGGTGAAAACAGTGGAAGACACCAAGGATCTGTTTGCCTTCTACAACAGTCTCTTCCGACACATCCTCGGTGACTCCCATGTATCGGACATTATCCTTGACAGAGCGCACAGGGTCGGGCCGCCTCAGGCACCCAATGCCCCGCCAGCAGACATTTTAGTCTGCGTACAGGACTTCAAGGTTAAAGAAGCCAGCCTCACTAAAGCACGATCATTGCACCCTATTTCTTTCCGCGGTCACTCCCCGGTGCTATATCAGGACTTAGCTCTGATCGCCCTTCAACGTCGCCGACAATTCCGCCGTGTAACTGAGCACCTTCGGCAACAGGGGATCCCATATTCATGGGGCCACCCATTCCGCCTAATCTTCCGCTACAACGGAAAACTTCACCAACTCCGCTCATTGATAGACACTTGCCAGCTGCTGGGTCTTGCCCTGCAGAGTGAAGAAGACGATGCAGACAGCGTTGGGTCGGGGCCGGAGGTGTCCCCGTCGGGATGGCAATGACAGGGCAGGCGGAGGCGCTCCCGGAACCGCACCAATCTGAAATTGCCAGGAGCCAGCAGGCGGCCATCATAGCTGTCTCAGAGGCCCTCACGGGAGAAGGTTCCAGCACTAAGTGACACCTGGGGGGGTATGTGTTTTTTTTTTTTTTGTTTTGTCCTGGATCTCTTGCATGTTCGCGCATGGGATGTAGGTGGGCGGCGGGTGGAGTAGTACTCTCCCCCTTGGCCACAACACGAAGCCCCCTTGTTTCTCTGACCGGTCATCTCAGGATGGCAGACAATGTTACATGACTTTGTACGATCGAACTGTCCCCACCTGGTTGTTGTATTGGGGCTGAGTTTCAGGGGGTTTTGGGGTTTTCTTTTTTCACTTTTTTTGGGGGGTTGGGTCCCCTCATCCACCCTTTCCCCCGTGCTCTGCGACTCAGCTATTCGGTGGTGTGGGTTGCCCTTTCATATGCCCTCAGTTCTTGGCCTACACAATTGTTCACGGTGTAATACAGCTTCCGCCCTCTGCTAAATTCCAAGTCACATAACCCAGTTTGTATCTTGACGTTTAATGTACGCGGCCTAAACAATCCCATTAAGAGCAGGGCAATCCTCCACTACCTGGAGCAATCCAAAGCCGATATATGTCTTCTTCAAGAGACGCATCTTATTCCCAAGGACCACCACTGAATGAAGTCACGTGCCTTCCCCACACAGATGTTTTCCTCTAATTCTACTAAATCGGCTGGGGTTGCCATACTTGTCTCCCGCTCCTTCCAGGGTAAAGTGCTACAGAAAGAGGCGGAACTCAAGGGTCGTTTGCTCGCATATCAGTTTCAAGTAGCGGGTGTTTCTTTTATAGCGGGCTCCTTCTATGCTCCCAACGAAGGGCAGGAAACATTCTTTCACAATGCACTCACTGAGGCTACGCTAACTCGGAGAGGCACCTACTGCTGGGGGGGGGGATTTGAATATGGTATTTAATAACATTCACAACCGCTCGTGTCAGCGATCAGGTCAAGTTGGTGCTCTTTCACGGGCAGTGTCGGCCTGTCTCCAAGATCTGGACACAGTTGACATATGGTGCCCCTTTCACCCCCATAGTCGTGCATATACCTTTTACTCGGGAGACTAGACTATCTCCTTGGCTCCACCCCGTTACAAGCTCTCGCATGTGATTCCGAGATCCTGACAGCGTCTCTCTCAGACCACTCCCCGGTCATCGCCTCCTTCCGGTTCTCCCCTACGCGGCCGCTGCTGAGACACTGGCGACTTCGCGACACACTGCTGCACCGGGTCTCCACTGTTGATCAAATTTAGACCGCTATCACAAATTACCTTGTCCTCAATAGCACTCCAGACACCTCCTTGGCAACACAATGGGTGGCTCTCAAGGCGGTATTGCGTGGGGAATTTATAGCTATTTCCACTGTCGAAAACATAGAATGTAGTCGCAAACGAGCTGAGCTCACCCAACGGGTGGCCGAGCTAGAACAGATGCACCAACGCACAGGGGCAGCCAGGGCTTGGCGCCAACTTTGCGTGGAGTGGAAACAGCTCGCGGCACTCAATCAGGACCGAGCCGAGTATGTGGCTCTCCACCTCCGTCACTCCTTTAATACCGGGGGCGATAAATGTGGTTGCCTCCTAGCACACAAGTTACGAGAAACTAGGCAGCGAGGGGGAGTGCAGACTATCCGTACCTCGGGGGGGGGGGGGAGCTCACCACTGATGACACGGCCATTGCGGAAGCCTTTAGAGACTTCTATACAACATTGTACTCAGGCGACATCTTAGACACACAACACTGCAGCGACTATCTGGAGACGGCAGCGATACCCGCTCTCAACAAAGCACAGGCTGACTATCTAGACAGGGACATAGGCACGGAGGAGGTCATCGCAGCAATTTCTCAGCTTAAGCTGGGCAAGTCGTCTGGGCTGGACGGCTACACGGAGGCCTTTTATAAAACATTTTGCGCACAAGTAGCGCCCATACTGCGCGACTTGTTTAACACCTTCGCAAATGACGGGGCTATACCAGAGGAGATGGTGAAAGCATCGTTAGTGGTTATTCCTAAACCCGGGAAAGATAGAAGACAATGCAGCGCGTACAGGCCGATTTCCCTATTGAACGTTGACATCAAGTTGTACGCGAGTATTCTCGCCACTCGGATGGCGCCGTATATGGCCCAACTGATAGAGCTGGACCAGGCTGGCTTTATCCCACAACGGCAAATGAGCGGCAACACCAAGAGAATCCTCCACCTGATAGAGAAGGCGTCCCGCACCACCGGGGAATACATGTTGTTGGCTATAGACGCCGAAAAAGCCTTCGACAGGGTCCATTGGCCCTATCTAGAGCAGGTCCTGATCCGGTTCGGCTTTGGTGACAAATTACACTCCCGGATACTCAACTGTTATCGCCTGCCCAAAGCGACTGTTCGGGTAAATGGCCAGATGTCCTCGCGATTCTCCATAGGCAGAGGCACTAGGCAGGGGTGTCCCCTATCACCCCTCCTGTTCGCGCTCTATATGGAGCCGCTGGTGTTGAGGGTTCATAGCCACCCCCTCATCACAGGCATTCGATTTGAAGGTGACACTCACACCATCAGCCTTTAGGCCGATGATATTTTGCTTTCCCTCTCTAGCCCGATCCCTGCTATGCGCGTTTTTTTCATAGAACTGTATTGCTTTGCGCAGGCCTCCGGCTTTAAGGTCAACATCGATAAATCAGTAGCCTTAGTGCCTTGTGTTGGAGGGGATGCGGGGAGGTGGGCACACTCACACACCTTTTATGGAGCTGCGATCACATACTGGATGAGGTGGACACCCACTTTGATACACAAATCCCGCGATTCCCTGAGTTTGTCCTCTTGGGATTACCCAATCCTATCACATATCCCTTAAAATCTAGGAGGGGCCGGTTGATAGCTATCACACTGGGGGCAGCCTCTCAGAATATTCTCGTGCACTGGCGTTCGACCCTCCCACCAACACACTCCAGATGGCTGCAGAGGCTTTGGCAGGTACTGGGAATGGAAAAGCTCACCCTCACTCTCGCAGGCAGAGGGTCTGAGTTCCCAGAGTTGTGGCGACCTTTCTTGACACTACTCACAGCCGAATTCAGAGAACTGACATGCCCCCGTTATCTCAGACTTCTCCGACTTGCTGACACACAAATCCCACAAGCAGGCCCCTCACGCAACCTCAAGCGGGTGCGCTGATTGTTGGGGTGTTTTTCCTCCTTTCCTTTCTTTCCTTTCACCTGTTTGTGGATGAGGGTGGGGTGCGGTGGGGGAGGTAGAGTGGGGTTTTAAAGTTTGTTCTGTGTTCCCTACCCCCACTCATTGTTTTTCTCTGTAGACCCGCTACGCGCATCTTACTTTTGTAATGTTCTAGATGTCCTTATTGCACTGTCCTCAGGGAGCTGGGAGTCTTTTTGTTGTTTACCCGAAAACTAATAAAAGATTTAAATCATAAAGTGAAAGTCTATCGGCCATATTAATCTGGGCACGTTGCGTATTATAATGGTTCTTACACGAAAGAAAAGGAAAAAAAGGGGTGTTAATAAACACACACTATTCCTAAATAAAGTTTTAGCGATTATAGTTCCATTCCATTCACAGCTTATTCGAGATGTCATGAGTGATTTCATGAGTGATGTAACTGACCATGTCATGAATGATGTAATGTCTGAGGTCATTAGCAGTACATTGCTGGGGCGTCAGTTATAGTTAGCTCAGGTAACTATAACTGCTGAATTTCACTGGTTGTGTATGAGTGACATCTGAGTCTAACTATACCTGTAATCTTTGTTTTTTTCTGCAAATTTGACATTTATTTTTTAAATTAAAGTAAGATGCATATCACAATGGATGGTTGGGGGTTGGAAGCAGGGCCTGGCATTGTGCTGCCCCCACCTAAGCTTGATGCTCCTTCCTTCCCTCCTCCTAGCCATCCATTGTCAAAGTCCATGACCCTACTCCCTTATTACAGCCCTGTGTGGCCGTTGTTCTGCCACTGGCCTTCCCGCCTTCTCTGAACAGTTAGCTTGCTGTCCCATCCACCTCCTCCCTATCCTCTGTTGTCTGAATTCATGGACTAGCCTCCTCCCTCCTGCCATGCATGGTCTGATGTGCTGCCACTGCCCTCCATTTAGCATGTTGTACCAGTCCACTCCTCCTGCCCTCCATTGCCCAATTCTATGCCCCATCATTGACCTCCATCTTAGCCTCTGTGCTTAGCTTGCTGCCCCTATTCTCCTTCCCCCGCCCTCCGATGTCTTTGTGCATGTCCCTGCTCCATCCTTTTTGCCCACCATTTTCCATGGACCTGCCACTCCTATCTACTCTGAGTGTTCTGTTGAGCTGCCACTCCCCTCCCACCTGCCTAGCTTTTGTCAGATGACTGTAACCTGTCCCTGTCACCTCCACCCTGCCTGTTCACATTCCATGCCCCTATCCCCTTCCTCCTGTCCTCCATGGTCTATTTTACTGCCACACCCTTCTGCCCTCCCTGGTCGGTTGTGCTGCAACTGCTCCTCCTGCCTGCCCCGCGTGGTCTGTTGTGAGGCCCCTTCCCCTGAACTCTCTTGTCTGTGCCCAGGTCCTGACCCTCCCTTCTATCCTCCATGGTCCTTTGTGCATGCCCCTGCACCCTCCTTCTTGCCCATCATAGCCATTGTGCTGCCACTAACCCTCCCGCTTGCCATGCATGGTCTTCTATGCTGCCACGGCCCCTCCCACCTTCCCTGTGTGGTCAGCTAGCTGCCCCTGACCCCCTCCCACCTTCCCTCTATGGTCTGTGTGTATGGCATCATAGTCTCACTGTTGCTCTCCATGGTGTGTCTTGCTTCTAGTGCCCATCCTGCCTGACCTCCATGGTCATCTTGCGGCTCCTGCCCTGCCCCCTTGCCCCCAACCCTCTGTTTCCATGTGCAGACCCCTATTCCCTCCCTCCTGGCTTGTCTGTTCCATTGTAATGCCCCTGATCCGTCCCTCCTGCCCTTTATGGTCTGTTATGCTGCAGCTTTCTCTCCTGTCTGTCCATTATGGTCAGCTAGCTACCATTGCCTCTTTCCCCTCTGTTCTCTGTTGTCCATGTGCATGGTTCTGTCCCTTCCCTATTGCTTTCTATGGATCGTTGTGCTGCACTCCCGTCCCGCATGCCCTGTGTGGTATATTGTGCTGCTGCAAACCCTGATGCCTGCCCTGTAGGGTCAGTTTGGTGCTCCTCTCCATGTCCGTCCTGTCCTCTGTTATCCAAGTCCATGTCCCTACCCCAATTCCTCCTGCCTTCCATGATCCAATGTACCATACTTGCGAACATTTTGAACTTGGTAAGAGGGAGATTTTGAAAATATACTGGGGTATTGATTTTCCCCTTTGAGTTACATTGAAAAAGAGGAGATTGTAGACAGGAGACAGATCAAATAAAGCCCATTTGAGCTTAAAAACATTGGACGTTTCCTGGATGAATCGGGTCTGTTGGCATGTATGGTTGTACTACCACTGCCTCTTCCTTCTGCCCACAATGGTCTATTATATTGCCACTGCCTCTCTTGCCAGTCCTGTATTCTTGGTTTGTTGCCCCTGCCCCCCTTTCCACTGCCCTCCATAGTCTGTTGTGCTGCCACTGCCCTTCCTGCCTGCCCAGTGTGGTCAAATTGTTGCCTCTGCACCCTCTTACCTGCCTTCAATTTTCAGAGTCCGTGCCCCTGGCCTCTGCCTCTCAACAGTATCCTAATGAACAATTAGATTGCTAACATTCTATATTTATTACAAAAGTGTAATCAAAACTGTAATACCTAGAGCATTTCCTTTTTAAAATTTTTTATTTAAATTCCACAGTGTCAGCAAAAGGAGTAACAGCCGAGATTGGCCACATAGCCAAAAAAAAGACAAATGAAATACATAAAATACATAAACGACAAACGAATAAATGAAGTAAGTAAATACACATTAAATCATGCATTCATATGATCAGAGAAGGCACCCCATATATGCAATCCTAATTTTCGTTTCCTTGTCCCCTTTATAGAGTACACGCTTAGTTCTATGTTGGCTAAATTGTACATTCTGGTCCGCCAACTCTCCAAACTGGGAGGGTCAGGTCGTAACCAATCGGAAGCTATACAAAGTCATGCAACAGTCATTGCCACAAATAAGAAATAACGATGTTTATAGAAAAAGTTACCCTTTTTTACAACCTGACCAATCCCCAAAAGCATTAAGGCCGGTGTCATGTTTAGAGAAAATCCAAGAATATTTGATAGGAATTTTTCAATATCCCTCAAATATTTGCTCAGTTTAACACAGCTATAGAATATATGAATACTGTCTGCATTGTCTCCCCCACATCAAAAACATTTACCATCATATCGATCTCCCCACTTATACATACGCGCAGGAGTATAATATAAATTAAATACCGTTTAGAAGAATTGTACTTTTAAATTTGCAGATAAAAAAACTTTGTTAGATCTAGCAATTGCATCTTCTATAAATTATCAGAATCTCCCAGAGTCGCAGTCCATTGTACATTATGTTTCCCCAAATCGTCCGTTCTAAATGACAATAACATTTTATATAACACCCCAAGGCTACATTGGGTGGCTCTGACAATAGAACTATTCCTATGATTTTTTCCATGACTAAAGATAAGCGCAAGGGGAAAAAGTTGCAGCCCTCTCTTGAAAATGAATTACACGTCTCAGAAGTAGTAAATATACCGGTGATAGATGTTGCAAGGAGTGACATACTGAATAATTTTGCAACTATGACGGCTAACTCGAGACCACAGATACAGCCAGATACAACCCCTCCTATTTCTGCTACCAATGAAGAAAGGGGGCATGGTTCAAACCAGGATACCGATCAACATGTCAACCTCCGGCTTGGTATACCCCAGGGAGTGGAGCAAGCTCAAATACAGGACGCAGAATCAGGGGACTTTTACTCTTTATCAGAAGAATCTACATCATCTTGTGAAGATTGTAAAGATTTAGCTGTACAATATGCCAAACAGATGATCATGACCGGTGGCAGCGCTCATAGTAGCATCAGTTTGGATGACTCAGCGGATTTGTGTATGAACCTACGGTATATGTGGAAGAGGAAACTTTGTTATCACTAATCTATCAGTCAATCATGTCTCTTCACGAGGAAACAAGGGAGGAGAGTCAAAGAGTCCAGAGCTTGTGTCGTAAATTGCAGAATTCAGTGCGCCGGTTGGCCAAATCCCAAGCTGACTTTACGTCTAGGTTTAAAGACGCAGAGACTCGGAAAGCAAACATAGAGGATGAGCTCACACAACAGAAGGCTATGACTGAATCACTTTGTGCAATAAAGGAGGATACTCAATGGAAACTGGCTGATTTTGAAAACCGCGCACATAGGAATAACTTGAGAGTTCTTCAGATTCCGGAAGGAAAGGAAGGGCATGACCAGGACCAGACTGGGATCTAAAACCGGCCCTGGCAAAGTGCTCGGCAGCCCCCCCCCCCTCTTCCCGGAGGGTTGGGGGTGCCGCCGAGCTCTTTGCCAGGGCCGGTTTTCGGGCGATTTTGTTACAGGGCCGATTTTGCAGCTATGCTGCAAAAACGGCCCTGTAACAAAAACGGCCCCCAGAGGCCCAAAACCGTCCCCCACCCCTGCGGCGCACCGGGGGATTGCCCGGTGCCCGCTACGGCCAGTCCGGCCCTGGGCAAGACCCCCGCAAGTTTATTGTAGAATTGTTTAAAAATGCGTTTCCAGAACTTAGCAAATGGGACTGGGATAGGGAGATCGAGAGAGCGCATCGTTTTCCTTTTAACATTCGCCTTCGGGCGGGACAAACGGATGATAAACCAGAGCATTTCTAATTTCTTTTAACAGTTTTTTAGCTTGAGAAGAGGTTTTTAAGTTGGTTCGTCCCGATAAGAAGAGAGTGGGGGTTGGTTTTGAATTTTTTGTTAGACCTGATTTTTGTAGATACACGATGGAGAATCGCTGGCAGTTACGCCAGCTAATTGCTCAGTTTCAAGCTAAAGGGGCGCAGGCATACTTAATGAACCCTGCTAAGCTGAAGATTATTTTTCAAGAACGCACTAGTTTCTTTACCTGTGAGTGCCCTGCCAAAGAGTATCTAAAAACCATCTAGAGGTATTAGAGCTAAGGAAGTATTACGTGTGTATGTATAACAGGGTGTTATTTTTATTTTTACTTGCAATGTGTTTCTTTATGGATGAGGTAGGCTATTCTTGCTCCGTCCGAATTTGAAAAGTAATAATTTGCAAATTGATTTCCTACCATTTCGGGCGGAGATAAGGTTTCTCTCCGTTCCAAATGGAGGAACTTGTAGGTAAGGGCAGGGGATCATGGTAGCTGACATCTGCAGGACCATAAGTCCTAAAGCCTTGTTAAAGGGTGGGGCAGGGTGGGGGAGGAGGATGAGGAGTTGTGGGAGGGTAGGGAGGGGTGTAGGGCCATGGGGGTGGGGTAAAAAAAGGGGAAAAATCCACAGTCTCAACGAGGGAAAAGTGTAATAAAATAGAAATACAGCAAAGAGCATGGCGCTTATTCAGTCTGATAAAAATGCTATTATGTTATCTACTATTGAACTTGATTTGGCTATCTAATGGCTCCTAGAGGGATTAAAATATGTTCTTTTAATGTCTCCGGTCTTAACAATATTAATAAAAGGAGGAGGATAGCTGCCGAGTTACGAAATATTCAGCCGGATTTTGTATGTCTTCAAGAGACACATTTGACTCGGAGCAAGCGTTATCTCTTAACTGATTTAAGGTTTTCATTGGTTGTGGCTTCTCAACAATCAGTAATGATCCCTGGGGTTGCGATTTTAGCTCGGCCTAATGCTTACACAGTTAGTCGCTGTTTGGCAGATAAGTTTGGTCGTTGGGCCAAAGCGGAATGTAGAGTTGGCAATTGTAATTTTACTTTATGTACTATCTATGGGTCTAATTTAGATGAGGCTTAGCGACTTGGGTAATTACGCTGATTATTTGTGGAGACATAAATCTTAATTTAGCTAATCAGGATTTGATGCGTGGCTTTCAATGTTATAGAGGGCGCAAACCCCGGGTCTTTAAGGCCCTATACAATTTACTTAAGGATCATGGTTTGACAGATGCATGGGGTAAACTACAGCCGACGGACCCAGGATATACATTTTATTCTTCTCCCCACAAACAAATGGTGAGATTGGATTATTTTTTTTTAACTACTGCTTCTTTAGTGGAGGCTGGTATGCAAATATTTCCTAGGATTTCCTAGGATCATGCTCCCATTGTATTGGCAATGGCAGGTTTGGGAGACAAGGTTAGATCCAAAAAGTTCTCCTTTGACCGGAAACTATGTGTAAATGACCATTTTAGAGAACACATCTCTAAGTGGCTTACGGAATTGTTCGAAAATAATAGATAATCGGCCCGAATAGAAATCGTTTGGGATACTTTCAAGGCTTGCTTCAGGGGCGAAGCATTGAGTTATGATTTGTTCCATCAAAAAAAACTTAAGTTAGAGATGCAGGGTTTATACTCCACTTTGAGAGGGGCAGAGGAGCAACTGACTCAGGGTATAGCACATCAGGGCAACATTCCGGATCTAGTGGATATCGTGGCTGGAAGCCGTGCTAAAATTAGGGGAGTGTGGGATAAGGAGAATGCAAGAAAATTTCTGATTCACAAAAAGCAATGTCATGAGTATGGGGAAGCAGTTGGGAGATGCCTTGCACTCAAGCTACGTATGAATGAAACTTTCCGGCGTATTACAGCATTAAAAGACACCTCAGGGATATTATGCTCCGACTCGCAAGGGATTTTGGCTATTTTTCACCAGTTTTATACTGATCTTTATACACAGCAGAGAGGGGTGGTAGAAGGTGATAAGTTAATGCAGTGGGGGGCCTTTCCTGAATTGAATGCAGAGGTAGCTGATGTGCTTGATGCCCCAATTTCTATGGAGGAGCTAGAAACTGCAGTCAAGACTTTAGCGATGGGAAAAGCCGCAGGCCCTGACAATATTCCGGGAGAGATATATAAGCTCTTTTTTGATCAATTGAAGGAAATGATGTTGGCTACATTTAGAGCAGCTCAAATGGGGCTGGCTCCCAAATCCTTGGATGAAGCCACGATAGTTGTTTTTAGTAAGAAGGGCAAAGACCCAGAGATGCCTGGTTCATATCGCCCGATTTCGCTATTGAATTGTGATTGTAAAATATATTAAAATGTTTTGGCTAATCGTCTATCCAAGGTTATTATCACATTAGTATCACATATGCAGCACGGATTTATTCCTGGCAGAGGTACAGTATCGCATGTCAATAAAGTGGTTACTCTTTTTGATATTGCCCAGGCCGAGAAACGTCAACTTGGGATAATTTTATTGGACACAGAAAAGGCGTTTGATCGCGTAGAATGGGACTACCTGTGGAGCTTGATGAATAAATAGGGCTTTCGGAAGGGTTTTATGACTGCTCTACAGGTTTTGTATGTTTCACCGGTCGCCAGAATAGCGGCAATGGGAATGACCTCAGAGGTAGTTAAAATTACTAGAGCGACGAGGCAGGGATGTCCTTGTTCCCCTTTACTCTTCGCTCGATATATAAATCAGTTTGTTGATATGCTTTTTAAGAGTCATTTGATTAGGCCTTTTGTTGTACATGAGGTCCCTTATTCAGTATTTGCATATGCAGATGACATAGCTGTGGTTTCTGAGGATCCAGCTACTGCACTTCAAGAGATTGAGCGGTTAGCATTTGAAGTTGGCCAAGTGTCTGACTATAAATTGAATGTTACCAAAACACAACTTCTATGTATTGATAGTATTGTAATACAAGATCCTAGAGTGGTTACTGAAGCTACATACTTGGGCATAAAAATTAGGACATCGATGACAGAATTGGTAGATGCTAACTGGGGAACATTACTGCGCAATATTAGCGACTCTTTGGAAAGATGGGGACGATTATATCTTACTCTGATAGGTAGAGGGAATATTATAAAGATGAATGTTCTCCCCGGGGTACTATATTTATTTAGATCTATCCCACTTGAAATATCGACAACTAAATTGCAAAATTTACAATCACTCTGTTTCAAATTCCTTTGGGCCCCCGGAAAACCTCGGCGTGCCAGCAGATTTCTGACTCTTCCAATTCTAAGGGGAGGTTTGGCAATACCTGATTTTCTCTTTTATTACTCTGTCTGATTTTTGCAGAAAATGCTTGTACCACTGACTGGTGAGGATGTGGGCAATATAGCAGAGGCCCCTTCGATTTTTCAGCTAATATTAGGATCAGAAGCCAAACAATGTTTATTTAGAGAAATAGATGGCAGCTATTATAAAAGGACCAGGTTGAAATTTTTGGAAGCCTCTTTTAAAATCTGGAAAAAAATACGTAAGCTAGTTGATCTAGAAGGACTAACATACTATACACCAACAAATGCGTCAAAGCTCCTCCCAATAATATTTTGGGACAGGGTGGCTTTAGGGTGGAGACATAAGGGTATTTGTCAGATTGGAGATTTGTATGTGGACGGGGGTCTTATAAAGTTGTATGAAGATCTAGCAAGACAATATAGTTTGCCTAACTTTCAATTTTTTTAATTTTTGCAAATGCGGGATTTCCTCAGTCGTAGAAACTTGAAATTGAACCCAAACCCAATTATTGAAGCTGTAAGGGCCCAGGGGAAAATAGGGGTGTTATATAAAATATTATTGTCACCTAGAGCATTTCCTTTAGAAATTACATATATGAGAGGGTCTTATTTGCATCAAAATTATGGTTAGTGCTATAAAAAACTAAAATGAGGACATATTTTCTGAGTTTTCAAATAGCAACAAAGCACTTTTAAATTATTTGTTAACTTTATGTTTTTTTATCCAGTTGACCACTTGATTAAATGTTGCACTTAGGGGAGAGGATGTGGTGTTACTTCCAGAGCTGCAGACTTTGCAACTGGGGAACCAGGTTAGAGTTTCTACTTCAGCTCGACATTCTGTGATTCTGGTCAAATCACTTAATCTACCCATGTCTACAACCAAAATGAATTTGTTCATGTGTGATGTAACCAATGCTCATGTATAGCACTCCAATACCTGACAAGTCTGCACTATATAAAACTGCAAAAACACAAAAAATAAAAAGTGTTTTGCACACTTCCGTCATTGGGCTACATGTGGGCTACATCTGGGTGTTAATTGTGCTGCATTTGGGCTCTTTTGTCTCTGGTGGCCATCTTGGGAGACTTATTTGTTATGAAGTTTCCTAATTTCCTCATTTACTGCAGTCTCCTTAGTAGGGAATACTTTCAGTTTTTTACTTTGGTTCCATCAAGAAGGCATTCAGATGTGTCACACATTTGCCATACATTCTGAATGTTAGCACTCTAGTTGCTCATTAGATCACTGTAGTAAAGCTACTGCTCACCAGGGAAGTCTGCTGCTGGTATTGAAAGTGCATGTTTCAGTCTTTTAATGAAATAGAAGAAGATTTGAGAAGTCACTCAAAATGTGCCCTACTTTTTCTTTCTGCAGCACTAATCATACTTTCTATGGCAAAATGAACCCCCTCATTTTGTTCCTTTTTAAATTAAATGTTTTAAGAGTTACCACTTTATTCCAATCAAGATGGCTTCAGGTGTGCAATACGTTTGTCATAAGTAGGACTGTTAGCGCTCTAGTTGTTCTTTAGAACACTCTGGGAAGCTGCAGTAGAACACAAAGGAATCAACTGACAGTCTCTGCCCTTGTTGGATGTACATGTTTTACTGAGAATGTCAGACTTCATTTTCACATGACTGAGAAAGATAATGTGAATTTACAGAAAATATGCTCTCAGTTTAGCTTATAGATCACCTTCCAAACCTCTGTGGGAAAAACATGAAAAAATAGTTTTCTCTCAAACATGATTCATGATATCCCAGCAGAAGGCTTTTTCACATGGTAAAATCACCTTAGAACACACCATAATTCCTAAAATGAGTATGGTACGATCAACAAATGATTTATAATGTAACTAAAGTCTTAAAACCTTCTATTAATTGCAATGCTTTTTAATGAGGTGCTATCATGTATATTGGTCCCAAGATGGCTGCCAACACTTCTTGGATGAAGTGCTGACAGCCAATCAGATCTCGGCGGCGAGGGGAACCAACAGCGTGTGCGTCCCGTCCCTGGTGGTCCAGCGGTGTCCAGCGTCTGCAAGAAGGTAGGTCCCCCACTCTGCCGAGGGAGCCTCTGTATTTATGGCGCCTCCGGGCGCGGAGCAAGCCGGAAGGAAGTCCTGGCCGGTACTATGTATGCCGGGAGCTGTAGTTCCCCCCCACTGCGGCCAGCGTTACGAGTGGCGGCGAGGGGAACCAACAGCGTGTGCGTCCCGTCCCTGGTGGTCCAGCGGTGTCCAGCGTCTGCAAGAAGGTAGGTCCCCCACTTGTACACTTTATAGCGCCTAGGTGGGTAAGCAAGCCCCTCGGGCAGCATGCATCCGCGTTTCTTTTCTACTGCGGATTTTCTAAACGTGAACCCCTTAGAAGTGATGAGTGGGACGAGGAATGTGGGTTACCGTCGCAGTAAGTGAAAGCTTCCAAAGTTTTAATGTTAACAAAAGTCTGGCCTCGAGGCGCTAGCAGAGAAGGAGGCAAGATGGCGGCGGCTCTGGCATTTGGCTGCTTCCTTCATCCATGTCTACAGGTGAGTCAATTGGACTGTGTTTAATTATTTGCACAACTGACTAGGTGTGTCAGTACCTCAATGGATGATTGGCAGTGTGTGAGTGTCTATATATCTGAATAAATGCATATGATAGTCTTGTACGGAGTGACTGTAAGTATGAGTGACTGTACAGGTATTGGTATTGGAGTATCTATGGTCTTCAAAATGGCCGTCTGAATTTTTGAGTTGGTGTATCAAAAGTTATATTAGGGTGTGAGAAGGTGTACTAATTTATCACATAGATGACGTCATCAGTGATGTCATCAGTGATGTCATTTGAGATGTCATCAGTGATGTCATCAGTGATGTCACTGACCATGTCATGAGTGATGTAATATGTGACGTCATCAGCAGTGCATTGCAGGGGTGCGAGTTATAGTTAGCTGAACTGACTATAACAGGGGAATTTCTAGGGTTTTGTACGAGGGAAATGTCCAGCTAACTATAACGCCCCTGAAACCTATGGTTTTTTCAGTGAATTTCTAAGGTTTTTTAAATGCCAATTCATAACTATGACGCCCCTGAAACCTTTGGTTTTTTCAGTGAATATATATATATATATATATATATATATATATATATATATATATTCACTGAAAAAACCATGGGTTTCACACACGTTATAGTTAGGACTTAGCATTTAAAAAACCTTAGAAATTCAGTGAAAAAACCATAGGTTTCACACACGTTATAGTTAGGAATTAGCATTTAAAAAACCTTAGAAATTCAGTGAAAAAAACCATAGGTTTCACACATGTTATAGTTAACTGGACATTTTACTCGTAAAAAACCATTGAAATTGCCCCGTTATAGTTAGTTCAGCTAACTATAACTCGCGCGCCCGCAATGCACTGCTGATGACGTCACATATTACATCACTCATGACATGGTCAGTGACATCACTCATGACATCACTGATGACATCTCAAATGACATCACTGATGACATCACTGATGACATCATCCAGTGAATGTGTGTTTTTCTGAAAATTAAATATGTTTTATATATGTATATCTCAAGGTCGATGGAAGAATAAATGGGTATATAAGTGTCTAAATGGATGAATTGTTTTTGAAAAATTGATTGTATTACTGACTGATTAAGTGTATCTTAGTGAATACATGGCTTAGTGAGTAATGTTTAAATATGTAAATATCTGTATCAGTCTCTCACTTTGTGTATAAGTGGCTGCATGGGTTGGTGTGTAGCTACATGAGTGTCTAAATAGGTTATTAGTTGGTTTTTTGAGTATCAGTATGAGTGTGAGTGTCTGGTTCGGTGAGGGGTATTACGTAGTGCATGGGTGCATGAATGAGTGACTCATTGTTTGTATGTGTTGAAGACAGCATGTGTGCAGGACTGTATGGGTGGATGAGTGTATGTATGGGTGTGTTAGTGAGTGAATGACTGTCTCAATAGTGTCTTTATGTGTAACTACATATGTTTTAAACTAGTATATGTGACTATTGGTGTATATATGTGAGTATATGTGAGAGTGAGAGATTGAAAGAGTTCCTGTATGAATAAGTATGTGTTTCTATAAGTGATTGTTTAAAAGACTAAGTATATGTAAGTTTCCGTAGAAGTAAGTGTGGTGGTGTGTGTATAACTGTATATGCAAGTAAATGTATGTTTGATTCTTTATTAGCATGACTAACTATGTGTGTGAGTACCTCTATGGATGAGTGGCATTGTGTAACAGGATGTATACGTGTATGAGTACATATGATGAGTGAGTACATGTATGAGTGACTGTATAGGACTGTTGGTGAATGAGTGGATGTGTATTTGGATCTTAGAATTACTGTATAGGTTGTTGTAACTGGTATTGGTATGTCCATTGTTTTTAAAATTTTAATTTCTATTTTTGATTGTGTGTATCAAAGGTTATATTAGGGGAAGAGGAGGTCTGCCACTCTATCACAAGGATGATGTCATCAGTGATGTCATTTGAGATGTCATCAGTGATGTCATGAGTGATGTCACTGACCATGTCATGAGTGATGTAATATGTGACGTCATCAGCAGTGCATTGCGGGCGCGCGAGTTATAGTTAGCTGAACTAACTATAACGGGGCAATTTCAATGGTTTTTTACGAGTAAAATGTCCAGTTAACTATAACATGTGTGAAACCTATGGTTTTTTTCACTGAATTTCTAAGGTTTTTTAAATGCTAATTCCTAACTATAACGTGTGTGAAACCTATGGTTTTTTCACTGAATTTCTAAGGTTTTTTAAATGCTAAGTCCTAACTATAACGTGTGTGAAACCCATGGTTTTTTCAGTGAATTTGCAAGGTTTTTTAAATGCTAATTTTGTTTTTTTTCTTCTATTTTTTTAAACATATTTTAATTTTAATTTTCTATCCTTTTTTAAAGACTATGGTTAAATTTTTAAAATTCTATAATATGTTTTTTTTAATATATTTTAGAATATATTGCATTTCACTATAAATTGTGAAAGCAATTGCATTCATCATTTTACAGCGGGCAAAAAAAAATAACAATCACAAAGATTGTAATAAAAAAGCCCAGAATCTCTTTTTACTTAAACTTAACATTATAGAAATGCATAATATTCTAAAAAAATATCATCTAATACCAATAGTTATTTCTTTAAAATACCGTCTGATATGTTTGTTTCAGAAGTATAATCACAATATTATATCTCAAATAACTCCAAAATACATCTGATTCCATTTCCTTTAGGCAAAATAGTAATTTTAAATTTTTTTTGGGAATAAATTTCAAACGGTAATCCAATAAAATTCTAAAGTTTAATTTGTCCAGATCTCACCGATTCTCTGTAACATTTTGGTTCACGAAAATTTTTTGAATAATTTATTAAGTCCACAATAGAATTGGTTACTTTTCCGCATGGCCAAATAGTAATTTTTAAAATCTTTTTTGAAAAAATTTCCAATGGCAGTCCAATAACATTCCAAAATTTAAATTGTGCAGATGTTACCGATTATCTCTAAATTATTGGTTTTTCAAAGTTTCATTTAAAATTAAAGTCCACATTACAATTGGTTATCTTTCCATTAGGCCAAATGATAATTTAAAAAATCTTTTTTCTATAAAATTGCAATGGTAATCCAGTAAAATGGTAAAATTATTTTGTCGAGATCTTGCCAAATCTGTCTAAAATTTAGGTTTCAGGAAGATTAGATAGGAATTTGCTAAATCAAAAGGCAAACGTTGCTTGAAAATCAATTGGGAATCATTACACAGTGTCCAGCCTTTTTCACATTTAAGATAAACTGTGTAATGTCCAGAAGTAACAGTAGGTCCATCATGGAAAATTATTGCAACAGTTACAAAAGTTTTTCCTGAAATTGATAATTGCTGTCCTGTAAACTTCTTTATTAAAGTATCCAATTTTGAACCATCAGCTCTACATCGTTGCATCATTAAAATTACATACTGTCCGTATTCCTTTAAAATTAATGTTGAAAACATGTCAGATTTACACTCACCACATTTCATGCTATGATTAGCATCTTTAACTAATTTTGCAAAAGTAACTGTTTTACTCTCTGGCAATGTCAAATAAATAAACCTTTCATTATCAACATTAGAGCCACATATATTATAACAATTTTCACAACTATGTTCCCATTTATAAGAGAGACCAAAAAAAATTTCAATGGGAACTCCTTCTTCTTCCACTACCTGAAGAAAATACAACAAGAATTCCTGTGCGTCTTGCTGTACATTTTGAGAAAACTGTGTTCGTCCTGAACATACATCTAAAAGTTTTCTAATTTCAGTAGCACTTTCTATTTGAGTTTTATCTTTACTTAGCTTTTGAAAAAGGAGAGTCAGCTCTGAACAGAATCTTTTTCCCTGATTTACTATTATCTGCTCTTGCAAACTTTCCAGATAAAATGCAACATTCAGCACTACATTTGCGTAGCAGTTGACACCAGAGCTATTTTCAAAATGACATCCTACAACCTGTTCTTCATTTTCCTTTTTCTTTTTGCTTACAATTACATCACTCCTCTTTTTTTTCCTCTTCTCTACATCTTCATTACAGATATTCTCATTTTTTCTTTTACGAGAAACTACACGTTTCTCTAACACAGGATACTGACCTAAATGAGGAGCATAGCTTCTTCTTAATCTATTATACTCCTTTACACAGTTTGTATCAGCACTAACTTTTGAGTCATCAAAGTCTATCATGAATAAACCTGATAATGTTTTCACTCGTGACAAAGCAACATATGCCATACCCTCTTTGAACACAGTTGAACCAATGTTCACAAATGCACAATCTACAGTCAATCCTTGAGACTTGTGAATAGTTATAGCATATGCTAGAGAAAACGGAAACTGCTTCCTACGTACATATAAGTCTTTCACAAGCATGAAACGAACTGTACAACGACAAATATCTTTAACTTCTTCTAACTGATCAAATTTTATTTTTAAACATTCAACTCCTTCTTTTTTCTGATAATTAATAAAACCCACAACTCTTCCCATCGCTCCATTAACTAAACCTTTTTCAACATCCAAATTTCTTCTTAAAAATACTCTACAGTTCATGCAAACATATAGATTTTTTTCTAATCCAGCAGTTTTGGAGATGTTCTTCTCTAGTGAGTCCAATTTATTTTTCATTTTGCCTGTTACTGTGACAGTAATTCTTCCATCCTCAATTTTGTCCACTGCTTCCAATTTCCTGATCTCTTCCTTTTCCAATTTCAAAAGCTCCTCATTGAATATTGAGCATTCACGTAGAGTTGGCATTAAGCAGATGACACTTTTGTTTTCTGCAATGTTCTTGTATATCTTCTCTGCAACTATTTCTTCCTTTGGAAATAAATTATGTAGCAGCCGACTCTGTAATGCTTTTTTGCCAACTTCTGTGAGTAGTCCAATCCTGATATCTTTCAGAATACTTCCATATTCTTCATCGTTTGCTTGCCTCATATTAGTAGTAAGTTCCTTGTACTCAAAGAAGGACCAAATATTTGTATTACCGATGCTTCCCAATGACTTCTTCGTGTCTTCATGTGTGACAGTATTAAACACTGGTTGTCCTTTAACTGGAGTAAGTTGCAAAAGATCTCCAAAAACTATGACGTGTTTTCCACCAAATAACATGTCATAGTCTGTCTTCAAAATTTGCTGCATTCTTAAATGCACAAAGGCAAGCATTAAGTTTGATACCATGCTCACCTCATCAATAATGAGAACTTGCATCTTCTTCAATACTCTTGAAACTTCCAAGGATGCTTCTCCAGTTAGCTTGTTGAATTGTATTTTGTTCTCATGCTCCACTGGTAACATTAGCAAACGATGTAAAGTGATTCCTTTTATGTTATATGCTGCTAACCCAGTTGGAGCAGTAACCACACAAGACAAAGTAGAATCCGTTTTTTGCTTTAGGTAGCTTCTGATGACTTTTATTAGGAAACTTTTTCCAGTTCCAGCTTGTCCGCTTACATACATCCTGATTGGATGAAATGATGTGCATGAGCACTCTTTTTTTTCATGTAGAAATCCGTGATCAATTTTGTTTTTGATCTCTTCATAAATTTGTTGCTGCTCTTGATTCAGTTGTCTTTCCAAATTTTCTAAGTCTATAAATTCTTCTTGAGCTTGATTCATAGCCGTTTCCACTTCATTCATGGCTATTGATGCTTCATTTTCAACGATTGGTTGTCCTAGGGGATCTTGACTGAGTGTTCCTGAACTTTGGCTGTCCTGAGAACTATCTCTAGCTATTTCTGCTGCAATTGTAGTTTCCTGTTCAATTTCTTCATTTAACATTTGCAGATAAGTTGAGAATGTACTGCATTGTATGCTGTCTTTGCAAGCATTAAAAGAATCTTCATAGCTCTGGAATTCTCCCAGTAGTTCATCCTCTGTACGCCATGGTTTAAACAACTGTAAAAGAGCCAAGTAGTAAAATTCCTTCTTGTCAGTAGTGTCGCAACTCAGCTTCCGGTGATTTATCAAACTTCCTTTTGTTTGCTTCACCAAACATCCTTCTTCACCAACGACTTTATATTTTCCATTGTTGATGTCTTCTGCAGCTTTCCGTGAATAAATGTAGTTCTGCAGCACTTCATAGAGACACATGTTCTCCAGATGATGACTTCTCTTGGGATAATATGTGTCCAACATGTTTGATTTCAAAATATCTGTACTTTCTGGGTCATTCTCGGCCAAATATTCAATTTCTCCTACAGATTTCAGTACCCGATTTCTCATTGCTGCAAGGCCTAAACTTGCCCAAATTATTCTTCTTGACTTCGAGTAGAGACTTGCAGAAGATAACCTATCTGAACATTCGTAGGATCCAATTTCTCGATGCGATAACATCTTCAAACTGAAACTGTACAGCTTCTTACTGACAGTCTTCTCGTGAGAAATCTCTTCCCACATTTCCTTCAATTCTGTTTTTTCTGATTTTGTAATGTAAGACGTTACATATCGAGCAACAGCAATGGAATTGTCAGCAACATACTGTATATCCATGTTAGCGTTCCACATGGATAAAATGACTGGGTTGTAGTCATTTATATTTTTTGATTCTTCTTTTCTTTTAAGGTTGTAGGTATTCTTAGGTGATTTTCTTGTGATAGTATGTCTCACAGCTGACATAAAACTGTTTACTCTTCCATTTGAAAGAACAGGTCTAGGAAATCCAAATCGACATTTAGTGTAGTATTTTTCTTTGCTCTTGTATTTCCGTCGACAGTATTTTCCACACCGATGACTTTGGAAACGTAAAACTTGCTCCTTTAACTTGTTCTCTTCTGTGCTTTTTGGTATAGCACATGTTGCATATTCTTCAATGTAACATAACACTGCTTCATCAGTATCTGTTCCAAACTTTGGGGCATCCTTGATCCACAACAGCATATGAATATGAGGAGCACCTCTTGCCTGGTACTCTTTTCTCCAAAAGAAATCCACTACTTCTCCAAGGGGTGGATTTTTTTTATTGCAGATGAAGGACATCATAGCCTCAAATCTATGATTGAAATATCTGCAAACATTAACCGGATCCAATGAGCACAGTTCTCCTGCTGTCTTGTATTCGATGTTTTTAATGTTTGAATTGGCCTCTCGTAGAAAATCCAGTAAATCATCCCAAGCGTACTCGGCACAGCTTAGGGTAAGGAACCATGTTGGTGTTCCTAAATTCCGTAACATGCATTTTAGTTCACCATGGCGTCGGTACCAATATTCATTTGTCCCACGCTGACAAGCCATCAGATTGATCAGTTGTGTTTCCAAATGATCATCTCGGTGCTGCACTTTCTCCATAAAATCCTTAGCAGACACATTTTGTAAATGTACTCCACTTTTTAAAATGTGATTTACTGCATAAGACAGTGCAGACAAGTCGCTTTCAAATAAAAGATGGAACAAATAAGGAATACTTTGTCGAAATCTGGGATCTTCAGCATATAGTCTTGTAGTCCGATACTCAGAAGCTGGAATCTGTTCTGGACGTTCATCGTATCGTCCTCCTTTTCCTTTAAGAAACAGCTGGGGAAAACATCGAGCTTCCAAGCTCTCCTCCCATACACTCACGGGAGTTCCTTTTGCTTTCTTCATCTGAAAGAGATCAATATTGTCTCCCATAACTTCTTTCGAATGAAGAGGATGTATGCTAAAATGTTCATAAATTTCTTCTTCCTTTGACTTGTCCACTTTTTCAATTTGTCCAGTTGGTGTTTCTGTGTCTTCTTGTAAATCTTCTTCTTCTTCTTCTTCTATATAAATTGATTCATACCATTTGTTATTCTTTTTCAAATACAAATTTGCTCTTTGTACTTTCCGCACATCTACCAGCTCCTGCCAAATCTTCTTATTCTTTGTAGGTACACCATTAACCAGAATAATTAATGGTTCAGTTTCCAAAGTATCCGCATCAATAGTTTCCATATTTTTTTTCAAATCCAAGGGCAAATACACCACTCTACCTTTTAAACCTCTCAGTAAATCTGAAGGAGGTAATTTACCAGTTTTCGGCTCCATACGTACTATGGTCTGGAACGGATGAACACATTGAATGAGTATAGACTCATATGTATTTAATTCAGAAAGTTCAGCAGGAATAGCATCCAATTCTAAATTATTATGTACAGCTCTGGTCGGCATTCTATTTTCCTCTAACTTGTTGTAACAGTATTTACAAATACGCTGATCTTCACCCAATTCAAAACAATTTTCTAGAAATATATATGTGGCAAAATCCTTCCACTTATAATTATCTTCATTTTCACTCTTTCTGTAGAGATCAACATTCCTAGTTTGTTTTCTATAATGAGTTCTGCGGCAACAAATACAAGTAAAATTTGGTCTTTCATTAGAGACTATTGCAAATTTTGTTATGTGATCATTAAATGTGTTACTTACAGAGGGTTCTACATTCTCTTCCACTTCTTCCTCATTTACTGTGTCCTTCTCTGCACTGTTTTGTTCAGGACCAAAGTAACAAAACTGAATTTCATCAACAACCTTCTCTACATCTGATACCGTTCCTCGGAACAGAGCCCTATTCAATTCATTTAACTTTATTGCTGGACTTTTGGCAAAATACAACCGTCTCACAAACTTTCTCATTTCAGTATGATGAACAGCCAGCATCCTAAAATGATGGAAAACACTATTGCACACTTTTCTAGATAGACAAGCCAGAGAATGACCCTGCAAACCAGTATTCTCTCTCACTCTGCATGGATCCAGACTTTGAAGCACCTTAATCTTCTGTTTTACACTTTTTTTACTATATTCTCTTAGAAACTCTCGAAATTTGTCAATAGATTCCTGACGCACAGTGCAAATACTACTACAATTCCAAGTGTACACTGGGGCTTTAGGACGTCTCCCCATTGCCTCATCTGCCATCACTTGTACCTCATCTCTTGGAACCATTATCTCCTTCTCCATTATGCAACCATTTTTTACTTCGTATGAACGACCTCTGGTGTCAACTGCATGCAGCAAACTATTACTTTGAAAATAGCTCTCTTCATGAAAAAAAGGTTCACTACTTGAACTATGCATCCACTTTCCTAAAAACACTTTACAAAAGTTTGTTCTGTTCACTACTCTTTTCCTTTTGCTATGTGATTTCAGTACATTAACCATTTTGTCTAATGTACGCATCCTATTCAAAATTAAAATGAATAGTTTCCTTTTTAATTCTAATGCCTTTGCTGCAATGGCTTCAATTTCTTTTTTTCTCTTAAAAAACTTAGCCTTTTGCTTATATTTCTTCACATCCTTTATCAAATTGGACATAACTCTTCTCTGAAACATTTTTCTACGTATCTCTTTAAACGCTGTTTTTCTGTTTAAGTTTAACTTTTTAGTTGCAGAAGGTATATTTGCATTAACTAAATTCTCAATTTTTTCTTGTCCTTTTTGTTTGAAATCATTCTTTCCTGTACAGACATTTTGTACATTTTTCCTTTTTTTGAATATATTCCTTAGAAAATCTTTTTTTTGCTTACCAGAAGATTTTTTCTTCCTTCCAACATCAGCATCTTCTACTAACTTTGATCCTCTAGTTGTCTTCAAATATAGTTTTTTTTTTTGCGTTTTTTGAACTCTGGATTTTGTAGGCATCTTTAATTGTGTTCACTGCTCTTCAGCAATACCTGAAAAAAACTAAAAAAAAATTCCTTTATTTTATTTAAATATATTACTACATTTCTTTTCACAATAGTCGCAAAACGAAATTTCTTTGCCAATTTGAATGCACACTAACTGCTCTTTTTTTTGGGCAAGTGAAAATCACTTTTACAAACTGTCACATTATGAAACCACTTTTCAGATTTTTTAAAAAGCCCATGTCCAGACTGCTACACTCCAGCAAGGGCAACCAGCCTTAGTGATGCTGAATGTATTTGCATTACAGACTGAAACCTGAAAACCCCACTCGCTTGTAAATACTGTGCATGATTATACATGGCAAGCACATGGGTGTGTGCTAAGAGTCTGCTTCTTCCCCCAAAAAATCGCTCCCCCTTTCCATCTAATGCAACTGTGAAATCACCAGAGCAATACGCAATAAATCTCTGCCTATAATTCCTCTCTGCACACAGTCATGTTTTCACATTAGTCCCAAAACGAAATTTCTTTGCCAATTTGAAAGCACACTTACTGCTCTTTTTTTTTTGGGCAAGTGAAAATCACTTTTACAGACTGACACATTATGAAACCACTTTTTTCGATTTTCTTAAATGCACATGTCCAAACTTCTTTTTCAGACCACCTCCATGTGTAACCTGGGTGGCTGCCTACACTCCAGCAAGGGCAACCAGCCTTAGTGATGCTGAATGTATTTGCATTACAGACTGAAACCTGAAAACCCCACTCGCTTGTAAATACTGTGCATGATTATACATGGCAAGCACATGGGTGTGTGCTAAGAGTCTGCTTCTTCCCCCAAAAAATCGCTCCCCCTTTCCATCTAATGCAACTGTGAAATCACCAGAGCAAAACGCAATAAATCTCTGCCTATAATTCCTCTCTGCACACAGAGTCATGTTTTCACATTAGTCCCAAAACGAAATTTCTTTGCCAATTTGAAAGCACACTTACTGCTCTTTTTTTTTTGGGGCAAGTGAAAATCACTTTTACAGACTGACACATTATGAAACCACTTTTTTCGATTTTCTTAAATGCACATGTCCAAACTTCTTTTTCAGACCACCTCCATGTGTAACCTGGGTGGCTGCCTACACTCCAGCAAGGGCAACCAGCCTTAGTGATGCTGAATGTATTTGCATTACAGACTGAAACCTGAAAACCCCACTCGCTTGTAAATACTGTGCATGATTATACATGGCAAGCACATGGGTGTGTGCTAAGAGTCTGCTTCTTCCCCCAAAAAATCGCTCCCCCTTTCCATCTAATGCAACTGTGAAATCACCAGAGCAATACGCAATAAATCTCTGCCTATAATTCCTCTCTGCACACAGAGTCATGTTTTCACATTAGTCCCAAAACGAAATTTCTTTGCCAATTTGAAAGCACACTTACTGCTCTTTTTTTTTTTGGGCAAGTGAAAATCACTTTTACAGACTGACACATTATGAAACCACTTTTTTCGATTTTCTTAAATGCACATGTCCAAACTTCTTTTTCAGACCACCTCCATGTGTAACCTGGGTGGCTGCCTACACTCCAGCAAGGGCAACCAGCCTTAGTGATGCTGAATGTATTTGCATTACAGACTGAAACCTGAAAACCCCACTCGCTTGTAAATACTGTGCATGATTATACATGGCAAGCACATGGGTGTGTGCTAAGAGTCTGCTTCTTCCCCCAAAAAATCGCTCCCCCTTTCCATCTAATGCAACTGTGAAATCACCAGAGCAATACGCAATAAATCTCTGCCTATAATTCCTCTCTGCACACAGAGTCATGTTTTCACATTAGTCCCAAAACGAAATTTCTTTGCCAATTTGAAAGCACACTTACTGCTCTTTTTTTGGGGGGCAAGTGAAAATCACTTTTACAGACTGACACATTATGAAACCACTTTTTTCGATTTTCTTAAATGCACATGTCCAAACTTCTTTTTCAGACCACCTCCATGTGTAACCTGGGTGGCTGCCTACACTCCAGCAAGGGCAACCAGCCTTAGTGATGCTGAATGTATTTGCATTACAGACTGAAACCTGAAAACCCCACTCGCTTGTAAATACTGTGCATGATTATACATGGCAAGCACATGGGTGTGTGCTAAGAGTCTGCTTCTTCCCCCAAAAAATCGCTCCCCCTTTCCATCTAATGCAACTGTGAAATCACCAGAGCAATACGCAATAAATCTCTGCCTATAATTCCTCTCTGCACACAGAGTCATGTTTTCACATTAGTCCCCAAACGAAATTTCTTTGCCAATTTGAAAGCCCACTTACTGCTCTTTTTTTTTGGGGCAAGTGAAAATCACTTTTACAGACTGACACATTATGAAACCACTTTTTTCGATTTTCTTAAATGCACATGTCCAAACTTCTTTTTCAGACCACCTCCATGTGTAACCTGGGTGGCTGCCTACACTCCAGCAAGGGCAACCAGCCTTAGTGATGCTGAATGTATTTGCATTACAGACTGAAACCTGAAAACCCCACTCGCTTGTAAATACTGTGCATGATTATACATGGCAAGCACATGGGTGTGTGCTAAGAGTCTGCTTCTTCCCCCAAAAAATCGCTCCCCCTTTCCATCTAATGCAACTGTGAAATCACCAGAGCAATACGCAATAAATCTCTGCCTATAATTCCTCTCTGCACACAGAGTCATGTTTTCACATTAGTCCCAAAACGAAATTTCTTTGCCAATTTGAAAGCACACTTACTGCTCTTTTTTTTTTGGGCAAGTGAAAATCACTTTTACAGACTGACACATTATGAAACCACTTTTTTCGATTTTCTTAAATGCACATGTCCAAACTTCTTTTTCAGACCACCTCCATGTGTAACATGGGTGGCTGCCTACACTCCAGCAAGGGCAACCAGCCTTAGTGATGCTGAATGTATTTGCATTACTGAGTCCAACCTCAAACCCTTAAACTATTCTTTTTTTTTCCAGTACACCTTAATTTATTGTGAAAACATACTCCATATTATTTTACATGTTCCTCACATTTAAATTTCTCCCAAAACAGAAAATGATAAACGCAACTACAACAAAAAGAATTTTCATTTCTATTATTCATTTCTTAAGTTACCACATACACCCCCTCTCAAACTCTAAACTCACCTTTAAAATTAGTTAGTTGTGAAAGAAATGTGACACTCAAACAGCAGATTATCAGAGCCAGGATCTCTGTTGTGTTCACCTCTCTCCTCTCAGCAGAACCAGATAATGGCAAACTTTCCCTCTATTTTTCCACACATATACATGTAAGTTTCAAATCTCAGTGCTTCCCCCTTTTTTTCAAATGTAATCACACATTTCTATTGGTTGAAAACCAACCCTTTTCCAAAAGTACCCTGCCCCCAACTTGACTTCTGCCTAGTACCCTTCCCCCAACTTGACTTCTGCCTGCTACCATAGCAACAGCTCATGGAACACTGCTGTGTGGAGTTAGGTCAGAAGTTCGCCACACAATGTTTCAATTCCACAGAGCAAGAGTGCTTGACTTTTCAAACCTAACAGCAAATCCATAGTACTGTTCTTTGGTAACACATTTTTTTGTACCAATACAAAACATGCTTCTATTAGTTTACACATACAGCCTAGTTTTTATTCTAGAATGGTATGAAACAGCCAATCAGTTCTTTTTGTTTTGAAAAAAATATGTATGCCTCCATTTCCAAACTGTCTTTCTTTTCATATTGCCATTCTACTGAAAGACACCTCCTGAGTGCATCCAGTTCTCCTTTGAAGATGTTCACAGTGTGGATTGTAGGGCACAGCTATGTCTTCTGGAGTGAAAGGTTTGCAGAGAAAACAGATATGGTGAGAGACCTTGCTTTGCCAAATGTAGACATTAAATGGATTGGTCAGAGAGGGTTAAAGTGGCACCAATTGATGCCATTGGTGAAATCCTTCATGCAAATCCAACACCCTGACCTCATAATAGTGCACTGTGGTGGCAATGACCTAGGCACTTTGACTGGGGTAGGTCTGGAAATGCTTATGAAGGACACCTTTGCACAACTGTTTTCACTTTTCCCTAAAACTGCCTTTGTGTTTTCCAACATATGCCAAAGGCAAAAATGGAACTGGTCCAATCATTTCTGTTCGCAGATTGACAAAGCAAGAAAGCACGTCAACAAATCTGTTTCTGCTTTCCTCCGTGACTATGGTATGGGTGCCATTTACCACAACAACTTGCGTTTTGACATGCAAGACATTTATAGAGGAGATGGTGTGCACTTCAATGATAAAGGGAACAGAGTCTTCCTCTTGAACCTTAGACTCTGCATCGGTACTTACTTGTAGGTACCACTAAAAAATCATTTCATAAACACAACGGCTCTTTTTAGAGCCCCCTAATATCTAAACACTTAAATCTGAATTTCATTAATTTTTTTATTTTTTTTTTCTACCGTACGCTTACCGTAAGCTTACCGTACGCGTACCCCGTGATTTTTTAAAAAAATCAATAAATGTTTTCTTTGTACTTTACAGTCCTTCTTTGACCCCCTCACAAATGTAAGGGGGTCTGTAACTCTCCTCATTGCCCCCTTTTCTTGTTTTCACTCTTTTTTTTCTGAGTGAAACACACAAAATGGCGGCCGCCGCTTCCTGGTTTCGGCCGATTCGAATGTTTACTAAGATCTAACAGCCAATCAGAATCGCGCTCGCGCACGCCACCGTACGCGTACCGTAAGCTTACCGTAAGCGTACGGTAAGCGTACCGTAAGCGGGCTCAGATATATATATTGATTTAAAGGCTATTTTCTCAGAATCTACTGAACAGATTTACACCAAACCTACAAAAGGCACTTCCTTGACATAGGGACTACCTCTCTGCCAAATTTCTAGTAATTCTGTTCAGCCGTTCGGGCTGTAGCTCGTTCTAAAGGTCCTATGGAAAAATGCATGGGAAAAACGCGTTTTGGGACCCCCCTTTTATCTCAGCCCCCGCTTGACGTATCCCCCCGAGACTTTCAGGGAAGGAGCGGAGCGTAGCGCCCCACCTATTTTGAGAAATTCGCGAGGATTCATCGACCGGCGCCAAAGTTATTCAAAATAGAATGTTGCGGATTTCCTATGGAAAAGGGGTCCTAACTATAACTACCTACTGGCGACCGCCAGTAGGTAATATATATATATATATATATATATATATATATATATATATATATATATATATATATATATATATATATATATATATATATATTCACTGAAAAAACCATAGGTTTCACACATGTTATAGTTAGCGGAAATTTTACTGATAAAAAACCAATGAAATTCCCCCGTTATAGTTAGTGCAGGCAACTATAACTCACGCAACCGCAATCCTCTGCTGATGCTAATACTGTATTTAGACACTTATTTGCCCTTGTCTTCTTCCATTAAATTTTAGCTATACATATATTACAAATATTTTTTTTTCATAAAGACACATATGTCATCAGCAGAAGATTGCGGTTGCGTGAGTTATAGTTGCCTGCACTAACTATAACGGGGGAATTTCATTGGTTTTTTATCAGTAAAATTTCCGCTAACTATAACATGTGTGAAACCTATGGTTTTTTCAGTGAATTTGCAAGGTTTTTTAAATGCTAATTCCTAACTATAACGTGTGTGAAACCTATGGTTTTTTCAGTGAATTTGTACGTTTTTTTAAATGCTAAGTTACTTTACGCCATTCGTGGTGTGCGCGCCCACTTAACGCAGTTCGTTCCGTGCGCGCACGGTGCGCTTCCGGCACCGTGCGCGCACAGTGAGCACGCGGTGCGCTTCGCGCACCGCGCGCCCACTTTACACAGTTAGTGCCGTGCACACACGGTGGGCACGCGGTGTGCTACGCGCACCGCGTGCCCACGTTACGCTAGATGGGCCATGTACGCACAATGCGCTTCGCGCACCGTGCGCACTTGGAGGACATATTATGCGCTTCCTTGTGATAGGTAATCTGTTGAAATTTTTTGGGGAAATGCTGTGCTCAATTAAGCCATGCACAAATGGTGGTCTTCGGCCACCATTTGCACACGGGGTGGAGAGAGTGTGGATTTTTTTTTTTATAATTTTTTACCGTACGCGTACGGTAAGCGTACGGTAAGCGTAATCAGCGAAATTTTCGAAAAATTAAAAATTACCGTTTTTTGCCTTGGGGGATCTTTGAAGACTCAACTAACATGGTTATGTGCATGGGCGCTGTCTAAACAGCCCCTTTATATGTTTTTGGCATTTGTTTATCAGCTCCCCCCTCAGAGTGCGAGAGAGAAAATGGCGGCCGCCGCTTCCTGGTTTCGACCGATTCGAATGTTTACTAAGATCTAAGGGCCAATCAGAATCGCGCTCGCGCACGCCACCGTACGCGTACGGTAAGCGCACCGTAAGCGCACCGTGAGCTGGCTCAGATATATATATTGATTTAAAGGCTATTTTCTCAGAATCTACTGAACAGATTTACACCAAACCTACAAAAGGCACTTCCTTGACCTGAGGACTACCTCTCTGCCAAATTTCTAGTAATTCTGTTCAGCCGTTCGGGCTGTAGCCCTGTCTAAAGGTCCTATGGAAAAATGCATGGGAAAAACGCGTTTTGGGACCCCCCTTTTATCTCAGCCCCCGCTTGACGAATCCCCCCGAGACTTTCAGGGTAGGAGCGGAGCGTAGCGCCCCACCTATTTTGAAAAATTCGCGAGGATTCGTCGACCGGCGCCAAAGTTATTCAAAATAGAATGTTGAGGTTTTCCTATGGAAACGTGGTCCTAACTATATACTGGCGACCGCCAGTAGGTAATATATATATATATATATATATATATATATATATATATATATACACTGAAAGCAGCAAATTTTAAAGTGACGCCATACTTCCAGATATAGTTTTCTAACTATCTATCAATATACCTATATATGTATATATATATTCACTTAAAAAAACCAAAAAACCATAGGTTTCACACATGTTATAGTTAGCTGGACATTTCACTCGTAAAAAACCAATGAAATTCCCCCGTTATAGTTAGTGCAGGCAACTATAACTCACGCGACCGCAATCCTCTGCTGATCACGTCAGATATTACATCACTGATGACATATGTGTCTTTATGAAAAATAAATATTTGTAATATATGTATAGCTAAAGATTAATGGAAGAAGACATGGGTAAATAAGTGTCTAAATACAGTGATGTAATATCTGACGTCATCAGCAGAGGATTGCGGTCGCGTGAGTTATAGTTGCCTGCACTAACTATAACGGGGGAATTTCATTGGTTTTTTACGAGTGAAATGTCCAGCTAACTATAACATGTGTGAAACATATGGTTTTTTAAGTGAATTTGCAAGGTTTTTTAAATGCTAATTCGTAACTATAACATGTGTGAAACCTATGGTTTTTTCAGTGAATATATAAACATATAAATATAATCTGCATATCTATATAAATATAAATTCATGCAAACATATACATATATGCATACATATGCATGGTATGTACATGAAAGTTTGAAAAACTCTAATACAAGCAAAGCTAAAAAGCCACCTAATTACAAACAGAATTGCTTTAACTTAAACGAGGGCGAGACCTATTGCATTTTCGATGCTTGTTTACTTTGATTCCATCAAGAAGGCATTCAGATGTGTCCCACATTTTCCATAAATTCTGAATGGTAGCACTCTAGTTGCTCATTAGATCACTGGTATTGAAAGTGCATGTTTCAGTCTGCATGTCAGAATTTTTTAATGAAATAGAAGAGGATTTGATAAGTCACTCAAAATGTGCCCTAATTTTTCTTTTTTCCTCACTCATCATAATTTCTATGGCAAAATGAACCTCTTCATTGTGTTCCTTTTAAATTAAACTACTCACTCTCTACTACTCACTCGCTACTACTCTCTACTACTCACTCTCTACTACTCACTCTCTACTACTCTACTACTCTCTACTACTCTCTCTACTACTCACTCTCTACTACTCACCCTCTACTAATCTCTACTACTCTCTCTCTACTACACACTCTCTACTACTTGCTCTCTACTACTCACTCTACTACTCACTCTACTACTCACTCTCTACTACTCCCTTCTACTCCCTACTACTCACTCTACTACTCACTCTCTACTACTCTCTACTACTCACTCTCTACTTCTCCACTACTCTCTACTAATCACTCTCTACTACTCACTCTGTACTACTCTGTACTACTCACTCTCTCTACTACTCTCTCTCTCTACTCACTCTCTACTACTCACTCTCTACTACTCTCTCTCTACTACTCTCTACTACTCTCTACTACTCACTCTCTACTACTCTCTACTACTCACTCTCTACTACTCTCTACTACTCACTCTACTACTCATTCTCTACTACTCATTCTCTACTACTCTCTCTCTGCTACTCAGTCTCCACTACTCACTCTCTACTACTCTCTACTACTCACTCTCTAATACTCACTCTCTACTACTCCCTCTACTACTCACTCTTTACTACTCTCTACTACTCCCTCTACTACTCACTCTCTACTACTCTCTACTACTCTCTACTTCTCACTCGCTACTACTCTCTACTACTGACTCTCTACTACTCAGTACTACTCTCTCCTACTCACTCTCTGCTACTCTCTCTACTACTCTCTACTACTCTCTCTACTACTCTCTCTACTCTCTATTACTCATCCTCTACTCTCTACCTTTCTCTACCTCTCTCTCTACTACTCTCTACCTCTCTACCTCTACCTCTCTACCTCTACCTCTCTACCTCTACGTCTCTACCTCTACATCTCTACCTCTCTACCTCTCTCTACCTCTCTCTACACGCACACATATGCACATATATGCATTTATATATATGTATGTGTATATATATGTATATACATACATATATAAACATATATATAACCTGAATATCTATATAAATACAAATATAAATGCATACATACATATACAGATATGCATCTTATTTACATGAAATTTTGAAAAACACTAATAAAAGCAAAGCTAAAAAGCCACCTAATTACTAACAGAATTGCTTTAACTTAAACGAGGGCGAGACCTATTGCATTTTCAATGCTTGTTTACTTTGGTTCCATCAAGAAGGCATTCAGATGTGACACATTTGCCATAAATTCTGAATGGTAGTACTCTAGTTCCTCATAAGATCACTGTAGTAAAGCTACTGCTCACCAGGGAAGTCTGCTGCTGGTATTCAAAGTGCATGTTTCAGTCTGCATGTCAGAACTTTTTAATGAAATAGAAGAGGATTTGAGAAGTCAAAATGTGCCCTAAGTTTTCTTTCTGCAGCACTAGTCATAATTTCTATGGCAAAATGAACCCCCTCATTTTGTTCCTTTGCAAATTAAATGTTTTAAATGTTACCACTTTATTCCAATCAAGATGGCTGCAGGTGTGCCATACTTTTGTCATAAGTAAGACTGTTAGCGCTCTAGTTGTTCTTTAAAACACTCTGGGATTTCTGTCATTGGGCTATACTTGGGCTACATCTCGGTGATATTTGTGCTACATTTGGGCTCTTTTGTCTCTGGTGGCCATCTTGGGAGACTTGTTATGAAGTTTCCTAATTTACTGCAGTCTCCTCAGTAGGCATACTGTCAGTTTTTTACTTTGATTCAATGAAGAAGGCATTCAGATGTGTCACACATTTGCCATAAATTCAGAATGTTAGCACTCTAGTTGCTCATTAGATCACTGTAGTAAAGCAACTGCTCACCAGGGAAGTCTGCTGCTGGTATTGAAAGCTCATGTTTCAGTCTGCATGTTAGAATTCTTTAATGAAATAGAAGAGGATTTGAGAAGTCACTCAAGATGTGCCCTAATTTTTCTTTCTGCAGCACTAATCATACATTCTATGGCAAAATGAACCCTCTCATTTTGTTCCTTTTTAAATTAAATGTTTTAGATGTTACCACTTTATTCCAATCAAGATGGCTTCATGTGTGCCATACCTTTGTCATAAGTAAGACTGTTAGCGCTCTAGTTGTTCTTTGGAACACTCTGGGAAGCTGCAGTAGAACACAAAGGAATCAACTGACAGTCTCTGCCCTTGTTGGATGTACATGTTTTACTGAGAATGTCAGACTTCATTCTCACATGACTGAGAAAGATAATGTGAATTTAGAGAAAATATGCTCTCAGTTTAGCTTATAGATCACCTTCCAAACCTCTGTTACAAAAGCATGTGAAAATAGTTTTCTCTCAAACATGATTCATGATATCCCAGCAGAAGGCTTTTTCACATGGTAAAATCACCTTAGAACATACTACAATTCCTAAAATGAGTATGGTACCATCAACAAATGATTTATAATGTAACTAAGGTCTTAAAACCTTCTATTAACTGCAATGCTTTTTAATGAGGTGCTATCATGTATATTGATCCCAAGATGGCTGCCAGCACTTCTTGGATGAAGTGCTGACAGCCAATCAGATCTCACAATGAGATGTGTGGTTAGGCTCCGTCCAGATATGTATTTGATTTTACTTTTGATTTTCTCAGGAACTACTGAACGGATTTACACCATATATGCAAAAGGCACATGCCTGACCTGAGGACTACGTCTTTGCCAAATTTCAAGTAATCCTGTTCAGCCGTTCTGGCTGTAGCTGTGTCTAAAGGTCCTATGGAAAAATGCATGGGGAAAACGCGTTTTGGGACCCCCCTTTTTTCTCGGCCCCCGCTTGACGAATCACCCTGAGACTTTCAGGATAGGAGCTGAACGGAGCGCCCCATTAGTTTTGAAAATTTCGCGAGGATTCGTCAACCGGCGCCAAAGTTATTCAAAATGGAATTCTGAGATTTCCTATGGAAACTAGGTTGTAACTATAACTATCTAATATATATATATATATTATCTACCGGCGGTCGCCAGTAGATAGTTATAGTTAGGACCGAGTTTCCATAGGAAATCTCAAAATTCTATTTTGAATAACTTTGGCGCCGGTTGATGAAGCCTCGCGAAATTTTCAAAACTAATGGGGCGCTCCGCTCAGCTCCTACCCTGAAAGTCTCGGGGCGATTCGTCAAGCGGGGGCTGAGAAAAAAGGAGGGTCCCAAAACGCGTTTTCTCCATGCATTTTCCCATAGGACCTTTAGTCGAAGGTACAGCCCGAACGGTTGAACAGAATTACTTGAAATTTGGCAGAGAGGTAGTCCTCAGGTCAGGCATGTGCCTTTTGCATATATGGAGTCAATCTGTTCAGTAGTTCCTGAGAAAATTGCTGTTAAAAGTACATAAATATCTATAAGCGCGCACCGTGCGCGCACCGTGTGTGCACCCTTACGTGCGCGAGCGTAATTCTGATTGGTGGTTACATGTTCAACGTTCGAATCAGTCGAAATCAGGAAGTGTCGGCCGCCATTTTGTTTGTTTTGGGTGCGACACTGAAAAAGAGAGGTGGCGAACGTGAAAAGGGGGCAGGGTAGAGAGTTCTGACCCCCTAGCCTTTGTCAGGGGGTCCCTGAAGGATCCCGAAGGGTGAAAAAAACATTTTAAATTTTTTTTTTAAAAACACGGTTCGTGCACGGTACACGCACGGTGAAAAACCTTAAAAAAAATATATAATAATACATACATAACTTAGCATTTAAAAAATCGTACAAATTCACTTAAAAAACCATAGGTTTCACACACATTATAGTTAGGAATTAGCATTTAAAAAACCTTGCAAATTCACTTAAAAAACCACAGGTTTCACACACATGTTATAGTTAGGTGGACTTTCACTCGTAAAAAACCAATGAATTTCCCCCGTTATAGTTAGTTCAGATAACTATAACTCGCGCGACCGCCACTCTATCACAAGGATGATGTCATCAGTGATGTCATGAGTGATGCCACTGACCATGTTATGAGTGATGTAATATGTGACGTCATGAGCAGTGGATTGCGGGCGCGCGAGTTATAGTTATCTGAACTAACTATAACGGGGGAATTTCATTGGTATTTTAAGAGTGAAATGTTCCATGTGTGAAACCTATGGTTTTTTAAGTGAATTTGCAAGGTTTTTTAAATGCTAATTCCTAACTATAACATGTGTGAAACCTATGTTTTTTTAAGTGAATATATATATATATATATATATATATATATATATATATAGATATATGTGTCACCAAAACTCCTCCAAGGAAAGAGTAGAGGCCACAGCAGGGGTAAGTAGGGAGGCTTCTTTATTCAGCTTTTTAACAAAAATGCCGAATGCATTTCGGCATGAATAATGCCTTCCTCAGTGCCAAGAGTCTTTCAGGAGATGCAGGCGTCATCGTGTTTTTAAACTTACTGCCCCAAAACAATTAGTTCTGGTCCGCTCCGCCCCCAAGATCAATGTCTTAGCATACCGTCTGCAGGACACCTGGTACGTGTGCACTGCAGATCCCAGAATGCAATAGTTTATCCTGGTGGGTGCTGTGGGGGTAAATCGATATTTATGCGGATTTGTATGGCCCCCGATGTCGTCTGCATCAATCACCTGTGTCTTGCTTGAACTCCGGTGCCCCCCTAGGTCCCCAGACCGCATCAACCTCCGAGCATCAGGATTCCATCCGGCGGGGGCAAGTCTGGTAAACCATCTCGCACAACGCGGAGTCAATGACTCCGACCGCCCCATCTCCTCCCGAATTCAGTGGTGGGCCTTGGTTGATCCAGTACCCTGGAAACACGAAAAGGTCCGCCACAGCAGATGCCAGCGAAACCAAGGCCAACTTCACAATGCGGGGGCCTCTAAAGCGCGCTTCTGGCACGCGCGCAGAAACATCACCAAAACTCCTCCAAGGAAATAGTAGAGGCTACTGCAGGGGTAAGTAGGGAGGCTTCTTTATTCAGCTTTTTAACAAAATATATATGTGTGTACATATACATATATATATTTTCCGCCCCAGGCCACCGCTCTCTTCGTAGTGGGTGCAACAGCTGTACGAGGACGGCCTTCTAAATTGCTTCGAAATTTCCACCAAAAGACGCTGTAAAGCTGTATTAAAAAATGTATTCTTTGCTTGTGAACATCAACAACAAACAAGTTTCAGCCTACTGGCCTTTTTCAATGCCGTTTTGCCTTCTTAGTCAGTTACATTTTAACACATACAAAAACACAAATGATTGGACAGCCACTTTGCTATAAAAACTGATGATGGGATATTCATTCAGTTCTGTCTCAATCCATTGTTAGTGTAGTGGCCATTTTATCCTACCTCGATTACAACTTATTCATCATAGAGTGAAAATAAAAATAAAGTAAAAATAAAATAAGTGTACAGCATCACTAATTCAAATAATCAATAGTCATTTCATTCAATATTAGCCTGAAATTTCAAATATATAAATTTGGCCCTGAATGGGCAATTCTCTGGTGCTCATCCGTGCATAATAACTGCATTGTCATAGATAACAATCTTCATACCCACAATGTTCTGCATAAATTCAGACAAATATCAATGCTGGATCTCACTTATGTTTTTTGATATGTTGTATTTTGTGCTGCATGTGTAATTGAATTTCGCGTTACACTTCCAACGTATTCTTGCACCTTAGAAGCAACTAACTTGTGATTAACTCATTCATTGTTCCAACTACATCATGATTAACTCATTCATGGTTTCGATTTATACTGCAAGTGAAAAAGATAACGACAAAAGATAAGGTATATAAGATGCTTTCCAACTAAATCGGAAGGTAGCATCTTGTTACCCATAATAATAATTGCTTCACATCTTGATGTTTCATATCCTACATTGAACTGTAAAAATCAACAATTATACTTGTTTGATCAAGGTGTTTGGAGACCCTCCTCATTGGTCCTTAAGCCTATATGAGACCATAACTCTTCCTTACTGTTAAGGCCCCATGGAATACGTGTTTTCAATTCTACTATGTATTGTGATTCCAGTGGGCTCAATGTTTTGGCCCTGTCTTCTCCTCTTTCATTTTGTGGCACCTGATCAATACAAAAAAGCTCAGCAAGTCACTTCGGCTTTGATGGGCTTCTGCAAAGTGTCTATACACTGGATATGTAGGGTCATTGTTGGTGATTACTCTAGTGTGTTCCAACACCCGCTTCTTGGTGGGATGAATAGTGCTTCCAATATATTTCTTATCACATGGACACACCAGGCAAAACACAACAAAGCTCGAATTACAGTTAAAAAAATGTCTTGATCTCTCTTTTATCCTTCTTTCCCAGGTTTTCAATATCTCTTACTTTCTTACTATTCAAATTGTAAAAGCAATTGTACTCTGCTTCTAGCATGTGAGAGCATTTCTTACAGGTGTTGGCTGCGAGGTAGGAAAAAGTATCTCCCTCCGGTTCTAGTCTTGTGGATCCATGGGACGGTGGCAAGGGCCAGTTGGGTGGAACGGAGGTGTCTGGTGGGTGTGTGGAATGAGAGGTGGTGGTTCAGGTATGCTGGTTGTGTGTCGTAGAAGGCTTTGTAGGCATGCATGGGGAGCTTGAAAGTGATTATTTTTTCGACTGGGAGAAATGGAGTTCCCCAAGGTTTTCGCTGATGTGGATGCAATAGGGGATGTAGAGGACCAGTCTGGCTGTGGCATTTTGAAAGTTCTGTAGTTTCCTGAGGAGTTTCTGGGCGACTCCGGCATAGAGTGCGTTGCCGTAGTAGAGTCTGCTGCTGATTAGTGCATGGGTGACCATTCTTCTGGGTTCGGTGGGGATCCATCTGAATGTCTTTTGAAGCAGGCGAAGCGTGTGGAAGCATGATGAGGAGACGACGTTGATCTGACAGTTCATTGTGAGCGAGGAGTCCAGTATTATGCCGCGTTTTGTGCGTGGTCCATGGGGGGGGCATGCATAGTCATTAAAACTGCTTCAGTCAGGTCTGAGGATCAATGAGAATAAACCAATCCTTTCAAAATGGCTTGTGGTGTCCGCTCAACTATGTTTTAACCCAGTCCTATTTTTGTTGCATTTTAATAACTTGTATACGTTTTTGATTGCAACTGGGCAGAACATGTGTTGTAATCTTGCATTCATTCCATCATGGTGACATGTCATTGGAATGTAGAATGTACTGTGTGAGCTTGTAGCTCAGAGATTCCAGATGTTACTGTTACTGTGACTGCAGCAGCTGTGGCTAATAAACACATGTCTTGAAGTATCCTTGTCTGATGTCCTACATACCATCATACTTCACTACAATTTGGCGACGAGGATGGGATCAACCCAAATTACCTTGTTAAGGCTTCTTAAGTCAACACACACAAAACATCTTTGAAGTATTTGCACGTCTGTGATGTGCACACGTTATTAGTAGTGACATTTCCATTCATTTTTAAATAACATGTTCATGTTTTTTTTCATTCATTAATGTCTGATAATACATATATATATTTTTTAGTTTAAAATATATAGTATCAGTTTGAAAGCTACATTTCTCAAACTTTAAGCGTCATGGCAAATATGCAGAATGTTGGTGCTCCTCCACCATTTCTCCAAACACCTGGTGATCCCCCTGTGCCTTGGAGAAATTGGTAAAGAGCTTTTACAAAATATTTAGGGGCAATTGGTGGAAATAGATATCGACCAGAGTGGAAAAGGTTTTTATTAGAACACAATCTAGGCTTCGAAGGTCACTCTATATATGAACATATTCCACCATATGTCATCCCTCATGACCAAGAGACTTAGATGAATTTCAATTAGCAGTGAAAAAATTAGAAAAATAATTTGATGTTCAACCGAGTCTAATTGTTAATAGACATAAGTTCTTTACAAGAGAGCAATTGCAGGATGAATCCATAGATACTTATGTTGCTGTTTTACGCATTTTGGCTGCAGAATGTGAATTTGAAAATTTCACAGACCAACTCATACGCGACCAAATAGTAGTACGTTGTTGGGACAAAAGAGTACAGGAAAAACTGCTCACCATGCGAAATCCCAATTTGATTGAAACAATTGATATAGTAAAAGGGATTGAAGTCTCACGAAAAGCACTTAGAGAACTTACACGTAAAGAAACTAGCGGTGTGTCTTTGGTGAACGAAAGCACTGTTGCAAAGGAACATGCGAATGAAAGCACAGTTTCCAAACAAAATAATAGTGGGAAAAAATTTACAGAGAAAAGAGAGTACAAGAATAATTTTTTCTCCCAAAAGAATATTTGTTTTAGATGTGGAAATTCTAAGCATGGACCTAACGGGAGACCGTGTCCTGCAAGAAACGTGAAATGTAAAGTATGCAACAAAATTGGGCATTTCGCTAAGGTTTGTCAGACACCCAAAGATAGAATTAAGTAGGTACAAGATGGAGATTTATATGATAGCTCAGAGGAAGAACAAAATTGTTCTAGAGGAGTCAGGGACATGATTGTGATCGTACAGGATGATGAGTCTGACTGTGTAGATCCGTATGAAAATATTGAAGTAGATGGTAAAGATCTCAGACTTCTTATTGATTCGGGTGCTAGAATGAGAATGATAACTGATGAGCTGTATGATGAAGTATGGGGTAAACGCACGTTGTTTCCTCCAGATAGGAATCCAGTTACGTATGATGGAAGAAAAAGCGAATTGTCAGGATTTTTTGAGTGTCAACTTAAATTCAAGGATCGTAGCATTTTTGGAAAGGTATATGTAGCAAAGAAAGGGTTAAATATTCTTGCGTGGTACCACCAAGGCCTGTTCGGTATGACACTTAGACCTGGGAGAGAGAGTCTTTTGGAGGTTGTGAAAACAATAACAAATGGGTTGGAAAATTTCCCATAGTTTTTTGTGACAAGTTAGGTAAAATTAACGGATTCAACCATAGGATTAAGGTCCAGGAGGATGTTACGCCTGTAAAACACAAATTGAGAAATGTGCCGTTCAGTGTACGTGAAGACTTAGCCAAAATTCTTAAAAAGATGTGTGATGATGGGGTGATAGAACCTATAGAATCATCTTTATGGTTAAGTCCATTGGTTATCACAAGAAGAAAAAATGGACAATTTAGAGTGTGTGTTGACTTAAGAAGCCTTAACAAGGTAATTTGGGTTGATTCCCATCCTTTGCCCAGAATTGATGACATTATAAGTACGTTCTCAGGTGCTAGGCTATTTTCAAAAATTGACCTAGCATCTGCATATCATCAGATTGTGCTTGAAGAATCATCACAACATTTGACTGCTTTTGTTTCTCCAATGGGTTCTTACCAATTTAAACGAATGCCTTTCGGCCTCGCATTTTGGTGAAAATCAAAATGTTCATGACAAACGGATGTGTGCTGTCTTAGAAAGATTAAAAAAATTTGGTGTTGTGGCTAATCGGGGGAAATGTGAATTTTGTAAGAATGCAATAGAGCATTTAGGTCATGTAATTTCGGAAAAAAGAGTAGAACCCAGACCTGGTTTGGTTGATGCCATCACCAAAGCACCTACCCCCAAGTCTAAAGAGAACGTAGCTTCATTTTTAGGACTTTGCAAATTTTACTCAAAGTTTATTCAGAATTTCTCGGCCAAAACTGTCATGCTAAGGGAATTATTGAAAAAAGACAAAAAATTCACATGGGAAGGAAGTTGTCAAACTGAGTTTGATGGTTTGAAAGAAGAAATTGTTTCAGCTGGAGTTCTTGCACCGTTTGATCCGTCACAAGAATGTATCATTACGGTTGATGCAAGCAACGACGGTCTGGGTGCTACCATCGCACAGGTGAAAGGGAAAATTGAAGTGACAATTGGGTTCGCTTCAAGATCTTTAAGGTCTAACGAGAAAATGTTCTCAGTCATTGAAAAAGAGCTTTTGAGTTGTTGCTGGGCAGTTGAAAGATTTAAATGTTTTATTTGGGGAATGAAATTTGTGCTTAAGACTGACCACAAACCTTTAGTTAGTATTTTAAATGGAACAACTATCAAAGATCACACCCCCAGAATAGCAAGACTGAGCTCTAAACTCTTACAGTACAATTTCACCATTGAATACATCCTAGGTGGTAAAAACATAAGAGCAGACTACTTATCTCGCTCACCTCTGAGTTTTACAGTTTATCCTGAAAACTGTGAGGAAAATGATGAAGAATGCTTAATTGCTAGTATCGATATTTGCCATGACACCACATTTAATGAACAGGAATGGTTGGATGAATCCTCGAAAGACTTGGAATTGGATAGTGTCAGGGAGTATGTCATGAGCGGGTGGCCTAAAGAAAAAAATCTGCCCCAAAATTTACAACCATACTTAAAAGTTGCAGATGAATTATCTATTGAAGAAAAAGTGATGCTTGTACGGGGAGATAAATTCATTCCACCTGTTTCATTGAGGGAAAGGATCATTCTTTATGGGCATGAGGGACATCTGGGACAAACTATAACCAAAAGGAAAATTAGAGATAGCTATTGGTGGCCCGGAATGGACTCTGCCATTGTGGCCAGTGTTCGGGGATGTGTTGTATGTTCTTCTAGCGACAAAAGTCTTAAAACAGAGGCGGTTCCCTTACAGCCCATTGAATTACCCAACACAGTTTGGTCCAAGCTTGCCATAGATTTTATAGGTCCTTTTGGTACCCCTCCAAGGAAGTTAAGATTTGCAATCGTAGTTGTAGATTACGGCAGCAAATGGTGGGAGTTGAAGTTTGTAGAAGAACCCAATACTATTAGTGTAATCAAGTTTTTGAAAAATCTGTTTTTGAGAGAAGGCTTTCCCAAAGAAATTGTATCGGACAATGGCGTACAATTTGTATCTAAAGAAATGAAGAGCTTTCTTGGTAGCAATGCTATCAAACACAAGTGTGTCGCTTTATACCACCCACAGGCAAATGGTCTTGTGAAAAAAATGAATCGCACATTAGTTGAGTGCATTCAATGGGCCATTCAGAATAAGTTTGATATCTGTAAATCTGTTGAGGAAATGCTGTGGTCACATAGATGTTGTCCAAATGCTGTTTCAGGTTTTACACCATTTGAAATATTAAGAGGACGCCCACCTGCTTCTAGATTGTGTCCTGCATGGTTGAGAGAGTGTCAACATAAAAATGATCATATGTTAAAAATGGACCAAACTGTGAGGCCAAAGGTTGAACATTTTCAGAGTAAAATGAAAAGTCAATATGACACTACTCATAAAGTTAAACCTGTAGAAAACAAACTTGCGGATTGGAGACTGGATTTGTGTCAAGGATCCCAGTCACGTTCCCAAAGGAATGTCGAAATTTAGACCTCCTGTCAGAATTGAGGTTGTGACCAGGAATGCAGTGAGGACTAGCAAGAATGAATGGTGGAATAAGGGAAGAGTGGTGAAAGTGCATAATCATGATGTTCTTCCCAATGATTCTTCTTTTCCATCCAAACCTTTCTTGCATTCCTGTGTTTCTCCTTCATCTTCTTTTTCTGATATTGATGTTTTAGAACCAAGGTGCTCTTTCCATCCTGAACCCGTACGTAGGAGTAATAGACGAAATATTATCAAACCTTTAAGATATCGCAATTGATGTTCATCTTTATTAGTTATCTACTGTATGTTTATGATTTGATGTATTTATACTATGACATTTTATTTCCTGTTTTATCTGTTTTCATGTGTTGTAAAGAAGGGGGATATTGTTGTAATCTTGCATTCATTCCATCATGGTGACATGTCATTGGAATGTAGAATGTACTATGTGAGCTTGTAGCTCAGAGGTTCCAGATGTTACTGTTACTCTGACTGCGGCAGCTGTGGCTAATAAACACACGTCTTGAAGTATCCTTGTCTGATGTCCTACATACCATCATACTTCACTACAACATGCTAGTAGTTAGAACAAAACCCGTGCCTGCCTTGCTATTCACCAATGATGAAGGGCTATTGTCCCGCACCGCGGATGATCTGAAACAACTAATAGATGCCTTTGTTCTCTATATAGAGAACATGAATCTAGAGATACATTTTACAAAAACGTTTAGCACGGTTTGTGTTCCCAAGAGCCAGAAGTCACAATGTTTCTCAGTAAAAGGTAAGCCCATTCAATAAAGGATAAGTTACTTCCCATATCTGAGTGTGACATTTAACACCTCTAGCTGCTGGACCCTCTGTCTTATATCCAGGAAGCAACACGTTTCCCAGTCAGTGGGCATTTTTTTCTTCAGCTTTGGATCCAACATTGGTAATAAGCCCATCAAACCTTTGTTAGAAATCTGTAAAAGGAAATGCCTTCCCATTCTAACATATGTACAGATATTTGGGGTACAGTAAAGTGGGTAGCATCCAAGTGGAGGAAAATCATTTTTGCTAGAACCTTCTTGCCCTTCCACCGAGCAGACTGCTCTACTTTGTTCATGAAGAGCTGGGTTTTGTTGAGAACCAGGTAAAAATAGCTCTCCATGTTACTTTGGATTTCAATTTGGAATAATGATCATACTTCACTAAATAGATCAATAATATAAGATTTTTTATCTTGTGATCATGGGCTTAAAATTTCCTGCCTCCACTATATTAAAATTGCAAAATCGGAGCTTGGCAGACCATCCTTATTCACTTCACTCTCATCATTAAGAGCTAAGGACAAGTCCTGGTTTAAGCTGTCCTTCGCAGTTTAGACGGGTGAACAGAGAAACAATAGAATTCCAAAAACCACAAGTGAGTACGTATGTAGAAATTCAGACCTCATTGGGCCTGGAGTCATACCTAGAATTGTAATATATCTTTGGAAGTGATCGCTTTTTACTAGATTCAAATGAGGTATTGTTTGATGTCAGCTTTGTTTTCCTCTAGGCCAATATGACACAGCCTCGATTTGCAGGTGCCCTTGCAATAATCTCTCCTACAGACAGTTCATTTTTTTTCTTTTGTAATTTGTATCAATGTTTCCTGTGCCGCTCTCTGTTACCCCAACAGAGGAGATATGGGTTCAATAGATCTTTTCCAAAGGAGGTTACGTTAAAATAATGTTGCAATAATCATTTTACATTCTACAGCCAAAAATGCTACACTCCATTAAGGTTTCTTCAATTCAATTTTTTTAATTTGGTCACTTGATTTGAAATCGTCACAAACTCCCAAAAAACGCCAAACAGTCAACATGTGTTTTGAAGTAAAACAACTTTTTTAAGGCTGTAAAACATATATATGTACATCCAATCAATATATGTACACAAATTAAAAACTTCCACTAAAAATGTCTACATTTCAATAAATTGAAATCAGTAATTGTTTTTTACACAATGTATAAACGATTTCCAACTCTTACACATTCTAGAGCAATAGAAAAAGTACTTTAAATTCCAGTAGTCCTAATTACTACACATTGGGCCGATTACGATGTCGGTGGGACCAACACCAACTTGCTGTCGATGTCGGTCTCATCGACATCTACAACAGTGGTCAGACTGCTGCAATACAATGCGGTTAGTCAGACTGCATTGCCCCAGATACTGACCAACAGCTTTCAAAGGGCTCAACAAGTCAGTCAGAAAGTCAGTCACATCGCATTCCCCAAAATGGAAGCGGTGCTTTCTCAGGCACCACTGTGGGGATTACAATCCACCGTTCCGCCAGCCATTTCACATCTGTTCTTCCGACATGAAAAGGCTGGTTGAAAGGCTTTTTCAGGGCTCCTACTAGGACCCTTGTACCCCCTGGCCCTCCGCTACAGGCACCCCCTATACATCCCTGCATCACGTGGCAGGCACCGCATGGTGCCTGTCACAGGGTGCAGGGATGTTTACAAACATACCTTTTGGCATTGGGGATTGTGCTGCAGCCCTTTTCCGGGCAGCAGCAAAAGCTTCAATGCTAAGAAGCATGTTTGCGACTGCCTCCACTGTGATCGGATCATATTGTGGCGGGAGAGACCGCCAACTACATGTCGGCTAGTCCCGTTCCCGCAATAATGGCGGTCCATCATAATTAGCCCCATCGGCAGGAGCGAATTTCTTGTACATGGGAGCATTTTCATTTTCAATTCAAATTCATTAGCTTAGCAATCAACTAAATATTTCCCATCAAACTGTATTAATTACATAAACTCTCATACCCGCATGCTATCATGCATTCCAAATTAGCACTACTACCATTTTTAATTTCATAGATTACCACAGGAATGACGTACAACACATATCGAGGAGTATGAATAGTGCTCGTTTGTGAACTGGAAGCCAATCCTCTTACAGGTGTAGTGTGATGTGAGAGCAGCATGGGAGGTCAAGGGTGATTCTAGTTGCCAAGTTCTGAATGGTTTGCTGCCTTGTGGGTTTATTGTTGATCCTGGCTTAGAAGGTGTTCCCATAGCCCATCTTGCTTGTGACCAGACCGTGCGTGATGGTTTACAAGGTACTCATTAGGAGCCATTGGAAAATCTTCCTCAGCATCTTCAGGATATGGAAGGATGAGATGGTGACGGCATTGACTTGGGTGGTCATGTTGAGTTTGCTGTCAATGATGATCCTGAGGTTCTTGGCGAGGGTGTTGGGGGTGGGTTTTGGTCCTAGCTCTGTTAGCCACCAGATGGAGTCCCACGGAGATGTCGCGAAGATCACAAATTTGGTCATGTCAATGTTCAGCTTTTGTTGTGGCCGAAACTATTCAGGGTCGTACATTGCTTAGATGGAGTTGGTGGTTGTTGAGGCATTCGGTGAGGTGTCTGCTGTGGTGCGTGTAGCAGTGGGTTGATTTTTAAAATCTGCTATTCATCATTGCTTTCTTAACTTTTTTTGACTAAATGTTTATATGCCTGTAAATCTTAGCCATGCTAAGGGCAGGTTCAATATAAGGGTCTTACATGTAACAATGTCATAGAGATCGAAGAATTTTAATTAACTTTCGCTAATGAAATTTTGCGTTTTTTAACTAATTGCATTGATATTCATATATTTGATTAGTTTTGGTGTTATGTATTCTCCTGGTATTGTTTATGTACTTTTATGATTATTTATTAATAATCAAGTAAAGCTGCTACTGCTGCTGATGATGAAGTTGAGATTATTAATTTCCTAGATTCAAAATAAAATTACATAATAACCAGTATTTTTTTAATATTACCTGATGAAAGCATAAATATTCAACAAGAAAAAATCTAAAAATATTAATATTTTGAAACATAATAGTACAAATATAATTTTTATTTTTTTTAACAAAATAATTTTTACAAAATCAATTAATATAAAATAGCAACATCTTTATAAATAATCTAATATTCCAAAAATAAAAAATATATTAAATAACAAACAATCTTAAAAACTCCCCACCCAGTTCCCAACCAAAAAACATGCAGCCCGCTCCTAGAACATTTCACAAAAATGAAACAATGTGCCAAAAATATTAAGGGGCTGATTGTGAGTGCAGCGGTCAGAAGACCGCTGCTCTCGTAATGGCGGTCCACCGCAATACTACTACAAAAATCGTAGCTGTGGAGGACCACCGGCTGCGCCAGGGAACAGTCAATCCCTGATGCTGGAGGAGCTGTGCCACAATGTAACATGCTCAGCAGGACTGTGTTCCGCCTCAGCTAGCCAATTCATGGCGGGGCTCCGCCATGAAAAGGCTGGTGGTGCTGGAACAAAGAGACGCTACAGGGCCCCCATGCACCCCCACCAGGTGGATACATTCAGAGAGAGGCACAACATGTGCCCCTCTGTGTGGATTACCCCAAAGTTCCAGCACAGCACGGATGTCACCGTCCATGCCGTGCTGGAACTTTTTAGCTGTTCCCATTGCGGTGCCTGTTATCCAGGCACCACCATGGGAAAGGTGAAGGACCGTCCCCCTTACACGAGTTCAGCTCGTAATATGGCAGGCGGTCCTTGCTTTAGTGCAGCCATGCTGGCAGACAGCTGGCCCAACTGTTTCAAAGTTGTAATCAGCCCCTAAATTACATTATAATTTAAATATGAGTGAAAACATAATAAAGCAAAATTACTCACCTCCCTATACCCTTATAAGGCACACATCCTGCTACTAAAAATATACACCAATTCAAAATATATTTAAAAATACCAAACCAAAACCATAGCGCACAGTTATATTATATGCAACAATATTTCAACCACAATATTATTAATGATATTTTTTTTTAACTCCTAAAAAAACAATATTCTTACCAGCAATATAAAATTCAATGATATTGCTGACATCACAATATTCTTGAAGGGATATTCTTGTCCCTCGATATTGTTTATTTGATATTTTGGTGGAACACCATTTTTGAGCAGTCCTAACTGGAAATATAGCACTAACTCAAAGAAATGGTGGGTCAAACAGATTCCCTTTACTCCTGGCAGGCACATAAAACAAGCGGTCTGTTCTGAGCCAGTGCAGCTTATCATGACATAGCCCTTTCTATGAAGTTGTCCATGCACCAACCAGACTGACATCGTTGGATTAAAGTTCTTCCTTCCACTAAATCTTCTGTATTTTCTGGTCAAAGTGTTGCTGCACTTCAAGGTAGCCATTTCCCACAGGTCAGAATATAGTTAAATGTATCCCCTTTGCTCACTTGGTACTTTGCCCTGGGACTTCCTTTATTTTGTGGTTGATTCATGATAGTGTACGTGGTTTCAAAATAGCATCAAACTTCTTCTTAAGATTTGATTTACAGTGAGAGGTAAAGAAAATCTTCTAACTTTTAGAACATGCATTAAATCATTTTGGGCCCGATTCACAGAACTAACTTAAGACAAAATCCTAAACTTACTACCATTTTGGTATTCACAGAAGGCACTTACTCATTTTGGTATTCACAGAAGGCACTTACTCATTTCGGTATTCACAGAAGTTAGGAGTCCTAACTTTAGGACTCCTAAATGCCTTCTGTGAATACCGAAAGTCTTACAATTTGGATTTTTCTCAGTTTAGTAGTAGTATAGTTAGGACTCCTAACTTTAGGACTCCTAAATGCCTTCTGTGAATACCGAAAGTCTTAAAATTAGGATTTTTCTCAATTTAGTATTCCTAAGTTTAGGACTCCTAACTTTAGGACTCCTAAATGCCTTCTGTGAATACCGAAAGTCTTAAAATTAGGATTTTTCTCAGTTTAGTAGTAGTATAGTTAGGACTCCTAACTTTAGGACTCCTAAATGCCTTCTGTGAATACCGAAAGTCTTAAAATTAGGATTTTTCTCAATTTAGTATTCCTAAGTTTAGACTTAGGACTACTAAATTGAGAAAAATCCTAATTTTAAGACTTTCGGTATTCACAGAAGGCATTTAGGAGTCCTAAAGTTAGGAGTCCTAACTATACTACTACTAAACTGAGAAAAATCCTAATTTTAAGACTTTCGGTATTCACAGAAGGCATTTAGGAGTCCTAAAGTTAGGACTCCTAACTTCTGTGAATACCGAAATGAGTAAGTGCCTTCTGTGAATACCAAAATGAGTAAGTGCCTTCTGTGAATACCAAAATGGTAGTAAGTTTAGGATTTTGTCTTAAGTTAGTTCTGTGAATCGGGCCCATAGAGTGTGCGCTGTAGGATTTTCCTCTGCAGCACCATCCATAAGGTCTGTAAGTCAGGTGACTTTTTTCAGTCGAGTGTGGACAGGACTGCAGGTCAGGTGGCATCTTTAGTATGGATATTGCTTATTTTGAGGTGTGGTTGGTGGCTGCATCTAGCATTCATTTTTAGGACACTGGGATTTCCAGTTGGTGGAACAAAAGTGCAAGTAAGGCAATCAGTATGAACCAATTTTTATTTCAAACACAAAATGCATAATTGAAGTGTCTGTAAGAAATTGGGTTATTCATTGAGGGGCTTGGAAACCCCACTCAGGCCACCACCACAATCATTGTCAGGGTGAGCCACATACAGTTACTAAATTAACCTGTGCTTAACACTCTGGTAGCTGGACACAAAAGCAGTCAGGCTTAACTTGGATGCAATGTGTAAAGTGTTTATGCAGCACACAAACAGTGATAAAGTAAAAAGACAACACAATAAAAATCCCAAATCAATAGAGTCCATTTTAATTAATAAAATGATACCAGAACAAAAACAATCCAATCCGTAGAAATGAAAATATTCATTTTGAAAGATTTAGGGCCCAATTACGATGTCGTTAGGAAACTGCCCCTAACGAATCGGTTCCAGACTAGTTTCCAAAAGAATCTAGTCCTGCGAGTCCGGACGACTGATTACAATGCTTCCCAACATCATTCGGTCGGGCTCGCATTGACTTCAATCGGAGCCTGTGTTCCGAACGAGAACACAGGCACCCATTAAAAAAAGGGGTGGTTGAGGAAAACCTTGCACCGTGTGGCAGGCCCCATGGTGCCCGCCACATTGTGCATAGTTGGGAAGAGTAGTCCCTTGAGTACAGTACCCCCACAGTCTACATTCGTACGTCTGTGGATGAAGGGGGGCCCACATCGGTCCCCCAAACACTGATTCCGGCAGCTGTTTCATCTCTGGCAAACCAAATCGGAATGGCAGTCGATTCAGTCATCATAATCGCTCATACGGAAACCGTGTCAATAGAGCTGTACGAATTGACTCTGAAAGACTCGGGCTGTCCGAATGCCTTTCGGAACCGATTCAGACTACTTGAATGGTTTCCAGGCCTCGGAATCGGTCGTTGGGAAATCTGTACGATGCCGTCGAAACAAGGGTTCTGAATCAGATTCTGCAGTCCCATTCGAATCCTTTCCTAACGACATCGTAATCAGGCCCTTAGTGAAAATAGCGAAGCAGTCAATAACAGTCATTCGGTCGCACTAGAAGTAGAGAAATCACAAGTTCAGGCTAACTAACATGGAGCACGTATCGGATACAGGGCCCAGGTTTGCACCGGTAAAAAGCTATATTCTTAAATCTGGCGTGAAGAGTTCCGTTTGGGTTGGAAAAGGCCCCGAGGAGGTGGCTTCCAGCACGGAGGTCAGGTCAAGAACAGGAAGACAGTGGTTGCTGTAGGGAAAAGCTTGGATTGTTGCTGGAGCTTTGCAGCGGTGGTTGTCATGGGCTATTATTGTTTTAGTGCAGAGTACAGGTCTGATATTGACGGTCGTCACAAAGGTTCACTGTCAGCACAAAGTGCAGGTCTTACTGGAGCTCCCTGTGCAGTTGTTGCAGGCGGCAGAGTTTCAGTGCAAACAGGCCTGTTTGTAGTCACGAGTAGGCCAAACTCCAAGATGCTCACCTTTTCTTCTTTCTTCCACTGATGCCAGGCAAAGGTTCCAGAACCTAGGGGGTAACTTGGAGATCAGGACTCACTCCAGCAGAGGCCAGGAGCAGGATCTGCAATAAATACGGGCCGTACACACGCTCTCAGAGCGGGTGTACGGCCCGTACCACGCGTACTCCTACGTCACCACTACAATAGTGATATGCACCGTACCCACACATCCATAGCGTGGGTACGGTCCATATCACTATTGTAGTGGTGACATAGGAGTACGCGTGGTACGGGCCGTACACACGCTCTCAGAGTGGGTGCACGGCCCGTGCCACTATTGGATTGGGGCCTGAGGGGTACACGTGGTATGGTCCGTACACACCCTCTGAATGTGGGGGTACGGTCCGTATCACACATACCCCTACGGCACCAGTACACTTGGGATACAAGGCGTACACACGCCACGAATGGTGTTATATGGCCTGGTGCAGCATATCACCATTATATTGGTGTGTGTGGAGGTCAAGGAGAGCAGTGTACAGCACCAAGGGGGTGGGTGGGTGGGTGGGTGTGTGGCTGCATAGGATTCCCAGCAGTGGACAGAGACATGGGGGTGGGTGCACATCACTACCAGCAGTGGACAGAGACATGGGAGTGGGTGCATATCACTACCAGCAGTGGACAGACATATATGGGTGGGTGTATATGACTCCCAGCAGTGGCCTGCAATATGAGGGGTGGGTGAAGAGGACTCCCAGCAGTGGACAGGCATGTGAGGGGTGGGTGTATATGACTCCCAGCAGTGGCCTGCAATATGAGGGGTGGGTGCAGAGGACTCCCAGCAGTGGACAGACATATGTGGGTGGGTGCACATCACTACCAGCAGTGGACAGAGACATGGGGGTGGGTGCATATCATTAACAGCAGTGTCCTGCAATATGAGGGGTGGGTGCAGAGGACTCCCAGCAGTGGACACACATATGTGGGTGGGTGTATATGACTCCCAGCAGTGGCCTGCAATATGAGGGGTGGGTGCAGAGGACTCCCAGCAGTGGACAGACATGTGAGGGGTGGGTGTATATGACTCCCAGCAGTGGCCTGCAATATGAGGGGTGGGTGCAGAGGACTCCCAGCAGTGGACAGACATATGTGGGTGGGTGCACATCACTACCAGCAGTGGACAGAGACATGGGGTGGGTGCATCTCACTACCAGCAGTGTCCTGCAATATGAGGGGTGGGTGCAGAGGACTCCCAGCAGTGGACAGACATATGTGGGTGGGTGCACATCACTACCAGCAGTGGACAGAGACATGGGGGTGGGTGTATATGACTTCCAGCAGTGGCCTGCAATATGAGGGGTGGGTGCAGAGGACTCCCAGTAGTGGACAGACATATATGGTGTGGGTGCAGAGGACTCCCTGCAGTGGACAGACATATATGGGTGGGTGTATATGACTCCCAGCAGTGGCCTGCAATATGAGGGGTGGGAGCAGAGGACTCCCAGCAGTGGACAGACTTGTGAGGGGTGGGTGTATATGACTCCCAGCAGTGGCATGCAATATGAGGGGTGGGTGCAGAGGACTCCCAGCAGTGGACAGACATATGTGGGTGGGTGCACAACACTACCAGCAGTGGACAGAGACATGGGGGTGGGTGCATATCACTACCAGCAGTGTCCTGCAATATGAGAGGTGGATGCAGAGGACTCCCAGCAGTGGACAGACATATGTGGGTGGGTGTATATGACTCCCAGCAGTGGCCTGCAATATGAGGGGTGGGTGCAGAGGACTCCCAGCAGTGGACAGACATATGTGGGTGGGTGCACATCACTACCAGCAGTGGACAGAGACATGGGGGTGGGTGCATCTCACTACCAGCAGTGTCCTGCAATATGAGGGGTGGGTGCAGAGGACTCCCAGCAGTGGACAGACATATGTGGGTGGGTGCGCATCACTACCAGCAGTGGACAGAGACATGGGGGTGGGTGTATATGACTCCCAGCAGTGGCCTGCAATGTGAGGGGGTGGGTGCAGAGGACTCCCAGCAGTGGACAGACATATATGGTGTGGGTGCAGAGGACTCCCAGCAGTGGACAGACATATATGGGTGGGTGTATATGACTCCCAGCAGTGGCCTGCAATATGAGGGGTGGGAGCAGAGGACTCCCAGCAGTGGACAGACTTGTGAGGGGTGGGTGTATATGACTCCCAGCAGTGGCATGCAATATGAGGGGTGGGTGCAGAGGACTCCCAGCAGTGGACAGACATATGTGGGTGGGTGCACATCACTACCAGCAGTGGACAGAGACATGGGGTGGGTGCATCTCACTACCAGCAGTGTCCTGCAATATGAGGGGTGGGTGCAGAGGACTCCCAGCAGTGGACAGACATATGTGGGCGGGTGCACATCACTACCAGCAGTGGACAGAGACATGGGGGTGGGTGTATATGACTTCCAGCAGTGGCCTGCAATATGAGGGGTGGGTGCAGAGGACTCCCAGCAGTGGACAGACATATATGGGTGGGTGTATATGACTCCCAGCAGTGGCCTGCAATATGAGGGGTGGGAGCAGAGGACTCCCAGCAGTGGACAGACTTGTGAGGGGTGGGTGTATATGACTCCCAGCAGTGGCCTGCAATATGAGGGGTGGGTGCAGAGGACTCCCAGCAGTGGACAGACATATGTGGGTGGGTGCACATCACTACCAGCAGTGGACAGAGACATGGGGGTGGGTGTATATGACTCCCAGCAGTGGCCTGCAATATGAGGGGTGGGTGCAGAGGACTCCAGCAGTGGAGAGACATATATGGTGTGGGTGCAGAGGACTCCCAGCAGTGGACAGACATATATGGCTGGGTGTATATGACTCCCAGCAGTGGCCTGCAATATGAGGGGTGGGTGTAGAGGACTTCCAGCAGTGGACAGACATATGTGGATGGGTGTATATGACTCCCAGCAGTGGGCTGCAATATGAGGGGTGGGTGCAGAGGACTCCCAGCAGTGGACAGGCATGTGAGGGGTGGGTGTATATGACTCCCAGCAGTGGCCTGCAACATGAGGGGTGGGTGCAGAGGACTCCCAGCAGTGGACAGACATGTGAGGGGTGGATGTATATGACTCCCAGCAGTGTCCTGCAATATGAGGGGTGGGTGCAGAGGACTCCCAGCAGTGGACAGACATATGTGGGTGAGTGTACATGACTCCCAGCAGTAGCCTGCAATATGAGGGGTGGGTGCAGAGGACTCCCAGCAGTGGACAGACATGTGAGGGGTGGGTGTATATGACTCCCAGCAGTGGCCTGCAATATGAGGGGTGGGTGCAGAGGACTCCCAGCAGTGGACGGACATATATGGGTGGGTGCACCTCACTCCCAGTAGTGGACAGACATATATGGGTGGGTGCAGAGGACTCCCAGCAGTGGACATAGACATGGGGGTGTGTACATCATTAGCATATGCCCACGACTCCATGGGTGTATGTACGCATCCCTGAGTTTTGACTATGATGATAGTGCCATAACAACACATCACTGACAGCAGTGTCCCACTCGCAAGAGGATGGATATCATTCCCCCACTGCATGACACACCACATGTGGGTGTGAGGACAAATGACACATGCATACCCACCCCTGGCAGATGCAGCACAATACACACACTGAGATCATGCCACAAGACTATATAGTCATGTCACTGCCTACTAAAGTAAGAGAGCCAAAGGGAACACACATTGTCACGCACATCCCAGGAATGATAGTAATGTACAGGTGCTGGGCCAGCCACCAAGATGTCGTCTCTCATGGAAGGAATAGGGTGGAGTTTCCACAGATACAATGCCCACAATTGTGTGTCACGTGCCCAAATACCCTGCAGAACAAGTACCAGATGTGTGCTAGGCCTGGATTACACACATTCATAGTGCTGAAAAGGGAGGATTTCTACATGAAGGCATTTCAACATACTCAATACACAAGTACAGTGACTAGCAAGGATGGCACAGACGATGCAGCCGGAGACATTGCTGAGCAGGCATGGCCATAGTTGAAGGGATCCGTCACCAACAAAGGAAATGTAGACACAGGTCAGCACAACAATTGGGCAACTCTTTGCAGGGAAGATGTCAGGTGCCACAGAGGAAGGAACACTCCTTGGGACAATGTCTCAAAACCATAATAACACACACTACAAATGATACTTGGCAGCAACTTTGTGATGGCACGCAGATACCATGCCCAACCTCATCACCATCAGACTCGAACATTTCTCAGAACAATAACACATTACCACAACCCCAACTCCTGGAGCCTCAGCACCAACATCAATACCTGAAATGCAATAGTGTTCAAAGGAAAAATAAAATGCTTTATTCAGCATTAAACAAAAGGAAGTAATAAGACTATCTACAAAGGCTAATGGCCAGTCCATCATATAAGTTTTTGGGGGGACTCTGGGGCACATGTCTCCCCTAGCTTGCCTCCACACTGGAACCCTCAGGTTCATCGACCGGGGGGGGGGGACATCATGTGGGGAAGGACCAGGCACCGCAGGGACAGGAGGGGGAAGGGTAGGTGGGGTGGGTGCAGGGGTGGACGTGTCCACCACAGAGGGTGGGGCAGTGCCAAAGGTGGTGGTGAGCTCGGCGCTGCACACTTCTGCAAGGGCGGACAGAGTAACCCCTGCCCTGGAAGAAACCCCAGGGACAACCGGGGGGCGCAGTGATGGGTTTCAGTGCTCTTGGGGGAGTGGGTGGACATGGGGGTGGACTCAACTCCCCTGCCCGGGGACTTCCTTGACCGCTTGCGGGGTGGTGACACAGTGGGGGCATGGAAGCCAAGGGGAGTGCTGGTGGAGGGACTGGGTTGTGAGGCATGCGTACTCAGAGTGTGGCTGCATGTATGGCTTTGTGCCCCAGACCCAGACCCAGTGGGTGTGCCTATCTCCCCCTGAGTGTGCGTGTCAGGATGTGTGCGCTTGCCCTTTCTTGGTGGTGTGCTGGATGTGTCTGGTGTGGTGCGTGCGTGGAAAGGTCTGTGTGTGCATGGGACAGGTATGGGAGAGGGAATTGTGGATGGGGCTGGGGTGGGGGGGACGAAGCGCTGCAGGAGAGACACTGCTATCGTCAGTGAAGAGTCCATGGACTGCAGAAACCGGCGTTGCTCAGACATCGCTGATGACATGCCCTCCATGAACGACACCATCTGTGTCAGCAGTTTGGTGTGGCCATGGAGGACATTCAGCATTGATGCCTGGCCAACCTGCAACTGGCGTTGTATGTCCACACACTCAGCACTGAGGGCAGCAGGGGTGACAGGGGCAGGGGGTGCGGTGCCTGGACCGAAGGAGACATGGTGGTGGTCAGCACGGACAGAAGGGACCGGAGCAACTGGGAGGGCGGTGATGGGAATGGAGGAGGTGGGACCAGATGTTGGGCTGCTGCAAGGTGTAGTGGCAGCCTCCGCCCCCTCGATGAGGTCAGCCTCGGACCCGTCTGCGTCGTAGTTGGTGCCGCCACCAGACAGGTCCTCTGACTGACTTACCTCGCCCTCCGTGCCACTGGCTCCCGATGACTCGCCAGCACTGGTGCCACTGGTGCTGGGTCCCTCCTCAAGGTCCGTGCTGGTTTCTCCCTCGGTTACCGTTGATGATGCTGTGGACAAGGTGAATATACAGAAAAACATCAGTCACCTGTATACATCTGACACATGAGTACCAAAACAATAGGTCACAGTGCATATCAGGCAATGCTTAATGAGTAACAGCTAGATTACTCCGCAATTATGTAAGCCCTGTACTCCCCAGTTTGTAGACCCACCATGCCACTTGGACACAAGGAACAATAGGACACACCATCCCAAAACTAGACTGAGAAATATACTGAGAAGCTAGTGATTGTGAAACAGGTGAGCACAGCAATACAATGAAGTCATGCCATCTCTTGTTTACCCTGAAAGAAACACGAGTGGTGCACCCAAGGCAAACCAACACACCTCAATACTAAAGGTGTCCCCACACTCAGAGCCTTGTAAGTAATTTCAAACAGTAACCCCAAAAACTTTAGTCCCTTGGGAATAACAATACTTCACACAATCGACATGTCAATAATGTGAGAATGTTCCATTTTGTGAACAGAACACACATGTGCCTGTATAAAAGATGTCTCCAAAGGAGGTGCACACCAAACTACATTTACCCAGTCATTGAAGAAGCTGGCAGCCTTATCCACAGGACCCACTGTCCAAAAGCAATGGTGTTGCAGAAAGTACATATACATGGGCCCACAGAGGTCCTGATGACTTGACACTCGTAAGTTGGTATCACCAACAACAAAGCACTTACCCAAATTCCACAACACTCTGGGAACAAGTATATGTATAATCTGCAAAACAGTCGGATGAGAACAGTGGCTTCTTTTATAAAGTGCCAGTGTGTTCCATGAAAGTGTAAAGGTGGTTTGTTGTGCACTTCCTTGGGAGACATCTGTCATGCATGCACATTATTGTTCTTCACACAAAAACATCAAACTAAAGCATTGAAAACTGGAAGACATGTTGGCAAGTGTAGTGAGTGCCAAGGTACAAGAAACTTTTGACTAACAACTTTCATTATGCCAGTTGTCACATGGTCATCCGTTCCCTGATGACACAGTTGGCAACACATCTGACCCACTGCCTGTCATGTGGAGTGGCACACATGTCCAAACACAGGACAATGCAAAAGCTGCGGGGCCTGCAATTGGGTTGTAAAAAGGCACACCTGCACTGAGCAGACACCCTCATGGCAAGCCAGAATGTCCACACAGATGTCAGCACACAAAGACAAAACTATGTAGCATCTGGACCACACACTGGTGCCAAAAATGTATGGCCAGGAATCATGTATTTAAACTATTGACACATGCTGCAAATCACAAACATTAAACCCTGCACAACATGACTAGGTCACTGCACGTTGAGTCTCTGTCAAGACAATTATTGCACACAGGTCAGACCTGGCAAGGAGACATAAGGTTTGGCCATGTAGGCCTCGCCCGCACAAATCCCCCATACCTGAGACAATGTGATTGAGACAGATCAAGAACTGACTCCTCTTAATCAGTGTTTTCTAAACTTTGCTCAAATTTTTCCCAAATTTACTCCACATCACCTCGTGAGGCTGCCAACACATATATGTGACAAACAACCATCAACAGATAGTTGGGAATAGCCACACAGGCACTGCCCAGTGTGAGTATGCACAAGCCAAATGGGCTCTCCCTGTCCAGTGAACACATGTAGCACACTTCGGATAAATAATAATAAGACCAGGGAACAATGCCACAGAGGCAAACCAATGTTGAACACACAGAGAATGGGCACAGTGTTGGATGACACACCTGATTACGAGGCAAGGGTGTCTCAGGGGACTGTAGTGGGCACACTGCTCCTTGTTCCTGGAATGATCTGACTGTAACATGAGCAACCGTCCTGGCACCATGCATATCTCCCACTCATGCACATCATGTCTGAGGCCACAACATCGGTCATGCATGCTGCAAGTGTGTTCACTGGAAACCTCACACTCCTATGGTGAGACTCATCATCAGTGCAAACTAGTATGGACCCCCAACTGAGTGAAGAGGACAGGGCACAGGCAAGATACCAACACATGTCACAGACCACCCTCCCACATGATGCATAAAGCAATGTGCACTTGGATTAACTGGCAGCCCAGATGACCATGTGCAATAGGGATTACACACAGACCAGGGTATACATGTCAAGGAGGGGAAGGGATGAATAAGAGCACCGTTTGACTTTGGGCAACAGAAAATGCACTGCACATATAAACCCTGGCAGTGTATCCAGGCGACAGAGCACTTCAAAAGGCTGGTGACACACAACACAACAAACACACATGTACCTACCCCCTCCTTGCTGCTGTATCTCCTGGAACTTCCTATCCAGGTCAGGGAAGACCACCGCCAGGACACGCTGCATGTGGGGGGTCATACGTCGGTGCCCGCCGTGTTTGCGTGGAGGTGATAGTTTCAGCCGGACCCGGGCGATCCGCCGGGTCCAGCACCGGATGTCCTGCCAGCGTTTCCGGACTTGGGCCAGGCGCCGACTGCGATACCCCGCCGTCCTCACGGCCCTGACGATCCTCTTCCAGATGACCCCCTTCTCGTAGGCAGTTACCCGTGAGGATGACAAGGTGAGACAACATCACTACACATGCTCCATGTCACAGAGACACACATTTGAACATCTTTGACATGTTGGACAGGGCATCGGATGCTGCCAATGAATTTATTATTTCTCATATGTCCATTGGCCTCTGTGGAATCCCCAATGCACTACATGCCATTGAAAGTACACAGGAGGCAGGAGGGGTGCGACACACTCCCTGATCATGGCACACACTGTGCATCACATGCAACACCAGGCTGATGGACAACACCTCTAAGCAGTTACGTGCCCTAGGCCACTGACACAACCTCAGCTGAGTACACAGACACACACAGGCACAGAACAATCACCTGCCATTGGCAACAGCGGATACATACATCACTCTGCACATGTGCCATTTGCCTGTGGGGTGTCACAGGTGTCGGGCTACCTCATCAAGTCAGACACAAAGCACGGCTTACTTCTCATATCAGATGGTTAGAGCTGTTGCCTCCTCCATGCAGCTGTGGTGCAACACTTCACATACACACTCACCCACATGACAAGGAACATTCACACACATCAATGTCCATGGGGCGTACACATCACTTGGACACTCTCACCACAGCTCCACTCAACTCGCACACATCTGGGGGTACAGTCACCTGTCACACCGGGGGGACCACTGAATCACCTCAGGACAATAGACAAAATAGGGAACAAAGGATTTGCCAGGCTGAATGTGTCATGCACTATGCAGTGAATGTCACAGTAAGCACAATGCAAGTAAGGAGTGCACACCTGAACTACATCATGCTCAGCATGAGAGACATAAGCCTTTACCCCCCCTGGGACCCACTGTAAACAACATTGCATGTCTGTCACACCTGGACACAATGGCAGAAGTGACAGTCACAAAAAAGGTGCACAGTCAAAGGTAGTGGAGTCAGCACTCACCTGTTGCCCTGGTCTCCCATACAGGCTGGGGTACTGTGGGAGGAGCACATCCAACAGGGCCTCATTCTCCTCCAGGGTGAATGGCTGTGCCCTCTCCACAGTCCTTGACATGGTGCCAGAGCAAACACAGACAACAGCAGTGGTCGACAGGTAAGTTGTGCAGGCAAGTGCCCTCTCATGGGTTCAGCCTGACTTATATCTGTCTTGCTGGGGGCTTTCATTTACAGGAGTACAGAGTGATTGGTCAGACTAATTTGCATCCTACGTTTCGTCCAATGCCTTTAAACATACACCAAAGACAGGATTTTGCATGGTTCGAAATTTGAGCATCATAGCAAGGCAAACACCACTTTGTAACATTGTAATTTTTGGCCCAACTGACTTTTCCAGCCCACATGATGTGCACATTGCAACAGAAATCTCGGTATCCATGACAACCTGCATGCATTTTGGGCCTAATACTTCTCCACTATGTATTTTTTGAGTCAAAAACACAAGTACGGTGCGTTTCACACATACCCGTACACGTACGGCACCACTACAATAGTGATACGGACCGTACACACGCTCTGAGAGCGTGTGTACGGTCTGTATCACTATAGGAGTGGTGCCGTAGGAGTACATGTGTGTTTACGGAGCGTACACACACGCTTACTCCTATGGCACTACTCCTATAGTGATACGGACCGTACACACGCTCTGAGAGCGTGTGTACAGTCCGTATCACTATAGGAGTGGTGCCGTAGGAGTACGTGTGTGTGTGTACGGAGCATACACACACGCGTACTCCTACGGCACTAATCCTATAGTGATACGGACTGTACACAAGCTCTCAGAGCGTGTGTATGGTGCGTTTCACACGCTTACACTGGTGATAGGATGCGCGCATGAAAGGAATGGAGGTATTAGACTCGCACAAGGCTGTACATCAAGTCATTGTCATTGCAGACTTTCGTGTGCATGGCCTAGGTGTGTCAGGCAGTGAAATTGCACATGTCTCCTCATGTAGTTGCACAATTGATGTGTGATGACCTGTGTACACATGTCATGTGTGATGGGGCACTATGTGGCACACTTCCCCTTCATACTTTGCACATGTGTGCCTGTACTCCACACCTGTCAAGCACAGCATCACTGGCATGGCACAGTCACCACCACCCACAACTGTCCCCTGCTGCCATGCAGAGGGACACTACCAACTGACATTTCATGATCAGCGTGCCCTGATGTGACTATGTCATGTGTGTGTCATGTTTTCCCATGTGCTTGTTGTTAGTGTTCCGTCAACTACATCTGCTGTTGCTGCATCCAACATGTGTCTGTGTGGAGATGGGCATGGCACACATCTGCGCACACCATGTTACATGTGGATTCCCACGTAAGCATGGTCTGTATGCATTGGACATGACATTTTCACATGAGGACATATCTGCGTCGTATCAATGTCTGTGGTTTCTGTTTTCACGTGTACCCCTTCATTGCAATGTGTTGGATCTGTACATTTGACATTCCATGTGATCTGTGCGTCGAGCTTGCTGTCAGCTGTCTGTATGAGATGACATCCTTTAAATGCAGCTATGTGGATGTATGTCACTCCTGTGATGTCTCTGGCTGTTCACTCATACTGGTCCCCAGCTCGTTTCAGGGCATGTCATGTCGACTTGCCAATCAAGGGATGTATCTTGGTTTTTGTAGATGTCTCACCAAGCTGGCATACGTGTCCTGGATGTATTGCACAGACCAGACTCTGTTTTCATCTGATGTGTAGTAGCAGTTTAGCATGTGCTCTGTTCATTGACATTGATGATTTCATGCCCAAAATCTTCGGTATTCAATTCAATTTTCTGCAGGGCACCACCTGTCCCCCGACCAATGCCAGACTTGGGTGCCATGAGGGAACGTGACTGGATCCGACGGTACAGATTCACACCACAGTTGATTGAGGAGTTGACCGCCAAGCTGGAACCACACCTCCAACAGCGACACATGTATCCTACTGCGCTGACCCCCAAGATGAAGGTGATGGCAGCCCTACATTTTGTTGCCAACGGTACGTTTCAATTCACCATAGCTGATGTTGGTGGCATGTCCCAGACAATGTTCAGCCGTGTCCTGCGTGATGTTTTGGCAGCCATGTTGGTGCACCTTGATGAATTCATCCATTTCCCTACTCCTGAGGAGTTGACAGGTGTCAAGGGTGATTTCTATGCCCTGGGAGAGATGCCCCATGTCATTGGGTCCATTGATGGGACACATGTAGCTTTGGTACCACCACAGGCACAGGAGGTAGCCGTAAACATTACCACTCTATAAATGCCCTTGTGGTGTGTCTTGCTAACATGCTGATTTCCCATGTTTCCAGGGTCAGCACACGATGCCTACATCATGAGGCGTAGCAGGGTGCCACAAATGATGCTGCGGCTGCACAACGAATGAGCGTGTCTTGTTGGTGGGTATACTCTGTTTGGCCTGTGTGTTGCGGTATCTGTGGCGCTTACGGCATCTCCTGACCCACGTTTTTACATGATGTTTCCATGTAGGTGACTCAGGATATCCCAACATGCCATGGCTGATGACACCTCTCCGCAACCCAAGATCAGCTGCAGATCACCGCTACAACAATGCACACGGGCAGACCAGGCGAGTGATTGAGAGAACTTTTGGCCTCCTGAAGAGCTGTTTTCGGTGCCTTCACAAGACAGGCGGGTCCCTCCCATATGCACCGGTGAAGGTCTGCAATATCTTCCTCGTGTGCTGCATGCTGCACAACATGGCAGTGGAGAAGGCAGTGCTACTCATCCTGGATCCGGATGAGCAGGAACATCCACCCGTGGAGGATGAAGGGCTTGGTCATGAGGCAAGTGACAAGGAGGAGGAGGAGGATATCCGGAGTCAGCTCATACGCAACTTCTTCTCATAATGGTGAGTCACTGGGTCTGAGGGTGCACGCTTGTATCCTTGGGTGGCATGTGTTGCAATGTGTGTGTCCAGCTGACTGTATGCTAAGTGACTTAGATGTGTGTTCTGATGTGTCACTCGAGTGAGGATGTCATTCCACACATTTTCCCTGAGACACTGTCTTTTAAATTAGCATGGGGACAACATTGTTCAGGTTTAGTAAATGACCATGTATGCGTAGAAAACTCTTTGCGCTGACTTATTGTGTGTCTGTCATTCCCAGGTACTTGCGCATGTTGTCTGCTCATGTCATCGTTGTCCCCCTGCTATTCCTCATGAGTATTGCAATGTGTGGTGAATCAGCGTTCCATGCACGGACACGGGGAAAGGTCATTTTGGGTAAGGATTGAAACAAGGATTGGGGTGGTACGTGTTTGGAATGTGTGGGTACTGCTCCTGTGCATGTTGTGTTCCCATGCATACATGTCGACTCACCACGGGGCACATAACATGTAGCATGACTCCCATGAATTGATAGTCACCCTTCCTGACAGTCATCTGTAATGGGTGTAGGATTCAGGTGAAGGCATCAATGTGTGTAAAAATTCCCTCTGAAACCTATGGGATGCTACGGGTGGACATAGTGTGGGACATCCCCATGACAGGCTCAATGGGAAATTGCAGCCTCTCCGTGTGCAGCAGGAGGTGTTTGGCTCATCCCCTTAACTTGTGTGCCAGTTCATTTGGATTTACAACATCCGTGTTGTGAAGGGGGTGTCCAGCGTAGGTCCCACATGTTCAGTCAATTGACCTGTGAGTCTGTTCACATAGATGCATTTCCCTTTGTGTGAGTTTGAGTAATAAAGGTGTTCCTCACACTCATAAGTTCCTCATCTTTGTCAATGCAGGTCTCTTGCCACTTTGCATCCATCATCTCTGGCATAGTTGTCAAAGATCGTGCCTAGGAGTGTATGTGTATTTCGTCAACATGCATGTATTTCGTCATGGATAATGATCTCTATTGTGCATGAGGTCCATGGGTGTGTATGTTTTTGTCCAGGTTGCTCACCCCAACGGGCCGGACACGCCTGCTGAGGGTGTGTCTCCTGTGCGCAGATCGACATTCTGTTCCCTGATCCTGTGTCAGTCATCTTTGGTGATTGTTCAGCCATTTTATATGGGTGAGCCATGACTAACCTGACACTCCTTCCTTTACGTACGCCTGTTGCAATTGTTGTCCTTTCTGACCTCCTTGTCTTTGTGTGCTACTTTCGGCATAGTTTTCAGTACATGCCGCCTGCTGCTGCGGCCCCTGTGGCAAGGGCCCACCAAGTTCCCGGATTCTGCAACCCACACGCCTCCAAGATGCTCCTCCCTTCCTCCCTCCACCCATTCATTGGGCTGGCATCAGCTTGTCTGTGCCACTGTTGCCGCCACGCGGTGCCAAAGACAGGACCGTCAGCGCATGCAATGTGCACATTGCACGACACTCATGTCCTTGCATGACCCACATCACACAACAGTCTCATGTTGCAGCCACCCCCCATGCAATGTGCAACCAAAAATCAACCACATGCTCTCAGCCATACCCTAAGCGCACACACGACCCCTTCGCATGCTGAATGTGCAACTCCAACTGCCTACACAGCCCTGCCCCGCCTTCCAGGCCCGGGCACACCAACCAGGTCAGGTCCCTCCTACTCCACACCGGCTCCGTACAACAGCACGCCATTGGACTCTGTTACCTCCTCAACACAACAGGACCACACATCACCTTCATGACAGTGACGTGGATAAAAGCATCCGCAGCACACAACTTCTTAATTGCCATCTCAGATGGCTACAAGAGCAGCCGCAGGGACAACACAAACAATCCAGGGGGATGAATTGATATCTATTCCCAAGTACGCACTCAGGGTCACTAATTGGGTTTGGCACAAAGCCCCTGCAAACCCCCAGAGTAACACTCATCTACAGATCTCCAAGCCTACATCCACAATTCAACAGAGCCATCAACACGTCCATCTTCACGCACGCACTCACATCCACAGGATACATGTGGCTGTGGGCCCAGAACTTCTGGCTGGATGAGAATCACACCAGCATCCATCATTGGTCCATCCACATTGGCATCCACGTTTCTGACAAGCAACACACTGCCACACACCCCGCTACCAAACCCCCACAGATGTTTGATGTAAGTCAACACAGACATGCTGTGTGGGACACTGGAACCAACACCACAGCCACACCCTGCAACCTCACACACTAGATCACCAACTGATCCAACAATCTAGCCACGTTGACGGACTTTCCTGTGACGCACATCAAGAATTACGTCACCTGTGACCAGGCACAGCTAGTGGACTCATACACGTCTAGCAAGACTATTGTGCACAGCTTGCAACACAAATAACCATCAGTGGCCTTACAAGCAGGGCAAACGGCACACACAGCCATCACCATGTCATCATCAAGGACAATTGGAGATCCTTCAGAAGGTGCAGAGGCAAACACAGCGCACAACATCAAGGAGCTCTTCTGCATTGTGAGTGCACTGACATCAGCTCTCCATCCACAAGACAGCCCACCCTTGCAAGGCTTAGCCAATCCCTTTCTACTTTCTACCACTGCAAGCAAATGGACATACACGCAAGCCTTGGCACACAGAGGCAGAACGCACTATTATATGCGGGACCAACCCCCCACAGGTTTAGTACTTCCATCATCAGGAGATACAACACCCGGCTCATGTGCAACATCCACTGGGGATCTCCCACACAACATCTCAACCACATCATTCCCCATCCTTGTAGCCCCCGTCCAGCACGTCATGTATGTATCATTGGAGTTAGCCACATTCCATGGTAGATAGATGCATGCAGTGACCCAGGCCCTTCTTAGAAAAACGGACGGCAGGAACGCAGGCTCTCAAGGAACATCACCGTGCTCCCCTAGCCAGCAAATGTCATCAGGAAGACAGGCAACGAGCAACTGACAAACTTCCTCCACGCACAGAGCTCCAGGCAACCTGCACAAGGCCATCTTCCACTGTAATCACCCCACTGCAAACGTCATCATTACCACCAACAACGACAACTTTGCCCTGCTCCACAATGGTGAGGCCACCCCGCTTGACCTCTCCACAGCATTAGACATGATGTGCTCACACACTGTCAGCTCACACATCTCCAACACTGGTATCCCGGGAATGGACCCTGATGAAATCACCTAGTAGATCACCAGCAAGGCCATGGGAGTGGGACTCAAGCCTTAAGCATGTAGTATAGTGGCCTCATCTGGAACATGGCCAAGGGCTCATCTCTTAGCGTGTCAATCTTCAATGTGTCCATGACCCCCTCTCCACCATCACATGCGCACACAACCTCATCATCATCTCGTATGCCATTGACAGCCAGCTGCTCCTAACCCTCACCAAAGACACAGCCATTGCCGGTTCCAACCTTCAAGATGGCATGAGGTCAATTGATGAATGGGTGAGCATCTGCCACATGAGGCTGGACTTGGCCAGGACTGAGGTTATAATCTGAGGATTGTCCCCATACAGCTGGGTCAACTCCTTGTGTCCCACCCACCAGGGCACTGCACCAGCACCCAGTGACCACGCACACAAGATGGTGTGCATCCTGTACCTGACGCTCACAAGTGCCATGCTACTCACCAGCATCTGTACCTCATGCTGCAACACCCTCCGCATGATGCACATGATCCACAGATAGATCCAATCCAAGGCAAGACAGACCATCCCCAAGGTCCACGACACCAGCTGTTTCAACTACAGCCCCGCACCCTACAGAGCAAGTACAGCCAAACTCCCGGCAAACTTGTCCACATCCAGGGTGCATCTGCACACCTCAGCTTCAGCATCCTGTGCACCAGCCACATCAACGTCCAACTGAGATAGCTGCAAGGGATCACTGTGTGCTGCAGGATGACCTTCACACTCCTCACACACTCAGGAGGCAGTCAACAACCCCAGACCCCAAAATCAACCTTGTACGTCTGTCATCCAAGACCCCGTTGGGCCAACTCTATGCATCCAAACTTGCCCTGGCCACCATTCTTCACATCCACAAAACTCCAGCATGAAGGAGATGGTTCTCCCACCTGGCCAAACATACCTGGGACTCCCTCCCCGGGAACCTCCACATGAGCCATGACCTCTAGGCCTTCATCATCCTCTTCCTGATTGGTCTGTCCGTACAGTATTGAAACCCCCCCTCAGCAGCTTGAGGCCATCACGGGTGAGTATTGGGCTCCCAGTCTGTATTTGGTGATACATTGTGACCCATGTGTGTCCTCGACCGGACTCAGATCCAAGTGTATGGATGGCTGGAGTGAGTTCCACACTCAGGCCTACTTTGACATATCCCCACACGTATGTTGTGGACTCATGCTAAATGACTGCAACATCAAATTACAACTATACTTTTTTTATTATAGGTCTGGGGCGTGATTTGTGCACAGAAAAAGATGCAATACAGGGACCATAGAATCCAAAGTTCACAGGGCGAGATGGGATCCTTGGCATTTGAAGTCATCAGAGTCCAGGCCACAGTGTTTGGCATCATTGGTCAGACTGTGACCAGCAAGTCCATGTGGCAGATGATGTCAGTCAATGAGGTGATGCTGTCACACATGGAGTCCAGGTGCCACGCCAGGTGACCTGGGAGATGTGGATGGTCCGCTGCCTCTCACGGTCTTTTCCATGGATGACTCACCTTCCTCCAGGGACCCTCAGATGCAGGCCTTGACGATGCTTGGGACGCTCCGTCGGACGAATCCTCCTCCTCCTCCCTCCCTGTGGCTGGTGGTGGTCTTCGCCTGGTGGCACAGGGAGGGTTGCCCATGTTGTCGGCGATCCGACGGAATGAATGGCTTATGTCCCTTTGCACCGCCAGGAGCTCAACCAGTCTTGCCTCCATCCGTCCTTGGTGTTCTTGTTGACTGGCGTGTTGCTCGGCCTGCTGGTTCTTCATCTCTGTGAGGGTCACCACTACCTGGCTGAACTCCCTGGTGTCACGCCGGTATGTGTCCATGATGTTGTCTATGTGTGACATACCGGTCCCTTCAGCTGGCTGGTCAGGTTCTCACCTCCACCTGCCTCCACTCCCACCACCCCTGCCTGGCCTGCCGTTGTGGGCACATCGGGTCTACAGAACCCCTGAGGGATGGCAGTTGCGGTGTTGTCTGCCTCCTCCTGGGTGCCCGACGAACCTTGTCCCTCCAGGTCAGACTGGCTCTGTTGTTCAGTGTGGGCAGGGCTCCTGGGTGTCTCCTGGGATGTGGCAGTAATGGGGGTGGTGGTTGGCACAGATGTACCTGAAGCAGGTGCTGCAGGGGCTTGGACACCAGAGGGGCCAGGTGGGTTGGGGTCATCCGCGGAGTGTTGTGAGGTGTCGCTGCTGGTGGGATCAGGTTCCTCCTGAGCCTGGGACTGTGGTACTTCCCCCCCATTGTTGGGGGGAGATCCATGACGTTGCCCTTTGTGTGAGAGAGAGACAATGTTAATGCTGTTTAATGCGACATCCATGTTTCATACATATTCTAGTTGCCACAGTTCCTCCATGTAGTTGTATGTGCCTAGCATTTACATCAATGTTCACTTGTGGATGGGTATGTTGCAGGGGACTGATTGAAATGTTCTCCAGAGTGTTTGACATGTCGAATTTGGGCTTGGATGCTTATTTGTCTGTGGCTTGATCTTGTTGTGTCACATGTCCATTGTGAGATTGGGTAACTCCATTGGCTGCCCCGGGGGTGTGTGCTTGTGTAAGGGGTGTGTGATCATCCCTCAACCCGACGCTGTTCAACATCTACATGGCCCCCCTCACACAAGTGGCCCGCCACCACAACCTCAACATCATCTCCTACGCTGACGACATCCAGGTCATCCTCTCCCTCACCAAGGACCCTCACACCACCAAAACAAACATCCACGAGGGTATGAAGGCCATCGCCGACTGGAAGAGGAGCAGCCGTCTGAAACTGAACTCGGACAAGACGGATGTCCTCATCCTCGGACCCACACCCTCAGCCTGGGACGACTCCTGGTGGCTGACCGCTCTGGGGACAGCACCGACACCCACCGACCACGCACGCAACCTAGGATTGATCCTAGCATCCTCCCTCTCCATGTCCAAGCAGGTCAACGCCGTCTCCTCCTCCTGCTACAACACCCTACGCACGCTCTGCCGGATCTACAGGTGGATCCCGACCGAAACAAGTAGAACAGTGACACAGGCCCTCGTCAGCATCAGACTGGACTACGGCAACGCACTCTATGCAGGACTCCCAGCCAAACACCAACTGCGGCTACAACGCTTCCAAAATGCCTCCGCACGACTTATCGTCAATGCCCCCGCCACAGCCACTTCATCCACCTCCTGAGAGACCTGCACTGGCTCCCCATCGACAAGAGGATCACCTTCAAGCTCCTCACCCACGCACACAAGGCACTCCACAACGCTGGACCAGCCTACCTAAACATCAGACTCAGCTTCTACACCCCCACCCGCCAGCTCCGCTCCGGCAGCCTCGCCCTGACAGCTGTCCCCCGCATCCAACGTACGACCACCTGCGGCAGATCCTTCTCCTACCGCGCCGCCAAGACCCGGAACACCGTCCCAACCCACCTACGACTGACCCAAGACCTAGTTGCCTTCAGAAGACTCCTCAAGACCTGGCTCTTCGAGCAGTAGTGGCACCCCCCCCCCCCCCCCTCAGCGCCTTGAGACCCTCACAGGTAAGTAGCCCACCTTACTAGTACCCTGATCGATTGATTGATTGATTGACGGTGCCTGCTGGTGGGTGTAGTGTGATTTGGCAGTGGGTCTCCCAGGTGATGTATCTGTCCCCCCATGGAGCATGCTGCCATGTCAGTGAGTGTGAGTTCTTGTCCTAGATATCTGAGCTTGTTGTGTTTGTGTTTGAGTTTGCAGTGGTCACAGGAGGGTCTTGTGCTGCCTACAGCAGGGCCAAGTGTCAGCTACCTTGTCTGTACTTTGCCAGTCCCTGGTCCATGAGCATGGAGCACTGGTATGTACCTGGGCCATATGGGCTGAGGGCAATGGTGTCTGTTTCTGAGTTGTACAATGTGTTTTGTGATCCCCACCCTCCCAGCATCCCGGACATCCAGTCTTGGGTTTGTGGTTTGTGTAGCCTGGGACATGGCATGGCCTTGCTTTCTCAATGGGGCATACACATGTTAGTGGCATGATCGTTGTTTTTGAGTGTGGTTGTGTCCGGTGAGGACTTGGGGGTAGGTGAGTGCATTTGTTGTAGTTGGGGTGTGGATGCCATTACCCCCATGTTACGTAAGTTGTTTGTGTACTCACCAGGCTCTGCAACTCCTTCGACTCCGTGTACTCCCACCGGCGGAAGCAGGGCCATCACCTTCTCCTCCCAGGGATGGTAATGTACCGGTCTGCGGGGCAGCCCACCTCCAGTGATGTTGCTCTGGGCGTAGTCCTCGTTCATTTGGCGCTTGACTGCCCTCCGCAGATCGTACCACCTGGCTTGGCATTCATTCCTGGTCCTTCTGATGGGTGCAACAGCATTCACCCAATCGACGATCCTCTGCCACATGCGTGTTTTTTTGGCTATGCTGGTCTGTCTGACCAATGTTCCAAAGAGCTGTGGCTCGACTCTGATGACTTCGTTGACAAGGATGTCCAGCTTCTCCCATGTGAACTTTGGATTCTTGTCTGTGGGCTTGGTGTGGGGTGAGGGTGTGGATGGTTATGGGTGTGTGGGTGTGAATGTGAAGGTGTGTGTGGGAATGTGGAGAGGGGGTATGTGTGAAGGAGTGTGTTTGAAGGTGAATATGTAAAGGTGTATGGGTGCAGTTGTTGTGGTGTGGTCTGTATCTGCAATGAGTCTGTTGGTAAGGCTCATGGTTTGTGTGTGAATGCCCTTTTTATTGGACCATTTGTGGGTGTGCCTGAGTTTGAAATTTGGGTGGGTGTGTTATAAGAGGTGGTTGTGAGTTTGGGCCTCTGTTTGGCTGTTTGGATGTGCCAGGTCAGTCATTTTGATGTATTTTCTCATGTAGACGTGTTTTGTGGTGTTGTGTGGGTCGAATTGACCCTCCTGGTGCTGTTTTACAAAGTCCTGGTTTAGTACGAGTCGTTTTAGCGATGCTGGTGTACGGGGCTGGGGTACGGTGCGTCCAAGTACGGGGCTAGGGTACGGGGCTGAGGTACGGCGCGTCCAAGTACGGGTCTGGGGTACGGCGCGTCCAAGTACGGGGCTGGGGTACGCCGCGTACAAGTACGGGGCTGGGGTACGGGGCTGGGGTAGCGTCCAAGTACAGGGCTGGGGTACGGGGCTGGGGTATGGCGCGTCCAAGTAAGGGGCTGGGGTACGGCGCGTCCAAGTACGAGGCTGGGGTACGGCATGTAAAAGTAAGGGGCTGGGGTACGGGGCTGGGGTACGGCGCGTCCAAGTACGGGGCTGGGGTACGGCACATCCAAGTAAAGGGCTGGGGTACGGGGCTGGGGTACGGCGCGTCCAAGTACGGGGCTGGGGTACGGCACATCCAAGTACGGGGCTGGGGTAGAGGGCTGGGGTACGGCACATCCAAGTATGGGGCTGGGGTATGGGGCTGGGGTACGGCGCATCCAAGTACAGGGCTGGGGTACGGTGCGTACAAGTACAGGGCTGGGGTACGGTGCGTCCAAGTACGGGGCTAGGGTACGGCACGTACAAGTACGGGGCTGGGGTACGGGGCTGGGGTACGGCTCGTCCAAGTACGGGGCTGGGGTGCGGCACGTGCAAGTACGGGGCTGGGGTACGGCGCATATGAGTACGGGGTTGGGGTACGGGGCTGGGGTACGGCGCGTCCAAGTACGGGGCTGGGGTACGGCGTGTACGAGTAGGGGGCTGGTGTACGGGGCTGGGGTACGGCACGTCCAAGTACAGGGCTGGGGTATGGGGCTGGGGTACGGCGCGTCCAAGTACGGGGCTGGGGTATGGCGTGTACAAGTAGGGGGCTGGTGTATGGGGCTGGGGTACGGCGCGTCCATGTACGGGGCTGGTGTCCGGTGCGGTAATGGGGGGGTACGGTGCTGACATACGGGGGTACGGTGCAGACATATGGGGTACGTGCGGCCATACGCGGGGGGAGGGGGGGCTGTACGACTCGTCTCCCGGGCACAGGTTTACCCGGGATACGAGTGGTACGGAATTCGCTCCGCACAGGACTTTTTACACACGCTTGTGTATTGGGAATGGCGGTACGGATTGTACTTGTGCGCTCGGACTTCATTTTTCCAAGTTGTACGTAAAACATTTCGACGACTTCTCGTAGACATTTTCCCGATACGAGTCGTATGTATTTTACACGTACGAATCGTACTTCACCGGTGGGACGGCACTTGTACGATTCGTAAGTAAAAAAATACGGATACGAGTCGTCTGGGACATATTTTTACAGGATTGGAATCGGCACCTTTGTGTAGTTATAAAATTTATATTAATACATTTGTATGGTTATTAGTACCGTACCGGGTTGTGGGTGTACGGGGTGGGAAGTAATTTAATTACAATACATTAATGACTATTTTTAAATGAATATTATTTATTTAATTGATAATTAATTATATTAATTGTGCTATTACATTTGTTACATTTACATTTTATGTGTGGATTGTGGGGTTTATAGAGGTACAAGATGGTATTAATTAATAATTTATTGTTAATTAGTATTAATTAGCTAATTGATAATTAATTATGTTAATTCTGTAATTACTTTTTTTAGGTACCGGTTGTGGGGGTTTATAGGTGTACAGAGTGGGGAGTAAATTAATTCAAATCAGCTAATAACTAGTTGTTTATTATTATTAATTATTTAATTGATAATTAATTATGTTAATTGTGTAATTATTTTTTCATATTAGGTGTCGATTGTAGGGTATATAGGGGTACAGGGTATTATGATGCAGCTCGGGAGGCTCCGACCATTGGTCGGAGCCTTACGAGCCGCATCATTCTGGGCTCCTTGGTTTACTTTCCGACTGCCTAATTAGGATATAGGAGGTCAGAAAGTAAACCGGCCGGTCATTCCGGCTGGCTTCCAACGTGTTCTAGTTGGAATCTGCCCAGTAATCTCATGGGCGGGCATTTCCACCTTTGAGATTACAGTGCAAGCTTTACGGCATGGTTTTTATGCCAGAAAACCGTTGTCAGAAAGCGTGTTTGGGGGCCCCAGCAGGGCTCCCTTTGGTGCAGGCCCTTTGATCACTGCAACCGTGGCAGGCACCTTGAGGTGCCTGCGACGGGGTGCAGGGAAAAACCATATCTCCCATTTCTCTATGGGAGCATTCATAACAGCCGGCTTAAGGCCGTAATGCATGCTCCCATAGTGAAATGTAGGAATGCGACCGAACAGTGTTCAGTCACATCCTAATGAGGCGATCAGGACCGCCGACCAGGATCATCTCAAAAACTACTGATAGGATGTTTACAAAATCAGAAAAGCTCACTTTCTGAGTAAAGTTCTACTTTTTTGGCAGATTTCTTGCACATGCATTCAGCGGTTTTTACTCCAACTTCCTATGGGAAATGATGCACCTTTTTACTGCAAACTGGTTTTTTTGTTGATGGATCTTCATGAAACTTGGTATGCTGGAACTTACCTGACTGGGTTAATTGATTGAAAAGTCTCATGCAAATCCGTCCATAGAATAAAGTTATAAGCAAATCAAAGAATGCATATTCAATGTTACGTTAATTAATTTTATAAAGCAATAACAGTTGCCTGGAGGCGTCAAGGCGCTGCTGAGTATGGGAGAATGTGAACAGAATTAGTAGCTATGTTTACAGTGATTTACGGAAGGAGAGTAGGTTAGTCTGAGATTTTATATACAGAGGGAGGGAGTTCCAAAGTTTCGAAGCCCCTAACACGAAACATCTGTCGCCCTAGGAGGCGCATCTAAACTTAGGAATCCTGACATTTCTTGCTGTACTTGAATGGAGGGACCTTTCTGGTAGATACCATTCGAGTTTGTCCTTAAGGTAATTTGGACCAAGATCATGCAAAGCTATGAAGGTTTCTGCATAGAGATTTAAAATTGACTCTTTGTTTAACCGGGAGCCAATGAAGCACCCGTACTGCTGGGTTAGCAGATTGGAATTTGGGGACTCCGAGCAAGAGCCTAGCGGCAGCATTCTGATGAGATTACAATTTATTTCGGTGCTGTGCCTGTAAGTTTAAATACAGTCCATTACAGTAATCTAATTTAGACAGTATTAATGCTGTTACTACTGTTCTTTGTAAAGAAGGTGGAATATATGGAAGAATCTTTTTGATTAACTTAAAAGTATAGAATGTGGTCGAAATAGTGGCATTGACCTGTACCCAAAGTTAAGATTGTAGTCCATAAGGACACCCAGCTTTCAGACCTTTTTGACGGGAACTGGTAACGGTCCTAAATTTCAATATTCAACGGACAGTGCTGTTCAATTATAATTACACAGTGGTGACTGTCACTGTGTAATGTGTGTGTGTTATAGAAATACACGTGCACACACATATATATATATAACTATATATATTATCTACTGGCGGTCGCCAGTAGATAGTTATAGTTAGGACCGAGTTCCCATAGGAAATCTGAAAATTCTATTTTGAATAACTTTGGCGCCGGTTGACTTATCTTCAAAACTAATGGGGCGCTCCGCTCTGCTCCTACCCTGAAAGTCTCGGGGTGATTCGTCAAGCGGGGGCTGAGAAAAAAGGGGGGTCCCAAAACGCGTTTTCCCCATGCATTTTCCCATAGGACCTTTAGTCGAAGGTACAGCCCGAACAGCTGAACAGAATTACTTGAAATTTGGCAAAGAGGTAGTCCTCAGGACAGGCATGTGCCTTTTGCATATATGGTGTCAATCTGTTCAGTATTTCCTGAGAAAATTGCAGTTAAAAGTACATAATTATCTATATGCGCGCACCGTGCGCGCACGGTGCGCGCACCAAATGTGCGCGAGCGTGATTCTGATTGATGGTTAGATGTCAGTCAACATTCGAATCGGTCGAAATCAGGAAGTGTCGGACGCCATTTTGTGTGTGGCAGTGAAAAAGAAAGGTGGAGAACGTGAAAAGGGGGCAGGGTAGAGAGTTCCTGACCCCCTAGCCTTTGTCAGGGGGACCATGAAAGACCCCTAAGGTCCCAAAAAAAAAAAAATGTTATAAATATTGTGCGGTGTGCGCACGGCGGCAAACAATTCATAAAAAAGATACAATCAAAAATCAAGTTTAATTGTTTAGATGTTGGTTGGCTCTAAAAAGAGCCGTTGTGTTCATGGAGTGTTTTTTTGTACCTACAAGTAAGTACCGATGCAGAGTCTAAAGTTCAAGAGGAAGACTCTGTTCCCTTCATCTGTGAAATGAACACCGTCTCCTCTATAAATGCCTTGCATGTTGTAACGCAAGTTGTTGTGGTATATAGAACCCATACCATAGTCTCTGAGGAAAGCAGAAACCGACTTATTGACGTGCTTTTTTGCTTTCTCAAACTGCGGACAATATTGGTTGGACCAGTTCCACTTTTGCCTTTGGCATATATTAGAATATACAAAGGTAGTTTGTTGAAAAAGTGACATCAATTGCACAAAGGTGTCCTTAACAAGCATTTCTAGACCTACCCCAATTAAAGTGCCTAGGTCATTTCCACCACAGTGCACAATTATAAGGTCAGGCTGTGGGAGATGTAGAAAGGATTTCACCAAAGGCATTAATTGGTGCCACTTTAACCCTCTCTGACCAATCCATTTAATGTCTACATTTCGCAAAGCAAGGTCTTTCACAATACCTCTTTTTTCTTCATACTTTTCACTCCAGTAGACATAGCTATGACCTACAATCCACACTGTGAACATCTTTCAAGGAGATCTGGATGCACTCAGAAGGTGTCTTTCAGTAGAATGGCAATATGAAAAGAAAGATAGTTGTAAAATGGAGACTTACATACTTTTTTTTTTAATAAAAAGAGCTCATTGGCTGTTTCAGACCATTCAACACTAAAAACTAGGCTGTATGTTTAAATTTTTTAAAGCATGTTTTGTATTGGTTCAGAAAAATGTGTTCCCACAGAAGATTACTTTGGATATGCTGTTAGGTTTGAAAAGTCAAGCACTCTTGCTCTTTGGATTAGAAACATTGTGTGCTGAACTTCTGACCTCTCTGCTCACAGAAGTGTTCCATGATCTGTTGCTATGGTAGCAGGCAGAAGTCATGTTGGGGGTAGGAATCATTTGGAAAGGGTTGAAATTTGCAACCAATAGAGATGTGTTTCCATTTTAAAAAATGTGGGAAGCAATGTGATTTGAAGTTAACATGTATATGTGTGAAAAAAGAGAGGGAAATGTTGCCATTTAGTGGTTTTGGTGAGAGGAGCACAGCTCAGAGATTCTGGCTCTGATAATCTGCTATGTGAGTGGCACATTTCTTTCTCAACTAACTACTTTTAAAGGTGAGTTATGAATTTGAGAGGGGATGTATGTGGTGTATTTTGATATAAATAATAGAAATTTGTTTCTTCTGTTAAAGTTGTGTTTTACATTTTATGTTTTGGAAGATATTTAACTGCCTTGAACTTGTAAGATATTATGGAGTATGTCTTCACCATAAGTTAAGGTGTACTGGTATCACCCAGGAATACTGTTTTGTGCCTAGAATCACATCATGAGTCTGTGTGCACACAGGAATTGTTGTCAGAGATTTAATTTGTGTTGCTCTTGTTCTGTAACACTTGCACTTGTAGGAAAGAGGCAGCTTTTTTTCTTGAACTGTGATGGTTAGCATTCAGCACAAATCACTATCTCACAGATGAGAGACAAATGCTAACACATTTGAAAACAACAGGGTAGATTTTCCTTCCACTCCTGCAATAGGTGAGGTAGTTCCTACATGTTCAAAACTCCAATTAACCCTTAACACAGGTGATCTTACATACATCTCTGCAGTCTTCATGCAGTTGTGTAAGCGTCCATGCAGATCTCTCTTGCACCTGACAATACACAGTCTCCAGAAACACACTCTTAGCACACAGGCAGCTGTTTCTCCTGGTATTTCAGATAGCAGTGTGTAACGCTAACACATTCAACATCACCAAGGCTCATTTCCTTTGCTCTAGTCTAATCACTCACCGAGGTTCCAGATGCTCATGGTCTCAAGTACCTGTTAGGACATGTGCTCTTTTCTGCCTCTCTAAACTATAAGGAAAATGTGTCAGGCTGTTACAGTAATTTTCACTTGCTCTACCACAGTAGTAAATGTGCTTTTAAATTGCAAATCAAATATCATTTTCTGCCTAGAATCACACCATGAGTCTGTGTGCACACAGGAATTGTTGTCAGAGATTTAATTTGTATTGCTCTTGTTCTGTAAGACTTGCACTCGTAGGAAAGGGGCAGCTTGTTTTCTTGAACTGTGATGGTTAGCATTCAGCACAAATCACTATCTCACAGATGAGAGACAAATGCTAACACATTTGAAAACAACAGGGTAGATTTTCCTTCCACTCCTGCAATGGGTGAGGTAGTTCCTACATGTTCAAAACTCCAATTAACCTTTACCACACATGCACTGTTACATACATCTCTGCAGTCTTCATGCAGTTGTGCAAGCGTCCATGCAGATCTCTCTTGCACCCGACAATACACAGTCTTCAGAAACACACTCTTAGCACACAGGCAGCTGCTTCTCCTGCACTCCCATGCTTACTATTCAGCACTGTGTGGTATTTCAGATAACAGTGTGTAACGCTAACACATTCAACATCACCAAGGCTCATTTCCTTTGCTCTAGTCAAATCACTCACCCAGGTTCCACGTGCTCATGGTCTCAAGTAGCTGTTAGGACATGTGCTCTTTTCTGCCTCTCTAAAGTCTAAGGAAAATGTGTCAGGCTGTTACAGTAATTATCACTTGCTCTACCACAGAAGTAAATGTGCTTTGAAATTGCCAATCAAATATTGTTTTCTGCCTAGAATCACACCATGAGTCTGTGTGCACACAGGAATTGTTGTCAGAGATTTAATTTGTGTTGCTCTTGTTCTGTAAGACTTGCACTCGTAGGAAAGGGGCAGCTTGTTTTCTTGAACTGTGATGGTTAGCATTCAGCACAAATCACTATCTCACAGATGAGAGGCAAATGGTAACACATTTGAAAACAACACGGTAGATTTTCCTTCCACTCCTGCAATGGGTGAGGTAGTTCCTACATGTTCAAAACTCCAATTAACCCTTACCACAGGTGATCTTACATACATCTCTGCAGTCTTCATGCAGTTGTGTAAACGTCCATGCAGATCTCTCTTGCACCTGACAATACACAGTCTCCAGAAACACACTCTTAGCACACAGGCAGCTGTTTCTCCTGCACTCCCATGCTTACTATTCAGCACTGTGTGGTATTTCAGATAGCAGTGTGTAACGCTAACACATTCAACATCACCAAGGCTCATTTCCTTTGCTCTAGTCTAATCACTCACCCAGGTTCCACATGCTCATGGTCTCAAGGAGCTGTTAGGACATGTGCTCTTTTCTGCCTCTCTAAAGTATAAGGAAAATGTGTCAGGCTGTTACTGTAATTATCACTTGCTCTACCACAGTAGTAAATGTGCTTTGAAATTGCCAATCAAATATCGTTTTCTGCCTAGAATCACACTATGAGTCTGTGTGCACACAGGAATTGTTGTCAGAGATTTAATTTGTGTTGCTCTTGTTCTGTAAGACTTGCAGTCGTAGGAAAGGGACAGCTTGTTTTCTTGAACTGTGATGGTTAGCATACAGCACACATCACCATCTCACAGATGAGAGGCAAATGCTAACACATTTGAAAACAACAGGGTAGATTTTCCTTCCACTCCTGCAATGGGTGAGGTAGTTCCTACATGCTCATAAGCCCAAGTAACCCTTACCACAGGTGATCTTACATACATCTCTGCAGTCTTCATGCAGTTGTGCAAGCGTCCATGCAGATCTCTCTTGCACCTGACCATCCACAGTCTCCAGAAACACACTCTTAGCACACAGCCAGCTGCTTCTCCTGCACTCCCATGCTTACTATTCAGCACTGTGTGGTATTTCAGATAACAGTGTGTAACGCTAACACATTCAACATCACCAAGGCTCATTTCCTTTGCTCTAGTCAAATCACTCACCCAGGTTCCACATGCTCATGGTCTCAAGTAGCTGTTAGGACATGTGCTCTTTTCTGCCTCTCTAAACTATAAGGAAAATGTGTCAGGCTGTTACAGTAATTATCACTTGCTCTACCACAGTAGTAAATGTGCTTTGAAATTGCCAATCAAATATTGTTTTCTGCCTAGAATCACACCATGAGTCTGTGTGCACACAGGAATTGTTGTCAGAGATTTAATTTGTGTCGCTCTTGTTCTGTAAGACTTGCACTCGTCGGAAAGGGGCAGCTTGTTTTCTTCAACTGTGATGGTCAGCATTCAGCACAAATCACTATCTCACAGATGAGAGGCAAATGGTAACCCATTTGAAAACAACAGGGTAGATTTTCCTTCCACTCCTGCAATGGGTGAGGTAGTTCCTACATGTTCAAAACTCCAATTAACCCTTACCACAGGTGATCTTACATACATCTCTGCAGTCTTCATGCAGTTGTGTAAGCGTCCATGCAGATCTCTCTTGCACCTGACAATACACAGTCTCCAGAAACACACTCTTAGCACAAATGCAGCTGTTTCTCCTGCACTCCCATGCTTACTATTCAGCACTGTGTGGTATTTCAGATAGCAGTGTGGAACGCTAACACATTCAACATCACCAAGGCTCATTTCCTTTGCTCTAGTCTAATCACTCACCCAGGTTCCACATGCTCATGGTCTCAAGTAGCTGTTAGGACATGTGCTCTTTTCTGCCTCTCTAAAGTATAAGGAAAATGTGTCAGGCTGTTACTGTAATTATCTCTTGCTCTACCACAGTAGTAAATGTGCTTTGAAATTGCCAATCAAATATCGTTTTCTGCCTAGAATCACACCATGAGTCTGTGTGCACACAGGAATTGTTGTCAGAGATATAATTTGTGTTGCTCTTTTTCTGTAAGACTTGCACTCGAAGGAAAGGGGCAGCTTGTTTTCTTGAACTGTGATGGTTAGCCTACAGCACACATCACCATCTCACAGATGAGAGGCAAATGCTAACACATTTGAAAAATACAGGGTAGATTTTCCTTCCATTCCTGCAATGGGTGAGGTAGTTCCTACATGTTCATAAGCCCAATTAACCCTTACCACAGGTGATCTTACATACATCTCTGCAGTCTTCATGCAGTTGTGCAAGCATCCATCCAGATCTCTCTTGCACCTGACAATACACAGTCTCCAGAAACACACTCTTAGCACACAGGCAGCTGCTTCTCCTGCACTCCTATGCTTACTGTTCAGCACTGTGTGGTATTTCAGATAACAGTGTGTAACGCTAACACATTCAACATCACCAAGGCTCATTTCCTTTGCTCTAGTCTAATCACTCACCCAGGTTCCACATGCTCATAGTCTCAAGTAGCTGTTAGGACATGTGCTCTTTTCTGCCTCTCTAAACTATAAGGAAAATATGTCAGGCTGTTACAGTAATTATCACTTGCTCTACCACAGTAGTAAATGTGCTTTGAAATTGCCAATCAAGTATCGTTTCCTGCCTAGAATCACACCATGAGTCTGTGTGCACACAGGAATTGTTGTCAGAGATTTAATTTGTGTTGCTCTTGTTCTGTAAGACTTGCACTCGTAGGAAAGGGGCAGCTTGTTTTCTTGAACTGTGATGGTTAGCATTCAGCAAAAATCACTATCTCACAGATGAGAGGCAAATGGTAACATATTTGAAAACAACAACGGTAGATTTTCCTTCCACACCTGCAATTGGTGAGGTAGTTCCTACATGTTCAAAACTCCAATTAACCCTTACCACAGGTGATCCTACATACATCTCTGCAGTCTTCATGCAGTTGTGTAAGCATCCATGCAGATATCTCTTGCACCTGACAATACACAGTCTCCAGAAACACACTCTTAGCACACAGCCAGCTGCTTCTCCTGCACTCCCATGCTTACTATTCAGCACTGTGTGGTATTTCAGATAGCAGTGTGTAACGCTAACACATTCAACATCACCAAGGCTCATTTCCTTTGCTCTAGTCTAATCACTCACCCAGGTTCCACATGCTCATGGTCTCAAGTAGCTGTTAGGACATGTGCTCTTTTCTGCCTCTCTAAACTATAAGGAAAATGTGTCAGGCTGTTACAGTAATTATCACTTGCTCTACCACAGTAGTAAATTTGCTTTGAAATTGCAAATCAAATATCGTTTTCTGCCTAGAATCACACCATGAGTCTGTGTGAACACAGGAATTGTTGTCAGAGATTTAATTTGTGTTGCTCTTGTTCTGTAAGACTTGCACTCGTAGGAAAGGGGCAGCTTGTTTTCTTGAACTGTGATGGTTAGCATTCAGCACAAAGCACTATCTCACAGATGAGAGACAAATGCTAACACATTTGAAATCAACAGGGTAGATTTTCCTTCCACTCCTGTAATGGGTGAGGTAGTTCCTACATGTTCAAAACTCCAATTAACCTTTACCACACATGTACTCTTACATACATCTCTGTAGTCTTCATGCAGTTGTGCAAGCGTCCATGCAGATCTCTCTTGCACCTGACAATACACAGTCTCCAGAAACACACTCTTAGCACACAGGCAGCTGCTTCTCCTGCACTCCCATGCTTACTGTTCAGCACTGTGTGGTATTTCAGATAACAGTGTGTAACGCTAACACATTCAACATCACCAAGGCTCATTTCCTTTGCTCTAGTCTAATCACTCACCCAGGTTCCACATGCTCATGGTCTCAAGTAGCTGTTAGGACATGTGCTCTTTTCTGCCTCTCTAAACTATAAGGAAAATGTGTCAGGCTGTTACAGTAATTATCACTTGCTCTACCACAGTAGTAAATGTGCTTTGAAATTGCCAATCAAATATCGTTTCCTGCCTAGAATCACACCATGAGTCTGTGTGCACACAGGAATTGTTCTCAGAGATGTATTTTGTGTTGCTCTTGTTCTGTAAGACTTGCACTCGTAGGAAAGGGGCAGCTTGTTTTCTTGAACTGTGATGGTTAGCATTCAGCACAAATCACTATCTCACAGATGAGAGGCAAATGGTAACACATTTGAAAACAACAGGGTAGATTTTCCTTCCACTCCTGCAATGGGTGAGGTAGTTCCTACATGTTCAAAACTCCAATTAACCCTTACCACAGGTGATCCTACATATATCACTGCAGTCTTCATGCAGTTGTGTAAGCATCCATGCAGATCTCTCTTGCACCTGACAATACACAGTCTCCAGAAACACACTCTTAGCACACAGGCAGCTGTTTCTCCTGCACTCCCATGCTTACTATTCAGCACTGTGTGGTATTTCAGATAGCAGTGTGTAACGCTAACACATTCAACATCACCAAGGCTCATTTTCTTTGCTCTAGTCTAATCACTCACCCAGGTTCCACATGCTCATGGTCTCAAGTAGCTGTGAGGACATGTGCTCTTTTCTGCCTCTCTAAAGTAGAAGGAAAATGTGTCAGGCTGTTACTGTAATTATCACTTGCTCTACCACAGTAGTAAATGTTCTTTGAAATTGCCAATCAAATATCGTTTTCTGCCTAGAATCACACTATGAGTCTGTGTGCACACAGGAATTGTTGTCAGAGATTTAATTTGTGTTGCTCTTGTTCTGTAAGACTTGCACTCGTAGGAAAGGGGCAGCTTGTTTTCTTGAACTGTGATGGTTAGCATACAGCACACATCACCATCTCACAGATGAGAGCCAAATGCTAACACATTTGAAAACAACAGGGTAGATTTTCCTTCCACTCCTGCAATGGGTGAGGTAGTTCCTACATATTCATAAGCCCAATTAACCCTTACCACAGGTGATCTTACATACATCTCTGCAGTCTTCATGCAGTTGTGCAAGCGTCCATGCAGATCTCTCTTGTACCTGACAATACACAGTCTCCAGAAACACACTCTTAGCACACAGCCAGCTGCTTCTCCTGCACTCCCATGCTTACTATTCAGCACTGTGTGGTATTTCAGATAGCAGTGTGTAACGCTAACACATTCAACATCACCAAGGCTCATTTCCTTTGCTCTAGTCTAATCACTCACCCACGTTCCACATGCTCATGGTCTCAAGTAGCTGTTAGGACATTTGCTCTTTTCTGCCTCTCTAAACTATAAGGAAAATGTGTCAGGCTGTTACAGTAATTATCACTTGCTCTACCACAGTAGTAAATGTGCTTTGAAATTGCCAATCAAATATCGTTTTCTGCCTAGAATCACACCATGAGTCTGTGTGCACACAGGAATTGTTGTCATAGATTTAATTTGTGTTGCTCTTGTTCTGTAAGACTTGCACTCGTAGGAAAGGGGCAGCTTGTTTTTTTGAACTGTGATGGTTAGCATACAGCACACATCACCATCTCACAGATGAGAGGCAAATGCTAACACATTTGAAAACAACAGGGTAGATTTTCCTTCCACCCCTGCAATGGGTGAGGTAGTTCCTACATGTTCAAAACTCCAATTAACCCTTACCACAGGTGATCTTACATACATCTGTGCAGTCTTCATGCAGTTGTGCAAGCGTCCATGCAGATCTCTCTTGCACTTGACAATACAGTCTCCAGAAACACACTCTTAGCACACAGGCAGCTGCTTCTCCTGCACTCCTATGCTTACTGTTCAGCACTGTGTGGTATTTCAGATAACAGTGTGTAACGCTAACACATTCAACATCACCAAGGCTCATTTCCTTTGCTCTAGTCTAATCACTCACCCAGGTTCCACATGCTCATGGTCTCAAGTAGCTGTTAGGACATGTGCTCTTTTCTGCCTCTCTAAAGTATAAGGAAAATGTGTCAGGCTGTTACTGTAATTATCACTTGCTCTACCACAGTAGTAAATGTGCTTTGAAATTGCCAATCAAATATCGTTTTCTGCCTAGAATCACACCATGAGTCTGTGTGACCACAGGAATTGTTGTCAGAGATTTAATTTGTGTTGCTCTTTTTCTGTAAGACTTGCACTCCTAGGAAAGGGGCAGCTTGTTTTCTTGAACTGTGATGGTTAGCATACAGCACACATCACCATCTCACAGATGAGAGGCAAATGCTAACACATTTGAAAACAACAGGGTAGATTTTCCTTCCATTCCTGCAATGGGTGAGGTAGTTCCTACATGTTCATAAGCCCAATTAACCCTTACCACAGGTGATCTTACATACATCTCTGCAGTCTTCATGCAGTTGTGCAAGGGTCCATGCAGATCTCTCTTGCACCTGACAATACACAGTCTCCAGAAACACACTCTTAGCACACAGGCAGCTGCTTCTCCTGCACTCCTATGCTTACTGTTCAGCACTGTGTGGTATCTCAGATAACAGTGTGTAACGCTAACACATTCAACATCACCAAGGCTCATTTCCTTTGCTCTAGTCTAATCACTCACCCAGGTTCCACATGCTCATGGTCTCAAGTAGCTGTTAGGACATGTGATCTTTTCTGCCTCTCTAAACTATAAGGAAAATGTGTCAGGCTGTTACAGTAATTATCACTTGCTCTACCACAGTAGTAAATGTGCTTTGAAATTGCCAATCAAGTATCGTTTCCTACCTAGAATCACACCATGAGTCTGTGTGCACACAGGAATTGTTGTCAGAGATTTAATTTGTGTTGCTCTTGTTCTGTAAGACTTGCACTCGTAGGAAAGGGGCAGCTTGTTTTCTTGAACTGTGATGGTTAGCATTCAGCAAAAATCACTATCTCACAGATGAGAGGCAAATGGTAACACATTTGAAAACAACAACGGTAGATTTTCCTTCCACTCCTGCAATGGGTGAGGTAGTTCCTACATGTTCAAAACTCCAATTAACCCTTACCACAGGTGATCTTACATACAGCTCTGCAGTCTTCATGCAGTTGTACAAGCATCCATGCAGATCTCTCTTGCACCTGACAATACACAGTCTCCAGAAACACACTCTTAGCACACAGCCAGCTGCTTCTCCTGTACTCCCATGCTTACTATTCAGCACTGTGTGGTATTTCAGATAGCAGTGTGTAACGCTAACACATTCAACATCACCAAGGCTCATTTCCTTTGCTCTAGTCTAATCACTCACCCAGGTTCCACATGCTCATGGTCTCAAGTAGCTGTTAGGACATGTGCTCTTTTCTGCCTCTCTAAACTATAAGGAAAATGTGTCAGGCTGTTACAGTATTTATCACTTGCTCTACCACAGTAGTAAATGTGCTTTGAAATTGCAAATCAAATATCGTTTTCTGCCTAGAATCACACCATGAGTCTGTGTGAACACAGGAATTGTTGTCAGAGATTTAATTCGTGTTGCTCTTGTTCTGTAAGACTTGCACTCGTAGGAAAGGGGCAGCTTGTTTTCTTGAACTGTGATGTTATCATTCAGCAAAAATCACTATCTCACAGATGAGAGACAAATGCTACCACATTTGAAAACAACAGGGTAGATTTTCCTTCCACTCCTGTAATGGGTGAGGTAGTTCCTACATGTTCAAAACTCCAATTAACCTTTACCACACATGTACTCTTACATACATCTCTGTAGTCTTCATGCAGTTGTGCAAGCGTCCATGCAGATCTCTCTTGCACCTGACAATACACAGTCTCCAGAAACACACTCTTAGCACACAGGCAGCTGCTTCTCCTGCACTCCCAAGCTTACTGTTCAGCACTGTGTGGTATTTCAGATAACAGTGTGTAACGCTAACACATTCAACATCACCAAGGCTCATTTCCTTTGCTCTAGTCTAATCACTCACCCAGGTTCCACATGCTCATGGTCTCAAGAAGCTGTTAGGACATGTGCTCTTTTCTGCCTCTCTAAACTATAAGGAAAATGTGTCAGGCTGTTACAGTAATTATCACTTGCTCTACCACAGTAGTAAATGTGCTTTGAAATTGCCAATCAAATATAGTTTCCTGCCTAGAATCACACCATGAGTCTGTGTGCACACAGGAATTGTTCTCAGAGATGTAATTTGTGTTGCTCTTGTTCTGTAAGACTTGCACTCGTAGGAAAGGGGCAGCTTGTTTTCTTGAACTGTGATGGTTAGCATTCAGCACAAATCACTATCTCACAGATGAGAGGCAAATGGTAACACATTTGAAAACAACAGGGTAGATTTTCCTTCCACTCCTGCAATGGGTGAGGTAGTTCCTACATGTTCAAAACTCCAATTAACCCTTACCAAAGGTGATCCTACATACATCTCTGCAGTCTTCAGGCAGTTGTGTAAGCATCCATGCAGATCTCTCTTGCACCTGACAATACACAGTCTCCAGAAACACACTCTTAGCACACAGGCAGCTGTTTCTCCTGCACTCCCATGCTTACTATTCAGCACTGTGTGGTATTTCAGATAGCAGTGTGTAACGCTAACACATTCAACATCACCAAGGCTCATTTTCTTTGCTCTAGTCTAATCACTCACCCAGGTTCCACATGCTCATGGTCTCAAGTAGCTGTTAGGACATGTGCTCTTTACTGCCTCTCTAAAGTAGAAGGAAAATGTGTCAGGCTGTTACTGTAATTATCACTTGCTCTACCACAGTAGTAAATGTTCTTTGAAATTGCCTATCAAATATCGTTTTCTGCCTAGAATCACACTATGAGTCTGTGTGCACACAGGAATTGTTGTCAGAGATTTAATTTGTGTTGCTCTTGTTCTGTAAGACTTGCACTCGTAGGAAAGGGGCAGCTTGTTTTCTTGAACTGTGATGGTTAGCATACAGCACACATCACCATCTCACAGATGAGAGCCAAATGCTAACACATTTGAAAACAACAGGGTAGATTTTCCTTCCACTCCTGCAATGGGTGAGGTAGTTCCTACATATTCATAAGCCCAATTAACCCTTACCACAGGTGATCTTACATACATCTCTGCAGTCTTCATGCAGTTGTGCAAGCGTCCATGCAGATCTCTCTTGTACCTGACAATACACAGTCTCCAGAAACACACTCTTAGCACACAGCCAGCTGCTTCTCCTGCACTCCGATGCTTACTATTCAGCACTGTGTGGTATTTCAGATAGCAGTGTGTAACGCTAACACATTCAACATCACCAAGGCTCATTTCCTTTGCTCTAGTCTAATCACTCACCCACGTTCCACATGCTCATGGTCGTAAGTAGCTGTTAGGACATGTGCTCTTTTCTGCCTCTCTAAAGTATAAGGAAAATGTGTCAGGCTGTTACTGTAATTATCACTTGCTCAACCACAGTAGTAAATGTGCTTTGAAATTGCCAATCAAATATCGTTTTCTGCCTAGAATCACACTATGAGTCTGTGTGCACAGGAATTTTTGTCAGAGATTTAATTTGTGTTGCTCTTGTTCTGTAAGACTTGCACTCGTAGGAAAGGGGCAGCTTGTTTTCTTGAACTGTGATGGTTAGCATACAGCACACATCACCATCTCACAGATGAGAGGCAAATGCTAACACATTTGAAAACAACAGGGTAGATTTTCCTTCCACTCCTGCAATGGGTGAGGTAGTTCCTACATGTTCAAAACTCCAATTAACCCTTACCACAGGTGATCTTACATACATCTGTGCAGTCTTCATGCAGTTGTGCAAGCGTCCATGCAGATCTCTCTTGCACCTGACAATACACAGTCTCCAGAAACACACTCTTAGCACACAGGCAGCTGCTTCTCCTGCACTCCCATGCTTACTATTCAGCACTGTGTGGTATTTCAGATAGCTGTGTGTAACGCTAACACATTCAACATCACCAAGTCTCATTTCCTTTGCTCTAGTCTAATCACTCACCCAGGTTCCACATGCTCTTGGTCTCCAATAGCTGTTAGGACATCTGCTCTTTTCTGCCTCTCTAAAGTATAAGGAAAATGTGTCAGGCTGTTACTGTAATTATCACTTGCTCTACCACAGTAGTAAATGTGCTTTGAAATTGCCAATCAAATATCGTTTCCTGCCTAGAATCACACCATGAGTCTGTGTGCACACAGGAATTGTTGTCAGAGATTTAATTTGTGTTGCTCTTGTTCTGTAAGACTTGCACTCGTAGGAAAGGGGCAGCTTGTTTTCTTGAACTGTGATGGTTGGCATTCAGCAAAAATCACTATCTCACAGATGAGAGACAAATGCTAACACATTTGAAAACAACAGGGTAGATTTTCCTTCCACTCCTGTAATGAGTGAGGTAGTTCCTACATGTTCAAAACTCCAATTAACCTTTACCACACATGTACTCTTACATACATCTCTGTAGTCTTCATGCTGTTGTGCAAGCGTCCATGCAGATCTCTCTTGCACCTGACAATACACAGTCTCCAGAAACACACTCTTAGCACACAGGCAGCTGCTTCTCCTGCACTCCCATGCTTACTGTTCAGCACTGTGTGGTATTTCAGATAACAGTGTGTAACGCTAACACATTCAACATCACCAAGGCTCATTTCCTTTGCTCTAGTCTAATCACTCACCCAGGTTCCACATGCTCATGGTCTCAAGTAGCTGTTAGGACATGTGCTCTTTTCTGCCTCTCTAAACTGTAAGGAAAATGTGTCAGGCTGTTACAGTAATTATCACTTGCTCTACCACAGTAGTAAATGTGCTTTGAAATTGCCAATCAAATATAGTTTCCTGCCTAGAATCACACCATGAGTCTGTGTGCACACAGGAATTGTTCTCAGAGATGTAATTTGTGTTGCTCTTGTTCTGTAAGACTTGCACTCGTAGGAAAGGGGCAGCTTGTTTTCTTGAACTGTGATGGTTAGCATTCAGCACAAATCACTATCTCACAGATGAGAGGCAAATGGTAACACATTTGAAAACAACAGGGTAGATTTTCCTTCCACTCCTGCAATGGGTGAGGTAGTTCCTACATGTTCAAAACTCCAATTAACCCTTACCACAGGTGATCCTACATACATCTCTGCAGTCTTCATGCAGTTGTGTAAGCATCCATGCAGATCTCTCTTGCACCTGACAATACACAGTCTCCAGAAACACACTCTTAGCACACAGGCAGCTGTTTCTCCTGCACTCCCATGCTTACTATTCAGCACTGTGTGGTATTTCAGATAGCAGTGTGTAACGCTAACACATTCAACATCACCAAGGCTCATTTTCTTTGCTCTAGTCTAATCACTCACCCAGGTTCCACATGCTCATGGTCTCAAGTAGCTGTTAGGACATGTGCTCTTTTCTGCCTCTCTAAAGTATAAGGAAAATGTGTCAGGCTGTTACTGTAATTATCACTTGCTCTACCACAGTAGTAAATGTGCTTTGAAATTGCCAATCAAATATCGTTTTCTGCCTAGAATCACACTATGAGTCTGTGTGCACAAAGGAATTGTTGTCAGAGATTTAATTTGTGTTGCTCTTGTTCTGTAAGACTTGCACTCGTAGGAAAGGGGCAGCTTGTTTTCTTGAACTGTGATGGTTAGCATACAGCACACATCACCATCTCACAGATGAGAGGCAAATGCTAACACATTTGAAAACAACAGGGTAGATTTTCCTTCCACTCCTGCAATGGATGAGGTAGTTCCTACGTGTTCAAAACTCCAAATAACCCTTACCACAGGTGATCTTACATACATCTGTGCAGTCTTCATGCAGTTGTGCAAGCGTCCATGCAGATCTCTCTTGCACCTGGTAATACACAGTCTCCAGAAACACACTCTTAGCACACAGGCAACTGCTTCTCCTGCACTCCCATGCTTACTGTTCACCACTGTGTGGTATTTCAGATAACAGTGTGTAACGCTAACACATTCAACATCACCAAGGCTCATTTCCTTTGCTCTAGTCTAATCACTCACCCAGGTTCCACATGCTCATGGTCTCAAGTAGCTGTTAGGACATGTGCTCTTTTCTGCCTCTCTAAACTATAAGGAAAATGTGTCAGGCTGTTACAGTAATTATCACTTGCTCTACCACAGTAGTAAATGTGCTTTGAAATTGCCAATCAAATATTGTTTTCTGCCTAGAATCACACCATGAGTCTGTGTGCACACAGGAATTGTTGTCAGAGATTTAATTTGTGTTGCTCTTGTTCTGTAAGACTTGCACTCGTAGGAAAGGGGCAGCTTGTTTTCTTGAACTGTGATGGTTAGCATTCAGCACAAATCACTATCTCACAGATGAGAGGCAAATGGTAACACATTTGAAAACAACAGGGTAGATTTTCCTTCCATTCCTGCAATGGGTGAGGTAGTTCCTACATGTTCGAAACTCCAATTAACCCTTACCACAGGTGATCCTACATACATCTCTGCAGTCTTCATGCAGTTGTGTAAGCATCCATGCAGATCTCTCTTGCACCTGACAATACACAGTCTCCAGAAACACACTCTTAGCACACAGGCAGCTGTTTCTCCTGCACTCCCATGCTTACTATTCAGCACTGTGTGGTATTTCAGATACCAGTGTGTAACGCTAACACATTCAACATCACCAAGGCTCATTTTCTTTGCTCTAGTCTAATCACTCACCCAGGTTCCACATGCTCATGGTCTCAAGTAGCTGTTAGGACATGTGCTCTTTTCTGCCTCTCTAAAGTAGAAGGAAAATGTGTCAGGCTGTTACTGTAATTATCACTTGCTCTACCACAGTAGTAAATGTTCTTTGAAATTGCCTATCAAATATCGTTTTCTGCCTAGAATCACACTATGAGTCTGTGTGCACACAGGAATTGTTGTCAGAGATTTAATTTGTGTTGCTCTTGTTCTGTAAGACTTGCACTCGTAGGAAAGGGGCAGCTTGTTTTCTTGAACTGTGATGGTTAGCATACAGCATACATCACCATCTCACAGATGAGAGCCAAATGCTAACACATTTGAAAACAACAGGGTAGATTTTCCTTCCACTCCTGCAATGGGTGAGGTAGTTCCTACATATTCATAAGCCCAATTAACCCTTACCACAGGTGATCTTACATACATCTCTGCAGTCTTCATGCAGTTGTGCAAGCGTCCATGCAGATCTCTCTTGTACCTGACAATACACAGTCTCCAGAAACACACTCTTAGCACACAGCCAGCTGCTTCTCCTGCACTCCCATGCTTACTATTCAGCACTGTGTGGTATTTCAGATAGCAGTGTGTAACGCTAACACATTCAACATCACCAAGGCTCATTTCCTTTGCTCTAGTCTAATCACTCACCCACGTTCCACATGCTCATGGTCTCAAGTAGCTGTTAGGACATGTGCTCTTTTCTGCCTCTCTAAAGTATAAGGAAAATGTGTCAGGCTGTTACTGTAATTATCACTTGCTCTACCACAGTAGTAAATGTGCTTTGAAATTGCCAATCAAATATCGTTTTCTGCCTAGAATCACACTATGAGTCTGTGTGCACACAGGAATTTTTGTCAGAGATTTAATTTGTGTTGCTCTTGTTCTGTAAGACTTGCACTCGTAGGAAAGGGGCAGCTTGTTTTCTTGAACTGTGATGGTTAGCATACAGCACACATCACCATCTCACAGATGAGAGCCAAATGCTAACACATTTGAAAACAACAGGGTAGATTTTCCTTCCACTCCTGCAATGGGTGAGGTAGTTCCTACATATTCATAATCCCAATTAACCCTTACCACAGGTGATCTTACATACATCTCTGCAGTCTTCATGCAGTTGTGCAAGCGTCCATGCAGATCTCTCTTGCACCTGACAATACACAGTCTCCAGAAACACACTCTTAGCACACAGCCAGCTGCTTCTCCTGCACTCCCATGCTTACTATTCAGCACTGTGTGGTATTTCAGATAGCAGTGTGTAACGCTAACACATTCAACATCACCAAGGCTCATTTCCTTTGTTCTAGTCTAATCACTCACCCACGTTCCACATGCTCATGGTCTCAAGTAGCTGTTAGGACATGTGCTCTTTTCTGCCTCTCTAAACTATAAGGAAAATGTGTCAGGCTGTTCCAGTAATTATCACTTGCTCTACCACAGTAGTAAATGTGCTTTGAAATTGCCAATCAAGTATCGTTTCCTGCCTGGAATCACACCATGAGTCTGTGTGCACACAGGAATTGTTGTCAGAGATTTCATTTGTGTTGCTCTTGTTCTGTAAGACTTGCACTCGTAGGAAAGGGGCAGCTTGTTTTCTTGAACTGTGATGGTTAGCATTCAGCAAAAATCACTATCTCACAGATGAGAGGCAAATGGTAACACATTTGAAAACAACAACGGTAGATTTTCCTTCCACTCCTGCAATGGGTGAGGTAGTTCCTACATGTTCAAAACTCCAATTAACCCTTACCACAGGTGATCTTACATACAGCTCTGCAGTCTTCATGCAGTTGTACAAGCATCCATGCAGATCTCTCTTGCACCTGACAATACACAGTCTCCAGAAACACATTCTTAGCACACAGCCAGCTGCTTCTCCTGCACTCCCATGCTTACTATTCAGCACTGTGTGGTATTTCAGATAGCAGTGTGTAACGCTAACACATTCAACATCACCAAGGCTCATTTGCTTTGCTCTAGTCTAATCACTCACCCAGGTTCCACATGCTTATGGTCTCACGTAGCAGTTAGGACATTTGCTCTTTTCTGCCTCTCTAAACTATAAGGAAAATGTGTCAGGCTGTTACAATAATTATCACTTGCTCTACCACAGTAGTAAATGTGCTTTGAAATTGCCAATCAAATATCGTTTTCTGCCTAGAATCACACCATGAGTCTGTGTGCACACAGGAATTGTTGTCAGAGATTTAATTTGTGTTGCTCTTGTTCTGTAAGACTTGCACTCGTAGGAAAGGGGCAGCTTGTTTTCTTGAACTGTGATGGTTAGCATACAGCACACATCACCATCTCACAGATGAGAGGCAAATGCTAACACATTTGAAAACAACAGGGTAGATTTTCCTTCCACTCCTGCAATGGGTGAGGTAGTTCCTGCATGTTCAAAACTCCAATTAACCCTTACCACAGGTGATCTTACATACATCTGTGCAGTCTTCATGCAGTTGTGCAAGCGTCCATGCAGATCTCTCTTGCACCTGACAATACACAGTCTCCAGAAACACACTCTTAGCACACAGGCAGCTGCTTCTCCTGCACTCCCATGCTTACTGTTCAGCACTGTATGGTATTTCAGATAACAGTGTGTAACGCTAACACATTCAACATCACCAAGGCTCATTTCCTTTGTTCTAGTCTAATCACTCACCCAGGTTCCACATGCTCATGGTCTCAAGTAGCTGTTAGGACATGTGCTCTTTTCTGCCTCTCTACACTATAAGGAAAATGTGTCAGGCTGTTACAGTAATTATCACTTGCTCTACCACAGTAGTAAATGTGCTTTGAAATTGCCAATCAAATATCGTTTCCTGCCTAGAATCACACCATGAGTGTGTGTGCACACAGGAATTGTTCTCAGAGATGTAAATTGTGTTGCTCTTGTTCTGTAAGACTTGCACTCGTAGGAAAGGGGCAGCTTGTTTTCTTGAACTGTGATGGTTAGCATTCAGCACAAATCACTATCTCACAGATGAGAGGCAAATGGTAACACATTTGAAAACAACAGGGTAGATTTTCCTTCCACTCCTGCAATGGGTGAGGTAGTTCCTACATGTTCAAAACTCCAATTAACCCTTACCACAGGTGATCTGACATACATCTCTGCAGTCTTCATGCAGTTGTGTAAGCATCCATGCAGATCTCTCTTGCACCTGACAATACACAGTCTCCAAAAACACACTCTTAGCACACAGGCAGCTGTTTCTCCTGCAGTCCCATGCTTACTATTCAGCACTGTGTGGCATTTCAGATAGCAGTGTGTAACGCTAACACATTCAACATCACCAAGGCTCATTTCCTTTGCTCTAGTCTAATCACTCACCCAGGTTCCACATGCTCATGGTCTCAAGTAGCTGTTAGGACATGTGCTCTTTTCTGCCTCTCTAAAGTATAAGGAAAATGTGTCAGGCTGTTACTGTAATTATCACTTGCTCTACCACAGTAGTAAATGTGCTTTGAAATTGCCAATCAAATATCGTTTGCTGCCTAGAATCACACTATGAGTCTGTGTGCACAAAGGAATTGTTGTCAGAGATTTAATTTGTGTTGCTCTTGTTCTGTAAGACTTGCACTCGTAGGAAAGGGGCAGCTTGTTTTCTTGAACTGTGATGGTTAGCATACAGCATACATCACCATCTCACAGATGAGAGCCAAATGCTAACACATTTGAAAACAACAGGGTAGATTTTCCTTCCACTCCTGCAATGGGTGAGGTAGTTCCTACATATTCATAAGCCCAATTAACCCTTACCACAGGTGATCTTACATACATCTCTGCAGTCTTCATGCAGTTGTGCAAGCGTCCATGCAGATCTCTCTTGTACCTGACAATACACAGTCTCCAGAAACACACTCTTAGCACACAGCCAGCTGCTTCTCCTGCACTCCCATGCTTACTATTCAGCACTGTGTGGTATTTCAGATAGCAGTGTGTAACGCTAACACATTCAACATCACCAAGGCTCATTTCCTTTGCTCTAGTCTAATCACTCACCCACGTTCCACATGCTCATGGTCTCAAGTAGCTGTTAGGACATGTGCTCTTTTCTGCCTCTCTAAAGTATAAGGAAAATGTGTCAGGCTGTTACTGTAATTATCACTTGCTCTACCACAGTAGTAAATGTGCTTTGAAATTGCCAATCAAATATCGTTTTCTGCCTAGAATCACACTATGAGTCTGTGTGCACACAGGAATTTTTGTCAGAGATTTAATTTGTGTTGCTCTTGTTCTGTAAGACTTGCACTCGTAGGAAAGGGGCAGCTTGTTTTCTTGAACTGTGATGGTTAGCATACAGCACACATCACCATCTCACAGATGAGAGCCAAATGCTAACACATTTGAAAACAACAGGGTAGATTTTCCTTCCACTCCTGCAATGGGTGAGGTAGTTCCTACATATTCATAATCCCAATTAACCCTTACCACAGGTGATCTTACATACATCTCTGCAGTCTTCATGCAGTTGTGCAAGCGTCCATGCAGATCTCTCTTGCACCTGACAATACACAGTCTCCAGAAACACACTCTTAGCACACAGCCAGCTGCTTCTCCTGCACTCCCATGCTTACTATTCAGCACTGTGTGGTATTTCAGATAGCAGTGTGTAACGCTAACACATTCAACATCACCAAGGCTCATTTCCTTTGTTCTAGTCTAATCACTCACCCACGTTCCACATGCTCATGGTCTCAAGTAGCTGTTAGGACATGTGCTCTTTTCTGCCTCTCTAAACTATAAGGAAAATGTGTCAGGCTGTTCCAGTAATTATCACTTGCTCTACCACAGTAGTAAATGTGCTTTGAAATTGCCAATCAAGTATCGTTTCCTGCCTGGAATCACACCATGAGTCTGTGTGCACACAGGAATTGTTGTCAGAGATTTAATTTGTGTTGCTCTTGTTCTGTAAGACTTGCACTCGTAGGAAAGGGGCAGCTTGTTTTCTTGAACTGTGATGGTTAGCATTCAGCAAAAATCACTATCTCACAGATGAGAGGCAAATGGTAACACATTTGAAAACAACAACGGTAGATTTTCCTTCCACTCCTGCAATGGGTGAGGTAGTTACTACATGTTCAAAACTCCAATTAACCCTTACCACAGGTGATCTTACATACAGCTCTGCAGTCTTCATGCAGTTGTACAAGCATCCATGCAGATCTCTCTTGCACCTGACAATACACAGTCTCCAGAAACACACTCTTAGCACACAGCCAGCTGCTTCTCCTGCACTCCCATGCTTACTATTCAGCACTGTGTGGTATTTCAGATAGCAGTGTGTAACGCTAACACATTCAACATCACCAAGGCTCATTTCCTTTGTTCTAGTCTAATCACTCACCCAGGTTCCACATGCTCATGGTCTCAAGTAGCTGTTAGGACATGTGCTCTTTTCTGCCTCTCTACACTATAAGGAAAATGTGTCAGGCTGTTACAGTAATTATCACTTGCTCTACCACAGTAGTAAATGTGCTTTGAAATTGCCAATCAAATATCGTTTCCTGCCTAGAATCACACCATGAGTGTGTGTGCACACAGGAATTGTTCTCAGAGATGTAAATTGTGTTGCTCTTGTTCTGTAAGACTTGCACTCGTAGGAAAGGGGCAGCTTGTTTTCTTGAACTGTGATGGTTAGCATTCAGCACAAATCACTATCTCACAGATGAGAGGCAAATGGTAACACATTTGAAAACAACAGGGTAGATTTTCCTTCCACTCCTGCAATGGGTGAGGTAGTTCCTACATGTTCAAAACTCCAATTAACCCTTACCACAGGTGATCTGACATACATCTCTGCAGTCTTCATGCAGTTGTGTAAGCATCCATGCAGATCTCTCTTGCACCTGACAATACACAGTCTCCAAAAACACACTCTTAGCACACAGGCAGCTGTTTCTCCTGCAGTCCCATGCTTACTATTCAGCACTGTGTGGCATTTCAGATAGCAGTGTGTAACGCTAACACATTCAACATCACCAAGGCTCATTTCCTTTGCTCTAGTCTAATCACTCACCCAGGTTCCACATGCTCATGGTCTCAAGTAGCTGTTAGGACATGTGCTCTTTTCTGCCTCTCTAAAGTATAAGGAAAATGTGTCAGGCTGTTACTGTAATTATCACTTGCTCTACCACAGTAGTAAATGTGCTTTGAAATTGCCAATCAAATATCGTTTGCTGCCTAGAATCACACTATGAGTCTGTGTGCACAAAGGAATTGTTGTCAGAGATTTAATTTGTGTTGCTCTTGTTCTGTAAGACTTGCACTCGTAGGAAAGGGGCAGCTTGTTTTCTTGAACTGTGATGGTTAGCATACAGCACACATCACCATCTCACAGATGAGAGGCAAATGCTAACACATTTGAAAACAACAGGGTAGATTTTCCTTCCACTCCTGCAATGGGTGAGGTAGTTCCTACATGTTCAAAACTCCAATTAACCCTTACCACAGGTGATCTTACATACATCTGTGCAGTCTTCATGCAGTTGTGCAAGCGTCCATGCAGATCTCTCTTGCACCTGACAATACACAGTCTCCAGAAACACACTCTTAGCACACAGGCAGCTGCTTCTCCTGCACTCCCATGCTTACTATTCAGCACTGTGTGGTATTTCAGATAGCTGTGTGTAACGCTAACACATTCAACATCACCAAGGCTCATTTCCTTTGCTCTAGTCTAATCACTCACCCAGGTTCCACATGCTCTTGGTCTCCAATAGCTGTTAGGACATCTGCTCTTTTCTGCCTCTCTAAAGTATAAGGAAAATGTGTCAGGCTGTTACTGTAATTATCACTTGCTCTACCACAGTAGTAAATGTGCTTTGAAATTGCCAATCAAATATCGTTTCCTGCCTAGAATCACACCATGAGTCTGTGTGCACACAGGAATTGTTGTCAGAGATTTAATTTGTGTTGCTCTTGTTCTGTAAGACTTGCACTCGTAGGAAAGGGGCAGCTTGTTTTCTTGAACTGTGATGGTTAGCATTCAGCAAAAATCACTATCTCACAGATGAGAGGCAAATGGTAACACATTTGAAAACAACAGGGTAGATTTTCCTTCCACTCCTGCAATGGGTGAGGTAGTTCCTACATATTCATAATCCCAATTAACCCTTACCACAGGTGATCTTACATACATCTCTGCAGTCTTCATGCAGTTGTGCAAGCGTCCATGCAGATCTCTCTTGCACCTGACAATACACAGTCTCCAGAAACACACTCTTAGCACACAGCCAGCTGCTTCTCCTGCACTCCCATGCTTACTATTCAGCACTGTGTGGTATTTCAGATAGCAGTGTGTAACGCTAACACATTCAACATCACCAAGGCTCATTTCCTTTGTTCTAGTCTAATCACTCACCCACGTTCCACATGCTCATGGTCTCAAGTAGCTGTTAGGACATGTGCTCTTTTCTGCCTCTCTAAACTATAAGGAAAATGTGTCAGGCTGTTCCAGTAATTATCACTTGCTCTACCACAGTAGTAAATGTGCTTTGAAATTGCCAATCAAGTATCGTTTCCTGCCTGGAATCACACCATGAGTCTGTGTGCACACAGGAATTGTTGTCAGAGATTTAATTTGTGTTGCTCTTGTTCTGTAAGACTTGCACTCGTAGGAAAGGGGCAGCTTGTTTTCTTGAACTGTGATGGTTAGCATTCAGCAAAAATCACTATCTCACAGATGAGAGGCAAATGGTAACACATTTGAAAACAACAACGGTAGATTTTCCTTCCACTCCTGCAATGGGTGAGGTAGTTACTACATGTTCAAAACTCCAATTAACCCTTACCACAGGTGATCTTACATACAGCTCTGCAGTCTTCATGCAGTTGTACAAGCATCCATGCAGATCTCTCTTGCACCTGACAATACACAGTCTCCAGAAACACACTCTTAGCACACAGCCAGCTGCTTCTCCTGCACTCCCATGCTTACTATTCAGCACTGTGTGGTATTTCAGATAGCAGTGTGTAACGCTAACACATTCAACATCACCAAGGCTCATTTCCTTTGTTCTAGTCTAATCACTCACCCAGGTTCCACATGCTCATGGTCTCAAGTAGCTGTTAGGACATGTGCTCTTTTCTGCCTCTCTACACTATAAGGAAAATGTGTCAGGCTGTTACAGTAATTATCACTTGCTCTACCACAGTAGTAAATGTGCTTTGAAATTGCCAATCAAATATCGTTTCCTGCCTAGAATCACACCATGAGTGTGTGTGCACACAGGAATTGTTCTCAGAGATGTAAATTGTGTTGCTCTTGTTCTGTAAGACTTGCACTCGTAGGAAAGGGGCAGCTTGTTTTCTTGAACTGTGATGGTTAGCATTCAGCACAAATCACTATCTCACAGATGAGAGGCAAATGGTAACACATTTGAAAACAACAGGGTAGATTTTCCTTCCACTCCTGCAATGGGTGAGGTAGTTCCTACATGTTCAAAACTCCAATTAACCCTTACCACAGGTGATCTGACATACATCTCTGCAGTCTTCATGCAGTTGTGTAAGCATCCATGCAGATCTCTCTTGCACCTGACAATACACAGTCTCCAAAAACACACTCTTAGCACACAGGCAGCTGTTTCTCCTGCAGTCCCATGCTTACTATTCAGCACTGTGTGGCATTTCAGATAGCAGTGTGTAACGCTAACACATTCAACATCACCAAGGCTCATTTCCTTTGCTCTAGTCTAATCACTCACCCAGGTTCCACATGCTCATGGTCTCAAGTAGCTGTTAGGACATGTGCTCTTTTCTGCCTCTCTAAAGTATAAGGAAAATGTGTCAGGCTGTTACTGTAATTATCACTTGCTCTACCACAGTAGTAAATGTGCTTTGAAATTGCCAATCAAATATCGTTTGCTGCCTAGAATCACACTATGAGTCTGTGTGCACAAAGGAATTGTTGTCAGAGATTTAATTTGTGTTGCTCTTGTTCTGTAAGACTTGCACTCGTAGGAAAGGGGCAGCTTGTTTTCTTGAACTGTGATGGTTAGCATACAGCACACATCACCATCTCACAGATGAGAGGCAAATGCTAACACATTTGAAAACAACAGGGTAGATTTTCCTTCCACTCCTGCAATGGGTGAGGTAGTTCCTACATGTTCAAAACTCCAATTAACCCTTACCACAGGTGATCTTACATACATCTGTGCAGTCTTCATGCAGTTGTGCAAGCGTCCATGCAGATCTCTCTTGCACCTGACAATACACAGTCTCCAGAAACACACTCTTAGCACACAGGCAGCTGCTTCTCCTGCACTCCCATGCTTACTATTCAGCACTGTGTGGTATTTCAGATAGCTGTGTGTAACGCTAACACATTCAACATCACCAAGGCTCATTTCCTTTGCTCTAGTCTAATCACTCACCCAGGTTCCACATGCTCTTGGTCTCCAATAGCTGTTAGGACATCTGCTCTTTTCTGCCTCTCTAAAGTATAAGGAAAATGTGTCAGGCTGTTACTGTAATTATCACTTGCTCTACCACAGTAGTAAATGTGCTTTGAAATTGCCAATCAAATATCGTTTCCTGCCTAGAATCACACCATGAGTCTGTGTGCACACAGGAATTGTTGTCAGAGATTTAATTTGTGTTGCTCTTGTTCTGTAAGACTTGCACTCGTAGGAAAGGGGCAGCTTGTTTTCTTGAACTGTGATGGTTAGCATTCAGCAAAAATCACTATCTCACAGATGAGAGACAAATGCTAACACATTTGAAAACAACAGGGTAGATTTTCCTTCCACTCCTGTAATGGGTGAGGTAGTTCCTACATGTTCAAAACTCCAATTAACCTTTACCACACATGTACTCTTACATACATCTCTGCAGTCTTCATGCAGTTGTGCAAGCGTCCATGCAGATCTCTCTTGCACCTGACAATACACAGTCTCCAGAAACACACTCTTAGCACACAGGCAACTGCTTCTCCTGCACTCCCATGCTTACTGTTCACCACTGTGTGGTATTTCAGATAACAGTGTGTAACGCTAACACATTCAACATCACCAAGGCTCATTTCCTTTGCTCTAGTCTAATCACTCACCCAGGTTCCACATGCTCATGGTCTCACGTAGCTGTTAGGACATTTGCTCTTTTCTGCCTCTCTAAACTATAAGGAAAATGTGTCAGGCTGTTACAGTAATTATCACTTGCTCTACCACAGTAGTAAATGTGCTTTGAAATTGCCAATCAAATATCGTTTCCTGCCTAGAATCACACCATGAGTCTGTGTGCACATAGGAATTGTTCTCAGTGATGTAATTTGTGTTGCTCTTGTTCTGTAATACTTGCACTCGTAGGAAAGGGGCAGCTTGTTTTCTTGAACTATGATGGTTAGCATTCAGCACAAATCACTATCTCACAGATGAGAGGCAAATGGTAACACATTTGAAAACAACATGGTAGATTTTCCTTCCACTCCTGCAATGGGTGAGGTAGTTCCTACATGTTCAAAACTCCAATTAACCCTTACCACAGGTGATCTTACATACATCTGTGCAGTCTTGATGCAGTTGTGCAAGCGTCCATGCAGATCTCTCTTGCACCTGACAATACACAGTCTCCAGAAACACACTCTTAGCACACAGGCAGCTGCTTCTCCTGCACTCCCATGCTTACTATTCAGCAATGTGTGGTATTTCAGATAGTTGTGTGTAACGCTAACACATTCAACATCACCAAGGCTCATTTCCTTTGCTCTAGTCTAATCACTCACCCAGGTTCCACATGCTCTTGGTCTCCAATAGCTGTTAGGACATCTGCTCTTTTCTGCCTCTCTAAAGTATAAGGAAAATGTGTCAGGCTGTTACTGTAATTATCACTTGATCTACCACAGTAGTAAATGTGCTTTGAAATTGCAAATCAAATATCGTTTTCTGCCTAGAATCACACCATGAGTCTGTGTGAACACAGGAATTGTTGTCAGAGATTTAATTCGTGTTGCTCTTGTTCTGTAAGACTTGCACTCGTAGGAAAGGGGCAGCTTGTTTTCTTGAACTGTGATGGTTAGCATTCAGCACAAATCACTATCTCACAGATGAGAGACAAATGCTAACACATTTGAAAACAACAGGGTAGATTTTCCTTCCACTCCTGTAATGGGTGAGGTAGTTCCTACATGTTTAAAACTCCAATTAACCTTCACCACACATGTACTCTTACATACATCTCTGTAGTCTTCATGCAGTTGTGCAAGCGTCCATGCAGATCTCTCTTGCACCTGACAATACACAGTCTCCAGAAACACACTCTTAGCACACAGGCAGCTGCTTCTCCTGCACTCCCATGCTTACTGTTCAGCACTGTGTGGTATTTCAGATAACAGTGTGTAACGCTAACACATTCAACATCACCAAGGCTCATTTCCTTTGCTCTAGTCTAATCACTCACCCAGGTTCCACATGCTCATGGTCTCAAGTAGCTGTTAGGACATGTGCTCTTTCCTGCCTCTCTAAACTATAAGGAAAATGTGTCAGGCTGTTACAGTAATTATCACTTGCTCTACCACAGTAGTAAATGTGCTTTGAAATTGCCAATCAAATATCGTTTCCTGCCTAGAATCACACCATGAGTCTGTGTGCACACAGGAATTGTTCTCAGAGATGTAATTTGTGTTGCTCTTGTTCTGTAAGACTTGCACTCGTAGGAAAGGGGCAGCTTGTTTTCTTGAACTGTGATGGTTAGCATTCAGCACAAATCACTATCTCACAGATGAGAGGCAAATGGTAACACGTTTGAAAACAACAGGGTAGATTTTCCTTCCACTCCTGCAATGGGTGAGGTAGTTCCTACATGTTCAAAACTCCAATTAACCCTTACCACAGGTGATCCTACATACATCTCTGCAGTCTTCATGCAGTTGTGTAAGCATCCATGCAGATCTCTCTTGCACCTGACAATACACAGTCTCCAGAAACACACTCTTAGCACACAGGCAGCTGTTTCTCCTGCACTCCCATGCTTACTATTCAGCACTGTGTGGTATTTCAGATAGCAGTGTGTAACGCTAACACATTCAACATCACCAAGGCTCATTTTCTTTGCTCCAGTCTAATCACTCACCCAGGTTCCACATGCTCATGGTCTCAAGTAGCTGTTAGGACATGTGCTCTTTTCTGCCTCTCTAAAGTATAAGGAAAATGTGTCAGGCTGTTACTGTAATTATCACTTGCTCTACCACAGTAGTAAATGTGCTTTGAAATTGCAAATAAAATATCGTTTTCTGCCTAGAATCACACCATGAGTCTGTGTGAACACAGGAATTGTTGTCAGAGATTTAATTCGTGTTGCTCTTGTTCTGTAAGACTTGCACTCGTAGGAAAGGGGCAGCTTGTTTTCTTGAACTGTGATGGTTAGCATTCAGCACAAATCACTATCTCACAGATGAGAGACAAATGCTAACACATTTGAAAACAACAGGGTAGATTTTACTTCCACTCCTGTAATGGGTGAGGTAGTTCCTACATGTTTAAAACTCCAGTTAACCTTCACCACACATGTACTCTTACATACATCTCTGTAGTCTTCATGCAGTTGTGCAAGCGTCCATGCAGATCTCTCTTGCACCTGACAATACACAGTCTCCAGAAACACACTCTTAGCACACAGGCAGCTGCTTCTCCTGCACTCCCATGCTTACTGTTCAGCACTGTGTGGTATTTCAGATAACAGTGTGTAACGCTAACACATTCAACATCACCAAGGCTCATTTCCTTTGCTCTAGTCTAATCACTCACCCAGGTTCCACATGCTCATGGTCTCAAGTAGCTGTTAGGACATGGGCTCTTTTCTGCCTCTCTAAACTATAAGGAAAATGTGTCAGGCTGTTACAGTAATTATCACTTGCTCTACCACAGTAGTAAATGTGCTTTGAAATTGCCAATCAAATATCGTTTCCTGCCTAGAATCACACCATGAGTCTGTGTGCACATAGGAATTGTTCTCAGTGATGTAATTTGTGTTGCTCTTGTTCTGTAATACTTGCACTCGTAGGAAAGGGGCAGCTTGTTTTCTTGAACTATGATGGTTAGCATTCAGCACAAATCACTATCTCACAGATGAGAGGCAAATGGTAACACATTTGAAAACAACATGGTAGATTTTCCTTCCACTCCTGCAATGGGTGAGGTAGTTCCTACATGTTCAAAACTCCAATTAACCCTTACCACAGGTGATCCTACATACATCTCTGCAGTCTTCATGCAGTTGTGTAAGCATCCATGCAGATCTCTCTTGCACCTGACAATACACAATCTCCAGAAACACACTCTTAGCACACAGGCAGCTGTTTCTCCTGCACTCCCATGCTTACTATTCAGCACTGTGTGGTATTTCAGATAGCAGTGTGTAACGCTAACACATTCAACATCACCAAGGCTCATTTTCTTTGCTCTAGTCTAATCACTCACCCAGGTTCCACATGCTCATGGTCTCAAGTAGCTGTTAGGACATGTGCTCTTTTCTGCCTCTCTAAAGTAGAAGGAAATGTGTCAGGCTGTTACTGTAATTATCACTTGCTCTACCACAGTAGTAAATGTGCTTTGAAATTGCCAATCAAATATCGTTTTCTGCCTAGAATCACACTATGAGTCTGTGTGCACACAGGAATTGTTGTCAGAGATTTAATTTGTGTTGCTCTTGTTCTGTAAGACTTGCACTCGTAGGAAAGGGGTAGCTTGTTTTCTTGAACTGTGATGGTTAGCATACAGCACACATCACCATCTCACAGATGAGAGCCAAATGCTAACACATTTGAAAACAACAGGGTAGATTTTCCTTCCACTCCTGTAATGGGTGAGGTAGTTCCTACATGTTCAAAACTCCAATTAACCTTCACCACACATGTACTCTTACATACATCTCTGTAGTCTTCATGCAGTTGTGCAAGCGTCCATGCAGATCTCTCTTGCACCTGACAATACACAGTCTCCAGAAACACACTCTTAGCACACAGCCAGCTGCTTCTCCTGCACTCCCATGCTTACTATTCATCACTGTGTGGTATTTCAGATAACAGTGTGTAACGCTAACACATTCAACATCACCAAGGCTCATTTCCTTTGCTCTAGTCTAATCACTCACCCACGTACCACATGCTCATGGTCTCAAGTAGCTGTTAGGACATGTGCTCTTTTCTGCCTCTCTAAACTATAAGGAAAATGTGTCAGGCTGTTACAGTAATTATCACTTGCTCTACCACAGTAGTAAATGTGCTTTGAAATTGCCAATCAAATATCGTTTTCTGCCTAGAATCACACCATGAGTCTGTGTGCACACAGGAATTGTTGTCATAGATTTAATTTGTGTTGCTCTTGTTCTGTAAGACTTGCACTCGTAGGAAAGGGGCAGCTTGTTTTCTTGAACTGTGATGGTTAGCATACAGCACACATCACCATCTCACAGATGAGAGGCAAATGCTAACACATTTAAAAATAACAGGGTAGATTTTCCTTCCACTCCTGCAATGGGTGAGGTAGTTCCTACATGTTCAAAACTCCAATTAACCCTTACCACAGGTGATCTTACATACATCTGTGCAGTCTTGATGCAGTTGTGCAAGCGTCCATGCAGATCTCTCTTGCACCTGACAATACACAGTCTCCAGAAACACACTCTTAGCACACAGGCAGCTGCTTCTCCTGCACTCCCATGCTTACTATTCAGCAATGTGTGGTATTTCAGATAGTTGTGTGTAACGCTAACACATTCAACATCACCAAGGCTCATTTCCTTTGCTCTAGTCTAATCACTCACCCAGGTTCCACATGCTCTTGGTCTCCAATAGCTGTTAGGACATCTGCTCTTTTCTGCCTCTCTAAAGTATAAGGAGAATGTGTCAGGCTGTTACTGTAATTATCACTTGATCTACCACAGTAGTAAATGTGCTTTGAAATTGCAAATCAAATATCGTTTTCTGCCTAGAATCACACCATGAGTCTGTGTGAACACAGGAATTGTTGTCAGAGATTTAATTCGTGTTGCTCTTGTTCTGTAAGACTTGCACTCGTAGGAAAGGGGCAGCTTGTTTTCTTGAACTGTGATGGTTAGCATTCAGCACAAATCACTATCTCACAGATGAGAGACAAATGCTAACACATTTGAAAACAACAGGGTAGATTTTCCTTCCACTCCTGTAATGGGTGAGGTAGTTCCTACATGTTTAAAACTCCAATTAACCTTCACCACACATGTACTCTTACATACATCTCTGTAGTCTTCATGCAGTTGTGCAAGCGTCCATGCAGATCTCTCTTGCACCTGACAATACACAGTCTCCAGAAACACACTCTTAGCACACAGGCAGCTGCTTCTCCTGCACTCCCATGCTTACTGTTCAGCACTGTGTGGTATTTCAGATAACAGTGTGTAACGCTAACACATTCAACATCACCAAGGCTCATTTCCTTTGCTCTAGTCTAATCACTCACCCAGGTTCCACATGCTCATGGTCTCAAGTAGCTGTTAGGACATGTGCTCTTTTCTGCCTCTCTAAACTATAAGGAAAATGTGTCAGGCTGTTACAGTAATTATCACTTGCTCTACCACAGTAGTAAATGTGCTTTGAAATTGCCAATCAAATATCGTTTCCTGCCTAGAATCACACCATGAGTCTGTGTGCACACAGGAATTGTTCTCAGAGATGTAATTTGTGTTGCTCTTGTTCTGTAAGACTTGCACTCGTAGGAAAGGGGCAGCTTGTTTTCTTGAACTGTGATGGTTAGCATTCAGCACAAATCACTATCTCACAGATGAGAGGCAAATGGTAACACGTTTGAAAACAACAGGGTAGATTTTCCTTCCACTCCTGCAATGGGTGAGGTAGTTCCTACATGTTCAAAACTCCAATTAACCCTTACCACAGGTGATCCTACATACATCTCTGCAGTCTTCATGCAGTTGTGTAAGCATCCATGCAGATCTCTCTTGCACCTGACAATACACAGTCTCCAAAAACACACTCTTAGCACACAGGCAGCTGTTTCTCCTGCACTCCCATGCTTACTATTCAGCACTGTGTGGTATTTCAGATAGCAGTGTGTAACGCTAACACATTCAACATCACCAAGGCTCATTTTCTTTGCTCCAGTCTAATCACTCACCCAGGTTCCACATGCTCATGGTCTCAAGTAGCTGTTAGGACATGTGCTCTTTTCTGCCTCTCTAAAGTATAAGGAAAATGTGTCAGGCTGTTACTGTAATTATCACTTGCTCTACCACAGTAGTAAATGTGCTTTGAAATTGCCAATCAAATATCGTTTCCTGCCTAGAATCACACCATGAGTCTGTGTGCACACAGGAATTGTTGTCAGAGATTTAATTTGTGTTGCTCTTGTTCTTTAAGACTTGCACTTGTAGGAAAGGGGCAGCTTGTTTTCTTGAACTGTGATGGTTAGCATTCAGCAAAAATCACTATCTCACAGATGAGAGACAAATGCTAACACATTTGAAAACAACAGGGTAGATTTTCCTTCAACTCCTGTAATGAGTGAGGTAGTTCCTACATGTTCAAAACTCCAATTAACCTTTACCACACATGTACTCTTACATACATCTCTGCAGTCTTCATGCAGTTGTGCAAGCGTCCATGCAGATCTCTCTTGCACCTGACAATACACAGTCTCCAGAAACACACTCTTAGCACACAGGCAGCTGCTTCTCCTGCACTCCCATGCTTACTGTTCAGCACTGTGTGGTATTTCAGATAACAGTGTGTAACGCTAACACATTCAACATCACCAAGGCTCATTTCCTTTGCTCTAGTCTAATCACTCACCCAGGTTCCACATGCTCATGGTCTCACGTAGCTGTTAGGACATTTGCTCTTTTCTGCCTCTCTAAACTATAAGGAAAATGTGTCAGGCTGTTACAGTAATTATCACTTGCTCTACCACAGTAGTAAATGTGCTTTGAAATTGCCAATCAAATATCGTTTCCTGCCTAGAATCACACCATGAGTCTGTGTGCACACAGGAATTGTTCTCAGTGATGTAATTTGTGTTGCTCTTGTTCTGTAATACTTGCACTCGTAGGAAAGGGGCAGCTTGTTTTCTTGAACTGTGATGGTTAGCACTCAGCACAAATCACTATCTCACATATGAGAGGCAAATGGTAACACATTTGAAAACAACATGGTAGATTTTCCTTCCACTCCTGCAATGGGTGAGGTAGTTCCTACATGTTCAAAACTCCAATTAACCCTTACCACAGGTGATCCTACATACATCTCTGCAGTCTTCATGCAGTTGTGTAAGCATCCATGCAGATCTCTCTTGCACCTGCCAATACACAGTCTCCAGAAACACACTCTTAGCACACAGGCAGCTGTTTCTCCTGCACTCCCATGCTTACTATTCAGCACTGTGTGGTATTTCAGATAGCAGTGTGTAACGCTAACACATTCAACATCACCAAGGCTCATTTCCTTTGCTCTAGTCTAATCACTCACCCAGGTTCCACATGCTCATGGTCTCAAGTAGCTGTTAGGACATGTGCTCTTTTCTGCCTCTCTAAAGTATAAGGAAAATGTGTCAGGCTGTTACTGTAATTATCACTTGCTCTACCACAGTAGTAAATGTGCTTTGAAATTGCAAATAAAATATCGTTTTCTGCCTAGAATCACACCATGAGTCTGTGTGAACACAGGAATTGTTGTCAGAGATTTAATTCGTGTTGCTCTTGTTCTGTAAGACTTGCACTCGTAGGAAAGGGGCAGCTTGTTTTCTTGAACTGTGATGGTTAGCATTCAGCACAAATCACTATCTCACAGATGAGAGACAAATGCTAACACATTTGAAAACAACAGGGTAGATTTTCCTTCCACTCCTGTAATGGGTGAGGTAGTTCCTACATGTTTAAAACTCCAATTAACCTTCACCACACATGTACTCTTACATACATCTCTGTAGTCTTCATGCAGTTGTGCAAGCGTCCATGCAGATCTCTCTTGCACCTGACAATACACAGTCTCCAGAAACACACTCTTAGCACACAGGCAGCTGCTTCTCCTGCACTCCCATGCTTACTGTTCAGCACTGTGTGGTATTTCAGATAACAGTGTGTAACGCTAACACATTCAACATCACCAAGGCTCATTTCCTTTGCTCTAGTCTAATCACTCACCCAGGTTCCACATGCTCATGGTCTCAAGTAGCTGTTAGGACATGTGCTCTTTTGTGCCTCTCTAAACTATAAGGAAAATGTGTCAGGCTGTTACAGTAATTATCACTTGCTCTACCACAGTAGTAAATGTGCTTTGAAATTGCCAATCAAATATCGTTTCCTGCCTAGAATCACACCATGAGTCTGTGTGCACATAGGAATTGTTCTCAGTGATGTAATTTGTGTTGCTCTTGTTCTGTAATACTTGCACTCGTAGGAAAGGGGCAGCTTGTTTTCTTGAACTATGATGGTTAGCATTCAGCACAAATCACTATCTCACAGATGAGAGGCAAATGGTAACACATTTGAAAACAACATGGTAGATTTTCCTTCCACTCCTGCAATGGGTGAGGTAGTTCCTACATGTTCAAAACTCCAATTAACCCTTACCACAGGTGATCCTACATACATCTCTGCAGTCTTCATGCAGTTGTGTAAGCATCCATGCAGATCTCTCTTGCACCTGACAATACACAATCTCCAGAAACACACTCTTAGCACACAGGCAGCTGTTTCTCCTGCACTCCCATGCTTACTATTCAGCACTGTGTGGTATTTCAGATAGCAGTGTGTAACGCTAACACATTCAACATCACCAAGGCTCATTTTCTTTGCTCTAGTCTAATCACTCACCCAGGTTCCACATGCTCATGGTCTCAAGTAGCTGTTAGGACATGTGCTCTTTTCTGCCTCTCTAAAGTAGAAGGAAATGTGTCAGGCTGTTACTGTAATTATCACTTGCTCTACCACAGTAGTAAATGTGCTTTGAAATTGCCAATCAAATATCGTTTTCTGCCTAGAATCACACTATGAGTCTGTGTGCACACAGGAATTGTTGTCAGAGATTTAATTTGTGTTGCTCTTGTTCTGTAAGACTTGCACTCGTAGGAAAGGGGCAGCTTGTTTTCTTGAACTGTGATGGTTAGCATACAGCACACATCACCATCTCACAGATGAGAGCCAAATGCTAACACATTTGAAAACAACAGGGTAGATTTTCCTTCCACTCCTGTAATGGGTGAGGTAGTTCCTACATGTTCAAAACTCCAATTAACCTTCACCACACATGTACTCTTACATACATCTCTGTAGTCTTCATGCAGTTGTGCAAGCGTCCATGCAGATCTCTCTTGCACCTGACAATACACAGTCTCCAGAAACACACTCTTAGCACACAGCCAGCTGCTTCTCCTGCACTCCCATGCTTACTATTCATCACTGTGTGGTATTTCAGATAACAGTGTGTAACGCTAACACATTCAACATCACCAAGGCTCATTTCCTTTGCTCTAGTCTAATCACTCACCCACGTACCACATGCTCATGGTCTCAAGTAGCTGTTAGGACATGTGCTCTTTTCTGCCTCTCTAAACTATAAGGAAAATGTGTCAGGCTGTTACAGTAATTATCACTTGCTCTACCACAGTAGTAAATGTGCTTTGAAATTGCCAATCAAATATCGTTTTCTGCCTAGAATCACACCATGAGTCTGTGTGCACACAGGAATTGTTGTCATAGATTTAATTTGTGTTATTCTTGTTCTGTAAGACTTGCACTCGTAGGAAAGGGGCAGCTTGTTTTCTTGAACTGTGATGGTTAGCATACAGCACACATCACCATCTCACAGATGAGAGGCAAATGCTAACACATTTGAAAATAACAGGGTAGATTTTCCTTCCACTCCTGCAATGGGTGAGGTAGTTCCTACATGTTCAAAACTCCAATTAACCCTTACCACAGGTGATCTTACATACATCTGTGCAGTCTTGATGCAGTTGTGCAAGCGTCCATGCAGATCTCTCTTGCACCTGACAATACACAGTCTCCAGAAACACACTCTTAGCACACAGGCAGCTGCTTCTCCTGCACTCCCATGCTTACTATTCAGCAATGTGTGGTATTTCAGACAGTTGTGTGTAACGCTAACACATTCAACATCACCAAGGCTCATTTCCTTTGCTCTAGTCTAATCACTCACCCAGGTTCCACATGCTCTTGGTCTCCAATAGCTGTTAGGACATCTGCTCTTTTCTGCCTCTCTAAAGTATAAGGAAAATGTGTCAGGCTGTTACTGTAATTATCACTTGATCTACCACAGTAGTAAATGTACTTTGAAATTGCAAATCAAATATCGTTTTCTGCCTAGAATCACACCATGAGTCTGTGTGAACACAGGAATTGTTGTCAGAGATTTAATTCGTGTTGCTCTTGTTCTGTAAGACTTGCACTCGTAGGAAAGGGGCAGCTTGTTTTCTTGAACTGTGATGGTTAGCATTCAGCACAAATCACTATCTCACAGATGAGAGACAAATGCTAACACATTTGAAAACAACAGGGTAGATTTTCCTTCCACTCCTGTAATGGGTGAGGTAGTTCCTACATGTTTAAAACTCCAATTAACCTTCACCACACATGTACTCTTACATACATCTCTGTAGTCTTCATGCAGTTGTGCAAGCGTCCATGCAGATCTCTCTTGCACCTGACAATACACAGTCTCCAGAAACACACTCTTAGCACACAGGCAGCTGCTTCTCCTGCACTCCCATGCTTACTGTTCAGCACTGTGTGGTATTTCAGATAACAGTGTGTAACGCTAACACATTCAACATCACCAAGGCTCATTTCCTTTGCTCTAGTCTAATCACTCACCCAGGTTCCACATGCTCATGGTCTCAAGTAGCTGTTAGGACATGTGCTCTTTTCTGCCTCTCTAAACTATAAGGAAAATGTGTCAGGCTGTTACAGTAATTATCACTTGCTCTACCACAGTAGTAAATGTGCTTTGAAATTGCCAATCAAATATCGTTTCCTGCTTAGAATCACACCATGAGTCTGTGTGCACACAGGAATTGTTCTCAGAGATGTAATTTGTGTTGCTCTTTTTCTGTAAGACTTGCACTCGTTGGAAAGGGGCAGCTTGTTTTCTTGAACTGTGATGGTTAGCATTCAGCACAAATCACTATCTCACAGATGAGAGGCAAATGGTAACACGTTTGAAAACAACAGGGTAGATTTTCCTTCCACTCCTGCAATGGGTGAGGTAGTTCCTACATGTTCAAAACTCTAATTAACCCTTACCACAGGTGATCCTACATACATCTCTGCAGTCTTCATGCAGTTGTGTAAGCATCCATGCAGATCTCTCTTGCACCTGACAATACACAGTCTCCAGAAACACACTCTTAGCACACAGGCAGCTGTTTCTCCTGCACTCCCATGCTTACTATTCAGCACTGTGTGGTATTTCAGATAGCAGTGTGTAACGCTAACACATTCAACATCACCAAGGCTCATTTTCTTTGCTCCAGTCTAATCACTCACCCAGGTTCCACATGCTCATGGTCTCAAGTAGCTGTTAGGACATGTGCTCTTTTCTGCCTCTCTAAAGTATAAGGAAAATGTGTCAGGCTGTTACTGTAATTATCACTTGCTCTACCACAGTAGTAAATGTGCTTTGAAATTGCAAATAAAATATCGTTTTCTGCCTAGAATCACACCATGAGTCTGTGTGAACACAGGAATTGTTGTCAGAGATTTAATTCGTGTTGCTCTTGTTCTGTAAGACTTGCACTCGTAGGAAAGGGGCAGCTTGTTTTCTTGAACTGTGATGGTTAGCATTCAGCACAAATCACTATCTCACAGATGAGAGACAAATGCTAACACATTTGAAAACAACAGGGTAGATTTTCCTTCCACTCCTGTAATGGGTGAGGTAGTTCCTACATGTTTAAAACTCCAATTAACCTTCACCACACATGTACTCTTACATACATCTCTGTAGTCTTCATGCAGTTGTGCAAGCGTCCATGCAGATCTCTCTTGCACCTGACAATACACAGTCTCCAGAAACACACTCTTAGCACACAGGCAGCTGCTTCTCCTGCACTCCCATGCTTACTGTTCAGCACTGTGTGGTATTTCAGATAACAGTGTGTAACGCTAACACATTCAACATCACCAAGGCTCATTTCCTTTGCTCTAGTCTAATCACTCACCCAGGTTCCACATGCTCATGGTCTCAAGTAGCTGTTAGGACATGTGCTCTTTTCTGCCTCTCTAAACTATAAGGAAGATGTGTCAGGCTGTTACAGTAATTATCACTTGCTCTACCACAGTAGTAAATGTGCTTTGAAATTGCCAATCAAATATCATTTTGAGGAAATATGAATTTTGTGATCAGTTATGTCCCCTATCGTAGACCCCAACGGCTCCATGTGCATGCTATAAGTACATGTATGTTCCCTCCAGTTCCAGTTTTGAAGACGCAAATACATGTGCGTCCACCGTCAACATGTCCTCTTTCAGATCCGCCATGAATGGGTCAGATATTCCATTCCTAAGTATGAAAGGCCACCGACTTTATATGGTTCACTTTCCACATTTTACAGATTCAGGCGAGTAGGCCCAGAATTCTGTCATCAAGTCTTTTCCTGCCTTCTGCCTCTGAAAGCTCCAGTCTGAGCCTGCATCTGTATCCATGAACTTTGTCCTACTCCCTGCGCGGCTAACGGTGCCTGATCCAGCATATTGCCTGCCAAAAACTGTATTTCACCTTCAAGATTATCTACTCCGCTCCTCATCCGATGCATTCCTGTCTAGTAGTTTAGGTAAACATTCCTCCAGCTACCGTGCAAAGGGCCAGGCCTCGCTGTCCACATGCAAGTAATTCATAGCCCCGTTACCATGGAATATTCCTACCCCCTCGCATCTCATGTAGACACTTAGACGCTTGTACACGCACTAACAGTCAGTATAGAATAGATTCTATCCTAGAGACCTTTCCTTTTGGATAACACAGTTCTTTAAACATAGGATATTAGATATGATTTGGGATTAGGTTGACATGACCCCCAGACTTCTGTCTCCACATGTAGAGCTAAAATGTCAAGTCTCCTTCACCCTCTAGTTGCACGTCAATCACACGTCATGCGGCTGCGCGCGCATCTCTGCCAAATATTTCTGCTGACATTGCAGGATTCTTTTATGGATCCACCCACTTGTGACATCATGTATAATGACGTTTATTAAATTACGCCCATATGACCGCCTCTATTAGTTACGTATGCACCTTTTATCTGTACTATCAGCTGTTACGCCTCTTGCATCTGTTTCACTGTAATGCATTTTCTATAAAACTGCTTATCTGTCAATAATGTATGCCCTTCCTTCCTGAACTTTCGTGGTGATGGAATAGAAAGCCTACAATTCGAATTGTATTCCTTTGTATAGGAATAAAGCCTTTTAAAACCTCTAATACCACGGATTCTGCCTCTTATATTTACTGAGTTATTCTTACTAGACTTTACCGCATAAAAAATAGTACCGGTAATGAAATATTTACCACATAAATTGGCGCCCGAATAGGGACACTTTCTCATCTCACGCGCCGGCGGTGCGTTGCAGGCCCGGTCTCCTGCCACAGTTGAACGGACAAAAACGCGTACCTGCAGGATTTCCTGTATCTCCCTCCGGCCAAGCGGGGGCGACTGAGGCTGCGATCAACACCCAGACGAGGCGGTGAGAAATGCGAAGTATCCCGACCAGAGCCTAGCTGAGAGAGCAAGATCCGAGGTATACAGAGGCCCACCAGGTTCCGAAGTTCCGAGTCCAGTCGAGTCGAGTCCAGTCCGGTCCAGTTTCAGTTCCGTTCCGAGGCCTTCCGTTCCGAGCTACCCGGTGAGTACCATTACCGGGGAGGCATTTTACGTGCACATAGTCTGTGCCGGTCAAGACGGGTTTGGGTACACAAATCCGGTCTGCACTGTTTCAGCAGTGTATCTGTACTGTTTAGCAGTATATATAGTATGTCTTGCATATAAATAAGTATTATCTAATGTCAGTATTATGTCAGTTACTAGTTTTCTATTAGTTATCATCGTTCGTTAAAAATGTTAAGCGTTAAATGTTTTAATACGTTCTATATATTGTGGTGTGAATGACTGTTCATTATTGTGTTCCTTGCATAAAGTGTGTTCTAGATGCCATTGAATTATGGCGTAAAGAATCATACAGACGTACAGAAAAAGCGCTCAGACAGGAAGAGAAAGGTAGAGAGAATTCAAGTAAAACCCGAGAAAATCTATTAATTGAGGAAGGTACCCGAGTAAACTCAGAACAAGTAGATAGACAAAGAAACACTCTTATGAATGGTATGTATCCTCTTCTGGCCGAAGGGTTACCTAAGGCTACCCCGGAAATACCAAAAGACTTAACTCCTCCATTGCTCCCGATAAAAGCACATCCCAAAATACATCCCAAAACAGCAAAGGACGTTTTCCTTTCCTCCTATTTAGATGACGTAGCTCCCGAGTATGCTAATGCCATGCCACCCACACCGCTTGCCGATGGTGTTCAACACCAAGAGCACCCGTCTGTATCCCCGCAACTACAAACTCCTACACAAGTTCCCACCGGTTCGTCCGTTTCTACAGTTTTTCCCGCATCTACAATCTCTATCCTACGTCCAACGAATCCTTTCGTGCCTAGCGCCTCAGATGGTGCTACAGGAGGTACGACAGATATGTTTGCCACCCCGCCGCGAAATAAACAGACCCTTAGAGATTTAGCACTCCAACGTACACCCCAATTAGCGACATCCGACATGTTTAAAGAACAGCTTGTGGATTGTAGATACGACCCAGTACCAGGTAGACAGGACAAATTGCTCATATCATCACTACGTATACGACGAGCTACATTATATTTAATGACGATACCAGGAATGGTTGAACACCTAGACGATATATATCGCTTTGTCCAAACAGGGCGAGGTCCAGAAAGTATTAACGAAGCTATGGAATACCAGAAAGTGGATGTACAAAGACAACTACTACGTTTTTTCATAAATTGTGTAATTAGGAATCAAGACAGGCCCGGGGCAGATCACGATACCATGCAAAGACTTGTCAAATGGGGTCAGAACATATCAGAAGAGAAACATGATAGACAGGCGTGTATAATCGCCATGTGTCGAAAGATCCGCAAGGAAGTAGAACGAATACATAAAGAAAGACGAGAAACAGACAGAGTAGAATCAGAAGAGGAGGAGGAGCAAGAATCAGAACAATTAGAAACGATAGCTTATGTAGGTAGAGGAAGACCCCATAATAATACTAGAGGTTTTAATGACCCGATACGTCCGATACGTCCAGAATATAATCGACATTTTCAAACCCCTATGTTAAATACAAAGTCCCCCGAACACCTATTCCAAGCCGCTGATAAATTACTCCGAGATCGAAGGGGGTACCATATGCTCGATTCCATGGACGAACAAGAATTAGCTAGGTCAGCAGTACAATGGGCTGATAGTCCCAGCGAATACAATGATGATGCACTAGCGCACACATTTCTGAATCTTGACCCCTACGAACAGCGTTTAGCTAGTATATACATGATTCAACACCTCCTTATATTATATAAAAGCCAACACTCCGATCCAGGACCCTTACCTGACATATTGACAGAACTACTCACGAATATATGGAGAGGGTCAGGTACTGATTTGATTAAAGAGATTCTAGAATTCCGAAATCAATATTTAACTTTTGTATGCCCAGAACACGTTCCAGTTCCCATTATGGGAAGAAAAATGTATCACATAGATAGACAGAACCCGTTACGCGAAGTGCACCCAATCCGAGGTGACGGTAATAACTTTACACGCGTGTTTGTGTACACGCCTATAACTAAACTGGAATTATTAGAAATGAAGAAAGTAGTACCCAGCCATGACAAGGATCCAGCAGGTTTCCCCCGTGAAATAAAAGACATGTTACTCATGGGAGAGTATACCTACCCCGACATTATGAAAATATTAAAAGTCCTATTACCCGCCGGTGTTTATGAGAAACTTAAAGAAAAGGAATGGGAGGTGGGAGACCAAAAGATAGATTGGACAGCATTAGAAAATGAAGAAAGGGCCCGAGCTGCAGGAGCAGGACTTGGGGAAAAGACTACAGCACTAGCAGGGCTACTAGTACAGGTACTGCCACGTTTATTAACTACGAAAAAGGAAGACTGGGGTGCGATATCAGCCTGTAAACAAAAGCCAGATGAAGACACTAGTGATTTCTATTCCCGTTTTGAAAAATGTTTTGGTATAAATAGTGGCATAAAAGCCAGTAGTGAGTCATATCCACATCTGTTTGTGACAAAATTAGTTGAAAATTCTCTGCTACAAGTCAAGAATAGAGTATTGAAATTCGAAAGTACCTGGCAAGGTAATACCCCATCACAGATGTTACAGATGTTACAATATCACCACAATAGAATTAGAGAAGAACAAGAACACGAACAAAGACGTATGAAAGATACAAAAATGAAAATGCTTGTTGCTCAGTCAGTTCCAGCCGATGGTCATCAAAAGGGTGATTCCGCAGGTCCTACGAAAGGGACATGCAACTATTGTAAACAACCAGGTCATTATATACACGATTGTCCAGTCCTGAAACATAATATTGCTACAGGTAGAACCCAGGAGAGACCACGTCCACCTAGACAGGATCAGAATCAACAACAAATCCCTCAGCATGCACAACCTAGGTTAGCTCCGCAACAACTAGCTCCGCAACAGGGAGCTCCACAACAGACCGTAGCACCACCACAAACGCAGCCTATTGCTGCAACACAAGCAACAACACAACAGATGTATCAGTATGCACAAGCAGATTATCCCGATTATCAGCGATACACATGAAATAGCCTAGGGAGGGAATTTGGCTTACCCCTTATAGAGGTTCCTGTAGACCAAGAGGGACCTTATGTACATAGTGAACTATTAGGGGAAGACAGAAAGTTTTTACTTGATACAAGGGCAAGCAGAACGACTATACGACGCAGTGAAGTTCCAGGGGCACCCCTCTCAGGCTCACAAAATATTTCCCTTGGATTCTCAGGAAAACCTATAATAAATGACGTAACACAACCTCTTCCACTTACGATTGGTCCATTGACACGTACTACAGATTTATTGCTTACTAAATCATGTCCAGAAAACTTGTTAGGTATAAAAACATTGAAAGCTCTAGGAGCTATAATATGTTGTTCTCCGGAAGGAGTACGACTATTTCTACGTGACTTCAAAGGTCACTACGTGTCCAGAGACATGGATCACCGACTGCAGAATTTACCTACACATTTATGGGCACAAGGCCCCACTGATGTTGGTTGCATGAATATTACACCATATCGTGTCACACTAAAAACAGGAGTAATACTACCACGAATGCGACAATACAAGTTACCACCCGATGCTGTTGTGGCTTTGCTGCAAATCATTGACGAGCTCATTGCACAAGGAGTGGTTGTCGAAACCGACTCCAATGTATGTAATTCCCCGATAATTCCGATTCTTAAAAGAACGGATCCAAAAGCACCACCAGTATATCGATTAGTTATTGATCTGCGCAAATTAAATAAATGTATTATACCACAATACCCTGTGGTCCCAGATATCTCTTCATTATTAACCGCTATTGACTCAGAAGCAATGTAATTGATCTCAAGAATGCTTTCTTTAGCGTCCCAATAGATCCGGAAAGTCAATATCTGTTCGGATTCAGTTTAAATGGACGAAGTTTTAAATTCACACGCGCACCTCAAGGATTTACAGAAAGCCCTAGCATCTATAGCCAAGCACTGAAACGAGAACTTGACAGTATACATATGCCAGTTAACACTGCCTTGCTTCAATATGTCGATGATCTGCTGATCACCGCCCGAAGCGAACCTGAATGTGAAAAAGCGTCACTGACGGTTTTAAAATTTCTGGCCGACAAGGGGCACAAGGTGTCCCCTTCTAAGCTGCAATTCTGTGTCCAGCGAGTTGTTTACCTTGGGCACTCGCTGTCCAAGGAGGGAAGGCAGCTTACACCCGACCGCATCCAGTTAATCGCTAACATGCCACCACCCAAGACACAAAAGGAGGTGCGGGCTTTTATAGGCCTCACTTCATACTGTAGGCAGTGGATCCCTCAATATGCTTTTCTAGCAAAACCACTCATCCAGTTAACAACACAGGAGGCAGCCACATCGACTGTCCTCCCTTGGACTCAAGAACATACACACGCCTTTGAAAGCTTAAAGAAAGCTTTATGCCAAGCGCCTGTTTTAGCAACACCATGTTACAGTAAACGGTTAACACTCTTTGTTACAGAACGCGAAGGTACTGCCTTGTCAGTACTCACTCAGGAACAAGCAGGATCACACAAACCATGTGCTTATTTCTCTAGTACATTAGATCCAGTAGCTCAGGCTCTTCCTGCGTGCCTGAAATCGGTGGCAGCAACAGCTTTAGCAATCAGACAAAGCGATGCCATAGTGTTAGGACATCAATTGACAGTACAAGTACCACACGCAGTAGAGGTTCTTTTGAACCGCACACAAACACAACACTTGACTATAGCGAGACTCACCGGTTACGAATTGACATTATTTCAGCCACACATAGAAATCAGACGTTGTAATACGTTAAATCCTGCCACACTGTTACCAGTGGGCGGAACAGATCCATTGGCACATGATTGTGTCGAAGTCATTACTATCACGACGAAACCCAGACAAGACTTGACAGATATCCCTTTGTCAGATCCAGACTTGACATTGTATGTAGATGGGTCATGTATGAGAACAAGTACAGGAGAGTTAGTGGCCGCTTACGCAGTCACAACAGACACTGAAGTCATTGAAACAAATTGTATTAACACTTTGTCAGCTCAAGCAGCAGAGCTCATCGCTCTGACACAAGCCTGTATTCAAGCCAAAAATAAGAAAGTCAACATATACACAGATTCACGTTATGCATTCGGAGTCGTCCATGACTTCGGCGTACTGTGGCGAGAGAGAGGTTATTTAACTTCTCACGGTGCCCACATCCAGCACGGACCCCTCATTCAAACCCTATTGGACGCGATTCATCTACCCACTGCAATATCGATTATGAAATGCAAAGCCCATACAAAAGTTACCGATATCATTTCTCAGGGTAATGACCTAGCTGACAGAACAGCTAAACAGACTGCTCAGAACCAGACTCACGCAACTGACATGACAAAGACAACAGTTCTGACACCAAAACATTGCATGACAGTTAAGGATCCCGCCCTTGATGTAATTGACATACAGACACATACTACACCAGAAGAAATAAAGAAATGGACTGAATTAGGAGGGATCCAAACGGATCAAGGATGGATGACGAAGGAAAAATCTATATGGTTTCTTCCCGACTCTATGGTTCAAGTCATCATTAACACAATACATAGTCCAGCGCACCTAGGAGAAAAAGCTATGCTAGACAGCATTCAACACATTTGGTTCAACAAACACTTGCGAGCAGCAGCTAAACAAAAAGTTCGTACCTGTATGATATGTTGTCAGTTTAATCCAGGTAAAAGCATCCCCGTAGAGCAGGGTGGATTTCAACCTCCCGATCATGCTTTTGAAGTCCTCCAGATGGATTATATCCAGATGGAACGATGTCGAGGATTCAAATATGTTCTCGTAGTTGTCTGTGCTCTTTCCCGTTGGACAGAAGCATACCCGGTTTCAGATTACACTGCCCCGACTACTGCCAAACAGTTAGTTCGAGAATTCTTCCCACGGTACGGTTTACCACGTGTTGTCTACTCAGATAACGGCCAGCCGTTCTCATCCGAACTAATGAAACACGTTTCCCTTTTGTTAGGCTACCAATGGAAATTCCACTGTGTCCGACATCCCGAGGCAGCAGGTCTCGTGGAACGCCATAATCAAACTCTGAAAATTAGATTGTCCAAAATATGTAGAGAAAAAGGTGTCGATTGGATAGTAGCCTTACCAGTTGCGCTCTTTTACATGAGAATGGTAGCACATTCTCGAACAGGGCTATCCCCGTACGAGGTGATCTTCGGTAGACCACCAAATATGTGGGGGACGCCTATACCTCGCAAAATCACTGATGTTGACTGTAATATGCTGACAGATTACCTGGCTTCCTTGATGTCTGCACTACAATCTTGTCGTTCACAGGTAGCCGCAGCTTTTCCCGATAATACTGAGGGGAAGCCCCATGACGTGGTTCCTGGTGACCTGGTTCTGGTCCGGAATTTCGACCGGAAGACCCAACTGGAGCCTAGGTGGAAGTCACCGAAGCTAGTTCTACTAACCACAAGGACAGCCGTGAAGATCGAGGGACGCAAAGGGTGGTTGCACTCGAGTCATATCAAGAAATTTTATGGACTACCATCCAGTGTGAATACTCAACCTTGTATTCCCTCACAGACAGACTCAAAGCTTCCCTTGGTTGAGCAGTCAAAACCAGAACTGTACAAACTAAAATTGAGGTCTAGCAAGTCAGACAATTTGATTGTTTAAGTCCTCTCCAAGGTGAATCGGTTGAATTTGTCTCTGACATGTATCCTCTAGACCGGAATAGAGAAAGAAATCAGCAAATGCAGCTTAAAAAGCATGCGTATTGTAAATCACTTCGTAGTCACTGCACAGTAACATTATTAATTTTGTTTTTTCTAAGTCTTCTGATCATCGTTTTCAGCGTACTATTGCATATGTATTACCCTATTTTTAAGCGTGCTTACAATGTAACTGCAGAACATTCTTTTAGCGAATTACCTCCGCATGAGTTGTCCTATAGATTTGCGCTGCGCAACAACACATTCATTAGTATGTTACATCATTCCCATCAGACCAGCAATGCCACAAATTGTTGGATATGTGGCCGACTCCCTCCCTATCAAAACTATAAGGGAGTTTTGCCCCTCTTTCCGTATCCGTTCACACACAATGGCTCCTGTGGAGCATGGTTTAGTTTGATTAATTCCCTAGATTCAAATTCCGCAGTTTATCAAGACAACTGGGTATGGGGAAACCTGAACCTAGTTTTGCTTAAAGTCTGCTACCCTAACAAGGAGGGACTCCCCAAAAGAACAGGAACTGATCTAGAAAATGAAGTATATGGATTAGGTAATTTTACACTTAACCTCATGATCCTGAACGTTGAATCTGAAGCTACACCAATCTTGCCCGCCATGTCAGTATTCCCAGTAAAAGGGGAATTATGTGTAAGAAAGAATGGTTCCATACACATGGGCCATAGTAAATGCACCACTGTAATAAAATTCAGTGATCAAGGCAAGTCTACATTTAGAGCTTCCCATCATTCCTACTTCATATGTGGCCAGACCGCATATATATGTCTACCTTTAGATTGGGATGGTACCTGTTACATAGCATTCCTTCTACCACCTGTTTTCCTAGCCCCGCCTGATTACCATAGAAATACCCATTTAGTACACAATAGACAACAGAGAGATCTCCCAATTGTCGATTACACTGAAACAGCATGGGAAAAATACACAGATTTCAATAAAGGGTTCTTTCCCTATATAGGTACAGTCACTAATAGTAAGCTGATACGTAGATTAACCAGAACCCTTGAAGCAGTAGTGAACGAGACTATTTCCGCCTTAGGCAATTTAACAGAAGAGCAGTCTGCTATGCGGATTGTTGTGCTTCAAAATCGTCTTGTCCTTAACGTCATCCTGGCCGATAGGGGCGGAGCTTGTAGGGTCATCGGATCAAGTTGCTGCATTTTCATACCAGAAAATTCGCCGTCAGTATATAAAGCCATAACCCGCCTTCATAAGATTATAAGCCAGATACACCAGAGTCCAGGCACCTGGACTTGGTCCGGTTGGTTCTGGGGCGTGTTGTCAGCCTGGGGATGGAGAATCCTATCCTTCCTAGGTATTGGCTTTCTCATACTATTCAGTTGCTGCTTATGTCTACAATGTGGGCCAGCGATTTGTGGTCTGTGTGCCACATCGTGTATCCCACATCCACGTTTTCGTTCAAGATCCCGGAAGAAGAAAGAAGAACAAATGATGCTATATGAACAGATCGATGGATTGATGAAGATCGATATCTCCTGAGGGTCCGTAGGGGACAAGGAGGGAATGAGGAAATATGAATTTTGTGATCAGTTATGTCCCCTATCGTAGACCCCAACGGCTCCATGTGCATGCTATAAGTACATGTATGTTCCCTCCAGTTCCAGTTTTGAAGACGCAAATACATGTGTGTCCACCGTCAACATGTCCTCTTTCAGATCCGCCATGAATGGGTCAGATATTCCATTCCTAAGTATGAAAGGCCACCGACTTTATGTGGTTCACTTTCCACATTTTACAGATTCAGGCGAGTAGGCCCAGAATTCTGTCATCAAGTCTTTTCCTGCCTTCTGCCTCTGAAAGCTCCAGTCTGAGCCTGCATCTGTATCCATGAACTTTGTCCTACTCCCTGCGCGGCTAACGGTGCCTGATCCAGCATATTGCCTGCCAAAAACTGTATTTCACCTTCAAGATTATCTACTCCGCTCCTCATCCGATGCATTCCTGTCTAGTAGTTTAGGTAAACATTCCTCCAGCTACCGTGCAAAGGGCCAGGCCTCGCTGTCCACATGCAAGTAATTCATAGCCCCGTTACCATGGAATATTCCTACCCCCTCGCATCTCATGTAGACACTTAGACGCTTGTACACGCACTAACAGTCAGTATAGAATAGATTCTATCCTAGAGACCTTTCCTTTTGGATAACACAGTTCTTTAAACATAGGATATTAGATATGATTTGGGATTAGGTTGACATGACCCCCAGACTTCTGTCTCCACATGTAGAGCTAAAATGTCAAGTCTCCTTCACCCTCTAGTTGCACGTCAATCACACGTCATGCGGCTGCGCGCGCATCTCTGCCAAATATTTCTGCTGACATTGCAGGATTCTTTTATGGATCCACCCACTTGTGACATCATGTATAATGACGTTTATTAAATTACGCCCATATGACCGCCTCTATTAGTTACGTATGCACCTTTTATCTGTACTATCAGCTGTTACGCCTCTTGCATCTGTTTCACTGTAATGCATTTTCTATAAAACTGCTTATCTGTCAATAATGTATGCCCTTCCTTCCTGAACTTTCGTGGTGATGGAATAGAAAGCCTACAATTCGAATTGTATTCCTTTGTATAGGAATAAAGCCTTTTAAAACCTCTAATACCACGGATTCTGCCTCTTATATTTACTGAGTTATTCTTACTAGACTTTACCGCATAAAAAATAGTACCGGTAATGAAATATTTACCACAGTTTCCTGCCTAGAATCACACCATGAGTCTGTGTGCACACAGGAATTGTTCTCAGAGATGTAATTTGTGTTGCTCTTGTTCTGTAAGACTTGCACTCGTAGGAAAGGGGCAGCTTGTTTTCTTGAACTGTGATGGTTAGCATTCAGCACAAATCACTATCTCACAGATGAGAGGCAAATGGTAACACGTTTGAAAACAACAGGGTAGATTTTCCTTCCACTCCTGCAATGGGTGAGGTAGTTCCTACATGTTCAAAACTCCAATTAACCCTTACCACAGGTGATCCTACATACATCTCTGCAGTCTTCATGCAGTTGTGTAAGCATCCATGCAGATCTCTCTTGCACCTGACAATACACAGTCTCCAAAATCACACTCTTAGCACACAGGCAGCTGTTTCTCCTGCACTCCCATGCTTACTATTCAGCACTGTGTGGTATTTCAGATAGCAGTGTGTAACGCTAACACATTCAACATCACCAAGGCTCATTTTCTTTGCTCCAGTCTAATCACTCACCCAGGTTCCACATGCTCATGGTCTCAAGTAGCTGTTAGGACATGTGCTCTTTTCTGCCTCTCTAAAGTATAAGGAAAATGTGTCAGGCTGTTACTGTAATTATCACTTGCTCTACCACAGTAGTAAATGTGCTTTGAAATTGCCAATCAAATATCGTTTCCTGCCTAGAATCACACCATGAGTCTGTGTGCACACAGGAATTGTTATCAGAGATTTAATTTGTGTTGCTCTTGTTCTTTAAGACTTGCACTTGTAGGAAAGGGGCAGCTTGTTTTCTTGAACTGTGATGGTTAGCATTCAGCAAAAATCACTATCTCACAGATGAGAGACAAATGCTAACACATTTGAAAACAACAGGGTAGATTTTCCTTCAACTCCTGTAATGAGTGAGGTAGTTCCTACATGTTCAAAACTCCAATTAACCTTTACCACACATGTACTCTTACATACATCTCTGCAGTCTTCATGCAGTTGTGCAAGCGTCCATGCAGATCTCTCTTGCACCTGACAATACACAGTCTCCAGAAACACACTCTTAGCACACAGGCAGCTGCTTCTCCTGCACTCCCATGCTTACTGTTCAGCACTGTGTGGTATTTCAGATAACAGTGTGTAACGCTAACACATTCAACATCACCAAGGCTCATTTCCTTTGCTCTAGTCTAATCACTCACCCAGGTTCCACATGCTCATGGTCTCACGTAGCTGTTAGGACATTTGCTCTTTTCTGCCTCTCTAAACTATAAGGAAAATGTGTCAGGCTGTTACAGTAATTATCACTTGCTCTACCACAGTAGTAAATGTGCTTTGAAATTGCCAATCAAATATCGTTTCCTGCCTAGAATCACACCATGAGTCTGTGTGCACACAGGAATTGTTCTCAGTGATGTAATTTGTGTTGCTCTTGTTCTGTAATACTTGCACTCGTAGGAAAGGGGCAGCTTGTTTTCTTGAACTGTGATGGTTAGCATTCAGCACAAATCACTATCTCACATATGAGAGGCAAATGGTAACACATTTGAAAACAACATGGTAGATTTTCCTTCCACTCCTGCAATGGGTGAGGTAGTTCCTACATGTTCAAAACTCCAATTAACCCTTACCACAGGTGATCCTACATACATCTCTGCAGTCTTCATGCAGTTGTGTAAGCATCCATGCAGATCTCTCTTGCACCTGCCAATACACAGTCTCCAGAAACACACTCTTAGCACACAGGCAGCTGTTTCTCCTGCACTCCCATGCTTACTATTCAGCACTGTGTGGTATTTCAGATAGCAGTGTGTAACGCTAACACATTCAACATCACCAAGGCTCATTTCCTTTGCTCTAGTCTAATCACTCACCCAGGTTCCACATGCTCATGGTCTCAAGTAGCTGTTAGGACATGTGCTCTTTTCTGCCTCTCTAAAGTATAAGGAAAATGTGTCAGGCTGTTACTGTAATTATCACTTGCTCTACCACAGTAGTAAATGTGCTTTGAAATTGCCAATCAAATATCGTTTTCTGCCTAGAATCACACTATGAGTCTGTGTGCACACAGGAATTGTTGTCAGAGATTTAATTTGTGTTGCTCTTGTTCTGTGAGACTTGCACTCGTAGGAAAGGGCAGCTTGTTTTCTTGAACTGTGATGGTTAGCATACAGCACACATCACCATCTCACAGATGAGAGGCAAATGCTAACACATTTGAAAACAACAGGGTAGATTTTCCTTCCACTCCTGCAATGGGTGAGGTAGTTCCTACATGTTCAAAACTCCAATTAACCCTTACCACAGGTGATCTTACATACATCTGTGCAGCCTTCATGCACTTGTGCAAGCGTCCATGCAGATCTCTCTTGCACCTGACAATACACAGTCTCCAGAAACACACTCTTAGCACACAGCCAGCTGCTTCTCCTGCACTCCCATGCTTACTATTCATCACTGTGTGGTATTTCAGATAACAGTGTGTAACGCTAACACATTCAACATCACCAAGGCTCATTTCCTTTGCTCTAGTCTAATCACTCACCCAGGTTCCACATGCTCATGGTCTCAAGTAGCTGTTAGGACATGTGCTCTTTTCTGCCTCTCTAAAGTCTAAGGAAAATGTGTCAGGCTGTTACAGTAATTATCACTTGCTCTACCACAGTAGTAAAAGTAGTAAATGTGCTTTGAAATTGCCAATCAAATATTGTTTTCTGCCTAGAATCACACCATGAGTCTGTGTGCACACAGGAATTTTTGTCAGAGATTTAATTTGTGTTGCTCTTGTTCTGTAAGACTTGCACTCGTAGGAAAGGGGCAGCTTGTTTTCTTGAACTGTGATGGTTAGCATACAGCACACATCACCATCTCACAGATGAGAGCCAAATGCTAACACATTTGAAAACAACAGGGTAGATTTTCCTTCCACTCCTGCAATGGGTGAGGTAGTTCCTACATATTCATAAGCCCAATTAACCCTTACCACAGGTGATCTTACATACATCTCTGCAGTCTTCATGCAGTTGTGCAAGCGTCCATGCAGATCTCTCTTGTACCTGACAATACACAGTCTCCAGAACCACACTCTTAGCACACAGCCAGCTGCTTCTCCTGCACTCCCATGCTTACTATTCAGCACTCTGTGGTATTTTAGATAGCAGTGTGTAACGCTAACACATTCACCATCACCAAGGCTCATTTCCTTTGCTCTAGTCTAATCACTCACCCACGTTCCACATGCTCATGGTCTCAAGTAGCTGTTAGGACATGTGCTCTTTTCTGCCTCTCTAAACTATAAGGAAAATGTGTCAGGCTGTTACAGTAATTCTCACTTGCTCTACCACAGTAGTAAATGTGCTTTGAAATTGCCAATCAAATATCGTTTTCTGCCTAGAATCACACCATGAGTCTGTGTGCACACAGGAATTGTTGTCATAGATTTAATTTGTGTTGCTCTTGTTCTGTAAGACTTGCACTCGTAGGAAAGGGGCAGCTTGTTTTCTTGAACTGTGATGGTTAGCATACAGCACACGTCACCATCTCACAGATGAGAGGCAAATGCTAACACATTTGAAAACAACAGGGTAGATTTTCCTTCCACTCCTGCAATGGGTGAGGTAGTTCCTACATGTTCAAAACTCCAATTAACCCTTACCACAGGTGATCTTACATACATCTGTGCAGTCTTGATGCAGTTGTGCAAGCGTCCATGCAGGTCTCTCTTGCACCTGACAATACACAGTCTCCAGAAACACACTCTTAGCACACAGGCAGCTGCTTCTCCTGCACTCCCATGCTTACTATTCAGCACTGTGTGGTATTTCAGATAGTTGTGTGTAACGCTAACACATTCAACATCACCAAGGCTCATTTCCTTTGCTCTAGTCTAATCACTCACCCAGGTTCCACATGCTCTTGGTCTCCAATAGCTGTTAGGACATGTGCTCTTTTCTGCCTCTCTAAAGTATAAGGAAAATGTGTCAGGCTGTTACTGTAATTATCACTTGCTCTACCACAGTAGTAAATGTGCTTTGAAATTGCAAATCAAATATCGTTTTCTGCCTAGAATCACACCATGAGTCTGTGTGAACACAGGAATTGTTGTCAGAGATTTAATTTGTGTTGCTCTTGTTCTGTAAGACTTGCACTCGTAGGAAAGGGGCAGCTTGTTTTCTTGAACTGTGATGGTTAGCATTCAGCACAAATCACTATCTCACAGATGAGAGACAAATGGTAACACGTTTGAAAACAACAGGGTAGATTTTCCTTCCACTCCTGCAATGGGTGAGGTAGTTCCTACATGTTCAAAACTCCAATTAACCCTTACCACAGGTGATCCTACATACATCTCTGCAGTCTTCATGCAGTTGTGTAAGCATCCATGCAGATCTCTCTTGCACCTGACAATACACAGTCTCCAGAAACACACTCTTAGCACACAGGCAGCTGTTTCTCCTGCACTCCCATGCTTACTATTCAGCACTGTGTGGTATTTCAGATAGCAGTGTGTAACGCTAACACATTCAACATCACCAAGGCTCATTTTCTTTGCTCCAGTCTAATCACTCACCCAGGTTCCACATGCTCATGGTCTCAAGTAGCTGTTAGGACATGTGCTCTTTTCTGCCTCTCTAAAGTATAATGAAAATGTGTCAGGCTGTTACTGTAATTATCACTTGCTCTACCACAGTAGTAAATGTGCTTTGAAATTGCCAATCAAATATCGTTTTCTGCCTAGAATCACACCATGAGTCTGTGTGCACACAGGAATTGTTGTCAGAGATTTAATTTGTGTTGCTCTTGTTCTTTAAGACTTGCACTCGTAGGAAAGGGGCAGCTTGTTTTCTTGAACTGTGATGGTTAGCATTCAGCAAAAATCACTATCTCACAGATGAGAGACAAATGCTAACACATTTGAAAACAACAGGGTAGATTTTCCTTCAACTCCTGTAATGGGTGAGGTAGTTCCTACATGTTCAAAACTCCAATTAACCTTTACCACACATGTACTCTTACGTACATCTCTGCAGTCTTCATGCAGTTGTGCAAGCGTCCATGCAGATCTCTCTTGCACCTGACAATACACAGTCTCCAGAAACACACTCTTAGCACACAGGCAGCTGCTTCTCATGCACTCCCATGCTTACTGTTCAGCACTGTGTGGTATTTCAGATAACAGTGTGTAACGCTAACACATTAAACATCACCAAGGCTCATTTCCTTTGCTCTAGTCTAATCACTCACCCAGGTTCCACATGCTCATGGTCTCACGTAGCTGTTAGGACATTTGCTCTTTTCTGCCTCTCTAAACTATAAGGAAAATGTGTCAGGCTGTTACAGTAATTATCACTTGCTCTACCACAGTAGTAAATGTGCTTTGAAATTGCAAATCAAATATCGTTTCCTGCCTAGAATCACACCATGAGTCTGTGTGCACACAGGAATTGTTCTCAGTGATGTAATTTGTGTTGCTCTTGTTCTGTAATACTTGCACTCGTAGGAAAGGGGCAGCTTGTTTTCTTGAACTGTGATGGTTAGCATTCAGCACAAATCACTATCTCACAGATGAGAGGCAAATGGTAACACATTTGAAAACAACATGGTAGATTTTCCTTCCACTCCTGCAATGGGTGAGGTAGTTCCTACATGTTCAAAACTCCAATTAACCCTTACCACAGGTGATCCTACATACATCTCTGCAGTCTTCATGCAGTTGTGTAAGCATCCATGCAGATCTCTCTTGCACCTGCCAATACACAGTCTCCAGAAATACACTCTTAGCACACAGGCAGCTGTTTCTCCTGCACTCCCATGCTTACTATTCAGCACTGTGTGGTATTTCAGATAGCAGTGTGTAACGCTAACACATTCAACATCACCAAGGCTCATTTCCTTTGCTCTAGTCTAATCACTCACCCAGGTTCCACATGCTCATGGTCTCAAGTAGCTGTTAGGACATGTGCTCTTTTCTGCCTCTCTAAAGTATAAGGAAAATGTGTCAGGCTGTTACTGTAATTATCACTTGCTCTACCACAGTAGTAAATGTGCTTTGAAATTGCCAATCAAATATCGTTTTCTGCCTAGAATCACACTATGAGTCTGTGTGCACACAGGAATTGTTGTCAGAGATTTAATTTGTGTTGCTCTTGTTCTGTAAGACTTGCACTCATAGGAAAGGGCAGCTTGTTTTCTTGAACTGTGATAGTTAGCATACAGCACACATCACCATCTCACAGATGAGAGCCAAATGCGAACACATTTGAAAACAACAGGGTAGATTTTCCTTCCATTCCTGCAATGGGTGAGGTAGTTCCTACATATTCATAAGCCCAATTAACCCTTACCACAGGTGATCTTACATACATCTCTGCAGTCTTCATGCAGTTGTGAAAGCGTCCATGCAGATCTCTCTTGCACCTGACAATACACAGTCTCCAGAAACACATTCTTAGCACACAGCCAGCTGCTTCTCCTACACTCCCATGCTTACTATTCAGCACTGTGTGGTATTTCAGATAGCAGTGTGTAACGCTAACACATTCAACATCACCAAGGCTCATTTCCTTTGCTCTAGTCTAATCACTCACCCACGTTCCACATGCTCATGGTCTCAAGTAGCTGTTAGGACATGTGCTCTTTTCTGCCTCTCTAAACTATAAGGAAAATGTGTCAGGCTGTTACTGTAATTATCACTTGCTCTACCACAGTAGTAAATGTGCTTTGAAATTGCCAATCAAATATCGTTTTCTGCCTAGAATCACACCATGAGTCTGTGTGCACACAGGAATTGTTGTCAGAGATTTAATTTGTGTTGCTCTTGTTCTGTAAGACTTGCACTCGTAGGAAAGGGGCAGCTTGTTTTCTTGAACTGTGATGGTTAGCATACAGCACACATCACCATCTCACAGATGAGAGGCAAATGCTAACACATTTGAAAACAACAGGGTAGATTTTCCTTCCACTCCTGCAATGGGTGAGGTAGTTCCTACATGTTCAAAACTCCAATTAACCCTTACCACAGGTGATCTTACATACATCTGTGCAGTCTTCATGCACTTGTGCAAGCGTCCATGCAGATCTCTCTTGCACCTGACAATACACAGTCTCCAGAAACACACTCTTAGCACACAGCCAGCTGCTTCTCCTGCACTCCCATGCTTACTATTCATCACTGTGTGGTATTTCAGATAACAGTGTGTAACGCTAACACATTCAACATCACCAAGGCTCATTTCCTTTGCTCTTGTCTAATCACTCACCCAGGTTCCACATGCTTATGGTCTCAAGTAGCTGTTAGGACATGTGCTCTTTTCTGCCTCTCTAAAGTCTAAGGAAAATGTGTCAGGCTGTTACAGTAATTATCACTTGCTCTACCACAGTAGTAAAAGTAGTAAATGTGCTTTGAAATTGCCAATCAAATATTGTTTTCTGCCTAGAATCACACCATGAGTCTGTGTGCACACAGGAATTGTTGTCAGAGATTTAATTTGTGTTGCTCTTGTTCTGTAAGACTTGCATTCGTAGGAAAGGGGCAGCTTGTTTTCTTGAACTGTGATGGTTAGCATTCAGCACAAATCACTATCTCACAGATGAGAGACAAATGCTAACACATTTGAAAACAACAGGGTAGATTTTCCTTCCACTCCTGCAATGGATGAGGTAGTTCCTACATGTTCAAAACTCCAATTAACCTTTACCACACATGTACTCTTACATACATCTCTGCAGTCTTCATGCAGTTGTGCAAGCGTCCATGCAGATCTGTCTTGCACCTGACAATACACAGTCTCCAGAAACACACTCTTAGCACACAGGCAGCTGCTTCTCCTGCACTCCTATGCTTACGGTTCAGCACTGTGTGGTATTTCAGATAACAGTGTGTAACGCTAACACATTCAACATCACCAAGGCTCATTTCCTTTGCTCTAGTCTAATCACTCACCCAGGTTCCACATGCTCATGGTCTCACGTAGCTGTTAGGACATTTGCTCTTTTCTGCCTCTCTAAACTATAAGGAAAATGTGTCAGGCTGTTACAGTAATTATCACTTGCTCTACCACAGTAGTAAATGTGCTTTGAAATTGCAAATCAAATATCGTTTCCTGCCTAGAATCACACCATGAGTCTGTGTGCACACAGGAATTGTTCTCAGTGATGTAATTTGTGTTGCTCTTGTTCTGTAATACTTGCACTCGTAGGAAAGGGGCAGCTTGTTTTCTTGAACTGTGATGGTTAGCATTCAGCACAAATCACTATCTCACATATGAGAGGCAAATGGTAACACATTTGAAAACAACATGGTAGATTTTCCTTCCACTCCTGCAATGGGTGAGGTAGTTCCTACATATTCATAAGCCCAATTAACCCTTACCACAGGTGATCTTACATACATCTCTGCAGTCTTCATGCAGTTGTGCAAGCGTCCATGCAGATCTCTCTTGCACCTGACAATACACAGTCTCCAGAAACACATTCTTAGCACACAGCCAGCTGCTTCTCCTACACTCCCATGCTTACTATTCAGCACTGTGTGGTATTTCAGATAGCAGTGTGTAACGCTAACACATTCAACATCACCAAGGCTCATTTCCTTTGCTCTAGTCTAATCACTCACCCACGTTCCACATGCTCATGGTCTCAAGTAGCTGTTAGGACATGTGCTCTTTTCTGCCTCTCTAAACTATAAGGAAAATGTGTCAGGCTGTTACTGTAATTATCACTTGCTCTACCACAGTAGTAAATGTGCTTTGAAATTGCCAATCAAATATCGTTTTCTGCCTAGAATCACACCATGAGTCTGTGTGCACACAGGAATTGTTGTCAGAGATTTAATTTGTGTTGCTCTTGTTCTGTAAGACTTGCACTCGTAGGAAAGGGGCAGCTTGTTTTCTTGAACTGTGATGGTTAGCATACAGCACACATCACCATCTCACAGATGAGAGGCAAATGCTAACACATTTGAAAACAACAGGGTAGATTTTCCTTCCACTCCTGCAATGGGTGAGGTAGTTCCTACATGTTCAAAACTCCAATTAACCCTTACCACAGGTGATCTTACATACATCTCTGCAGTCTTCATGCAGTTGTGCAAGCGTCCATGCAGATCTCTCTTGCACCTGACAATACACAGTCTCCAGAAACACACTCTTAGCACACAGGCAGCTGCTTCTCCTGCACTCCCATGCTTACTGTTCAGCACTGTGTGGTATTTCAGATAACAGTGTGTAACGCTAACACATTCAACATCACCAAGGCTCATTTCCTTTGCTCTAGTCTAATCACTCACCCAGGTTCCACATGCTCATGGTCTCAAGTAGCTGTTAGGACATGTGCTCTTTTCTGCCTCTCTAAACTATAAGGAAAATGTGTCAGGCTGTTACAGTAATTATCAGTTGCTCTACCACAGTAGTAAATGTGCTTTGAAATTGCCAATCAAGTATCGTTTCCTGCCTAGAATCACACCATGAGTCTGTGTGCACACAGGAATTGTTGTCAGAGATTTAATTTGTGTTGCTCTTGTTCTGTAAGACTTGCACTCGTAGGAAAGGGGCAGCTTGTTTTCTTGAACTGTGATGGTTAGCATTCAGCAAAAATCACTATCTCACAGATGAGAGGCAAATGGTAACACATTTGAAAACAACAACGGTAGATTTTCCTTCCACTCCTGCAATGGGTAAGGTAGTTCCTACATGTTCAAAACTCCAATTAACCCTTACCACAGGTGATCTTACATACAACTCTGCAGTCTTCATGCAGTTGTACAAGCGTCCATGCAGATCTCTCTTGCACCTGACAATACACAGTCTCCAGAAACACACTCTTAGCACACAGCCAGCTGCTTCTCCTGCACTCCTATGCTTACTATTCAGCACTGTGTGGTATTTCAGATAGCAGTGTGTAACGCTAACACATTCAACATCACCAAGGCTCATTTCCTTTGCTCTAGTCTAATCACTCACCCAGGTTCCACATGCTCATGGTCTCAAGTAGCTGTTAGGACATGTGCTCTTTTCTGCCTCTCTAAACTATAAGGAAAATGTGTCAGGCTGTTACAGTATTTATCACTTGCTCTACCACAGTAGTAAATGTGCTTTGAAATTGCAAATCAAATATCGTTTTCTGCCTAGAATCACACCATGAGTCTGTGTGCACACAGGAATTGTTGTCAGAGATTTAATTTGTGTTGCTCTTGTTCTGTAAGACTTGCACTCGTAGGAAAGGGGCAGCTTGTTTTCTTGAACTGTGATGGTTAGCATACAGCACACATCACCATCTCACAGATGAGAGGCAAATGCTAACACATTTGAAAACAACAGCGGTAGATTTTCCTTCCACTCCTGCAATGGGTGAGGTAGTTCCTACATATTCATAAGCTCAATTAACCCTTACCACAGGTGATCTTACATACATCTCTGCAGTCTTCATGCAGTTGTGCAAGCGTCCATGCAGATCTCTCTTGTACCTGACAATACACAGTCTCCAGAAACACACTCTTAGCACACAGCCAGCTGCTTCTCCTGCACTCCCATGCTTACTATTCAGCACTGTGTTGGTATTTCAGATAGCAGTGTGTAACACTAACACATTCAACATCACCAAGGCTCATTTCCTTTGCTCTAGTCTAATTACTCACCCACGTTCCACATGCTTATGGTCTCAAGTAGCTGTTAGGACATGTGCTCTTTTCTGCCTCTCTAAACTATAAGGAAAATTTGTCAGGCTGTTACAGTAATTATCACTTGCTCTACCACAGTAGTAAATGTGCTTTGAAATTGCCAATCAAATATCGTTTTCTGCCTAGAATCACACCATGAGTCTGTGTGCACACAGGAATTGTTGTCAGAGATTTAATTTGTGTTGCTCTTGTTCTGTAAGACTTGCACTCGTAGGAAAGGGGCAGCTTGTTTTCTTGAACTGTGATGGTTAGCATACAGCACACATCACCATCTCACAGATGAGAGGCAAATGCTAACACATTTGAAAACAACAGGGTAGATTTTCCTTCCACTCCTGCAATGGGTGAGGTAGTTCCTAAATTGTTCATAAGCCCAATTAACCCTTACCACAGGTGATCTTACATACATCTGTGCAGTCTTCATGCAGTTGTGCAAGCGTCCATGCAGATCTCTCTTGCACCTGACAATACACAGTCTCCAGAAACACACTCTTAGCACACAGGCAGCTGCATCTCCTGCACTTCTATGCTTACTGTTCAGCACTGTGTGGTATTTCAGATAACATTGTGTAACGCTAACACATTCAACATCACCAAGGCTCATTTCCTTTGCTCTAGTCTAATCACTCACCCAGGTTCCACATGCTCATGGTCTCAAGTAGCTGTTAGGACATGTGCTCTTTTCTGCCTCTCTAAACTATAAGGAAAATGTGTCAGGCTGTTACAGTAATTATCACTTGCTCTACCACAGTAGTAAATGTGCTTTGAAATTGCCAATCAAGTATCGTTTTCTGCCTAGAATCACACCATGAGTCTGTGTGCACACAGGAATTGTTGTCAGAGATTTAATTTGTGTTGCTCTTGTTCTGTAAGACTTGCACTCGTAGGAAAGGGGCAGCTTGTTTTCTTGAACTGTGATGGTTAGCATTCAGCAAAAATCACTATCTCACAGATGAGAGGCAAATGGTAACACATTTGAAAACAACAACGGTAGATTTTCCTTCCACTCCTGCAATGGGTGAGGTAGTTCCTACATGTTCAAAACTCCAATTAACCCTTACCACAGGTGATCTTACATACAACTCTGCAGTCTTCATGCAGTTGTACAAGCGTCCATGCAGATCTCTCTTGCACCTGACAATACACAGTCTCCAGAAACACACTCTTAGCACACAGCCAGCTGCTTCTCCTGCACTCCCATGCTTACTATTCAGCACTGTGTGGTATTTCAGATAGCAGTGTGTAACGCTAACACATTCAACATCACCAAGGCTCATTTCCTTTGCTCTAGTCTAATCACTCACCCACGTTCCACATGCTCATGGTCTCAAGTAGCTGTTAGGACATGTGCTCTTTTCTGCCTCTCTAAACTATAAGGAAAATGTGTCAGGCTGTTACAGTATTTATCACTTGCTCTACCACAGTAGTAAATGTGCTTTGAAATTGCCAATCAAATATCGTTTTCTGCCTAGAATCACACCATGAGTCTGTGTGCACACAGGAATTGTTGTCAGAGATTTAATTCGTGTTGCTCTTTTTCTGTAAGACTTGCACTCGTAGGAAAGGGGCAGCTTGTTTTCTTGAACTGTGATGGTTAGCATACAGCACACATCACCATCTCACAGATGAGAGGCAAATGCTAACACATTTGAAAACAACAACGGTAGATTTTCCTTTCACTCCTGCAATGGGTGAGGTAGTTCCTACATATTCATAAGCCCAATTAACCCTTACCACAGGTGATCTTACATACATCTCTGCAGTCTTCATGCAGTTGTGCAAGCGTCCATGCAGATCTCTCTTGTACCTGACAATACACAGTCTCCAGAAACACACTCTTAGCACACAGCCAGCTGCTTCTCCTGCACTCCCATGCATACTATTCAGCACTGTGTGGTATTTCAGATAGCAGTGTGTAACGCTAACACATTCAACATCACCAAGGCTCATTTCCTTTGCTCTAGTCTAATCACTCACCCACGTTCCACATGCTCATGGTCTCAAGTAGCTGTTAGGACATGCGCTCTTTTCTGCCTCTCTAAACTATAAGGAAAATGTGTCAGGCTGTTACTGTAATTATCACTTGCTCTACCACAGTAGTAAATGTGCTTTGAAATTGCCAATCAAATATCGTTTTCTGCCTAGAATCACACCATGAGTCTGTGTGCACACAGGAATTGTTGTCAGAGATTTAATTTGTGTTGCTCTTTTTCTGTGAGACTTGCACTCGTAGGAAAGGGGCAGCTTGTTTTCTTGAACTGTGATGGTTAGCATACAGCACACATCACCATCTCACAGCTGAGAGGCAAATGCTAACACATTTGAAAACAACAGGGTAGATTTTCCTTCCACTCCTGCAATGGGTGAGGTAGTTCCTACATGTTCAAAACTCCAATTAACCCTTACCACAGGTGATCTTACATACATCTGTGCAGTCTTCATGCACTTGTGCAAGCGTCCATGCAGATCTTTCTTGCACCTGACAATACACAGTCTCCAGAAACACACTCTTAGCACACAGCCAGCTGCTTCTCCTGCACTCCCATGCTTACTATTCATCACTGTGTGGTATTTCAGATAACAGTGTGTAACGCTAACACATTCAACATCACCAAGGCTCATTTCCTTTGCTCTAGTCTAATCACTCACCCAGGTTCCACATGCTCATGGTCTCAAGTAGCTGTTAGGACATGTGCTCTTTTCTGCCTCTCTAAAGTCTAAGGAAAATGTGTCAGGCTGTTACAGTAATTATCACTTGCTCTACCACAGTAGTAAAAGTAGTAAATGTGCTTTGAAATTGCCAATCAAATATTGTTTTCTGCCTAGAATCACACCATGAGTCTGTGTGCACACAGGAATTGTTGTCAGAGATTTAATTTGTGTCGCTCTTGTTCTGTAAGACTTGCACTCGTAGGAAAGGGGCAGCTTGTTTTCTTGAACTGTGATGGTTAGCATTCAGCACAAATCACTATCTCACAGATGAGAGACAAATGCTAACACATTTGAAAACAACAGGGTAGATTTTCCTTCCACTCCTGCAATGGGTGAGGTAGTTCCTACATGTTCAAAACTCCAATTAACCTTTACCACACATGTACTCTTACATACATCTCTGCAGTCTTCATGCAGTTGTGCAAGCGTCCATGCAGATCTGTCTTGCACCTGACAATACACAGTCTCCAGAAACACACTCTTAGCACACAGGCAACTGCTTCTCCTGCACTCCTATGCTTACTGTTCAGCACCGTGTGGTATTTCAGATAACAGTGTGTAACGCTAACACATTCAACATCACCAAGGCTCATTTCCTTTGCTCTAGTCTAATCACTCACCCAGGTTCCACATGCTCATGGTCTCAAGTAGCTGTTAGGACATGTGCTCTTTTCTGCCTCTCTAAAGTATAAGGAAAATGTGTCAGGCTGTTACTGTAATTATCACTTGCTCTACCACAGTAGTAAATGTGCTTTGAAATTGCCAATCAAATATCGTTTTCTGCCTATAATCACACCATGAGTCTGTGTGCACACAGGAATTGTTGTCAGAGATTTAATTTGTGTTGCTCTTTTTCTGTAAGACTTGCACTCGTAGGAAAGGGGCAGCTTGTTTTCTTGAACTGTGATGGTTAGCATACAGCACACATCACCATCTCACAGATGAGAGGCAAATGCTAACACATTTGAAAACAACAGGGTAGATTTTCCTTCCATTCCTGCAATGGGTGAGGTAGTTCCTACATGTTCATAAGCCCAATTAACCCTTACCACAGGTGATCTTACATACATCTCTGCAGTCTTCATGCAGTTGTGCAAGCGTCCATGCAGATCTCTCTTGCACCTGACAATACACAGTCTCCAGAAACACACTCTTAGCACACAGGCAGCTGCTTCTCCTGCACTCCTATGCTTACTGTTCAGCACTGTGTGGTATTTCAGATAACAGTGTGTAACGCTAACACATTCAACATCACCAAGGCTCATTTCCTTTGCTCTAGTCTAATCACTCACCCAGGTTCCACATGCTCATGGTCTCAAGTAGCTGTTTGGACATGTGCTCTTTTCTGCCTCTCTAAACTATAAGGAAAATGTGTCAGGCTGTTACAGTAATTATCACTTGCTCTACCACAGTAGTAAATGTGCTTTGAAATTGCCAATCAAGTATTGTTTCCTGCCTAGAATCACACCATGAGTCTGTGTGCACACAGGAATTGTTGTCAGAGATTTAATTTGTGTTGCTCTTGTTCTGTAAGACTTGCACTCGTAGGAAAGGGGCAGCTTGTTTTCTTGAACTGTGATGGTTAGCATTCAGTAAAAATCACTATCTCACAGATGAGAGGCAAATGGTAACACATTTGAAAACAACAACGGTAGATTTTCCTTCCACTCCTGCAATGGGTGAGGTAGTTCCTACATGTTCAAAACTCCAATTAACCCTTACCACAGGTGATCTTACATACAACTCTGCAGTCTTCATGCAGTTGTACAAGCGTCCATGCAGATCTCTCTTGCACCTGACAATACACAGTCTCCAGAAACACACTCTTAGCACACAGCCAGCTGCTTCTCCTGCACTCCCATGCTTACTATTCAGCACTGTGTGGTATTTCAGATAGCAGTGTGTAACGCTAACACATTCAACATCACCAAGGCTCATTTCCTTTGCTCTAGTCTAATCACTCACCCAGGTTCCACATGCTCATGGTCTCAAGTAGCTGTTAGGACATGTGCTCTTTTCTGCCTCTCTAAACTATAAGGAAAATGTGTCAGGCTGTTACAGTATTTATCACTTGCTCTACCACAGTAGTAAATTTGCTTTGAAATTGCAAATCAAATATCGTTTTCTGCCTAGAAACACACCATGAGTCTGTGTGAACACAGGAATTGTTGTCAGAGATTTAATTCGTGTTGCTCTTGTTCTGTAAGACTTGCACTCGTAGGAAAGGGGCAGCTTGTTTTCTTGAACTGTGATGGTTAGCATTCAGCACAAATCACTATCTCACAGATGAGAGACAAATGCTAACACATTTGAAAACAACAGGGTAGATTTTCCTTCCACTCCTGTAATGGGTGAGGTAGTTCCTACATGTTCAAAACTCCAATTAACCCTTACCACAGGTGATCCTACATACATCTCTGCAGTCTTCATGCAGTTGTGTAAGCATCCATGCAGATCTCTCTTGCACCTGACAATACACAGTCTCCAGAAACACACTCTTAGCACACAGGCAGCTGTTTCTCCTGCACTCCCATGCTTACTATTCAGCACTGTGTGGTATTTCAGATAGCAGTGTGTAACGCTAACACATTCAACATCACCAAGGCTCATTTTCTTTGCTCTAGTCTAATCACTCACCCAGGTTCCACATGCTCATGGTCTCAAGTAGCTGTTAGGACATGTGCTCTTTTCTGCCTCTCTAAAGTAGAAGGAAAATGTGTCAGGCTGTTACTGTAATTATCACTTGCTCTACCACAGTAGTAAATGTGCTTTGAAATTGCTAATCAAATATCGTTTTATGCCTAGAATCACACCATGAGTCTGTGTGCACACAGGAATTGTTGTCAGAGATTTAATTTGTGTTGCTCTTGTTCTGTAAGACTTGCACTCGTAGGAAAGGGGCAGCTTGTTTTCTTGAACTGTGATGGTTAGCATACAGCACACATCACCATCTCACAGATGAGAGCCAAATGCTAACACATTTGAAAACAACAGGGTAGATTTTCCTTCCACTCCTGCAATGGGTGAGGTAGTTCCTACATATTCATAAGCCCAATTAACCCTTACCACAGGTGATCTTACATACATCTCTGCAGTCTTCATGCAGTTGTGCAAGCGTCCATGCAGATCTCTCTTGTACCTGACAATACACAGTCTCCAGAAACACACTCTTAGCACACAGCCAGCTGCTTCTCCTGCACTCCCATGCTTACTATTCAGCACTGTGTGGCATTTCAGATAGCAGTGTGTAACGCTAACACATTCAACATCACCAAGGCTCATTTCCTTTGCTCTAGTCTAATCACTCACCCAGGTTCCACATGCTCATGGTCTCAAGTAGCTGTTAGGACATGTGCTCTTTTCTGCCTCTCTAAACTATAAGGAAAATGTGTCAGGCTGTTACAGTAATTATCACTTGCTCTACCACAGTAGTAAATGTGCTTTGAAATTGCAAATCAAATATCGTTTTCTGCCTAGAATCACACTATGAGTCTGTGTGCACACAGGAATTTTTGTCAGAGATTTAATTTGTGTTGCTCTTGTTCTGTAAGACTTGCACTCGTAGGAAAGGGGTAGCTTGTTTTCTTGAACTGTGATGGTTAGCATACAGCACACATCACCATCTCACAGATGAGAGCCAAATGCTAACACATTTGAAAACAACAGGGTAGATTTTCCTTCCACTCCTGCAATGGGTGAGGTAGTTCCTACATATTCATAATCCCAATTAACCCTTACCACAGGTGATCTTACATACATCTCTGCAGTCTTCATGCAGTTGTGCAAGCGTCCATGCAGATCTCTCTTGCACCTGACAATACACAGTCTCCATAAACACACTCTTAGCACACAGCCAGCTGCTTCTCCTGCACTCCCATGCTTACTGTTCAGCACTGTGTGGTATTTCAGATAACAGTGTGTAATGCTAACACATTCAACATCACCAAGGCTCATTTCCTTTGCTCTAGTCTAATCACTCACCCAGGTTCCACATGCTCATGGTCCCAAGTAGCTGTTAGGACATGTGCTCTTTTCTGCCTCTCTAAAGTATAAGGAAAATGTGTCAGGCTGTTACTGTAATTATCACTTGCTCTACCACAGTAGTAAATGTGCTTTGAAATTGCTAATCAAATATCGTTTTATGCCTAGAATCACACCATGAGTCTGTGTGCACACAGGAATTGTTGTCAGAGATTTAATTTGTGTTGCTCTTGTTCTGTAAGACTTGCACTCGTAGGAAAGGGGCAGCTTGTTTTCTTGAACTGTGATGGTTAGCATACAGCACACATCACCATCTCACAGATGAGAGCCAAATGCTAACACATTTGAAAACAACAGGGTAGATTTTCCTTCCACTCCTGCAATGGGTGAGGTAGTTCCTACATATTCATAAGCCCAATTAACCCTTACCACAGGTGATCTTACATACATCTCTGCAGTCTTCATGCAGTTGTGCAAGCGTCCATGCAGATCTCTCTTGTACCTGACAATACACAGTCTCCAGAAACACACTCTTAGCACACAGCCAGCTGCTTCTCCTGCACTCCCATGCTTACTATTCAGCACTGTGTGGCATTTCAGATAGCAGTGTGTAACGCTAACACATTCAACATCACCAAGGCTCATTTCCTTTGCTCTAGTCTAATCACTCACCCAGGTTCCACATGCTCATGGTCTCAAGTAGCTGTTAGGACATGTGCTCTTTTCTGCCTCTCTAAACTATAAGGAAAATGTGTCAGGCTGTTACAGTAATTATCACTTGCTCTACCACAGTAGTAAATGTGCTTTGAAATTGCAAATCAAATATCGTTTTCTGCCTAGAATCACACTATGAGTCTGTGTGCACACAGGAATTTTTGTCAGAGATTTAATTTGTGTTGCTCTTGTTCTGTAAGACTTGCACTCGTAGGAAAGGGGTAGCTTGTTTTCTTGAACTGTGATGGTTAGCATACAGCACACATCACCATCTCACAGATGAGAGCCAAATGCTAACACATTTGAAAACAACAGGGTAGATTTTCCTTCCACTCCTGCAATGGGTGAGGTAGTTCCTACATATTCATAATCCCAATTAACCCTTACCACAGGTGATCTTACATACATCTCTGCAGTCTTCATGCAGTTGTGCAAGCGTCCATGCAGATCTCTCTTGCACCTGACAATACACAGTCTCCATAAACACACTCTTAGCACACAGCCAGCTGCTTCTCCTGCACTCCCATGCTTACTGTTCAGCACTGTGTGGTATTTCAGATAACAGTGTGTAATGCTAACACATTCAACATCACCAAGGCTCATTTCCTTTGCTCTAGTCTAATCACTCACCCAGGTTCCACATGCTCATGGTCCCAAGTAGCTGTTAGGACATGTGCTCTTTTCTGCCTCTCTAAAGTATAAGGAAAATGTGTCAGGCTGTTACTGTAATTATCACTTGCTCTACCACAGTAGTAAATGTGCTTTGAAATTGCCAATCAAATATCGTTTCTGCCTAGAATAACACTATGAGTCTGTGTGCACACAGGAATTGTTGTCAGAGATTTAATTTGTGTTGCTCTTGTTCTGTAAGACTTGCACTCGTAGGAAAGGGGCAGCTTGTTTTCTTGAACTGTGATGGTTAGCATACAGCACACATCACCATCTCACAGATGAGAGGCAAATGCTAACACATTTGAAAACAACAGGGTAGATTTTCCTTCCACTCCAGCAATGGGTGAGGTAGTTCCTACATGTTCAAAACTCCAATTAACCCTTACCACAGGTGATCTTACATACATCTCTGCAGTCTTCATGCAGTTGTGTAAGCATCCATGCAGATCTCTCTTGCACCTGACAATACACAGTCTCCAGAAACACACTCTTAGCACACAGGCAGCTGTTTCTCCTGCAGTCCCATGCTTACTATTCAGCACTGTGTGGCATTTCAGATATCAGTGTGTAACGCTAACACATTCAACATCACCAAGGCTCATTTCCTTTGCTCTAGTCTAATCACTCACCCAGGTTCCACATGCTCATGGTCTGAAGTAGCTGTTAGGACATGTGCTCTTTTCTGCCTCTCTAAAGTATAAGGAAAATGTTTCAGGCTGTTACTGTAATTATCACTTGCTCTACCACAGTAGTAAATGTGCTTTGAAATTGCCAATCAAATATCATTTTCTGCCTAGAATCACACTATGAGTCTGTGTGCACAAAGGAATTGTTGTCAGAGATTTAATTTGTGTTGCTCTTGTTCTGTAAGACTTGCACTCGTAGGAAAGGGGCAGCTTGTTTTCTTGAACTGTGATGGTTAGCATACAGCACACATCACCATCTCACAGATGAGAGCCAAATGCTAACACATTTGAAAACAACAGGGTAGATTTTCCTTCCACTCCTGCAATGGGTGAGGTAGTTCCTACATATTCATAAGCCCAATTAACCCTTACCACAGGTGATCTTACATACATCTCTGCAGTCTTCATGCAGTTGTGCAAGCGTCCATGCAGATCTCTCTTGCACCTGACAATACACAGTCTCCAGAAACACACTCTTAGCACAGAGCCAGCTGCTTCTCCTGCACTCCCATGCTTACTATTCAGCACTGTGTGGTATTTCAGATAGCAGTGTGTAACGCTAACACATTCAACATCACCAAGGCTCATTTCCTTTGCTCTAGTCTAATCACTCACCCACGTTCCACATGCTCATGGTCTCAAGTAGCTGTTAGGACATGTGCTCTTTTCTGCCTCTCTAAACTATAAGGAAAATGTGTCAGGCTGTTACAGTAATTATCACTTGCTCTACCACAGTAGTAAATGTGCTTTGAAATTGCCAATCAAATATTGTTTTCTGCCTAGAATCACACCATGAGTCTGTGTGCACACAGGAATTGTTGTCAGAGATTTAATTTGTGTTGCTCTTGTTCTGTAAGACTTGCACTCATAGGAAAGGGGCAGCTTGTTTTCTTGAACTGTGATGGTTAGCATACAGCACACATCACCATCTCACAGATGAGAGGCAAATGCTAACACATTTGAAAACAACAGGGTAGATTTTCCTTCCACTCCTGCAATGGGTGAGGTAGTTCCTACATGTTCAAAACTCCAATTAACCCTTACCACAGGTGATCTTACATACATCTGTGCAGTCTTCATGCAGTTCTGCAAGCGTCCATGCAGATCTCTCTTGCACCTGACAATACACAGTCTCCAGAAACACACTCTTAGCACACAGGCAGCTGCTTCTCCTGCACTCCCATGCTTACTATTCAGCACTGTGTGGTATTTCAGATAGCTGTGTGTAACGCTAACACATTCAACATCACCAAGGCTCATTTCCTTTGCTCTAGTCTAATCACTCACCCAGGTTCCACATGCTCATGGTCTCAAGTAGCTGTTAGGACATGTGCTCTTTTCTGCCTCTCTAAACTATAAGGAAAATGTGTCAGGCTGTTACAGTAATTATCACTTGCTCTACCACAGTAGTAAATGTGCTTTGAAATTGCCAATCAAATATTGTTTTCTGCCTAGAATCACGCCATGAGTCTGTGTGCACACAGGAATTGTTGTCAGAGATTTAATTTGTGTTGCTCTTGTTCTGTAAGACTTGCACTCATAGGAAAGGGGCAGCTTGTTTTCTTGAACTGTGATGGTTAGCATACAGCACACATCACCATCTCACAGATGAGAGGCAAATGCTAACACATTTGAAAACAACAGGGTAGATTTTCCTTCCACTCCAGCAATGGGTGAGGTAGTTCCTACATGTTCAAAACTCCAATTAACCCTTACCACAGGTGATCTTACATACATCTGTGCAGTCTTCATGCAGTTCTGCAAGCGTCCATGCAGATCTCTCTTGCACCTGACAATACACAGTCTCCAGAAACACACTCTTAGCACACAGGCAGCTGCTTCTCCTGCACTCCCATGCTTACTATTCAGCACTGTGTGGTATTTCAGATAGCTGTGTGTAACGCTAACACATTCAACATCACCAAGGCTCATTTCCTTTGCTCTAGTCTAATCACTCACCCAGGTTCCACATGCTCATGGTCTCACGTAGCTGTTAGGACATTTGCTCTTTTCTGCCTCTCTAAACTATAAGGAAAATGTGTCAGGCTGTTACAGTAATTATCACTTGCTCTACCACAGTAGTAAATGTGCTTTGAAATTGCCAATCAAATATTGTTTTCTGCCTAGAATCACACCATGAGTCTGTGTGCACATAGGAATTGTTGTCAGAGATTTAGTTTGTGTTGCTCTTGTTCTGTAAGACTTGCACTCGTAGGAAAGGGGCAGCTTGTTTTCTTGAACTGTGATGGTTAGCATTCAGCACAAATCACTATCTCACAGATGAGAGACAAATGCTAACACATTTGAAAACAACAGGGTAGATTTTCCTTCCACTCCTGCAATGGGTGAGGTAGTTCCTACATGTTCAAAACTCCAATTAACCTTTACCACACATGTACTCTTACATACATCTCTGCAGTCTTCATGCAGTTGTGCAAGCGTCCATGCAGATCTGTCTTGCACCTGACAATACACAGTCTCCAGAAACACACTCTTAGCACACAGGCAGCTGCTTCTCCTGCACTCCCATGCTTACTGTTCAGCGCTGTGTGGTATTTCAGATAACAGTGTGTAACGCTAACACATTCAACATCACCAAGGCTCATTTCCTTTGTTCTAGTCTAATCACTCACCCAGGTTCCACATGCTCATGGTCTCAAGTAGCTGTTAGGACATGTGCTCTTTTCTGCCTCTCTAAACTATAAGGAAAATGTGTCAGGCTGTTACAGTAATTATCACTTGCTCTACCACAGTAGTAAATGTGCTTTGAAATTGCCAATCAAATATCGTTTTCTGCCTAGAATAACACTATGAGTCTGTGTGCACACAGGAATTGTTGTCAGAGATTTAATTTGTGTTGCTCTTGTTCTGTAAGACTTGCACTCGTAGGAAAGGGGCAGCTTGTTTTCTTGAACTGTGATGGTTAGCATACAGCACACATCACCATCTCACAGATGAGAGGCAAATGCTAACACATTTGAAAACAACAGGGTAGATTTTCCTTCCACTCCAGCAATGGGTGAGGTAGTTCCTACATGTTCAAAACTCCAATTAACCCTTACCACAGGTGATCTTACATACATCTCTGCAGTCTTCATGCAGTTGTGTAAGCATCCATGCAGATCTCTCTTGCACCTGACAATACACAGTCTCCAGAAACACACTCTTAGCACACAGGCAGCTGTTTCTCCTGCAGTCCCATGCTTACTATTCAGCACTGTGTGGCATTTCAGATATCAGTGTGTAACGCTAACACATTCAACATCACCAAGTCTCATTTCCTTTGCTCTAGTCTAATCACTCACCCAGGTTCCACATGCTCATGGTCTGAAGTAGCTGTTAGGACATGTGCTCTTTTCTGCCTCTCTAAAGTATAAGGAAAATGTTTCAGGCTGTTACTGTAATTATCACTTGCTCTACCACAGTAGTAAATGTGCTTTGAAATTGCCAATCAAATATCATTTTCTGCCTAGAATCACACTATGAGTCTGTGTGCACAAAGGAATTGTTGTCAGAGATTTAATTTGTGTTGCTCTTGTTCTGTAAGACTTGCACTCGTAGGAAAGGGGCAGCTTGTTTTCTTGAACTGTGATGGTTAGCATACAGCACACATCACCATCTCACAGATGAGAGCCAAATGCTAACACATTTGAAAACAACAGGGTAGATTTTCCTTCCACTCCTGCAATGGGTGAGGTAGTTCCTACATATTCATAAGCCCAATTAACCCTTACCACAGATGATCTTACATACATCTCTGCAGTCTTCATGCAGTTGTGCAAGCGTCCATGCAGATCTCTCTTGCACCTGACAATACACAGTCTCCAGAAACACACTCTTAGCACACAGCCAGCTGCTTCTCCTGCACTCCCATGCTTACTATTCAGCACTGTGTGGTATTTCAGATAGCAGTGTGTAACGCTAACACATTCAACATCACCAAGGCTCATTTCCTTTGCTCTAGTCTAATCACTCACCCACGTTCCACATGCTCATGGTCTCAAGTAGCTGTTAGGACATGTGCTCTTTTCTGCCTCTCTAAACTATAAGGAAAATGTGTCAGGCTGTTACAGTAATTATCACTTGCTCTACCACAGTAGTAAATGTGCTTTGAAATTGCCAATCAAATATTGTTTTCTGCCTAGAATCACACCATGAGTCTGTGTGCACACAGGAATTGTTGTCAGAGATTTAATTTGTGTTGCTCTTGTTCTGTAAGACTTGCACTCGTAGGAAAGGGGCAGCTTGTTTTCTTGAACTGTGATGGTTAGCATACAGCACACATCACCATCTCACAGATGAGAGGCAAATGCTAACACATTTGAAAACAACAGGGTAGATTTTCCTTCCACTCCTGCAATGGGTGAGGTAGTTCCTACATGTTCAAAACTCCAATTAACCCTTACCACAGGTGATCTTACATACATCTGTGCAGTCTTCATGCAGTTGTGCATGCGTCCATGCAGATCTCTCTTGCACCTGACAATACACAGTCTCCAGAAACACACTCTTAGCACACAGGCAGCTGCTTCTCCTGCACTCCCATGCTTACTATTCAGCACTGTGTGGTATTTCAGATAGCTGTGTGTAACGCTAACACATTCAACATCACCAAGGCTCATTTCCTTTGCTCTAGTCTAATCACTCACCCAGGTTCCACATGCTCATGGTCTCACGTAGCTGTTAGGACATTTGCTCTTTTCTGCCTCTCTAAACTATAAGGAAAATGTGTCAGGCTGTTACAGTAATTATCACTTGCTCTACCACAGTAGTAAATGTGCTTTGAAATTGCCAATCAAATATCGTTTCCTGCCTAGAATCACACCATGAGTCTGTGTGCACATAGGAATTGTTCTCAGTGATGTAATTTGTGTTGCTCTTGTTCTGTAATACTTGCACTCGTAGGAAAGGGGCAGCTTGTTTTCTTGAACCATGATGGTTAGCATTCAGCACAAATCACTATCTCACAGATGAGAGGCAAATGGTAACACATTTGAAAACAACATGGTAGATTTTCCTTCCAGTCCTGCAATGGGTGAGGTAGTTCCTACATGTTCAAAACTCCAATTAACCCTTACCACAGGTGATCCTACATACATCATTGCAGTCTTCATGCAGTTGTGTAAGCATCCATGCAGATCTCTCTTGCACCTGACAATAAACAATCTCCAGAAACACACTCTTAGCACACAGGCAGCTGTTTCTCCTGCACTCCCATGCTTACTATTCAGCACTGTGTGGTATTTCAGATAGCAGTGTGTAACGCTAACACATTCAACATCACCAAGGCTCATTTTCTTTGCTCTAGTCTAATCACTCACCCAGGTTCCACATGCTCATGGTCTCAAGTAGCTGTTAGGACATGTGCTCTTTTCTGCCTCTCTAAAGTAGAAGGAAATGTGTCAGGCTGTTACTGTAATTATCACTTGCTCTACCACAGTAGTAAATGTGCTTTGAAATTGCCAATCAAATATCGTTTTCTGCCTAGAATCACACTATGAGTCTGTGTGCACACAGGAATTGTTGTCAGAGATTTAATTTGTGTTGCTCTTGTTCTGTAAGACTTGCACTCGTAGGAAAGGGGCAGCTTGTTTTCTTGAACTGTGATGGTTAGCATACAGCACACATCACCATCTCACAGATGAGAGCCAAATGCTAACACATTTCAAAACAACAGGGTAGATTTTCCTTCCACTCCTGCAATGGGTGAGGTAGTTCCTACATATTCATAAGCCCAATTAACCCTTACCACAGGTGATCTTACATACATCTGTGCAGTCTTCATGCAGTTGTGCAAGCGTCCATGCAGATCTCTCTTGCACCTGACAATTCACAGTCTCCAGAAACACACTCTTAGCACACAGGCAGCTGCTTCTCCTGCACTCCCATGCTTACTGTTCAGCACTGTGTGGTATTTCAGATAACAGTGTGTAACGCTAACACATTCAACATCACCAAGGCTCATTTCCTTTGTTCTAGTCTAATCACTCACCCAGGTTCCACATGCTCATGGTCTCAAGTAGCTGTTAGGACATGTGCTCTTTTCTGCCTCTCTAAACTATAAGGAAAATGTGTCAGGCTGTTACAGTAATTATCACTTGCTCTACCACAGTAGTAAATGTGCTTTGAAATTGCCAATCAAATATCGTTTTCTGCCTAGAATAACACTATGAGTCTGTGTGCACACAGGAATTGTTGTCAGAGATTTAATTTGTGTTGCTCTTGTTCTGTAAGACTTGCACTCATAGGAAAGGGGCAGCTTGTTTTCTTGAACTGTGATGGTTAGCATACAGCACACATCACCATCTCACAGATGAGAGGCAAATGCTAACACATTTGAAAACAACAGGGTAGATTTTCCTTCCACTCCTGCAATGGGTGAGGTAGTTCCTACATGTTCAAAACTCCAATTAACCCTTACCACAGGTGATCTTACATACATCTGTGCAGTCTTCATGCAGTTCTGCAAGCGTCCATGCAGATCTCTCTTGCACCTGACAATACACAGTCTCCAGAAACACACTCTTAGCACACAGGCAGCTGCTTCTCCTGCACTCCCATGCTTACTATTCAGCACTGTGTGGTATTTCAGATAGCTGTGTGTAACGCTAACACATTCAACATCACCAAGGCTCATTTCCTTTGCTCTAGTCTAATCACTCACCCAGGTTCCACATGCTCATGGTCTCAAGTAGCTGTTAGGACATGTGCTCTTTTCTGCCTCTCTAAACTATAAGGAAAATGTGTCAGGCTGTTACAGTAATTATCACTTGCTCTACCACAGTAGTAAATGTGCTTTGAAATTGCCAATCAAATATTGTTTTCTGCCTAGAATCACGCCATGAGTCTGTGTGCACACAGGAATTGTTGTCAGAGATTTAATTTGTGTTGCTCTTGTTCTGTAAGACTTGCACTCATAGGAAAGGGGCAGCTTGTTTTCTTGAACTGTGATGGTTAGCATACAGCACACATCACCATCTCACAGATGAGAGGCAAATGCTAACACATTTGAAAACAACAGGGTAGATTTTCCTTCCACTCCAGCAATGGGTGAGGTAGTTCCTACATGTTCAAAACTCCAATTAACCCTTACCACAGGTGATCTTACATACATCTGTGCAGTCTTCATGCAGTTCTGCAAGCGTCCATGCAGATCTCTCTTGCACCTGACAATACACAGTCTCCAGAAACACACTCTTAGCACACAGGCAGCTGCTTCTCCTGCACTCCCATGCTTACTATTCAGCACTGTGTGGTATTTCAGATAGCTGTGTGTAACGCTAACACATTCAACATCACCAAGGCTCATTTCCTTTGCTCTAGTCTAATCACTCACCCAGGTTCCACATGCTCATGGTCTCACGTAGCTGTTAGGACATTTGCTCTTTTCTGCCTCTCTAAACTATAAGGAAAATGTGTCAGGCTGTTACAGTAATTATCACTTGCTCTACCACAGTAGTAAATGTGCTTTGAAATTGCCAATCAAATATTGTTTTCTGCCTAGAATCACACCATGAGTCTGTGTGCACATAGGAATTGTTGTCAGAGATTTAGTTTGTGTTGCTCTTGTTCTGTAAGACTTGCACTCGTAGGAAAGGGGCAGCTTGTTTTCTTGAACTGTGATGGTTAGCATTCAGCACAAATCACTATCTCACAGATGAGAGACAAATGCTAACACATTTGAAAACAACAGGGTAGATTTTCCTTCCACTCCTGCAATGGGTGAGGTAGTTCCTACATGTTCAAAACTCCAATTAACCTTTACCACACATGTACTCTTACATACATCTCTGCAGTCTTCATGCAGTTGTGCAAGCGTCCATGCAGATCTGTCTTGCACCTGACAATACACAGTCTCCAGAAACACACTCTTAGCACACAGGCAGCTGCTTCTCCTGCACTCCCATGCTTACTGTTCAGCGCTGTGTGGTATTTCAGATAACAGTGTGTAACGCTAACACATTCAACATCACCAAGGCTCATTTCCTTTGTTCTAGTCTAATCACTCACCCAGGTTCCACATGCTCATGGTCTCAAGTAGCTGTTAGGACATGTGCTCTTTTCTGCCTCTCTAAACTATAAGGAAAATGTGTCAGGCTGTTACAGTAATTATCACTTGCTCTACCACAGTAGTAAATGTGCTTTGAAATTGCCAATCAAATATCGTTTTCTGCCTAGAATAACACTATGAGTCTGTGTGCACACAGGAATTGTTGTCAGAGATTTAATTTGTGTTGCTCTTGTTCTGTAAGACTTGCACTCGTAGGAAAGGGGCAGCTTGTTTTCTTGAACTGTGATGGTTAGCATACAGCACACATCACCATCTCACAGATGAGAGGCAAATGCTAACACATTTGAAAACAACAGGGTAGATTTTCCTTCCACTCCAGCAATGGGTGAGGTAGTTCCTACATGTTCAAAACTCCAATTAACCCTTACCACAGGTGATCTTACATACATCTCTGCAGTCTTCATGCAGTTGTGTAAGCATCCATGCAGATCTCTCTTGCACCTGACAATACACAGTCTCCAGAAACACACTCTTAGCACACAGGCAGCTGTTTCTCCTGCAGTCCCATGCTTACTATTCAGCACTGTGTGGCATTTCAGATATCAGTGTGTAACGCTAACACATTCAACATCACCAAGGCTCATTTCCTTTGCTCTAGTCTAATCACTCACCCAGGTTCCACATGCTCATGGTCTGAAGTAGCTGTTAGGACATGTGCTCTTTTCTGCCTCTCTAAAGTATAAGGAAAATGTTTCAGGCTGTTACTGTAATTATCACTTGCTCTACCACAGTAGTAAATGTGCTTTGAAATTGCCAATCAAATATCATTTTCTGCCTAGAATCACACTATGAGTCTGTGTGCACAAAGGAATTGTTGTCAGAGATTTAATTTGTGTTGCTCTTGTTCTGTAAGACTTGCACTCGTAGGAAAGGGGCAGCTTGTTTTCTTGAACTGTGATGGTTAGCATACAGCACACATCACCATCTCACAGATGAGAGCCAAATGCTAACACATTTGAAAACAACAGGGTAGATTTTCCTTCCACTCCTGCAATGGGTGAGGTAGTTCCTACATATTCATAAGCCCAATTAACCCTTACCACAGATGATCTTACATACATCTCTGCAGTCTTCATGCAGTTGTGCAAGCGTCCATGCAGATCTCTCTTGCACCTGACAATACACAGTCTCCAGAAACACACTCTTAGCACACAGCCAGCTGCTTCTCCTGCACTCCCATGCTTACTATTCAGCACTGTGTGGTATTTCAGATAGCAGTGTGTAACGCTAACACATTCAACATCACCAAGGCTCATTTCCTTTGCTCTAGTCTAATCACTCACCCACGTTCCACATGCTCATGGTCTCAAGTAGCTGTTAGGACATGTGCTCTTTTCTGCCTCTCTAAACTATAAGGAAAATGTGTCAGGCTGTTACAGTAATTATCACTTGCTCTACCACAGTAGTAAATGTGCTTTGAAATTGCCAATCAAATATTGTTTTCTGCCTAGAATCACGCCATGAGTCTGTGTGCACACAGGAATTGTTGTCAGAGATTTAATTTGTGTTGCTCTTGTTCTGTAAGACTTGCACTCATAGGAAAGGGGCAGCTTGTTTTCTTGAACTGTGATGGTTAGCATACAGCACACATCACCATCTCACAGATGAGAGGCAAATGCTAACACATTTGAAAACAACAGGGTAGATTTTCCTTCCACTCCAGCAATGGGTGAGGTAGTTCCTACATGTTCAAAACTCCAATTAACCCTTACCACAGGTGATCTTACATACATCTGTGCAGTCTTCATGCAGTTCTGCAAGCGTCCATGCAGATCTCTCTTGCACCTGACAATACACAGTCTCCAGAAACACACTCTTAGCACACAGGCAGCTGCTTCTCCTGCACTCCCATGCTTACTATTCAGCACTGTGTGGTATTTCAGATAGCTGTGTGTAACGCTAACACATTCAACATCACCAAGGCTCATTTCCTTTGCTCTAGTCTAATCACTCACCCAGGTTCCACATGCTCATGGTCTCACGTAGCTGTTAGGACATTTGCTCTTTTCTGCCTCTCTAAACTATAAGGAAAATGTGTCAGGCGGTTACAGTAATTATCACTTGCTCTACCACAGTAGTAAATGTGCTTTGAAATTGCCAATCAAATATTGTTTTCTGCCTAGAATCACACCATGAGTCTGTGTGCACATAGGAATTGTTGTCAGAGATTTAGTTTGTGTTGCTCTTGTTCTGTAAGACTTGCACTCGTAGGAAAGGGGCAGCTTGTTTTCTTGAACTGTGATGGTTAGCATTCAGCACAAATCACTATCTCACAGATGAGAGACAAATGCTAACACATTTGAAAACAACAGGGTAGATTTTCCTTCCACTCCTGCAATGGGTGAGGTAGTTCCTACATGTTCAAAACTCCAATTAACCTTTACCACACATGTACTCTTACATACATCTCTGCAGTCTTCATGCAGTTGTGCAAGCGTCCATGCAGATCTGTCTTGCACCTGACAATACACAGTCTCCAGAAACACACTCTTAGCACACAGGCAGCTGCTTCTCCTGCACTCCCATGCTTACTGTTCAGCGCTGTGTGGTATTTCAGATAACAGTGTGTAACGCTAACACATTCAACATCACCAAGGCTCATTTCCTTTGTTCTAGTCTAATCACTCACCCAGGTTCCACATGCTCATGGTCTCAAGTAGCTGTTAGGACATGTGCTCTTTTCTGCCTCTCTAAACTATAAGGAAAATGTGTCAGGCTGTTACAGTAATTATCACTTGCTCTACCACAGTAGTAAATGTGCTTTGAAATTGCCAATCAAATATCGTTTTCTGCCTAGAATAACACTATGAGTCTGTGTGCACACAGGAATTGTTGTCAGAGATTTAATTTGTGTTGCTCTTGTTCTGTAAGACTTGCACTCGTAGGAAAGGGGCAGCTTGTTTTCTTGAACTGTGATGGTTAGCATACAGCACACATCACCATCTCACAGATGAGAGGCAAATGCTAACACATTTGAAAACAACAGGGTAGATTTTCCTTCCACTCCAGCAATGGGTGAGGTAGTTCCTACATGTTCAAAACTCCAATTAACCCTTACCACAGGTGATCTTACATACATCTCTGCAGTCTTCATGCAGTTGTGTAAGCATCCATGCAGATCTCTCTTGCACCTGACAATACACAGTCTCCAGAAACACACTCTTAGCACACAGGCAGCTGTTTCTCCTGCAGTCCCATGCTTACTATTCAGCACTGTGTGGCATTTCAGATATCAGTGTGTAACGCTAACACATTCAACATCACCAAGGCTCATTTCCTTTGCTCTAGTCTAATCACTCACCCAGGTTCCACATGCTCATGGTCTGAAGTAGCTGTTAGGACATGTGCTCTTTTCTGCCTCTCTAAAGTATAAGGAAAATGTTTCAGGCTGTTACTGTAATTATCACTTGCTCTACCACAGTAGTAAATGTGCTTTGAAATTGCCAATCAAATATCATTTTCTGCCTAGAATCACACTATGAGTCTGTGTGCACAAAGGAATTGTTGTCAGAGATTTAATTTGTGTTGCTCTTGTTCTGTAAGACTTGCACTCGTAGGAAAGGGGCAGCTTGTTTTCTTGAACTGTGATGGTTAGCATACAGCACACATCACCATCTCACAGATGAGAGCCAAATGCTAACACATTTGAAAACAACAGGGTAGATTTTCCTTCCACTCCTGCAATGGGTGAGGTAGTTCCTACATATTCATAAGCCCAATTAACCCTTACCACAGATGATCTTACATACATCTCTGCAGTCTTCATGCAGTTGTGCAAGCGTCCATGCAGATCTCTCTTGCACCTGACAATACACAGTCTCCAGAAACACACTCTTAGCACACAGCCAGCTGCTTCTCCTGCACTCCCATGCTTACTATTCAGCACTGTGTGGTATTTCAGATAGCAGTGTGTAACGCTAACACATTCAACATCACCAAGGCTCATTTCCTTTGCTCTAGTCTAATCACTCACCCACGTTCCACATGCTCATGGTCTCAAGTAGCTGTTAGGACATGTGCTCTTTTCTGCCTCTCTAAACTATAAGGAAAATGTGTCAGGCTGTTACAGTAATTATCACTTGCTCTACCACAGTAGTAAATGTGCTTTGAAATTGCCAATCAAATATTGTTTTCTGCCTAGAATCACACCATGAGTCTGTGTGCACACAGGAATTGTTGTCAGAGATTTAATTTGTGTTGCTCTTGTTCTGTAAGAATTGCACTCGTAGGAAAGGGGCAGCTTGTTTTCTTGAACTGTGATGGTTAGCATACAGCACACATCACCATCTCACAGATGAGAGGCAAATGCTAACACATTTGAAAACAACAGGGTAGATTTTCCTTCCACTCCTGCAATGGGTGAGGTAGTTCCTACATGTTCAAAACTCCAATTAACCCTTACCACAGGTGATCTTACATACATCTGTGCAGTCTTCATGCAGTTGTGCATGCGTCCATGCAGATCTCTCTTGCACCTGACAATACACAGTCTCCAGAAACACACTCTTAGCACACAGGCAGCTGCTTCTCCTGCACTCCCATGCTTACTATTCAGCACTGTGTGGTATTTCAGATAGCTGTGTGTAACGCTAACACATTCAACATCACCAAGGCTCATTTCCTTTGCTCTAGTCTAATCACTCACCCAGGTTCCACATGCTCATGGTCTCACGTAGCTGTTAGGACATTTGCTCTTTTCTGCCTCTCTAAACTATAAGGAAAATGTGTCAGGCTGTTACAGTAATTATCACTTGCTCTACCACAGTAGTAAATGTGCTTTGAAATTGCCAATCAAATATCGTTTCCTGCCTAGAATCACACCATGAGTCTGTGTGCACATAGGAATTGTTCTCAGTGATGTAATTTGTGTTGCTCTTGTTCTGTAATACTTGCACTCGTAGGAAAGGGGCAGCTTGTTTTCTTGAACCATGATGGTTAGCATTCAGCACAAATCACTATCTCACAGATGAGAGGCAAATGGTAACACATTTGAAAACAACATGGTAGATTTTCCTTCCAGTCCTGCAATGGGTGAGGTAGTTCCTACATGTTCAAAACTCCAATTAACCCTTACCACAGGTGATCCTACATACATCATTGCAGTCTTCATGCAGTTGTGTAAGCATCCATGCAGATCTCTCTTGCACCTGACAATAAACAATCTCCAGAAACACACTCTTAGCACACAGGCAGCTGTTTCTCCTGCACTCCCATGCTTACTATTCAGCACTGTGTGGTATTTCAGATAGCAGTGTGTAACGCTAACACATTCAACATCACCAAGGCTCATTTTCTTTGCTCTAGTCTAATCACTCACCCAGGTTCCACATGCTCATGGTCTCAAGTAGCTGTTAGGACATGTGCTATTTTCTGCCTCTCTAAAGTAGAAGGAAATGTGTCAGGCTGTTACTGTAATTATCACTTGCTCTACCACAGTAGTAAATGTGCTTTGAAATTGCCAATCAAATATCGTTTTCTGCCTAGAATCACACTATGAGTCTGTGTGCACACAGGAATTGTTGTCAGAGATTTAATTTGTGTTGCTCTTGTTCTGTAAGACTTGCACTCGTAGGAAAGGGGCAGCTTGTTTTCTTGAACTGTGATGGTTAGCATACAGCACACATCACCATCTCACAGATGAGAGCCAAATGCTAACACATTTCAAAACAACAGGGTAGATTTTCCTTCCACTCCTGCAATGGGTGAGGTAGTTCCTACATATTCATAAGCCCAATTAACCCTTACCACAGGTGATCTTACATACATCTGTGCAGTCTTCATGCAGTTGTGCAAGCGTCCATGCAGATCTCTCTTGCACCTGACAATACACAGTCTCCAGAAACACACTCTTAGCACACAGGCAGCTGCTTCTCCTGCACTCCCATGCTTACTGTTCAGCACTGTGTGGTATTTCAGATAACAGTGTGTAACGCTAACACATTCAACATCACCAAGGCTCATTTCCTTTGTTCTAGTCTAATCACTCACCCAGGTTCCACATGCTCATGGTCTCAAGTAGCTGTTAGGACATGTGCTCTTTTCTGCCTCTCTAAACTATAAGGAAAATGTGTCAGGCTGTTACAGTAATTATCACTTGCTCTACCACAGTAGTAAATGTGCTTTGAAATTGCCAATCAAATATCGTTTTCTGCCTAGAATAACACTATGAGTCTGTGTGCACACAGGAATTGTTGTCAGAGATTTAATTTGTGTTGCTCTTGTTCTGTAAGACTTGCACTCATAGGAAAGGGGCAGCTTGTTTTCTTGAACTGTGATGGTTAGCATACAGCACACATCACCATCTCACAGATGAGAGGCAAATGCTAACACATTTGAAAACAACAGGGTAGATTTTCCTTCCACTCCTGCAATGGGTGAGGTAGTTCCTACATGTTCAAAACTCCAATTAACCCTTACCACAGGTGATCTTACATACATCTGTGCAGTCTTCATGCAGTTCTGCAAGCGTCCATGCAGATCTCTCTTGCACCTGACAATACACAGTCTCCAGAAACACACTCTTAGCACACAGACAGCTGCTTCTCCTGCACTCCCATGCTTACTATTCAGCACTGTGTGGTATTTCAGATAGCAGTGTGTAACGCTAACACATTCAACATCACCAAGGCTCATTTCCTTTGCTCTAGTCTAATCACTCACCCAGGTTCCACATGCTCATGGTCTCAAGTAGCTGTTAGGACATGTGCTCTTTTCTGCCTCTCTAAACTATAAGGAAAATGTGTCAGGCTGTTACAGTAATTATCACTTGCTCTACCACAGTAGTAAATGTGCTTTGAAATTGCCAATCAAATATTGTTTTCTGCCTAGAATCACGCCATGAGTCTGTGTGCACACAGGAATTGTTGTCAGAGATTTAATTTGTGTTGCTCTTGTTCTGTAAGACTTGCACTCATAGGAAAGGGGCAGCTTGTTTTCTTGAACTGTGATGGTTAGCATACAGCACACATCACCATCTCACAGATGAGAGGCAAATGCTAACACATTTGAAAACAACAGGGTAGATTTTCCTTCCACTCCAGCAATGGGTGAGGTAGTTCCTACATGTTCAAAACTCCAATTAACCCTTACCACAGGTGATCTTACATACATCTGTGCAGTCTTCATGCAGTTCTGCAAGCGTCCATGCAGATCTCTCTTGCACCTGACAATACACAGTCTCCAGAAACACACTCTTAGCACACAGGCAGCTGCTTCTCCTGCACTCCCATGCTTACTATTCAGCACTGTGTGGTATTTCAGATAGCTGTGTGTAACGCTAACACATTCAACATCACCAAGGCTCATTTCCTTTGCTCTAGTCTAATCACTCACCCAGGTTCCACATGCTCATGGTCTCACGTAGCTGTTAGGACATTTGCTCTTTTCTGCCTCTCTAAACTATAAGGAAAATGTGTCAGGCTGTTACAGTAATTATCACTTGCTCTACCACAGTAGTAAATGTGCTTTGAAATTGCCAATCAAATATTGTTTTCTGCCTAGAATCACACCATGAGTCTGTGTGCACATAGGAATTGTTGTCAGAGATTTAGTTTGTGTTGCTCTTGTTCTGTAAGACTTGCACTCGTAGGAAAGGGGCAGCTTGTTTTCTTGAACTGTGATGGTTAGCATTCAGCACAAATCACTATCTCACAGATGAGAGACAAATGCTAACACATTTGAAAACAACAGGGTAGATTTTCCTTCCACTCCTGCAATGGGTGAGGTAGTTCCTACATGTTCAAAACTCCAATTAACCTTTACCACACATGTACTCTTACATACATCTCTGCAGTCTTCATGCAGTTGTGCAAGCGTCCATGCAGATCTGTCTTGCACCTGACAATACACAGTCTCCAGAAACACACTCTTAGCACACAGGCAGCTGCTTCTCCTGCACTCCCATGCTTACTGTTCAGCGCTGTGTGGTATTTCAGATAACAGTGTGTAACGCTAACACATTCAACATCACCAAGGCTCATTTCCTTTGTTCTAGTCTAATCACTCACCCAGGTTCCACATGCTCATGGTCTCAAGTAGCTGTTAGGACATGTGCTCTTTTCTGCCTCTCTAAACTATAAGGAAAATGTGTCAGGCTGTTACAGTAATTATCACTTGCTCTACCACAGTAGTAAATGTGCTTTGAAATTGCCAATCAAATATCGTTTTCTGCCTAGAATAACACTATGAGTCTGTGTGCACACAGGAATTGTTGTCAGAGATTTAATTTGTGTTGCTCTTGTTCTGTAAGACTTGCACTCGTAGGAAAGGGGCAGCTTGTTTTCTTGAACTGTGATGGTTAGCATACAGCACACATCACCATCTCACAGATGAGAGGCAAATGCTAACACATTTGAAAACAACAGGGTAGATTTTCCTTCCACTCCAGCAATGGGTGAGGTAGTTCCTACATGTTCAAAACTCCAATTAACCCTTACCACAGGTGATCTTACATACATCTCTGCAGTCTTCATGCAGTTGTGTAAGCATCCATGCAGATCTCTCTTGCACCTGACAATACACAGTCTCCAGAAACACACTCTTAGCACACAGGCAGCTGTTTCTCCTGCAGTCCCATGCTTACTATTCAGCACTGTGTGGCATTTCAGATATCAGTGTGTAACGCTAACACATTCAACATCACCAAGGCTCATTTCCTTTGCTCTAGTCTAATCACTCACCCAGGTTCCACATGCTCATGGTCTGAAGTAGCTGTTAGGACATGTGCTCTTTTCTGCCTCTCTAAAGTATAAGGAAAATGTTTCAGGCTGTTACTGTAATTATCACTTGCTCTACCACAGTAGTAAATGTGCTTTGAAATTGCCAATCAAATATCATTTTCTGCCTAGAATCACACTATGAGTCTGTGTGCACAAAGGAATTGTTGTCAGAGATTTAATTTGTGTTGCTCTTGTTCTGTAAGACTTGCACTCGTAGGAAAGGGGCAGCTTGTTTTCTTGAACTGTGATGGTTAGCATACAGCACACATCACCATCTCACAGATGAGAGCCAAATGCTAACACATTTGAAAACAACAGGGTAGATTTTCCTTCCACTCCTGCAATGGGTGAGGTAGTTCCTACATATTCATAAGCCCAATTAACCCTTACCACAGATGATCTTACATACATCTCTGCAGTCTTCATGCAGTTGTGCAAGCGTCCATGCAGATCTCTCTTGCACCTGACAATACACAGTCTCCAGAAACACACTCTTAGCACACAGCCAGCTGCTTCTCCTGCACTCCCATGCTTACTATTCAGCACTGTGTGGTATTTCAGATAGCAGTGTGTAACGCTAACACATTCAACATCACCAAGGCTCATTTCCTTTGCTCTAGTCTAATCACTCACCCACGTTCCACATGCTCATGGTCTCAAGTAGCTGTTAGGACATGTGCTCTTTTCTGCCTCTCTAAACTATAAGGAAAATGTGTCAGGCTGTTACAGTAATTATCACTTGCTCTACCACAGTAGTAAATGTGCTTTGAAATTGCCAATCAAATATTGTTTTCTGCCTAGAATCACACCATGAGTCTGTGTGCACACAGGAATTGTTGTCAGAGATTTAATTTGTGTTGCTCTTGTTCTGTAAGACTTGCACTCGTAGGAAAGGGGCAGCTTGTTTTCTTGAACTGTGATGGTTAGCATACAGCACACATCACCATCTCACAGATGAGAGGCAAATGCTAACACATTTGAAAACAACAGGGTAGATTTTCCTTCCACTCCTGCAATGGGTGAGGTAGTTCCTACATGTTCAAAACTCCAATTAACCCTTACCACAGGTGATCTTACATACATCTGTGCAGTCTTCATGCAGTTGTGCATGCGTCCATGCAGATCTCTCTTGCACCTGACAATACACAGTCTCCAGAAACACACTCTTAGCACACAGGCAGCTGCTTCTCCTGCACTCCCATGCTTACTATTCAGCACTGTGTGGTATTTCAGATAGCTGTGTGTAACGCTAACACATTCAACATCACCAAGGCTCATTTCCTTTGCTCTAGTCTAATCACTCACCCAGGTTCCACATGCTCATGGTCTCACGTAGCTGTTAGGACATTTGCTCTTTTCTGCCTCTCTAAACTATAAGGAAAATGTGTCAGGCTGTTACAGTAATTATCACTTGCTCTACCACAGTAGTAAATGTGCTTTGAAATTGCCAATCAAATATCGTTTCCTGCCTAGAATCACACCATGAGTCTGTGTGCACATAGGAATTGTTCTCAGTGATGTAATTTGTGTTGCTCTTGTTCTGTAATACTTGCACTCGTAGGAAAGGGGCAGCTTGTTTTCTTGAACCATGATGGTTAGCATTCAGCACAAATCACTATCTCACAGATGAGAGGCAAATGGTAACACATTTGAAAACAACATGGTAGATTTTCCTTCCAGTCCTGCAATGGGTGAGGTAGTTCCTACATGTTCAAAACTCCAATTAACCCTTACCACAGGTGATCCTACATACATCATTGCAGTCTTCATGCAGTTGTGTAAGCATCCATGCAGATCTCTCTTGCACCTGACAATAAACAATCTCCAGAAACACACTCTTAGCACACAGGCAGCTGTTTCTCCTGCACTCCCATGCTTACTATTCAGCACTGTGTGGTATTTCAGATAGCAGTGTGTAACGCTAACACATTCAACATCACCAAGGCTCATTTTCTTTGCTCTAGTCTAATCACTCACCAAGGTTCCACATGCTCATGGTCTCAAGTAGCTGTTAGGACATGTGCTCTTTTCTGCCTCTCTAAAGTAGAAGGAAATGTGTCAGGCTGTTACTGTAATTATCACTTGCTCTACCACAGTAGTAAATGTGCTTTGAAATTGCCAATCAAATATCGTTTTCTGCCTAGAATCACACTATGAGTCTGTGTGCACACAGGAATTGTTGTCAGAGATTTAATTTGTGTTGCTCTTGTTCTGTAAGACTTGCACTCGTAGGAAAGGGGCAGCTTGTTTTCTTGAACTGTGATGGTTAGCATACAGCACACATCACCATCTCACAGATGAGAGCCAAATGCTAACACATTTCAAAACAACAGGGTAGATTTTCCTTACACTCCTGCAATGGGTGAGGTAGTTCCTACATATTCATAAGCCCAATTAACCCTTACCACAGGTGATCTTACATACATCTGTGCAGTCTTCATGCAGTTGTGCAAGCGTCCATGCAGATCTCTCTTGCACCTGACAATACACAGTCTCCAGAAACACACTCTTAGCACACAGGCAGCTGCTTCTCCTGCACTCCCATGCTTACTGTTCAGCACTGTGTGGTATTTCAGATAACAGTGTGTAACGCTAACACATTCAACATCACCAAGGCTCATTTCCTTTGTTCTAGTCTAATCACTCACCCAGGTTCCACATGCTCATGGTCTCAAGTAGCTGTTAGGACATGTGCTCTTTTCTGCCTCTCTAAACTATAAGGAAAATGTGTCAGGCTGTTACAGTAATTATCACTTGCTCTACCACAGTAGTAAATGTGCTTTGAAATTGCCAATCAAATATCGTTTTCTGCCTAGAATAACACTATGAGTCTGTGTGCACACAGGAATTGTTGTCAGAGATTTAATTTGTGTTGCTCTTGTTCTGTAAGACTTGCACTCGTAGAAAAGGGGCAGCTTGTTTTCTTGAACTGTGATGGTTAGCATACAGCACACATCACCATCTCACAGATGAGAGGCAAATGCTAACACATTTGAAAACAACAGGGTAGATTTTCCTTCCACTCCAGCAATGGGTGAGGTAGTTCCTACATGTTCAAAACTCCAATTAACCCTTACCACAGGTGATCTTACATACATCTCTGCAGTCTTCATGCAGTTGTGTAAGCATCCATGCAGATCTCTCTTGCACCTGACAATACACAGTCTCCAGAAACACACTCTTAGCACACAGGCAGCTGTTTCTCCTGCAGTCCCATGCTTACTATTCAGCACTGTGTGGCATTTCAGATATCAGTGTGTAACGCTAACACATTCAACATCACCAAGGCTCATTTCCTTTGCTCTAGTCTAATCACTCACCCAGGTTCCACATGCTCATGGTCTGAAGTAGCTGTTAGGACATGTGCTCTTTTCTGCCTCTCTAAAGTATAAGGAAAATGTTTCAGGCTGTTACTGTAATTATCACTTGCTCTACAACAGTAGTAAATGTGCTTTGAAATTGCCAATCAAATATCGTTTTCTGCCTAGAATCACACTATGAGTCTGTGTGCACAAAGGAATTGTTGTCAGAGATTTAATTTGTGTTGCTCTTGTTCTGTAAGACTTGCACTCGTAGGAAAGGGGCAGCTTGTTTTCTTGAACTGTGATGGTTAGCATACAGCACACATCACCATCTCACAGATGAGAGCCAAATGCTAACACACTTGAAAACAACAGGGTAGATTTTCCTTCCACTCCTGCAATGGGTGAGGTAGTTCCTACATATTCATAAGCCCAATTAACCCTTACCACAGGTGATCTTACATACATCTCTGCAGTCTTCATGCAGTTGTGCAAGCGTCCATGCAGATCTCTCTTGCACCTGACAATACACAGTCTCCAGAAACACACTCTTAGCACACAGGCAGCTGCTTCTCCTGCACTCCCATGCTTACTATTCAGCACTGTGTGGTATTTCAGATAGCTGTGTGTAACGCTAACACATTCAACATCACCAAGGCTCATTTCCTTTGCTCTAGTCTAATCACTCACCCAGGTTCCACATGCTCTTGGTCTCCAATAGCTGTTAGGACATCTGCTCTTTTCTGCCTCTCTAAAGTATAAGGAAAATGTGTCAGGCTGTTACTGTAATTATCACTTGCTCTACCACAGTAGTAAATGTGCTTTGAAATTGCCAATCAAATATCGTTTCCTGCCTAGAATCACACCATGAGTCTGTGTGCACACAGGAATTGTTGTCAGAGATTTAATTTGTGTTGCTCTTGTTCTGTAATACTTGCACTCGTAGGAAAGGGGCAGCTTGTTTTCTTGAACTGTGATGGTTAGCATTCAGCAAAAATCACTATCTCACAGATGAGAGACAAATGCTAACACATTTGAAAACAACAGGGTAGATTTTCCTTCCACTCCTGTAATGGGTGAGGTAGTTCCTACATGTTCAAAACTCCAATTAACCTTTACCACACATGTACTCTTACATGCATCTCTGCAGTCTTCATGCAGTTGTGTAAGCATCCATGCAGATCTCTCTTGCACCTGCCAATACACAGTCTCCAGAAACACACTCTTAGCACACAGGCAGCTGTTTCTCCTGCACTCCCATGCTTACTATTCAGCACTGTGTGGTATTTCAGATAGCAGTGTGTAACGCTAACACATTCAACATCACCAAGGCTCATTTCCTTTGCTCTAGTCTAATCACTCACCCACGTTCCACATGCTCATGGTCTCAAGTAGCTGTTAGGACATGTGCTCTTTTCTGCCTCTCTAAACTATAAGGAAAATGTGTCAGGCTGTTACTGTAATTATCACTTGCTCTACCACAGTAGTAAATGTGCTTTGAAATTGCCAATCAAATATCGTTTTCTGCCTAGAATCACACCATGAGTCTGTGTGCACACAGGAATTGTTGTCAGAGATTTAATTTGTGTTGCTCTTGTTCTGTAAGACTTGCACTCGTAGGAAAGGGGCAGCTTGTTTTCTTGAACTGTGATGGTTAGCATACAGCACACATCACCATCTCACAGATGAGAGGCAAATGCTAACACATTTGAAAACAACAGGGTAGATTTTCCTTCCACTCCTGCAATGGGTGAGGTAGTTCCTACATGTTCAAAACTCCAATTAACCCTTACCACAGGTGATCTTACATACATCTGTGCAGTCTTCATGCAGTTGTGCAAGCATCCATGCAGATCTCTCTTGCACCTGACAATACACAGTCTCCAGAAACACACTCTTAGCACACAGGCAGCTGCTTCTCCTGCACTCCCACGCTTACTATTCAGCACTGTGTGGTATTTCAGATAGCTGTGTGTAACGCTAACACATTCAACATCACGAAGGCTCATTTCCTTTGCTCTAGTCTAATCACTTACCCAGGTTCCACATGCTCTTGGTCTCCAATAGCTGTTAGGACATCTGCTCTTTTCTGCCTCTCTAAAGTATAAGGAAAATGTGTCAGGCTGTTACAGTAATTATCACTTGCGCTACCACAGTAGTAAATGTGCTTTGAAATTGCCAATCAAATATCGTTTTCTGCCTAGAATCACACCATGAGTCTGTGTGCACACAGGAATTGTTGTCAGAGATTTAATTTGTGTTGCTCTTGTTCTGTAAGACTTGCACTCGTAGGAAAGGGGCAGCTTGTTTTCTTGAACTGTGATGGTTAGCATACAGCACACATCACCATTTCACAGATGAGAGGCAAATGCTAACACATTTGAAAACAACAGGGTAGATTTTACTTCCACTCCTGCAATGGGTGAGGTAGTTCCTACATGTTCATAAGCCCAATTAACCCTTACCACAGGTGATCTTACATACATCTCTGCAGTCTTCATGCAGTTGTGCAAGCGCCCATGCAGATCTCTCTTGCACCTGACAATACACAGTCTCCAGAAACACACTCTTAGCACACAGCCAGCTGCTTCTCCTGCACTCCCATGCTTACTATTCAGCACTGTGTGGTATTTCAGATAGCAGTTTGTAACACAAACACATTTAACATCACCAAGGCTCATTTCCTTTGCTCTAGTCTAATCACTCACCCAGGTTCCACATGCTCATGGTCTCAAGTAGCTGTTAGGACATGTGCTCTTTTTTGCCTCTCTAAACTATAAGGAAAATGTGTCAGGCTCTTACAGTAATTATCACTTGTTCTACCACAGTAGTAAATGTGCTTTGAAATTACCAATCAAATATCGTTTTATGCCTAGAATCACACCATGAGTCTGTGTGCACACAGGAATTGTTGTCAGAGATTTAATTCGTGTTGCTCTTGTTCTGTAAGACTTGCACTCGTAGGAAAGTGGCAGCTTGTTTTCTTGAACTGTGATGGTTAGCATTCAGCACAAATCACTATCTCACAGATGAGAGGCAAATGGTAACACATTTGAAAACAACAACGGTAGATTTTCCTTCCACTCCTGCAATGGGTGAGGTAGTTCCTACATGTTCAAAACTCCAATTAACCCTTACCACAGGTGATCTTACATACATCTCTGCAGTCTTCATGCAGTTGTGCAAGCGTCCATGCAGATCTCTCTTGCACCTGACAATACACAGTCTCCAGAAACACACTCTTAGCACACAGGCAGCTGCTTCTCCTGCATTCCCATGCTTACTATTCAGCACTGTGTGGTATTTCAGATAGCAGTGTGTAACGCTAACACATTCAACATCACCAAGGCTAATTTCCTTTGCTCTAGTCTAATCACTCACCCAGGTTCCACATGCTCATAGTCTCAAGTAGCTGTAAGGACATGTGCTCTTTTCTGCCTCTCTAAACTATAAGGAAAATGTGTCAGGCTGTTACAGTAATTATGACTTGCTCTACCACAGTAGTAAATGTGCTTTGAAATTGCCAATCAAATATCGTTTTCTGACTAGAATCACACCATGAGTCTGCCTGCACACAGGAATTGTTGTCAGAGATTTAATTTGTGTTGCTCTTGGTCTGTAAGACTTGCACTCGTAGGAAAGGGACAGCTCAAATGATAGGATTTGAAAAGCTCAAAAAAACATATAGTAATATATTTAAATTACATAAAGGTATGTTTTTTTTTGTTTCCTTTAGGTATTGCTGAACAACACTGAAATAAATTAAACATGCCTATAAAATCAAGAAAGAGAATAGAACAGCAAAAACATCTATATTTGAAGACAACTGGACAACAGAAATTAGTTGAAGAACCTCATGTTGGAAAAAAGAAAAAGTCTTCTGGTAAGCAGACTAAGGATTTTTTTAAAAATATCCTCAAAGATAGAAAAAATGTACAAAGTATATCCACTGCAAATAGTGTTTCAAGAAGAAAACAACAAGACAATAGAAAGAAATTACTAAATGCTAATGTGCAATGACTTAAAAAGAAAAACAGAATTTTAAAACATTCGTAAAAAAATGTTTCAGAGAAGAGTGGTGTTCAATTTGCTAAAGGATGTGAAAAAATATAGGAAGAAAGCAATATTTTATAAGAAAAAGAAACATATTGAATCAATTGTTGCAAAGGCTTTGGAATTAAAAAGAAAACTATTCATTTTAATTTTGAACAGGATCCGTACATTAGATAAAATAGTCAATGTAATGAAGTCAAAAAGCAAAAGGAAAAGAGTAGTGAAAAAAAATAACTTTTGTAATGTGTTCTTAGGAGAATGGAAGCATAGTTTAAGTACTGAACCATTTTAATGAAGTGGGTTATCTTCAAAGTAATAGTTTGCTGCATGCAGTTGACACCAGTGGTCGAAGTTATGAAGTTAAAGATGGTTGTGTAATGGAAAAGGAGAAAATGGTTCCAAGAAATGAGGAAGAAGTGTTAGCTGATGAGATTATGGGGAAACGTCCTAAAGCCCCAGTGTACACTTGGAATTGGAGTAGTATTGTGTGGACGTGGGTGAAGGGACGACCGTGACACCAACCGTAGGGTTTAAGGAAGGTTTTATTTTTATAGTTCTGACAGGTTTATTAACCAACGTCTTTCGAGTCCTGAAAGTTAGTCTCTCCCGGGCAAAGGTACTGGAGTCCGTGGCGCTGTTCGTCTATAGGCGTTTTCCCCAGGAAGTGGCGTTCTTTCTTCGGGCGTCGGGAATCTCTCCACATGTAAGAAAGAAGACCGACAGGAAGGAAAGCCGTTAGGTCACAGTCCTCTACAGGGTTTGCACCAAGGGGGCCCAGGGAGTGTGTGGTTTACACCCGGTGTGACTATTCGTATCTACAGTGCTCAGTGCAAGAGGGGTACGGTAAGAAAAGGTAGGGTGAGGGTAAGGGGGGGGTGGAGTGGAAGGTCGTGGAGGAAAGATTTATATACAGCTGCGCACTACACGCTATCGTTACGCTTTCCTAGCCAAGCCGCCAAACGCCGCCGTACCTGTGTCAGCCACACTCCTCCCTCGGGAGTGTGGCACGGCGGTCCGCAGGGTCGTTGGCCTCCTGGCTCGCCTTGTGGTTCAGCCTCTCCTCCAGCTCCTCTGGAGGCTCCTTCTTCGGTCCTTCCGGTTTCTGCATCCAACGTGCTCCGCTTCTCCGTCTCCTCGGGTTCCGCCTTCCTCCTCGCGGTGTCTCCCCCCCCTGTGTACAGGACTTCCCCTGTTTTAACCAATCCAGAGCCAGGGACGTCACGGAGGGTCGGGGCTTCACCCTCGTATGCCGACGCCCACTTAAAGGGCCCGCTGTCTTCGTATTCGCTAGCAGTCTCGTTTCCGTGTACCCACTCGTGATCCTGTGGAGAAGCCGGAAATGACAGATCAGAAGAGGTCGGACTCCACCATTCCCGCCGGGTAAGGTCACCAGTTTTACATTTTTGTACTGTACGACAAGAATCTATTGATAAATTACGTGACTTTCTAAGAGAATATAGTAAAAAAAAGTGTTAAACAGAAGATTAAGGTGCTTCAAAGACTAGATCCATGCAGAGTGAGAAAGAATACTGGTTTGCAAGGACATTCTGTGGCTTGTCTTTCTAGGAAAGTTTAGCAAAGTGTTTTTCACCATTTTAGGATGCTGGCAGTACATCATACTGAAATGAGAAAGTTTGTGAGAAGATTGTATTTTGCTAAAAGTCCAGCACTAAAGTTAAATGAGTTGAATAGTGCTCTGTTGTGTGGATCTGTATCAGATGTAGAGAAGGTTACTGATGATATTCAGTTTTGTTACTTTGGTCCAGAATATGAAAGTGCAGGAAATGACACAGTTATTGAAGAAAATGTGGAAGAGAATGTAGAACCCACTGTTAGTAAAAAGTTTGAAGATCAAATGACAAAATTTACTATCATCTCTAATGAAAGACCAAATATTACTTGTATTTGTTGCCGGAGAAGCCATTATAAAACTCAAACAAGGAATGTTGATCTCTATAAAAAAAGTGAAAAAGAAAATAATTATGAGTGGAAGGATTTTGCTACATATTTGTTTCTGGAAAATTGTTTTGATTTGGGTGAAGATCAGCGTATTTGTAAATACTGTTATAACAAGTTAGAAGAAAATAAAATGCCAGCTAGAGCTGTACATAATAATTTAGAATTGGTTGATATTCCTGCAGAACTTAGTGATTTAAATACGTATGAGTCTATACTCATTCAATGTGTCCATCCGTTTCAGACTATAGTTCGTATGGAGCCCAAAACAGGTAAATTACCTCCTTCAGATTTACAAAGAGGTTTAAAAGGAAGAGTTGTCTATTTGCCGTTAGATTTGAAAAAAAATATTGAAACAATTGATGCAGATAGTTTGGAAACGGAACCATTAGTTATTCTGGTTAATGGTGTACCTACAAAGAATAAGAAAATTTGGCAGGAGCTAGTAGATGTACGAAAAGTACAAAGAGCAAATTTATATTTGAAAAGAAATAATAAGTACTATGAATCAATTTATATGGATGAAGATGAAGAAGTTTTACTAGCAGACACAGGGATACCAACTGGGCAAATGAAAAAGTGGATAAGTCAAAAGAAAACATTTTTTATGAACATTTCAGCATACATCCTCTTCATTCTAAAGAAGTTATGGGAAACACTATTGATCTGTTTCAGATGAAAAAAGCAAAAGGAACTCCAGTGAGTGTATGGGAGGAGAGCTTGGAAGCTCGTTGTCTTCCCCAGCTGTTTCCTACAGGAAAAGGTGGACGATATGATGTACGTCCAGTACAGATTCCTGCTTCTGAGTGTCGGACTACAAAATAATATGCAGAAGATCCAAGATTTCGTCAAAGTATTCCTTATTTGTTCCATCTTTTATTTGAAAGTGACTTGTCTGCACTATCTTATGCAGTAAATCAAATTTTAAAAACTGGACTACATCTACATAATGTGTCTGCAAAGGATTTTATGAACAAAGTGCAACAGCGAGATGATCATTTGGAATCTCAATTGATTAATCTGATGGCTTGTCAGCGTGGAACTAATGAATATTGGTACCGACGCCATGGAGAATTGAAATGTATGTTACGGAATTTAGGAACTCCTACATGGTTCCTTACCCTAAGCTGTGCTGAGTACGCTTGGGATGATTTACTGGATTTTCTTAGAGAGGCAAATTCAAATATTGAAAACATTCAATACAAGACAGCAGGAGAATTGTGCTCATTGGATCCGGTTAATGTTTGCAGATAATTCAATCATAGATTTGAGGCTATGATGTCCTTCATCTGCAATAAAAAATATCCACCTCTTGGAGAAGTTGTGGATTTCTTTTGGAGAAAAGAGTACCAAGCAAGAGGTGCTCCTCATATTCATATGCTGTTGTGGATCAAGGATGCCCCAAAATTTGGAACAGATTCTGATGATGCAGTCTTATCTTTCATTGGAGAATATGCAACAAGTGCTATACCTAAAAGCACAGAAGAAAAAAACTTAAAAGAGCAAGTTTTACGTTTCCAAAGTCATCGGTGTGGAAAATACTGTCGACGAAAGTACAAGAGTAAAGATAAATTCTACACAAAATGTCGATTTGGATTTCCACGACCTGTTCTTTCAAAAGGAAGAGTAAACAGTTTTATTTCAGCTGTGCTACATACCATTACAAGAAAATCTCCGAAAAATACCTACAACCTTAAAAGAAAAGAAGAGTCAAAATATATAAATGACTACAACCCAGTCATTTTATCCATGTGGAATGCTAACATGGATATTCAGGTGCCGATCACGATCCTGTAAAAACCGGATACGAACCGTCGGACGGAGCATATTCTCCGTCCGACGCGTACCCGGTCGTCAAAATATACAAACATGGAATTACGATTCGCACGGAAACACCTTTCCCGTACGAATCGTACAAAACCCCGACCGACCAAAATAAACGTACAAATGCGATCCGGGAAAGCGCCGACGTGACGTCGGGACGCACGCAGCCTGCCATTCACGAACCAGGAATTACGATTCACACCGACGTCATCCCGCACGGTGAATATTTTCCGGCTGCCAAAAACTGCCGGGAAATCAGGACGACGCGAATAAGGAGTACCGGTACGCGACGGACAGACAGGACGACGCGAACAAGGAGTACCTGTATGCGACGGACAGACATGGACCCGAACCTACGTGTCATCCTGGCCCTCATAGCAGTCGACCTCCTCTACAGGTTACAACGCAGATGCCGCAGAAGGTCAGAACAGCAAAGGGAGGGGGGGAAGGGGGGGTGGCAGGACCAGGGCAGGCCACAAAACCCCCACCAAAGTCACACAGCACACATGCCCTGGACATACCTGACCCTCAGGCCCTGGTCACTACGAGGGGGTGGGGGCGTGTCCAGCTAAGCCAGAGACCGCCACAACGGAAGTTCTTGACGACGCGAACCGGCAACACAACCATACAGGTACGTCCCGTACCCACGCCTTAAGAGCGTGGGTACGAGTCGTACCACGCCCACACCTACGTCACCCCAACAATGGCGGGACGGCTCGTACCCACGTGGCAAAGGCCTGGGGACGGCCCGCACAAGCATTCCACAGCGTGGGTACGGATATGTACGGACCGTACCCCCACCCGCGTATGCATGGAGCGTACCCCCCACCCCAACAGTTTAAGTACGACACGTACCCCCACCCGTGTATGCATGGAGCGTACCCCCCACCCCAACAGTGTAAGTACGACACGTACCCCCACCCGCGTACGTATGGAGCGTACCCCCCATGCCAACAGTGTAAGTACGAGCCGTACCCCCACCCGCATATGCATGGAGCGTACCCCCCACCCCAACAGTGTAAGTACGACACGTACCCCCACCCGCGTATGCATGGAGCGTACCCCCACCCCAACAGTGTAAGTACGACACGTACCCCCACCCGCATATGCATGGAGCGTACCCCCCACCCCAACAGTGTAAGTACGACACGTACCCCCACCTGCGTACGTATGGAGCGTACCCCCATGCCAACAGTGTAAGTACGAGCCGTACCCCCACCCGCGTATGCATGGAGCGTACCCCCCACCCCAACAGTGTAAGTACGACACGTACCCCCACCCGCGTACGTATGGAGCGTACCCCCCACCCCAACAGTGTAAGTACGACCCATACCCTCACCCGCGTATGCATGGAGCGAACCCACACCCGTGTATGTTCTAAGCGTACATATTGTGAATTAGGAAGGGTGTGTGCAGAGTCCTCCCAGCAGTGCCCAGAGACAGGAGGGGTGTGTGCAGAGTCCCCCCAGCAGTGCCCAGACATAGGAGGGGTGTGTGCAGAGTCTCCCCAGCAGTGCCCAGACATAGTAGGGGTGGGTGCAGAGTCCTCCCAGCAGTGCCCAGAGACAGGAGGGGTGGGTGCAGAGTCCTCCCAGCAGTCCCCAGACATAGGAGGGGTGGGTGCAGAGTCCTCCCAGCAGTGCCTAGACATGACAGGGTTGGGTGCCTAACACTCCCAGCAGTGCCCAGACATGAGAGGGGTGTGTGCAGAGTCCTCCCAGCAGTCCCCAGACATAGGAGGGGTGGGTGCAGAGTCCTCCCAGCAGTGCCCAGACATGAGAGGGGTGTGTGCAGAGTCCTCCCAGCAGTGCCCAGACATAGGAGGGGTGGGTGCAGAGTCCTCCCAGCAGTGCCCAGACATGAGAGGGGTGGGTGCCTAACACTCCCAGCAGTGCCCAGACATGAGAGGGGTGTGTGCAGAGTCCTCCTAGCAGTCCCCAGACATAGGAGGGGTGGGTGCAGAGTCCTCCCAGCAGTGCCCAGACATGAGAGGGGTGTGTGCAGAGTCCTCCCAGCAGTGCCCAGAGACGGGAGGGGTGTGTGCAGAGTCCCCCCAGCAGTGCCCAGACATAGGAGGGGTGTGTGCAGAGTCCCACCAGCAGTGCCCAGACATAGGAGGGGTGTGTGCAGAGTCCCCCCAGCAGTGCCCAGAGACAGGAGGGGTGGGTGCAGAGTCCTCCCAGCAGTGCCCAGAGACAGGAGGGGTGGGTGCAGAGTCCTCCCAGCAGTGCCCAGAGACAGGAGGGGTGGGTGCAGAGTCCTCCCAGCAGTGCCCAGAGACAGGAGGGGTGGGTGCAGAGTCCTCCCAGCAGTGCCCAGAGACAGGAGGGGTGGGTGCAGAGTCCTCCCAGCAGTGCCTAGAGACAGGAGGGGTGGGTGTGATGCACAGTGTGAGCTTGGATCATTGATTGTGTAGTTGCCCTCATTCCACCTGTGTCCTTTCAATGGCACGTACTGCTTTTGCCCTTCCCCAGAGGATCATGTCCCTATGACAAAGGTGCAATGCGTTGGATGCATACTATGCCTTGTTGTAAACAGCAAATGTGTTCTAATATGTGTCTCTGTGACATGTGCCAGGTGTATTGATGTAGTGTCACTTGTTCATCCTCATAGGTAGACACCTCTGCCAAGGAGCACATATGGCTGACCGCCGTCAGCACCGTGAGGAGTGCGGATGGTCGGAAGCGGCGCCTGTCCCAGGTGAGGAAACGCTGCCGGATATCCGGTGCTGGACGTGGAGGATCGCACGGGTCCTGCTATGTTTTTTTCTTCAGCATGATGTCAACCCCACAAACACATTGCAACAAAGTAGATTCATTCCAACTGACTTCTGCTGTGCACCTTCCAGAACAAATTCAAACTTTAAACTTGGTCTCCATGACAACCAGCATGCATGTAGGCCTTAATACTTGTCCCTCATGTGTCCCCTATGTAATTTTGAGCTTCACACACAGGTACGGTGCGTTCCGGGGCTCTAGAGCACCCCAAATGCATAGCAACGGCCCGTACACGCGTCCCTACGTTCACTATCACTATGGGTGTCCTCGCGTATGCGTACTCGTAGTGGTACGGCCCGTACACACGCCTGTACGCTCCCTATCTCTATGGGTGTCCTCGCGTATGCGTACTCGTAGTGGTACGGCCCGTACACACGCCTGTACGCTCACTATCACTATGTGTACGCATACGCGAGGACACCCATAGTGATAGTGAGCGTACAGGCGTGTGTATGAGCCGTACCACTACGAGTACGCATACGCGAGAACACCCATAGAGATAGGGAGCGTACAGGCGTGTGTACGGGCCGTACCACTACGAGTACGCATACGCGAGGACACCCATAGAGATAGGGAGCGTACAGGCGTGTGTACGGGCCGTACCACTACGAGTATGCATACGCGAGGACACCCATAGAAATAGGGAGTGTACACGCGTGTGTACGGGCTGTACCACTACGAGTACGCATACGCGAGGACACCCATAGAGATAGGGAGCGTACAGGCGTGTGTACGGGCCGTACCACTACGAGTACGCATACGCGAGGACACCCATAGTGAAAGTGAACGTAGGCACGCGTGTACGGGCCGTACCACTATGGGTGTTCTTGCGTATGCGTACTCGTAGTGGTACGGACCGTACACATGCCTGTACGCTCACCATCACGATGGGTACACATACGGCAGCACTCCCATAGTGATACGGGAATGTACACAGGCCCTCTTAGCAGAAGTACGGTGTTTTTCACACATCACAGTGGTGACAGGCAGCACACAGGAAGGAATAGGGCTGACATACTTGTCCATGGATGGACATCAAGGCATTGTCTGGGCAGTACTACATGTGTGGGGCACAGGTGTGAAAGGCTGTGATGTGGCACATTACTCCTGAGTGGAGAAGGCACCAGATGTATGATGAGATGTGTACATATGTAATGTGTGACGGTGCAATGTGTGCCAGGCATGCCCTTGACTCCTTTGACATGTGTGCATGTCGTACTGCATACTTGGCATGAGCGTCACTGGCATGGCACGGACACCAACACACGGAAGTGTCCCCTGAGGCCCGGTACAGGGGTTACCACACCTGACATGTCACTACCCACAGTGCACAATGTGACTATGTCATGTATGTGTGGGTGGTTCCCATTAGGTAGATGTTGGAGCTCCCTCAAAAGCTGCAGCCGTTGCAGCAACCAACATGTGTCTGTGTGTAGATTGGCATGGCACACTGTTCCGCACACCATGCCACATGTGGTATCGGATGTGAGGTGCGTATGTATGCATGGGACACGGAGTAGCGTAACAAGGACATGTCTGCATCCCCTCTATGAATGTGTGGTGAGTCATGACATGTACACCTTCATGGCAAGGTGTGTGGGCTGTCCGAGTGTAATGTCATATGACCTGTGGCTCTAGTGTTCCGCTACCAGTCTCTGCAATCGACATCCTACTTCTGCTGATGTGTGGATGTATGTCACTCCTGTCTTGCGTCTGGCTGTTCACTTGCACTGGGACACAGCTAATCCCATGCCATGGCATGTGGAGGTTCACAATCTCCGTGTGTAGCTGGGTCTTGGTAGGAGTGTCACCTGGCAGCCATACGTGTCCAGGGCATGTAGCACATACCTGACTCCGTATGTAGCATATGTGTATTGACAGATTAACATGTGCTCAGTACAAATAAATTGTTGTTGTGGTGCACTCACTCTTCCTTGTCACTTCCAAATTACTGCAGAGCGCCGCCTCTTCACCGACCAATTCCGAACTTGGCTGCCATGCGGGAGAATGACAGTATCCGGTGCTACCGCTTCCCCCAACCGTTGATTCTGGAGTTGACGGCGAGACTGGCACCACACCTGCAACCGCAGCACAGGTATCCTACGGCACTGACACCCAAGCTGAAGGTAATGGCAGCCCTACATTTTCTAGCCACGGGTACCTTTCAAAATACCATAGCTCATGTTGGTGGCATGTCCCAGAGCATGTTCTGCCGTGTGCTGCATGATTTCTTAGAGGCCATGTTGATTCACATGGATGACTTCATCCATTTTCCTACCCCAGAAATGTTGACTGGGGTCAAGCATGGATTCTATGCCCTGGGAGGGATGCCCCATGTCATTGGGTCCATAGATGGGACACATGTGGCTTTGGTACCACCACACGCACAGGAGGTAGCGTACCGGAATCGCAAGCACTACCACTCCATCAATGCCCTTGTGGTGTGTCTGTCCAACATGGTGATTTCACATGTCTGTGCTCGTTTTCCAGGATCAGCACACGATGCCTACATCATGAGGCGTAGCAGGATGCCTGAAATGATGACGCAGCTGCGCAACGAACGGGCATGTGTTGTTGGTGGGTACACTCTGTCTGTCCTGTATTTTGCGTAGACTTCCAGCACGACCGTTACTCCTGTCCTACTTATGTCCATGTGCTTTCCATGTAGGGCACGCTGCCTATCCCAACATGCCATGGCTGATCACACCTCTCCGCAACCCCATCACGCCGGCCCAGCTCCGCTACAACACCGCCCATGGCCGGACAAGGCGAGTGATAGAGAGGACGTTTGGCCTCCTGAAGAGCCGATTCCGATGCGTCCACAAGAACGGCGGCGCCCTCCCATATGCCCCGGCGAAGGTCTGCAAAATCTTCATGCTCTGCTGCATGCTGCACAACATGGCAGTTGAGAAAGCTGTGCCACTCATCCTGGATCAAGATGACCAGGACCATCCACCCATGGAGGATGAAGGGCTTGGCAATGGGGCTAGTGATGTGGAGGATGTGGAGCCGCAAGAGGACATCCGGACTCGGCTCATACGCGACTTCTTTGCTTAGTGGTGAGTACCAGTGTCTGAGTGTGCACGCATTGGTCCCCGTGTGGCATGTGTTGCGATGTGTGTCTCCACCTGCATGTATGGCACGTGAGTCAGAGGTGTGTGTGGATGTGTCACTGGAGTGATGGTGCCTGTGATGGGTGTATTTTCCCAGTCATAATTGTGACCTAGCATGTGGTCATCCTTACATGTGTCGAGTACATGCACATGCAAGTGGCTGTGCTTTTTGTGGCTGACTTTTTGTGTGTCTCTCTTCCCCAGGTACTTGCGCATGCCGTCTGCTGCTTGCATTGTTGTGGCACTGCTATTCCTCATGGACACGTCATCGTGTGCTGACTCAGCGTTACAGGCACGGACACGTTTGGAAGTCTCCTTAGGGTAAGGGATGCATCAGGGGTGTATTGGGTGTGGCAGTTGTTCACGATGTATGCACACTGCCCCTGCCGATGTTTGGTTCCTCTGCAGACCTGTTGCATCACCATGGTACACATGACATGCAGCTGGGTACACCTGAATAGATGGTCAGACTTGTTGACAGTCATCAGTGATGGGATTGTGGAATGTGATGATGGCATCAATGTGTGTTACACTGCCCTCGGACACATACGGTTTGCCTTGGCTTGACATGCTGTGGGACTTCCACATCAGCGGATCAATGGTGTATGGCAGTCTCTCCGTCAGCAGCAGGGGGTGTTTAGCTGTTAGCCGACACTTGTGTGCCAGTTCCATGGCTATCACGCATTTGTGCTGCAGAAGGGGGGTTCCAGTGTTGGACCCACATGTTACTCCACATGACCCATTCATGTGTACTCCGAGTTGCCTCTGCAATCCCGAATACATTACTAATAAAGGTGTCCCTATGCCTCCAAGGTGCCTCTTCTCAGTCAATGCTGGTGTGTTGCCACGGTGCATCCGGCATGTCTGGCATGGTTTTCCGTGATAGTGGCTATGTGTCTATGTGTAGAGTAGCAAGATGCAAGCTGTTTGTGTGGGATTAGACTCTGTATTGTGCATGATGTCCATGACTGGGTGGGTATTGTGACATGTGCCATCCCCATGCATCCAACGTTGGCCAGGCCACCATTCTCTGCATCCACCGGACTCAAGCTTGCAGGACATGGTTCTGCCACCTGTCTACACATACCTGGGTGCCCCCCAGGACACTCCACATGATCCCTGACCTCTGCGCATGACTGTTGTTGTACTCAATATGTCTGTCGGCACGGTTGTGCGGCCACCCCCTCAGCTGGTTGGGCCCATCACGGGTGTGTATGGTGCTCCATGTCTGTCTTGCCTAATACACTGTGACCCATGTGTGTCCTGTGCCAGACTCAGGCCCCAGGGTGTGGATGGTTGAAGTCAAAAGAGAACTCAGGCATGGTTAGACTTTACAAGACACATGTAAGGTAATAATGCAACCAGCAGGCATCTTCTCTTCATGGTGTGACTTTTTATTTTAGTGGGGGGGTTGACATGAGGGGCTTTCCGGGTGTGTGGAATCCAAAGTTCACTGGGGGAGTTGGTGCCCTTGCCATTTGAAATCCTCAGAGTCCATGCCACAGTCTTTGTCAACATTGGTCAGACAGTGACCAGCAAGGCCATGTGGCAGAGAATGTCTTTTGATGCTGTGATGCTGTTGCTCTAGTGGGCCAGGTGCCAGGCCAGGTGTCCTGGGAGATGGTGCTGTTGCGCCGACCCTCACGGTCTTTTCCGTGGACGACCCGCCCTCCTGCGGGGACCCTCAGAAGCAGGCCATGACGATGTTTGGGATGCTCCGTCGGATGTTTCCTCCTCCTCCTCCTCCTCCTGATCCCTCCCTGTGGGTGGTGATGTTCTAGGCCTTCTGGCACAGGGAGGGTTGCCCATGTTGTCGGCCATCCGACGGAGTGTACTGTGAATTCCCGTGAACACCGTCACGAGCTCAGCCTGTCTGTCCTCCATCCTCCATTGGTGTTGCAGTAGACAGGCATGTAGCTCCGCATGTTGCTGGGCCTGCTGGGTCTTGATCCCCTCGAGGACGGACACAACCTGGGCCATGCCCGTGGTGTCCTGCCGGTATGTGTCCAGGATGTTTCGGACATGGGCATATACCGGTTCCCCAGCCAACTGGTCAGGCTGGCACCTCCGCCGTCCTCCACTCCCACCACCCCTGCCCACTTGCGCCTGGCCTGCCCTTGTGGGCACATCGGGTCTCCGGGACCCCTGAGGGATGGCATTTGCGGTGTTGCCTGCCTCCTCCTGGGTGCCCGGAGAACCTTGTCCCTCCTGGACAGACTGGCTGCTTTGTGGTGGTGGGGCAGGGATCCTGGGTGTCTCCTGGGATGTGGCAGGAGTGGGGTGGTGGTTGGCCCCGTTGTACCTGACGCAGGTGCTGCAGGTCGTTGGACACCAGAGGGGCCAGGTTGGTCGGGCTCGTCCACAGAGTGGTGAGAGTCGTCGCTGCCGGTGGGATCGGCCTCCCGCAGAGCCGGGTCCTGTGAGTCTTCCCCCCCAGTGTTGGGGGGTGATCCACAACGTTGACCTGTGTGTGAGAGAGACAATGTTTCATTAGTTTCACAGTTGGCACATTTCCTCTGGGAATTTGGATATGTCTTGCATTCCACTCACAGTGCACTTGTGCATGGGTATGCCCCTTGGGCACAGCTTTGGCGACTTTACCTATGTGTGACACAGTCTTACTTGCTGCGTCAAGTGTGACTGCAGTCAGCAGTGGAGTGGGCAGGTGTGGCAAGCCGTGCATTGGCGCCTTCCGTGTGGCACTGTACGTCGGCACATGCAGTTGTTCCACACACTTATATGATGCAGGTAGCTGTCGTTGTGCTCGTGCACAGGTTGTGACATGGCCCTGTGTTTTGCCATGGAAGAGAGGGGGGGTGCTGGCACTGGCCACCCTTGCCTACATGCACGCAGTCCACCTGCTGACTGGCACACATTCCCACACACCACAAGGCTGATTTGCTCTCCCTGTGTCTCCCTCCCTCTCTGTCCCCCTCTCCCTCCCTCTGTGTGTCAGCCTCCTCCCTGTGTCTGTCTCCCTGTGTCTCCCTCCCTCCCTGTCCCCCTCTCCTTCCCTCTGTGTGTCAGCCTCCTCTCTCTGTCCGTCTCCCTGTGTCTCCCTCCCTCTCTGTCCCCCTCTCCCTCCCTCTGTGTGTCACCCTCTGTCACCTCAGCCCAGCTTACTGTGCACACACTTTTTGCAGATCTTTGAATGGGCCTTGGATTGTTGATGTGAGTTTGTTTCTGATCTCCAGGCACCCATTGGGTGTTGTGTCTGCACTGCTGCTGTGGTGGTGTGTGCTGCCACTCTTTCACAGTGTTGACTGTTCATTAGCTGCTGTCATGTGCAAGAAGGTGCCGTCACCCCCATGTGTTGATGCAAGGCGTCCGCCATTTGCTGGCGAGTCTTTCCTGTGTGGGGACACACTGTTTGTCTGGCTGTGACCTAGGCCATATGGGCAGGGGGCATTGTTGTCTGCTTCTGAGTTGCACTATGTGATTTTTGGGGCCCACCCTCCCGCCATCCGGCTTACCGTGTCATGTGTTGGTGTTTTCTGTGGCCTGTGACTTGACATTGTCCAGATGGGTGCATGGGGCATGGTGGCGCCAGTGGCATGTGCGTGTTCATGGAGTGTGGTTGTGTCATGCGATAGCTTGGGGTGGTTGCGTGCCTGTTTGTGAGTTTGGTTGTGGGTGACGTTCCCCCCATGTGAGGTGCGTTATTTGTGTACTCACCCGGGTCTCGGAGTCCTTCTTATCCCTCCACTGCCTCCACCGGCAGTATGGCCATCACCCTCTCCTCCCAGGGATGGTAGTGTACGGGTCTGCGGGACGGCCCTCCTCCAGTGACGTTGGCCTGGTTGTGTTCATCCGTCATCTTGGCTCGGACCCTCCTCCGCAGATCGTACCACCTGGCTTGGCATTCCTGCTTGTTCCTTCTGGTGTCCGCAACAGCATTCACAGCATCGACGATGGTCTGCCACATGGCTGTTTTTGCTGAAATGCTGGTCTGTCTGACCAATGTTCCAAAGAGGTGTGGCTCGACTCTGAGGATTTCATCGACAAGGACCTCCAACTCTCGGCTAGTGAACTTTGGATTCTTGTTGGTGGGCATGGTGAGGGGTGTGGGTGTGGATGGTGGGGGGGGTTGTGTGTGGATGGTTGTGGGTGTGTGGGTGTGGTTGTTTGGGTGTGTGTGTGAATGTGATGAGGGGGTGTTTGTGAAGGTGTGTGTGTGAAGGTGTGCAAGTGTAATGTGTGGTGAAGCTTCTAGTATGGTGCTGTAGGTTGTCTGTGGGGTCTGGCAGCAGTGAGTCTGTTGCAAAGGCTCATGGTTTGTGTGTGTGGTCCCTTTTTATTGGTCCATTGGTGGGTGTGGCTGTGTTTGAACTTTGGGTGGGTGTGTTATAAGGAGTGGTGGTGTTTTGGGCCTCTGTTTGTTTTTGGCAGTTGCAGGTCAGTGAATGTGTTGTTTTAGTGGTTGTTGGACATGTTTTGTGGCTTTGTGCCATTCGAATGGTGTATTCTTGTGTCGTTTTGGTTTGTCCTGGTTGTGTACGTGCGTTTTTAACGTGTATACGGTGTGTACATGGCCCATTTTGTTGTACAGTGCTGTCCTTGTGTGTGGCTTGGTACGACTCGTACATGCGGTTGTGATGTTGGGGCCTGGGGTGCGCTCCGTACTTAGGATGTTGTGGTGGGGGTACGCTCCATGCATACGCGGGTGGGGGTACGACTGACGTACACGGGTGTAGATGCACGGGGGGTACGACATGTACACGGGTGTAGATACACGGGGGTACGACACGTACACGGGTGTACATACACGGGTGGGGGTTCGACACGTACAGGGGTGTACATACACGGGGGTACGACACGTACAGGGGTGTACATACACGGGGGGTACGACACGTACACGGGTGTACATACACGGGGGGTACGACACGTACAGGGGTGTACATACACGGGGGTACGACACGTACACAGGTGTACATACACGGGTGGGGGTTCGACACGTACAGGGGTGTACATACACGGGGGTACGACACGTACACGGGAGTACATACACGGGTGGGGGTTCGACACGTACAGGGGTGTACATACACGGGGGTACGACACGTACACGGGTGTACATACACGGGTGGGGGTTCGACACGTACAGGGGTGTACATACACGGCGGGTTCGACACGTACAGGGGTGTACATACACGGGGGTTCGACATGTACAGGGGTGTACATCCACGGGGGGTACGACACGTACACGGGTGTACATACACGGGTGGGGGTTCGACACGTACATGGGTGTACATACATGGGTGGGGGTTCGACACGTACAGGGGTGTACATACACGGGGGGGTTCGACACGTACATGGGTGTAGATACACGGGTGGGGGTTCAACACGTACAGGGGTGTACATACACGGGGGGTTCGACACGTACAGGGGTGTACATACATGGGGGTACGACACGTACATGGGTGTACATACACGGGTGGGGGTTCGACACGTACAGGGGTGTACATACACGGGGGGTACGACACATACACGGGTGTAGATACACGGGTGGGGTTCGACACGTACACGGGTGTACATACACGGGTGGGGGTTCGACACGTACAGGGGTGTACATACACGGGGGGTACGACACGTACACGGGTGTACATACATGGGTGGGGGTTCGACACGTACAGGGGTGTACATACACGGGGGTACGACACGTACACGGGTGTACATACACGGGTGGGGGTTCGACACATACAGGGGTGTACATACACGGGGGGTTCGACACGTACAGGGGTGTACATACACAGGGGGGTTCGACACGTACAGGGGTGTACATACACAGGGGGGTTCGACACGTACAGGGGTGTACATACACGGGTGGGGGTTCAACACGTACACGGGTGTACATACACGGGTGGGGGTTCGACACGTACAGGGGTGTACATACAAGGGGAGTTCGACACGTACACGGGTGTAGATACACGGGTGGGGGTTCGACACGTACAGGGGTGTACATACACGGGGGGCTCGACACGTACAGTGGTGTACATACACGGGGGGTACGACACGTACACGGGTGTACATACACGGGTGGGGGTTCGACACGTAAAGGGGTGTACATACACGGGGGGTACGACACGTACACGGGTGTAGATACACGGGTGGGGGTTCGACACGTACACGGGTGTACATACACGGGTGGGGGTTCGACACGTACAGGGGTGTACATACACGGGGGTACGACACGTACACGGGTGTACATACACGGGTGTGGGTTCGACACGTACACGGGTGTACATACAGGGGGGTACGACACGTACAGGGGTGTACATACAGGGGGGGTGTACATACACGGGGGGGTGTACATACACGGGGAGTACGACTCGAACGTACGGGGGCTGGGGGGAGTGTTGGGCGCGTATGCGGGCACATGTCTCCATGGTTGCTATGGGAGTTCGGTGCGGACGGTGTTTTTACCATACGGTTGTCACATCGGATGCACGGGATGGATCGTAATTCCGCGGTCGGACTTCACTTTTCATATTTGTACGGTAATTCGTCCGTGGCCGTGTCGGACACGTTTTCCGACCCGAGGACGTGTGGGGAGTTATTCCCAATGCGATTCGTATGGTCTTTTTCCCATGCGAATCGTAATTGGCAGTTTGTACGGCACTTGTACGATTCGTACGGTATAAAGACCGGATACGAGTCGTACGGGCCATTTTTTTACCGGATCGTAATTGGCACCTATGTATGTAGCTGACAATTCTATTGCTGTTGCTCGGTATGTCACATCTTACATCACTAAATCTGAGAAAACGGAATTGAAAGAAATGTGGGAAGATATTTCTCACGAGAAGACTGTCAGTAAAAAGCTATACAGTTTCAGTTTAAAGATGTTATCGCATCGAAAAATTGGGTCATACGAATGCTCAGATAGGTTATCATCTGCAAGTCTGTACTCCAAATCCAGAAGAATAATTTGGGTAAGTTTAGGCCTTGCAGGAATGCGAAATCGGGTACTGAAATCTATTCGAGAAATTGAATATTTAGCAGAGAACGAACCAAAAAGTACAGACATTTTGAAAACAAATATGTTGGACTTATATTACCCAAACAGAAGTCATCATCTTGAGAACATGTGTCTCTATGAAGTGCTGCAGAACTACATTTTTACACGGAATGCCACAGAAGACATCAACAATGGAAAATATAAAGTCATTGGTGAGGAAGGATGTTTGGTGAAACAAACAAAAGGAAGTTTGATTAATCACAGGAAGCTGAGTTGCGACACTACTGACAAAAAGGAATTTTACTACTTAGCACTTTTACAGCTGTTTAAACCATGGCGTTCAGAGGATGAATTACTTGGAGATTTTCAGAGCTATGAAGATTCCTTTAATGCATGTAAAGATAGCATAGAATGCAGTACTTTCACAAATGATGTACAAATGTTAAATGAAGAAATTGAACAATTAGCTACAATTGCAGCTGAAGTAGCTAGAGACAGTTCTCAAGACAGTCAAAGTTCTGGTACGCTCAGTCAAGATCCCCTAGCACAACCAATCGTAGAAAATGAAGCTGCAATAGCCATGACTGAAGTGGAAACGGCTTGATTTAATAGACTTACCAAATTTGGAACAACAACTGAATGATGAACAACAACATTGGAAAATGAAGAGATTATGAAAATGGAAGCCGTGGATAAAATACAGCATGAAGGAATAACTATTATATTGAGAGGCAAATTGAAAACTAAATTGGATTCTCTAGAGAAAAACATATCGAAAACAGCTGGTTTAGAAAAGAATCTTTATGTATGTATGAACTGTCAAGTAATTTTAAGACGTAATTTGAATGTAGAAAAAGGTTTAGTGAATGGAGCTATGGGTAAAGTTGTGGGTTTTGTTAATTACCAGAAAAAAGATGGAATTGAATTTTTAAAAATAAAATTTGATCAGATTGAAGAGGTTAAAGACATTAGTCGTTGTTCAGTTCGTTTTTTGCTTGTGAAAGACTTATATGTACGTAGGAAGCAGTTTCCGTTTTCTCTAGCAGATGCTGTAACTATTCACAAATCTCAAGGATTAACTGTAGATAGTGCTTTTGTAAACATTGGATCTAGTGTGTTTAACCCCTTCAGCGCGGCGCGGATTTCCGCGCCACGCTGAAGTTTCTGTGCGCGGGCGGGGCCATGACGGAACGGTTCCGTCATGCGCACAGCGCAACCGACGTGCATGACGGAACCGTTCCGTCATGCGCGTCGAAGGGGTTAAAGAAGGTATGGCATATGTTGCTTTGTCACGAGTGAAAACATTTTCGGGTTTATTCATGATAGACTTTGATGACTCAAAAGTTAGTGCTGATGCAAATTGTGTAAAGGAGTCTAATAGATTAAGAAGAAGCTATGATCCTCATTTAGGTCAGTATCCTGTGTTTGAAAAACGTGTTGTTTGTCGGAAAAGGAGAATTGAGAATATCTGTAATGAGGATGTACAGAAGAGAAAACAAAAGGAGAGTGATGTGATTGCAAGCAAAAATAAAAAGGACAATGTTGAAGAGGTTGTTGGTTGTCATTTTGAAAATAGCTCTGGTGTCAACTGCTACGCTAATGTAGTGCTGAATGTTGTATTTTATCTTGAAAGTTTGCAAGATCAGATAATACTAAATCATGAAAAAAGATTTTGTTCTCTGCTGAGTTTCCTTTATGAGAAGTTGAGTAATGATAAAACTAAAATAGGAAGTGCTTCTGATGTTAGAAATCTTTTAGATGTATGTTCTGGATGTACACAGTTTACACAAAATGTCCAGCAAGATGCACAGGAATTCTTAATGTATATGCTTATGGTACTGGAAGATGAAGGGGTAGAAATAGAAAATATGTTTGGTCTCTCTTATAAATGGGAACATTGTTGTGAAAACTGTATGAACACATGCAGCACTAATGTTGATTCTGAAAGGTTCATACATTTAACATTACCAGAGAGTAAATCAGTGACTTTTAGTAAATTAGTTAAAGATGCAAATCACAACATGGAATGTTCTCAATGTAAATCAGAAATGTTATCAACGTTATTTTTAAAGAAATATGTACAGTATATAATTTTAATGATGCAACATTGTAGAGCTGATGGAACAAAATTGGACACTTCAATAAAGAAGTTTGTAGGAAATCAATTATCAATATCAGGAAAGACTTTTGTTGCAGTTGCAATAATTTTCCATGATGGACCTTCTATAACTTCTGGTCATTACACAGTTTATCTAAAATGTGGAAAAGGCAGGACACTGTGTAATGATTCTCAATTGATTTTCAAGCAACGTTTGCTTGCAGAATTACCAAATTCCTACTTAATTTTTCTAAAACCAAAATTTTAGATACAAATTGCAGCATCTGAAGAAACCATTATTTCGATTTTATAGGATTACCATTGGATATTTCACCTAGAAAGGATTTAAAAATTACCATTTGGCCTCATGGAAAGGTAAATGTTTCTATTGTGGACTTCTTTGACAGATATTATTTTGGTGTATGTGCTTAAGCAACAAGATTTACAGACGTTATTTATTGCAAATAGTTATTGTTCTTAGAAGATATTTTTAATATATATGTTACATTTCTATCAAGGTATGTTTTACTGAGGATAGATTCAGGGCTTTTTTAAACAATCTTTCAGATTGTTTATTTTTTTGCCCGCTGTTAAGTGATGAATACAATTGATATCACTATTTTCAGTGAAATTCAATATATTCTGAAAACAGCAAAAAAAGGGCAAAAAATTACTTTGTTAAATATGAAAATATGTGTACTGTATTCTAAAATGTATTGTTAAATATTACTTCTTTTTTTTCAGATCTAGAAAGAAAATTTAGGAAATTGAATCCATTTTTCTTGTAATTAAAAAAATCCATTTATTTCTAATTAAGTTATTTTGTTGGTCAGGTAAGTTTAAAATATCTGTATTTCTCACCCCTTCACTTTCATGCTCCCTTTTCTTCACTTCTCCTCACTCTGCTTTTCTCATTCCCCTTCCCTCTCTCTTCTTCCTTTACTGCTCTTTCATAACTCCCTCACTCCTTCTCTACTACTCCCCTAGGTTTACTGCCTCCATCACTATTTTTTCAACCATGTTTCTCTCCCTGTCTCCATATGTCTCAGTCATTCTAACTGCCTTACTCCTTCTCAGTTCCTTGCTCTCTGTCTCTGTTTCTGTCTCTCTCCCTTTGTCTGTCTTACCCTTAATTTCCTTAACATCTCTGTTTCTACCACTCCTCCTCTCTCCATCACTCATTTTCCATCTATGTTAAGTTTTTTAACCTTCTCCGTCATTCTCCTTCCCTCACCTTCCCTAACTGTCTCTATCCTTTACTCATAGTCACTCCTATTCTCCTACTTCACTTCCTCCTGTCTGTATCTCACACCCCTTCATCTTTTCGCATTCTTTCCTTCACTCTCCCTCACTCTCCTTTGCTCATTGAAATCCTGACTCCCTTTCTCTCACTCCAGTTTCCTAAATCCCTCCATCCCCTCACTCCCCATCTGTCACTTTCCTTTACCCCCTTTTCTAACCCTCATACCCCTTATCTCACCATCACTCCACTTCTCTTACTTTCAATCCCTTTACCCTGCTGTACTTCATCCGCTTCATCTGTTACTCCCTTTTCCTATCTCCGTCCCTTACTCCCCTTTTCTCACTCCCCCTCCATCACTCTCCATTACTCACTGCCATTCCCTTACTCATTCACTCTTCTTACCTGTATCCTCTACCCTTAGTCCTTTTGTTGCAGTCAGTCTTTCACTTCCCTTTCATGACTGATCATACTTTCCTTTTCTCACTCATTCTGTCTGTCCTTTCCCCCTCTTCACTCTTTCAATCATTTCAATCATTCATGTATACACTACACATTCATTCAATAAGATTACAACACAGTATATTAGGAATATAGCTCTTCCTGGAGAAGTGAAGTAAGTTCTGAAAAGAACTGTTTTTGTTGTCTTTTTTGTTTTGTATTTTTTTTTAGTTTTTTAACAATTTTGTATTTTTCATTTTATTTTTTTAGAGCACCAAAAAAAAACTGGTAATGAAAAACTGTTCAACAGGAACAAAAAAAAAAATGAAAAAAATGAAAAAAATGATGGGCTGGAGCTTGTGTGTTGTTGTATTCTGTTTTCAATCAAGTTTATACTGCTCTCACTGTAGCAAAGAACAGCATTGCACACATTGCAATGTATGTGCACCTTCTGGAAAAGGGGGCGGATGTCCAGTGGCCTGGTACACAGTGAATCTGCGGCCGCAGATGATGTGCTCGGCTGAGCAGGTGGAGGGTTGTCCCTAAGGGCTCTAGTTGTTTCTCGAGCATAACGTACAGGATACACTGTCTTGAAGTGTCTCAGCATTGAATAAATACTAAAGGAGTATTTCTTGCTGGGATCTCCTCTGGATAAGATACTTCCACAAATAGTGCATGTCACCTTCGGCGCATTAACCTTCTTCTGGAAAGGTAAAGTAATTCCAGATGAAAGAGTGTTTTTGTTTGCTCTTCCTTGGTGGTACCACAAAGGTCTCCTCCTCACTCCCTGAAGTAGACTGCTGTTCTGCCATTTTCAAGTAAGATTTTACTCGAGTAGCTGTTCAGCTCCTTGTCCCAGGAAATAAGAAGGAATAGTGAGGGGAGTGGGTGTGGTGTTTGAAGATTCTGGAACAGAAACTACTATGAACCAATTAAAAGTGTTGTTTCGTAATCACATGACTTGCCGTGCGCGCACGGTGCTCGCACGTATACGCGCACCGTGCGCGCACCGTGCGCGCACCGTGCGCGCACGGTGCTCGCACGTATACGCGCACCGTGCGCGCACCGTGCGCGCACGGTGCACGCACGCATCAGAAATGAATTACTTTTAACCCGATTTCTAAAACATGAAAAGGAGGCAGGGAAGACACTCCCTGACCCCCTAGAACTTCTCAGGGGGTCCCTAAAGGACCTCGTAAATAAAAAAAAAAACATTTTGTTTAATAAAAAAAATTGTCGGTGCTCGCACGCATGCGCGCACGGTGCACGCACGCATCAGAAAAGAATTACTTTTAACCCGATTTCTAAAACATGAAAAGGAGGCAGGGAAGACACTCCCTGACCCCCGAGACCTTCTCAGGGGATCCCTAAAGGACCTCGTAAATAAAAAAAAAAACATTTGAGCGCACCGTGAAAAAACATTTTAAACTGTTTATAAGTTTATAGAAGATATTAACTATGCTGTTCAACTTTATCCAAATTCAAAAAAAAAGAGCTGAGCCATTCCATATTACAGGATACAGTCAATCTATAACTATATGCATAGGTAGTTTATTGTAAAATAAATATATAAAAAATATAATAATACATAGATAAATTAGCATTTAAAAAACCTTACAAATTCACTAAAAAAAACATAGGTTTCACACACGTTATAGTTAGAAATTAGCATTTAAAAACCTTGCAAATTCACTTAAAAAACCATAGGTTTCACACACGTTATAGTTAGGAATTAGCATTTAAAAAACCTTGCAAATTCACTGAAAAAACCATAGGTTTCACACATGTTATAGTTAGGAATTAGCATTTAAAAAACCTTGCAAATTCACTGAAAAAAACATAGGTTTCACACACGTTATAGTTAGGAATTAGCATTTAAAAAACTTTGCAAATTCATTGAAAAAACCATAGGTTTCACACATGTTATAGTTAAATGGACATTTCACTCGTACAAAACCATTGAAATTCCCCCGTTATAGTTAGTTCAGCTAACTATAACTCGCGCGACCTCAATCCACTGCTGATGACGTCACATATTACATCACTCATGACATGGTCAGTGACATCACTCATGACATCACTGATGACATCTCAAATGACATCACTGATGTCATTTGAGATGTGGTGATGTGGTGATGTGGTGATGGGAAATGGTGATCCCTAGCGTGATCACCATTTCCCATCCTACACCCCATTTCATAATCCTGGGTGACCCAATATGTTTCTTTTGCAGGAGACTCATACCAAAAGTACTGTGACAGGTGTTTTACATGTTTTTAACTGATGCTCAATTACAAAGTTTTAGACTTTTTGGATAACGGGAGTATACCAGAGTGGTGCACCTTTCCTTTTAACATGGGGGTCTGTCCTCATGACCAGTGCATGACATGACTAAGTGTTGGAGGCAACTGATCCATAGTTGTGGGGAACTGACCTACCTCCACCACAGAAGGAAGAAGGCTTTCTGGCTTTTCCTGTGCATATCTGTATAGGTAGTCAAAACTAGGTTCTTAGAGACTCCCTGCGTGCAAAAAGGTGTGTTTGATGTACAGCCTTGACACTTGGTGGGGTTTATGGAACATTCAGCATGTATGTAGCCCCAAAGGTTTTGAAATGCTTTCATAAGTCAGAAATCTGATATGAAAAAGTGAGTTGTTCTTTGAAGTCAGGGTGAACCCCAAGAAGTCACTTGATTAACCTGTGCTCAACCCCAGCTTGTCACAAAAACTGCTGGGTTTAACTTAGATGCAATGTGTAAAGTATTATGCAACACTTAAACAGTAATAAAGTAAAAACACAACACAAGATAAATCCCACACAATTTAGAATTTTAATTAATTGTTTGCCATAAAAAACAACTGAAATCCAGTCAGTAGAAATGTTAAAGTTTAAAGTAAAAAATAGCACCTAAAAGATCTAAGGGCCAACCATGGACATCGCGCATAACTGGGGGCAAAGTTAACAGTTATGGCTGACCGTGATGGAGCACAGTTAAGATACAGGAAGTGGATTGGGCCCAGTCTCTGCTTAACTTCAGACAGAGAAGAAATATTGACTAAAAATGGCTAAGAAGGTAAAGTTCAATGAGGCAAAGCAAACAGCATTGTCCAAGAAAGAGCCACTGAATGAAGTTGCGGTGAAAATGTATACTTTCTGACCTAGTCTCATTTATGGAAGTTGAAAATCTATAGTGGGGCGAAGTTACAGGCTGTAGCAGACGAGGGCTACAGGAGGCCAGATATCCCTTCGGTGAGGAGCTGCTGAAAAGATTTGCTGCTGCGGAGAGGAACATAGCGGCAGCTACCATGAAATCAGGCCAACAGGGACTATTCCTTGGGCAGATTGGTGAGCAGGTAGGTCCCGCTCTCTTCTCGGCTCTCGGAGCATGTTTTGACTGAAAATGTCTTAAGTCCAAAGTTTTAACTTTGAGCTATCTGCCCACCTTTAGCACCGCTTCCAAGGGTCCAAGACTGGAGGGCCACCACTTGGACGGTCAGGACTGCCTCTGGGTCCAGGAGTAGGTTCAAGATGGCTGATCAGGAGGCCAGCCCTTGAAGTCAATATGAAGGTCCTAGGTTCAAGCAGAAAAGCAGGTCTTAAGCAGCAGGGCAGTCCTCTGAGGGCACAAGGCCGGCTTCCGACAGCAGGGCAGTCCCCTTGGTGGAGTAGGGCAGTCCTATGAAGTACACAGCAGGCCACAGTCAGCAGGGCATTCCTCTGACAGTCCTTCCACAGGTCCAGAAGTGAACTAAATAGTGGGTCTCAGAGTCCATAATGTATGCCTGGTGGCAGCTTTGGGGTGGAAGGAACATCTGGAGTTCCTCCAAACCCCCACAGAAGTGCAAGTGCTTCTGTGCACAGCTCCGGACCCTCATCCTGCTAGGATGGCCCATACTGCCATCACCCAGTCCCTCTATTGTGTGGCTGTCTGGGGGAATACACAAAGACCAACTGACAACTAGACCTAGTCATCTGACCCGGTAAGGAGGATGCAGGTACGAAATGGTTAGGACAAGAAAATGCCAACTTTCTAAAAGTGGGTGTCTAAAACAGGGCCAGACCAATAACCACCTTGACATGGGACATTTACATACATCAAGAACAAAAATAATTGTACATCACACATAAACAAGAGGCTGGACATAACAGTTAGATATTGTGAAGTGTGATTCAGCCATAAAGTTACCAACAAGTGCTCTTTGCTCATGTGATCCACAACATAGAATACCAAACCAATACAAAAGTGTGTCCAGCATATAAAGGCAGTAGATGAATTCAGTAGTCTGGGCAAGGCACATATCAAAGCATGTGTGGCATGAAAATAATTAATCTGCTTGGTGTCCACATTGCCTTGATTGTCGATGGCTTTTCGACCCAAAGTTATTTGCAATTAAGAAAGAGCCTCCTGAAAGGTCAGCTACCCACATTCCATCCACCAGGATCAAGATCCTAATGGAGGGTATGCGGTTGCTGACTTGTAGAAGGCTCCGCCATAATGGCGACTCTGAAGCAAACAAGCGGGCTCTAACTTTAGTTCAGCACCTGACCTTGAGTTTATGGTGTTATTGATTTATGTGCCACTGAATTAATAATTTGCTCCAGCAAACACTTTCCTCTGGCAGCAACCTTAAGCTATATCCTAGCTCTGACGATGACCCCTAAGTAATGATGGGCTAATTGATGGGTCCAGCCTCTTGTCATTTTGTGATGTAAAATTATTTATGTTCCACCAAGAACCCCTGGTGTTGCTGTATGTAACTTTATAAAAGTGGCACTTTTCAGAATTGTGACATAAAATCTGACTTTACCATTAGAGAGGATTTTAAATTAAAGGTCCTTAGACAATAAACATGACACTTAGATCTGCTTGCAAACAGAAGTCAACACTTATTAAATGTAACAAGGTAACCCAATGTTATCTGATGGAAGGTGTAGGCCTCACAGTAGTGAAAAATGAATTTGTGAGTTTTCCCTGCCAGAACGCGTAAAACTTAAAAGTACATGTCCAACCTTTTTTATGAAACATTTTTATTCCTTTTATTGCAAACATTACAACCAGTTGCTGTCCTTGAATAAAGAAGTCTTACATGGTACAACTTATACTTCTCCCATCCCCCAGCTGTGTTCACTCCCGGACAAGAATTGAGTTACAAGTTCATTCCAGCTTCATTCATCTAGACCATAATGTGTTTTCCACCATTTATGTCAGACTCTCATATTTATGAGACCCTCCCCTTGCAGTAAATATGGTCTTCTCCATCTTGGCACACCAGCCATACCATTCATCCAGGCTACAATAGGAGAGCAACAGAGGAATTCCATATCTCTCTTCACCACCAACTTGCCCAGCCCCACCAATGTCCACCCAGGTAATCTAAGAAGCACTATCCTAGGGTGTATCTCTATGTGCATTGCTACCAGGCTGTCTAAAGCGGATATGACAGTTTCCCAATACATGTGGATAATGGGACATTCCCAGACCATATAATAGAAATCCCTCCAAGGATCCTAGCATCTGTCGCAAATAAGATAGGTATGGATTCGGACTTTCCACAAACGGAGGGACGTAAGGTAAGCCTGGTGGAGAATCTTGAACTGTACGGCCCAACATCCTGGGCGCCATACATGCGTCCTGTCAATCGGCCTCAAACGACTTCCCCACCCACTCCTCATTTCGCCTTCAAAGGACTCATCAGGGCCTGGAAGTAAGATACCAAGGTCTTATATATCTGTGAGACCCTGCCTAGCCCCAGGGGACCCATAAAGGAATTGTCTTTCCAATGGATTATACTTTGGAACTTCCTCCACTTCTCCTTGATGTATAAGATGTGCATGCCAAAGCTGTAAATACCGGTAGAACTGGGAGGAATGCATTTGGAATTCCGCATAGTATTGGATATGGTCCCGCTCCCAGACATCCCCCAAGTGTGACATCCCTATACAGTTCCAACCCAGAAAGCCCTCCACGTCCACCTGGGCCAACCACCTGCCGTCCCATAGGTTGTCTCCAGTGAGAGTTTGCTGTCTCAACTGATTCCAAAGCAGCAACACTTACATGTCCAGCACGCCACCTGAGTTAGCTCTGGAAAAGTTGCTGGTATGGGTGTCCGGTAAAGGATGCCTGTTACGTTATTCAAGTCTAGCAGGGCCAATTCTCTCTGACATGTTGGGCCCCCCAGCCACCATGTATCCAGTCATTGATGGTCAAAATTGGACTGCCCAGTAATAAATGTGCACATCCACCATACGGAGCCCTCTCTCGTACATGGTATGAACTCATTTGCCAAAAGCCACCCTCAAGGAGTTTTTTCCTCATATAAACCTTTGCCCCATGGCTGCCACTAAATTGAACCTGGACTGTAGAATACGGAGAGGGTAGTTCTGGGGAGCATAAAGTAGCTACAGGAGGATAAGCTTGAGGGGTTATTCGTCCCACGAGCCATATCCTCTTCAGCCCTCAGCAACAGGGGACAAAGGTTGAGGCTCCAGTTAAAGACCTACTCCCATAAGATTTGTACCCCCAGGTAAAAAATGACTAGACAGCGTATGGGAATCCCTGGCTGCCATGTCTCATCCTGGCAATCCCTCCGTACGGGGATCAGGAGGGACTTGTCCCAGCTTGCCAAGAACAGAATGTGTGGGATGTACATTTGAAAGCATGAGAGAAGTGTGGAATGTACTTTCTTCGAAGTGCAGTGTTATGAGCAGTGGTGCAAAATATGTGCATTGTGTTGTACACTGAGAGATGAAGTATGTGATGCTATAGACAGTGGTGCACAAATGTGCATTGTGTTGTACATTGGGAAGTATCATGAAGTTCTTACTATTGGCTTTGACATGTCCTCATGTCATCTTGAATTCGTTCTCTGACTTGCTTGAGCTTTTTGCGCGCCCAGGCAGGCCCCCAGAGTACTCAAGTTGTTTGGGTTAATCACGTTCAATGTTGCTTTGTTTTTGGAGAGGAGATTGTTGAATGTACCACTGGAGACTTTTGTAAGCTTTGTTAAGAGAAAGGCTGGAACATGTGAGGAATGGAGAAGGAATGTGGAAACTCCTTTTTCCTGCGGAATGCTTGCATGGAAAGTGGCCAATACCAGTAAGTTTCCTTGGCGCAGAAGGAAGGGCTCTCGGAACCTTCTAGTGTGTTTTGAGACTATAAAGCTGAGGGTTGTTGACTTAGAGACCAGGATTGTTTTGTAGTCTGAATGGGGATGGACCCATCTACTTCATTACAGCAGAACCCCGGTTTTCTAAGGCTCTTAACCCGGGCTGTGAATCCCCCAGTCTGGAGCGGGCTAAGATGTAGTGTTTGCAACTGGTGAGGTGATTTATTTCTTATTGACCCCATTGTGATGTGTGGCTGTTTGCGTGCATATTCAGTTTCCAGTGGCTAGAACAGTCATTGTGATGCATGACTGACAGTGTGCACCTTTAGTTTCCAGTGGCTATAATCATAATTTCTTTGAGTATTGACTTTGTGATGTGTGAAAGTCTGTGTGCACATCCAAGGTAATCATTTGATGTATTTAGTGTGTATATCTTACTGATTTCTTGCAGGACGTCAAGTATTATATGCTACTTGTGTTTATTATTAAACCCCAAGCCTTATTCTGAAAAGAGAGTCTTTGATGTGCTTCATTTTATAATGTGAAATCTCTTTCCAGGGGATTTTGTATTGTGTCTATTGCTTCATCATGTTTGGGCCACTGTGTGGGAGTGCGAAGCAAGACAGTCCCATCTCCGCAGGCCAAGAGAGGAACAGCAAGACGTCATCTGCATATAAAGCTATGTGGTCTTTTGTTGCTAGGCCCCAGTCAAAGCCCCAAACCCGTGCATTGCAGCAGACCCGCACCCCAGAGGTTCAATAGCCAGCACAAAAAGATGTGGGGGAGAGGGTACAGCCCTGTCTGGCGTCTCACCTTATAAGAGAACTTAGAAGATAAAAACCTGTTTATGCGTTCCTGGGCTCGCAGGGACACTTAGAGGACTGTTACATAAGCCCCATCTTAGGGCCTAAACCCTATTCTGGTGATTAATTCATCCAGGAAGCGCCTGTGCACAGAATTGAATGCCTTATCAAAGTCTATCAGCAGAAGAGCAGCTGAGTCCCACAGGGATTTGATACATGTTAGTACCAGGTGTACCCCAGATGCAATGTATTTTACTGCAGCGAGGAATAAACCTGCATGGGGTATCACCCAGATAAGACAGTTGCCTAGAACTTTAGAATAGAGTTTGACCCACATATTGATGAGGGAGATGGACTGGTATGAGGCACATAGGTTCGCTGGATGCCCCTGCTTGAGCAGGACAACCAGCATCACCAGATCTATGGTATTCAGACCAAATATCGAGTTGGAAATGTCGACTCACACAAATATAGAGTTGGAAATATTGTGACACAGAAATATTAAGGTAAGAAATATCGTTTTCAAAAATATAGAAGTCATTAATATTGTTTGCAAAAATATAGTTGATTAAAATATTGGTTTTTTAGTTAGTGTTATGTATTTATTTTATATTTTAAATGTATGTGATGTATGTTTTTTTTATAAATATTGTTTATGAATTTTTAATATATGTGTTGAATTTTTCGTAGTTATCAATTTTATTTTAATTTTATTTAGGGTTTTTAGTTCCGTAGCGGGTTGTGGGTTTATAGAAGAATAGGGTGGGTAGAAATTTAACTATAATAAATTAATGAATATTTTTTATTTAATAATATTTATTTATTTGAGCTTTTATAGTGTTAATTGTGGGAAATAATTTCTTTGTAATTAATTAATTGGTTGTTTATTAATATTAATCAATTAATTGATAATTAATTATGGTAATTGTGTAAAACAAAATTAGGTGCAGGTTGTGGGGTTTATATGGGTAAAGGGTGGGAAGTAATATATTTGTTATTAATTATTAATTAGTTGGTAACTAATAATATTGAATTAATTGGTAAATTACTTATGGTAATTCTGTAACCTTTTAAGGTGCGAATTGTGGGGTTTAAAGGGGTAAAGGGTGGGAATTATTTTATTTTTGACTAATTAATCATAAATTGTTAATTTATATTAATTAATTCATTGAAAATAAAATATGGAAATTGTGTAATTAATTTTAAGTGGGGGTTGTGGGATTTATGGGGGTAAAGGGTGGGAAGTAATTTAAGTTTAAATAATGAATAATAAGGGGCCGATTCCGATCCTGGAAAAACCGGGTACAAAACGTTCGGACGGAGCGTTTTTTTTGTCCGACTCGTACCCGGGAAAACCACCTTACAAACCCGCAAGTACGATTCGTACGGAAACACCATTTCCGTACGAATCGTAAAAAACACCGACCGGCTAAAATATACCCACAATTCCGATCCGGGACACAGCGGACGCGACTTTCGCTCGGAGTCAGGCAGCGTTTTACGGACCAGCAAGTACGATTAGTACCCACAGCACTTCGCACGGCCATCCCTACATGTCCACACCGTACCCACAGCCCCTCTGTACGTCCGGAGCATACCCCCAGCCCCCCCATAGGTACGGAGCGTACCCCCACCCCCGTAGGTACGGTGCGGACCCCCACCCCCGTAGGTACGGTGCGGACCCCCAGCGCATGGCGCTGGGGGTCCGCACCGTACCTACGGGGGTGGGGGTCCGCACCGTACCTACGGGGGTGGGGGTACGCTCCGTACCTACGGGGGTGGGGGTCCACACCGTACCTACGGGGGTGGGGGTCCGCACCGTACCTACGGGGGTGGGGGTATGCTCCGTACCTACGGGGGTGGGCTGGGGGTACGGCGCATACATGGGGTGGGCTGGGGGTACGGCACGTACATGGGGGGCTGGGGGTACGGCACGTACATGGGGGGACTGGGGGGGTGTTCGGCACGTATGCGGGCACATGTTTGGACGTCTCCATGGTTGCTATTGGAGTTCGCTCCGTACGGTGTTTTTTCCATACGGTTGTGCATTCGGACGGACGGGACGGATCGTACTTGCGCGCTCGGACTTCAGTTTCCCGATTCGTACGTAAAACTGTCCGGGGATGTGTCGGACACTTTTTCCGACCCGCGGACGTGTCGGGGAATTTTCCCAATGCCATTCGTATGGATTTTTTAACATACGAATCGTACTTGCCAGTTTGTACGGGACTTGTACGATTCGTACGTAAAAAAATCCAGATACGATTTGTACGGTGAATATTTTTAACGGATCGGAATCGGCACCTTAGTTGTTAATTTAAAATAATTAATCGACTGTAGATTAATTACGGAAATTGTGTAATTTATTTTTACAGGGGTAAATGGTTGGGAGTAAATTAATTTTACTTACTTTATAATTAGTTGTTAGATACTGTTAGTTTTTCAGTTGAAAATAAGTTTTAATTGTGCAATTAATTTTTATAGTTTCGTTTTAGCTGTGGGTTGTGGAGGTTATTGGTGCAAAATGTGGGAAGTTAATTAATTTTTATAAGTTTTAATTTGTTTTTTTAATTAAAAATATTTATTTAAATGGTAATTAATTATGTTAATTATGGAAGTACAGTTTTTAGAAAACGTAGATGTGGGTTGTGAATTGTGTGGTGTTATAGGGTAAGAAATAAAAAAAAGTAAATTTATGTAATTAATGATTTGTTTCTAAATAATTTCTAATAAAAAAAAAGTTTGAAAATAATTTTTTATTTTATTTAACATACTATTTGTAGGTATTTGTCATATGTGTTCAATATTATAATATTTTTTCAATTTTTTTATATTAAATATATTTGTTTTTTAATTTTTAACATATTAATGCTTTTTTATTTATTTTGTTTTTTAAATATTGTTGTTGTTGTTAGTATTTTGTTTGATTTTAATTTTGAACTGACTGGAGTGAGAATATTAATTGTTACCCCTCTGCAATCCAACACTTTCTCTACTGTTGCACTCACTGGAGTGGGAATAGTAATTTTTACTCCTCGGCTATTCAACACTTTCCCTACTGTTGCACTCATTGGAGTGGGAAAAGTAATTTTTACCCCTCTGCTATCCAACACTTTTCCTCCCGTTACAATTATTGGAGTGGGAATAGTATCTTTACCCCTCTGCAATCCAACAATTTCCCTACTGTTGCACTGACTGGAGTGGGAATAGTAATTTTTATCCCACTGCTATCCAACATTTTCACTACTATTGCACTGATTTGAGTGGGAATAGTACATTTTATTTCAACACTAGCCAACACTTTCCCTACTGTTGCACTAACTGGAGAGAGAATAGTAATTTTTACTCCTCCGTTATCCAACACTTTCCCTACTGTTGCATTCACTGGAGTGAGAAATTTAAGTTTAAAGATTTTTAGATAGTTTAATCTTTTAGTTTATGATAGAATATTTTTTTAATTCGTTTTTATGTTATCGGTACATATATATATATATATATATATATATATATATATATATATATATATATATATTTGTAAATTTTTATATAATTTCAAATTAACCCCTTCGCTGCTAGGCCTTTTCCCCTCCTGTGCTAAGCCTTTTTTGGGCTATTTGGGGTAGTGCGCGCTTAGGCCCCTGTAACTTTTTGACCACATTAGGTATCCACGCCAAATTTGCGTCCTTTTCTTCCAACATCATGGGGATTCTAAAGGTAACCAAGGTTTGTGGATTCTCCTAGAGGGTTCCCAGAAATTAGTCAAAATACAACAAAATTTTGGTTTTTTTGTGAAAAATGGGAAAAACGGGCTGCAAATGAAAGCTTCTGGGTTTTTCTCTGCAAATGGTATAAAAAAAGGGTTTGTGGGGCTGAAATCACCATTTCTCCAGCTTTTAGGGAATGACAGAATTTTGTCAGAAAACCAACATTTTTCACACAGTTTTGACATTTTTCTGGGACATACCCTATTTTTGCTATTTTTTGTGCTTTCAACCTCCTTCCAGTTAATGGTAGAAATGGGTACAAAAACAATAATGGATCCTGGAAAGCTATACATTTTTGAAAAGTAGACAACATTCTGAATTTAGCAAGGGGTCATTTGTGTAGATCCATCAAGGTTTCTTTATAGAAACTACCAGTTAAATATAGGAAAAATTAAAAATTAGTTGAAAAAAGCAGCCTTTTGAGTCAACGTTTTCACCTGTAACTTCTTCTAATTATGACATCTCTTAGAAAGCAATGTACCATTACATCCACTGGAACTTCCTGGTTGTGGGGATATATAGGACTTGTAGGTTCACCAAGAGCCCAAGGAACCCAGAGTAAAAAATTCTGGCTATATAGCAATTATAGTGTGAAAATGTATACATGGAAAAATTGGTATGAAAAACACCTTTGTATTTCTGAAATGGGAACAAATTACAGAGTTTAGAAACAGTGTATATTTGCACTTTTTCGAAATTGCGAATACTCATACTTGCATGACAATTATTGGTCATTTTTCAAAATGACTTTTTTTTTACACAATGTCTTTCATTTGGAAGGGAGAAATGCATCAAAAATCAATAGGTAATAACAGTTGCTTTACAAATCTGAACTACCCTAAGTCTCCCGATAAAAACGGTACCTCACTTGTGTGGGTAGGCATAGTGCCCACGACAGGAAGTGGCTCAAAACCTAAGGTGAACACACCACATTTTCACACTGAAAATTTACACATTTTTTGCGAAGAGTCTAGCTGTAGTTTTTGAACCCTAGCCCTGCCGGCACCTAGGGAAACCTAGCAAACCTATACATTTTTGAAAACTAGACACCCAGGGGAATCCAGGATGGGGTGACTTGACGACCTCCCACCAGGTTCTGTTACCCAGAATCCCTTGCAAACCTAAAAAATTGCCCAAAAAAACACATTTTCCCCACATTTCTGTGGTGGAAAGTTCTGGAATCTGCGTGGATCCACAAATTTCCACCCACCCCGCGTTCCCCAAAGTCCTACGAGAAAAATGGTACCTCACTTGTGCGGGTCGGCCTAGTGCCCGTGACAAGAAACGGCGCAAAACGCAACGTGGTCACACCTCAATTTTGCAGTGAAAAATGACCCTTTTTTGGCAAAGGGACTAGCTGTAGTTTTTGAACCCTAGCCCTGCCAGCACCTTGGGAAACCTAGCAAACCTATACATTTTTGAAATCTAGACACCCAGGGGAATCCAGGATGGGGTGACTTGACTGCCTCCCACCATGGTCTGTTACCCAGAATCCCTTGCAAACGTAAAAAATTGACAAAAAAAACACATTTTCCCCACATTTCTGTGGTGGAAAGTTCTGGAATCTGCGTGGATCCACAAATTTCCACCCACCCCGCGTTCCCCAAAGTCCTACGAGAAAAATGGTACCTCACTTGTGGGGGTCGGCCTAGTGCCCGCGACAGAAAACGGCGCAGAACGCAACGTGGTCACACCTCAATTTTGCAGTGAAAAATGACCCTTTTTTGGCAAAGTAACTAGCTGTAGTGTTTGAACCCTAGCCCTGCCGGCACTTAGGGAAACCTAGCAAACCTATACATTTTTGAAAACTAGACACCCAGGGGAATCCAGTATGGGGTGACTTGACTGCCTCCCACCATGGTCTGTTACCCAGAATCCCTTGCAAACGTAAAAAAATGACAAAAAAAACACATTTTCCCCACATTTCTGTGGTGGAAAGTTCTGGAATCTGCGTGGATCCACAAATTTCCACCCACGCCGCGTTCCCCAAAGTCCTACGAGAAAAATGGTACCTCACTTGTATGGGTCGGCCTAGTGCCCGCGACAGGAAACGGCGCAAAACGCAACGTGGTCACACCTCAATTTTGCAGTGAAAAATGACCCTTTTTTGGCAAAGTGACTAGCTGTAGTTTTTGAACCCTAGCCCTGCCGGCACTTAGGGAAACCTAGCAAACCTATACATTTTTGAAAACTAGACACCCAGGGGAATCCAGTATGGGGTGACTTGACTGCCTCCCACCATGGTCTGTTACCCAGAATCCCTTGCAAACGTAAAAAAATGAAAAAAAAAACACATTTTCCCCACATTTCTGTGGTGGAAAGTTCTGGAATCTGCGTGGATCCACAAATTTCCACCCACGCCGCGTTCCCCAAAGTCCTACGAGAAAAATGGTACCTCACTTGTATGGGTCGGCCTAGTGCCCGCGACAGGAAACGGCGCAAAACGCAACGTGGTCACACCTCAATTTTGCAGTGAAAAATGACCCTTTTTTGGCAAAGTGACTAGCTGTAGTTTTTGAACCCTAGCCCTGCCGGCACTTAGGGAAACCTAGCAAACCTATACATTTTTGAAAACTAGACACCCAGGGGAATCCAGGATGGGGTGACTTGACTGCCTCCCACCATGGTCTGTTACCCAGAATCCCTTGCACACGTAAAAAAATGACAAAAAAAACAAATTTTCCCCACATTTCTGTGGTGGAAAGTTCTGGAATCTGCGTGGATCCACAAATTTCCACCCACCCCGCGTTCCCCAAAGTCCTACAAGAAAAATGGTACCTCACTTGTGCGGGTCGGCCTAGTGCCCGCGACAGGAAACGGCGCAAAACGCAACGTGGTCACACCTCAATTTTGCAGTGAAAAATGACCCTTTTTTGGCAAAGTGACTAGCTGTAGTTTTTGAACCCTAGCCCTGCCGGCACTTAGGGAAACCTAGCAAACCTATACATTTTTGAAGACTAGACACCCAGGGGAATCCAGGATGGGGTGACTTGACTGCCTCCCACCATGGTCTGTTACCCAGAATCCCTTGCAAACGTAAAAAAATGACAAAAAAAACATATTTTCCCCACATTTCTGGGATGGAAAGTTCTGGAATCTGCGTGGATCCACAAATTTCCACCCACCCCGCGTTCCCCAAAGTCCTACGAGAAAAATGGTACCTCACTTGTGCGTGTCGGCCTAGTGCCCGCGACAGGAAACGGCGCAAAACGCAACGTGGTCACACCTCAATTTTGCAGTGAAAAATGACCCTTTTTTGGCAAAGTGACTAGCTGTAGTTTTTGAACCCTAGCCCTGCCGGCACTTAGGGAAACCTAGCAAACCTATACATTTTTGAAAACTAGACACCCAGGGGAATCCAGGATGGGGTGACTTGACTGCCTCCCACCATGGTCTGTTACCCAGAATCCCTTGCAAACGTAAAAAAATGACAAAAAAAACACATTTTCCCCACATTTCTGGGATGGAAAGTTCTGGAATCTGCGTGGATCCACAAATTTCCACCCATCCCGCGTTCCCCAAAGTCCTACGAGAAAAATGGTACCTCACTTGTGTGGGTCGGCCTAGTGCCCGCGACAGGAAACGGCGCAAAACGCAACGTGGTCACACCTCAATTTTGCAGTGAAAAATGACCCTTTTTTGGCAAAGTAACTAGCTGTAGTTTTTGAACCCTAGCCCTGCCGGCACTTAGGGAAACCTAGCAAACCTATACATTTTTGAAAACTAGACACCCAGGGGAATCCAGGATGGGGTGACTTGACTGCCTCCCACCATGGTCTGTTACCCAGAATCCCTTGCAAACGTAAAAAAATGACAAAAAAAAACATTTTCCCCACATTTCTGTGGTGGAAAGTTCTGGAATCTGCGTGGATCCACAAATTTCCACCCACCCCGCGTTCCCCAAAGTCCTACGAGAAAAATGGTACCCCACTTGTGCGGGTCGGACTAGTGCCCGCGACAGGAAACGGCGCAAAACGCAACATGGTCAGACCTCAATTTTGCAGTGAAAAATGACCCTTTTTTGGCAAAGTGACTAGCTGTAGTTTTTGAACCCTAGCCCTGCCGGCACTTAGGGAAACCTAGCAAACCTATACATCTTTGAAAACTAGACACCCAGGGGAATCCAGGATGGGGTGACTTGACTGCCTCCCACCATGGTCTGTTACCCAGAATCCCTTGCAAACGTAAAAAAATGACAAAAAAAACACATTTTCCCCACATTTCTGGGATGGAAAGTTCTGGAATCTGCGTGGATCCACAAATTTCCACCCACCCCGCGTTCCCCAAAGTCCTACAAGAAAAATGGTACCTCACTTGTGCGGGTCGGCCTAGTGCCCGCGACAGGAAACGGCGCAAAACGCAACGTGGTCACACCTCAATTTTGCAGTGAAAAATGACCCTTTTTTGGCAAAGTGACTAGCTGTAGTTTTTGAACCCTAGCCCTGCCGGCACTTAGGGAAACCTAGCAAACCTATACATTTTTGAAAACTAGACACCCAGGGGAATCCAGGGTGGGGTGACTTGACTGCCTCCCACCATGGTCTGTTACCCAGAATCCCTTGCAAACGTAAAAAAACTGACAAAAAAAACAAATTTTCCCCACATTTCTGGGATGGAAAGTTCTGGAATCTGCGTGGATCAACAAACTTCCACCCACCCCGCGTTCCCCAAAGTCCTACGAGAAAAATGGTACCTCACTTGTGCGGGTCGGCCTAGTGCCCGCGACAGGAAACGGCGCAAAACGCAACGTGGTCACACCTCAATTTTGCAGTGAAAAATGACCCTTTTTTGGCAAAGTGACTAGCTGTAGTTTTTGAACCCTAGCCCTGCCGGCACTTAGGGAAACCTAGCAAACCTATACATTTTTGAAGACTAGACACCCAGGGGAATCCAGGATGGGGTGACTTGACTGCCTCCCACCATGGTCTGTTACCCAGAATCCCTTGCAAACGTAAAAAAATGACAAAAAAAACATATTTTCCCCACATTTCTGGGATGGAAAGTTCTGGAATCTGCGTGGATCCACAAATTTCCACCCACCCCGCGTTCCCCAAAGTCCTACGAGAAAAATGGTACCTCACTTGTGCGTGTCGGCCTAGTGCCCGCGACAGGAAACGGCGCAAAACGCAACGTGGTCACACCTCAATTTTGCAGTGAAAAATGACCCTTTTTTGGCAAAGTGACTAGCTGTAGTTTTTGAACCCTAGCCCTGCCGGCACTTAGGGAAACCTAGCAAACCTATACATTTTTGAAAACTAGACACCCAGGGGAATCCAGGATGGGGTGACTTGACTGCCTCCCACCATGGTCTGTTACCCAGAATCCCTTGCAAACGTAAAAAAATGACAAAAAAACCCCTTTTTTCCCACATTTCTGTGGTGGAAAGTTCTGGAATCTGCGTGGATCCACAAATTTCCACCCACCCCGCGTTCCCCAAAGTCCTACAAGAAAAATGGTACCCCACTTGTGCGGGTCGGACTAGTGCCCGTGACAGGAAACGGCGCAAAACGCAACGTGGTCAGACCTCAATTTTGCAGTGAAAAATGACCCTTTTTTGGCAAAGTGACTAGCTGTAGTTTTTGAACCCTAGCCCTGCCGGCACTTAGGGAAACCTAGCAAACCTATACATCTTTGAAAACTAGACACCCAGGGGAATCCAGGATGGGGTGACTTGACTGCCTCCCACCATGGTCTGTTACCCAGAATCCCTTGCAAACGTAAAAAAATGACAAAAAAAACACATTTTCCCCACATTTCTGGGATGGAAAGTTCTGGAATCTGCGTGGATCCACAAATTTCCACCCACCCCGCGTTCCCCAAAGTCCTACGAGAAAAATGGTACCTCACTTGTGCGGGTCGGCCTAGTGCCCGCGACAGGAAACGGCGCAAAACGCAACGTGGTCACACCTCAATTTTGCAGTGAAAAATGACCCTTTTTTGGCAAAGTGACTAGCTGTAGTTTTTGAACCCTAGCCCTGCCGGCACTTAGGGAAACCTAGCAAACCTATACATTTTTGAAAACTAGACACCCAGGGAAATCCAGGATGGGGTGACTTGACTGCCTCCCACCATGGTCTGTTACCCAGAATCCCTTGCAAACGTAAAAAAATGACAAAAAAAACACATTTTCCCCACATTTCTGTTGTGGGAAGTTCTGGAATCTGCGTGGATCCACAAATTTCCACCCACCCCGCGTTCCCCAAAGTCCTACGAGAAAAATGGTACCTCACTTGTGCGGGTCGGCCTAGTGCCCGCGACAGGAAACGGCGCAAAACGCAACGTGGTCAGACCTCAATTTTGCAGTGAAAAATGACCCTTTTGTGGCAAAGTGACTAGCTGTAGTTTTTGAACCCTAGCCCTGCCGGCACTTAGGGAAACCTAGCAAACCTATACATTTTTGAAGACTAGACACCCAGGGGAATCCAGGATGGGGTGACTTGACTGCCTCCCACCATGGTCTGTTACCCAGAATCCCTTGCAAACGTAAACAAATGACAAAAAAAACACATTTTCCCCACATTTCTGGAATGGAAAGTTCTGGAATCTGCGTGGATCCACAAATTTCCACCCTCCCCGCGTTCCCCAAAGTCCTACGAGAAAAATGGTACCTCACTTGTGCGTGTCGTCCTAGTGCCCGCGACAGGAAACGGCGCAAAACGCAACGTGGTCACACCTCAATTTTGCAGTGAAAAATGACCCTTTTTTGGCAAAGTGACTAGCTGTAGTTTTTGAACCCTAGCCCTGCCGGCACTTAGGGAAACCTAGCAAACCTATACATTTTTGAAAACTAGACACCCAGGGGAATCCAGGATGGGGTGACTTGACTGCCTCCCACCATGGTCTGTTACCCAGAATCCCTTGCAAACGTAAAAAAATAACAAAAAAACACATTTTCCCCACATTTCTGTGGTGGAAAGTTCTGGAATCTGCGTGGATCCACAAATTTCCACCCACCCCGCATTCCCCAAAGTCCTACGAGAAAAATGGTACCCCACTTGTGCGGGTCGGACTAGTGCCCGCGACAGGAAACGGCGCAAAATGCAACGTGGTCAGACCTCAATTTTGCAGTGAAAAATGACCCTTTTTTGGCAAAGTGACTAGCTGTAGTTTTTGAACCCTAGCCCTGCCGGCACTTAGGGAAACCTAGCAAACCTATACATCTTTGAAAACTAGACACCCAGGGGAATCCAGGATGGGGTGACTTGACTGCCTCCCACCATGGTCTGTTACCCAGAATCCCTTGCAAACGTAAAAAAATGACAAAATAAACACATTTTCCCCACATTTCTGGGATGGAAAGTTCTGGAATCTGCGTGGATCCACAAATTTCCACCCACCCCGCGTTCCCCAAAGTCCTACAAGAAAAATGGTACCTCACTTGTGCGGGTCGGCCTAGTGCCCGCGACAGGAAACGGCGCAAAACGCAACGTGGTCACACCTCAATTTTGCAGTGAAAAATGACCCTTTTTTGGCAAAGTGACTAGCTGTAGTTTTTGTACCCTAGCCCTGCCGGCACTTAGGGAAACCTAGCAAACCTATACATTTTTGAAGACTAGACACCCAGGGGAATCCAGGATGGGGTGACTTGACTGCCTCCCACCATGGTCTGTTACCCAGAATCCCTTGCAAACGTAACAAAATGACAAAAAAAACATATTTTCCCCACATTTCTGGGATGGAAAGTTCTGGAATCTGCGTGGATCCACAAATTTCCACCCACCCCGCGTTCCCCAAAGTCCTACGAGAAAAATGGTACCTCACTTGTGCGTGTCGGCCTAGTGCCCGCGACAGGAAACGGCGCAAAACGCAACGTGGTCACACCTCAATTTTGCAGTGAAAAATGACCCTTTTTTGGCAAAGTGACTAGCTGTAGTTTTTGAACCCTAGCCCTGCCGGCACTTAGGGAAACCTAGCAAACCTATACATTTTTGAAAACTAGACACCCAGGGGAATCCAGGATGGGGTGACTTGACTGCCTCCCACCATGGTCTGTTACCCAGAATCCCTTGCAAACGTAAAAAAATGACAAAAAAAACACATTTTCCCCACATTTCTGGGATGGAAAGTTCTGGAATCTGCGTGGATCCACAAATTTCCACCCACCCCGCATTCCCCAAAGTCCTACGAGAAAAATGGTACCTCACTTGTGTGGGTCGGCCTAGTGCCCGCGACAGGAAACGGCGCAAAACGCAACGTGGTCACACCTCAATTTTGCAGTGAAAAATGACCCTTTTTTGGCAAAGTAACTAGCTGTAGTTTTTGAACCCTAGCCCTGCCGGCACTTAGGGAAACCTAGCAAACCTATACATTTTTGAAAACTAGACACCCAGGGGAATCCAGGATGGGGTGACTTGACTGCCTCCCACCATGGTCTGTTACCCAGAATCCCTTGCAAACGTAAAGAAATGACAAAAAATCACATTTTCCCCACATTTCTGTGGTGGAAAGTTCTGGAATCTGCGTGGATTCACAAATTTCCACCCACCCCGCGTTCCCCAAAGTCCTACGAGAAAAATGGTACCCCACTTGTGCGGGTCGGACTAGTGCCCGCGACAGGAAACGGCGCAAAACGCAACGTGGTCAGACCTCAATTTTGCAGTGAAAAATGACCCTTTTTTGGCAAAGTGACTAGCTGTAGTTTTTGAACCCTAGCCCTGCCGGCACTTAGGGAAACCTAGCAAACCTATACATCTTTGAAAACTAGACACCCAGGGGAATCCAGGATGGGGTGACTTGACTGCCTCCCACCATGGTCTGTTACCCAGAATCCCTTGCAAACGTAAAAAAATGACAAAAAAAACACATTTTCCCCACATTTCTGGGATGGAAAGTTCTGGAATCTGCGTGGATCCACAAATTTCCACCCACCCCGCGTTCCCCAAAGTCCTACAAGAAAAATGGTACTTCACTTGTGCGGGTCGGCCTAGTGCCCGCGACAGGAAACGGCGCAAAACGCAACGTGGTCACACCTCAATTTTGCAGTGAAAAATGACCCTTTTTTGGCAAAGTGACTAGCTGTAGTTTTTGAACCCTAGCCCTGCCGGCACTTAGGGAAACCTAGCAAACCTATACATTTTTGAAAACTAGACACCCAGGGGAATCCAGGGTGGGGTGACTTGACTGCCTCCCACCATGGTCTGTTACCCAGAATCCCTTGCAAACGTAAAAAAACTGACAAAAAAACACATTTTCCCCACATTTCTGGGATGGAAAGTTCTGGAATCTGCGTGGATCCACAAATTTCCACCCACCCCGCGTTCCCCAAAGTCCTACGAGAAAAATGGTACCTCACTTGTGCGGGTCGGCCTAGTGCCCGCGACAGGAAACGGCGCAAAACGCAACGTGGTCACACCTCAATTTTGCAGTGAAAAATGACCCTTTTTTGGCAAAGTGACTAGCTGTAGTTTTTGAACCCTAGCCCTGCCGGCACTTAGGGAAACCTAGCAAACCTATACATTTTTGAAAACTAGACACCCAGGGAAATCCAGGATGGGGTGACTTGACTACCTCCCACCATGGTCTGTTACCCAGAATCCCTTGCAAACGTAAACAAATGACAAAAAAAACACATTTTCCCCACATTTCTGTTGTGGGAAGTTCTGGAATCTGCGTGGATCCACAAATTTCCACCCACCACGCGTTCCCCAAAGTCCTACGAGAAAAATGGTACCTCACTTGTGCGGGTCGGCCTAGTGCCCGCGACAGGAAACGGCGCAAAACGCAACGTGGTCACACCTCAATTTTGCAGTGAAAAATGACCCTTTTTTGGCAAAGTGACTAGCTGTAGTTTTTGAACCCTAGCCCTGCCGGCACTTAGGGAAACCTAGCAAACCTATACATTTTTGAAAACTAGACACCCAGGGGAATCCAGGATGGGGTGACTTGACTGCCTCCCACCATGGTCTGTTACCCAGAATCCCTTGCAAACGTAAAAAAATGACAAAAAAAACACATTTTCCCCACATTTCTGTGGTGGAAAGTTCTGGAATCTGCGTGGATCCACAAATTTCCACCCACCCCGCGTTCCCCAAAGTACTACGAGAAAAATGGTACCTCACTTGTGCGGGTCGGCCTAGTGCCCGCGACAGGAAACGGCGCAAAACGCAACGTGGTCACACCTCAATTTTGCAGTGAAAAATGACCCTTTTTTGGCAAAGTGACTAGCTGTAGTTTTTGAACCCTAGCCCTGCCGGCACTTAGGGAAACCTACCAAACCTATACATTTTTGAAAACTAGACACCCAGGGGAATCCAGGATGGGGTGACTTGACTGCCTCCCACCATGGTCTGTTACCCAGAATCCCTTGCAAACGTAAAAAAATGACAAACAAAACACATTTTCCCCACATTTCTGGGATGGAAAGTTCTGGAATCTGCGTGGATCCACAAATTTCCACCCACCCCACATTCCCCAAAGACATACAAGAAAAATGGTACCTCACTTGTGCAGGTCGGCCTAGTGCCCGCGACAGGAAACGGCGCAAAACGCAACGTGGTCACACCTCAATTTTGCAGTGAAAAATGGCCCTTTTTTGGCTAAGTGACTAGCTGTAGTTTTTGAACTCTAGCCCTGCCGGCACCTAGGGAAACCTACCAAACCCAGACATTTCTGAAAACTAGACACCCGGTGGCTTCCAGGGAGGTATGGCTTGCGTGGATCCCCCAACGTTTCCTTACCCAGAATCCCCTGCAAACCTCAATTTTTGCTGAAAAAATCACTTTTTTCACACATTTTGGGGTGGGAAAGTAGTGGCATCACCGGGCTCACACAAATTTACCACCACCCAGCGTTCCCCCAGGCCTCCCGATAAAAATGGTGCCTCACTTGTGTGGGAGGCCCAAGTACCCGCGGCAGGCAAGGGCCAAAAACGTAGTGAGGTGACATCAAAATGGCCTATCGCAAAACCACCTGGTTTTGCAAGGGGGGTCACTTTGGTTTTTGGCCCGGTGCGCGGCGGCCATCTAGGGAAACCTACCAAACCCAGACATTTCTGAAAACTAGACAACCGGCGGCTTCCAGGGAGGTATGGCTTGTGTGGATCCCCCAAAGTTTCATTACCCAGAATCCCCTGTAAACCTCAATTTTTGCTGAAAAAATCACTTTTTTCACACATTTTGGGGTGGGAAAGTAGTGGCATCACCGGGCTCACACAAATTTACCACCACCCAGCGTTCCCCCAGGTCTCCCGGTAAAAATGGTGCCTCACTTGTGTGGGAGGCCCAAGTACCCGCGGCAGGCAAGGGCCCAAAACGTAGTGAGGCGACATCAAAATGGCCTATCGCAAAACCACCTGGTTTTGCAAGGGGGGTCACTTTGGTTTTTGGCCCGGTGCGCGGCGGCCATCTAGGGAAACCTACCAAACCCATGCATTTCTGAAAACTAGACACACGGCGGCTTCCAGGGAGGTATGGCTTGCGTGGATCCCCCAACGTTTCCTTACCCAGAATCCCCTGCAAACCTCAATTTTTGCTGAAAAAATCACTTTTTTCACACATTTTGGGGTGGGAAAGTAGTGGCATCACCGGGCTCACACAAATTTACCACCACTCAGCGTTCCCCCAGGTCTCCCGGTAAAAATGGTGCCTCACTTGTGTGGGAGGCCCAAGTACCCGCGGCAGGCAAGGGCCCAAAACGTAGTGAGGCGACATCAAAATGGCCTATCGCAAAACCACCTGGTTTTGCAAGGGGGGTCACTTTGGTTTTTGGCCCGGTGCGCGGCGGCCATCTAGGGAAACCTACCAAACCCAGACATTTCTGAAAACTAGACACCCGGCGGCTTCCAGGGAGGTATGGCTTGCGTGGATCCCCCAACGTTTCCTTACCCAGAATCCCCTGCAAACCTCAATTTTTGCTGAAAAAATCACTTTTTTCACACATTTTGGGGTGGGAAAGTAGTGGCATCACCGGGCTCACACAAATTTACCACCACCCAGCGTTCCCCCAGGTCTCCCGGTAAAAATGGTGCCTCACTTGTGTGGGAGGCCCAAGTACCCGCGGCAGGCAAGGGCCCAAAATGTAGTGAGGCGACATCAAAATGGCCTATCGCAAAACCACCTGGTTTTGCAAGGGGGGTCACTTTGGTTTTTGGCCCGGTGCGCGGCGGCCATCTAGGGAAACCTACCAAACCCATGCATTTCTGAAAACTAGACACACGGCGGCTTCCAGGGAGGTATGGCTTGCGTGGATCCCCCAACGTTTCCTTACCCAGAATCCCATGCAAACCTCAATTTTTGCTGAAAAAATCACTTTTTTCACACATTTTGGGGTGGGAAAGTAGTGGCATCACTGGGCTCACACAAATTTACCACCACCCAGCGTTCCCCCAGGTCTCCCGGTAAAAATGGTGCCTCACTTGTGTGGGAGACCCAAGTACCCGCGGCAGGCAAGGGCCCAAAACGTAGGGAGGCGAATCAACATTGCCTATCCCAAATGTCGCCTCACTACGTTTTGGGCCCTTGCCTGCCGCGGGTACTTGGGCCTCCCACACAAGTGAGGCACCATTTTTACCGGGAGACCTGGGGGAACGCTGGGTGGTGGTAAATTTGTGTGAGCCCGGTGATGCCACTACTTTCCCACCCCAAAATGTGTGAAAAAAGTGATTTTTTCAGCAAATATTGAGGTTTGCAGGGGATTCTGGGTAAGGAAACGTTGGGGGATCCACGCAAGCCATACCTCCCTGGAAGCCGCCGGGTGTCTAGTTTTCAGAAATGTGTGGGTTTGGTAGGTTTCCCTAGATGGCCGCCGCGCACAGGGCCAAAAACCAAAGTGACCCCCCTTGCAAAACCAGGTGGTTTTGCGATAGGCCATTTTGATGTCGCCTCACTACGTTTTGGGCCCTTGCCTGCCGCGGGTACTTGGGCCTCCCACACAAGTGAGGCACCATTTTTACTGGGAGACCTGGGGGAACGCTGGGTGGTGGTAAATTTGTGTAAGCCCGGTGATGCCACTACTTTCCCACCCCAAAATGTGTGAAAAAAGTGATTTTTTCAGCAAATATTGAGGTTTGCAGGGGATTCTGGGTAAGGAAACGTTGGGGGATCCACGCAAGCCATACCTCCCTGGAAGCCGCCGGGTGTCTAGTTTTCAGAAATGCATGGGTTTGGTAGGTTTCCCTAGATGGCCGCCGCGCACCGGGCCAAAAACCAAAGTGACCACCCTTGCAAAACCAGGTGGTTTTGCGATAGGCCATTTTGATGTCTCCTCACTACGTTTTGGGCCCTTGCCTGCCGCGGGTACTTGGGCCTCCCACACAAGTGAGGCACCATTTTTACCGGGAGACCTGGGGGAACGCTGGGTGGTGGTAAATTTGTGTGAGCCCGGTGATGCCACTACTTTCCCACCCCAAAATGTGTGAAAAAAGTGATTTTTTTCAGCAAAAATTGAGGTTTGCAGGGGATTCTGGGTAAGGAAACGTTGGGGGATCCACGCAAGCCATACCTCCCTGGAAGCCGCCGGATGTCTAGTTTTCAGAAATGCTTGGGTTTGGTAGGTTTCCCTAGATGGCCGCCGCGCATCGGGCCAAAAACCAAAGTGACCCCCCTTGCAAAACCAGGTGGTTTTGCGATAGGCCATTTTGATGTCGCCTCACTACGTTTTAGGCCCTTGCCTGCCGCGGGTACTTGGGCCTCCCACACAAGTGAGGCACCATTTGTACCGGGAGACCTGGGGGAACGCTGGGTGGTGGTAAATTTGTGTGAGCCCGGTGATGCCACTACTTTCCCAACCCAAAATGTGTGAAAAAAGTGATTTTTTCAGCAAAAAGTGAGGTTTGCAGGGGATTCTGGGTAAGGAAACGTTGGGGGATCCACGCAAGCCATACCTCCCTGGAAGCCGCCGGGTGTCTAGTTTTCAGAAATGCATGGGTTTGGTAGGTTTCCCTAGATGGCCGCCGCGCACCGGGCCAAAAACCAAAGTGACCCCCCTTGCAAAATAAGGTGGTTTTGCGATAGGCCATTTTGATGTCGCCTCACTACGTTTTGGGCCCTTGCCTGCCGCGGGTACTTGGGCCTCCCACACAAGTGAGGCACCATTTTTACCGGGAGACCTGGGGGAACGCTGAGTGGTGGTAAATTTGTGTGAGCCCGGTGATGCTACTACTTTCCCACCCCAAAATGTGTGAAAAAAGTGATTTTTTCAGCAAAAATTGAGGTTTGCAGGGGATTCTGGGTAAGGAAACGTTGGGGGATCCACGCAAGCCATACCTCCCTGGAAGCCGCCGGGTGTCTAGTTTTCAGAAATGTGTGGGTTTGGTAGGTTTCCCTAGATGGCCGCCGAGCACCGGGCCAAAAACCAAAGTGACCCCCCTTGCAAAACCAGATTAACTATTGTTCCTACAGCGTGAGAATTTTGGAATAATATTGCAAAGAAAATGTGGCAGACATTTTGAGGTTTGCAGGACATTGGGGATAAAATTTTTTGGGGAATTCACAAGAGAGACATCACCATAAACTCCCATGGGTTTTCGACAATATCTACAGTTGGTGGGTTATTCTTGCATGGAAAGTGTACCTTGGCAGAGAAACTAAAGACAACGATTCCTGCACAACCATCTATTCCTCAAACACACACACATACTGGTTGGATTTGGCATGAGGGGGAGTCATGGTTCAGTGTATTAAATTTTATTAACAAGAGATTTCACAAAAATGAAATGCACTGTCAATAATTAAATTCACAAAAAACCAAACCAATGACTCACAGCTCGTGAGCTGTAAAGCCACGTCAAGGCACCAACCACTTTACAGGCCATTCACACACCTTTCATACATGATACAAACAAGACCATTCGCACCACCAGGCACAAAAGCAACACATTACAAAATTCAACAAAAAGGGACAAGGTACACCCTGCTTCAGAAAGACAAATATTACTGCACAGCCATCTAATCCGCAAGCACACACACATACTGGTTGGATTTGGCACGAGGGTGAGTGATGGTTCAGTAGATACAATTGTATTAGCAAGTGATCTCACAGAAATGAAATGCACTGGTAATAATTGAAAGGGCGAGAAACTGAACCATTGACTCACAGCTCGTGAGCTGTAAAGCCACGACAAGGCACCAACCTCTTTACAGGCCATTCATACACCTTTCATACGTGTGAGACATACAAAACCATTCACACCGCCAGCCGCGGGCCCATCACATAACAAAACTCACACCAGCACACAGCGCCATTCAAGGGCCCATCACTTTCACACGCCCACAATCCAGACACAGCAACTACACAGGCTGATGGATTGCGTGGAGTGGCACTCAGCTAGCAGTGTGTGTAGTGACCAGCAGAAAGTCACTACTCACACACAGCCAGCCGAGCACCAGTCCACACACACCGCTAGCCAAACACCATTCCACGCACACCGCTAGCCAAGCGCCAGTCCACGGACACCACCAGCCAAGCACCAGTCCGCACACACCACCAGTCCACGCACACCGCCAGCCAAGTACCAGTCCACGCACACCGCCAGCCAAGCACCATTCCACGCACACCGCCAGCCAAGCTCCAGTACACGCACACCACCAGCCAAGCTCCAGTCCACGGACACCACCAGCCAAGCACCAGTCCACACACACCACCAGTCCACGCACACTGCCAGCCAAGTACCAGTCCACGCACACCGCCAGCCAAGCACCATTCCACGCACACTGCCAGCCAAGCTCCAGTCCACGCACACCACCAGCCACGCACCAGTCCACGCACACCGCCAGTCCATGCACACCGCCAGCCAAGCACCATTCCACGCACACCACCAACCAAGTGCCAGTCCACACACACCAACAGCCAAGCGCAAGCCTACACACACCGCCATCACATTTAGGATTTTTTTAGAAAAAAATAAAAACACACACAAATTGCAAATAGATACAAATCTTCTAACAGAAAATCAGCAACTAAATACATTGCACTAACACCAACCTTGAAACAGAATCAAATTATCCAAAGAATACAGACCAGGCAGTTCACTTTACCACTCAAGAATCCTCCCAAAAATTCTTTCGTGTGTGGTACGCTCTAAAACAAGCAGGGAGACACAGTGCAGGATGAGAAGGACAGTCGGGGCAGTACATACGACTCTCCTTCCGCAAACCTTTTCGCCAACAGACTCTACATCTCCTACTGGGAAAATCTTTTGCGGGTGTGGGAGGAATGTGATCTGGAAAGTGGCGTTCTTTCAATCTAGCAACATCCTCCACCAGTCCAACTCTAGGAACACTTGCCTGTTCCACTACAACAAGGCTGCCTATTACAGACTCCTGAAACTTAGCAAAAGTCATCTTTGACTCAGGGCAAGAATCCTGGAACACAACAAAAGCATTAAACATTGCCAAGTGGAATAAATGGATAGCCAACTTCTTGTACCAAATGTAAGCCTTACGAAGAGCAGTGTACGGTTCCAACCTCTGATCTAATCTGTCAACACCACCCATGTGCCTATTATAGTCTAAAATGCACACAGGTTTGCGCGCTTCAGCGACCTGACCCCAAACAGTCACAGGTGCAGTGCTTTCATCATGGATGGTAGTCAGCATGTAGACATCTCTCCTGTCTGTAAACTTCACAGCAAGAAGCTCCTGGCAACGCAACGCACTGCACTGTCCCCGCACAAGCTTTTGACAAACAAGTTCTTTCGGGAAACCTTTATGGTTCGAGCGGATTGTGCCACAAGCAAGAGTGTCCACTTTGGCCAATTCCCTGAACAACCGCACACCAGTGTAGAAGTTATCTACATATAAATGGTGGCCTTTGTTAAAAAATCCTCTTCCAAGTTCCCAAACAATTTTCTCAGTCACTCCAAAAGTGGACGGACAACCAGGGAGGTTAAATCTAGATTCCTTACCGGTGTACACCCTGAAATTAGAGACATATCCAGTCCTACTGTCACACAGCATATACAGCTTTATTCCATAGCGTGCCCTCTTACTAGGAATGTATTGCCTAAAAACCAAGCGGCCCTTGAACAACACCAAAGACTCATCCACTGCAATTTCTTTCCCAGGGGCATAAATCTCAGAAAATTGATCAACAAAGTGATCAAGGACAGGCCTAATCTTAAAAAGACGGTCACAGTCAGGGTGATCTCGTGGCAACGCTAAACCATTATCAACAAAATGCATCATCCGAAGCAGAAGCAAATACCTGTCACGACTCATGACTGCCGGAAAAATAGACGTTGCCATCAAGGGACTGCTAGACCAATATGAAGACATTGATGGCTTCCTTAGCAAGCCCATCAAAAAAGTTAAACCCAAGAACTTCTTCATCTCTTCAACATTTGTGGGAGTCCACCGGGTAGCTCTAGAGTGTGGCTTAAGACTGGCACAGTTGTCCCTCAAAAACTGTTCGGCATACAAATTAGTCTGCTCAACAATCTCTGCAAAAAACACATCGTCCATAAACAACTGAAAAAAATTGACCGGCAAAAAGTTTTCAGTATTCACTCTAGACCCTGGAACACCAGTAAACTCTGGCAATGCCGGCTGCACCATGCCAGGGGCAACCCAGAGGTCATCACTTTCAAAGGGAAGCCTTGCAGCCCCAGCCTGCAGCCCAGAAGCCTCTTGCCGCACTACACCAACGGGAAGCCTTGCAGCAGCAGGCTGCAGCCCAGATGCCTCTTGCCGCACTACACCAACGGGAAGCCTTGCAGCCCCAGGCTGCAGCCCAGATGCCTCTTGCCGCACTATCGGCACATCAGTCTCCGCCTCTAACACAGGCACTTCATCCGCACTAAGAGTATCTTCATCATCCGATGACTCCATACGGAGAGACAACTCACTGCCAGAATCGTCCCCTGCCTCCTCTCCCTCAGATGCAGAGTCAGTCTCTGAACCAATATCAGAGGAAGACTCAAACAGCAAACCAACAACCTGCTGAGCAGTCATCCTGCGGCTAGCCATTATACTTACTAAGATAGAAAACTGCACAAACAAGTCAACAACAACCAACAATGTGCAAACCAAGTAAGTAAAGAAATGTGTACCTTTATCACAAAGATCAATGTACTCAAAAACTATACAATCCAATTACAAGAGACAGCTGCACTCACCAGAAACCAACTCTGCAGTGACACAGCAAAAACCAACGATATCAAACTAGAAAGAAGAAAAAAAAGAAATTACTCACAAGACAACAAAATACACATCGAGCACCAATGCAAAAAGTTTTTGACCCTCAAAAAACAAACATACTGCTATTATTACACCATTTGCAAAAAAAATTCATGCAGAGAAATCAAACACATTTACATTGTACAAAAAAAAGTCTCTTACCAAACTACACAAACAGCAGAACCACCAAGCACAATGAAAAGAGCAAACGCCTTCACCTAGAACTAAAAAGTAAACAAAAAACCATTACAATTGCAATTCACAAAACATATAACAATAAACATTATAACATGCTAAGTCACTACCCAAATGGTCAATCGAGTTGTGTGCCAGGTGGGGCAGAAATTAGCAGGAAAATAAAGGCTACTCTGTCCCGGGGCGGGTGGGCCAAATACATATTATAAAAAATTGCACCCTGGAAGCAAGGGGTCAATTCGATTTTTATTTACACTAATTCCCTGGTGTCTAGTGGGCTTTTCTGGGAGCAGAAACGGCAAAAAAATTGAACCGATCTGCCCCCAGAGGGGGCAGAAAAGTCTTCCAAAAATATTGGGGGCCCAGGAAGCGACCCTTGCCCAAGGGGTCGCTTCCTAAAATATCTAACAGATCCCTGGTGTCTAGTGGGCTCATCTGCCCCCCCTGGGAGCAGAAACGGCAGAAAAATTGAACCGATCTGCCCCCAGAGGGGGCAGAAAAGTCTTCCAAAATATTGGGGGCCCAGGAAGCGACCCTTGCCCAAGGGGTCGCTTCCTAAAATATCTAACAGATCCCTGGTGTCTAGTGGGCTCTTCTGCCCCCCCTGGGAGCAGAAACTGCAAAAAAATTGAACCGATCTGCCCCCAGAGGGGGCAGAAAAGTCTTCCAAAAATATTGTGGGCCCAGGAAGCGACCCTTGCCCAAGGGGTCGCTTCCTACAGCATTGCAATGATCCCTGGTGTCTAGTGGGCTCTTCTGCCCCCCCTGGGAGCGGAAACGGCACGAAAATTCAACCGATCTGCCCCAGAGGGGGCAGAAAAGTCTTGCAGAGATAATGGGGCCATTGGAAGCGACCCTTGCCCAAGGGGTCGCTTCCTTTAGTGCTAAAACGCATCCCTGGTGCCTAGTGGTGGCATTCCTGCAGCACGATCGCGACGCTGTGCGCGATCGTGCTACAGGAATGCCCTGTATTGAGATATCAGGGGAGAGGAAATACTCTTTCCTCTCCCCGATGCCTCAATACTTTCAAAATCACCGCCGCGGCCCCCGCGTCCCCACCGGAGAACTCCACTAACCTGATGCTGCTGCTGGGACGCCCGGAAGCAAATGGCTTCCAGGCGCCCCAGCACTTCCTGATGACGTCGGCGCGCGCTGACGTCACCAGGAAGCGTGGGGGGGCTCGGGGGTGGCAGCGGAAACTCTTCCGCTGCCATCCCCGTCTGTGGGGGCACGATCGATGCCCCAGGGGGGGAGCGCCAGCGCTTCCCCCAGGGGCTGTCCTCATGACGGAGCGGTTCCGTCATGAGCACAGCCCAACCGATGCTCATGACGGAACCGCTCCGTCATGAGCATCGAAGGGGTTAATAGTTTATTAATTGTTTTAAAGTAAATATATATATTTTAATTATTATGTATGTGTGTTTAACTTTTTTTAATTAAGTTTATTTGTTATGTTGGTAATATGTATATTAAATCTACTTTATTTTTTTATAATAATTGTATTATTTAACATATGTAATATGTATTATTTTATTTTATATATATAAATATATATATACATATATATATATATATATATATATATATATATATATATATATATGTATATATATTACCTACTGGCGGTCGCCAGTAGGTAGTTATAGTTAGGACCATGTTTCCATAGGAAATCCGCAACATTCTATTTTGAATAACTTTGGCGCCGGTTGACGAATCCTCGCGAATTTTTCAAAATAGGTGGGGCGCTACGCTCCGCTCCTACCCTGAAAGTCTCGGGGGGATTCGTCAAGCGGGGGCTGAGATAAAAGGGGGGTCCCAAAACGCGTTTTTCCCATGCATTTTTCCATAGGACCTTTAGACACAGCTACAGCCCGAACGGCTGAACAGAATTACTTGAAATTTGGCAGAGAGGTAGTCCTCAGGTCAAGGAAGTGCCTTTTGTAGGTTTGGTGTAAATCTGTTCAGTAGATCCTGAGAAAATAGCATTTAAAAGCATATATATATGTGGGCGGAGCCTAACCACACATCTCATCCTGAGATCTGATTGGCTGTCAGCACTTCATCCAAGAAGTGTTGGCAGCCATCTTGGGACCAATATACATGATAGCACCTCATTAAAAAGCATTGCAGTTAATAGAAGGTTTTAAGACTTTAGTTACATTATAAATCATTTGTTGATGGTACCATACTCATTTTAGGAATTGTGGTATGTTCTAAGGTGATTTCACCATGTGAAAAAGCCTTCTGCTGGGATATCATGATTGAGAGAAAAATATTTTCTCATGCTTTTACCACAGAGGTTTGGAAGGTGATCTATAGGCTAAACTGAGAGCTTATTTTCTGTAAATTCACATTATCTTTCTCAGTCATGTGAGAATGAAGTCTGACATTCTCAGTAAAACATGTACATCCAACAAGGGCAGAGACTGTCAGTTGATTCCTTTGTGTTCTACTGCAGCTTCCCAGAGTGTTCCAAAGAACTACTAGAGCGCTAACAGTCCTACTTATGATAAACGTATGGCACACCTGAAGCCATCTTGCTTGGATTAAAGTGGTAACTCTTAAAACATTTAATTTAAAAAGGAACAAAATGAGGGGGTTCATTTTTCAATAAAAAGTATGATTAGTGCTGCAGAGAGAAAAATTAGGGCACATTTTGAGTGACTTCTCAAATCCTCTTCTATTTCATTAAAAAATTCTGACATGCAGACTGAAACATGCACTTTCAATACCAGCAGCAGTTTTCCCTGGTGAGCAGTAGCTTTACTACAGTGATCTAATGAGCAACTAGAGTGCTAACATTCTGAATTTATGGCAAATGTGTGACACATCTGAATGCCTTCTTGATGGAATCAAAATAAAAAACTGAAAGTATTTCCTACTGAGGAGACTGCAGTAAATGAGGAAATTAGGAAACTTCATAACAAATAAGTCTCCCAAGATGGCCACCAGAGACAAAAGAGCCCAAATGTAGCCCAAATATCACCCAGATGTAGCCCAAGTATAGCCCAATGACAGAATGTCCCAGAATGTTCTTAAAAACAACTAGAGCGCTTACTGTCTTCATTATGACAAAAGTATGGCACACCTGAAGCCATCTTGATTGGAATAAACTGGTAACACTTAAAACATTTAATTTAAAAAGGAACACAATGAGGAGGTTCATTTTGCCATAGAAATTATGATTAATGCTGAAGAAAGAAAATGAGGGCACATTTTGAGTGACTTCTCAAATCCTCTTCTATTTCATTAAAAAAATTCTGACATGCAGACTGAAACATGCACTTTTAATACCAGGAGCAGACTTCCATGGTGCAGTAGTTTTACTACAATGATCTAATGAGCAACTAGAGTGCTAACATTCAGAATTTATGGCAAATGTGTGACATATCTGAATACCTTCATGATGGAATCAAAGTAAAAAACTGAAAGCATTTCCTACTGAGGAGACTGCAGTACATGAGGAAATTAGGAAACTTCATAACAAATAAATCTCCCAAGATGGCCACCGGAGACAAAAGAGCCCAAATGTAGCCCAAAATCACCCAGATGTAGCCCAAATATAGCCCAATGACAGAAGTGTGCAAAACACTTATTATTTTGTGTTTTTGCAGTGTTATATAGTGCAGACTTGTCAGGTATTGGAGTGCTTTACATGAGCATTGGTTACATCACACAAGAACAGATTCATTTTGGTTGTAGACATGGGGAGACTAAGTGATTTGACCAGAATCACAGAATGTCGAGATGAAGCAGAAACTTCAACCTGGTTCCCCAGTTGCAAAGTCTGCAGTTCTGGAAGTAACACCACATCATCTCCCCTAAGTGCAACATTTAATCAAGTGGTCAACTGGATAAAAAAACATAAAGATAACAAATAATTTAAAAGTGCTTTGTCGCTATTTGAAAACTCAGAAAATATGTCCTTATTTTAGCCTTTTAGAGCACTAACCATAATTTTGATGCCAATAAGACCCTCTCATATATGTAATTTCTAAAGGAAATGCTCTAGGTATTACAGTTTTGATTACATCAAGATGATGTCAGGCGTTCCACACTTTTGTAATAAATATAGAATGTTAGCAATCTAGTTGTTCATTAGGATACTGTTGAGAGGCAGAGGCCAGGGGCACGGACTCTGAAAATTGAAGGCAGGTAGGAGGGTGCAAAGGCAACAATTTAACCACACTGAGCAGGCAGGAAGGGCCGTGGAAGCACAACAGACTATGGAGGGCAGTGGAAAGGGGGGCAGGGGCAACAAACCAACAATACAGGACTTGCAAGAGAGGCTGTTGGAGGCAAGATCTATTACGGGTCAAGGAAGCTAGGGGCGGTCCCCAGATCCCCGGGAGCCACCACAGAACTGAGCAGGAGAGTGAGTCAGGGACAAAAGGGGCACCTTAATTTGAGCCGGGGTGCCTAGGAACGCTTGCTCCAAAAATAAAGAAAACAGACATATGAGACATGGAATTGGAGGCAGAATACAATGGCAGTTTAATGAGAAGATGCAACTTCAAAGAAACCGCAGAATAGAGACATAAAGTACAAAATACAGAATCCAGATAATCATACAGCTGTCATGATATTCTCTGTATCTCAATTAATGTACTGACAGAGAGAGAGAGAAAACACATCTATAAATGCATCATGAGAAACAAGTTACACCAAGGAAAATGTTACCTAGGAACACTCACGTTTACTCTTAGAGCAAGCATTCCTGCAATTACAATACAAAATCTTTTAAATGCAAAAGTAAAGAGAACAATGGTTAAACATAACATGACATTTCATATAGGTAAAATAGAATAAGATACTTCAAGCAAAGCAGAGCAAGACATTTTAAGCAAAGGAAGACAAGAGCTCCCAGCTCTTGGGGAAAACCTGCACTGCCTGTTAACCTACATACAGACGGCGAGGTAGTCCGTCGATATCTGTGGGTGCTCCCTTTTTATATCATTTTGTGGGCTCCTTTGCACGCTACATCTACCTACGTATGCTACCCAAAAGCTTCGTCTGCAGATTTTACCAGACATTTCGTCATTTACCCACTTAATGCTGACAATGGACTGGGTGAAAAGGTCAGTCTCTCAGGCCAATCGCTTATCGTAAGTTCCATAGAGCAAGCAGAAAATAATGGGTATTGTACGGGAATTCAATATATTCATGTATAAAATCTCCTCAGTTCTCCTAACTTGACGCTCTGCGGTTGCCACTTCCTTAAAAGCGGGAAACCTGCCCAGGAAGCAAGTACCAGTCCAGGATGCAGCCTACTGTATGTCGACAGCTTCAGGGGGATGTTGAACTTTGATACCGAGCACGGAGCACTCGGGTAGGGTGGGGGCTACTGGTTTGGAGCAGAAGGCCTCGCAGACCTGCCTTCAGACTGCTATACACTAAAATTGCAGAGCTATGGTCAATTTAACAAAGAGGCCTACATATTGAACAGAAGGGCCTACACAGGGGTTTTATACTGGCTGAGTGGTAAGGATGTCTCAGGATAATTATATAGCAACACAGGACCCGCTGGTCAATTTAATACGGCCTACAAATGCAGCTGGCAGGGCAAGGACAAGGGTCTCATACTTCAGGTGTGGACAGAACGGGCCAGGGGCCCCCTGTGATACAAAATCTACCCTCCTTCAAGCCTGTGGCAATGTAATAGACCATTGTGGGCAGAAGGAAGAGGCAATGGTAGTACAACCATACATGCCAACAGACCCGATTCAGCCAGGAAACGTCCAATGTTTTTAAGCTCAAATGGGCTTTATTTGATCTGTCTCCTGTCTACAATATCCTCTTTTTCAATGTAACTCAAAGGGGAAAATCAATACCCCAGTTTTTTTTCAAAATCTCCCTCTTACCAAGTTCAAAATTTTCGCAAGTATGGTACATTGGATCATGGAAGGAAATGGGATAGGGACATGGACTTGGATAACAGAGGACAGGAGGGACATGGAGAGGTGCACCAAACTGACCCTGCAGGGCAGGCATCAGGGTTTGCAGCAGCACAATACACCACACGGGAGTGCAGCACAACAATCCATAGAAAGCAAGAGGGAGGGGACAGGACCATGCACATGGACAACAGAGAACAGAGGGGCAAGAGGCAATGGTAGCTAGCTGACCATAATGGACAGACAGGAGAGAAAGCTGCAGCATAACAGACCATAAAGGGCAGGAGGGACGGATCAGGGGCATTACAATGGAACAGACAAGCCAGGAGGGAGGGAGTAGGGCTGGGGGCAAGGGGGCAGGGCAGGAGCAGCAAGATAGCCATGGAGGTCAGGCAGGATGGGCACTAGAAGCAAGACACACCATGAAGAGCAACAGTGAGACTGTGATGGCATACACACAGACCATGGAGGGAAGGTGGGAGGGGGTCAGGGGCAGCTAACTGACCACACAGGGAAGGTGGGAGGGGCCATGGCAGCACAGAAGACCATGCATGGCAAGTGGGAGGGTTAGTGGCAGCACAATGGCTATGATGGGCAAGAAGGAGGGTGGAGGGGCATGCACAAAGGACGATGGAGGATAGAAGGGAGGGTCAGGACCTGTGCACAGACAAGAAAGTTCAGGGGAAGGGACCTCACAACAGACCACACGGGGCAGGCAGGAGGAGCAGCTGCAGCACAACAGACCAGGGAGGGCAGAAGGGTGTGGCAGTACAATGGACCATGTAGGACAGGAGGAAGAGGATAGGGGCATGGCATGTGGACAGGCAGGGTGGAGGTGACAGGGACAGGTTACAGTCATCTGACAATGCTAGGCAGGTGGGAGGGGAGTGGCAGCTCAACAGAACACTCAGAGTAGATAGGAGTGGCAGGTCCATGGGACATGGTGGGCAAAAAGGATGGAGCAGGGGCATGCACAAAGACATCGGAGGGCAGGGGGAAGGAGAATAGGGGCAGCAAGCTAAGCACAGAGTTTAAGCAGGAGGTCAATGATGGGGCATAGAATTGGGCAATGGAGGGCAGGAGGAGTGGACTGGTGCATCATACTGAGGGCAGTGGCAGCACATCAGACCATGCATGGCAGGAGGGAGGAGGCTAGTCCATGGATTCACACAACAGAGGATAGGGAGGAAGGGGATGGGGCAGCAAGCTAACTGTTCAGAGAAGGCGGGTATTAGGAACTTTATTGTTTTTAAAACATTGTGTCTGTGCGAACTACTTAAAATATGAACAAGTATGCAGCATAATCTCACTTTTATTCAGGAAGAAGAGGACGTTTGTGACTGTGACTCCGGGCTCACTTGGCAGAAACACCCCCTGACCCTCCACCCCCTATCGCAAAATGTAATGCCCGTGAAAAGGGTAGGTGAACACAGTGTTATATAGAACATAGTCCTGAGAGCACGATTGAAAATGAAAACTAGATATAGTGTATGGTATAAACTATGCACCAAAAAGTGTGATATAAGATGAACCGGGCGTGAAATATAATATGCAATACATTTTGCGCAATGACAGATTCATTGGAGAGCGCGAGATAGCACAGGCACTAGCGCGTGCTATGCGATATGTGCCTTGGAGTGTAATAGGCACAGGGCAGTGTTGTGTAACCTAACTAGTCTCTAAAGTTGTAATATAAAATATGTGCTGGGGAGTGTAAGGTTGCATATGCACTGTGACAAAGATATGGATCCCAGATTGTAATATGTGTGGCATAGCACTGTGCGTTATAACATAGGCATCGAGAAAGGCACGTTAGATGGGGCAATATAACCCGTGCGAAGACAAGTGTGGCATGACATATTCACGGGGTGGTGTTACAGTGCACATGGGCTAGAGAGTGTCATAGCATATGCACTAGCTAGTGGAATACAACACAGAGGTGTGTGGCACACGGCAGGCAATGGTGGGTGTAACACAGCATTGGGCTCTGTCAGGAGCGCGCTGTGACTCTCAAGTGATGTTCGTCCCCTTTCCAGAGAGTAAAATAAAAAGTATTACACATCCGGCAGTGGATGTGTGTTTTATTAACCATGAGGGGGGTTTCTTGCATAGTTTTGGTCGAATTTTTGTCGAATCCCCTTTGAATGGCTTGGTGTGCATGTGTATTAAATGTGCCCGTCAATAGCTACCCAAGTTTGTATAAATAAACGACAAGGGTGTCTACCGGGATTAGGCACGGTAGGGCATCAGACATGTCAGAGCTTCACTAGTGGTGTAAATACATTCCACGTGGATTCATTGCATGCATAGTCGCCTTTTAATGAATATCACGCAAATCGTCATGGTGATAGGTATGTACGGTTTGTCCAGCATGTCCTAGGTGTGTCTATAAATATATATTTTTTAAAAATAATAAAAAACAGTGGCCGGCCCTGGGGATTGGGGTCAAAAAAATATAATTAGGAGACTGGCCCTGGGGGATGGGGTCATCAGGGCCAATAAATTAGAATAAGAAGGGGAACCAAACAGCCCCCCTTCTTAAAAAACTAAAATAAATAAAAGACTGGCATCGTGCCGGAGGCCATGCCCCCTCCGTGCAGCACTCTGCAAACGCGCCCCCAACAGGTATCTCCAGTATGCGCCAGGGAGCTGCGCTGCAGCCAGGTGTTCTGAGGCCAAGCCCCTTTTTACACCTCTCTGCAACGCAGCTCTGTGGCGCTTACTGGAGGTACCTAGTGGTCTAGTTTGACCCTAGGGACCCTTAGGATTCAAGGGGACTTAATCTCTCAACTTAGAACAGCCACAGGGCGCGTTTACACAGTGGTGAAGGGAGGGGACGGGGCCTGAGGTGACGTGTGCAAACACGCACTATGGCACGTTTTAAATTGAGGATATAATTTCCCTTCAATACTGAGGGCCCCTGGGGGCTAACTAGCCCACCAAGTGCTTCCAGTAAGCGCCACTGAGCTGCATTGCAGAGAGGTGGTCCAGGCCGTGCCACTTTTTACACCTCTCTGCAACGCAGCTCTGTGGCACTTACTGGAGGTACCTAGTGGGCTAGTTGGACCCCAGGGACCCTCAGGATTCAAATGAACTTAATCTCCCAACTAAAAATGGACACAGGGCGTGTTTACACAGTGGTGAAGGGAAGGGACGGGGCCTGAGTTAACGTGTGCAAAAACGCCCTGTGGCCTGTTTTAAGAGGTAGTTTTAATCCCCATGCCCTCTTATATACTAGGGGCTTACAGAGGAGGTCATGCTAATCACAGGGGGACCCCAACGCATAATGTTCCCTAGTGTATGTAGGTGTTTTCACTGTATTCTAAGTGTCTTTTAACATAGCACTGGCTCTAGGACTGGTTAGTCAGGCTCAGTTACCACCAGTATCCGTCTGAAAAAGTTGAGGGTACAGGATGATTTTGCAACAAGGCTTCTTTCTGCTCTTCTTTTTGTTCTTTCTGCACGTTATCCTTCTTCCTGCACTTATCTTCGTATTTGAGGACTTCTGTTGCTTCTTTCTGCACTTCTTTTGTTTCTTTCTGTGCATTTTTTCTTCTTTCTTCACATGTCCTATCTCTGTAGGCATAGTTAGAAATTAGCATTTAAAAAACCTTTGAAATTCACAGAAAAAACCATAGGTTTCAGGCACGTTATAGTTAGGAATTAGCATTTAAAAAACCTCAGAAATTCACTGAAAAAACCATAGGTTTCAGGGGTGTTATAGTTAGCTGGACTTTTCACTTGTACAAAACCATTGAAATTCCCCCGTTATAGTTAGTTCAGCTAACTATAACTCGGGCGCCCGCAATGCACTGCTGATGACGTCACATATTACATCACTCATGACATGGTCAGTGACATCACTCATGACATCACTGATGACATCTCAAATGACATCACTGATGACATCACTGATGACATCATCCTTGTGATAGAGTGGCAGACCTCCTCTCACCCTAATATAACCTTTGATACACACATTCAAAAATAGAGACTAAAATTTTCAAAACAATGGACATACCAATACCAGTTACAACAACCTCTTCAGTAATTCTAAGATCCACATACACATCCACTCATTCACCAACAGTCCTATACAGTCACTCATACATGTACTCACTCATCATATGTACTCATACACCTATACATCCTGTTACACAATGCCACTCATCCATAGAGTTACTCACACACATAGTCACTCATGCTAATAAAAAATCAAACATACATTTACTTGCATATACAGTTATACACACACCACCATACTTACTTCTACGGAAACTTACACATACTTAGTCTTTTAAACAATCACTTATAGAAACACATACTTATTCATACAGGAACTCTTTCAATCTCTCACTCTCACATATACTCACATATATACACCAATAGTCACATATACTAGTTTAAAACATATGTAGTTACTCATAAAGACACTATTGAGACAGTCATTCACTCACTAACACACCCATACACACACTCATCCACCCATACAGTCCTGCACACATGCTGTGTTCAACACATACAAACAGTGAGTCACTCATTCATGCACCTATGCACTACGTAATACCCCCCACCGAACCATGCAGACACTCAGACTGATACTCAAAAAACCAACTAATAACCTATATAGACACCCATGTAGCTACTCACCAACCCATGCAGCCACTTATACACAAAGTGAGAGACTGATACAGATATTTACATATTTAAACATTACTCACTAAGCCATGTATTCACTATGATACACTTAATCAGTCAGTTACACAATCAATTTTTCAAAAACAAATCATCCATTTAGACACTTATATACCCATTTATTCTTCCATCGACCTTGAGATATACATATATAAAACATATTTAATTTTCAGAAAAACACACATTCACTGGATGATGTCATCAGTGATGTCATCAGTGATGTCATTTGAGATGTCATCAGTGATGTCATGAGTGATGTCACTGACCATGTCATGAGTGATGTAATATGTGACGTCATCAGCAGTGCATTGCGGGCGCCCGAGTTATAGTTAGCTGAACTAACTATAACGGGGGAATTTCAATGGTTTTGTACAAGTGAAAAGTCCAGCTAACTATAACACCCCTGAAACCTATGGTTTTTTCAGTGAATTTCTGAGGTTTTTTAAATGCTAATTCCTAACTATAACGTGCCTGAAACCTATGGTTTTTTCTGTGAATATATATATATATATAGATACTTACAATGACATTTTTGACATCGATATTTTTGTTTCTGTATTTTTGTACTTAACTGTTTAAGTATAGGAAGGCGATATTTTTGCATTCTATATTTTTTCAGCGATATTTTTTACTTCTATATTTTTTACATCAATATTCTGTCAGTGATCCCAGATATATATCTAGTGAGAAGTGGCCCTTATTGATCGCCTCTACAAAGAAGCCCTAAATGGGGGGAAGGATCCCCGGGGAGAATTTTCAGTAATACTCCACTGGAAACCTATCTGGACCAGGTGTTTTCACAGAATTTTTAATCGGCTAGAGCGTCGCCTACCTCTCAAGCGTGATTGTGTGGTCCAGTGCAGCTCTGTCTGCTGTGGTCAATCGAGACACTGGGAGGGCCACAACTAAAGGGGTGGTGGACTCAAATTCTGCGCGGACCCAGCCGGTGTAGAGCATCTTGTATTGCTGAGTGAAGGCAGCCGCAATCCCCTTGGAGTCCTCCACTAAAATACGCCCGGCCCCATCTAATATTCAAGGCACCACTCTAGACTCTGTATCTTTCATTGCAAACCAGTGCAAAAGCTTGCTTGGTTTGTCCCCCTACTCATATACCCTCCGAGCAGAGGCCATCCAGCATTTGTGGGCTTTCTCAATGCATAGCTGACTTAAGGATGTCCTTTTGATTATCAACTGGTGCTGCCTCAGAGCCATATTATTACTCTACTCCACATACTCCTGTGCCCAAATAGAGGCTTCTAGATCTGTAATCTGGGCCAGCCTTTATCGGTCTTTCAACCTGGCATAAGAGCGGCAGCACCCCTTATCTCTGCTGAATCCATAGTATCCTTGTTAAGGTCAAGGAATACCGTAAATTCATTATTTACATACTCAGAGAAGAGCTTATCAGTAAGAAGCCAGGCATTGAGCCACCACACCAGGCTTTCCGCTGTGGCCTGGGATCCAAAATGAGTTACCACCGGGGCATGATCTGAAATTCCTCAGTGAGGATTTGCGACCCCGCAGTTTATAGGAGGTCAGAGGCCAGGAGAAATAGGTAGTCAATGTGGGACAGCGAGCCATGCATTGCAGCTGCATGGGTGTATTTACATCGGACGGGGTTCCAGATGCATCAGGAGTCACTAAGCCCCCACCCAACCGACCAGTCAGCCAACCACCCCCTTCCTCAGAGGGCCACCCAGGGCCTATACCGTTCTCGGTATCCAGGGCATCATTGAAATCCCCCCCTGCTATTGTCACCCCAAGGGAAAGAGTGCTTAATAACTCTAAGGGCCAACAGTGTGGATTGCTGTGCTGCTGGTGGGATGTGCGCACTAAGTAGGTTATAGGGGGTACCGTTCATGGAGCACTTGATAATAACATTCCTACTTTGGACATCTCTTGTAACCTTAGATGCCATCATGGTAAAAAAACCTGTGCAGCAAGCCATTGATCCACAGGCGTAACATGCGCAGTACACCTTGTCATATCCCCTGTAGGCCAGATACAGGTAGTTGTGTCTCTGTAAGTGAATTTCCTGGAGAATCAAAATGGACAGGCCATGTCTATGTGCAAACTGTAGTACGACTCCTCTCTTAAGCCGATCCAAAAGCCCAATAACATTCCATGTCATGACCGATTGTGTTCCTATGGTAGTGATAGCGGTATATCTGGTGGGGTCCCATTGTTTGATGGCTGCCACTCCCTAGAGGAGAGACAACAGTAAGAGCCAGGCAGGCTTTGACATGTATCAACTTGTGTGAGCATGTGAGGACCATTCACAGCAGCCAGAGATATCGAGCAACAACACAAATCAGACAGCCAAAGAAATCTAAAAAGGAAAACATAACCCCGACACTCCAACTCCCCCTCCCTGTAATTTCCACCCTGCAGAAGCATCTGACACCCAAACCCAACATAAACACAGAACTAACTAGGTAGTGATACACTCAGATAAATTAGACGGGTAACCCATCCACCGGCCCCCCGAAAGACCAGGTTTAGAAAACCTTAATCGTAGGCTGTGGTGGTGCTAGTGTTAACAAAGAGAAATCTGGCCCAAAAACAAGAGGAGAGTCTCAGCCCTCATTAAGGTCCTGTCACGAGCAATGCCCCTTTCCATCGGAAGAGTCGGACCCAGGACCCTCGTGGTCCACTAGAGCATCTGCCACATGCTGTTCCTGTCATTCCCATTTGGACTCAGTGGAAGCCTCAGCACCTGGTGGACTCCTCCTTCAGGAGCATTTTTGACATTGTTACTCGCAACCCTTTTTCCTTTGAGAGGGTGGTCGACTGCCTTTGCGGGGGTTTATTCAGGGTCAGGAATCGTGGTTCGATAAGCCAGGCTCAAGCCTCTTCAGAGGTATCCTAGAGTGATGGATTATATGCAGCATATAGGACAAGTTCATAGTACGTAGCTTTTGCTTCATGTGGTCATAGGATTTGCACTGCGTTTGGACCCGACGTGTGTAGTCTGGGAAAATAATGATGCAGCCGGATTGGAACACCAGGTGCCCTTTCACCCTTGCGCTTCTCAGAACAGTGTCCTGGCCTCTATATTTCATGAATCTTGCTATAATCGGGTGGTGGGGTACCAGGGTAGGTTTCTGGGCTAATGACCTGTGGCTGTCTCAGGAATGAAATTGGGGGGAAGACCCTCCACATACATCCATGAACTGATCCATTGTTCCAAGAAGGTCTCTGGGGAAAGACCCTCAGCTCCCTCAGGAGATCCAATAAAACTGATATTATTGCATCAGGCCATGTTTTTGGCATCTTCTGCATACTTGTCTTGGTATTGTGGGAGAGGCGGGCTACCTCCGAGGAGAGGCCTCGCGCAGTATCATCATGTTCTGATTTCTTACCTTCAGCTTCGGTCACTCTGTCTATGGTCTGATGTAGATCCTGGAGCAGAAGGGCCACATCCATACCAACGTCCCCTATTTTAGTCTACAGTGCAACCTTAGACTACTGAATGACCTGCAGGATAACCAATAAGTTGTCTCCATTTGGTGTGGTTGCAGCTCTGTGCTCACCACCTGGAGCTCCCCTTTCCCCCTCCACCAGTGCAGTTTCTTATCCATCTTGGATTTTGTTGCAGCCCATCCTGTCTGGGTCAGTAGCTCCAACTGTTTGCGAGTTGTTTTTGCGCAGAAAAGGGCCCAAAGCCACTCCTCCGCCTAGCTGTCTACCGCAAGGCGTTACCAGTTCCCAATGGAAGGGATCCAACCTGCCTGCCACAGTGGGACTCCAAGGGCAGCACGAGCAGTCAGACCCCCACAGTTGAACTACAGGCTCATCTCACCACAGGACTCCACAGGCATCACCACCACACACCTGGATGTTCCTCTGTGGGCCTGGAGCAAAATGAGAGTTCAACTGTTCAATCAAGTGCTAGGCCTAACAATGCTCCCAAAGACCTAGCTCTGCTCCTCCAAAGGCCCTGTCATCAGGGCAGATGGAGTGCTGGAAGGAGTGAGGGGTAGGCTCTCCTCTCACCAACCCACTCCTCTCCCACCAAGGAGAGATGCACAGAGTCCTCGGGCCCTCTTGGGCCCCTCTACAACACCGCTTCATTGCCCGACAGATGTGCCCAGTAAGGCTCTCCCGCCCTGGGAAGCCATGGGCCACCCAGTTCCAGCCTTGCCCTCTGCAGCGCCACTCCCCCTGCCCAACCTATATGGGGCAAGCACTTGATTATGGAGATAGCTCGACCGCAGAGCACAGGGTGCGCTAAGGCGTGCCTGCCAGTCCCAGACTACCATTTTGGGCCCAGAGACCCTTTGATTCTCCGTCTCGGGTCCCACTCACCCCTAAAGCCTTCAAATTAGCACCCTTCAGGCACCTCCTGTTAGGTTGGGGAGACCGCCAGGCTTTGCGTCCATACAGCCGCGCACGCCAGCACGCAGTACAGCAGTCATCGGCATCAGGCGCAAGCTCGCTAAAGCACATCCACCTTCTCTGCCATCTAAGCCACACCCTCCAATGTCCCACTTTTTAAATACAATGCACCCTTCCGTGTGGGCTTTTCAGGGCCGAACCTAGGGGTGACATATGTATTAAAAATGGAGTTTTAGGCACAGTGTGTAATGGCAGGCTTAATACATGTTATAAGGGGCTACTGAAGTAGGTGGAATAATAAATGCTGCAGGCTCACTATTATACCTAGGTGATGAGTCCATAAAAAGGGTGATACTGGCCCTGGGTTGCTTGTTTTCCAGTTCAGGGAGGTCCAAACGGAGGTGGCATGGTGGGCAAAAAATGATGGATTGGGATGCGCCCCTGAGAGATTGCTAATGGCTGAGATTAATTCAAGCATTCCATCCATCACCTTGTTGCTGTTGCAGTTGCTGTTGCAGTTGCCACCCTAAGTGAGGGTCCCGTGTTCACTGTGCCACTGGAATCAAGCTATACCTGGCTGATGTGCCCATCAGAGGGGCGAAATCGAAAGGGTTGCTTGTTTTCCGGTTCAGGGAGGACTTGGCCAGGCAGTTCAGGTTGGACTGGTCCATATGAACACTCCTGCACATTTTGTTGAGCCCTTGCCTGCTGCAGACTCCAGACCTAGCACAAAATCGCAGCATGCATGGTTTAACAGTGAGTGCAGACAGCTAAAATGTCGACTGCCGATTTCACTTAGGTCTAAGAACACTGACCTAGAGAGAGTCCTGGGAAGGGCCTCTAAAAATACCCAAGATAGAGCAAAAAGGGAATGGGAGAAGACAAGATGGGGGCTCATTAGGCAGGCATGCACTAGTAAAGTTTCAAAAATGTTCTGGCATGTAGTTACAAAAGGGAACTCGATGAGACTACCTTCTCCAGCCAATAACATCACAACAGCCGAATGGCATGACCATTTTAAGCTATTATATGTGGGACCGTGTCTGTTCGACACAGCAGTAGCTCCCCTAGATCTACCCCATATATTCGAAGGACCTTTTTATGCGATGCAAAATACAGGCCTGCATTTTTTCAATAGCACAAGCAAAGGCCCAAGGCCCTGATGGCATCCATGGCGATCTGTTCTCATATGACAGTAAAAATGGGTCTACCTGTATTCTGACACTGTCAAATGCTAAAGCAGGGGATACCCCTACCACACAGTCATTGAAGGGTGCAGAGGTGCTTCCCATTTTTAAAAAAGGGGACAGGTCTCTACCTAACAATTATAGACCCATTAGTTTCATCGACTCATTTCAAAAAGTGATTTGTCAAGCACTTCTGGTCAAGATTCAGGATTGGATCAGAGATTTAAAAATTTTAGCCCCCTACCAAGCAGGCTTCAGACAGAAGATGGGTACAATAGATCAGGTGTTTCGCTTCCTTCTTCTTTACTACAAGACAGTAGTCATTGGTCGGGGGAGCTTGTATGCAGCATTTAACAATCTAAAGACTGCTTTTGATCTTGTCCCAAGACAGAAACTGTGGCAGGTACTAAAAGAAATGGGCCTGCCACCGGAGATTTTATCTCTAGTCATTTGCCTTCATGATTCAAACTATGCCAAAGTCCGCTGGGGTAACCATGGGCAGCTTACTAACCCTATTAGTGTTAGCAGGGGAGTGCACCAAGGGTGTGTTCTGGCCCCCATACTTTTCTACCTGTACATGAATAACGTAGTGCAGGATTTATTGCAGGTACCAACTGATGCACCCACTTTGGGGAGGAGACAAAATAATGAAGCTTCCGTTTGCGGACGACATGCTGCTAGTGTCTAAAACACCAAGGGGGCTTTAGCTACTCCTCAATCGCTTTAATGATTTCTGTGGTGAGCGAGGGTTAGAGATCAACACATCTAAAATGAAATTCTTGATGATTAACCAACAAAAATCATATAGAGGAAGATCAACTCTGGGAGGTTTCCCTTTTGAGAGAGTAAAAACCTTTGATTTGGGTATAACGCTATCGGAAGATATGACCTGGAAGCCCAATGTGGCTAAGTCGACCCTGAAGCACCTGCAAATGTCTGGTGCATTGAGAAAAGAACACAGCACATCCTTTAGTAAACCAGTGGCAGCAGCACTGCAGATCTATGAGTCTAAAGCAGTAAGTTCAGCCACTGTGGGGGTTTGATAAGATAGATGACCTCTCTAGATCTGGAAATAAGTTGGTGAGGAGTTTAGTTCTGTTACCCCAGAGTGCACCCCTGTTGCAGGGATTCTGCTTATGCGCAGAACTATGCGCAGGAACCCAGGCCCTCAGTAAATTGTGGTGTACCAAAAACTCACCTCAGAACCCCTTATCCGGCCAGCATCAGTGTCCCATTCGTTATCCGAGGTTTAGCTCGGCGGTCCCAATGTATAGAAAACCAAGAACAAGCGACTTAGAATATTTCTCAGGAATGGTGGGAATCCGAAATACCTTTTCGTAATTATTCTCGTACCAGTCCACAACAGAATAAACAGAGACACGGTAAAAGTTTAAAGAGTTTATTTTATAAACCTCGTGTCCTAAGATGCAGCAGTTTGGCTAACATAAGCAGACAAACGATTAAAATCAAAACCATCAGCATAGTTACAATACCATAGAAAATGAAAGGAGTAATCATACTAAAATGACAGTGGATTTAAGCCACCTTCCTTTCTCTAACACACTAATAGTATTATTAGACTAATAAAAGGTCTCTAGGCTTGAATGGGGAACCCCATACAGTAAAGATCAGCTCAGTGAGTTCACATCACAGGATCAGCTATGCTCTGCTCCTGGGAACGCTCTTCTTCCGAATGTAATGAAAAACATGTAACACTGCAATATTAAAAGCACCCGACTTTCAGGTATTTGCAGCTGCAAGCGTATTATGGCTAAACTAGTGGGCCGATCAACCTGAATTCAACAACATGCACCGTCTAGCGACCCAGACTGTTTCTTTACACTGTGTACAGACCAAGGTCGCTGCTCACTGTTTGGGATGTTAACAACAGACAGTTCTCATGTGAAGCAAAGTCGAGTAAGCATTTCTCAGTTTAGTAACATGTGACTACAGTGTCGTGTGCAAAAGCGGCAAGATGGCTTTCTAACATCTAACGCGGTTGTGCTAACTTAGCATTGTATATATATAGATAAGGATCTTCACTACACCCCTTCTCCCTCTAAGGCTAGATCTGTGCAGAATATCTATTACAGACAAGGCCAAGCTGCAACCAATATTGTTTTGGTGTAGAATCAGGGCCACCCCCTAACTGTGTCCATATGCCACTGCTCTTGAGATAGTCAGTTATTTAGATATGTTCCATAAAATAAGCTGACTAAGAAATGTGAATGACTTATTGGCAGATATAGGGTTAGAGGGCTTCTGGGAAAACACGTATTTGTCACTGCTCCCTCCCAAAGATCTCATCAAAGCGCAATATTGGGATTGGGTTGCCAAGTCTGAAATCATCAGTAGTATATTATGGGTCGGCTCTCCCTGGGGTTTATGGCCTTCAAGTCAGCCAGCTCTTTGGAAAGCTATCTAGATATTATCCATGTACCCAACGATAGGAAACTATATTTGCAATCCAGGATCTGCACACCTCCCCTGAATTCCCTCATAAGCTCTTCTTGCACAGCACATCGGCGTTATCACAGTCCTGCTCTATTTGTATTACTGAAATTGAATCAACTGCCCATGTATTATATGCTTGCCCAGCCTACACATGCCCAAGAGCTAAGTGGTTTACGCTAGTATGCAAGCTGCTAGGGACACCTAATCGTGGTGAAGCTCTGCAAATTCTCAGTTCCGACCCAAGACCCCTGTTTACTTGTTCTGTTTCCAAGTGTTTGGGTCATATGTGGGATATCAGAAGGAAGCTGATGAAGCTGTGATAACGATGATTGTAATTGTTTTTATTTGTTTCATATATATGATTCTAAGATTTTAATTGTGGATAAACCCAAGGATTCACAGCAACGGTTTCACATTACCTTGGGTTAATTTTATTGTGTATGTTATCTTTTATTATATGTAATGCATTCATATTTGAGTGTATTGCACTCTGCACTCTATGTTTGTTCGACGGAAATAAAGTTTTCTGACTGAGAGGCCAAAGCCTCATGCAAGTGCTAGACCTAACAATGCTCCAAGGTACATGACCTCGGCTCCTCCCGAGGCCCTGTCATCAGGGCAGGACGAGTGCTAAAAGGAGTGAGGGGGAAAGCTGTGGGGACCTTCCCATCACCAACCCACTCCTCTCCCACCAAGGAGGGATGCACGGAGTCCTCGGCCCTAGTTGGGCCCCTCTACAACACTGAAACATTGCTCGACAGCCATGCCCAGTACCGGTCTCCTGCCCTGGGAGGCTGCAGGCCACCCATTTCCACCCTTGTGCTCTGAAGCGCAACTCCACTGCGTTCTCCTGGCACTGGGTGTGCATGCTGGGGCCCCAGCCTTTCATAGTACATTTCACGCCCCCCCTACCCAACCTCTACATGGGCGAGCGCTCGCAGAGTGCAGGGTCCTGGACTACCATTTCGGGCCCGGCGAACCTCCGGCGTCGCAGCTCAGGTCTCACTCACCCCTCCAGCCTTCAAATTGGCACCCTCCAGGCACCTCCTGTTAGGCCAGAGAGCCTGCCAGGCTCCACGTCCATCCAGCCAGGCACACCAGCACCCAGTACAGCGGTCCCTCTGCAGCATCACGTGGGAGCTCGCTAAAGCATGTCCACTTTCTTGGCCATCTAGGCCATGCTCCCCACATGTCCCACTGTTTAAATACAATGCACCGCTCTGTATGGGCTGTTTAGGGCCTAACCTCGGGGGATCTTATTTGTATTAAAAAGGGAGTTTTAGGCTTGGTAAAAGGTTTATTTTGCCAAGTCAAATTGAGAGTTTAAAACTGCACACAACCTGCAATGGCAGGCTTAACATGTTATAAGGGGCTACTGAAATGGGTGGCATAATAAGTGTTGCAGGTTCACCACTGTACCTGGTGATGAGTCCATAATAAGGGCGATACTGGACCTGGGTTGCTTGTTATCCGGATCAGGGAGGTCCAAACTGAGGTGGCATATTGGGCAAAAAACTATGTATTGGGATGCGGCCCTGAGTGATTGCTAGTGGCTGAGATTAATTACCTGGGTATAAGGTATACCCCTTTACTAGAGACTTATATATAAATTAAATATGCTAATCAGGTGCACGCCAATTCTACCATGTTTTAGGGAGTGTGCAGAAGCACTTTAGCACTGTTTAGTAGTGGTAAAATTCACAGAGCCATCCGCAAGGAAACCATAGTGACAATGCACCACTAGTGACCCGGTGCTTTGGAAATGTACAATAGCTACAGAAAACTGCACTTTATAGTGATTGTAGCCTTCAAACATTTGGGGACAACTTTAAATTTGAGTAGCAGCTGGCTTGGACCCAATTGTGGCTGTTTCTAAATAAAAAGATCATATTTTTGCCTGAAAATGTTCTATGAGGTTATGCGGAGTATGGGCTACACTACAGGCAGGATAACATGGCCGTCTCCCCTGACGGAGAAGGGATAAAACTGCAGGTCTGGAGAAGAAATCTTCTGTTGATCAGCCATATACTGAATATAGAAACTCACCTTCACAATATTTTTGTTCTCGATATTTTTGACACAATATTCTGTCCCACGATATTTGTGTTTTCGATATTCTGTCTGAATACAGAGTCCCTGCATCTCTCGTTCTTCATTGAAAGCCACTGCATCATCTTAGATAGAGATTGTGCCACCTAAAGTCACAGAGTCACTGCAGCTAATCTCCACAGCCCCTTCATGAGTGTGGCACTAAAGACACAAATGTTCTAGGGCTCAGAGAACTATCCTACTGCGCTTGTGGTCAGTGCTGACCCCACCAAATAAGAGATCACTGTTTAATGCAAGGACTAAAGTCTGAAGCTGTCTGGCATCCTCGCCTGCGTACCTGAATGCCCCATGGAGCTAATGGACAGATCATTTATTGGTAGGGTCTGAGCGAGAGAGCCCCAGAAATGTCTGCGAAAACATTACCATGCGCAAATACAATTGGTATTTCTATGCACAAAAGTTACAATACTGTCTGTGTACATTAGCCGTTGTTTAATACAGATTTGCAAGTTGAATCTGTTCTAATCTCTGTGCCTTTCTAGAGTATGTCAACCTCACTACACCGTGAAAGTCCAACTCTTACAAGGAGGCACTTGGTAATTCTTGGAGCTGGTAGTATTTGGCTCCAAGTGTTCACAGGTTCAAAAGCGACACTTGTCATAAGGATTACTCAGTAGCACTTGAATCCCATAGGCTCATTTGGAACGACCCGGCTCTGATGTAGAACTTCCTGCCCTAAGTCTCGGAGCCGTGTAATAAGAGGGAACCTATTAATAAGGCATCCCAAAATACGCCCCCTTTGTTTGGCTTCAAAAAGATGGAGGATGAGTGGATAACTGGGAGTGCAACCTGAACACCCAAATCCCAGCAGAACATACATTTTCTCAGTTCTCTGCAGTTTAACGATTACTAAAGGCACCTCAATATAAGGAATAAAGGCGACACATTATGCAATGCGTCTCGGTGCTCGGTGTTTTCAATTTCGTATGTTGCACTTCGAAAAATAATTTACTGATGTAAATCTATAATGTATGAAGGCCGCTATGTACCCTGATTTGCTTATTTTTTAATTTCTCTCTTTCTTTTGAATTTCCATTCTCTGAGTCCGCTTACATACATGATGTCAAATATATTTAATTCTAACAATAAGTGACATTGAGCCATCTCATATGCTAGTGCGCTTTCAAATGTGCATTGATAGTTCAAGGACTTTAACTTTGCTTTCGTGTTGCGCGTTTTCCATGCAACAACCAGGCCCTAAGAGGAGTTATTGTTAAAACAAAAGCAAACAAACCTCAGAGAGTTTGTTGCTATGGATACGGAATGCCCGCGTCAGTTGGACAGTTTGTTTATTCCATATTTGCTTATAAGCTAAAACTAAAAAATGTGCCTTTCCTTGAAGTCAGAACTCTAATAAGAGTTTGGGTGTCAAGTTGCCTCATTTTAGCATTACAAGACTGAAACATTCTTTGCATAGTGAAGCTACGCAGACACCCAGATATGTTATTTGCCAAATAAAAGGTTTATAGCAAAGACAAGACAGGACGTAAGGCCTGGCGGGGAGTGCGTCATTCCCACACGCTCGGTGACAGGAGGAAGGATACCAGCTGGACAAAAACACTGTCAAAAAGACCAACTCGGCGAATGTCAGCAAAGACCTAGCCGGAAATGGAAAAGTGGAAGGCGGGAGGAGAATGCCAAGGTTTGGAGGGGGTGGGCCAGCTTGAGAGGTGACCAGCTCGAGCATCTGGCCCGAAGCGTGGCGAGGATGCCCCGGGAACTTGGGCGAACATGAAAAATGGCCCCTTTGACTGTTATTGGAGTAGCACAATGCAGCAATTATCAAGGTTCGGTGAGCCCCTCGCTGCGCCGGCGCCACTGCACATGCTGCACCATTAGTAACTACACCCCTTACTCTGGCCCCAGTAGGCAGCTCAGCTCCAAACTTGCGCTTTAGGCAGGAATGATGCAGGATTTATTGTGTTCGGGGCAAATACAAGTGGCTTCCTTGTGCTCTCCTGTGTCCTTAAAAAAGGCCTTTTCCGCCCTATGCACTAATTTGGTACCCTGCTCTCTAGGTGGCTCCCTAAGTTAATTGCCTTTCCTGGATTTACAGAAGTACCAGCACTGCTAAATGCAAAGAAGAGTTTATGGAGGTTTCCCTGGTAGTTGCTTCAAAGGTGCCCGATTGCGCCACTTCCGAATCACAGTGTTGCTCAGTACACTGCATAACACACACTCCTGCAATCTACGTGGTGCAAACTGGCGTGCACTCCCTCTACATACAACACATATCCACAGCACCTCTACGGGGTTAACATCAATAGTGTAACACAAAAGATGCCCCCTTCAACCCCTGCATATTCTAACGTGGGGCCACCGAGTCTCCTATATCTCACAAATATTAATTTGTGAATGGGGCCCCTGGAGGGTGAAGGTCCCTTGAGGGGCTGGGGCGCATCCTTCACCACAGACTGGTGCAGGGACCGGTGTCACGAACCTGGTTGGCATGTGAATTGTTGCTAACTTCTGGAGTAAGCCTGTTCTTTGGTCACTATGAAAGTCTATGCACCCATGTTCATTGCCAGAGCTACATTAAAGCAAATGTAGGCACCTGCCTTATGGTACGACTACAAACCACACTAAAGAGCTCCAAATTACAATAAAATATATAAACAAATGCCCTTGTAAGGTGGGGCGAAAGGAGAAACACCCACACAGCAAACTATACTGCTGTCTGGATTTACAATGTCGTAAACCATCTGTCTCAACAGGCAAGAGCCTTGATTGCCCATCTAAGTTTCCTTACTCGCTTAGCTGTGAAGTGAGAGACTGTCTCTCCTGTGCCAGCTCCCTGATTCACCCAGTCTTAGAGATGTGAGGCCTGGAATGTTGGTCCCCTTGATTCCCTAACCCTTGAGCTTAGAGATACAGAAGGTAATTTATACTTTGCCAGGCAGTGTGAGCCAATCCGCACGGTCAACTGAGGCGGTGCCCTCCTCTTCAGGGGCGTAGTCAGAGATCCCTGACCCTTGCCTGTGTCTGGGGATCTCAAGTCTGCTCCTGCATCGCTCGCACAGTAGTAGTTAGCTTTGGTAAAAACACACACCAATGGCCCTGACAAGTAAGAAGGCTTCCCCTTGCATGTCAAGGCCATTGTTTGTAATCCTTGCCCGGAACCGTCATGCCTTCTATGGACATAACATAAAGCGTAATCGTGACCCAACATTCCAGTGGGGTTAGGTCTCTAGGTCAAGGGTTTCCAACAGCGTCAGAATGTTAGGCTCGACAGGTAGAAACCCTCTGGTCTCCCAACCCCTAAAAAGAGAGTGGAACCATGCAGTTAGAAGACTGGACAGCAGCTGTTCGAACCAACCAAACTCTAAATGATGCCCATTGACGCTCCTGCACCAGTCCCCTTTAGCAACTCGTACGGGTGAAAGGCTTTGTATGCCCTGTGCATGCCTGTGGTATCACCCACTCCCACACGTGGGACGCTGGACAATAGCTATGGCTATCCCTAAACCATCCATCCATATAAATAGCAGTTGGTGTATCCATGTGACATAAAACTCTGCTCATCAGCCCTCTCTGAACCTGCAGTTTAGGACAATCTCCCAATGGATTCCAACTCTGTTAATTGACAACGCAGTCGGACACGGGTTCCCAACACGCAAACAGTGTCTCCATGCTTAAAACGGCCCAACTGTAGATAATGGACCTGACTCATCCTATGGAAAGTCCAGTATGTCACTTAGCAAGCTATCAGAATGGGTTAGTAGGTGTAGTGTGTCTTGGTGAAAGCAAAATATTTTTTTAGTATGTGTATTGCGGCTGGGCATTCTGTGCTGTGTCACGAGATACACAGCAGCAGTTCTATGATGTGTATTGTTTATTCTGTCCCAGGCTCCAGCTTGTTGAGAGGGTGGTTGGAGTTAGTCGGACCGTTGCTCTGGACGTCTAGGACCTGGTCGTGGTCTCCTGTGTTTAACGGCAATAAACATATCTCGTTATCCTGCGTGGTTTCTTCAATTAATACATGTATCATATATTGGCGATGAATGGGAGGAACTAGGAGCTTGCCGAATATTGGAGCATCCTGCTACCAATTTCTTTTATTGTTGAAAATTGCTGCAGGGACTGAGGCAGCACCGGGATACTGATGGCCTGCTTTGGTGTGGTGCGGTGAACCCGTGGTGCCTCCTCTGGCACATCCAGAGAGGCTGTGGTGAGGCAAATCCTGCGTGCGGAGATCTGATCAGGACACCGATCACCAGCATTGTGGTGACATCAGCAGCTGTTACAGGCTGAGCGCACCTGCGCTGATTGGTTACTGCCAGCTGTCTGCTTTAGAGGCGGTTCACGTCAGTTACAGTGACGCTAATCTTTGTTTTGAGCTGAGCGCTCCTGCACTCATTGGTTTCGGTGGCAGGCACACCTTGTATATTAACTGCTTGCCTATCACTAATCTTTGGGAGGAAAGGGGGCAAGCCAAACTGAGACCAATTTTTGTGTGTGAAAAAGGCCGCTTTATTGAAACAGATGCATATCACAATTAACTGGTAACTAACTGCACAGCGCTCCCAGCCACCAGGTCACCAAACCTAAAATGGTGGCTGGGAAAACGCGAAAAAAAACCTTATACTTTGGGCTATCCTTTAAAATTTTGGGCTACAATTGGGCTAATCCCAATGTAGCCCAAAGGCTCCCAAAATGGCCGCTAACCGGCCAGCCCCTCCCCCTCCCAATTTGCCCAAGGGGAAGACCTCGCTGTGCTCGGCTGCCCCCCAAACCCCGCTTGTTCTGTGGGGATTTCGGTGACAGACACACCTTCAAGGCTATCTGCTTGTCAAGAAGTTAATCACAAATTTTGCTGCGACGGTGACAGGCACACCATTTGAAGTTATGCTTACTGTTGCAGTGCAAAGTTGTTTTTAGTATACATTTTTATATTATTTAAAATGGAAAAAAATACAAATCTAGGGGCTTGTACTTATTAGGTCATAGACTTTCTGTGTTGTAAATGCTTACTGTTATAATATGTAGACAGGAGTTTAAACATTGCAGCAGTACTTAAATGGTTTTAGGTGGCTTATTTACACATTTCCTCAGTGTAGCCTAACTTTTCCGTGTTAAGTTAGTGGTAGTAGTGTACCGTATCACTATGGCGAATGTGCCTCAGTATGCACAGGTTGCTCCTTTTCTAGAGAGTCCTGGGAAACCCCCCATTGAGTGGAAACTTTAGCTTCGTAATTTTTTGAAAACTTTATAGTTGTCTTCAATGTTACCAAATTTGATTCTAAGAGAAAACAGAACTTCTGTTCAATCATCTGGGACATGAAGGACGTCAAATACTTGACAATCTACCAGAACTGGATGCTCCTGCAGACATTTTTGGCACTTGGAATGAATATGCGGAGGCAGTAGCGAGGTTAGCGAATACATTTTCAGAGGAACCCAGTACTTTGAACGTTTCAATTTCAACCGTCGCAAGCAAGGGGTGGAGGAGTCTGTTAAAGAATACATTTCGACTTTAAGGAAGTTAGCTTTCTAATGCAATTTTGGCAATCAACTTTATATCTGCATCAGAGATCAATTTATTCATAGCTGTGCACTGAAGAAAATTCAAGACAGACTGTTGCAGAGATCCTACATTGTCTGAAGTGATTGACATTGCTAAGGATATAGAGTGGACATTTTGTATAGCAAACGTATTGCTTCTGATGTCTCTGCTAATAGTATGCTGACTATTGATCTACCTGGTGGGCCAGATACAATTGCTGCTGTTTCTGCCAAGAATAAAAGTAAAAAAAACTCTTCTAAAGAAAAGTGTGAGGTATGTTTCTGTTGTGGTTCGAGATCAATTAATGCGACATGACTTGCTCTCAACAAAAAGTTTAACAAATGTAATAAAGCTGGGCATTTTCAAAGTGTATGGAGGAATTCTAGAACTCAATTTACGGTTAACAGTGTTGAGTAAGACACTGAGCAGTGTGCTGAATATTTGTCCACGGTGGTACTAACTGTCATGTCTGAGGAAAGTGTAATTAGCAAAGCCAAAGATCCGTGATGTCAGGCCCTCATTGGTGGTGGTTCTGTAATCATGATGCCAGATTCTGGAGCTAAGATCACAATCATATCGGATTTACTTTACAATGAGAAGTGGTTCAATATCCATTTAGCTAAATCTGATGTCAAACCCAAAGTTTTTCGGGGAACACTATATAGATATACCAGGGTATTTTGATGATGTTCTCACTTGTTTGGGCAGGAAAGTCATAACAAAAATGTATCTGGCAGTCAAAGTGTCAGAGGCTGTGTTCCACTTGCACGGGAGCAGAAGGACGTTAGCTCCCAATGCCCCTTCTAGGTGTTCCCACAAGCGCTTTTTAGTTAGTCGCGCAATGCTGAAACCCCAGAGGGGGAAAGGGGAATTGGACAGAGAAGAGACTGCTCACACCGTCTGCTTCTTGCTTCAGCGTCAGGCGTCTGCTGTTGGTTCTTTCTTGTAATAGATATTGCTGTAAAAAATGCGTTAATTACTTTACGGCTGGAACTCCTCCTAACCCCTCCCACAACTCCCCCTCTGTAACTCTACCTACCCTGATGTGGTGTGAACTTGCTCCTCTTCTTATTTTTGGTTGTGTGATTCTTGACCCTGGTTTCTCTGTAACGACATATTGGGGTTAATACTATTCTCAAACTATTGCCTCTAGTCTTCTGGATAAGTGTATACTACCTGCTCTATTCCTCACCTCCTAGGTCAAGTTGGTCTTATTAATGATTGGTCTTTTCTTTAGGTTGTTGAAATCTTCTTATTAGTGTTGTCCTGACTTAGCATCACCTTCTCTTTACTGGTTGGCTATCCGCTAGTGATTTGTCCTAGCCGACCTAATTTGTTAACGTGTACTCCTTCTGACTGGTATTGCTCTTGCCCTATACTCTGGTCTCTTCACACTTAGGATAATTGTACTTCCTTAAAATGGTAATAGCAGACAATTAAACTCAAGCGTCTTCTTGAAAATTTCGCCTGAGCACTCGCTAGTACATTGCTGGAGAATTAATTCGGAACAGTCTTACTGTAGTCTGAAGCTTCTCTGCTAGAAGCCGAAGTATCTCTGAAACTGCGTTGGCCTTCGAAGTTCAAATTTGCTGAGGAATTTTCTAGTGCGTACTGTCCTCCTCACGGTTCAGGTGAAGTGCGCCTCAGTTCGCGCTTGACACCTGCTCGACAATGATTGCACCGCAGAACTAGAACGCGCCACGTAGTTTCCTACCGCGGTTAATTGGACCGCCATCTTGGAAACTGCCTGTGACCCTTTTCTCGGTTCGGTGTCTCAGCTTACGCCTTAAAGCTAAAACGCTCACAGAGAGTCTTGACTTGGGCTTCTTGTTTGTAATCCTGACAGTACCCTCCCTCAAAGTAGCTCCTCTCGGCTTGGGTTTGTCTGGAAATTTCTTATGAAACTCATCTATTAATCTTGGAGCATGGACATCTGTGGACAACTCCCACGATCTTTCCTCGGGTCCAAAACCCTTCCAGTCCAGAAGGTAATACAAGTGTCCTCTCCGAATCTTGGCGTCTAACACTTGCTTCACTTCAAACTCCTCTCCTTGTTCGGTCTGAATTGGCTTAGGTGGTTGATTTAAGCGCACCTCATTTGATGCCTTTTTTAATAAGGAAATATGAAACACTGGATGAACAGATAATCCCGTTGGTAGCTTCAGTCGATAAGTTAAGGCACTCTGCTTTTTCTCAATGGAATATGGGCCAATAAACCTAGGTTGAAACTTCCTATTTCCTTTTAATCTTAGATTCTTAGTGTTCAACCAAACCTTATCACCCTCTCGTAACTCTGGTTCCTTTCTTCTCTTTTTGTCTGCATAATGCTTGTAATTTTCCTTTGCTATGATTAAATTTTTAATGGCCGAACTATGTACCCTAGTCATGTGTTCCACTAAGTCTGTAACTGCTGGGACATCTGCTTCTTGAAAATTTAAAGATTGGTTGGGATGTCTACCTGTGTTCAGATAAAAGGGTGAATAGCCTGTGGATACATTTTTTGCATTATTATGTGCGAACTCAGCCGCCCACAAATATTCTGGCCATTCCCCTTCTTGTTCTAACAGACATAATCTAAGGTATTGTTCCAGTTCTTGATTTGCTCTCTCAGTTTGGCCATCTGTTTCTGGGTGGTAACTAGTGGTGTACCTGGATTCGATGTTCAACCTCTCAGTGAATGATTTCCAAAAATGGGAAAGAAATTGGGAGCCCCTGTCTGAGATTAAAACCTTGGGTATCCCATGAGCTCGAACTATATTTTGACTGAATACTTGAGCTAGTGTCTTGGCAGTGGGTATTCCCTTCAAAGGTATAAAATGTGCCATTTTGGAAAAGGAATCTACACAAACTAGTATTGTATCAAAACCTTGACTAGAGGGTAATTCTACAATCAGGTCTAAGGTGACTGTGTGCCAAGGATAAGGTGGAGTAGGCAAAGGCTGCAAATACCCTTGTGGAGCTCGTCTCTCCGATTTTCCCCTTGCGCAAGTCTCACATGTGGCTACATATTGATGTATATCTTTGATCATATTTGGCCACCAGAATCTTCTTCGGATCAGATCTTCGGTCTTCGATATTCCTTTGTGACCTGCTAGTACATTATCGTGACATTCCTGTAAGGCCTTTTGTTGCATCTCCAGGGTAGGCAGATATAGGGCTCCTTTGTGATACAGTAACCCCTCTTTTACTTCTCGATTGGAATCTTCTTTTAACCATTCAGCTACTTCTTCTGAGGTCATTACCTTCTGATTTTCTCCTTCAGGGAATTCTTTTAAGACCGCACCAATCACCCGTTCTGCAGGTATTATTTCTTGACTCGGGATCTCTTCGGAATTTTCTTCTGAACCCAATCTTGATAAGGCATCTGCCTTACCATTTTGTGATCCAGGCCGATAAGTGATGATGAAATCGTAGTCTGCGAAATATAGGGACCATCGCAATTGCCTGGGAGTTAACGTTCTGGCAGATTTTAAAAACTTCAAATTCCGATGATCCGTATAGACAGTGACTACATGTCTGGCGCCCATCAAGTAGTGCCTCCAATCTTTAAAGGCGTCTTTTATTGCCAATAGTTCCTTCTCCGTGATGGTATAGTTAACCTCGGCCGAGGTCAACTTTCGTGATCGAAAGGCCACTGGATGCAATTGCCCTGTTGTCTTGTGTCTTTGTGATAATACCCCTCCTAAGGCAAAGTTAGAGGCATCCGTTTCCACATAGAATGGTTCGGAAGGATCTGGATGAAGCAGAATTGGTGCTGATGTGAAGTCTTTTTTCAATAGCATGAATGCTTCTTCTGCCTCCTTTGACCACTCAAAACTCACCCCCTTCTTTAACATCTTGGTTATTGGAATCAATTTCTTAGAGAAGTCTTGAATGAATCTTCGATAGAAGTTGGCAAAACCGATGAAACTTTGTATCTCCTTCACCGATTTCGGGGATTCCCAATCCATTACTGCTCTTATCTTGTTTTCATCCATGGTGATTCCTTCAGGGGAGAGCACAAAGCCTAGGAATTCCACAGAGGAAACCTTGAAGGCGCATTTCTCCAACTTAACATATAGTTTGTTCTCCCGTAACCTTTGTAGCACCTTTTTCACCTGCTCTTCGTGCTCCTCCACTGAGTTGGAATAGACCAGTATATCATCCAAGTACACTATGACTGTTTGATCTATGAACTCCTTTAACACATCATTTATGAAGTGTTGGAATGCTGCAGGAGCATTACACAGTCCATAGGGCATCACTTGGTATTCATATAGTCCATGCTTTGTTCGGAAGGCGGTTTTCCACTCATCACCTTTTCGTATACGCACTAGGTGATAAGCCCCCCTTAAATCCAATTTGGTATATACTTGTGCTCCCTTTACTTGATCCAATAGGACAGAGATTAAAGGTAAGGGGTACCTGTTCTTCACGGTGATCCGATTGATGGCTCGATAGTCTATACAAGTTCTTAATTCCCCATTCTTTTTGGGGATGAAAAAAAGTGGTGAAGAGACTGGGGACTGAGATGGTCGTATGAACCCATTTTCGAGATATTTTTCCAAGTATTCCTTCAGGTGAGCGTCCTCTCGCTCAGTTAGAGCATAAATTCTACTGCACGGAAGGTTTGTGCCGGGCTCCAATTCGATTTTACAATCGTAGTCCCTATGTGGAGGGAGTCTGTCGGCTTCTACCTCACTAAAGACATCTTGGAATTCAGAATACTCTTCGGGCAATTCGGTAGTCGTAACAACACAGATCGTTGCTTCTTTCTCGCTCAAAAATGTCGCAGGAGAATTCGTGGATTCACCCAAACATTTCTTATAACAATTCTCCTCACAATATTTTGATCTTAGTACTACGGTTCGGGCCCCCCAATCTATTGCCGGATTATGCTCGGTGAGCCATGGCAAGCCTAAGATTAACTGAAACTGTGGAGCATCAATCAAATTAAACTGCAATGTTTCCAGGTGTCCTTCGTCTGACTCCAATTCTACAGGTTCTGTATGACTCACTATGGGGCCAGATGAAAGGTTGGTACCATCTACTGCGCGAACTGCTTCACTGCGCTCCTTCCTGATGGCTCTCAACCCGATTCCTTCAGCAAACTTCAAATCGCAAAAATTGCCAGTAGCTCCTGAGTCCAACATCACGGCTACTTGAGTTAAGGTCTTCTCTTGGAATCGCATGGTCATCATAATAATTAAATGTGGGGATGCAGACTGTAAGGTATTGGCCAAAGTATGTGCCTCTGGAGTTGTTTCTTCACTCGCAACCACCCGTCCAACTCCATTTACTGGTGGTGCAAGGCGTTTTCCGCCGGTGATTGCTTAGGTTTCTTAAGACAGTTTCGAACAAAGTGACCGCTGCCTCCACAATAGAGACACAGTTTATTATTTCTTCTTCGTTCCTTTTCCTCTTTTGTGAGGGGACCTCGAATAGTTCCAATTTGCATTGGTTCTCCTCCCCGACCCGAATCCGCTTCCTTCCCACCTTCTATTTTGACTCGGTCGAATCTTGGAACACTGGAGCGAAACTCCTTCCTTTTCTCACCTCTCCTCTCATTTTGACGAAAGTCTATTTCTAGTACTAAATCTATGAGTGCCGAAATTTCCGAAGGTCTATTTGGTACTTGAGCCAAAGCGTCTTTTAACTCATCTTTTAAGCCTCGGTAGAACACTGCCGCCCTCTTGTTTTCTGGCCACTCCGTCTCCACCACCAGCTTATTGAACTGCGCCAAATAAGAAATTAGGTCGCGGTTTCCCTGCTTCATTTCCAGCAACTCGTTATCTGTTGCCTGCGTGGCCTTTCGTCTGTCAAATATTCTCAGGAACTCTTTTTTGAATTCATCTAGGTTATACAAAATGGAGTCATTTCTGGACACCATGGGCATTGACCACGAAGCTGCATCTCCACTTAAGTACGAAAGTATAAATGCCACTTGAGACTGCGCATCTGGGAAAAGTGCGGGGCGGCACATAAAATGAAGGGTACACTGAGTCAAGAAAACTTGAGCCTTCTGGGGATCCCCATTAAAACGTTCTGGGGGGGCTAAGGGAATTACAGGTGATAAAGAATGAATTACTTGAGTTGTAATTTTAGGCTGAGAGGTTGAAGCATCACTCGAGTTTCCTTCTTGAGAAGTGGGAAATTTTACACTAGGAGCTGACAGGAAATTATTCATTTTAAAAGTCAAGTCTACGGTTTCCTTTCTAAGCTCACTGTTCTCCTCTCTCACTGATATTAACTCCCTCTGAATTCCTTCTAAAACCTCCCCCAACTTTTTGAGGTCAAGTCCCTCAGCCATTCTGCTCAGGTGCGATTAAAAACGTGGGCACTTCACTCTGTCAGAGGCTGTGTTCCACTTGCACGGGAGCAGAAGGACGTTAGCTCCCAATGCCCCTTCTAGGTGTTCCCACAAGCGCTTTTTAGTTAGTCGCGCAATGCTGAAACCCCAGAGGGGGAAAGGGGAATTGGACAGAGAAGAGACTGCTCACACCGTCTGCTTCTTGCTTCAGCGTCAGGCGTCTGCTGTTGGTTCTTTCTTGTAATAGATATTGCTGTAAAAAATGCGTTAATTACTTTACGGCTGGAACTCCTCCTAACCCCTCCCACAACTCCCCCTCTGTAACTCTACCTACCCTGATGTGGTGTGAACTTGCTCCTCTTCTTATTTTTGGTTGTGTGATTCTTGACCCTGGTTTCTCTGTAACGACATATTGGGGTTAATACTATTCTCAAACTATTGCCTCTAGTCTTCTGGATAAGTGTATACTACCTGCTCTATTCCTCACCTCCTAGGTCAAGTTGGTCTTATTAATGATTGGTCTTTTCTTTAGGTTGTTGAAATCTTCTTATTAGTGTTGTCCTGACTTAGCATCACCTTCTCTTTACTGGTTGGCTATCCGCTAGTGATTTGTCCTAGCCGACCTAATTTGTTAACGTGTACTCCTTCTGACTGGTATTGCTCTTGCCCTATACTCTGGTCTCTTCACACTTAGGATAATTGTACTTCCTTAAAATGGTAATAGCAGACAATTAAACTCAAGCGTCTTCTTGAAAATTTCGCCTGAGCACTCGCTAGTACATTGCTGGAGAATTAATTCGGAACAGTCTTACTGTAGTCTGAAGCTTCTCTGCTAGAAGCCGAAGTATCTCTGAAACTGCGTTGGCCTTCGAAGTTCAAATTTGCTGAGGAATTTTCTAGTGCGTACTGTCCTCCTCACGGTTCAGGTGAAGTGCGCCTCAGTTCGCGCTTGACACCTGCTCGACAATGATTGCACCGCAGAACTAGAACGCGCCACGTAGTTTCCTACCGCGGTTAATTGGACCGCCATCTTGGAAACTGCCTGTGACCCTTTTCTCGGTTCGGTGTCTCAGCTTACGCCTTAAAGCTAAAACGCTCACAGAGAGTCTTGACTTGGGCTTCTTGTTTGTAATCCTGACACAAAGGGAGAAACATTATTGTATGGCACGACCAAGCTAGGTTGGGTATAATTCTTATTCCAGGGTCAGATCACCTGGTTGTAGTTACTGATAACCATGTTTTTTTCATTGAATCTGATGAGGAGCCATTACTGGATAATGTCATCTCCAAATTCCCACTTACATTTTTAAAACAATAGGCAACATCACCAAATTTGAACCCTGCATTAAACTGAAGGAGGAGTTGAATTCTGTTCCTATGAGTGTTAGGAGTGAGTTGAAAGGGTTGTTGGAAAAGTTGTGCTCAGAGGAGGTTTTACAACCTACTGAATCCTCCAAGTGGGTTAGTCCAGTTGTAATTGTAAGAGAAAAAAATAATGAGATCTGTCTTTATGCGGGTTTACGCACACTAAGTGGCCAACTCCGATGTCGGACGGACCGGAGTCCGTCCAACATCAGTTGGGAACTGGAACCGAACGACCTCCTGTGGTCGGTTCCAGCCAGCAAGTAGGACGCGACCGAACCCTGTTTGGTCGCAATCCTATACCTTACAATAGGAGCATGCATTCTGAACGGAATGCATGCTCTCATTGTAAAGAGCAGGGGTGCAGTTCATCCCTGCACCCCGTGGCAGGTACCTCAAGGTGCCTGCCACAAGGTGAAGGGATCAACAGGGGGGCACCTCAGGTGCCCCCTAGGTCACCATTCGGTGGCCTTGCACCCATGAGGGGCCTGCTGGAGGCCCCCCAAAGACAGATTCCCAAAGCTTTTCTGTGTCAAAAAGGCCAGCATAGAAAGGCTTTGGGAATCTGCCATCGTAATTCATTGGCTGGAAAGAGCCGGCCGAGAGATTATTGAAGGCTTTCCGAATGGCGGACAGGTTCTCCGAGCCCATCGGAGGCCATTCGGAAATCCGATTCGGATTCCCTTCCGACCGACCCCATGAAAATGGGTTGGTGGGAAAGGAATCCAACCAGCCAATTACGATGCGGGCTGAAGGGCTCTGACCAACAGTCAGAGCCGTTTCAGCCTGCATCATAATCGGGCCCTAAATTGTAATATCATAATTGACTGTCATCCATTGCCCAAAGTACACAAAGTATTGGTTAATATGGGAGGGCCTAAAGTATTTTCTTTACTAGACCTCAAATCAGCATACCACCAGATTCCCCTTGTTGCAGAGTGTCGAAACCTTACCTCTTTCTTACCCTGTTTGGTGCTTACAAATTCCTGCTCATGCCCTTCGTTTGGCCTCTGCAGCAGTGTTTCTGTTACAATGTGTCTTAGTCTGTTTTCCCCTTCTACCTTATGTGTCATGTAGCCTGTTGGAATGTGGGGTTTATGACATACTGTGGTTCCTATTCAGTTGGAGAGCTGCAGTTCCTGATGTGTACATGGGGTTCCTTTGCTCCAATAAACTTCTCCTCAAGAGCTCCTGATGTTCCTGACTCTTCTGTGGAATTTATTTACTTCATTTTGGCGGCAGATGGGATGCTTCACCACTAACATTTTGCTATTCCTGCATTCTGGAGCTGATTACAGGAGCCCTGTGTACCGCTGTTAACATTCAAAGCCGTTGCGGTGGGATTGTTTCATTCCCTACCTTTATTGCAACCTTGCTCGTCTGCCACTACTTTTCACTACATTTCTACCCTTAATGTGCACTGTTTCGCTGTTGCCAGCTGCCTTTCTGACTGTTTGTGCTTATATTGCCCTCCCGCTGCTCTCACACGTACTTTCAAGTGTCTGCTGTGTGTTTGCAACTGACCCCAACCTTGCGGAGTATGTTACAATTATTGCTGAGTCTTTAATCACACCGGCATTTTAGATATGCGCCACAGCCTTTCAACTGCCTCCAAGGCTCGGCTCGCGCTTCCTTCTGTAACACTCATGAGCCCTAGTCTCTGCCTGCTACGCGCCACTTCTTCCCTGCATTATTCCGTGGAGCTTGCGCTCACTCATTCTCACAGACCTCGTGTCTTGTGAGGAGCGTGTCTCCACTACATCGCTCCGCCTATGTAGCTAGCGCAATGATCACCTGCTGTGTTACCTACAAGACTTCGCATCAGTGTGTCCATTTAGTGAGCGCAACGACTTTCCACTGTTCCACACTAACACTTCTCCTACCTGCTGCTCTCTTTCGTGGCTCCTGATCGTCTGCTTTAATTTCGTCATCATCATAGAGTGTACTTCCTTAACCATAGACACTCTCTGTCTCTTCACTGCCATCATGTGGTCATTAGTGGCATTTCACCTTTAAGCAGTAAATCAATCTTTCTGCAGTTTCTTCAGCTTAGCAATTCATTTTACTCCTGATATTACTGTGATTTAAATTGTGCATTGTTACAAGATTTTTCTTTTTACTCACTGTTTCTCTATACCTGCACAATATATACCTTATTTTACCATTTGTTTGCATTATTATCATACTTGTTTTTTTGTTTATCATAATGAGTATAAATCAGGCTGTTGTTCCTCCTCCATCTTTCCTCATGCTACAAGGTTGATCCACCCATTGAATGGGAGGATTGGGTTGAAACTTTTGAAAATTAAATTGTTGCTTTAGGTGGTTCTAATTTTTCTCCCATAAGGAAGAAGGCTTTATTGATCGGATGTTTGGGCACTTAAGGACAACACGTCTTCAAATATTTACCAGAAGTACATGAAGACAATGGAGACATTATGGAGGATGTTTATAAAGAAGCTAAATTGCGTTGCATAAACGTTTTGCAAAAACCTTGAACATTTTTATGCAACGTCATAAATTTTATACCCAACCTCAAAGACCCAATGAGACTATAGATGAATTTGTGGCACGGCTAAGAGAATTGGCGGTTAAATGCAGATTTGATTCTATGACAGAAGAACTCATTTGTGACCAATTAATTGATCAATGTAGTAATAAAAACATTCAAGAGCGGCTATGGGCAGCGGCAGATCCTAATTTAAAGGAAGCCATTAAATTGGCTAAAGTGGTGGAAGAATCTCAGAAATGTATGCAAGAGATGCAAAAGATGAGCAGTAAGGAGTCTACCGAAGTTTCACAGATTGATGTTGATACAAATTCCGTGAATCTTGTTAAGCGGAAGCCTACCACTTCTGTGCCGAATCGCAATTCCTTGCCTAGACCGTCAGTTTCCTCTCAAATCAGATCCAGTGCTCGTGTGTGTTTTCGTTGTGGCAGCAATCTTCACCTGGCTAATTCATCCTTGTGGTTTGTACTGGCACAAATTTGTCATTTGTGTGGCAAGAAAGGTCATTACGCCCGCATGTACGATGCCAACAAAGCAAAAGTAGCTTTCGTTAAAGAATCGGAGGAACTCTGTCAACATGGGTGGACGGTCTTTTTCCCACTTGGCCCCGTCCCTATGAAACTCTCTTCCACTCTCACTGCGTTTTGAACAAAATTATGTTAAATTTCGGAAAAGTATCAAAACGTGGTTATTTAATGTCTGAGCTTTGACCCGCTGCTTCCCTCTTTTATTCATGTGTCCGCAGGCGCCGGGAAACCTCCGGGTAGCTGTCGCTCCATATAAATGCAATTATAAATAAATAAATAAATAAATAAAGTGATGATGGTCAATTCAGAAACTACAAATCTACTGGAACAGGAGGATTCAGATGACCTCAAGAGACGCTCTCGTCCCAAAGCAGACTTTCTTATTAATGGAAATTCAGTTACATTGATTGTTGACTCCGGGTTGTTATATCCTACCATCTCTAAACAACTTTTTGAAACAGTTTGGCCTAGCAGAGCATTGCATGATACCAGAGTGTACTTAAAGGTTATCAGGGCACCAATATAGGTATAATTGGATATTTTGAAGCTAACCTTTCCTTTCATGAACGTCAAACAAAAGGGAAAATGTACATTGCTGCTGAGGGTCCACCCATTTTGGGGTTGTCTCATCAGTATGATTTGCATATTATTGTAAACCCCAGATCTGCTGAACAGGTAATGGTTGTAAGTGAAGATGATGTTAACCAAGTACTTCTACAATTTGTTTCAGTATTCGATAACTTGTTAGGTGTTGCTAAAGATTATACACCTAAGATTATCTTAAAGAAAGATGCTGTTCCTGTGAGACATTCTTCAAGGAAAGTTACTATTGCTTGAGGGAACAGGTTAAGAAGATTATTGATCAAATGGTCTTGAATAAAGTCATCGAACCTGTAGAAGCCACTCAGTGGTTATCTCCAGTGGTAATTACAAAAAAAGCTGATGGTTCTTTAAGATTGTGTGTGGACCTTCGCAGCCTAAATCATAATGTAGTGATGGGTCATTTCCCCCTACCTAACATCACAGAGTTAGTATTTCCTTTGGCAGGAGGAAAGTTTTTCTCTAAATTAGACCTCAAAAGTGCTTATCATCAGGTCATGTTACACCCTGATTCTAAACATCTCACTGCTTTTGTAACTGCCGAAGGGGTTTTTCAATTCAACAGATTACTCATTGGTTTGTCATCAGCGGCCAGCGTTTTTCAAAGGCTCATCACTAAAGTTCTGGCTGGTGTCGACAATGTAATCTTCTTTCAAGATGACATTTTAATTTTCGGTGACACCATTGAATCCCATTATGACACTTTGCGCACTGTCCTTCGCAAATTGTTAGAAGCTGGTCTCACTCTGCGCAAGGAAAAGTGTAAATTCTTGGTTACTGAAGTTAAATATTTCGGTTACCGAATTTCAAGTGAAGGTGTTAGACCAAAACTCAACCTAGTCAGTGCCATAGTTAATGCCCAAACACCTATTGACAAGGATATGTTACGTTCCTTCATGGGGATGGTCAAATATTATTCAAAATTTGTGAAAGATTTTTCCACCAATTCTGAATCATTGCGAATTTTGCTTAGGAAAGGGCAAACATTTGTTTGGGGTTAGTCTCAGGAAAAAGCATATTGTACTATCAAGAATGACATTGCTAATGCAATAATTGTGGCCCCTTTTCAGTGCAATTTGGAAACTATCCTTACTGTAGATGCCAGTGCTGTTGGTATCAGTGCTGTTCTTTCTCAAGTACATTCTGGCATTGAAAAAACTGTAGCTTTTGCCTACCGCTCTCTTTCTGGCACAGAGAGGAAATATTCTGTTATAGAGCCGAAAGCTTTGGCAGCTGTTTGGGCTACCTCCCATTCTCGCTCTTTTATTTGGGGTTCTAGAGTTATCTTGAGAACTGACCACGAACCCTTCTTAAGAGTTCTTGCACCCAATGGATTTAAGAATCGCTCGGCTTGTCTTGCTAGTCACGCCATTAAACTGCAAGAGTGTGATTTTTCTATTGAATATCTGCCTCGTTGGAAAACAAGGTAGCCGATTGTCTTTCTAGACTTCCTGACAAAATGTGTGAAGGGGTGAGGTGTCCACAGAAGAGTTTGTTGCAAGTATAGATTAAAGTTTTCTTGGTGCACCTGCTGCCATTTCTAAGCATCAATGGTTGGATGCTTCTGACAATGATTGTGAACTCAATGCTGTCCATAAGATGATTGTTCAAGGTGTTATGAGAGAGAGTGTGTATCCTGATGAGGTCAGACCATACTCCAAAATTGTTGAAGAATTGTCTGTGAATCCTGATAATATTATATTCAGAAGTGAGCGTTTTATTCCCCCGTCTCATTAAGATCAAAACTAATTGCCTTGGCTCATGAAGGTCACTTGGGTCAAACTTTTACGTCAAAAAGGCTCAACGAAAATGTTTGGTGGCCCAGAATGGACGCTGATACCTAAAGGTGGGTTGAGAATTGTACTGCTTGCAAGAACTCCGAAATAAGGTTGAAGCTGGGTGATGGTTCTATCAAAGACTCGTCTTTTCACATGATTCAAGTTGACTCTGTTTGGGAAAAAAAAGTCTGGACTTTATTGGTCCTTTCATGTTTTTGCCAGACCAAGAACCCTTTGCAGCCGTCCTGGTGGATGCAAAGTCACGGTGGTTTGAAGTGGTCTTTGTAAAGAACATTTCCACTAAGTCCACCATTGCTTTTTTAGAGGACATTTTTAGAAGGGAAAGTATTCCTCTTAAATTGCTCACTGATAATGGTACACAGTTAGTGTCCTTTGAGATGGAATTATTCTTGACTCATTTGGGGGTGAAGCACATTTGCACTTCTCTTTACAACCCACAAGGAAATGGGCAAGTTGAAAGAATAAATAGATTAATCAAAGGCACGATGGAATTGGCCAACATAGCTGGGCAGAATGTCCAATCTGCTGTTAAAGACATGCTGTGGGCATACCGCACCACACCCAACACTGCTACAGGGAAAACTCCTTTTGACATGATGAGAGGTAGGAAACCTTCCACCAAGTTATGTCCTTCTTAGTTGTGGAAAGTCCCTTCCTACTCTAAGCACAATGATTGTTCTCCCAAGGTTTCTTTCTTTAAAGTGGGTGACTTAGTAAAAGTGAAACCTGGTTTTGTCAGAGCTGGTCTTTTAAAATATCGGGGTCCTCACAAAATCATTTTGGTGGGTCAAAATTGGGTAAAATTGGACAATATGCAGGTTTGGAATGTCAGAAGAGTTGCTTTGTTTCAAAGGGCATGTGAAACTTCTTCACCTTTTGTTTCAGATTTGTCTTTCTCTGCTAATGTGTTAAAACCTTCAAAGGTTTCTCCTCGTGAAATGCTTACTGGAAAGAAATATTGTAACAAGAATGCTGTCATGTCTTATGAAAATTTGGAGAGAAAGAAAATATGTGTTTCTTTCTCCAAAATGGCTAAATGATTTTGTAACTCTTTGATGCGTTCTGTTTTGTTCCTCATTTATTTGTTTTGTTTGTGAGGGGTTAGGTGGTATGTATTGTCTTGGGTTGTCCTTGTGTGTATACCTTGTATCCCCTATGTTCCCCATGTTGTAGTGTTTTTACAGAAGGGAAATGTGTTATAATGTGTCTTAGTCTGTTTTCCCCTTCTACCTTATGTGTCATGTAGCCTGTTGAAATGTGGGGTTTATGACATACTGTGGTTCCTTATCAGTTGTAGAGCTGCAGTTCCTGATGTGTACATGGGGTTCCTTTACTCCAATACACTTCTCCTCAAGAGCTCCTGATGATCCTGACTCTTCTGTGGAATTTATTTACTTCAGTTTCCCAGAAATGTATGGGCACCATCTTGTCTGGGATCCCTGGGGTTCAAGCCTTTCAGGTTGCTATTCTGACATCCATCTATGGCAGGGAGCACAATCTGAATCTGTAGAGGGTTTTACGCATATTTTAGGATGTTGAAATTACCGTGAGGAATGAAAAATGCAAGTTCCTAGTTTATCAGTTGGATTACTTGAGACACTGTATTTCAGAGCAGGATATTAAGCCCAACATGTCATTAGTTCAGGCCATACAAGAAAACACTCTACCTGGAAATAAAGACACGTTGCGTTCTTTTCTTGGCCAATGAATATTATTAATGGCTCGTTCATTGTTATTCTATGGTGGTTCAGCTCCTCAGAAAAGGGCAAAGATTTAGTTGGACAGAGGAAGTGAATGACGCCTTTTAGAAGATTAAAGCATTAATTACTTCTGCACCTATTCTGCCTGCCTTTACCCTGTCTCATAATGGTTGATGCTAGCCAGCTAGGAATAGGGGCAGTGTTATCCCAGTGGGTTAACATGATGAAACACACCGTTGCATTTGCTTCTCATTCTCTAATCAATACTGAATTACAGCACAATAGAACAGGAAGCACAGGCTTGTTCATGGGCTGTAGAAAAATGTAAACCTTTACTCTGGGGTACAACATTTATATTTTCATGCATCATTAGCCTCTGATATATATGCCTATTGGAAATTGTATAGGGAAGGCATCCACAAGACTGGTGAGGATTTTGTCAAGGCTCCAAGAATATAATTTCGAAATTAAGTACCTGCCAGGCGGCAAAAATGCTAGGGCAGACTGTCTTTCTTGTATGCCTTTGAGGGTGGAAGCTGAAGAGAGTCAGATGGATGATGTTGAGTGCATGGTGGCACTCATTGGTGATGAGTGTTTTTGTTGGAATGGTATGCTATCTAAAAATACAATGATTAGAGGCTCTAGATAAAGATGCAGTATTGCAGGAGGTTATGAAGTTTGTGAGGGCTGGTTGGCTGAAGGAAAGGAATCTAATATCAGGGCTTATGACTTTTGCACAAGTGTCTAATGAACTTTCCATGGTGGATGGTTTCCTTACTAGACATGACTTATTGATTCCACCGGTAACTCTTAGGAAGTTGCTGTTCAGCATTTTCTATGAAGGGCATTTGGGTGTGTTGGCAACAAAACGCACCATCAAACAGTATTATTGGTGGCAGGATGGTCAGGTCAATAAGAGGATAGTTGAGTGTGATATGCATTTGGTTTCAGGCAAACACTGGAAAATTTGTGAAACCAAGTTACATACTATTCTGCTCCCTGATGGTCCATGGGAGAAAATATCACTAGATCGTGCAGGTTCTTTTGATCTACTCCCTAGTCTCATGAGATACTTGACTGTGCTTCTTGACAATTATTGAAAATGGTAGTATTTTGAATTTGTGTCATCCCATGATACCACATCTGTGATTTATTTTCTGGAAATAATTTTTGAAATTGAAGGGCCTCCCAGAAAGATAGTTTCTGGCAATGGAACACATTTAAAATCTTTCCAGATGAAGTTCTTCATTGAAAGATTTCATATAAGGCATCTGCAAGTTGCGCTATATTCCCCTACCTTGAGCATATTCTTGTTGAACAGGTCAACAGATTTTTGAAACAGAGTGCAAACTGCATTGTCCTCTGGGGTCAATGTGGAGACATTTTTAAGGTAGAAGTCATGGAATTACTCAGTAGCTCAACACAGTGTAACTGGTTTATCTGCTTTCAAATTACTGAGTAAAAGGTTACCAATATGTGCTTTTTGACAGCATATCTTTTGCCAAGGATGTAGAGTACAGAACTGGAGATTGGGTCATTAGAAAAAAAAAACAATAGAGTAAAAAAGGGAGATTCCAAGTTTACCCTTCCCATTAGAATTTCGAAAGTATCCAAGGGTGCCATGCCCATTAGTCAAAATCTCACCTGAACAGGCAGAACAAATGAAAAGAACTAAAGGAAAAGGGTTGTGGAGATATTCTGATCAAACGGATAATACATGTTGGTTTGAGGTTGACTCTGAATGTACACCTTCAACTCCTAATTCTGAAGGGAGTGGTTTGGTGACAGAGGCATCTAGCTCCAGTGTCAATGATGAATCTATGAGGAGTCCTGGTTCTGAGGTTAGGTCACTTTCAGTGTATGTTTCTACAGGGTTATCTCCTCATGAAGGTAGCAGTACTGCAAGAAAGGTTTGTCGGAATGTTTTAGTGCCTGTTAGATTTAAAGATTATTATATGCAGTGAAGTTGTGACTTTAAGCATTTTTAATGTAAGTTAATGCATTTCTGTTCTTTTTCTCTTTTTGTTTGTTCTCATTTATATAAGGAAAGGGTGGTGTAGTATGTGTATTGTGGCGGGGCACCTCGTGCTGTGTCATGAGATGCACAGCGGTAGCTCTATGCTGTGTATTATTGGTTCTGGCTGACTTTCCAGGTTCCAGTCCATTGAGAGGGCGGTTGGAGTTAGTCTGACCATTGCTCTGGACGTGCGGGGACCTGGGCATGGGCTCCTGTGCTTAATGAAACAATAAACGGGTCTCCAACATTATCCTGCATGGTTTCTTCATTTAATACATGCAACAAACGTGTAGTGTGTCTTGATAACAGCAAAATAATGTTTTTAGTACTTGCTGTAGAGGGTAATCTAGTGGTAAACCTTTTTCCCTGGAACACAAAATATATGTAAAAACGTCCTTGGGTGGAACAATTGACTGGACTCTCCTTACACAGGCTAGCCTCCTCCGTTTTTCTGTGTAAATAATTATATGTTAATTTTTAAGTGTGTTGTGTATTTTCTGGGGGTATACAGTGGAAAATACATTATTAAAAAATCATTAATAATTAATATTTAATTAATGATATTTGGTTTGATGATAAATATTTATATTAATAGTGTAGATAATATTTTGTTTTAGTTAAGTTTTAGGTGCAGGTTGTGAGTTTTGTGTGGTTATAGAGTGGAAAGTACGAAAATAAAATACATGTAATACATTTTTTTTGTTAAATAATTTTTAAATAAAAATGTTTATTTGTATGACAATTATTTTTGTATTTTATTTATAATAATGTTTGTAGGTATTTGTGAAATGTTTTTAACATTGTAATTATTTTTTATTTTTTTCCATTTTTAATATTAAATTAAAAAAAAATTGTATTCGCTATATTTATATTTTACTTAATTTAGTTTAAAAAAATAATAATTTCATTTTGTTCCAGATATTTTATTTGTTTTTAATGTTTCAGTGACTGCAGTGGGAATAGTAATTTTACCCCTCCGCAATCCAACACTTTCCCTACTGTTGCACTGACTGGAGGGGGAATAGTAAATATCACCCCTCCGCATTCCAACACTTTCCCTACTGTTGCACTGACTGGAGTGGGAATAGTGAATTTTACCTATTCGTGATCTAACACTTTCCCTACTGTTGTATTGAGTGAGTGGGACTTATACATTTTACACCTCCTGAGTATGACACTTTGGGGCTAATTAGGATGTCGATCGGAAAGCATCCGACCACTGGTCAGAGGCTTTCCGATCGACTGGTTTGACTTCCTACCACCGTATTACAATTACGGTGGTCGGAATTCAAACTGGACGGTCAATCCGTCTGAATTCCGATGGGCTCGAGAAGCCCGTCGGCCAATCGGAAGGGCCTTATAATCCCGAGAGAAAAGCGTTTTCACCTTCGGGATTATGATGGCACTTTCCGAGAGCAATTCCATGTTGGCCTCACTGATGACATCATCCAGTGAATGTATGTTTTTCTGAAAATTACATATGTTTTATATATGTATATCTCAAGGTCGATGGAAGAATAAATGGGTATATAAGTGTCTAAATGGATGATTTGTTTTTGAAAAATTGATTGTATAACTGACTGATTAAGTGTATCTTAGTAAATATGTAAATATCTTTGTGTATAAGTGGCTGCATGGGTTGGTGAGTAGCTACATGAGTGTCTATATAGGTTGTTAGTTGGTTTTTTGAGTATCAGTATGAGTGTCTGAGTGTCTGTTTGGTTCGGTGGGGGGTATTACGTAGTGCATAGATGCATGAATGAGTGACTCACTGTTTGTATGTGTTGAAGACAGCATGTGTGCAGGACTGTATGGGTGGATGAGTGTGTGCATGGGTGTGTTAGTGAGTGAATGACTGTCTCAATAGTGTCTTTATGAGTAACTACATATGTTTTAAACTAGTATATGTGACTATTAGTGTATATAAGTGAGTATATGTGAGAGTGAGAGATTGAAAGAGTTCCTGTATGAATAAGTATGTGTTTCTATAAGTGATTGTTTAAAAGACTAAGTATGTGTAAGGTTCTGTAGAAGTAAGTGTGGTGGTGTGTGTATAACTGTATATGCAAGTAAATGGATGTTTGATTCTTTATTAGCATGAGTGACTATGTGTGTGAGTAACTCTATGGATGAGTGGCGTTGTGTAACAGGATGTATAGGTGTATGAGTACATATGATGAGTGAGTACATGTATGAGTGACTGTATAGGACTGTTGGTGAATGAGTGGATGTGTATGTGGATCTTAGAATTACTGAATAGGTTGTTGTAACTGATATTGGTATGTCCATTGTTTTGAAAATTTTAGTTTCTATTTTTGAATGTGTGTATCAAAGGTTATATTAGGGGGAGAGGAGGTCTGCCACTCTATCACAAGGATGATGTCATGAGTGATGTCATTTGAGATGTCATGAGTGATGTCATGAGTGATGTCACTGACCATGTCATGAGTGATGTAAAATGTGATGTCATCAGCAGTGCATTGCGGGCGCGCGAGTTATAGTTAGCTGAACTAACAATAACGGGGGAATTTCAATGGTTTTGAACGAGTGAAAAGTCCAGCTAACTATAATGCCCCTGAAACCTATGGTTTTTTCAGTGAATTTCTAAGGTTTTTTAAATGCTAATTCCTAACTATAACGTGCCTGAAACCTATGGTTTTTTCAGTGAATTTCAAAGGTTTTTTAAATGCTAATTTCTAACTATGCCTACAGAGATAGGACATGTGAAGAAAGAAGAAAAAACGCACAGAAAGAAAAAAAAGAAATGCAGAAAGAAGCAACAGAAGTCCTCAAAGACGAAGAAAAGTGCAGGAAGAAGGATAACGTGCAGAAAGAACAAACAGAAGAGCAGAAAGAAGCCTTGTTGAAAAATCATCCTGTACCATCAACTTTTTCAGACGGATATTGGTGGTAACTGAGTCTGACTAACCAGTCCTAGAGCCAGTGCTATGTTAAAAGACACTCAGAATACAGTGAAAACACCTACATACACTAGGGAACACTATGCGTTGGGGTCCCCCTGTGATCAGCATGACCACCTCTGTAAGCCCCTAGTATATAATAGGGCAGGGGATTAAAACTACCTCTTAAAACTCGCCACAGGGCAAGTTTGCACACGTCACCTCAGGCCCCGTCCCCTCACTTCCCCACTGTGTAAACATGCACTGTGGCCGTTTTAAGTTGGGAGATTAAGTCCCCTTGAATCCTGAGGGTCCCTAGGGTCCAACTAGACCACTAGGTACCTCCAGTAAGCGCCACAGAGCTGTGTTGCAGAGAGATGTAAAAAGGGGCACGGCCTAGACCACCTCTTTGCAACGCAGTGCAGTGGCACTTACTGGAAGGACCTGGTGGGCTAGTTGGCCCCCAGGGTCCCTCAGGATTGAAGTGGAATTATTTCCCCAACTTAAAATGCGCCACAGGGCTTGTTTGCACACGTTAACTCAGGCCCCGTCCCCTCCCTTCACCACTGTGTAAACACGCCCTGTGGCTGTTTTTAGTTGGGAGATTAAGTTCATTTGAATCCTGAGGGTCCCTAGGGTCCAACTAGCCCACTAGGTACCTCCAGTAAGCTCCACAGAGCTGCATTGCAGAGAGGTGTAAAAAGTGGCACAGCCTGGACCACCTCTCTGCAACGCAGCTCAGTGGCGCTTACTGGAAACACCTGGTGGGCTAGTTAGCCCCCAGGGGCCCTCAGGATTGAAGGGGAATTATTTCCGCAACTTAAAACGTGCCATAGGGCGTGTTTGCACACGTCACCTCAGGCCCCGTCCTCTCCCTTCCCCACTGTGTAAACACGCCCTGTGGCCATTTTTTAAGTTGGGAGATTAAGTCCCCTTGAATCCTGAGGATCCCTAGGGGCAAAATAGCCCACTAGGTACCTCCAGTAAGCGCCAAAGAGCTGCGTTGCATAGAGGTGTAAAAAGGGGCGTGGCCTCAGAACACCTGTCTGCAACGCAGCTCCCTGGTGCATACTGGAGATACCTGTTGGGCTAGTTGGCCCTCAGGGACCCTCAGTATTGAAGGGGAATTAATTCCCCAACTTACAACTGGCCAGGGGGTGCGTTTGCAGAGTGCTGCAAGGAGGGGGCATGGCCTCCGGTGCGATGCCGGTCTTTTATTTATTTTATTTTTTTAAGAAGGAGGGCTGTGTGCCCCCCCTTCTTTTTCTAATTTACTGGCCCTGGGGACCCCATCCCCCAGGGCCTGCCTTTGTTTTTTAATATTTTTTAAAAATATATATTTCTAGAAAAACCTAGGACATGCTGGACAAACCGTATGTACCTATCACCATGACGATTTGCGTGATATTCATTAAAAGGCGACTCTGCATAGAATGAATCCACATGGAATGTATTTACACCGCTAGTGAAGCTCTGACGTGTCTGACGCCCTACCGTGCCTAATCCCGGCGCCCCCACCGGTGGGTACTCTCCAAGTAGACACCCTTGTCGTTTATTTATACAAACATGGGTAGCTATTGACGGGCACATTTAATATACACGCACACCAAGCCATTCAAAGGGGATTCGACAAAAATTCGACCAAACTATGCAAAAAAAAACCCTCACGGTTAATAAAACACACATCCACCGCCGGATGTGAAATACTTTTTATTTTACTCTCTGGAAAGGAGACAACCTCACTTGAGAATCACAGCGTGCTCCTGGCTGAGCCCAATGCTGTGTTACACCCACCAGTGCCCGCCGAGTGCCTCACACCTCTGTGTTGTATTCCACCAACTAGTACGTATGCTATGACACTCTCTAGCCCATGTGCACTGTAACACCACCCTGTGAATATGTCATGCCACACTTGCCTTCGCACGGGTTATATTGCTCCATCTAACGTGCCTTCCTCGATGCGCTATGCCATACATATTACAATCTGGGATCCATATCTTTGTCACAGTGCATATGCAACGTTACACTCCCCTGCACATATTTTATATTACAACTTTAGAGACTAGTTAGGTTACACAACACTGCCCTGTGCATATTACACTCCAAGGCACATATCGCATAGCACGCGCTAGTGCCTGTGCTATCTCGCACTCTCCAATGAATCTGTCATTGCGCACAATGTATTGCATATTATATTTCACGCCCCGGTTCATCTTATATCACACTTTTTGGTGCATAGTTTATACCATATACTATATCTATTTTTCATGTTCAATTGTGCTCTCAGGACTATGTTCTATATAACACTGCGTCCACCTACCCTTTTCACAGGCATTACATTTTGCGATGGGGATGGAGGGTCAGGGGGTGTTTCTGCCAAGTGAGCCCGGAGTCACAGTCACAAACGTCCTCTTCTTCCTGAATAAAAGTGAGATTATGCTGCATACTTGTTCATATTTTAAGTAGTTCGCACAGACACACATTTTAAAAACAATAAAGTTCCTAATACCCACCTTCTCTGAACAGTTAGCTTGCTGCCCGATCCACCTCCTCCCCATCCTCTGTTGTCTGAATCCATGGACTAGCCTCCTCCCTCCTGCCATGCATGGTCTGATGTGCTGCCACTGCCCTCCATTTAGCATGATGTACCAGTCCACTCCTCCTGCCCTCCATTGCCCAATTCTATGGCCATCATTGACCTCTTGCTTAGCTTCTGTGCTGAGCTTTCTGCCCCTATTCTCCTTCCCCCTGCCCTCCGATGTATTTGTGCATGCCCCTGCTCCATCCTATTTGCCCACCATGTTCCATGGAACTGCCACTCCTATCTACTCTGAGTGTTCTGTTGAGCTGCCACTCCCCTCCCACCTGCCTAGCATTGTCAGATGACTGTAACCTGTCCCTGCCACCTCCACCCTGCCTGCCAACATGCCATGCCCCTATCCCCTTCCTCCTGTCCTCCATGGTCCATTTTACTGCCACACCCTTCTGCCCTCCCTGGTCTGTTGTGCTGCATCTGCTCCTCCTGCCTGCCCCGCGCGGTCTGTTGTGAGGCCCCTTCCCCTGAACTCTCTTGTCTGTGCCCAGATCCTGACCCTCCCTTCTATCCTCCATGGTTCTTTGTGCATGCCCCTGCACCCTCCTTCTTGTCCATCATAGCCATTGTGCTGCCACTAACCCTCCCGCTTGCCATGCATGGTCTTCTGTGCTGCCATGGCCCCTCCCACCTTCCCTGTGTGGTCAGCTAGCTGCCCCTGACCCCCTCCCACCTTCCCTCCATGGTCTGTGTGTATGCCATCATAGTCTCATTGTTGGTCTCCATGGTGCGTCTTGTTTCTAGTGCCCATCCTGCCTGACCTCCATGGTCATCTTGCTGCTCTTGCCCTGCCCCCAGACCTCTGTTTCCATGTGCAGACCCCTATTCCCTCCCTCCTGGCTTGTCTGTTCCATTGTAATGCCCCTGATCCGTCCCTCCTGCCCTTTATGGTCTGTTATGCTGCAGCTTTCTCTCCTGTCTGTCCATTATGGTCAGCTAGCTACCATTGACTCTTTCCCCTCTGTTCTCTGTTGTCCATGTGCATGGTCCTGTCCCCTTCCTATTGCTTTCTATGGATTGTTGACTGCACTCCCGTCCCACATGCGCTGTGTGGTGTATTGTGCTGCTGCAAGCCCTGATGCCTGCCCTGTAGGGTCAGCTTTGTGCACCTCTCCATGTCCCTCCTGTCCTCTGTTATCCGAGTCCATGTCCCTACCCCAATTCCTCCTGCCTACCATGATCCAATGTACCATACTTGCGAACATTTTGAACTTGGTAAGAGGGAGATTTTGAAAAAAAACTGGGGTATTGATTTTCCCCTTTGAGTTACATTGAAAAAGAGGAGATTGTAGACAGGAGACAGATCAAATAAAGCCCATTTGAGCTTAAAAACATTGGACGTTTCCTGGCTGAAACGGGTCTGTTGGCATGTATGGTTGTACTACCATTGCCTCTTCCTTCTGCCCACAACGGTCTATTATATTGCCACAGCCTCTCTTGCCAGTCCTGTATTGTTGGCTTGTTGCCCCTGCCCCCCTTTCCACTGCCCTCCATAGTCTGTTGTGCTGCCACTGCCCTTCCTGCCTGCCCAGTGTGGTCAAATTGTTGCATCTGCACTCTCCTACCTGCCTTCAATTTTCAGAGTCCGTGCCCCTGGCCTCTGCCTCTCAACAGTATGCCAATAAACAACTAGATTGCTAACATTCTATATTTATTACAAAAGTGTGGAACGCCTGACGTCATCTTGATGTAATCAAAACTGTAATAACTAGAGTATTTCCTTTAGAAATTACATATATGAGAGGGTCTTATTTGCATCAAAATTATGGTTAGTGCTCTAAAAAACTAAAATGAGGACATATTTTCTGAGTTTTCAAATAGCGACAAAGAACTTTTACATTATTTGTAATCTTTATGTTTTTTTATCCAGTTGACCCCTTGATTAAATGTTGCACCTAGGGGAGAGGATGTGGTGTTACTTCCAGAGCTGCAGACTTTGCAACTGGGGACCAGGTTGGAGTTTCTGCTTCAGCTCAACATTCTGTGATTCTGGTCAAATCACTTAATCTCCCCTTGTCTACAACCAAAATGAATTTAATCTTGTGTGATGTAACCAATGCTCATGTAAAGCACTACAATACCTGACAAGTCTGCACTATATAAAACTGCAAATACACACAAAAATAAGTGTTTTGCACACTTCTGTCATTGGGCTACATGTGGGCTACATCTGGGTGATATTTGGGCTACATTTGGGCTCTTTAATCTCTGGTGGCCATCTTGGGAGATTTATTTGTTATGAAGTTCCCTAATTTCCTCATTTACTGCAGTCTCCTCAGTGGGAATACTTTCATTTTTTTATTTTGGTTCCATCAAGAAGGCATTCAGATGTGTCACACATTTGCCATAAATTCTGAATGTTAGCACTCTAGTTGCTCATTAGATCACTGTAGTAAAACTACTGCTCACCAGGGAAGTCTGCTGCTGGTATTCAAAGTGCATGTTTCAGTCTGCATGTCAGAATTTGTTTATGAAATAGAAGAGGATTTGAGAAGTCAAAATGTGCCCTAATTTTTCTTTCTGCAGAACTAATCATAATTTCTATGGCAAAATGAACCCCCTCATTTTGTTCCTTTGTAAATTAAATGTTTTAAGTGTTACTGCTGGAGCGGGTTATGCAAAATTTTGTATACCCACCCCATTTTGCATGTCATTTTATTAATTAGATTCATTAATTAATTATAATCGTACTAATGGTTTGGAGTGATGTGGAAATAACTAACCAACCTTAATAATGACTGAAATACACGTGGGATTTGCATCTGAATGGCCTAATTAATTACGTGAACTAAATTTCGTACGCATACTAATGATAGATAAATAGAATGTTGCATGATATATGTTGCTTTGGTGATGTAATTGTGATTTGTGCTTTATTTTGTAAGTATAACCCGCAATGAGTGTTGCTTTGGCTAGATAAATACACACACATATGGGTATTAGCGAGGGAATAACATTTAATTAGTAATTTTTATGTATTAATTACGTTTTTGTGTCTCTTTGCTTAAGTTGTCCATTTTAGCCTGCCAAAAGATGGCTGCTTGTGGTGCCTAACCCGACAGCCAACGCTGAACAAGGCTTGGGTGAAGTGCGCCTGCGCTGACAACAGATACACAGTGGCCTGGACCTGACCCCAGATGTACTACATTTTCTTGTGTGAATGAGTGCGAATGTAAAGGCATTTGGGTTGATTGCGAAACTCTAGGTTTATTTCTCAGGAGCATTGGGTCTCCAACTATGTGTCTTAAATATTAGAGAAACAATTAGCTAATGCTTGTTAGAAGGGTGAAGTAGAGGGATGTGCTACTTTATCAACGGAAGTTATGATTCCGTAGTAGGGCAGAGGTAAGCGCTGCTCTCGGGAAAGACGGAATTCTCGTGAGAAAGGTCTTTTTGCTGTTCTTTGGTTAGCGAAGCGGACAATGGAGATGTTTTTATGTTGTTACTAACACAAGTGTAGAAAATTGAAACAAAAACTTACTGAGCGGATTTGTAAAGGAGGGGTAGACAGAAGCAGGAGCAGGAGCTGCCGTAGCGGCTACTGACGTCAGAACGACCGCGCTGGGATTGGACAGTCAGTCAGAACTGTGAAACGCCCCGGATTGGTGCGTTAGTGTACGCCGCGCTAGGATTGGAGAAGGAACAGGGTGACGTAGACGCTCCTTATTGGTGCGTTAGTGTGAGTCGCGCTAGGATTTGAGGACTGTGACAGTGATGTAGACGCTTTGAATTGGTGCGTTAGTGTGAAGACGCGCTGTGATTGGATAGATTAGCGGTACAGTTGTAAAGAGGGACTAGCGTTGCGCGAAAGACAAGGAAATGTATTACGACCTTCCAGAAAAGGAGAAAAAGACCTGGTTAGGGAGAATTAAGAAGTGGTTTAAGAAAGACAAACCAGTTAAGACTAGGGAAGGACAGTTACTTCCTCCACCGAAAACGCCTGCATCCTTTATGATTGCGAAATATGGGTATCATACTTGTATTTGGTTGGATAACTGGGTGAGATACACCAAGGACGACGGAGTACTGGCTTTTCCAGAGCATGGTTCATTTAATTTGGCTGTTTTAAGAAACTTGAGGGAAAGAATGACGAATTTAGAGCCAAGACCTAGACCGACACAGTTTGAGGCTTTGACCGAATGGGAAGACAAAATGCATGAACAAGAAAGAAACAGAAGTGGTAGAGGATATAGGTATTGGTTTGGAAGACCATACGGACACGAAGCGCATAGTGACCGAATGAAAAGATGGCGAGATGGGAGCATGACTGAGGGTGTGTTCCCTGTAAGAACTGTAGGAGAGAATGAAGGTCGAAAGTGTGTGGAAAAGAGGCATAATTTGGAGTCGAGAGAGTATGGAGCGAATGAGTCTGAGGAGGATGTTCTTGATGATATGTTTTATAAAAATCCACCACCGTATAGATCAGAACCGGAAATGTTAACTTCAAGTGCCCCAATGAGAGAAACAGTGCAAATTATAAAATCAGGACCAGAATCCCTAAGCTTGAGTAAAAACAGTGGTACCGGGGAAGTAGAAAAGAGATCAGAAGGAAGAACAGATGGAGAAAATGCCGTAGAATTAGCAAAAACAACTCTGGAATTGACTGAGAAAATAAGAGAATTGACCAAGAATCTAGAAGCAGTAACTGTTCCAGTAACGATAGGTCCAGTAATGCCCATTTTTGAAAATCAAAAGGACAGTGAGCATTGTTTGACAGTCCCTTACAGAAATAGTAACCCTGTGGAACAATCAAGAGTCAGACAGAATGAGAATCCATGGAGACAAACTATGAGTGTAATGGAACCGAATTTTACAAATAATCCATTTGTAGATCAGAATTGTGCAGAGAGACGTATGACAATGATAGAGACAGTGTCTGAAACACAAAATGACTTTGGACACGGAAGTGTAGAAAAACCAGTAGGGCCATCAACAGACGAGTTAAGTGAATGGTTAAGAAGCTTGCAGAGGAAAGACAAAGAATCCCAATCAATTGATGTGTCCAAGCTACGAATGGTATTGGAAGAGTTAATCGTAGGGACTATCCCGATGAAGAATTATTATTTCTATGTAAAAGTGCAACCTGGAGAGCGAAAAACTTGCATGAAAGGTAAGAAGAAGTAGCAAATGAAATGGGTATTGATATGGAAAAGGTAAAAGCTTTGCAGAAACCTTATCGAGTAGAATTCACTGAAAAGGACATTGAAAACATGAACACCACAGGACGAATAGGTCAAATTAAGGACATAATCATTTTGCTGAGAAAATGGGGAGACGTGGATAAATGGAGAAGCAGGTGGCATAGAAAACGCGATGATGCCTCAGATAAGACATTTTCAGCCTTTCGTGTAAGAGAAAAGGAGAGGGTAGTGACAGAGTGCCCTATGAGAGAGATTCCAGGAGGAGGATATGTACATGTTCCATGGACAAGACAGGATATTTTGTCATTTACGAATGACTTCCCTCGACTACGCGAAAAGCCCGTCGAGTGGTACAGACAAGTAGACAGATTTGTAAAATTGTCTAAAGTACTATGGATTGATTTGAATAGTCTGTTTGACATAATAGTACCAGCAGACCTATGGTCAGAATGTAAACTGATGATAAACTGGCCAACCAAGGAATGTCCAAGGGATCCTAAAACAGGAGCACCAGACCCTGAGGTAATGAAGAAGTATGAGCAGGTTATGGTATTTTTGAAAAATAAAGTGCCCCCCAAAGAAACAGACTGGGTAAAAATGGATCGAACACACCAGGAAAGTAAGGAGTCAGTACATGCATACTATGAGAGGCTAATACAGGCTTTTAAGCAGTTTAGTGGAGATGAGAATCTGAGTGAAAAGGATTTGAGCCATTTTGTATACAGATTTGTATATGGTCTACGACCAGAAATTGGTGATAGGATTAAACAGCATATGGTAGATTGGCAAAACAAGAAAATAGATGAAGTATTGAGACATGCTAAATACTTCAGTGATGAAATTGAAGCACAACAGCGAAAGTTAAAGGAAAAGGCAATGTGGGCACAGGTAAAGGTAGCGGAGAGACAGGAAGCACGATTGGTGGAACAAGCAGGGACCAAGCCAAAATTTAATAATGGGAAGTACAAAGGGAACATTGAAGAAGCTAAGAAGAAATTTCCGTGTCATAATTGCGGCAGGATAGGGCATTGGAAATCCGAGCGTAAGTTTCCTTCGAGTACTAACAATGAAAATCCATCATTGAACCCACAGGTGCAGCATGAGGTGAGTGGTCAACTGCAGCAACAGCAGCAAGTTGTTCCCCCACAGAATCAGGTGCCAAAGCCGCCTTTTCCACAGAGCAGAAACACACAGAAGTATAGTAGTGAATCGGGATTCTACAATGAAGGACAGGTAAATAAATTGCCGCATGCTAGCGCTGTCTCGCAGTATTGGCTGCAACGTGATGAGAGTGACGCAGAAGAGAGATATTGACGGTGCCGAAGGGAGGAAGAAGAGTGCGTACTTGGCGCAACTCTAGAAGTAGACCAGACAGGACCTTTTGTAGATGGGAGGGTTAATGATGAAAATATTACTTTCCTAGTGGATACTGGTGCTACTCGATCAACTGTTAGATCAGCTGATGTAAAGAATCTTCCTCTCTCGGATGAAACGATCCAAGTAGTTGGTGTGTCCAACAGGCAAATTAAGACCTATCTTACAGAACCAGTGTAGGTTAGCATAGGGAAATTTTTAGAAATGCACCGATTTGTGGTGTGTGACACGAGTCCTGTGAATTTATTAGGTAGGGACCTGTTGTGCAAAATGAATTGCACTATATTTTGTACACCGGATGGAATAGCTTTTGAAACACCAGATGATGATGTATTGTATAAGATGACCCTAGCTAACAGAGAAAGTGAAGTTACTGAAACATATGCTGTATTCAACCCTGATGAATTACCAAAAGAACTGAGAAACTCTCTAAAAGCAGAGGTTTGGGATTTCACTGGAGAAGATGTAGGGTTGATGAGAAATGTAGATCCAGTTAAAATAACTATAAAAGAAGGAGTAACGTATCCAAATGTTCCACAGTACAGATTGACACCTGAAATAATTGAAGGTGTAACTCCTATAATAGAGAAAATGATCAGACAAGGGATCTTGAGAGAAATAATGAGTAGTCCATGTAATTCACCGATAATGGGACTGAAAAAGCCTAATGGGAAATTTAGGATAGTGCAAGATTTGAGAAAGGTGATCAAAATTGTGGTATCATGTTGTCCCATTGTACCAAATCCATCAGTGATTTTGTATCAGATTCCCCATGATGCAGAATGGTACACAGTAATTAATCTATGTCATGCTTTTTTTCCATCCCATTGCACCATAACAGTCAGCAAATGTTTGCATTTCGGTTTGGTGAGCGTATTTTGGCATGGTGCCGAATCCCACAGGGGTATACAGAGAGCCCCTCAATATTTAATCAGTTGTTAAAGAGATCTTTGGAGAGTCTAGAAATGCCAGAAAATTCTGTACTGGTACAGTATATTGACGACCTTTTGGTGGCGTCAAAGACACGTGAAGCCTGTGAGGTAGATACAATAGCCTTACTGAATCATTTGGCAGATGGAGGACTTAAAGTGTCACCTGCAAAACTACAGTTTTGTCAAAAGGAAGTGCAGTATCTGGGACACAACATTGAGAAAGGACTAAGGAAAATAACCATAGACAGAATCAGAATAATAAAAGGAATGAGAGCTCCCATGACTCAAAGAGAAGTAAGAATGTTTTTGGGAATGGTGGAGTATTGCCGTCAGTGGATAGGGAACTTTTCCTTGATCGCAAAGCCTTTGGTGCGATTAACGAGAAGTGATGTAAAAGATCCCCTTGAATTAAGCAGAGAAGAATTGGCAGCATTTAGACAACTGAGAGATGGTTTGTGTGAAGCACCTGCATTAGGTATGCCTGACTATGAGAAGGAATTCGAGTTGTATTGCAGTGAGAGGAATGGATGTGCACTTTCTGTGTTGACCCAGAAACATGGGAAATTGAGAAGACCAATTGCATACTTTTCATCAATGCTAGATAGATCCAGTAGCTGTAGGCTTACCTGGATGTCTGAAAGCAGTGGCTGCAACATGTCGAAGTTTGGAGCAGAGTGAAGGAATTGTGATGGGATATCCATTGAAAGTGTTTGTACCCCATGATGTAGCAATTCTGTTCACAAGGAGTCGTACTCAGTATATGACACACAGTCGGCTGACCAAGTATGAAAAGGTCATATTGGGTGCAACTAATGTGAGTCTTGCGAGATGTGTGAATGTGAATCCCGCAACATTGTTACCTGATAATGAGATTGTGGAGGCAAGAGATGAAGTTGATCATGACTGTCTGGATGTACTTGATTTTTGTACCAAACCACGACCAGACATAAAAGATGTACCTTTGCCAGAAAGTGATTTTGTGATGTTCGTTGATGGGTCATGTTTGAGAACAGATGAAGGAGTGCTGAGTGCAGCGTATGCAGTATGCACAGTCGCAGCAGTAATTGAAGCCTCATATTTGAAAGGAGTGAAATCAGCCCAGGTAGCTGAACTTGTGGCTTTGACAAGGGCATGCAAGATTGGGAAGAGTGTGAGAGTGACTGTGAGAACTGACAGCCAGTATGGCTTTGGAGTCGCCCACGACTTTGGCCAACTATGGCTACAAAGAGGCTTCCTGACCTCGAGTGGAACTCCCATTAAGAAAGCAGAAGTGGTTGGGAAATTGCTTGAGGCGATACAGCTGCCTAAACAATTGGCTGTTGTAAAATGTGCTGCACATAGTCAAGGTGGTGATTATATTGCCACTGGAAACAGGTACGCCAATGACATGGCGCAGTATTGTGCACAAAATCAGAATTCGGTCAAGGAAAGAGAAATGTCTTCTTGCTCATTGATGTTCACTAACATTGTGGGAACTTGGGAAGAGGTAAAACAATTGCAGGATGAGGCAGGATATGAGGAAATGAGACAGTGGGTAAAAGCAGGATGTGCCCCAAGGGAAAAGGATCATGTGTGGGTCTATCGAGATGGAAGACCAGTTATGCCTGATAGCATGATGTCTACCATGGCACGGATGTATCATGGCCAGGGACATATTGGACGGGATGCTATGATCAGGTCATTTAACCCCTTGAGTGCCCCGCCCTTTCCACGCCCTGTGCCGGGCGTTTCATTAGCGGGCGGGGCTCATGACGAGATAGTCTCGTCATGGGCACAGCGCAACCGCGGCCCATGACGAGACCATCTCGTCATGGGCACTCAAGGGGTTAAACAGACCTGGTACAATGCAAAATTCAGACTTGTGGCAGAAAGTCTTTGTCAGAGATGCTTAATATGTCAGCAGTACAATCCTGGCAGGAAGACAGTAGTGAGTCTGGGAACAATAGGTCGAGAAGGAGGGCCTTTCACCAGAATGCAGGTAGATTTCATTGAGATGCCTCCCTGTAACAGATTGAGGTATGTTTTGGTAGTGGTCTGCCTATTATCCAGGTGGGTGGAAGCATTCCCAACAAGAAGAAATGATGGGTTGACAGTCGCCAAGCTACTGTTGAGAGAATTCATCCCCAGGTTCGGGTTCCCAGTGACAATTGAGTCAGACCGAGGAGGACATTTCCACAATGAGATTGTAGGATTAATTTGTGAAGCATTGAATGTACAACAAAAACTACATTGTGCCTACCGACCAGAGGCTTCTGGTGTGGTTGAACAGATGAATGGTACTATCGAAAATAGAATAGGGAAAATGTGTTTGGCCACGGGTATGAAATGGCCTGATGTCCTGCCTCTTGTACTCATGACAATCAGGGCCATTCCAGACAGAACCACAGGATTGAGTCCTCATGAAATAATCATGGGACGTGCAATGAGACATGTGTTTATACCAGTCAACAAGCTGATGACAATTTCTGATGACATGGTGTTGGAATACTGTAAAGGCCTGGCTGACACAGTTCATTCTGTGTTTTATCAGGTTGGACCAGATGCCACCACACTTGAAAAGAAGCAAACCCATGATCTGAGCCCAGGTGATTGGGTAAGGATAAAAGTCCACAGAAGAAGAAACTGTCTGGTTCCAAGGTGGGGAAAACCACGACAAGTCATTTTGACCACGACAACAGCTGTGAAGTGTGCTGGACTGAAAAACTGGATCCATGCCAGTCATACATTGAGAATTCCAAATCCAGTGGACAGCACAGGAAAAGAATACTTTGATGAATCAGAATCAAGCACTGAATCAGATGACGAAGGGTCAAAGACTCAAGGAAACTCTGAAAGGGGGGAAACAGAACAAAGATCAGCTTTAGTCCCCAGAAGTGTCGCTCGAATCCAGTAATTCTGGAAACGAGCAAGAAGCGCAAGGTTCCAAGAAGGAACACAGGAAGAAAAGAGGAAAGAGTACTGAATATGCAACAAAAGAAATACGTGAAAGTCAAGTACCAGCTGAGAGACTGAGAGAAATTCCACCTGAAGTAACAAATCTAAGTGAACAAGGGACAGGTACAGAGAAAGAGGGACAGATTGCGGAAGACCCCCGAGGAGGTGTAGGGAACTGCAACATCCAGTTAGGTGAAGGGACAAGTAGTCAGCAGGAAGATTGTGTGCCGGAGACCCGAGGAGGGACAGAAGTAGGGAAAACAAAACAAGTGGTGGAAAAGGAAGTTGCTGAAAAGACAAAGCAAGTTGAGACAGAGTCTGAAGAGAGTGAAAACGAAATACCTGAAGGTCGAGTTCTGAGAAAGAGAGCTTGGAGGAATGAAAAGAATGACAAAGGAAGTAAAGTAAAAAGGGTTACAAGAGATGATGTTTGGCCCAATAAAATAAGGAAACTGAGATACAGACTGACACGAGTAAATTCACCGAGAGCTGAACAGGTGAATGAAGTGACAAGTCAAGAGAAATCAAAAGAAGACAAATTAACTGAAGACAAAGAGAGTAGAAGAACAAGGAAACCTAACCAGAAGTATAAGTCACCAGAATGGACGTATGTGGCTCTGCCTGAACAGGGAAAAGAGGCAGATAGTCAAGGAAATCCAGAGGAGACTGTACTGAAAGTGGTTGAGGATGAAATAGAATCGGAAATCCTGAGAGTTCTTTTGTCCGACATTGGAGAAGAAGAAACGGAGGTTCAGGAAAATCCATATTTGGAAGACGAGAGGAGAGTAAAGAACGATGAGATGCCAAACTGAATAGGTTAAGAAAACTATTGATGAAGAAAACAAGATATTGAATTAAAAATAGTGACTGGTAGAACCAAATAGGTGTTAGAACCTTAGGTTAGAAAAACTAGTTGTGAAGTGAAAGAGGCTAAGTCAAAAGACACGGTCCATTTTAACAAGATGGCTAACATAGAAAGTAGTAAAGGTAGATGTACATTCATGAAAAGATGGTGTAAAATGTGTTTTTGTTGTACAGGATTATTAATGCTTTTATGGAGCATCCTTGCTCTTGTCATTTCTTTTAAGGCTACTATAGACACTTTAGAAGGACATAGTGAGAATTAAACTAATATAGGGAAGATTCCAAAAGTAGTTCCAACTAGAATAGATAAAAATGATTTGCATAAAGACAGGTCAATAACAGATTTTTCTAATAATGTGTTTTCCAAATTATTGTATGAATATGTAAAGACAATGGACGTACGGGACTGCTACGTATGTATGCAGTTACCTGCATCTGTTTCTGAGGGAGTGACATATCATCACCTTCCAGCAACGTATGGTATAACATGTAGTGTAATAGCTAGTTTGTTCTATGAGACAGGGAAATTAGAATATTATTTTTCAGATGTAGATAACATTTTTGCGCAAGTGCCTTCTTATAATAAATTGAACAAAGTAAAGCCTGCTAAGGTATTAGGTGAATTCTTTTTGGAAACTAATGAACTAACATTAGAGTATATTTTTAGAAACAATTTAACATGCAGTTTGAAGAAGGAGGAAAAGACATTCCTAGACATGGTTGAGGAAAGAAGATTGAAAATGCAAAAGAAAGCAGCAGAAGGGAAAGTGGAGAAAACAATCTGGGATATAGAGATAGAAAAACATTTAAAAGGAGAAGCTACTATAGCTTTAGATTGGCCTCAGAAAGGGAAATTTTGCATTCGAAGGAATCAAACGGCGTATGATAATTATTTTCTAGGTAATAGTGAGTGCCATGATACATATCGAATCATGGGTGGATGGGGATTGAAAGGTGGAAGAGATCCAGTCTTTCCTGGATTATATTTTATTTGTGGGAACAGGGCATATTATCGTTTGCCAGACCATTGGTATGGCACATGATACGTAGGCCTGGTTTGTCCAAAAATCTTTCATATGGATAGAGGAGAAGATGGTGTGCATAGCTTAAGTAATCATTTAGCTAGAACCAAGAGAGAATCTTGGTCAGAAATTGTAGGTGATATTTTTCAGGCATTGATACCAGCAGTGGGAATAACTCTGAATGCAAACAAAATTAGAAAATTGTCAACAGTAGTGGGTCGCTTGTCAACAAGCACCGCTGGAGGATTTTTATTGGTTAATACTGAAATGGTTGCCATGCGTGCTATGGTAATGCAAAATCGACTTGCCCTTGATATTTTATTGGCAAAAGAGGGTGGAGTCTGTGGAATGCTGAAAGTTCAACATTGTTGTACTTACATTCCTGATGAAAGCAAAGATCCGAAAACTTATATTAAGAATATTACTGAATTGCATGATGAACTTGCACCACTGGAGGTTGAAAGTGTTTGGGATAGAATTGGAGAGAAAATAGCTGCTATTAAGAATTTCTTAATAAAAATAGTTAGTACTCTTATAGGTAAAATATTGTTTCCATTAACATGTGTAATCTGCATAGTTTTAATGATAAGATTATGTTGTATGTGCTGTAGAAACAAGAAAAGATTAAAAAGAGAAAATTTAAAAAGAAAAGATAAGAAACAAGATAGAGATTTGGAAGAGATAACATTAGAAGAATGGAAGGAGAATATTTATAAAACTGCAAAAAGAGAAAAAATGGGTGAAACTGAATTATGATTAAGAGCAAGAAAACATTTTAAAGATTCCGTAAAGACAGAACAAAATGTTGGGTGATATGGTGATAAAATCACCAAAGGGGGGATTGCTGGAGCGGGTTATGCAAAATTTTGTATATCCACCCCATTTTGCATGTCATTTTATTAATTAGATTAATTAATTAATTATAATCGTACTAATGGTTTGGAGTGATGTGGAAATAACTAACCAACCTTATTAATGACCGAAATACACATGGGATTTGCATCTGCATGGCCTAATTAATTACGTGAACTAAATTTCGTACGCATACTAATGATAGATAAATAGAATGTTGCATGATATATGTTGCTTTGGTGATGTAATTGTGATTCGTGCTTTATTTTGTAAGTATAACCCACAATGAGTGTTGCTTTGGTTAGATAAATACACACACATATGGGTATTAGCGAGGGAATAACATTTAATTAGTCATTTTTATCTATTAATTACGTTTTCGTGTCTCTTTGCTTAAGTTGTCCATTTTGGCCTGCCAAAAGATGGCTGCTTGTGGTGCCTAACCCGACTGCCAACGCTGAACAAGGCTTGGGTGAAGTGCGCCTGCGCTGACAACAGATACACAGTGGCCTGGACCTGACCCCAGATGAACACGTACCTTTCAAGGACAGTCTGGGACGCCGTCCAAATATTCCAAACAAAGACTGTTGTGTGAACCGGAACTGGCAAGGGTCATAACCCAAAAGACACTTTTGTGAGAACCCAAAAGGATGATCCCTGATTGTCCAATCAGCGAACCCGGATGCCCAAAATGTGTTACTTTTTATCATCAATTTTACTAGAAATTATGGTAGAATAGAGAGGTAATTAGAGTCGTCGGATCGCGCTTTTCGATTTCCTGATGATATGCTGACGGAGAGGACGGTGACACTGCAGGACAGCTGTTAGCCTAAATCTCTGACGGACTGAATTAATGCCCAAATTCCTGATGAACTTAACCTGCTAAATTGATGGGCATAGAATTGCGAGACTACCAGATTTGACATAGAGGACAACTTTAGCCAAAATAGGTAAATATGAATGGCAACTTGATCAACTGAATGATTTAATCTGCAATATTAATATAAATTTGGATTTGAACAACTACAGAAATGAGTCGGGTTGTTTATTCATTGAAATGTGTTAATGTAAAGGTTAATTAGAGAATTAGGGTTTCACTAAAACTTCAACTAACAGATCCATCCCGATTTTGGGAGGATAATACCAAATGTGGAGTCTAGGGCCTATTGAGTATTAGAAGGGTTTGTAGGTGTGTTGCTCATTAGGGTAAAGTGGTATCTTCCTCCCTCATTATTCAGCGTTTGGAAGGATAAATCGCCTCTCGCACGGACTAATGGTAAGTGTGCGTTGGTGTTATGGGCCCCACCAGCGAATGTATAGATAGTGTATGTGTGTGTGAGATCATTACCACTTTATTCCAATCAAGATGGCTTCAGGTGTGCCATACTTTGTCATAAGTAAGACTGTTAGCGCTCTAGTTGTTCGTTAGAACACTCTGGAACATTCTGTCATTGGGCTATACTTTGGCTACATCTGGGTGATATTTGGGCTACATTTGGGTTCTTTTGTCTCTGGTGGCCATTTTGGGAGACTTATTTGTTATGGTGTTTCCTAATTTCCTCATTTACTACAGTCTCCTCAGTAGGAAATACTTTCAGTTTTTTCGTTTGATTCCATCAAGAAGGCATTCAGATGTGCCACACATTTGCCATAAATTCAGAATGTTAGCACTCTAGTTGCTTATTAGATCACTGTAGTAAAGCTACTGCTCACCAGGGAAGTCTGCTGCTGGTATTGAAAGTGCATGTTTCAGTCTGCATGTCAGAATTTTTTAATGAAATAGAAGAGGATTTGAGAAGTCACTCAAAATGTGCCCTAATTTTTCTTTCTGCAGCACTAATCATACTTTCTATGGCAAAATGAACCCCCTCATTTTGTTCCTTTTTAAATTAAATGTTTTAAGAGTTACCACTTTATTCCAACCAAGATGGATTTCAGGTGTGCCATACGTTTGTCATAAGTAGGACTGTTAGCGCTCTAGTTGTTCTTTAGAACACTCTGGGAAGCTGCAATAGAACACAAAGGACATACATCTATATATATTACCTACTGGCGGTCGCCAGTAGGTAGATATAGTTAGGACCTATTTTCCATAGGAAATCCGCAACATTCTATTTGGAATAACATTGGCGCCAATTGATGAATCTTCACGAAATTTTCCAAACTTTTGGCCAGCTCCAGTCCGCTCCTATCCTGATAATTTCACTGTGATTCGTCATGCGGGGGCCGAGAAAAAAGGGGGGTCCAAAAACGCGTTTTCCCCGTGCATTTTCCAATAGGACCTGTTGACGCAGCTACAGCCCGAACTGCTGAACGGAATTACACCAAATTTGGCAAAGAGGTAGTCCTCAGTTCAGACTCATGCCTTTTGCTTAAATGGTGTAAATCCGTTCAGTAGTTCCTGTGAAAATTAGAGTTAAAAAGATAGATATATCTATGGCCTTGGAGGATCCGCCCTCCCTCCCCGCACCCAGCGCGTACCCTGCCGTGCACGAGCTGTATTTTAATTGGCTGTCAACACTCCAGATCAGGAAGTGTTGGCAGCCATCTTGTGCCTCGGTGGAACCGAGGCACAAGAAACCTAAAAAACAAACGCGAAAATCGCGACAAGGGGGCAGGGTAGAAACACCCTGACCCCCTAGGCCTCCTCAGGGGGTCCCACAAGGACTCCCAGGGCCAAAAAAAGAATTAAAAAAAAAATTGGCGAGATTCGCACACCCAGCGAGAAATTCGGCCGCAAATAAAAAAAAATTCAGCCCGCGCTGAATATTCTAATTTGCCCCCGGGGGCCAAATCCCGGGGGCATAATTAAAACACTACCCCGGGGACTGCCACCCCCCGGGGCTCCGGGATTGTATATGCGGGGGGTTCACGGCCCCCCCAGCCCTGGGGACCAACACCCCCCGGGGCTTAAAACGATTTGATGTGGGGGGCTCTCAGGCCCCCCCAGCCCTGGGGACTGCCCCCCCGGGGCAACTTGTACATGTTGGAGGGGGGCCATGCGGCCCCCCTCTTGGAGCCTTGTATTGGACCTGGGGACCGCCACCCCCAGGACCGGCTGCTGCAGTGTCCCGGGGTGCCCACACCCGGGACACTGCTGTTTGCAATGGCAGGGTGGGAGCCTCGCGGCTCCCACCCTGCCATTGCAAACTGCTTTGCTTCATTGAAGCGAGAGCAGGGAAACCTGCTCTCGCTTCAATGAAGCAAAGCAGATTGCTTTTCCAAATGGGGATCAGCAGGCTAGCTGCTCCCCATGTGGAAAAGCAATGTCGGCTCCCGCAGGAGGCGGGAAGCCGGCTGGGACCGTGGGGGGATTGGGGGCCTTCCCACGGTCTCCAGCGAGAGGCCAGGCCCCGGGGGATGGGGTCCCCGGGGCCAGAAGTGGCCCGGGAGGGGGGCCACGTGGCCCCCTTCCCCATTAAATAAAAAAAATAATTAAAAAAAAAAAAGTGGCCGGCCCCGGGGGACGGGGTCCCTGGGGCCTTAAAGTGGCCAGAGGAGGGGGACTACGCAGCTCCCCTCCATACATTTTTTTTTTAAAAGGGCACATGTCCCAGGGGATGGGGTCCCCGGGGCAAATTATGGCCTCGGGAGGGGAGCCACGCGGCCCCCTTCCCGATTGTTTTTTTCAAATATAAAAATTGGGGTCAGGCCCTGGGGGATGGGGTCCCCAGGGCCAAAAAAATAGAAAAAGAAGGGGGGCTACACAGCCCCCCTTCTAAAAAAAAAGAAGGAAAAAAAGAACGGGAACGGGCCGGAGGCCACGCCCCCTCCTTACACCACTCTGCAAACGCGCCCCCGGGCGCGTTTGCACAGTGGTGAAGATAGGGGGCGGGGCCTGAGGTGATACTGTGCAAACACGCCCTGTGGCGCGTTTTAAGTTGGGGAATTCATTCCTCTTCAATCGAGAGGTCCCCTAGGGGCCAACTAGCCCACCAGGTACCTCCAGTAGGTGCCACGGAGCTGCGTTGCAGAGTGTTGAAAAAAGGGGCGTGGTCTCTGAACACCTCTCTGCAACGCAGCTCCCTGGCGCATACTGGAGGTACCTGGTGGGCAAGTTGGCCGCCAGGGGACCTCAGGATTCAAGGGGACTTAATCCCCCAACTTAAAACACGCCACGGGGCGCGTTTGCACAGTGGTGAAGGTAGGGGGCGGGGCCTGAGGTGATACTGTGCAAACACGCCCTGTGGCACGTTTTAAGTTGGGGAATTAATTCCTCTTCAATCCAGAGGTCCCCTAGAGGCCAACTAGCCCACCAGGTACCTCCAGGAAGCGCCACGGAGCTGCGTTGCAGAGTGTTGTAAAAAGGGGCGTGGCCTCTGAACACCTCTCTGCAACGCAGCTCCCTGACGCATACTGGAGGTACCTGGTGGGCTAGTTGGCCCCCAGGGGACCGCAGGATTGAAGAGGAATTAATTCCCCAACTTAAAACGCGCCACAGGGCGTGTTTGCACACGTCACCTCAGGCCCCGCCCCCTTCCTTTACCATTGTACAAATATTCCTCTAAAATCAGCCGAACTACGAATTCCGATTTACTCACCTGTTATCAGGAGAGAACCCAGGGCTGCATCTTTTAGACCAGCACTGACCCTGAAAAGTAATTCTAAGCGTACTTACCAGTAACTTGTACTTCCTTCCATAGGAATCCATTGTGTGGTTTTCAGTAGAAAAGTATCTGTGTCCATTTTTGAAACGTACAAATATTCCTCTAAAATCAGCCGAACTACGAATTCCGATTTACTCACCTGTTATCAGGAAAGAACCCAGTGCTGCATCTTTTAGACCAGCACTGACCCTGAAAAGTAATTCTAAGCGTACTTACCAGTAACTTGTATTTCTTTCCATAGGAATCCATTGTGTGGTTTTCAGTAGAAAAGTTTCTGTGTCCATTTTTGAAACGTACAAATATTCCTCTAAAATCAGCCGAACTACGAATTCCGATTTACTCACCTGTTATCAGGAAAGAACCCAGTGCTGCATCTTTTAGACCAGCACTGACCCTGAAAAGTAATTCTAAGCGTACTTACCAGTAACTTGTATATCTTTCCATAGGAATCCATTGTGTGGTTTTCAGGAGAAAAGTTTCTAAGTGTCCATTTTTGAAACGTACAAATATTCCTCTAAAATCAGCCGAACTACGAATTCCAATTTACTCACCTGTTATCAGGAGGGAACCCAGGGCTGCATCTTTTAGACCAGCACTGACCCTGAAAAATAATTCTAAGCGTACTTACCAGTAATTTGTATTTCCTTCCATAGGAATCCATTGTGTGGTTTTCAGCAGAAAAGTTACTAAGTGTCCATTTTTGAAATGTACAAATATTCCTCTAAAATCAGCCGAACTACGAATTCCGATTTACTCACCTGTTATCAGGAAAGAACCCAGTGCTGCATCTTTTAGACCAGCACTGACCCTGAAAAGTAATTCTAAGTGTACTTACCAGTAACTTGTATTTCTTTCCATAGGAATCCATTGTGTGGATTTCAGCAGAAAAGTTTCTAAGTGTCCATTTTTGAAACGTACAAATATTCCTCTAAAATCAGCCAAACTACGAATTCCAATTTACTCACCTGTTATCAGGAGGGAACCCAGGGCTGCATCTTTTAGACCAGCACTGACCCTGAAAAATAATTCTAAGAGTACTTACCAGTAACTTGTATTTCCTTCCATAGGAATCCATTGTGTGGTTTTCAGCAGAAAAGTTTCTAAGTGTCTATTTTCACAAACTGAAAATATTCCTAAAAAATCGTCTGTATGACTTAAACACATTCTTTCAACTGTTTACAGGAGATTCACCTGTGCTGGATCCAGGATCCAACACTGAGTAATAAAAAGTAACGATAACAGTACTTACCTGCTAAGTGAATTTTCTGCCTTAGGATAACATTGGTGATTCTATGTGAAAATATTTCTAAGTGTCAACTTTTAAAATACAATAATTATCCTTAAAAATCACTACTGTAACCAAAACGCTTTTACTCAACTGTTTACAGGAGATGTCCCAGGACTGAATCTAGCATCCAGTCCTGTGGTTAGAAAAGTAATCCATAAAGTAACTAATTGCATTTGACTAGAAATTCGCATTGAGCTCAATGTTGCTTTGTGTTTGAAATTGTGTTGCCCATTGCAACAACTGTAACTACTGTACTTAAAAGTCTATTGCCTATTTGCAAAGTATTTAAACTAAAGTAATTCATTCTGAGAAAGTATATTTTGTATTGTAATGTATAATGTAATTTAAAAAATAAAATATCTAAAAAGAAACAGTTTAAACAATGTAGTAAATCAGTATCAAAAAAATCAGTATAACAATTAATACATTAAAAATTGTCATTTACAAAACCTTTGAAATTCACTGAAAAAACCATAGGTTTCAGGCCTGATATAGTTAGGAATTAGCATTTTAAAAAACTTTGAAATTCACTAAAAAAAACATAGGTTTCAGGCCTGATATAGTTAGGAATTAGCATTTAAAAAACCTTAGAAATTCACTGAAAAAACAATAGGTTTTAGGGGTGTTATAGTTAGCTGGACATTTCACTTGAACAAAACCACTGAAATTCCTCCGATATAGTTAGTTGTACTAACTATATCTCGCGTGCCCGCAATCCACTGCTGATGATGTCACATATTACATTATTCATGACATGGTCAGTGACATCACTGATGACATCTCAAATGACATCATCCACGTGAAAATCAGATACACCTCATCATACACTAGTGTAACCTTTCATCACTCACTGTAAAATAGAGAGTGCCAGATTTAAAACCATTGACACACCAATACAAGTTTCTAAACACCCACTCAGTGATTCCTAGATCTATACACACATCTAATCACGCCCCCTCCTTACACCACTCTGCAAACGCGCCCCCTGGCGCGTTTGCAGAGGGGGAACTAATTCCCCTTGAATACTGGGGGTCCCTTGGGGCCAACTAGCCCACCAGGAACCTCCAGTATGTGCCAGGGGGCTGCGTTGCAGAGAGGTGTAATGAGGCCACGCTCCTTTTTACACCTCTCTGCAATGCAGCTCCGTGGCGCTTACTGGAGGTACCTGGTGGCCTAGTTGGCTGCTATGGGGACCTCAGGATTCAAGGGGACTTAATCCCCCAACTTAAAACGCGCCACGGGGCGCGTTTGCACAGTGGTGAAGATAGGGGCGGGGCCTGAGGTGATACTGTGCAAACACGCCCTGTGGCGCATTTTAAGTTGGGGAATTCATTCCTCTTCAATCGAGAGGTCCCCTAGGGGCCAACTAGCCCACCAGGTACCTCCAGTAGGCGCCACGGAGCTGCGTTGTAGAGTGTTGAAAAAAGGGGCGTGGTCTCTGAACACCTCTCTGCAACGCAGCTCCCTGGCGCATACTGGAGGTACCTGGTGGGCAAGTTGGCCGCCGGGGGACCTCAGGATTCAAGGAGACTTAATCCCCCAACTTAAAACACGCCACGGGGCGCGTTTGCACAGTGGTGAAGGTAGGGGGCGGGGCCTGAGGTGATACTGTGCAAACACGCCCTGTGGCACGTTTTAAGTTGGGGAATTAATTCCTCTTCAATCCAGAGGTCCCCTAGAGGCCAACTAGCCCACCAGGTACCTCCAGGAAGCGCCACGGAGCTGCGTTGCAGAGTGTTGTAAAAAGGGGCGTGGCCTCTGAACACCTCTCTGCAACGCAGCTCCCTGACGCATACTGGAGGTACCTGGTGGGCTAGTTGGCCCCCAGGGGACCGCAGGATTGAAGAGGAATTAATTCCCCAACTTAAAACGCGCCACAGGGCGTGTTTGCACACGTCACCTCAGGCCCCGCCCCCTTCCTTTACCATTGTACAAATATTCCTCTAAAATCAGCCGAACTACGAATTCCGATTTACTCACCTGTTATCAGGAGAGAACCCAGGGCTGCATCTTTTAGACCAGCACTGACCCTGAAAAGTCATTCTAAGCGTACTTACCAGTAACTTGTATTTCCTTCCATAGGAATCCATTGTGTTGTTTTCAGTAGAAAAGTTTCTGTGTCCATTTTTGAAACGTACAAATATTCCTCTAAAATCAGCCGAACTACGAATTCCGATTTACTCACCTGTTATCAGGAAAGAACCCAGTGCTGCATCTTTTAGACCAGCACTGACCCTGAAAAGTAATTCTAAGCGTACTTACCAGTAACTTGTATTTCTTTCCATAGGAATCCATTGTGTGGTTTTCAGCAGAAAAGTTACTAAGTGTCCATTTTTGAAATGTACAAATATTCCTCTAAAATCAGCCGAACTACGAATTCCGATTTACTCACCTGTTATCAGGAAAGAACCCAGTGCTGCATCTTTTAGACCAGCACTGACCCTGAAAAGTAATTCTAAGTGTACTTACCAGTAACTTGTATTTCTTTCCATAGGAATCCATTGTGTGGATTTCAGCAGAAAAGTTTCTAAGTGTCCATTTTTGAAACGTACAAATATTCCTCTAAAATCAGCCAAACTACGAATTCCAATTTACTCACCTGTTATCAGGAGGGAACCCAGGGCTGCATCTTTTAGACCAGCACTGACCCTGAAAAATAATTCTAAGAGTACTTACCAGTAACTTGTATTTCCTTCCATAGGAATCCATTGTGTGGTTTTCAGCAGAAAAGTTTCTAAGTGTCTATTTTCACAAACTGAAAATATTCCTAAAAAATCGTCTGTATGACTTAAACACATTCTTTCAACTGTTTACAGGAGATTCACCTGTGCTGGATCCAGGATCCAACACTGAGTAATAAAAAGTAACGATAATAGTACTTACCTGCTAAGTGAATTTTCTGCCTTAGGATAACATTGGTGATTCTATGTGAAAATATTTCTAAGTGTCAACTTTTAAAATACAATAATAATCCTTAAAAATCACTACTGTAACCAAAACGCTTTTACTCAACTGTTTACAGGAGATGTCCCAGGACTGAATGTAGCGTCCAGTCCTGTGGTTAGAAAAGTAATCCATAAAGTAACTAATTGCATTTGACTAGAAATTCGCGTTGAGCTCAATGTTGCTTTGTGTTTGAAATTGTGTTGCCCATTGCAACAACAGTAACTACTGTACTTAAAAGTCTATTGCCTATTTGCAAAGTATTTAAACTAAAGTAATTCATTCTGAGAAAGTATATTTTGTATTGTAATGTATAATGTAATTTAAAAAATAAAATATCTAAAAAGAAACAGTTTAAACAATGTAGTAAATCAGTATAAAAAAAATCAGTATAACAATTAATACATTAAAAATTGTCATTTACAAAACCTTTGAAATTCACTGAAAAAACCATAGGTTTCAGGCCTGATATAGTTAGGAATTAGCATTTTAAAAAACTTTGAAATTCACTAAAAAAAACATAGGTTTCAGGCCTGATATAGTTAGGAATTAGCATTTAAAAAACCTTAGAAATTCACTGAAAAAACAATAGGTTTTAGGGGTGTTATAGTTAGCTGGACATTTCACTTGAACAAAACCACTGAAATTCCTCCGATATAGTTAGTTGTACTAACTATATCTCGCGTGCCCGCAATCCACTGCTGATGATGTCACATATTACATTATTCATGACATGGTCAGTGACATCACTGATGACATCTCAAATGACATCATCCACGTGAAAATCAGATACACCTCATCATACACTAGTGTAACCTTTCATCACTCACTGTAAAATAGAGAGTGCCAGATTTAAAACCATTGACACACCAATACAAGTTTCTAAACACCCACTCAGTGATTCCTAGATCTATACACACATCTAATCACGCCCCCTCCTTACACCACTCTGCAAACGCGCCCCCTGGCGCGTTTGCAGAGGGGGAACTAATTCCCCTTGAATACTGGGGGTCCCTTGGGGCCAACTAGCCCACCAGGAACCTCCAGTATGTGCCAGGGGGCTGCGTTGCAGAGAGGTGTAATGAGGCCACGCTCCTTTTTACACCTCTCTGCAATGCAGCTCCGTGGCGCTTACTGGAGGTACCTGGTGGCCTAGTTGGCTGCTATGGGGACCTCAGGATTCAAGGGGACTTAATCCCCCAACTTAAAACGCGCCACGGGGCGCGTTTGCACAGTGGTGAAGATAGGGGCGGGGCCTGAGGTGATACTGTGCAAACACGCCCTGTGGCGCATTTTAAGTTGGGGAATTCATTCCTCTTCAATCGAGAGGTCCCCTAGGGGCCAACTAGCCCACCAGGTACCTCCAGTAGGCGCCACGGAGCTGCGTTGTAGAGTGTTGAAAAAAGGGGCGTGGTCTCTGAACACCTCTCTGCAACGCAGCTCCCTGGCGCATACTGGAGGTACCTGGTGGGCAAGTTGGCCGCCGGGGGACCTCAGGATTCAAGGGGACTTAATCCCCCAACTTAAAACACGCCACGGGGCGCGTTTGCACAGTGGTGAAGGTAGGGGGCGGGGCCTGAGGTGATACTGTGCAAACACGCCCTGTGGCACGTTTTAAGTTGGGGAATTAATTCCTCTTCAATACAGAGGTCCCCTAGAGGCCAACTAGCCCACCAAGTACCTCCAGGAAGCGCCACGGAGCTGCGTTGCAGAGTGTTGTAAAAAGGGGCGTGGCCTCTGAACACCTCTCTGCAACGCAGCTCCCTGACGCATACTGGAGGTACCTGGTGGGCTAGTTGGCCCCCAGGGGACCGCAGGATTGAAGAGGAATTAATTCCCCAACTTAAAACGCGCCACAGGGCGTGTTTGCACACGTCACCTCAGGCCCCGCCCCCTTCCTTTACCATTGTACAAATATTCCTCTAAAATCAGCCGAACTACGAATTCCGATTTACTCACCTGTTATCAGGAGAGAACCCAGGGCTGCATCTTTTAGACCAGCACTGACCCTGAAAAGTCATTCTAAGCGTACTTACCAGTAACTTGTATTTCCTTCCATAGGAATCCATTGTGTTGTTTTCAGTAGAAAAGTTTCTGTATCCATTTTTGAAACGTACAAATATTCCTCTAAAATCAGCCGAACTACGAATTCCGATTTACTCACCTGTTATCAGGAAAGAACCCAGTGCTGCATCTTTTAGACCAGCACTGACCCTGAAAAGTAATTCTAAGCGTACTTACCAGTAACTTGTATTTCTTTCCATAGGAATCCATTGTGTGGTTTTCAGCAGAAAAGTTACTAAGTGTCCATTTTTGAAATGTACAAATATTCCTCTAAAATCAGCCGAACTACGAATTCCGATTTACTCACCTGTTATCAGGAAAGAACCCAGTGCTGCATCTTTTAGACCAGCACTGACCCTGAAAAGTAATTCTAAGTGTACTTACCAGTAACTTGTATTTCTTTCCATAGGAATCCATTGTGTGGATTTCAGCAGAAAAGTTTCTAAGTGTCCATTTTTGAAACGTACAAATATTCCTCTAAAATCAGCCAAACTACGAATTCCAATTTACTCACCTGTTATCAGGAGGGAACCCAGGGCTGCATCTTTTAGACCAGCACTGACCCTGAAAAATAATTCTAAGAGTACTTACCAGTAACTTGTATTTCCTTCCATAGGAATCCATTGTGTGGTTTTCAGCAGAAAAGTTTCTAAGTGTCTATTTTCACAAACTGAAAATATTCCTAAAAAATCGTCTGTATGACTTAAACACATTCTTTCAACTGTTTACAGGAGATTCACCTGTGCTGGATCCAGGATCCAACACTGAGTAATAAAAAGTAACGATAACAGTACTTACCTGCTAAGTGAATTTTCTGCCTTAGGATAACATTGGTGATTCTATGTGAAAATATTTCTAAGTGTCAACTTTTAAAATACAATAATAATCCTTAAAAATCACTACTGTAACCAAAACGCTTTTACTCAACTGTTTACAGGAGATGTCCCAGGACTGAATCTAGCATCCAGTCCTGTGGTTAGAAAAGTAATCCATAAAGTAACTAATTGCATTTGACTAGAAATTCGCATTGAGCTCAATGTTGCTTTGTGTTTGAAATTGTGTTGCCCATTGCAACAACAGTAACTACTGTACTTAAAAGTCTATTGCCTATTTGCAAAGTATTTAAACTAAAGTAATTCATTCTGAGAAAGTATATTTTGTATTGTAATGTATAATGTAATTTAAAAAATAAAATATCTAAAAAGAAACAGTTTAAAAAATGTAGTAAATCAGTATAAAAAAAATCAGTATAACAATTAATACATTAAAAATTGTCATTTACAAAACCTTTGAAATTCACTGAAAAAACCATAGGTTTCAGGCCTGATATAGTTAGGAATTAGCATTTTAAAAAACTTTGAAATTCACTAAAAAAACCATAGGTTTCAGGCCTGATATAGTTAGGAATTAGCATTTAAAAAACCTTAGAAATTCACTGAAAAAACAATAGGTTTTAGGGGTGTTATAGTTAGCTGGACATTTCACTTGAACAAAACCACTGAAATTCCTCCGATATAGTTAGTTGTACTAACTATATCTCGCGTGCCCGCAATCCACTGCTGATGATGTCACATATTACATTATTCATGACATGGTCAGTGACATCACTGATGACATCTCAAATGACATCATCCACGTGACAATCAGATACACCTCATCATACACTAGTGTAACCTTTCATCACTCACTGTAAAATAGAGAGTGCCAGATTTAAAACCATTGACACACCAATACAAGTTTCTAAACACCCACTCAGTGATTCCTAAATCTATACACACATCTAATCACGCCCCCTCCTTACACCACTCTGCAAACGAGCCCCCTGGCGCGTTTGCAGAGGGGGAACTAATTCCCCTTGAATACTGGGGGTCCCTTGGGGCCAACTAGCCCACCAGGAACCTCCAGTATGTGCCAGGGGGCTGCGTTGCAGAGAGGTGTAATGAGGCCACGCTCCTTTTTACACCTCTCTGCAATGCAGCTCCGTGGCGCTTACTGGAGGTACCTGGTGGCCTAGTTGGCTGCTATGGGGACCTCAGGATTCAAGGGGACTTAATCCCCCAACTTAAAACGCGCCACGGGGCGCGTTTGCACAGTGGTGAAGATAGGGGCGGGGCCTGAGGTAATACTGTGCAAACACGCCCTGTGGCGCATTTTAAGTTGGGGAATTCATTCCTCTTCAATCGAGAGGTCCCCTAGGGGCCAACTAGCCCACCAGGTACCTCCAGTAGGTGCCACGGAGCTGCGTTGTAGAGTGTTGAAAAAAGGGGCGTGGTCTCTGAACACCTCTCTGCAACGCAGCTCCCTGGCGCATACTGGAGGTACCTGGTGGGCAAGTTGGCCGCCGGGGGACCTCAGGATTCAAGGGGACTTAATCCCCCAACTTAAAACACGCCACGGGGCGCGTTTGCACAGTGGTGAAGGTAGGGGGCGGGGCCTGAGGTGATACTGTGCAAACACGCCCTGTGGCACGTTTTAAGTTGGGGAATTAATTCCTCTTCAATCCAGAGGTCCCCTAGAGGCCAACTAGCCCACCAGGTACCTCCAGGAAGCGCCACGGAGCTGCGTTGCAGAGTGTTGTAAAAAGGGGCGTGGCCTCTGAACACCTCTCTGCAACGCAGCTCCCTGACGCATACTGGAGGTACCTGGTGGGCTAGTTGGCCCCCAGGGGACCGCAGGATTGAAGAGGAATTAATTCCCCAACTTAAAACGCGCCACAGGGCGTGTTTGCACACGTCACCTCAAGCCCCGCCCCCTTCCTTTACCATTGTACAAATATTCCTCTAAAATCAGCCGAACTACGAATTCCGATTTACTCACCTGTTATCAGGAGAGAACCCAGGGCTGCATCTTTTAGACCAGCACTGACCCTGAAAAGTAATTCTAAGCGTACTTACCAGTAACTTGTACTTCCTTCCATAGGAATCCATTGTGTGGTTTTCAGTAGAAAAGTTTCTGTGTCCATTTTTGAAATGTACAAATATTCCTCTAAAATCAGACGAACTACGAATTCCGATTTACTCACCTGTTATCAGGAAAGAACCCAGTGCTGCATCTTTTAGACCAGCACTGACCCTGAAAAGTAATTCTAAGCGTACTTACCAGTAACTTGTATTTCTTTCCATAGGAATCCATTGTGTGGTTTTCAGTAGAAAAGTTTCTGTGTCCATTTTTGAAACGTACAAATATTCCTCTAAAATCAGCCGAACTACGAATTCCGATTTACTCACCTGTTATCAGGAAAGAACCCAGTGCTGCATCTTTTAGACCAGCACTGACCCTGAAAAGTAATTCTAAGCGTACTTACCAGTAACTTGTATTTCTTTCCATAGGAATCCATTGTGTGGTTTTCAGGAGAAAAGTTTCTACGTGTCCATTTTTGAAACGTACAAATATTCCTCTAAAATCAGCCGAACTACGAATTCCGATTTACTCACCTGTTATCAGGAAAGAACCCAGTGCTGCATCTTTTAGACCAGCACTGACCCTGAAAAGTAATTCTAAGCGTACTTACCAGTAACTTGTATTTCTTTCCATAGGAATCCATTGTGTGGTTTTCAGGAGAAAAGTTTCTACGTGTCCATTTTTGAAACGTACAAATATTCCTCTAAAATCAGCCGAACTACGAATTCCAATTTACTCACCTGTTATCAGGAGGGAACCCAGGGCTGCATCTTTTAGACCAGCACTGACCCTGAAAAATAATTCTAAGCGTACTTACCAGTAACTTGTATTTCCTTCCATAGGAATCCATTGTGTGGTTTTCAGCAGAAAAGTGTCTAAGTGTCCATTTTTGAAACGTACAAATATTCCTCTAAAATCAGCCGAACTACGAATTCCGATTTACTCACCTGTTCTCAGGAGAGAACCCAGGGCTGCATCTTTTAGCCCAGCACTGACCCTGAAAAGTAATTCTAAGCATACTTACCAGTAACTTGTATTTCTTTCTATAGGAATCCATTGTGTGGTTTTCAGTAGAAAAGTTTCTAAGTGTCCATTTTTGAAACGTACAAATATTCCTCTAAAATCAGCCAAACTACGAATTCCGATTTACTCACCTGTTATTTGGAGAGAACCCAGTGCTGCATCTATTAGACCAGCACTGACCCTGAAAAATAATTCTAAGCGTACTTACCAGTAACTTGTATTTCCGTCCATTGTGTGGTTTTCAGCAGAAAAGTTTCTAAGTGTCTATTTTCACAAACTGAAAATATTCCTAAAAAATCGTCTGTGTCACTTAAACACATTCTTTCAACTGTTTACAGGAGATTCACCTGTGCTGGATCCAGGATCCAACACTGAGTAAGAAAAAGTAACGATAACAGTACTTACCTGCTAAGTGAATTTTCTGCCATAGGATAACATTGGTGATTCTATGTGAAAATATTTCTAAGTGTCAACTTTTAAAATACAATAATAATCCTTAAAAATCACTACTGTAACCAAAACGCTTTTACTCAACTGTTTACAGGAGATGTCCAAGGACTGAATCTAGCATCCAGTCCTGTGGTTAGAAAAGTAATCCATAAAGTAACTAATTGCATTTGACTAGAAATTCGCATTGAGCTCAATGTTGCTTTGTGTTTGAAATTGTGTTGCCCATTGCAACAACTGTAACTACTGTACTTAAAAGTCTATTGCCTATTTGCAAAGTATTTAAACTAAAGTAATTCATTCTGAGAAGTATATTTTGTATTGTAATGTATAATGTAATTTAAAAAATAAAATATCTTTTTATTTATTTATTTTTTTATTTATTTTTAATTAAATTTTCACAACAGCATAGATAATTGAACGAGCTTAACAAGGCATACATGAAAATAAAGAGAAAAAAACAGGAAAAGTTAACACAATTGAGAAAGAAAAGTTTGTCTTCTCTTCTAAGACTGAATCCAGTTGCTAATAGGGGCCCAGATATTTAAGCCTAGAGCTCTCTTTTTCTTCCCTTTTAGCCGATACACAGCTTGCTCTAGCTGATAAATATTCAACAATTTCGATTGCCATTGTATAAATGATGGAGAGTCAGAATCAAGCCAATGGGAAGTGATACAGTATCGAAAAATAGACATAGAGATAAATAAAAAGCCTTCTTCAGCAATTGTCCATGCTTTAACAGGATTTGATTGAACACCACAAATGACAAATTCGGCAGAAAGGATAACGGATGAATTCATAATATTATTCAAAAATATTTGGATTTCGGAGATAAATTGAGTTAGCTTTGAACAGAAAAAAAACATATGTGCAGCATTTGCACCCAGAAGATTACATCGACTACATTTATCACCCCTATTAGCTTTCCATTTCATCAATTTAGCTGGAGTATAATATAAATCAAAAATACTCATAAAGAATTGGCTTTTAAAAGATCCATTAGTTAGAACTAAATCAGATAAGTATAAAGCATCAGATAAGTTAATAATCTCTATACCCAGATCCTTTTGCCATTTTAAATTGAACAACTCAAGATTGTCTTCTTTCCGGGTCAGCATAGTCTGATACATTATGCCAATTCTATTTTGTTTCTTGCAACATTCGAGTATATCAATTTTCCTGATGTTATTAGTATACAACAAAGTCTTGGTGAGTAGAAAACTACGTATTTGCAAGTACTTAAAAAAGTCTTTTTGAGGTACATTATAGTTTTGTTGTAAATACAAAAATGAAACAAATCGTCCTTCTTGATAAAGATCGCCTAAATTAAATATATTAAGTCTTTGCCATTGCTGAAGAATCTGATCTGAGAATATTGATGGCAGAGTCGGGTTATTATACAATGGTGTATAATAGGTAATGTTATTAAAGCAAAACCTTTTCTTACATCGTCTCCATACCTGAAAAATGGTCGATATAACTTTAAATCTTGTTTTTTTATAGTAGCTTGGTTCTGAAAAACGTACAAGGCATTGACGTGCTTGCATACCTAAAATCATTTCATAAATAGTTGGATAAGTAAGGTCCCTGGGTGGTGATTCTTGAAAAATTAGGACTCTCATAAATTTAAGTGATATCGCCAAATAATATAACCGAAAATCTGGTAGTCCCCAACCTCCTCTATAAGTAGGAAGTGAACAACACTTGAAAGAGCGCCTAGCTCTCTTATATCCCCAGAAAAATCTTGAAAATATTCTATCTATTTTTGTAAATAAAGTAGAGGGAAATAATAATGGTATGGTGCGAAAACAATAAAGAAATTTGGGGAAAAAGAGCATCTTGATTACATTGGTACGACCATAAAGGGAAAGATGGAGATTATTTAACCTTTTGAGAGATCTAGAAGTTGAAACGAGTAATGGGTCGAGATTAAGATTAACAATATCCTCAACCTTAGCAGAAATTGTTACGCCCAAATATAGGGCCATTTTAGCATATGTCAGATCCGTTGGTAGGCTAGCATTAGAGTGAATTATTTGTGTTTTGGCTATATTTAATTTATATCCAGAATATAAACCAAATTCTCGAGCTGCCTCTACAATTTTAGGAAATGCCAGACTGATATCTGAAGTAGCAATCGCGACGTCATCAGCATATGCAAAGATTTTATACTCTACTTGATGAATTATAACCGGTGGGATATTTTCCTGATGTATTAGTTTTTGCAAATAAGACTCAATATAAAGTGCGAATAAAAGAGGCGAACATGGGCACCCTTGCCTGGTCCCCCTTGTTATTGATAATATAGTAGATGTCTCAGAAGCAATACGAATTACAGCCTTGGGTTGATTATATAAGGCTTTAAGAGCTGATAGAAATTCAGCCGGGAATTTTTTCCAGATCAGTACTTGCCAAAGGAAACCTCAATCAACCCTATCAAATGCCTTCTCAGCATCAAGTAAGACAATTCCGACTGGGGATCCCGTGGCTTGTGCCCAATCTAGCAACGTAATGATCCTTCTAACATGATCAGTTGTATCTCTCTTTTTAATAAATCCATGTTGCGACTCAGCCACTAAGTTTGGCATTAAATCATTTAATCTATTAGCTAATATTTTAGAGAAGATTTTACTATCTGATGTTATTAAGGATATAGGTCTGTATGATCCAAGATCCATAGGATCCTTCCCTTTTTTTTTTAATACGACAATCGTGGCTAGAGACCATGATGGAGGTGGCCGACCGTTAAATGCTTCTTGAAATATTTTCAATAACTCTGGTTGTAACATATTACGGAATGTTCGATAAAATTCTAGAGGGATGTTGTCTGGTCCGACTGCTTTGCCAGATGCCAAGCCTAAAATAGCCCCTTCTATCTCTTCCCAAGTGACTGAATCGGTTAATGTATTTTTTTGAACTTCCGTAAGAGAGGAAAGATGTTCATTTTCCGGAAGATAGTTGGAAGCATCTTCACAAACACTAGTACCGTCATTTGATCGATTATACAAAGATTGATAGAAGTTTCGGAATGCTTCTAAGACACCAGACTTGGATTCCTGAATAACCCCTTCCATGTCCAATATTTGAGCAATATCCGTAGCGGTTGCTTTCTGTCTCACTCTCTGGGCTAATATTCTGCCGGTTTGTTCACCTAGTTCATAACAGTCCTTTTTAAATAATTTGTACTTCTCAGCTACCTGATTGGCTAAAAAAGAGTAAACAGTCGACCGTGCAGTGGCCAGCAATTTTTGAGCTTCTTGTATCGCTGAACCCAGCCTAACACAAGAGGCTAATTTGATTTCTGCTTGCCTTATTCGATCCAGACTCTCTCTGAATGCAGCTAATTGTTTCTTTTTACGAAGATTCGAATAACTCAGGGTCTCACCCCTTATAACCGATTTAAAAGTATCCCATACCATTTGTACAGAGGCAGTATTATTATTCTTCGCAAAAAATTCCTTGATTACCAGGGCCATATGAGCTAAATAATCTTGATCTAGCAATAAATTTCTCTGAAATGTCCACGGTCTTTTTTGTAAATGGCCAGAATGAGAAAGCGACAAATCTAAGACAATAGGATTGTGATCAGAGATGATTTGGGGTAAGACTTCCATACTGCTATTACTGACAAGTTGAGTTGAAATAAAAAAATAATCCAGACGTACAAATTTTTGGTGTGGGGCCGAAAAGTAAGTAAAGCCTGATTCTAAAGGTCTAAATTTGTTCCAGACATCAACCAGTCCATTATTAAATGTTAATTCTCTAAGAGCTTTAAACGTTTGGGGTTTCCGGTCTCTATAATTCCTAAAATTCCTAATATTACAATCAGCATTAATATTGATGTTGAAATCACCACATAGGATTAAAGGATGATCCCAAACTGCCAGTTCAGAATTAATTGTATTAAATACCTCCTTATCGTCTAACCCAGGGCTGCATCTTTTAGACCAGCACTGACCCTGAAAAATAATTCTAAGAGTACTTACCAGTAACTTGTATTTCCTTCCATAGGAATCCATTGTGTGGTTTTCAGCAGAAAAGTTTCTAAGTGTCTATTTTCACAAACTGAAAATATTCCTAAACAATCGTCTGTATGACTTAAACACATTCTTTCAACTGTTTACAGGAGATTCACCTGTGCTGGATCCAGGATCCAACACTGAGTAATAAAAAGTAACGATAACAGTACTTACCTGCTAAGTGAATTTTCTGCCTTTGGATAACATTGGTGATTCTATGTGAAAATATTTCTAAGTGTCAACTTTTAAAATACAATAATAATCCTTAAAAATCACTACTGTAACCAAAACGCTTTTACTCAACTGTTTACAGGAGATGTCCCAGGACTGAATCTAGCATCCAGTCCTGTGGTTAGAAAAGTAATCCATAAAGTAACTAATTGCATTTGACTAGAAATTCGCATTGAGCTCAATGTTGCTTTGTGTTTGAAATTGTGTTGCCCATTGCAACAACAGTAACTACTGTACTTAAAAGTCTATTGCCTATTTGCAAAGTATTTAAACTAAAGTAATTCATTCTGAGAAAGTATATTTTGTATTGTAATGTATAATGTAATTTAAAAAATAAAATATCTAAAAAGAAACAGTTTAAACAATTTAGTAAATCAGTATCAAAAAAATCAGTATAACAATTAATACATTAAAAATTGTCATTTACAAAACCTTTGAAATTCACTGAAAAAACCATAGGTTTCAGGCCTGATATAGTTAGGAATTAGCATTTAAAAAACTTTGAAATTCACTGAAAAAACCATAGGTTTCAGGCCTGATATAGTTAGGAATTAGCATTTAAAAAACCTTAGAAATTCACTGAAAAAACAATAGGTTTTAGGGGTGTTATAGTTAGCTGGACATTTCACTTGAACAAAACCACTGAAATTCCTCCGATATAGTTAGTTGTACTAACTATATCTCGCGTGCCCGCAATCCACTGCTGATGATGTCACATATTACATTATTCATGACATGGTCAGTGACATCACTGATGACATCTCAAATGACATCATCCACGTGACAATCAGATACACCTCATCATACACTAGTGTAACCTTTCATCACTCACTGTAAAATAGAGAGTGCCAGATTTAAAACCATTGACACACCAATACAAGTTTCTAAACACCCACTCATTGATTCCTAGATCTATACACACATCTAATCACTTACCTATAGATTCACTCATATATGCTGTCAGTGATCAATAGAACACTATCAAATATACTTATACACCTATATTGACATACACACCAGCACACATCCTAGTCACTTATGAAGTCATCCTACTCACTTATGCAAACAATGGATCATACTTACTTTTACTTAGCTATACACTTATAAAAACACCACTTCATCTATTCATATAGATAATAGCTCATACTTAGTGTGTTTTAAAATCACTATTACAACTATACAGTTATCCATACAGTCACTCATACAATCACTGTGTCTTCTGTATACATATTTATATACAACAACTGACACATACACTGGCTTTTATTTTTCTAGTTTGTTGGACATGTACCATTGAGACATAAATTTGCTCATCGCCACACCCATAAAGATATTTACTCACCCAAAACAAATATTATAACATGTAGTTTTAACTTCATATACCTACTGAATCAACTATTCACACATCTTTGGGCAGTCACACACCCCCCACCGAACCACACACACATTCACTCTCCCATACAAATAGTCAGTTAACTAATCAATAAATAATATAGACTTTCACGTAGCTAGTAACCAACTAGTGCAGCAGTTTACACAACAACTGACAAAGTGATACAGATATTCACACAGTTTAGTCACTATCCAATATATTTAGTGAGACACTATAAATTAGTCAAGTAAACAGTCAATCACACTGCTACTAAATCCTCCATCCAGATATTTATATATCTACTCATTCTTCAATGCAAATTGCTATACATATTTAAATAACGAACCAAACCACATTCTCTGGATGATGTCATCTGTGATGTCATCAGTGATGTCATTTGAGATGTCATCAGAGATGTCACTGACCCTGTCAAGAATTATGCAATATGTGACATCATCAGCAGTGGATTGCGGGCGCGCGAGATGTAGTTAGTATAACTAACTATGTCGGAGGAATTTCAATGGTTTAGTTCGAGTGAAATGTCCAGCTAACTATAACACCCCTAAAACCTATTGTTTTTTCAGTGAATTTCTAAGGTTTTTTAAATGCTAATTCCTAACTATATCAGGCCTGAAACCTATGGTTTTTTCAGTGAATATATATATATATATATATATATATATATATATATATATATATATATATATTCACACATATATTTAAACCAAAGATGTCCCAAAGCAACGAAAGCGCACACAACTTAAGAGGAAAACCTTCCAGTTTATTTTCACAAAGAACAGGCATCAGTTTTCAAAATTAAATGTCCCAACGGGTTTCGAGGCTCCTGCCTCTTAATCATGGGTGATAAGCAGATGCAGCAGATTGACTCTGAAACTTTCCCTTGCAGCATGCCTCATTTAAATACCCCCAGTGGGCTTTGCGCAGTGCACTAGTATGTCATTATCATGCTGGGACTTGTAGTCCGTAAACAGAGTCACTCAATTTAAAACCTTGGTAGGCTCCGCTGTTAAATGCTTCATTTTAATCCATTGTTGCCCTTCAGTGGGTCTTGAAGCTGATGCCAATTCACATTAATCTCCTCTGAAGTGCTGGCACAGTTCCGACTCCAGCCTCCCACAAATGAAGTGATGGTGCAGCTCTCCACGGCAGGGCTTCCATGTGAATTATTTAAACCAAAGATGCCCCAAAGCAACGAGAGCGCACACAACTTAAGAGGAAAACCTTCCGGTTTATTTTCACAAAGAACAGGCATCAGTTTTCAAAATTAAATGTCCCAACGCGTTTTCTAAGAAGAAGAGGCGTAATGCCTCGAAAGGCGTCGGCTTCAAATGAATCATTGCAGGAAGCAGAGAGGCGAGCTGCAGCGAGGCTTTTAATGAGAAGAGCGCCGCCGAGTGACCTCCCGTTGCTCAAGGGCATTTTGATGTTCACATATTTACACGGCGGCCCCTGCCGTGGGGAGGAGCACCATTTTCTGCAAACAAATGAAAAGGCTGTGAAGTGGAACCGTTCCACATTGAAGGCACAGCGCTCTCATGCGAAAAAAGAAAGCCCGTTTTTCTGCAATCCATCCTACTAAGGAAATAATAAAGAGTTTAGAGACTTTGATACACCGTACCTACTACAGGAAAATAATGTTATTCACCATTCGGAACCACAAGTTCCAGCATGCCATTAGACTAATGTTGTCACGCTTACAAAGTGCGATGAGGTCAATATGCTAATAAAAGAATGCTAATGGTGAACCCACGGTGTTTTTCTTTCAGGCTAAGAAGAGGCGTAATGCCTCGAAATGCGTCAGCTTCAAATGAATCATTGCAGGAAGCAGAGAGGCGAGCTGCAGCGAGGCTTTTAATGAGAAGAGCACCGTCGAGTGACGTTCCGCTGCTCAAGGGCATTTTGATGTTCAAATATCTACACGGCGGCCCTTGCCGTGGGGAGGAGCACCATTTTCTGCAAACAAATGAAAAGGCTGTGAAGTGGAAATGTTCCACATTGAAGGCACGGCGCTCTCATGTGAAAAAAGGAAGCCCGTTTTTCTGCAATCCATCCTACTAAGGAAATAATAAAGAGTTTAGAGACTTTGATACACCGTATCTACAACAGGAAAATAATGTTATTCACCATTCGGAACCACAAGTTCCAGCATGCCATTAGACTAATGTTGTCACGCTTACAAAGTGCGATGAGGTCAATATGCCAATAAAAGAATGATAATGACGAACCCACTGTGTTTTTCTTTCATCCTAAGAAGAAGAGGCGTAATGCCTCGAAACGCATCGGCTTCAAATGAATCATTTCAGGAAGCAGAGAGGCGAGCTGCAGCGAGGCTTATAATGAGAAGAGCGCCGTCGAGTGACCTCCCGCTGCTCAAGGGCATTTTGATGTTCACATATCTACACGGCGGCCCCTGCTGTGGGGAGGAGCACCATTTTCTGCAAACAAATGAAAAGGCTGTGAAGTGGAACTGTTCCACATTGAAGGTACGGCGCTCTCATGCGAAAAAAGGAAGCCCGTTTTTCAGCAATCCATCCTACTAAGGAAATAATAAAGAGTTTAGAGACTTTGATACACCGTACCTACTACAGGAAAATAATGTTATTCACCATTCGGAATCACAAGTTCCAGCCTGCCATTAGACTAATGTTGTCACGTTTACAAAGTGCGATGAGGTCAATATGCTAATAAAAGAATGCTAATGGTGAACCCACTGGTGAATCATTGCAGAAAGCAGAGAGGCGAGCTGCAGCGAGGCTTTTAATGGAAGAGCGCCGTCGAGTGACCTCCCGCTGCTCAAGGGCATTTTGATGTTCATATATATATATATATATACATTCACTTAAAAAAACATAGGTTTCACACATGTTATAGTTAGGTGGACATTTCACTCGTAAAAAGCCAATGAAATTCCCCCGTTATAGTTAGGTCAGATAACTATAACTCGCGCGCCCGCAATCCAGTGCTCATGACGTCACATATTACATCACTCATGACATGGTCAGTGGCATCACCCATGACATCACTGATGACATCATCCTTGTGATAGAGTGGTGGTCGCGCGTGTTACAGTTATCTGACCTAACTATAACGGGGGAATTTCATTGGTTTTTTACGAGTGAAATGTCCACCTAACTATAACATGTGTGAAACCTATGGTTTTTTAAGTGAATTTGCAAGGTTTTTTAAATGCTAATTCCTAACTATAACGTGTGTGAAACCTATGGTTTTTTAAGTGAATTTGTACGTTTTTTTAAATGCTAAGTTATGTATTTTTATTTTGATTTTTTTAAGGTTATTCACCGTGCGCGCACGGTGCGCGCACCCCGCGATTTTTTAAAAAAAAATAATAAAATGTTTTTTCACCCTTTGGGGTCCTTTAGGGACCCCCTGACAAAGGCTAGGGGGTCAGGAACTCTCTACCCTGCCCCCTTTTCACGTTCGCCACCTCTATTTTTCACTCTCGCACCCACAACAAACAAAATGGCGGCCGACACTTCCTGATTTCGACCGATTCGAACGTTGACTGACATGTAACCACCAATCAGAATTACGCTCATGCACGTTAGGGTGCGCGCACCGCGGCTATAGATATTTATGTGGTTTAACTGCAATTTTCTCAGGAAATACTGAACAGATTTACTCCATACATGCAAAAGGCACATGCCTGACCTGAGGACTACCTCTCTGCCAAATTTCAAGTAATTCTGTTCAGCCGGTTGGGCTGTACCTTCGACTAAAGGTCCTATGGAAAAATGCATGGGGAAAACGCGTTTTGGGACTCCCCTTTTTCTCGGCCCCCGCTTGACGAATCACCCCGAGACTTTCAGGGTAGGAGCTGAGCGGAGCGCCCCATTAGTTTTGAAAATTTCGCGAGGATTCGTCAACCGGCGCCAAAGTTATTCAAAATAGAATTTTCAGATTTCCTATGGAAACACCGTCCTAACTATAACTATCTACTGGCGACCGCCAGTAGATAATATATATATATATATATATATATGTATATATTACCTACTGGCGGTCGCCAGTAGGTAGTTATAGTTAGTACCCTGTTTCCATAGGAAATCCGCAACATTCTATTTGGAATAACTTTGGCGCCGGTCGACGAATGCTCGCGAAATTTTCAAAACAATGGTTTGTTTTTTTTGGTTTTTTTTATTGAGCAGAGCAAGAGGTAGATAAAAGAAGACATTACAGAGTACAATTAGCGTCCATTACATAGATAGTATGGCGAAAAGATGAAAAAAGGTACAATGAAGAAAACACTAATAGGAAATTCAATATGCTTAGTGTGTAGCAGCAATCAGAATTTTGATAGCTAATGATCAATGTAATCGATAATCACTTCAGGATAAAAGTGCAATATACCAAGTGCAAATAGCAGAAATACAGTACTTTGAATCATTTAAGGTGCAAATGCGAAACAAGGCAATATACAAAAGTGCAATACACCAAGTGCAAATAGCAAAAATACAGTACTTTAAGCCATTTAAAGTGCAAGTGCAAGACAAGGCAGACTACAAAAGATTGTAGTCAAAGAAGGATTCAACATCATGATAATCATAATAATAAAAAAAAAAAAAAAAAAAAGCTGATTTATATCGGCTTTTCTTTGGAAGTTTAGCAGTCTTTAAAAACACTGGAATGGATGAACCGATCTCTGTCAGCATTTTATCAAAAAAAAAAGTATCTCTACAAGAGCTGGATCCTAACAGTCTTGATACAAGGTCAAGGAGGGCGGCTTCATAATAGGATTTAATATGTGGGAGTGCGAGTCCCCCCTGATCTACGGGTAGTTGAAGGATATTCAATTTAACTCGGGGGGCTTTCTTCTCCCACATAAATTGCCTAAAAAGCGTATCTATTTCCCTAAAAAATACCTGATTGATTTTAATAGGGACATTAGAGAATAAAAAGATCAAAAGGGGAAGTATTGACATTTTAATCAAAGATACACGCCCAACTATCGATAATGGAAGAAGTGACCATTGATCCAATAATTTCGTTATTTTTTTCTTCATTCTTAGGTAATTTAAATCATAAAGTTGGGAAGACTGTGAGGAGACATAGATCCCAAGATATCTTATAGGGTTAGTCCTGGCTGCCTGTAATTTTAAAGAGTCGGGGAAAGGATCAATATCCGTATTCAATGCAAGAACTTCAGTTTTATTTGCATTGATTTTATAGCCCCCTATCTTTTCAAATTGAGAGAATTCACCCAAGACCTCCTCAAAATTAGACCTATTGGGGGCCAAATATAAAATAATATCATCAGCAAACAACTTAAGTTTAGACATATCTGGAATTGGGGGATAAATAGCAGCATTATTACGAATATTTAATACAAGGGGTTCTATAAAAAAAGTAAAAAGTAGAGGGAAAAGTGGGCAGCCTTGTCTCGTTCCCCACTTAATTCGTATCATTCCATATTTATCAGGATGCTACAGCCAAACTCGTAATAAATGCTACCTGTGAAATTTTCAAAACTAATGGGGCGCTACGCTCCGCTCCTACCCTGAAAGACTCGGGGGGATTCATCAAGCGGGGGCTGAGAAAAAAGGGGGGTCCCAAAACGCGTTTTCCCCATGCATTTTTCCATAGGACCTTTAGACACAGCTACAGCCCGAACGGCTGAACAGAATTACTTGAAATTTGGCAGAGAGGTAGTCCTCGGGTCAAGGAAGTGCCTTTTGTAGGTCTGGTGTAAATCTGTTCAGTAGGTCCTGAGAAAATAGCATTTAAATCAATATATATATCTGTAAGCGCGCTCCGTGCGCTTACCGTAAGCTTACCGTACGCGTACGGTGCCGTGCGCGAGCTCAATTCTGATTGGTGGTTACATGACTGTAAACATTCGAATCGGTCGAAATCAGGAAGTGTCGGCCGCCATTTTATGTCTCTCGCACTGAGAAACAAAGGTGGGGAACGTGAAACGGGGGCAACGAAGAGAGTTGCAGACCCCCTAGTGTTTGTCAGGGGGTCCAAGAAGGACCTAAAAGTATGAAAAATACATTAAAAAAAATTTTTTTTAAATCGCGGGGTACGCGTACGGTAAGCTTACCGTACGCGCACGGCAAAAAAAATAAAGAAGTAACAATCACATTTATTAAATAAATTAAAGGACCCACAAGGGAGAAAAAAACAAATGTTACTGCGTGAAGAAATGCGAGGCGCGCACGGCATGGACTGCGCAATGTGGGCGCTCGGTGCGCGAAGCGCTCCGAGCGCCCACAGCGCGCGCACGGTGCGCGAAGCGCTCCGCGCGCGCAGGGTGTGCGCATGGTGAAAAACCAGAAAAATAAATAAATAATAAATACATAACTTAGCATTTAAAAAACCGTACAAATTCACTGAAAAAACCATAGGTTTCACACACGTTATAGTTAGGAATTATCATTTACAAAACCTTGCAAATTCACTTAAAAACCATAGGTTTCACACATGTTATAGTTAGCTGTACATTTCACTCGTAAAAAACCAATGAAATTCCACGTTATAGTTAGATCAGGTAACTATAACTTGCGCGACCGCAATCCACAATGTGTAATTTCAGATGTCATCATTGATGTCATGAGTGATGTCACTGACCATGTCATGAGTGATGTACTATGTGACGTCATCAGCAGTTTATTGTGGGCGCGCAAGTTATAGTTACCTGATCTAACTATAACGTGGAATTTCATTGGTTTTTTACGAGTGAAATGTACAGCTAACTATAACATGTGTGAAACCTATGGTTTTTTAAGTGACTATATATATATATATATATATATATATATATATATATATATATATGATCGGTAAGCTTGTATAAGCACTGAAATTCTCGGAGCCGCTGTTCCCATAGAGGGTTGATTAGGGGACCTGGCCACACAGCACCCATATGGGGAGAATGAATCCGCACTTCAAGTCCCAGAAGACCTTGGGACAGTGCTTATACAAGCTTACCGATTGGCCAAACAGCTGGCGAATAAGGGATAAAAGGTGCGGTTTTGAAAAACGCTTTGTATCCGGTGAACCAGCCTAGAAAAAGGAATCTTCCGAAACGCGTCGGCTACAGCCTGTGACTTGAAGGACCTGCGTGGATTTCCTGCTGTGGGAGTGCATGCTAAACTTGTGGGAACACTTTGAGCATCATATTTCACGTGGCCTCCCAGCCGCGGAGCGTGCACCACTGCCGAATTAGCGGGCCGAGGCTTGGCATCCCGCCAAGTCTTCCGGGAACAGCGGCTCCGAGAATTTCAGGACTTACACTTCACGGGACCCATAGAGGGTTGATTAGGGGACCTGGCCACACAGCACCCATATGGGGAGAATGAATCCGCACTTCAAGTCCCAGAAGACCTTGGGACAGTGCTTATACAAGCTTACCGATTGGCCAATCAGCTGGCGAATAAGGGATAAAAGGTGCGGTTTTGAAAAACGCTGTGTATCCGGTGAACCAGCCTAGAAAAAGGAATCTTCCGAAACGCGTCGGCTACAGCCTGTGACTTGAAGGACCTGCGTGGATTTCCTGCTGTTGGAGTGCATGCTAAACTTGTGGGAACACTTTGAGCATCATATATATATATATATATATATATATATATATATATATATATATATATATATATATATATATATATTATCTACTGGCGGTTGCCAGTAGATAGTTATAGTTAGGACCCTGTTTCCATAGGAAATCCGCAACATTCTATTTGGAATAACTTTGGCGCCGGTCGACGAATCCTCGCGAAATTTTCAAAATAGGTGGGGCGCTACGCTCCGCTCCTACCCTGAAAGTCTCGGGGGGATTCGTCAAGCGGGGGCTGAGATAAAAGGGGGGTCCCAAAACGCGTTTTTCCCATGCATTTTTCAATAGGACCTTTAGACACAGCTACAGCCCGAACGGCTGAACAGAGTTACTTGAAATTTGGCAGAGAGGTAGTCCTCAGGTCAAGGAAGTGCCTTTTGTAGGTCTGGTGTAAATATTTTCAGTAGTTCCTGAGAAAATAGCATTTAAATCAATATATGTATCTGAGCCAGCTTACGGTGCGCTTACCGTGTGCTTACGGTAAGCTTACCGTACGCGTACGGTGCCGTGCGCGAGCGCGATTCTGATTGGCTGTTAGATCTTAGTAAACATTCGAATCGTTCGAAACCAGGAAGCGGTGGCCGCACTCTGAGGGGGGGAGGAAAAACAAAGGCAAAAAACATGTAAAGGGACTGTTTAGACAGCTCCTAACCACCTAGCCTTGATTAATGTGTCCCCAAAGATCCCCCAAGGCCAAAAATTCATTTTTATTTTTTTACGAAAAATCGCTGATTACGCTTACCGTACGCGTACGGTAAAAAAAAAAAAAAAAAAAAAATTATCCACACTCTCCCCACCCCGTGTGCTAATGGTGCCTGAAGGGCACCATTTGTGCATGGTTCATGTATCCGTTGAAAATTTAAAAGCTTACCTTTCACAACAAAGCGCATATTATGTCCTCCATGTGCGCACGGTGCGCGAAGCGCATTGTGCGTACATGGCCCATCCACGGCACTAACTGCGTAAAGTGGGCGCGCGGTGCGCGAAGCGCACCGTGCGCGCACGGAACAAACTGCGTTAAGTGGGCGCGCACGCCACGAATGGCGTAAAGTAACTTAGCATTTAAAAAAACGTACAAATTCACTGAAAAAGCCATAGGTTTCACACACGTTATAGTTAGGAATTAGCATTTAAAAAACCTTGCAAATTCAGTGAAAAAACCATAGGTTTCACACATGTTATAGTTAGCTGGACATTTTACTGATAAAAAACCAATGAAATTCCCCCGTTATAGTTAGTGCAGGCAACTATAACTCACGCGACCGCAATCCTCTGCTGATGACATATGTGTCTTTATGAAAAAAAAATATTTGTAATATATGTATAGCTAAAATTTAATGGAAGAAGACATGGGCAAATAATTGTCTAAATACAGTATTAGCATCAGCAGAGGATTGCGGTCGCGTGAGTTATAGTTGCCTGCACTAACTATAACGGGGGAATTTCATTGGTTTTTTATCAGTAAAATGTCCAGCTAACTATAACATGTGTGAAACCTATGGTTTTTTCACTGAATATATATATATATAACGTTTCACAAAGTGCCCAATGCGGAACGAACTCCCAGTTCGCAATCTCCAATTGAGGGAAGACACAACTGCACTTGGCGCCAGCAGAGCCTGACGCGTTTCAGGTAAACCACCCTTCTTCATAGGCTTTTCTGCATATTGACGAACTGCAAGCAAAACGACAACCAATTATTTTAGTCCCTTATTTATTGCAGTTAGCACAATCAAACTCAGGTGCCAAAGTTCACACTCCAGTGAGTAATTTCAAAGCAATGTATGCTGGGATTGGTAGTCCTTCAAATATAACCCCAGTGGGCTGCCTGCAGTTCCATCAATAAAATAAATTCAAAGTCACAAATGCAAATGTACATAACTTCCCCGTTCAAGTTTTTTGCGAAACAGGTCCGCCACGCTGATTGAGGCACCAGCAGCGGAACCGCTTCAGTGTGCAGCGGTGCGATTCCCGGCCGGGTCGGCCATAAATAGAATGTTTCACAAAGTGCCCAATGCGGAACACACTCCCAGTTCGCAATCTCCAATTGAGGGAAGACACAACTGCACTTGGCGCCAGCAGAGCCTGACGCGTTTCAGGAGCACAGGATTGCGGGCGCGCGAGTTATAGTTATCTGAAGTAACTATAACGGGGGAATTTCATTGGTTTTTTACGAGTGAAATATCCACCTAACTATAACATGTGTGAAACCTATGGTTTTTTAAGTGAATATAGATATAGATATATAGATATATAGATATATAGATAGATATAAATATATATTTACTTTTTCTATAATGACAATAAACAAAGTTTGAAATTATAATATAAATTAAAAATATTAATTTAATATTATTAAATTAGATCTATGTAAATATATATATATATATATATATAATATACGTTTGTTTCACATTTTTTTTAAGAATAATAATTGATACATTCTTCAAAAAAATAATACCTTTTTTTATTATATTAGTATTATTATGTAAGTTAAATAATGTTCACTATTTATATGTATATTAAAACTCGATATTTTAGACAACTATTTCAGTGACAACGATATTTTTTTCAATATTTTTGTAATTTCAATTATAAGTATAGAAAGTCAATATTTTTGACTTAGATATTTTTGATTCAATATTTTTGTGTTTAGATATTTTGGTAATCGATATTTTGTCAATGAACCGGTGCTCTGGACCTGTGATTCTCCTTGCTTGGCAGGGTTGCAGAAAACAAAGGGTTGGGTGTCCCTAAGCGGCCTGCCTTCTGCTTGAACCACTGAAGCCTTGGTCTAGGCCAGAACTCCTTCATTTTGGGCAGGGTAGGAGACGGATAGGACATAACAACTTGAAGAAGTGGTCTGAAGCAGCAGTCAGGTGAAGCACCCGTGGGCTGATTAAAAGAAGCTTTGTCCTCTTCCTGAAACCTTTGGATAACATCATGCTGGTAGAGGGCACTATAGAATCCAGCTAGTTTTATCTCTCTTACGTGGGAAAAAGTGGATATGGAAATGAGGGAGTAGGAAGAAAATCTTAAAATTATCACTCTTCTTCCCTCCAGAACCCCTGCCTGGATCAGCCAGGGGTGAGGTTAGAGCCTCGAAGTAGAAACCCCTTAGGTCTGCTGTTTTCAGCACCATCTGAAGGATTTTTGGGGTCCCAGGCAAGACTTATTTTGGGGGACCCTGTTAGGATCAGCTGTGAATTTGTTTTGCTCATATTCAGCTAATGTAAGCGAAGCCTTATGTTGTCAAACAACAATGAATATTAAGTTAACCATTTAGAAATTGTGGCATACAATGACAGCCAAAAGCTGAAACTGCCCATCGTCTGCCAGGCAAATTATAGTAAAATAAAGCTTGAACAAGCATTGATAAGGCCATTTCATTTTTTGTATGGATCTAAATATTTTGCCATCCAAAAACAATATTGTTAGTACAAATCAGTGTTCAACAAGCCGGTTCCTATCATTTTAGGAAAGACACAGTAAGGGTGACTTAGTGTAACAGTACATACTATTAAAACATATAAATTTTGGGTCACAAATACGACCACTAGATTTAGTGACTATCAATTTGCAAATTTTAGCGACTCGCAAATTGTGAGTTGCCAAATTTAATGAGCATAGAAATTGTGACTCGCAAATGAGTTGAAGCACAATTACCGACTTTGCAATTTGCAAGTCGGTAAACCACCCGCAAATTGGGACATAGGTTGCAAATAGCGATTAACGTCGCAAATAGCGACTAAAGCATTAAAGATGCCTGTTCACTATCTGGAACAGGTGAAGGCTGCCAGAATCAGGAAGTGGTGGCCCCTGTAGAAGCGTGTACAGCAGCCAGAGTGCACTGGGAATACCTGCAGCACAGACCTACAGCACATTCAGGCTCCAAACAAAGCATTGCAATGGCCAGCAGACAGACTGAAAAGGCAGCTGGAGAGTGAGGCCGTAAACTTAAATTCTCTGAGAGGAAATTGGAAGTCTTCAAAGAAGAATGCTACAGCCACCATGAGTAGCTATTTGAAAGTGCTACTCTAACTGCCTCAGAGTCTGAGAAAAGAAAAATCTTGAGGGAAATTCAGCAGTGCATCAATGCCCCTGAGTGTGGCAGACCGGTCCGTCGATGAGTTAAAAAAATGCTGGTATGAACTGCGCTATCAGGCCCAGGAGAGGACGGTCATTTCAAATGAATGGGGTAACCCAATCAACGTCCTAGGACCTGGGTATAGTATAAAAAGAGTAGCAGATGGTCCCAGACATTTTGCGGACAAACCAAGGAAAAAATATTATCTAATTAAATATGCTCTGTTGCTTAAATGTTCAGCACAAGGTAATAAATACATAAGAAAAACAATCAATTAATCAAACAATCAGGGCAATTTTAAGCGGTAAACAACCTTTACAACGCAACTTTTACAACGCACTACCATTACAACGAAACTGTTACAACGCAAGTGGATTTACAACGCATGTCATTACAACGCAAGTCTTTACATCGACTTGCGCTAGATGGCGTGCTAACATTACAAATAGTGTAGTTTACTATCCCAACACCTTCCCTACTGTTAAGTGGACTGGAGTTGGAATAGTAAATTACACTTTTCTAATGTTAGCACGCCATCTAGCGCAAGTCGATGTAAAGACTTGCGTTGTAATGGCATAGCGTTGTAAATCCACTTGCGTTGTAAAAGTTTTGTTTTAACAGCACGCATTGTAACAGCACGCGTTGTAATGTCATACATCCATTTTAAGCATGCTGCTCAACAATGAGGGTCTCAAGGCGCTGGGTCAGGGGGGTAGCAGCTCTGGTCAGGCGAAAAGCCAGGTCTTGAGGGTCTTCCTGGCGATGGGCAGGGTGAGAACGTGCCTGATGTTGATCGGCATCTCGTTCCAAGTCTTAGCCACGATGTAGGAGAAGGTTTTTCCACCCGTTCTTGCTCTGCCGATGCGGGGGGTACAGCGAGGGAGAGGTCAGCGGATCGGAGGTTCCTCTTGGGTACGTTGAAGGAGATTCTGTCATTGAGATATTGGGGTCCGCTGTTGTGGAGGCATTTGTAGGTGTGGGTGAGTATCTTGACGGTTACTCCTTTCTCGACGGAGAGCCAGTGGAGGTTACGCAGGTGCTGGGTGATGTGCTCATGTCGAGGGATGCCGAGGACGAGTCTGGCTGCCGTGTTCTGTATGGTCTGGAGTTTGCAGAGTAGAGGCTTGTTGATTCCGGCATACTGAGCGTTTTCACAGTCCAGTCTGCTGGTTATTAGTGCGTGGGTGTCGGTCTTCCTTGATTCGGGGGTATTCATTTGAAGGTCTTTCTTAGGATACGAAGGGTGTTGAAGCAGGTGGAGGTGACAGAATTGACCTGTCGGGTCATGGAGAGGGAGGAGTCGAGTATGATGCCAAGGTTTAGGGCGTAGTCCATAGGGGGGGTGCCGAGGGCGGTGTGCCACCAGGAGTTGTCCAATGCAGAGGGAGTGGGTTTGAGGACGAGGACCTCTGTCTTCTCCTAGTTCAGCTTCAGGTAGCTGCTGCTCATCCAGGATGCAACGTCTTTCATTCCTTCCTGGAAGTTGAGTCTTGTGGTGATGGGGTCCTTGGTGAGGAAGAGGATGAGCTGGTTGTCGTAGGATACTATGCTGAGTCCGTGCTGTCTGACGATGGCGGTGAGGGGGGCAATGTAGATGTTGAAGAGTGTGGGGCTGAGCGACGATCCTTTGGGTACTCCGCAGTTGATTTCCAAGGGTTCGAAGAGGAAGGGTGGGAGTCTGATTCTTTGGGTTCTGCCTGCGAGGAAGAACCCAAGCCAGTCGAAGGTGGTTCCCTAAATGCCAGCTTCGTGGTGTCTGGCAGTGAATGTGCGGTGGGAGATGGTGTCAAAGGCTGCAGAGAGGTCGAGTAGGATCAGGGCTGTGTCCTTGCTCGAGGAGGGTGTGGATGTTGTCCGTGGCGGCGAGTAGCGTGGTATCTGTGCTGTGGTTGCTGCGGAATCCGGATTGGGAAGGGTCGAGGATGGAGTTTTCCTCGATGAATTTTGTTAGCTGGATGTTGACGGTCTTCTCAGTGACTTTGGCCTTGAAAGGGAGGTGGGAGACGCGCCAGTAGTTTTTGAGGTCCGTGGGATCTGCTGATGGCTTCTTGAGTAGGGGTCTGACTTCTGCGCGTTTTCAGTTGTCGGGAAAGATGCCGGTTTCGAACGTGGCATTGATGGTGTGGATCTGTGGAAGATGTGTGGGGGGCAGGGTTCTGAGGAGGCTCCTGAGTGGATACCTTTCATGGTCGAAGTGGGGTCTTCGGTGGTGACTGGAGTCCAGGAGGAGATGGTGGGCTGGCTGGTGTTGCTGGAGGATGGAGTGGTTTCGGAGTTAGGTGTCTGGTCATTGAAATTGTTGTAGAGGTCCTTGATCTTCAGATGGAAGTAGGAGCCGGGTTTGTTACAGAGGTCCTGGGAGGGGGTGATGTCCATGGTTTCACTGGGGGGTTTGCTGAGTTCCTGGATGATGCTGAAGAGTTCCTTGGAGTTGCTGGAGTTGGCTAGGATGTTGTTCTGGATGAAGGTGCTTTTGGTGGATCTGATGCATTGGTGGTATTCCTTCATGGCGTTCTTGTAGGTGGTCCGATCTTCCGAGGATTTGCTGTTTCTCCATTTTTTCTCGTTACGTGTGCAGGTGTGCCTGGATCCTTGACAAGACAAGCGTTTACCGTCGTGTACAAGACTCGACGCCGCCGTCCTTACGCATAGAAATTCGTACTAGACGAGTCAAAAAAAGAAGAAAACTAAGAGTTCCCCAGCTTCAATTTAAACATGGGACTCTAAAGCGTACATTTTCACCATAGTTTTGGCCAAGTTTGAAAAGGTGTGAGTCACTCAGCCACCCGGAGTCTTGGTCCTGAGGAGAACCCCTCCCTTTCCAAGGAGAAGGGGTTCGAAACGACCTGTTGTTTTGCGTTAACAATTACTGGTGTCATTAACACATAAAGTTTGGTGCATTCGAATTCACTAAAAAACTCTGTTCTTTATGATGTATTGGTTTACATTGTTGGTCATGCACCTTTAGATAATTTTGTCAAAAAATCCTACCAGTTTTTGTTCAACCTTCTGGTAATATCAAAAGAAGATATACAAATAGGTTACCGAAGGAAAATGTGTCTGATTGTTTGTGGGTGTGTCGGAGGAGTGGTGTATGAGTGTTTGTTATTAGTTCTATGCCTGTCCTTGTGTCAGTACATTGTGGTTCTAACCTGCCACTAAAAAGGATTTCCAGGTTTAAGAAAAAAAAAATCTTTGTTTGTCTGCAATGTTTTATTGTTCATGTATCACAAATTGTTGACGGCTTCTGATTTTTGTCCCTACAAAAGTATGTTTAACAAAAAATAGCTAAAAAATTCATGAAATAAATACTATTAAGTAGTACTTCCGTGGTTGTTTGGTCTTATCTTCCATGTAGAATTGAATTGACATTTTGAAAACTTTATCAGCACTGGCATTTCCTTGTTCTCCTGGATCCTTGGAGGTCGGCGGTGAACCAGGTGGCTTTCCTGGGGCGCTGTCTGTCGGGGTTGCGTATGGGTGTGAGCTCATCTGCGCAGTTGGAGATCCATCTGTGGAGTTCTTTGGCTGCAAGGTTGGCGACGGTCAAGGTGGCGGGGCATCGTGGTTGGAGGGAGAAGTTGAGCTGCTCTTCAGTGATCTTGCTCCAGTTTCTTTGTGGAGGGAGGGGTGCAGGTTTGGGCGCTGTGGGTTTGTCGACTTGGAAGTGTACGCAGTGGTGGTCTGTCCACGGGGGTTGCGTGGTGTGGCTGAAATAGACGTTGTTACCTCCTGTGAAAATGGGGTCGAGGGTGTGTCCTGCCTTGTGGGTGGGGGTGGTGATCAGTTGGTTCAGTCGAAGGTTGTCCAGGTTTTCCAGGAGGGTGGCAGAGTTGGGTTCGCTGAGGTTGTCGAGGTGGAAGTGAGGTCTCCGATGAGTATGTACTCCGTGGAGGCGATAGCATGGGGTGAGATGAGGCCGGCGATAGAGGTGGTGAACACAGTTCAGGGTCCAGTAGGTCTGTAGGCAAGGGTGCCTCATAGGGAAATTCTGGGGCTGGTCTGGATCTGGAAATGGAGTTGTTCAGTGGTGGGCTGGCTGTCGCTCGAGCTGGACGTTGTGAGTCGGAGGGAGCTCTTGTGTGCGATGGCAAGTCCTCCTCCTTGGGGGATCTTCCTCTGGATCTTTTATCCGTCGGGGACAGCGGTGGCGAAGTCGGGGGTGGAGGTGGAGTTGGTCCAGGTTTCTGTGAAGAATGTGATGTCTGGTGATAGGTTGTCGAGGAGGTCCCAGATCTCTACAGAGTGTCTGTGCGGGGAGTGCACATTGAGGAGGATGCACCTCAGAGCTTCGGAGGTGTTGGCATTCGGTGTGGGTCAGTGGCCGTGGGTGTGCAGACAGTGGTGAAGGTCTGGCACCAGTGACGCCAGGAGAACTGGCCGTTGGTTGTGCTTGGCGCGGACAGCTGGCAGTTGTTGTTCCTTCCAGGGTTGAGTACAAGGAGGGCAGTTGAGTAGTAGCGGTGGGTGGCCGGAGAAACAGGGTCACTGGCACTGGGCTTGTCTTTGGCGTGCCTTTGGCGGCACCTGCGGCGTGCCCTCTGCACGTGCCCTCCATTAAATAGGGGAGGAGGAGGAAAGCGTAGCTGGGAGGCAGGAGTGGGGAAAGGCAGGGGGGCGGGGCCGCAGGAGCAGCATCAGCGGGAAAAGGGGCAATAAAGTGGGCACGGGGGACAAGGGCAATGGGCAACAGTAAGGTCACAACAAAACAAACAACAGTGCAGGATTAAGTAAAGGGCACAACAAAACAGTAAAGTCACACAAAAAAAAACAATAATGAAGAATTAAGTAAAGGGCCCAACAACAGTGGGGCACAATACCCGGGCAGACAGCAGACTCAAACCCTCCTACTTCAGGGTAGTGGCTTGACAGCAGTAGCGTTGCAGAAGCAGAGCTGCTGAGGGACAGAGCAGGTCTCTGACCAGGAGGTCAGAGGTCTTGGTCGTGCTCCCTTGCAGCTGCCGACATTAAATAGGGGAGGGGGAGGGAAGCGCAACTGGGAGGCGGGAGCGGGGAATGACAGGGGGCGGGGCCGCAGGGGCAGCAGCAGCAGGAAAAGGGGTGACAAAGTGGGCACGGGGACAATGGTACCAAGCAACAGTAAGGTCACAACAAAACAAACAACAGTGCAGGATTAAGTAGAGGGCACAACAAAACAGTAAGGTCACAACAAAACAAAACAACAGTGCAGAATTAAGTAAAGGGCACAACAACAGTGGGGCAAATTACCAGGGCAGACAGCTGACTTGAACCCTCCTACTGCAGGGCAGCGGCTTGACTGCAGTAGTGGCACCAGCGGAGCTGCTGAGGGAGACAGCAGGACTCTGACCAGGAGGTCAGAGGTCTTGCTCGCGCTCCCTTGCAGCAGCTGCCATTAAATAGGGCAGCGGGGAGGGATGCGCAGCTGGGAGCGGGAAATGGCATAGGGGCAGGGCCATGAGGGCAGCAGCAGCTGGCAAAGGGGTGACGAAGTGGGCATATATGGCAAGGGCAACAGGCAACAGTAAGTTCACAACAAAATAAACAACAGTGCGGGAAATCAGTAAGGTTACAACAAAACAAAACAACAGTGCAGCATTAAGTAAAGGGCACAACAACAGTGGGGCACAATACCAGGGTAGACAGCGGACTCGAACCCTCCTACTGCAGGGCAGCAGCTTGACGGCAGTAGCGGCGCAGCAGCAGAGCTGCTGAGGGGGAGAGAAGGACTCTGACCAGGAGGTCAGAGATCTTAATATCACAAAATTTTCTGCAAAATGCCGCATAAATTGCCTTTCTTTGCTGCATAACGGCCAACCGTGTCGCATCATTTTGTTCTCCTATGCTGCATACTTCGAGTGGTCCTGCCTATTATCAGTTCTCAAAATGTTTGGAAGGGCCCCTTTGTTTGTATAGGAGGGTGTGCAAGGTCCAGGGAGATGGAAATAATCTTCATAAACAAATATTTTAGATTTTTACAGACACCGAACACATCAGAAATATATAGTTTAAAAGAAAGCATTATATTCACTTTATCAATGTTTGAAACAGTGATTATGAAACAAAATGTAGTTTTTTGCTCTTTCGTGTCTTTTTTTTTACACCCTCTTCTCCATCTTTTATTTTATTGCACATCTTATTCGTGAACAGAATGTTTTGCTTTTAAGTACGCACCACGGAAAAAGAAGAAACACCTACTGTTTTTTCAGTATAAAACTTTGTTTATTCACAAGAAAAGAAAGGACATTACCAAATATAACAGAATTTTGAAAAAGGGGGGTGGCTCGAGGGAAAAAGGTGCAAAGAAAGAGTGCTCGTTGTGGAGTAAATGAGAATGAAAGACTTCAGAGTAAAGGCAATTTAACAAAGGTAGTTTCAACAATTTACAATCAACACTGGCTATTAGTGAAACATACACCAGTGTGGTTAGGCCTCTCCACAATGCAGTTTTTTGGTCATCATTTATTATACATTTTTAGTAGGCATAGAAATGCATGATCTGGTGGCAGAACAGGGTGATATAACTTGGTACAGGCCCAGGATTGGGGGTACGTGTCGACGTTTCGACCCGGCTTAATTGTAGACGTTAACTTAAAACTTCTGCAAGTGGGTCATTTTCTGGACAGGGGAAGTGTGAAAGGCAACCTGGGAGGGATAAACGCAAAATTAAAAGGCGCATGTTTAAGGCATTGAAAGGTGTATCAGGTAGGTGCATACATTACTGAACAGTCTCTGGTGCCCAGTGGTGGCAGACCAGGTCACAGCTCTCGACGGGGGTAGTCTGTAAATGAAGGCAAACATGCGTATGACAAGATCACTTAATATGAATGCTTAAAAATGTTGGGGCGAAGTACAATTAAGGACACTCACCCGCATGGGAATGCCGTGTATGGGCACTCAAGGGAGCATCCAATTCAATAAGGTACCGGTATTGGTATCCAATACCCCAATCAAATCCAACTCGATGGCATCCGTTACATGGATAGACGTTCAAGTAGGGAGGAAGGAGTCAACCATTCTTCAAAAAGTGAATCAATCACCCCAATAACTCTATAAACAAAAATAAAAATAAGTGAAATAGTGAATGCCATTGTACTATCGACATTAATTCAAGCCGGTAAACGAGAGCACATTTGTGCCTCTGGTGAAATACCTTTCAAGTGCGGTATGGTCACAGAGAAGGAAACGCTCCTAACTCGTCGATGACTTGCAGGCTTCGGCATACCATGGTTAAAACAGAGCCTGTTGCATGCGCGCGTCGCGTGCATATCGCGCAATAAGAACAAACCACACACTATTATTTTAACTTAGCAGAAAAGGTCACTTTATTAAGCTAGACAACAGAAAGTAGAATTTCCCTAAAATAACATTGTTGAAATAAATACCACATTGTCATTACGGTTTGAAACTTTTGATAGACAACCAAATATTCCCCACAAGACTTTTCATCAAAAATACCCCATGAACTGCACAATCCCAATCAACCTTTCCAACCCCCCTCCCCCACCCCAGAGGGAAGGATAAGCCCGCTCCAGGCTATCCAAAAAAAACGCCACCCAGGAAAACCAAAGAGTTTTTTTTGCTGTAAAAAAGAGTTAACTTGTGTTAACCGAACACCAAAGATTTTCACATCAAAAATCAGCCAACAAATCCCTCAACTCCATTCAATAGTATGCCTGGCCCATTTGTGATAAGTGTACCCCATCTTCCCTAAATAGATGATATTCCACACCTGTGATATTATTGTGAGCCAAAAACTTTATACCCATTGCAGCACAAAAGATTTTCATTTCCCGATGGAGTTTCCTGCGAGCCCTCTCAATCGCCGTGTGATTGCGAGCTCCCCTCCAATGGTGCCTGTAAATAAACTCAGTCCAAACCACAGTTGTGCCTACCCAATTATTTTTGATCACCGCCAAGCCCAATTTCATTTTCTTCAAAAGGGATAAACCAGACAATGGTACAAGATCATTTTCCCCCAAATGAATAATTAATAAGTCTGGGAAACCTCTTGCAGAAGACAGCTCAGAGAGCATGGGAAATAACCCCTCCCAACTCATACCACCTTTCCCTTCCCACAAAACTTCATGTCCCTTGCTAGGCAAACCAAGTGCTCGGCCATAAGTTTGCTGTTGGGCGAAGCTGGCCGACCATTTAATGAAAGAATGGCCCACTATCCATGTCCGCCTCTTTGATGATACTGAGCTTTTAACACCACTTAGGCAGGAAAAAACAGAATTAGACCTAGACTGTCTCATTATTTCCTCACATACCGTGTGCAGCAATCCGACTTCCATCTACCAATCCTTTTAATGTCATCCCAGCTCCACCCCAATCTAGACGCTTCAGTAGTTGCCCCTATACGAAAAGAGTGAGTCCCAGAAAGTGAGGGTTTTTTTCCCAACAAAATAAAAGCTTTACGTAAAACTGCCAATAAATGTGCACTCGAAATTTTGGTCCCATTACTATGAGTGAATATATCTCCGTGCTGTAAACCCACTGAATTGAAGAACGACTCCCATTCCCTTAAAGGACAACAGTCCTGAACTCCACTACCATTTAAATGGACCCATGTGCCTTTACCAGCTGGTCGGTTTTAGACTTCCTCAAAAGAATCCTAAGCTTACCTCCTTGAACCTGAACATCTCCTGCCTGAATATTCCTCTGGTCCCGCAGACCAAACAACTCAGAAACTCTAAAAGCGCCGAAAAACAACCAAATCATGCAAAGTCTAAAACAGGAAACCTCCCACAAGTCATAGCAGCAAACTGGTAACTGTATTAAAAGTTGTTGCAAAAGGGAGAAAGTAATTGGCTCGCGTACTGGCGAAGAAAAAAGAACGCTCCCTCCCAAGGCCCTTCAACATACGTCGTAACAAAACATCCCCCACCAACTCCTGTCCCCACCACAACTGACTATAAAAAAAAAAATGCCAGCCAATTTTTCCGAAATAGTTGTATGAGACAAGCCCAAACTGATCGAATGCAAAACAAACTGTAAAATAACATATTTGTTACCCACTGTAGAAAGATGAAAGCTGTGTAACTTATCATAACTTAAAAATTTTCTCAGCCAGATGTGTCCCCAGCGGCATAGCCAAACCCATGTAAGAGAGTTTCGTATGTATGGGATTAATGACACCTGAATCTTGCCCCAAAGAGGAATTCAATGCACCTGTACATAACCGCACCTGTTCCGTTGGCTTCGCCACCACCCCCATGCCCCTAAACCCGAAACTTAATTCACTGATGCATCGCCAACACCCACTGAACGCACACTGTGCTTGCCCACCAAAGGTTGTGGCCAAGAAGACAACCACTGTGGCCTACCTAATGTCAATTGATCAGCACACTTCTGGAACTCCTTTGCATCATCTCGACGCTGATGACCGTGAAGTCGTTCTTGCTCCGCTGTATTGTCCGCTCTTGACTTCTGTAAAATACTACAAACATAGTTTGACCCCGACCCCTTCCTTGACAAAGCATGTTCTTGACCCATAACTCTAGAAACCATATTCAAATTATCAACTAGAATTCCTTCATTTATATTTGGAGGGATCTCTGTTGGAGGCTTGGACCACATGTGGCCTAAAGCACAGGTTTGTAGAGTGTCGTGAAGGGGTTGCACTTGACAATAGTGCACGGTACCCAGGGATTGCGGTTTCTCGTCACTCGTGGGGTCCACTTGCCTCAGCGTCGCTGGGGACTCACGATGGCCTTAGAGAAGTCAGGAAATCCTCTTCCTGGGCTGCAGGGACTTCGGGCTCCGGCGGGAGCGGTGGAGTTTGCTATCGTTGTTGCAGTTTTTGGTGCCTGCGAAGCAGGGGAGTCACTCCTTGACTCCAAGGGAGATTCTTCAGTCTCCCAGAGGTAGTGGAACGTTGAAGGTCTGGGATTCTTTGTCAGAGTGTCGTCCAGGGATATCTAGATTGCAATGGCAAGGGTTCCCTAAGTTATACCAGAAGGAAGGGAGGGACTAGCTCTATGACCCCACCTATGTGAGAGTCAGGGGAGTGGGTGGCTACACCCACTTCCCTTTGTCCAGTTTCACGCCAGAGCAGGGGCAGGTAGCCCCTGAGCCGGTTTGAACTAGTATATGCACAGAGGAGCCTACTGCTTCCCCAGTGCAGGACTTCAAAGCACTCTAAGAGTGCACCCACCCAGCCCCAATACACTAAATCCTGTCTGGGAGGTGGTCACACCTCCCTGTGACAGGATACCTATTGTTGGGCTTCCTCCACTGCGAGTTTCGGTCATCAGCAGGAGGGCAGCCCAGTCTCTGTGACTGGTGGCATCCATTTTGTGATGCCAGGGCTCTTTAGGATTCTACCGCGTTTCCACAGTAGGTACATGTCTATCCCTCTAGAAGGGTGGAATCATACTCCCATACCAGTTACTGGTGTGGGGGTATGATTCCAAAGCATTTGATACCAAACACGACATGTTTCGATGCAGCCATTCCAAAGTTAGCATTTACCGCAAGGTTATAATGCACTTAAGAGTAGATGGTTTGACCGCATTCACAAACAGCCATAGAGAATGGACTCTGATAGCTGCAGAGGGGCCCTGCTCACGCAGAGGCACCCTCTCACATAGAAACCAAGCACCCTGCCCTCAGGATCGATAGGGCCTGCCTTAGGGGTGACTGATAGGTTTAAATGTGTGTCCTGGAGAGATATAGGGAACCTATATATGAGTGAGGAGTGCTAGCACCACCTCACACAGGCTGCAGTAGCAGGCCTGTGGTGTCAGATTTAGTCTGCTTCCCAGGGGTGGCATAATATATGCTTCAGCCCCCGGTAGGCCTGTGAAGTACCTATGCCCTTGGTACCTAAGGTACCATATACTTGGGACTCATAAGGTACCACAGTATCCAATCACTAGTGCATCTAATATGCACTCCATGTCGTTTAGAGAGAACAGAGAGGCTAGGGCCCTGATTAGCAGGGTCCCAGACAGACTATAGCCAGAAACCAGTGTAAACATCAGAATAAAAGTGGGGTCAACATAAGAGGCAGATCCTACTCTCCTACACAACCCCCTACCCCAAACGTAGGGGCACTAAACTAACCTTGACCAGTTGAGTCTTCGTGTTCTAAGTGGAAATACATTGAGAGTCCATGTGCATTTGCATGTTGGGTCCCAGGTCTATGCTCCACTGTATAGCCCATCCCCTGTAGGGAAATGGACCACCTCAAAAGTTTTGGGTTTTCACCTTTCATCTGTTTAAGCCATAGGAGGGGCTTGTGGTCAGTCTGAACTATGAAGTGAGTGCCAAACAAGTATGGCCTCAGCTTCTTTATGGCCCACACCACAGCAAAGGCCTCCCTCTCTATAGCTGACCAACGTTTCTCTCTAGGGGTCAGCCTTCTGATAATAAAAGCTACTGGCTGGTCTTGACCTTCATCATTCAGTTGAGACAGTACAGCTCCCACACCCAGCTCAGAAGCATCTGTTTGGACAATTAACTTTTTGGTGTAGTTTGGACTCTGTAAGATGGGAGCAGTGCACATGGCCTGCTTTAGGTCTTCAAATGCCTTCTGACAGCTAGCTGCCCACTGAACCTTTTTTGGCATTTTCTTTGAGGTTAAAACATTCAAGGATGTCACTATGGATCCATAGCCCTTCACAAATCTCCTATAGTACCCAGTCAGGCCCAAGAAGGCTCTCACCTGTGTCTGGGTGGTTGGAGCAACCCATTCCATTATGGTTTGGATTTTGCTCTGTAAAGGCTGAACCTGGCCCCCACCTACAAGTTGACCTAGGTACACAACCTGACTATGCCCTATATGGCACTTAGTGGCCTTGATAGTGAGGCCTGCTTTCTGCAGAGCCGCCAAAACATTTCTGAGGTGGACCAGGTCATCCTGCCAGGAGGAACTAAAGACAGCAATATCATCTAGATAAGCTGAGCAATAAGTTTCCATCCCTGCCAGAACTTTGTTCACCAACCTCTGAAAAGTGGCAGGTGCATTTTTCAACCCAAAGGGAATCACCACAAAGTGGTAGTGCCCACTAGGGGTCAAAAATGCTGTTTTGGCTTTTGCATCATCAGCTAACCTGATCTGCCAGTAGCCAGCTGTTAGGTCAAATGTGCTGAGATAGTTGGCTAAGGCCAAAGTATCAATCAGCTCATCTGCCCTTGGAATAGGATAGGCATCAGTCCTGGTGACTACATTGAGGCCTCTGTAGTCTACACAAAACCTCATTTCTTTCTTACCACCCTGGGTATGAGGCTTGGGTACTAGGACTACTGGGCTAGCCCATGGGCTATCTGAAGGCTCAATCACACCTAACTCCAACATTTTCTGGACTTCAGTCCTGATACAGTCCCTGACATGGCCAGGTTGCCTGTAGATTTTACTCTTGACGGGCAGACTGTCTCCAGTGTCCATCTCATGGGTGTAATCACAAAAGACATGGGTATTTGCTTTAGGATCTGCACATCCACAACAATAGTTTGAAGTTCATCGATATGTATATCTTAAATTTCACATATAGAGGTGCTCAACGGTGTCAACAATACCCACCCATCAGGGTATCAACGCATTTAGGACAAACCCAAATGCTACATATATATACACAGTACACCTTAGCACACCCAAAAAGAGTGACTATAATCCGAAGTTTGTAAAAAGAACAACACATGCACAGTAAACAATAGTCAGTATTTCAAGTGTCCATAAACACAGTCGTATGACAAGAAACTCTCCAATCAGGTCCGGTTGCAGATTTTTTAATGATCAAGCAACAACGCAGAACAGCAGCAGCCGACGCGCGTTTTGCCCTCTGGGCTTTTTCAAGGCTTGAAAGTCGAGGTTATGGCTCCTAGCTAGTTCAAAGTCGCAGAGTATATATCATAACTTGGAAAATTAGTTCCCGAATAACCGCCGCCTATATTACTCTCCATATCACATGTGAATGTATGCAGCCGAGACACGTTCTCAAAAGCGGTTTGTCGTCATGGTAAACCCACTGGACCTTGATAAGTTCTCATTCAAGGCGAAAATCTGGTGAGAAACGTATGGCAACTCGGCGTATCCATCTCATGGGTGCACCAGGTAGTCTGACTAGGGATCAGGCTAAACATATGTCTGTACTGTTACATAACTTGTCTGCGCTCAGTTTGTTGATGGTCAGTGAGGCTGCTTGCCAAAGCAACACCATCCACTGACCCATCATCAGGGTTCTGTGAGAGCAGGTCAGGGAGAGGGTCACTCTCCTCTTCCTGTTCCTCATCAGTTGCCATGAGCAAGCCCATGTCAGCCCTGTCAACATATGGTTTTAATCTGTTGACATGGAAGCACCCTCAGGGGGCTCCTGGGAGTTCCAGGATTCACCGGATAGGTGACTTCTCCATTTTGCTCAACTATTGTGTGGGGGCCACTCCTTTTGTCTTGGAGGGCTGCTGGGGCCACAGGCTCCAACACCCACACTTTCTGTCCTGGCTGCTACACAGTCAGCACAGCCTTTTGGTCATGCCAAGCTTTTTGTAATTCTTGGCTGGCCCCCGGGTTTTTGGTTGCCTTCTTCATGTATTCGGCCATCCTGGAGCGGAGACCAAGTACATAGTCCATCACAACCTGTTTGGGGGGTTTGAGAGGTAACTCCCAGCCCTTCTTTACCAAACATAATGGACCTCTTACAGGATGCCCAAACAGAAGCTCAAATGGGCTGTAGCCAACCCCCTTCTGTGGAACCTCTCTGTATGCAAACAAAAGGCAGGGAAGAAGAAGGTCCCATTTTCGCCTAAGCTTCTCCGGGAGTCCTTTAATCATTCCCTTCAGGGTTTTGTTGAAACGCTCAACCAACCCATTGCATTGTGGGCAATAGGGGGTGGTGAACTTATAAGTTACACCACACTCCTTCCACATTGCTTTCAAATATCCTGACATGCAGTTGGTACCTCTGTCAGAGATGACCTCCTTTGGGAAACCCACTCAGGAGAAACCTCCAATGAGGGCTCTTGCCACCACAGGGGCTGTGGTGGTCCTCAGGGGAATTGTTCCTGGGTACCTGGTGGCATGATCCACTACCATCAGGATAAATATGTGCCCAGATGCAGTTTGAGTGTCAAAGGGACCAACAATGTCAATCCCTACCCGTTCAAAGGGTACCCCCACCACAGGTAGTGGTATTAGGGGGGCCTTTGTTGTGCCACCTGCCTTGCCACTGGCTTGGCAGGTGACACAGGAGCGACAAAACTCCTTTGTGTCTTCTGACATATGTGGCCAATGAAAATGTGGAACAAGCCTGTCCTAGGTCTTGTTTTGGCCTAAGTGACCTGCCAAAGGGATATCATGTGCTAGGGTCAAGAGGAACCCCCTAAACTTCTGAGGTATTATCAACCTCCTGGTGGCTCCAGGGGCTGTATCTCTACCCTCAGAATATGGGAGTACCTCATCCCAATAAACTTTATGGGACCCACTAGCACTCCCAGCAGCCTCAGCAGTCTGAGGGGTTCTAGAAAGGGGCAGCACGGTTGCTCCTTACTCAGATCTTTCCTAGAAGGGCCCCCTGCCCCCAATAACTCAACCTGATCAGGCTCAAGTCCCTCTGGGGCAGTTCCTTCTTCAGGATATGCTTCTCCTCCCTCAAGAGGTGAATCTGTGATCTGAGACAGAGGGGAAGGCACTGCCTTAACCCGACTGCTCCTCTTCATGGGAAGCATCTCGTCCATGGTTCCAGGATCCAGAGCTGGTTCAGTGTTATGCATTTTGGCTTGTGACCTGGTCACAGCAAATTCCTCTGCAGGGATGCCCAACATCTCAGCATGAGTCCACAACTCTACTTCAGACCAGGCTGAAGTCTCAAGATCATTGCCCAATAGACATTCTACAGGGAGGTCTGCACTGACTACAACCTTCTTGAGGCCAGTTACCCCTCCCCAGGAGAAATTCACAACTGCCAGACTATGGTTGGTCCTGACATTGCTTGCATTGGTCACCTGGTATATTTCACCCAGGATGATCTGTCCAGGGTCCACAAGATCCTCTGCCATGGTGACACTAGCACCTGTGTCCCTAAATGCCAAAGCCTGTTTGCCATTTATTACAGGCTGTTGTTTGTATTTGCCCAGGTTACTGGGGCTCACTAGGAAGGACATATCAATGTCTCCATCACAAACCAGCAATGCCTGAGTGGGTACTCTGACTAGGCCAGAGTCTACTTCAGAACCCAGGGTCAACCCTACTACACCCTTATTCTGTGTACCACCTCCACCAGTAGCTGAACTAGGGGAAACAGTTGTGTTAGGGGCAGGAGTGGTGGTGGTTTGGTCTTTGGACTTGTTACAATCAGAAGTCCAGTGCCCTTTCTGTTTACAGAATTTGCACCAGGGCTTCTTTTGGCCTTTTCCCTTGTTGGATTGTGACTCCCCACCAGATGCAGATTTTTGGGGCCCTTGTGAAGACTTCTGGTATTTTGACTTATCCCCACCTTTCTCAGAGGCCTTAGAATCCTGCTTCTTTGTGTCACCCCCTTGGTTCTGGGTTTTCTGCCTCACCCTGGTTCTGACCCACTTGACTGCCTTCTTTCCCAATTCTTGGGGAGAGGTCAAATCTGAGTCCACCAGGTATTGATGTAACAACTGGTTCTGTCAATTATTAAGGATCTGTTCTCTCATCATTAGATTATACAATCCCTTCAAATCAGTAACCCTCCTGCCAACCAGCCAACCCTCTAGAGCCTTGGTTGCACAATCTACAAAGTCAGTCCAGCCCTGAGTCTGTGCCTTTTGGGTGTCTCTGAACTTCAACCTGTACTGCTCAGTGGTTAAGCCAAACCCATCTATCTGTGCACTCTTCAGGACTTCATAGTCATCAGCATCCTCTTCTCTAACAGTGAGGAGCTTGTCTCTACCTTTATCTGAAAAGGAGAGCCACAAGATTGTTGCCCACTGCTTTTGGGGGACCTGTTGTACTCTACAGGCCCTTTCCATAGCAGTTATCCACTTGTGGATATCATCCCCACTCTGGTAGGGAGGAACAACCTTGCTCAGGTTCCTATGGTCTGGAATATATACTCTGCCTCTAGGGACACTGTTGCTGCCACCAGGGGGTTCTAACCCCTCTCTTCTAGAAGCTCTCTGGAGCTCAAAGGCTTCTCTCTCTAATGCCAACTGCTTGGTTTTGAGGGCAAATCTTGCTTCCTCATACTGCAGCAGTTTGCACATTCTGTCAGAGGAGGTCTCCCTTCTAGGGAAGTAGGAGCACCTCTGGTGGACAGATTCTCTGCCAGAGTGATACGAGTGGTCAGACTCCCTAGAAAGGGACCTAGGCCTTTCCTCCACTCTGTCACTTCTCTTAGGTTGAATTCCTCTGTCCTTTTCAGACCCTTGGGGATCTGACCCTTCAACCACAGCGTTTTGGTCATCTTGATGTTCATCATCTGACCCAGACACTGTAATTGACCCACTCACTGATTCAGACCCATTAGCTCCTAGAGCTAATCTAAGATCATCTGCTGTCAGCAGGTGTAGTGTGGAGGGACTCTGTCCTAGCTTCAGGTGCCTTGCAGCACACATGGCTTTCAAGTCAGCAAAAGTCATGTCCTTATACTGAGGCTGGGTGGACCCACTGGTTCCAACCCTTAAGGACATTCTAGTGTTGTGCAGTGTTGTACTACCTACACTAGTTTGTGGCCTACTGATCCTAGCTTGAGCTGTAGAAAGGGTGTGCTAACCCTTGACAAACAGCTCTAAGTTCAGTAGAACTTATTGATACTAAGCTTGACTTTATATGTACCTTGAGTACCTACAGTGGTTTTCATTTAGTAATTCAAATAGAGATTTTCTGGTAAAACAATAGCAAGCTGGAATCCCACACGCTGCCCACCAATGTGAGAAGTTGGCCTGGTCTATGCTGTTCACTAGTTAAAGTGGACACCTTGCACCAGTACATTTCGACTCTTTATGATAGGAGGTTTAAGACAACCTTTAAAGAAAGCTATCCTAGTGGTAGTTGTGGAGAGCAGCCTTCAGGCTAAGTCTTGGAGGAATGTAAAGCAGCTTGTTTTACCACATAATCTCTTGAATCACCAAATTTAAGGACACCACACAGGTATATATATCAAATATATATGTATTTATTACTAAACAACTCTCTACTAATCTCTTTATGAGATTCGAAGTCAGGAACATATGCACAAATCAACATTTCACAATAAATTAAGCACAAATATGGCTGGGGCCCTAGGGGCGTACCAGACCATATACTAAAAAAGAGACTTAAGAACAACGACTTGCAAAGGGACAAGGCCTAGGGCCTTCAGAAGTGTTGGGGCCTCACTAAACCACCCACGGCAGGTGAGTAAAGGACCCACGGGGGACGCGTGCAGTTTGTGAACACAGGCGCGAATCGCCGTAGACTTCAATGGGGCAAGTCGTGGTTAGAAATTAAGAGTTTAAGGGCACTTCGGGAGAGTCTACAAGTATGTCACTTACAGTGTAAGTAGTTCTAGAGCCAACACCCACAGGAGCACCGTAGTGCTGGAGTTACCTCACCAAGGTAAGCCGGGTGCATAGGTGTCTTTTGGTGTCGGGTCACGGCGTCGTTTTCAATGGGAGCCAGTGAAGACTTGCTGCTTGTGAAGAAAGAAGAAGTGTCCGGTGGAATCCAAGCCTGGATTCAGAAGGAGGAAGACCTGAAAGCAGAGGGGACAATGTTCAAAGTCACTTGGCAGTGACCCGGGGCAAGGAAGATGAATGCCCACAGTCGTCGGGTGTTTTCAGGTAGTTCACAGGTGTCTTGACTCTTCAGCCACGAGGTCCAGGAGGCGTCGACGACAACCAGAAGCTGGATTTGGCGTGTCCCACAAAGTCTGCAGCTTACTGCAGTGTCGGCGACCAGATTGGAGCCAAAAAGCCTTGGCAACAGCAAGTCTTGTGGAAAGGACAAAAAGTCAGCGGTGCAGACCAGCAAAGTCTGGTGGACTCACCCAGCGAGGGTAAGTCAGGGCAGGCCTGGAGCAACCAGGGGAGCCCTTTGGATTTGTAGAAAAGTCTTCAGGGGACCCACAAGCCAGCAGGCAAGGGATCGCGAAGATGCCTCGGGAGGATCCACTCAACAGGGGCCCACGGTCACTCGGGACGGGGTAGGCCTCTGATCTTTGGAGGGATCTCTGATGGAGGCTTGGACCACATGTGGCCTACAGCACAGTTCGTAGAATGTCGTGAAGGGGTTGCACTTGACAATAGTGCACGGTACCCAGGGATTGCGGTTCCTCGTCACTCGTGGGGTCCACTTGCCTCAGCGTCACTGGGGACTCACAATGGCCTTAGAGAAGTCTGGAAATCCTCTTCCTGGGCTGCAGGGACTTCGGGCTCCGGCGGGAGCTGTGGAGTTTGCGACCGTTGTTGCAGTTTTTGGTGCCTGCCAAGCAGGGGAGTCACTCCTTGACTCCAAGAGAGATTCTTCAGTCTTCCAGAGGTAGTGGAACGTCGAAGGTCCGGGATTCTTGGTCAGAGTGTCGTCCAGGGATATCTAGATTGCAATGGCAAGGGTTCCCTAAGTTATACCAGAAGGAAGGGAGGGACTAGCTCTATGACCCCACCTATGGGAGGGTCAGGGGAGTGGGTGGCTACACCCACTTCCCTTTGTCCAGTTTCGTGCCAGAGCAGGGGCAGGTAGCCCCTGAGCCGGTTTGAACTGGTGTATGCACAGAGGAGCCTTCTGCTACCCCAGTGCAGGACTTCAAAGCCCTCTACGATTGCACCCACCCAGCCCTAATACACTAAACCCTGTATGGGAGGTGGTCACACCTCCCTGTGACAGGATAGCTATTGTTGGGCTTCCTCCACTGCGAGTTTCGGTCATCAGCAGGAGGGCAGCTCAGTCTCTGTGACTGGTGGCATCCATTTTATGATGCCAGGGCTCTTTGGGATTCTACCTCGTTTCCACAGTAGGTACATGTCTATCCCTCTAGAAGGGTGTAATCATACTCCCACACCAGTTACTGGTGTGGGGGTATGATTCCAAAGCGTTTGACACCAAACACGACATGTTTCGATGCAGCCATTCCAAAGTTAGCATTTACCGCGAGGTTATAATGCACTTAAGAGTATATGGTTTGACCGCATTCACAAACAGCCCCAGAGAATGGACTCTGAGAGCTGCAGAGGGGCCTTGCTCAGGCAGAGGCACCCTCTCACAAATAAACCAAGCGCCCTGCCCTCAGGATCGATAGGGCCTGCCTTAGGGGGAACTGATAGGTTTAAATGTGTGTGTTGGAGAGATATAGGGAACCTATATCTCAGTGAGGAGTGCTAGCACCACCTCACCCAGGCTGCAGTAGCAGGCCTGTGGTGTCAGATTTAGTCTGCTTCCCAGGGGTGGCTTCAGCCCCCGGTAGGCCTGTGAAGTACCTATGCCCTTGGTACCTAAGGTACCATATACTTGGGACTCATAAAGTACCACAGTATCCAATCACTAGTGCACCTAATATGCACTCCATGTCGTTTAGAGAGAACAGAGAGGCTAGGGCCCTGATTAGCAGGGTCCCAGCCAGACTATAGCCAGAAACCAATGTAAACATCAGAATAAAAGTGGGGGCAACATAAGAGGCAGATCCTACTCTCCTACACCCACTCACAGACCCACTTAGAGACTCCTACACCCACCCACAGAACCACTCAGAGACTCATGCACCCACTCACAGACCCACTCAGAAACTCATGAACCCAGTCACTCACCCACTCAGAGATATGTGCACCAATTCAGAGACTCATTCAGAGACTCATGCACCCACTCACTGACCCACTCATACACCCACTCACAGACCTACTCAGAGACTCATAAACCTGCTCACAGAACCACTCAGAGACTCATGCACCCCCTTACAGACCTACTCAGAGACTCAGACACCCACTCACATACTCACTAAGACAGTTACACACCCAGTCACACACTCCCTCAGAGACATATGCATTCACTTACAAACATACTCAGAGACTCATGCACCTACTCATAGACTCATTCACACACCCACAGACCCACTTACAGACCCATTGAGTTACTCACTCATCCATTCACAGACTGACTTCGAGACTCATGCAGCCAGTCACAGACCCACTCAGACACTCACACATTCATTGACAGATCTACTGAGTGACTCATGCACTCGGTCACAGATTGGATTGAGACTTATGCACCCACCCCCAGACTCATGCACTTGCTCTCATACCCACTCAGATACTCATGCACCCATTCACAGACCTCCTCAGACTCACACACCCACAGAGTCTTTTTTTTTTAATCAGTACTATTTAGCACTGGGTAATAGGGTGGCTCTGAATAGATCTTTGAAAGTTTGTGTCATCTACATATAAGAGGGGATGCAGAGTTTCAGATGCCAAGAAACACCCTGTTTCCTTCATCTGTAAAGTGAACCTCATCACTTCTATAGATTGCATGCATATTGAAACGCAGGTTGCTGTGGTAGATAGAGCCCTTGCTATGGTCTCTGAGGGATGCAAAAACACCTTTAATAACATGTTTCAAAGGTTTGTCAATCTGTGGACAGAATTGATTTGACCACTTTCATGTTTGTCTTTAGCATATGTTGGGGTACACCAAGACATAGCAAAGCAAAAGTGCCATTAATTGGCTAAAGGTCTCCTTCATTGCAATTTCCAACTCAACACCACTAATAGGGCCTAGTTCATTGCCACCACATTGCACTATTAACAGGTCTGGATGTTGGGAATGTGCAAGACTCTCAGTCAAAGTCAGCAATTGGTGCCACTTTAAACCTCTGTGATAAAAACATTTAATATTCACATTTGCCAAACCCATGTCCTTGTCAATTCCACTTTTTCGCACATACTCTCTGCCCCAAAAGGTATATCTATGACCCACAATCCACAACCATTTTGAAGGAAGGAGCAGTAGCAATCAGGAGAAGGCTGTAGGTAGATAAGAGAGTTGGTAGAGTGAAAGACAGTTAAAAGCAGGACTGGAGTTTTTTTTTTTAAATATGATGTTTCTCATTGGGGGCTGTTAATAATTAGAAACATAAAAATAGTTGTGTTTCACTTAGAAATGTGATTGACTGTGTTTAAATGTTTCAAAAGTAATAGTGTTGATAATCTTAAATGTATATGCACTCAACAACACCTGCTACTGTGCAATTTCAAGCTGCTCTGTTGTGGTTCAAAAGTGTGTGAGCTTATGACTTACTGTTACAGTATAGTATTTGAAAACAGGTTGCTATGGAAACTGAAGCCAACCAGTGTGTGGGAAGGGTTTACAATGGTTGTGGATTGGTATGGTAAAGCATAGTTCTTTAAATATAGTATGCATTTGATAAATTTACGTTTTCAAATTCACTATAGTTATTATATAAGAAATATGATTTTAAATATATAATTTTATTATATTGAATGGTAAAAAAGGACTGCAGTACGGAGTCGCGCACAGGCAGTATTAGATTGACATTTCTATCAGGAGGGTACTAAAGTGGTAAAAGAAAGTGACAAATGAGAATTAGTATAAGAAGAGGAAAGAATGAACATAAAGTTTACATTTGCTTAGCATAAGTATATCAAAGGAAAAAGAGAGGGAAAAAGTGCCATTACTGGTTCTTTCATCCAGAGAGACATACTAATCATTTTCACACAGAAGAAATTTGAAGTGCAGCACTGAAAGTAATTTAGGTCTTGACTAATCCAATGAAGAGTTATGTTAATAATGTAGATATTTATAATGAGTATATGTATATATATATATTCACTTTAAAAACCATAGGTTTCACACATGTTATAGTTAGCTGGACATTTCACTCGTAAAAAACCAATGAAATTCCCCCGTTATAGTTACTGCAGGCAACTATAACTCACGCGACCGCAATCCTCTGCTGATGACGTCAGATATTACATCACTGTATTTAGACACTTATTTACCCATGTCTTCTTCCATTAATCTTTAGCTATACATATATTACAAATATTTATTTTTCATAAAGACACATATGTCATCAGTGATGTAATATCTGACGTCATCAGCAGAGGATTGTGGTCGCGTGAGTTATAGTTGCCTGCAGTAACTATAACGGGGGAATTTCATTGGTTTTTTACGAGTGAAATGTCCAGCTAACTATAACATGTGTGAAACCTATGGTTTTTAAAGTGAATTTGTACGTTTTTTTAAATGCTAAGTTATGTATTTATGAATTTTTTTTTTTTCAGGTTTTTCACCGTGCGCGCACCGTGAATTTTTTTTATTTTTTTTAAATCGCGAGGTATATATTCACTGAAAAAACAATAGGTTTCAGGGGCGTTATAGTTAGCTGGACTTTTCACTCGTACAAAAGCATTGAAATTCCCCCGTTATAGTTAGTTCAGCTAACTATAACTCGCGCGCCCGCAATGCACTGCTGATTACGTCACATATTACATCACTCATGACATGGTCAGTGACATCACTCATGACATCACTGATGACATCTCAAATTACATCACTGATGACATCACTGATGACATCATCCAGTGAATGTGTGTTTTTCTGAAAATTACATACATTTTATATATGTATATCTCAAGGTCGATGGAAGAATAAATGGGTATATAAGTGTCTAAATGGATGATTTGTTTTTGAAAAATTGATTGTATAACTGACTGATTAAGTGTATCCTAGTGAATACATGGCTTAGTGATTAATGTTTAAATATGTAAATATCTCTATCAGTCTCTCACTTTGTGTATAAGTGGCTGCATGGGTTGGTGAGTAGCTACATGAGTGTCTATATAGGTTATTAGTTGGTTTTTTGAGTCTCAGTATGAGTGTCTGAGTGTCTGTATGGTTCGGTGGGGGGTATTATGTAGTGCATAGGTGCATGAATGAGTGACTCACTGTTTGTATGTGTTGAAGACAGCATGTGTGCAGGACTGTATGGGTGGATGAATGTGTGCATGGGTGGGTTAGTGAGTGAATGACTGTCTCAATAGTGTCTTTATGAGTAACTACATATGTTTTAAACTAGTATATGTGACTATTGGTGTATATAAGTGATTATATGTGAGAGTGAGAGATTGAAAGAGTTCCTGTATGAATAAGTATGTGTTTCTATAAGTGATTGTTTAAAAGACTAAGTGTGTGTAAGTTTCTGTAGAAGTAAGTGTGGTGGTGTGTGTATAACTGTATATGCAAGTAAATGGATGTTTGATTCTTTATTAGCATGAGTGACTATGTGTGTGAGTAACTCTATGGATGAGTGGCGTTGTGTAACAGGATGTATAGGTGTATGAGTACATATGATGAGTGAGTACATGTATGAGTGACTGTATAGGACTGTCGGTGAATGAGTGGATGTGTATGTGGATCTTAGAATTACTGAATAGGTTGTTGTAACTGGTATTGGTATGTCCATTGTTTTGAAAATTGTAGTTTCTATTTTTGAATGTGTGTATCAAAGGTTATATTAGGGGGAGAGGAGGTCTGCCATCAGTGATGTCATTTGAGATGTCATCAGTGATGTCATGAGTGATGTCACTGACCATGTCATGAGTGATGTAATACGTAACGTCATCAGCAGTGCATTGCGGGCGCGTGAGTTATAGTTAGCTGAACTAACTATAACGGGGGAATTTCAATGGTTTTGTACGAGTGAAAAGTCCAGCTAACTATAACGACCCTGAAACCTATGGTTTTTTCAGTGAATTTCAAAGGTTTTTTAAATGCTAATTTCTAACTATGCCTACAGAGATGGGACATGTGAAGAAAGAAGAGAAAACGCACAGAAAGAAAAAAAAGAAATGCAGACAGAAGCAACAGAAGTCCTCACCGACGAAGAAAAGTGCAGGAAGAAGGATAACGTGCAGAAAGAACAAACAGAAGAGCAGAAAGAAGCCTTGTTGCAAAATCATCCTCTACCCTCAACTTTTTCAGACGGATACTGGTGGTAACTGAGTCTGACTAATCAGTCCTAGAGGCAGTGCTATGTTAAAAGACACTCAGAATACAGTGAAAACACCTACATACACTAGGGAACACTATGCGTTTGGGTCCCCCTGTGATTAGCATGACCTCCTCTGTAAGCCCCTAGTAAATAATAGGGCAGGGGATTAAAACTACCTCTTAAAATGCGCCACAGGGCGTGTTTGCACACGTCACCTCAGGCCCCGTCCCCTCCCTTCATCACTGTGTAAATGCGCCCTGTGGCCGTTTTTAGTTGGGAGATTAAGTTAATTTGAATCCTGAGGGTCCCTAGGGTCCAACTAGCCCACTAGATACCTCCAGTAAGCGCCACAGAGCTGCGTTGCCGAGAAGTGTAAAAAGTGGCACGGCCTGGACCACCTCTCTGCAACGCAGCTCAGTGGTGCTTACTGGAAGCACCTGATGGGCTAGTTAGCCCCCAGGGGCCCTCAGGATTGAAGGGGAATTATTGCCCCAACTTAAAATGCGCCATAGGGCGTGTTTGCACACGTCACCTCAGGCCCCGTCCCCTCCCTTCCCCACTGTGTAAATGCGCCCTGTGGCTGTTTTTTAAGTTGGGAGATTAAGTCCCCTTGAATCCTGAGGGTCCCTAGGGGCAAAATAGCCCACTAGGTACGTCCAGTAAGCGCCATTGCAGAGAGGTGTAAAAATGGGCAGGGCCTGCACCTCCTCTCTGCAACGCTGAGCAGTGGCGCTTATTGGAAGCACCTGGTGGGCTAGTTGGCCCCCAGGGTCCCTCAGGATTGAAAGGGAATTATTTCCCTAACTTAAAACGCGCCACAGGGCGTGTTTGCACACGTCACCTCAGGCCCCGTCCCCTCCCTTCACCACTGTGTAAACGCGCCCTGTGGCCGTTCTAAGTTGAGAGATTAAGTCCCCTTGAATCCTAAGGGTCCCAAGGGTCAAACTAGCCCACTAGGTACCTCCAGTAAGCACCACAGAGCTGCGTTGCATAGAGGTGTAAAAAGGGGCGTGGCCTCAGAACACCTGTTTGCAACGCAGCTCCCTGACGCATACTGGAGATACCTGTTGGGCTAGTTGGCCCTCAGGGACCCTCAGTATCGAAGGGGAATTAATTCCCCAACTTACAACTGGCCAGGGGGTGCATTTGCAGAGTGCTGCAAGGAGGGAGCATGGCCTCCGGCGCGATGCCGGTCTTTTATTTATTTATTTATTTTAAGAAGGAGGTCTGTGTGGCCCCCCTTCTTTTTCTAATTTATTGGCCCTGGGGACCCCATCCTCCAGGGCCTGCACCCTAATTTTTTTTGTTGAAAAAAATAAATGTGGCCCTCCCAAGGCCTTAATCGGCCCCGGGGACCCCAACCCCCGGGTCATGGCATTTTAAAAAATTCTTTAGGAGGGGGGCTGCGTTGCCCCCCTCCTCAGGCCACTTATGCCCCTGGGGACCCCATCCCCCGGGGCCGGCCTTTGTTTTTTATTATTTAAAAAAAAAAAATGTATTTATAGAAACACCTAGGACATGCTGGACAAACCGTATGTACCTATCACCATGACGATTTGCATGACATTCATTAAAAGGCGACTATGCATACAATGAAACCGCATGGAATGTATTTACACCGCTAGTGAAGCTCTGACGTGTCTGATGCCCTACCGTTCCTAATCCCGGCGCCCCCGCCGGTGGGTACTCTCCAAGTAGACACCCTTGTTGTTTATTTATACAAACATAAGTAGCTATTGACGGGCACATTTAATACACACGCACACCAAGCCATTTAAAGGGGATTCGACAAAAATTCGACCAAACTATGCAAGAAACCCCCCTCACGGTTAATAAAACACACATCCACCGCCGGATGTGTAATACTTTTTATTTTACTCTCTGGAAAGGAGACGAACTTCACTTGAGATTCACAGTGTGCTCCTGGCTGAGCCCAATGCTGTTTTACACCCAACAGTGCCCGCCGAGTGCCACACACCTCTGTTTTGTATTCCACCAGCTAGTGCGTATGCTATGACACTCTCTAGCCCATATGCACTGTAACACCACCCCGTGAATATGTCATGCCATACTTGCCTTCGCACGGGTTATATTGCCCAATCTAACATGCCTTCCTCAATGCCTATGTTATAGCGCACAGCGCTATGCCATATATATTACAATCTGGGATCCATATCTTTGCCACAGTGCATATGCAACGTTACACTCCCCAGCACATATTTTATATTACAACTTTAGAGACTAGTTAGGTTACACAACACTGCCCTGTGCATATTACACTCCAAGGCGCATATCGCATAGCACGCGCTAGTGCCTGTGCTATCTCGCGCTCTCCAATGAATCTGTCACTGCGCACAATGTATTGCATATTATATTTCACGCCCCGGTTCATCTTATATCACACTTTTTGGTGCATAGTTTATACCATATACTATATCTAGTTTTCATTTTCAATCGTGCTCTCAGGACTATGTTCTATATAACACTGCGTCCACCTACCCTTTTCACGGGCAGTACATTTTGCGATGGGGGGTGGAGGGTCAGGGGGTGTTTCTGCCAAGTGAGCCCGGAGTCACAGTCACAAACGTCCTCTTCTTCCTGAATAAAAGTGAGATTATGCTGCATACTTGTTCATATTTTAAGTAGTTCGCACAGACACACATTTTAAAAACAATTAAGTTCCTAATACCCACCTTCTCTGAACAGTTAGCTTGCTGCCCCATCCACCTCCTCCCTATCCTCTGTTATCTGAATCCATGGACTAGCCTCCTCCCTCCTGCCATGCATGGTCTGATGTGCTGCCACTGCCCTCCATTTAGCATTATGTACCAGTCCACTCCTCCTGCCCTCCATTGCCCAATTCTATGGCCCATCATTGACCTCCTGCTAAGCCTCTGTGCTTAGCTTGCTGCCCCTATTCTCCTTCCCCCTGCCCTCCGATGTCTTTGTGCATGCCCCTGCTCCATCCTTTTTGCCCAAAATGTTCCATGGACCTGCCACTCCTATCTACTCTGAGTGTTCTGTTGAGCTGCCACTCCCCTCCCACCTGCCTAGCATTGTCAGATGACTGTAACCTGTCCCTGCCACCTCCACCCTGCCTGTCCACATGCCATGCCCCTATCCCCTTCCTCTTGTCCTCCATGGTCCATTTTACTGTCACACCCTTCTGCCCTCCCTGGTCTGTTGAGCTGCAACTGCTCCACCTGCCTGCCCCGCGCGGTCTGCTGTGAGGCCCCTTCCCCTGAACTCTCTTGTCTGTGCCCAGGTCCTGACCCTCCCTTCTATCCTCCATGGTCCTTTGTGCATGCCCCTGCACCCTCCTTCTTGCCCATCATAGCCATTGTGCTGCCACTAACCCCCCCCCCGCTTGCCATGCATGGTCTTCTGTGCTGCCATGGCCCCTCCCACCTTCCCTGTGTGGTCTGCTAGCTGCCCCTGACCCCCTCCCACCTTCCCTCCATGGTCTGTGTGTATGCCATCATAGTCTCATTGTTGCTCTCCATGGTGTGTCTTGTTTCTAGTGCCCATCCTGCCTGACCTCCATGGTCATCTTGCTGCTCCTGCCCTGACCCCTTGCCCCCAGCCCTCTGTTTCCATGTGCAGACCCCTACTCCCTCCCTCCTGGCTTGTCTGTTCCATAATGTAATGCCCCTGATCCGTCCCTCCTGCCCTTTATGGTCTGTTCTGCTGCAGCTTTCTCTCCTGTCTGTCCATTATGGTCAGCTAGCTACCATTGCCTCTTTCCCCTCTGTTCTCTGTTGTCCATGTGCATGGTCCTGTCCCCTCCCTATTTCTTTCTATGGATTGTTGTGCTGCACTCCCGCCCCGCATGCCCTGTGTGGTGTATTGTGCTGCTGCAAACCCTGATGCTTGCCCTGTAGGGTCAGTTTGGTGCACCTCTCCATGTCCCTCTTATCCTCTGTTATCCGAGTCCATGTCCCTACCCCAATTCCTCCTGCCTACCATGATCCAATGTACCATACGGGCGAACATTTTGAACTTGGTAAGAGGGAGATTTTGAAAAAAAACTGGGGTATTGATTTTCCCCTTTGAGTTACATTGAAAAAGAGGAGATTGTAGACAGGAGACAGATCAAATAAAGCCCATTTGAGCTTAAAAACATTGGACGTTTCCTGGCTGAAACGGGTCTGTTGGCATGTATGGTTGTACTACCACTGCCTCTTCCTTCTGCCCACAATGGTCTATTATATTGCCACAGCCTCACTTGCCAGTCCTGTATTGTTGGTTTGTTGCCCCTGCCCCCTTTCCACTGCCCTCCATAGTCTGTTGTGCTGCCACTGCCCTTCCGGCCAGCCCAGTGTAGTCAAATTGTTGCCTCTGCACTCTCCTACCTGCCTTCTAGTTTCAGAGTCCGTGCCCCTGGCCTCTGCCTCTCAACAGTATCCCTATGAACAACTAGATTGCTAACATTCTATATTTATTACAAAAGTGTGGAACGCCTGACGTCATCTTGATGTAATCAAAACTGTAATACCTAGAGCATGTCCTTCCTTTAGAAATTACATATATGAGAGGGTCTTATTGACATCAAAATTATGGTTAGTGCTCTAAAAAACAAAAATGAGGACATATTTTTCAACTAACTTTTAAATTATTTGTAATCTTTATGTTTTTTTATCCAGTTGACCACTTGATTAAATGTTGCACCTAGGGGAGAGGATGTGGTGTTACTTCCAGAGCTGCAGACTTTGCAACTGGGGAACCAGGTTGGAGTTTCTGCTTCAGCTCAACATTCTGTGATTCTGGTCAACTTAATCTCCCCATGTCTACAACCAAAATGAATTTGATCTTGTGTGATGTAACCAATGCTCATGTAAAGCACTCCAATACCTGACAAGTCTGCACTATATAAAACTGCAAATACACAAAAAATAATTCTATGTCAGGACTGGAGGCTCCGATTATGCTTCTCATTTTCTTGACTGAAAATCTCAGCAGCCAATCAGAAAGTAAAAAACACAAATATGTACTACAATACCCATAAACCCTAGTGGGTATGACATGACATCCATAGAGATGACCCCTATATAAGGAGCATAAGAGAATACTACATCCTCTTTCTTTGCTGCTCCGCAGCCAGTTAAGTGTTTTTCACCTTTCCTAGTGTATGCATGCTTTGTTTATTTGTTTGCTTGCTGATATTTACTTACAGTTTCATTGTTTAATTGTATGGCTGTTGTGTGCGCTGCTCGCGCTGCCGTCTTTTCCCTGTGCGCGCTTTCGGCGCTGCCGCTCATTTTGGCTTTGCGTTCTATCGCGCATTGTTGCTTTCTAGCGTCGGAGCTTGCCGCATTGTTTCCCGTCAGGTGCCACTCCGTTTCCAGGGCACCGCTTGCGTGGGAGCGCGTATCACCTTCCGGTTACGAGCGCTTTCAGCCTGCATACCTTTTTGGTGGAGTGGCAGACGGGGAGTGAGGACGCGCGTGTTCTGCTAGCGCTGTCCTCTTTCTGGCTTGTTTCGGCCGTTCCGCGCATGCGCGGTGGCCATATTTGCATACGGGCATTCTCCTCAGCTTTCACCGGTATTTTGAGAACGCAGGAGCAGCGTTTTTTCTTGGCTCTATACCCACAAGCTTGCCAGCCTCCCCAGTGACTTCCAGGTCTACAGTAGGACTTGGGCTGTATAATTGGCATAGGCTCTGCCTAGAGTGGCATTGTTAGGCAAGCCCTCCCTCCACATTTAAATATTTGCATATTTATACACTTGGAATTTCTACATTCCTGTGTTGCTTGGCTTGCCTGGGGATAGCCACTCCCCTTATTTATCACTGTCATTACCCTTCAAGTTGATTACACCTCTGACAGTGCATATTAGCTCCAATAATGTTTTCCTCCAGTGGGTATATTTGTCACTTCTAAGTGCCAACAATGTCTGACTTTTATTATGATGAGGCTGACTATTTTGAGGAGGAACCCTCTGGGTCTTTGGAGCATGAGCTCGTCGAAGCTCTAGATGTGGGAGTTCAGCACTCCATTAACAAAGCTATGGTCAGGGCTATTGAACCCTTGAAGCGCCATTTATGTAATTATGCCTTACAGCAAGGCTGGCTTCCAGCCTCTACGTCCCGGACTTCATCTGGTGTTAAGCGTTCCAAAAACCCACACTCTTCAGATTTTGCAAAACTCGCAAAAACCTTGGCGTCGGACCATTTTTATGGATCTACGTCCAAGGATACTCCTTCCAGCTCTCCTCCCAGAGATGATGGTAATACCTCCTCTGGTACGACGTCGGAGTCGGAGCCTTCACCTCCTCCCGCAAAAAAATCACGCAAAGAGCGGTTTGTGGACGCCCCCTCACATCCCATTTTATTGACCTTTGAGCCTTCTACAATTGTCCATCCTAATTCTTCCTCATGGCTCCCCTCTACTGAGGTTGCGACCTATGTCAATTCCCACTTACGTCAACCTTTTGATAAGGATGTTAGAGCGCGTTTGCGTTCTGAATGCCCACGTCCAGACCTCGCGGACAAGGTGGCGGATACTCCCGATGTGGATCCTTCGATGTTCACATATCTTAAAAAATATACGAAGGATCCTAAGAAGGGTCTAGATCGTGCATGGAGGTCCTGCCAGGATAAGTTGCTTGATTTGTCCGGCCCCCTAACAAAGATTTTGGACTTGGGTTACATATCCAAAGCCTCAGGGCAGATTATTAATCCAGATGATTTAATTGGTCGGGCTCAACGTGCCATATGTTTATTAGGCAATGCAAACTGTGCCATGTCCAGTGAGCGCCGCCGCTCTATTCTTTTAAAACTCGATCCAAAGTTAGCAGAGTTGTCTTCTTCGGAGTCCGGCCCTTTGGCTCAGGGTCTTCTCTTTGGTCAACCTTTTTTAAAGGAACTGACTACGTTTGTCGCAACCTTTAGTGGCCTTGATAAAGCACAGGGTTCCTTAAAGCGGGCTTTTCGCCCGGTTTTTGGACGGGCCGGACGACATAGGGGGCGGTCGTTCAGCCGAGGTTACCAAAGAGGCACCCAGCGAGGCTATGATTCCCAATGTGGAAGATATCAGGAGTCCACTTCTTCCGCCAATTTCTACCCCACACGTGGATCCCGTAATTACAACAAAAAGGGGCGCTATGGAGGCAACCAAGGAGGTCAACGCGATGCCACTACTTCAGGTGAGCTTAATTCCCTTTTCAGAGGTTCAATTGGGGGGCCGTCTCCAGTATTTTCTCCACAAATGGCAAGCGATCTCGCGGGATGCGTGGATCCTGGATTCGGTACAGAGTTACAGAATAGAGTTTCTTCATTTTTTTTGTTGAAACATTTTTTATTGTTTTCCAACACATCGATACAACAATCAACTCTCAATCCCCGCCCATTCAGGAAATACCCCACATATACCAGCATTTCCACTCAGCCGTCCCACCCAGCCCCTTCCCCCCCCCTCCCCCACCCTCTGTCAGTGTGCCCCCAACCGCTACCCCGGTCCCACGCTCGATGCGTCCCCTCCCCTTGGTCAATGCAATACAGGGGCCCCACCTCTCCCTACATCCACAGGACCTTCCCACCAGCCCTATCCAAAGTGTAGGCGGTCTGGGCCCGCCACTCGCCTCAACTACTCCCCACTCCCCACTACCACTTCCTCATCAGGCCCACTCCCTTCCTCCCCCGACTCGGACATCAGCCCCTGGAGTTCTACCACCAACGCTTCCCATGCCCGGGCTGTCGCTAGCGCTTTTTCGTCATCTCGCCGGAGGGCCAGTTGCACCCGGAGCGTGCCCTCAGCCCCCGCCCAACGTTCCAGGGCTGATCTCCAACGCAGGAAACTGGGTCCCCCCCGGGATTTCCAGTGCAGTGTCAATTCCCTCTTGGCCAGTATCAGCCCTAGATCATAAAATTTGCTCGTGACCTTCGTGCGACGGGTGTGGGGGAACCAAAGCAGCAAGCAGGTCCCCATCTCCGGACCAATGGAGCGATCCGTGACCTGGTTCAAGCACTCCACCACCGCCTCCCAGTAGTCCCCCAACTGCCTACAGGCCCAAAACATGTGTCGAAAGTCTGCTCCGTCCACCCCGCACCGCGGACACTGAGAGTGCGCTCCCCCGAAATATTGTAGCACCTTAGCCGGTGTCAGGTACGCTCTGTGTAATGTAAAAAACTGGACTAGCTGGAACCTGGCATTCCTCGTCCCCTTCCATGCCCTCCGCACCAGCGTGGACCATGTAGACTCAGGGATCTCCTTCCCCAGGTCCGCCTCCCACTTTTCCCTCAAGGCGCCCAATGGGAGGAGGCTCTCCGTTGACAGCCTGCGATAAAGGCATGTGATGGTCTTGGCCGTCCCCGCCGCCATCACTACATATTGGCAACCCGCGGCAGTCGGGGGCTCCGACAGCCCCACGTTCCAATGTCTCTGGAGGCTCGCCACCAAGGCCGCATGAAGCAGGAAGTCTCCCCGCGGAAGCCCATAAGAGTCCTGCAGGTCTTGGAAAGGCAGCAGTACTCCCTCTCGAAATAAATCCCCTACCATCTGGACCCCCATTTCCTCCCAGACCGCCAATCCCGACCAGTCTCCTCCATGCGGGAACGCCGTGCACATCCCCAGGGGGATCTCAGGGGCATAGGGGTGAACTATGGCGGCCTTTCTCTGGCATCTGTTCCAGCATAACCGGAGGGTACGTTCTTCCATGGTGAGCTGGGCGAGGTCCATCCTCTGGTGAAGGACTATAAAGGCCAGCACGTGGCGCGGGATTAGTCTGCCCTGGGGGCCTTCCGGGCCCCTGTACTCCCTGGCCACCGCCTGTGTGAGCCACTGGAGCTGGGCCGCCAGGTAGTACCATTCGAAATCCGGAGCCGCCAAGCCTCCCTCCGCCCGCGGCCGCCGCAAGGTGGTCAGCGCCACTCGACGCCTTCCCGAACCCCAAATGAAGCTCGTGGTGAGTACCCGCAGCTTCGCAAAAAACGACGCTGGGATCCATATTGGAAGGGTGCGAAAATAGTAGAGGAGCCGCGGCAGCGCCACCATTTTCAGCAGTGCCACCCTCCCAGCACACGAGAGCGGGAGCGTTTTCCAAAATCCCATACTACTCCTTAGGCCTCGAAGCGCTCTACCCACATTCCCTTCCAGCAAATCAGCCTGGGTATGATAGATGTTAACCCCCAGATAACGGAGACAGCTGCCTTCCCAGCGGATGTGGCCCAACGCCTGCGGGGGCTGTCCCCCTCGCGACAGCGGGAACAAACATGTTTTACGCCAATTGACCTTAAGCCCAGACAGCCGACCAAACACCTCCAATAGGGCCACCGCTCCCTCCAGTGCACCCGCCGCGTCCTCCAAGAACATCAGTAGATCGTCCGCATAGAGGGAGATATAATGCATATCCTCCCGCAAGGCCACCCCTACATACGCACCCCCTCGTCGGGCATGAGCCGCCAATGGTTCAATGGCCAGCGCGAACAGCAAGGGGGAGAGGGAACACCCCTGTCTCGTCCCCCTCCGGACATGGTAGGAGGCCGATATAGTGACCCCCGTCTTCACCCGGGCTGTAGCCTCGCTATAAAGCAACGTGGTCCAGCGCACAAAGTCCTCCCCCAAACCGAACTCCCGCAACACTCGATACAAATAAGGCCATTCCACACTATCGAAGGCCTTTTCTATGTCGACCGACAGCGTACAGGCCTCCGGGGAGACCTCCCGGTCCAGTTCCATCACTCGCAGTAACCTTCTCACGGAAGTGGCAGTGCTGCGTCGAGGAATAAAGCCCGCCTGATCCGGGTGGACTAAGGCGGCCATATGACCCAAGAGGCGCGACGCCAGTACCTTGCTCAATATCTTATAGTCCACCGTCAACATGGAGAGCGGCCGATAAGCCGTGCGCGCATCGGCCTTCCCTCCGGGCTTTAATAAGGGTATCACAATCGCCTCCCGAGCAGAGGCGGGTAAACACCCGCGTCGCCAAGCTTCGCCGTAGAGGGCCTGCAGCTGCGGGGCCAACAGATCCTGAAACGCCGCATAGAACTCGACAGGCAGCCCATCCGCCCCCGGGGTTTTCCGGCGCGCCATATGTCTAATCGCCGCCCGAATTTCACCCAGCGATATGGCTCCGCCAAGTTCTTTCCCAATCTCCGGGTCTAGGCGAGGTAGGCGGGCCTCCAGCAGGAAGTCCGCTAGGCCCTCAGGCTCCCCCGCCATGGTGCTGTCGTATAACCCAGCATAGTATCCGGCGAACTGCTGATTTATCCCCTTCTGGGAATACACCGGGGCACCCCCCGCGTCAGCCAGGGCCAGTATCGGTTCCCCCCGGGCCGCCGGGTTCGCCAACCAAGCCAAAAGGGATCCCACCTTATCACGCTCCGCGTGCGTTCTCATTAGGTAGCTTTTATGGTCAAAGCAGCGGAGCCTCTCCACCTGCACCGCCACACCCTCACGTGCCTCAGCAACCGCAGCCAGCTCTCCGTTTCCCGACTGATGCGCCCGTTCCGCCGCCCGCAGCAGGGCCTCCGCCCCCTCCACCTCCTTCATCAGCGACTTCCTCACTCCGGCTGTGGACGAGATACAAACCCCTCGAACAACCGCCTTGAGCGCGTCCCATTCCGTCGCCCGGCTTGCTGTCGTACCCGAGTTTCGCTCTAAATATTGTGTTAAGCAGTCGCTAACCTCAGCCCGGAAGACCGGGTCCTCCAGGAGCAGAGGGTTAAGACGCCACGTGGGAATAGCTTGCCGCTGCCTGGACCACTGCAACACCCCCAGACAGGGGTTATGATCCGAGAGAGTTTTCGCTAGATACTCACTATGTCGCATCAGCGATTGGACGTCCGAGGAGCACAGTATACCATCCAGTCTGACATACAGCTCATGGGGGGCAGAATAAAATGAGTAATCCCTGTCCAGCGGGTGATGAGTACGCCAAGTGTCTACCAGACCCCAGGTTCCCTGCCAGCCACTCCGAGCAGCGGCCACCCGACGCACCGCCGACTGTGCCAGGGGGGGGTGGGACCTATCCAACACCACATCCGTTACTGAATTAAAGTCCCCTCCCAGTACCACCGGCCCCGTCAAATACGCCGCCAACTGCCCCGACAGCCTGGAGAAAAACGCCGCCTGGTCCATATTAGGGGTATATACACTACACATGCTCAAATCCCTCCCATCCAGCCGCCCCTGCACTGCTACAAACCTGCCCTCCGGGTCTACCAATGTCATCAGGGGTTGGAAAGGGACTCCCGCTCTCACCCAGATCAGGGCCCCCCGGGCAAACCTCGAAAAGGTGGTGTAGTATAATTGGCCCCGCCAGCGCCGCTGCAATGCCTTCCCCTCCTCTTTATCTAAGTGGGTCTCCTGAAGGAAGGCTACCTGGACCCCTCTCCGCACTAAGTATGCATGGATTTTATGTCTCTTCACCATAGAGGTGAGCCCTCTCACATTCCAAGTCACAATTCTCAATTCAAGGGGGGTCCCCATCCCACCGTCGAACCAACCATCCCATCCTACCCCTCCGAGGCACACTGACAACCCCCTGAAACCCTAAAACACCCCAACTCCCCGATTCCCCACCCCTCCCCAGAACAGGCTCTAAACCGCAGTCACCCATCCAAATACTCCCCCAAACAGAAACCAAATACTCTGGTAGCCACCAGAGTCTCACTATGTCCGTGAGGTTGAGGTGGTGACTCTACGCCTGACGGGTTGACGGTAGTCCTCCCCAAAGCATCCATGCCCAATCTCCGTCAATGTCACCCCCCCCCAGCGGTCCATCCCCCGCAGGCTCCCCCACCCCCACCCCCGGGATCCCCAAGGATCTCCAGACCTTCCATCCATGGGCACCACCTGCTATTCGGCCCTCCTTAAGCCCCAGCAAGCCAGAAGCAGCGTCCCTCTCCACATGTACCCAGTCCTCCCTGCCCAAGTCCCTTAGTTCAGAGCCCGAGCACTCCCCAAACCTTCAAGCGTCCAACATTCCATCCGCCGTCCCCGGGGTAACATCTGGCAGCACCTCCACTTCGTCGACAGCGCCATCCGAATGGGAGTCCTCCGTGCCCTTCCTAGAGCCCGAATCCTCGCTGGGCTGGGAGGCCGTGGCCCCGGAAATCACAGAGACCGCCCGCAGCGCAGCTCGCCTCTCCAGAGCCGTCTGGGACGCACCCGGAGATCGGGCCCCCGCCGTCCTCACCCTGTTGTGTCTGTTGTGACGGGCCTTCGTCGGGGTACCCCGCGGCCCCTCTCCAGCGGTATGCGCCGCCGCTCGGGGCCTGGCCGACTCCAGCCAACTCCAGGTTGCCGCAGGGTCAGTGAAGAAGAAAGCCTCCCCATCCATCACCACCCGGAGACGGGCCGGGAACAACAAAGAGTATTGCAGCCCCTCTTCCCGCAGTGCCCTCTTCACCGCCAGGAATGAGGTACGTCTGCGCTGAACCTCCATGGGGTAATCCGGGTAAATAGAGACCCGAGCGTTCTCTACCTGATAGGGTCCCGAAGTTCTGGCCCTCTGAAGGATAATATCCCGGTCCTTGTAATGCAGCAGACGGGCCACCACCGGCCGGGGCGGCCTGCCCGGGTCCGGGGGACGGGCCGGTACCCTATGCGCCCTCTCCAGAGTAAAGAACCGCGTGAGTCCCTCGGGCGCCACCACCTCTTGCAGCCAGGTCTCCAGGTAGGTTATCATATCTCCCCCTTCGATCTTTTCCGGCAGCCCGACTACGCGGATGTTATTGCGGCGGTTGCGCCCTTCAGCATCCTCGGCCCTCTTTTCCAAAGTTACCACCCGCCGTAGGAGATCCGCTGTCTGATCCTCCAATACCTTCTGCGCTGTCTCCACCAGGTCCATCCTGTCCTCTGCAGTCTTGACCCTGTCCACCAGCTTCCTGTGATCCGCCCGGAGCAGCCCCAGGTCCGAGGATACCTGGGCGATATCAGTCTGTAGCGCCGTTTTTGTGTCCGCTATGGCCTGTAAGATCTGGTCAAGCTGTCGCTGCTGTAGGCCCGCCGCAGAGTCGGCGCCAGTGCCACCCCTGCCGCCATCAGTAGGGTCCCCCGCCGACTCCACCGAATGCCCTCCCGGCTTGAGTCGTGGCTTGACCATGCTCCCGACCAGGCGGTGCTTCCGAGAGGCTCTCCCCAAGCGGCCTCCAGGCCCGCTCACCAGACCTGCGGGCAGTGCACCCCCTCGTCGGCCCCAGGGGCCTGCTCCACCGTGCCTTCGGTCCGCCGGGGAACCAGCGCCCTCCTGCCTCTCACCGGGCTCCTCAGCGGGGGGGGCCACCAGCCGTCGCTAGAGCTGCTGTGTCCAGGGCCGTGTCCGGCCCTCTCCACTGTCCTCCGAGAGACGTCGGGATCGTCTCACCACCCAGAAGCCAGGACCGCCCGTCCGCTGCCTGTGGGCAGTCAAGCCGCTACCTCCAAGGGGTCGCTACACCCACCGCGTTGGCCCACTAAGCACGTGGCGTCTCGCTGCGGGCGCTCCAGGTCCGGGCCCTCCTCCGCCGACACAAGCCCAGTGCCTTCCGCCGTGTCGCCGCTGCCCTGCAGCGCAGCCACCGCCGCCAGGTCACTCTACTGCTGGCATCCCAGCCCCAGGCTTCGCTCCGAGGGCGATCCACGTCGCCACTCTCCAACCCGCAGGGCCAGGCCGGCACTTCCGGTGCCCACGGCCGATGGAGCCTCACTTCCGGCCCGCTCCGCCAGCACTGTGGGCCGCTGCTTCCCGTCCCCTCAGAGGCCGCCCAAGATGGCCGGCGGCCGCCCGCCTCCGTCGCCTCTCCGTCACTGCGTCCGCCCACTGCGTTGCGGTCCACCTCGTCCGACTGCTCCAGGGGTCCCGAGGTGGCAGGGGGAGCCCTCCGGGAGCGTCAAACCGTCGGGGGGACACTCGTTTCAGGATCAGTTGCTGGGCTGGATGCGGAGCTCGTCGCTCACGCGTCCATGCCCGTCGGCTGCCAAGCCACGCCCCCAGAATAGAGTTTCTTCATACTGTCTGATTTGAATTGCTTTATAATGCAATTTATATTTATGCTGATTTTTTTCCCCTTCCCTATTGCTATATCTATTCCTGGGAGTGTGGTATTACGGCTTTATCTTTTTATTTCAGGTTCTGATCTCAAGTGAAGTTTGCTGCCTTTTCACCTTTAAAGAAGATTTTTTCATCGTCTCCCAGGACATACTGTTACATTGAAGCTGACTTCAAGGTTTCTCGTTGCTGCCGTTGGTTGGCCTTTGGATTACTTCGGTTGAATGGATTCTTTCCAGTTGTTCTCGGATTCCAGACTGTGACTATATTTTGACTTACCTGTTTTCACACAAAGAGAGAGGATGTAGTATTCTCTTATGCTCCTTATATAGGGGTCATCTCTATGGTTGTCATGTCATACCCACTAGGGTTTCTGGGTATTGTAGTACATATTTGTGTTTTTTACTTTCTGATTGGCTGCTCAGATTTTCAGTAAAGAAAATGAGAAGCATAATCCTTGCCTCCGTGTCCTTAATAGAATTGAAAATTCTTGTCACGAATGTTTGCAAATTTTTAAGTGTTTTGCACACTTCTGTCATTGGGCTACATGTGGGCTACATCTGGGTGATATTTGTGCTGCATTTGTGCTCTTTTGTCTCTGGTGGCCGTCTTGGGAGATTTATTTGTTAGGAAGTTTCCTAATTTCCTCATTTACTGCAGTCTCCTCAGTAGGAAATACTTTCAGTTTTTTACTTTGGTTCCATCAAGAAGGCATTCAGATGTGTCACACATTTGCCCTAAATTCTGAATGTTAGCACTCTATTGCTCATTAGATCACTGTAGTAAAGCTACTGCTCACCAGGGAAGTCTGCTGCTGGTATTCAAAGTGCATGTTTCAGTCTGCATGTCAGAATTTGTTTATGAAATAGAATTGGATTTGAGAAGTCAAAATGTGCCCTAATTTTTCTTTCTGCAGCACTAATCCTAATTTCTATGGCAAAATGAACCCCCTCATGTTGTTCCTTTTTAAATTAAATGTTTTAAGAGTTACCACTTTATTCCAATCAAGATGGCTTCAGGTGTGCAATACGTTTGTCATAAGTAGGACTGTTAGCGCTCTAGTTGTTCTTTAGAAGCTGCAGTAGAACACAAAGGAATCAACTGACAGTCTCTGCCCTTGTTGGATGTACATGTTTTACTGAGAATGTCAGACTTCATTCTCACATGACTGAGAAAGATAATGTGAATTTACAGAAAATATGCTCTCTGTAAATGTTCACTTATATGCAGACACAGAACTGTTATGTATGTATCACAATGGAGGTAGTGGCACTGCCCCTTAAAAAACGCATTAGTGATTAACGCACCTAAGAGACAATCCATGCCACACCTTAGGTATAGATGTACAGACCCTGAGAACCAGGAAGTCAATCAGCAATGTACTGAGAGACTTTAGTACATGTAAAAAAACAGATAGAAACTGAGACACTTATTCAGATATGTAGTAAAACTCAGACATTAGCAAGTGAACCCACCAGAGAAGTAGCGCTCTGAAAATGTTGCAGGTCTACTGCACTTGAGGCTGTGCATGCAGTTCTACTTGTAGTCCGATTTGGAATTTCAAACCCCTTGAAAAGTCTTAATCTGCTGTACTACTACTTAAAAGTCATCCCAAAGGTAGCCTGTAGGTAATCCTTAGAGTAAACTGTATGTGCATAAAAGCAAAGACTTGTAGCTAGACATTTTTGACAGGTGCGTGCACAATTTTAGGAGCATATGCTGACTTGGACACACAGTGTTCTATATTCAGTTCAATATCATGTAAGTGCCTATGAAAGGGCAAAGCTACTAATAGATGCTCTCAGACAAAGTTTTAACAATCTACACCTTTACTCACATGCAGAGAAACTGGTGTTATGTATCTAGTGCTAATGGAGGGAGTGACACTCTCACTTAAACAACTTATTAGTGAATGACGCACCCAAGAGACAATCCATGCCATTCCTTACATGTAGATTTACAGAACCAGACAGCCAGAAACAGAGCCAGCAGTGTACTGGAATACTTTACTACATATAGAAATAGAGACACTTATCCAGATATGTAGTAAAGCTGTGACATGAGGAAGTGAAGCATACAGACAAGAAGTTTATATAGCCTCTCAGTTCACTACTGCTATTTGAAGGTTCAGCCTATAAGATGCTGTAACTTCTCTGCATTCATCCATGTGCCCACTCACCCTTTTCTCAGCCTCCCATCCGTCTGTGCACTCATTACTCAAACATTCATGCATGCTGTCAGATAGCCATGTCACTTATTCATCCCTTCATTCATCCATGCACCAACTCCATCCCCAGCCACAGACTTATTTTCCCATTGAACCAATCACACAGCCACACAACTGACACACACACACTCATAAATCAATTGAGCATCAGTACTTTAACTTTAAAAATACCCAGACCCATTCAATCAGGGTTTGTAAAGCGCAGCTACTCACCCGTGAGGGTCTCAAGGCGCTGGGAGGGGGGGTTTGCTAATCCATTGGCGCGATGGTGTTCAGTCAAAGAGCCAGATCTTGAATTCCTTCCTGAATTGAGTAAGTGACAGGGATTGTCTGAGGAGGGCGTCGGCAGGGTGTTCCAGGTCTTGGTGGTGAGGTATGAGAAGGATTTTCCTCATGTTCTTGTCTTGTGGATCTGAGGGACAGTGGCCAGGGCCAGCTGGGCGGAGCGGTGGTGTCTGGTGGGGTTGTGGAATAAGAGTTGTGTTTCAGGTATGCTGGTCCTGCATCATGGAGGGCTTTTTAGGCATGTGTGAGGAGCTTGAAATTGATTCTTTTGTTGACTGGAGTTCTTGGAGGTGTTCAGAGATGTGGCTGCAGCAAGGGATATCGAGGACCAGTCTGGCTGCGGTTTTTTTAACGTTCTCAAGTTCTGGGTGACGCCAGCATAGAGTGCTTTGCTGTAGCTGAGTCTGCTTCTGATGAGTGCATGGGCAACTGTTTTTCTGGATTCTGTGGGGCTCCATACGACTGTCTTTTGAAGCAGGCAGAGCGCGTGGAAGCATGATGAGACGATGGTGTTGATCTGATAGTTCACTGTGAGCGAGGAGTCCAGTATGATGCCAAGGTTTTGTGCATGGTTTGTGGGGGTGGGCAGGGTGATCAGTGTGGAGGGCCACCATGAGTCATTTCAAGCTGAGGGTGGGGGTCCTAGGATGAGGACTTTGGTCTTGTCCGCTGCTCTTCATCCAGGTGGCGACGGCATTCATTCCTCTGTGGATGTGGTTTCTGGCGGTTGTTGGTTCATTGGTGAGGGAGAGGATCAGTTGGGTATCGTCAGCGTAAGAGACTATGTTCAGTCCGTAGTTCCTGACAATGTTCACGAGGGGGGCATGTAGATGTTGATGAGGATGGGGCTCAGGGATGAACCCTGGGGGACTCTGCAGCTGATCTCTGTGTGTTTGGAGAGGAACGAAGGTAGTCTAACTCGCTGTGTTCGTCTGGTGAGAAAGGAGAAGAGACAGTCAAGGACCTTGTCGGGGATACTGGAATCGTGGAGTCTCTTGGTTAGGGTGCGGTTGGAGACAGTGTTGAAAGCGGCTGAGAGGTCCAGAAAGATGAGGGCTGCAGTTTTGCCTCGGTCGACGAGGGAACGGATATCATCGGTGGCAGTGAGGAGTGCAGTCTCGGTGCTGTGGTTGCTCCTGAAGCTTTGTCAAGGCTTGTTTATATTGGTGAGGCCCTGCAGCTCCTCAAATAATAAAGCTTTTCAAGCTCCATGACAAAAACTAAACAAATATTTACAAAGGCATCCAATACTAGGCCAATTGGCTTTGTTGATGCATGTTAGGTCTAGCGTTAGCCAAGACCTTTTGATTTTACTAAAATCACACATTTAATATGCTTATAGGGGATTCAATGCAGCCCTTTTCATTCATTGGTCTGTTGGTGTGCCTTTCAATTTTTTTGTTCTACTCACTGCAACATACAGCAAGAGGTAATGGGTCAAACTTCTTCAACCATTGACTAACTTCACTGAGTGATCGCATTCTACTCTTTCATAAGGAGTACCTCTGCACACAAAGTGGTTCCTTTAAGTGCAAGGGACTGCATTGGATATGAGTGCTTCTTCAAATCAAAAAATATTTCTGCTTTTAGATATTTTTTTTCTTTATCTAGAGAGTAATAAATTAATGGACTCGTCCCAATCTGGGTTCCGGGCTGCCCATAGCACCGAAACTGCTCTGTAAGAGGTAGTTGACGACATCAGACTCTCCCTCTACAGCGGTAATTCAGCCATTCTGGTTCTACTTGATCTATCGGCTGCCTTTGACACTATCTCCCACAGTACGCTTGTGAATCGTCTGTGGGAGATGGGCGTCAGGGGCAATGCATTGAATTGGCTTAGGAGCTATCTAACTGATCGAGCTTCGAAAGTACACGTTGGTATTGTTGTCTCCTGTAGCCAATTGATAGACAAGGATGTCCCCTAGGGTTTTATCTTAAGCCCCACGCTCAGTGGGAGTTGGGGTCACGTATGGCAGAAATAAGAAGCCTAGGGGGTCAGGTACTAATGAAATTTCCAGCCTCATTGAGGGGGGTTTGGAGAAATAAAACCTATAACTTTACCTCACCCCAAGAGGTGGATACATTTCTGACCGATATGAAGGAGTCCCAGCGTTAGTTGTTTTTTTTTTTTTTCGTTCTACGTTTTGTGTTAAGACGCTGTTCTGGGGTTATTCTATCCTACGGCTATATACCTCATTTTTTTTTTTTCTTTAGAATACAATCTTTGATAGATACAAGAGATGGTACATTATAGGCCATAGGGTAGTTATACTCTATGAAAGGTAAAGAGAAAAGGGGGAAAAAAATATATATATATAACATATATAAATATGGGGATTGTAGGCACTTGTAGGTAGCTTAAATTCTTAATTCTTATTCTCACTTTGAACTCAGAGGCAGATCTCATGTCAGGGACCGGGGCACCTAAACGGCGACATGATCGCCAAGGTTTCTAAGGGAGGATTCCTCAAGGGTGGGGGGCGGGGGCAGGGGGGGATGGGTGCAAAAAAAGAAAACATTATTCCTCATGTTACCATAACATCTGAGAGCAACTTGAAGCAATTCCTTTGTAGAAAAAAAATGTGGGGGACCTTTGAGTTTCCTATTCTAGAATCTCCTCTTACATGATAGATACAGCTAAAAAAATAATAAAGATAGTAAACTGGAATGTTAATGGACTAAGGGAAAGGAGGAAACTCTTTAGGATTTGCGAGTTCCTGAATAAATCAAAGACTGACATATGTCTTCTCGAAGAAACCCACCTGGAGCAACATGAGTGCAAGATAGCGTTCAGGGGCCAAAGGTGGATTCAGGATCTCCTCTGCTCCAACCAGAGCGGAAACACTAGGGGAGTGGCAATTATAGTCCGAGCCAATAGTAGGATTAAGGTAGAGAAGGTTGAGACCGACTGCTCAGGTAGATGGCTGACTGCATCCCTTGCGATTGATAGCTCACGATTCACATGCGCAGTTTATTACGGACCTAATATTGATTCCCCAGGGGCTCTCTCCAGCTTAAGAATGCGTCTTTTAAATTATGAAACACCGATTATCTTAGGAGGGGATTTTAATTTGGTCCTTAATGAAGATCTGGACCGTACTTCAAGAGTCAGATTTACCCCTCCTCGTAAAACACAAACAGAGATTAAAAATATCATTAAAAACTTTAATCTACTTGATATCTGGAGGGTTAGAAACGGTAGCAGCAGGGAGTATTCTTTTTATAGCCACAGACACAGACACCACTCCAGAATAGATGTTTTCCTGTTAGATCAAATATTATTATCTGGGGTAGACACTGTATCCTATAGCCCAGCCATACTTTCAGATCATTCTATGGTCGAATTAAGGCTTAGGTTTAAGCAAGAAGATCAGGTAAAGAGGTGGACTTTAGACAGGTCAATACTCTTGAAAGAGGAAACAATTGGATTTGGAGGCGGAGATGGCGGAGTTCTTTAAGATAAACAGTGGTACTGCGACTGATCAATTGGTCTGGGAAACATTTAAGGCATGGTTGAGAGGATATTTAACCTCCCTAATGATTAGCAGAAATAAATCACGAAGGGGAGAGGAAGATGACCGCCTTGCTAAAATTAAGCTGAAAGAACAACAGTTGCAGATGGCCTCATTAGATCACCAGGCCAATTTAGGCATCATACAGAATGAATTGGATTCTTTGAGAGCCGAATATCAGGCTAACATTGACAAAATAGTCAAGGATTGCTGGAATGCAAGCAAATTGCAAAACTTCTCGTACGGGGAAAAATGTGGACGACTGCTCGCCTGGAAGGCCAGGTCTGATAGGGCCAGAAATATGATTAAGGGTCTAGCTCTATGTGGCACCGGGGTTATTTCGCACGACAACGATCTCATATCTGGGGAGGCAAGACGGTTCATGCAGGATCTGTACGCAGAAGAGGGCGGTCTCTCAACTTATGACGCAGAAGATTGGCTAAATCAGCTTGATTTACCACAACTTTCAGAGACTGATGGGGGATTTCTGAGCTCGGAAATACAAGAGGGGGAAGTGTATAACCAGATTAAAAAAATGGTAAAAGGGAAGGCAGCCGGTCCTGATGGACTCCCTGCAGAAATCTATCAAATAGGTCTAGATAAGGTTGCCCCGGTTCTCACGTCTATGTTTAATAAAATATTGGTATTAGGGGAGATAACTCCACAAACCTGTTCAGAAGCGACAGTCACTCTGATCTTGAAACCCGACAAGGACCCCGTAAAGATTGAGTCGTATAGGCCAATCTCACTACTGAACGTAGATTATAAGATCTTTGCGGGAGTTTTGGCGGTGAGACTGGCTAAAGTCATAAAATCTATAGTTCATGGAGATCAGAGAGGCTTCATCCCAGGCAGGCAGCTAAATGAATTAACCTTCCAGGCTATTGCTGCCATAGATGTTGCTACTGATAAAAAACTCCCTTTGACCATCGTAGCCATTGATGCAGCCAAGGCTTTCGACCAAGTTAACTGGGCATATTTATGGTTGGCTCTGGCCAGGTTTGGATTCCCAGAAAAATTTATAACAGCAATCAGATCACACTATCTATCTCCTAAGGCAAAAACCTTGATCAATGGTTTACTTACTGACTGGGTCGATATTTCGCGTGGAACAAGACAGGGGTGTCCTCTCTCCCCTCTATTGTTTAACCTTTATATTGAGCCCTTTGTCTGTCAGCTGAGAGCTGACCCGGTAATTAAACCCTTTAATATAGCGGATCTCACCTTAAAACTTGCCCTATATGCTGACGACCTATTACTGTTTACTTCTTATCCCGAAGAAGCTATCCCCAGGCTATTTGATCAGGCAGAGTCCCTTGGGAAGATCTCTGGATATAAGATCAATAAGGAAAAGACAGAGATTATGTAATGGAATCAGGAGGTGGCAACTCCAGAAGTAAAACTACGCATGAGATACCTTGGAATTTATCTAGTTCAGGATATCTCAGAAATATCAAAAGTTAATCTAAATAGAATACATAAGGATGTATGTTGCCTCCTGCAACGGTGGTCAGGCCTCCCGCTAAATATCTTTGGGAGAGTGAACCTAATCAAAATGATTATATTACCTAAAATCACTTTCTTGTTTAACTCCATCCCTTTAATGTTTAGTCCATTAGACATAGCTAAACTCCAGGGGAAAATAGGCTCTTTTATTTGTAACACAAAGACATCGAGAATCTCCTGGAAGAAAATGAGGAGAACCTTGAAAATGGGAGGGTTAGCTTTACTTGACCTATTAATATACTGCCACTCCTTCCATTTTAAAAACTTTAGACTTCTGGCAGATAAGACAGATTCCTCCTCTTTAGGTTTATTGTTCCAGGCGCTCCTCCATGGTATTCCACAAGGGCAGGAATACTTTCTATTTAAATTTGGAGACGCTAAATACTACAAAAATGGTCAGATTAAAAACCTTAGGCACGGCACTGAAAAATTGGATGTATATCAGGAAAAGATTGAACATCCCCTATTACACCCCTAAAGCCCCTATATGGGATTCACCAGGGACACCAGATTGTCTCAAGGATAGGCTTTCATCTCCCCTCAAAACAGCAGGATTAATATACTGGAGTGACCTACAGAAAAATTCCGAGCTTTTAGATTGGGAATCCCTCTCGAGTATGACCAGGGGAACACTTACTAGATTTAAATATTACCAGCTTTCGGGTTGGTGGGCCACTATCCCATGGAATATTAACATCCCAAACCCGAAGTTTGATCTAGTAAATAAGAAGGGTAGATGGAAAAAAGAGTTATCCTACTGGTATTGGGCTTTGATCGAGGTGGAGGGTGTGACAGAGTCCGAACTTCAAAGACTGTGGGGTAATGTTATAGATTTAGATGCTAACAGCTTAGGGGATGTATGGGCAGATTCCTTTACACTGCTTCATGCGGTGGTTAAGCCTGCCCCCCTAAAAAGAAATCACCTTTTCACAATGTATAGAGTGTATATTTCACCCAAAAAATTAGTTAAAATCACAAGTTTGGACCACTACTGCCCAAGATGTAAATTGCCGGCTGCAGATGATCTGCATATGTTTGTAGAATGCCCAATGTTAAAGAGCTATTGGCTTAAAATACAAAGATTCTTGTCTGAGGTACTAGACAGTCAATTAGTAGTCACTACTGGGATGATTATGTTCGGACTAACACCGCATCTCGAATTGAATGAATTGGCTTCTAAATTTATTTTTTATGTCATCATCCTGGCACGACGGGAAATATGCAAGGCATGGAAAAGCGAAAATGTCCCTAACTTTGCAGAATGTCTGAAGTACCTCATATATATAAGTGAATCAGATATGGCCTGTGATAGCACAAGCCATGATAAGATCTGGGCGGCCCTTGTGGCATGGCGAAACAGATGAGAGTATTCCAATGATTTTCACCTGGACACTGCTGTTTCTTTGTCTCCAAACCATATATGGTCAAGCAGATTGAATGGAATGGAGTGGAATAAGAAAACAATTGCCACTAGAGGGGTGTCTCCTCCCTACCCCTCCTCGGACTTTAAATACTGGGATCGGAATCATTCGGTCTGAGGGGAGGGGGCGGGTTTCCCCATCTAGAATGCCCGCTTTGGAATATGAGGAATACTAAAAAAAAAAAAAAAAAAAAGCCCCACGCTCTTCAATATGTACGTGGCACCCCTAGCTAGAGTGATTAAATCGCATGGCTTTGACACTGTGTTGTATGCCGACGATACACAACTACTAATCACATTAGGCTCAGATCCAACAGACACCAAACTCCGATTTATGAAGTGTATGTCCGACATACACATCTGGATGCAAACCAATCATCTGCAACTTAATGCCAGCAAGATTGAAATTATCCTCTTTGGCAAAGCTCAAACCCTGTGGTCAAGTGACTGGTGGCCTCTGAGGAACTTCGATTTCCGATCGCGATCGAATCGACCTGCCATTTTGTGCTCCGCCGCCATTTTGTGTTGCCATCACTCAGGCAGCACGGCGAACAAAGTCTATTCTGCTTTTTCTGCAGCTTCGTGTTAAAAACAGCCTTTCTGCCTCTATTTGCTAGGCTGGTGTAAGGACTGGCCGAGTACACTAATCCCCGTCTGGATTTCTAATCCTCGTCTCAACTATCTGTTGGTTCACACTATTCTTTTCTGATTTTATCTTATCGTCTGGCCTTCACTGTCTTCTGCTAGCATTCTCTCATTTCACAACTGTCCTCCAACACACACAAACGTATCTCGCCACCTGTAAGTTAGTTACGAATCCGTTAATAAATTAGTTTGAGGGAGGGGTGACAAACATAGTTGGAGGAGAGGTTTCTTCGAGTCATCTGACACTTTGTTTTCCAATCCCTCCTATTGGTTCTGTCCTGTTTTCCAACTTTCCTTATTGACTCTTTCTTGTATGCTCTGGGTGTATATTTGGTTAATGTATATGTTTCTATATGGTATATAAGATTGTGCGCCACAGAGTGAAGTGGCAGTCTCCTGAGAACCTACCTTGTGTACTTCTGGGATAACTGTACTAGCTGCAGCTAATAAATCTGATCTTCTAACGCCGACAGAGGGTCCCGTGTCACTGTGTAGCTGAGCAGGTGAATCTAGGAGATTAAGGCGTACCCTGCGCCGCCAGGCCCAAAAGGTTCTGGTTCTTCAACTGGCGCCCAACGTGGGGCGGCTTCAGTGGTACCGGTTCTGCCCGAAGGTCGTGAGGAGCCCCGCAAGAACATTCCGGAGGGTTCGTGAGCCACGTTAAGCGACCCCTGTATGTCGAAAGTGGTCCGAAGGTCTTTTACAGCGCGGTTACTCCTTCCTGACGGCTACTAACGACCGCTGCCCTGACTGCTGCCCTGCCTTGGCCCTTCCTTTGATGATGTATGGTAAGGCGAGACGATAGACGGGCCTCTGTTGGTGTGAGAAGACGTCCTTAGTTAAGTATCTTTGTGGGTCGTGCCCACAATTTTTGTCCTTTGTTTTCTTAGTATTTGTGGTCCTTAGATTTGACTATTGCAATAGCCGAAGCCGAGGGTAAGTGCATTTGTGCTGCGTAAACTGAGTTTTACCCCCTTGAAGTTTGTGAACAGTCCGGTGAAATCACGAGATGCCTGGTCTGACTAAGTTTGGAAGAATTTGTTGCTTTGGTTGTAATAGGGATTCCCGACTTGAGGACTCTCGTCCGATTCCTTCGGTTGGAACTCCCACATATGAGCTCTATTCGAAACATGGTATTGGCCCCATTGCCTTTAACGAGACATGGACCCCATACACGCAGAAAGATGGTGTTCTAAAATGGCCAGAAAATGGTAGTTTTTATCCCGATGTGCTAGATAATTTAGAAGCAGTCTTATTCAAAAGAAAAGCCCGGCCGGCAATGTTTGACTCTTTCCGCCTTTGGGGTTAGGAAGCCAAACAGAAAGAAATTAAGCAAGCAAAATGAGATAGAAAAGCACAGGGTATGACAATTATACAGGCTGCCCAACAATTCAAAGACGATGAAATTGATAATGCGACTGAAATTTCAGAAAGACAGCATCGCATGGCGATAGATAAATGCTATCCGGTGTTACCTGTTTCCCCTTCTGAAAACAAGAAAGAAATAGAAGAAGATCCCCTAATGTCCCATTTATTGAGGTTGCCTCCGCCCTATGCACAAAGTGCCAATGCACCCCAATTGTTACAGCCTGTTCAGCCGCCAGCGGTACCTCCGCCTGTTCTGGCTCTTCCGCATTTACCTCCTCCAGTATTACCGCCTTTGCCGGTTTTACCGTTAACTTCGACTTCTTTGCCCTCATCTCCTGATCTTATACCTCCTTTGCCTTCTGCTCCTCCTGCAATAATCGGTTCTCCTCCTGTCAGTTCTCCTAATACTTTGTCTCCAATTCTTATGCCCAATTCTCCGTCTGTGCGTAAGCGTCTCACAGACACTATCACTGGTATTCTATCTCCTTTCTTTGGAGCTTTAAATGTGTCTCCGGCTTTTGCTCGAAGATAGTCTCGTAGTCAGTTCCCAGATTTTGAAGAACGAGAAAGGTTAGACTCTCTTGCACGTAAATGGATCAAAAAGGGTCCTCAATACAGTGTGCTTGATATTATGCCTACCTTCTCACAATGGAATGCGCCTACGCAAAGATATGTTTTTAATGCAATGTGCAATACTCTCATTAAAGAATGGGAAGACGTGAATTCGAGTCCGATCCCACAAGATCTGTTAGATGTTCAGACTGATTTTGATAAAGGTCTTATTGTGGGTTCTAAGGTTGAGAAAGCTGTAAGGACACTTATTTCTTATAGATCCTTGTTGCTCTCTCAGGCTTTCCTTGATTCTGATCCGTCGGTTAAATTGACACTGAAAAATTATCCCATGAGAGAGGTTCCTCCAGTATGGAAGGAAGAGGTTGCGGGAGTAGGTGCTAATCCAGCTATTCCTGCATATTTTCAACGTATATGGGTACATGTCCCCTGGAAGAGATCTGAAGTTTTGGCCCTTAAGCAGACTCTACCGGATCCTCGTAAAAACCCTGCAGGTTATTATAAAGAATTATCACAGACAGTTGATGCTTGCATCATGAACTTAGCTGATATCGATATGTTAATGGGAAATGTAGTTCCACAGACAATATGGGCTAAGATTCGTAAAGAGGATCACGCCCAGGAACTAGGTGCTACTTGGGATGTTATAACTACCACAGACAGAGACCAAGTGGGCGGTGCAAAGCCTGAAGCATTGATTTCAGAACTCCCTGGTAGGATTATTACATTAATGAAAACTATGATGCCTGCATTGAGAGTTAATTGGGATAAACTAGCAGCATGCAAACAAAAGAAAGATGAAAGTGTCTCTGATTTCTTTACTCGTTTCGAGGAAACATTTATTGATCATAGTGGTCAAGATATGGCTACAGAAGGTGGACAGCGATTATTTGTGGACAAATTCGTATTTAATTTGCTTCCCGAGCTGTCATACAAATTGAAAGATTCTGAAAGTTCATGGGCTGTTTCTTCTCCTGCCCAGATATTGGCTACTGCACAATATTATGAAAACAGAGATAAAGAAGAAAAAGAGAAGCAAGAGAAAAAGACGAAAGAACTAAAAACAAAGGTTCTCTTGCAACAAGCTTATCCTCCTCGCTATGCTCAGCCTCAGTTACAGCAGCCTCCGCAGTTTCAGAGGTTGTATCAAAAGCCTGAGCCATACATTCCGCGACCTTTGTTAGGACCTAATCAATGTGCCTATTGTAGAGAGGAAGGTCATTTTAAGAGTAGTTGTCCGGTTTTATTGCAGCGCAATGGAACATTATCTGCTCCACGAGGTCGTGCTGGCCTCCAGTCAGCAAACAGAGGTAGAGGTCGAGGTATGTTGACTCAAGAACAGCGTGTCCTTCCTTCTCCCAATACCATGAACTACTTCGATCAGCAAAATGTTAGGTCTACTCAGTACTATAATGAAGACCATTATATTGAAAACGGAAATGAAAGTCTTCATGCTAACTAGGACAGCCATGGACAAAGTAAGGGAGTTGTGTCGGTTCCAGTAGATCAGAATGGACCTTATGTTAACGTCACTACAATGGGTGTTTCAGAGCCATTTCTTCTAGATACTGGGGCGATGAGAAGTTCTATCATTCATTCTAAACTCCCTGGGGCACCTTTGTCTGGCTTAACGAATGTTTCTGTAGGATTTTCTGGCGCCCCTGTTCGTAATCCGGTTTCTTGCCCTTTGCCTATTTCAATTGGCCCTAACGATTTGGAAGCTCCACTTCTGTTGACGAATGGTTGTGGTGAGAATCTATTGGGTCTAGACCTATTGAAAAGAATGCATGCTACGATATATTGTTCTCCTTCTGGTGTACATCTTACTTTAGGACAGAAATTGATTTCCCCAATGTATTTGTCCAAAGATCAGTTCCCACCTGAATTGCTTTCTCTTCCAGCAACGCTTTGGGCCACGGGTCCGAATGATGTGGGTTGTCTTGAGATTCCACCTTATGTTGTCACTCTCAAGCCCAATGTTGAATTGCCGCGCATCCCGCAGTATAGAATTTCCACTGAAGGTGAAAAAGCGCTTATAGAAATCATTCATGATTTAATTCAAAAGGGTGTGGTTGAGGAAACAAGAGGTAACACATGCAATAGTCCTATTATTCCGGTTCTTAAACGCACTGATCCTTCTCAGCCACCTGTATATCGTTTCGTAATTGATCTGCGGGAGGTAAACAAAATTGTTGTACCACAATTTCCTGTTGTTCCAGATATCACTGCTCTGTTGACGATGATACCTTCCACAGCGACTTGGTTCTCTGTTATTGATCTAAAGAGTGCCTTCTTTAGTATTCCCATTGCAGAAGAGAGTAGGGACATTTTTGGCTTCTCTCTTGGAGGCCGAAGCTTCCGGTTTAAGCGCGCACCTCAGGGCTATTGTGAAAGTCCCTCCATTTACAGCCAAGCTTTAAAATGTCATCTTGATACTTTTCATTTGCCGTCTGGTGCAGCTCTCATCCAATACATGGCTGACTTGTTAGTCGCTGCTGATTCAGAAGATATTTGCAAAAATGTCACTGTTGCATTATTACGCCATTTATTTAATCTGAATCATAAGGTTTCACCTTCCAAATTACAATATGTCTGTCGAGAGGTTACCTATTTGGGTCATCTCCTATCAAAGGAGGGACGGCGATTAACACCAGAACGAATTCAGGCGATTACGCAAATGTCTGTGCCATCCACACAAAGGGAAGTATGTGCCTTTCTGGGTATTACTTCTTATTGTAGGCAATGGATCCCTAACTTCTCTCTGTTGGCCAAGCCTTTGTTGGCACTCACTTTGAAAGATACGCCTCAGCCCTTTCCATGGACTGATGAGTGCCAAAAGAGTTTTACCGACTTACGTACTGCTCTGTGTTTTGCTCCTGTATTGGGTACTCCTGATTACAGTAAGCCTTTTACACTCTATGTTCACGAGAGAGAAGCTTGTGCGTTGTCAGTTTTAACACAGCAATTTGGGGACAAACAGCGGCCATGTGCCTATTTTTCGGCTACATTAGATCCTGTAGCTAAAGCATTGCCTAGTTGCCTCAAAGCGACAGCAGCAGCAGCAATTTCTATTCGACAGTCTGCTGGAATAGTGTTGGATAACACTCTCATTGTCATGGTACCACATGCAGTGGATACCTTACTAAACAGAACAAAAACGCTGCATCTTACGAGTGTTCGTTTAACCGGATATGAGCTGACACTTTTTGCTAGTCACGTACACATCAAGCGATGTAATACCCTGAATCCAGCTACTCTGTTGCCCCTTCCAGATGAGAAAAGTGTTGAGGAGCAACATGACTGTTTCTTCCGTACAGAGGAAGAGACAAAAGGAAGAATTGATTTGAAAGACACACCACTAGAGAATCCGGATGGAACTCTATGGGTAGATGGTTCTTGCTTTAAAATGCCTAATGGAGATACAGTTTCAGCCTATGCTGTAACTACTTTGCATACAATTGTGGAAACAGCACGCATCAGACGTAATTCAGCTCAAGCAGCAGAATTGATAGCTTTAACGAGAGCATGTGTATTATCAAAAGGGAAGAGAGTGAACGTGTACACCAACAGTCAGTATGCCTTTGGTGTAGCGTTCAACTTTGGGCGTCTTTGGAAGGAAAGGGGTTTTCTGACTTCACATGGCACCAAAATACAACATGGTCAGTTAGTGACTGATCTCCTTGAATCACTTGCCTTACCCACCCAAATAGCGATTGTGAAGTGTAGTGCACACAAAAGGATTACAGATGATGTTGGCCGAGGAAATGCATTTGCAGATGAAGTAGCGAAAAAGACAGCGAGAGATGCAACAAGTCGAATGTATGTGGCGGGTCCTGCGAATTGGGTTAGAGAGAGAGGAATGTATGAGGATACAGTGGAAAGTGTAAAAGCGATTCAGAAAGAGGCTTCAGAGAAAGAGTTAAGCAAGTGGAAAGAAAGTACAGGAATGTTGGATGAGATGGGTTGTTGGGTGGAATTATCTGAACACCAACGTTGGCTGTTACCAGATGCCTATGTACTTCCAGTGGTTATTATGGCGCATGGTCCAGCCCACTTAAGTGCAAAAGGTATATGCAAACTTCTGGCTCCAGTGTGGCAAAATGAACAAATCCCAAAATGTGCAGACAATATAGTGAAACATTGTATTGTTTGTTTGATGTATAATCCAGGAAAGGGAACCCCAACTCCAGCAGGTCACTTTGCTCCTCCAACATATCCATATGAGGTGTTGCAAATCGATTATATTCATATGGAGCGATGCAACAACCTCAAATACGTTCTGGTGGTAGTATGTGCCTTTTCAAGATGGATAGAAGCATACCCTTTAAAAGACAACACAGCCTTATCCACAGCTAAAGTTCTATTAAAAGAGTTCTTCCCCAGGATTGGTTTGCCGTGCATTGTCTGGAGTGACAATGGGAGCGAATTTGTTGGCCAAGTCATGCAAAAAGTTTGTGCAGGTCTTGGTATCAAGCAAAAGTTCCATGCGGCAAATCATCCACAGTCAACGGGTTTAGTAGAATGCTACAACGGAACCTTAAAGTTAAAACAAGCGAAAGTTCAGGCTAGTACAGGACTCAATTGGCCCGATGCCTTGCCATTGGTTCTGCTGTCCACCAGAACTGCAGTACACTCTCGTTTGGGACTTAGCCCTTACAAAGTGGTTTTTGGACGTCCGGCTAACGTATAGGGAGTCCCTCGCCCTAAGAAATACTCAGACGTGCCATATCCAATGTTGATTGACTACTTGCATGATCTTACGACTAAATTGCGTGTTCTCCATCAACAGGTTCAGAGTGCTTTACCGGAGGCTTCCACTGACCCAGGTCATTCCATCCGACCAGGTGACTGGGTCTGTACCAAGAATTTCCAAAGGACGAGAAATTTTAAACCCAGGTGGAGAGAGCCCCGAATGGTTTTGCTCACCACGAGAACAGCAGTTAAAGTCGAAGGAAAGAAAAATTGGATTCACGGCGTGCATTGTAAGAAAGTGCCTTTGCCTTTACCTTACAATCAATGGGTGCGCAGGGGCATTGGTGACTTCGAAAGTGAAAAGGTTCCACGATTCATGCCCTTTAGTGATGCACGCCTGAATGGGACACTGTCTGAGAAAGAGGACGACGACATTCTGCAGGAAGCGATACCATCACATCGTCGCTTGAATATGACTAATCCTCGAACATTGTTCCAAGATCAAACCACACCTGGAAAAGAACACTACAATCTAAGACCTAGAACAAAGAACATTTAGGATTTTTCTCTCTTGTGTAGTATTCTATCCCGGTTGCAGGGTCATGGTAGGAGTCTAAATTGCGACCTGAGTAGTGGCAATAGGCCTACAGGACTTGCAGTGTCATAGGACGGCAGACAATCGTGATTGAGTGATCGAGGAAGATTGCCGTGAGCATCCATTAGAAAGATGGAAACTACACTAGGGAAAAGAGAAAGAAAGGATGAAATAAATAAAGAATCCTGTAAATTAATGTACAGTCGTTTTAATATAACCTTATGTATTATTATATTATTGTGTATTGCCTTGGCGTTTATAGGTTGGATTATTTATGCTCTGCAGCAAAAAGTTGTCTCTCCTTCTTCCTCTTCGTCTTCTTCTACTGTCTCTCCACATCTCTTTCATACCCTTCCTCAACATGAACTCATTAGAAGAACTGAATATTATAACAATTCCTTTGTCCAGTTATTACATCAACACCAGTTAGTGGTTAATACAACTGACTGTTGGGTGTGTGGATTTATGCCACATACCACAGAGAAAGGAATGCCATATTTAGTTCTTCCGTTCTCTTATGAGGGTTCTGCTTGGGCTTATTTTGTCATCTTCTCCAATGCCTACCAAAGCAAGTTCAAACCATCCATTAATTCATATATTGGTGGTCCAGATTTTAGTCATAGCTCATTAATCAAGGGAATGGTAGCTATGGCTAAAATCATGGAAAATAGTAAGATTTCCGTTGATGAAAGAAAGGCGTATACAAACTGGAATGTCACCCATTACTTCACTAGCCTTAATGATAAGGTCAAACAAAGAAAATCTCCACCAATTTGGACGATACCTCATCAGGGAAATTTCTGTCTGCAAATTAACGATCGCTCTTCTGACACTATACAAAGAAATAGCTGTTCCCACACGTATGTTTACTCCTCTCAAAACTCGCCTCCTCTAGTGCCGTCTCAGGGCACATATTTCATTTGTTATAATAGGGCTTATACATGGTTGCCAACGGGTTTCTCTGGTACTTGCTATAGAGCTTTCCTTCTTCCCCCTACTTACACCGCTTCCGCAAATCATCATTGAAACAGATACGGCAGAGGGATTATTGATTCGAAGGACACAGCAGGACAAGAGGGAGGAGATTTCCTCAAAGGATTTCTTCCCTTCTGGGGTCCAATGGCTAACAGCAGAAATATAAGGCAACTGGTTCGTGTCGTAGAAACTACAATAGACATCACTGTAGGAGCCTTAAGTAATATCACGGCAGAACTACAGGCGGACCGTCTTATGACCTTACAAAATCGAGGTGCCTTAGATTTTGTTCTCGCAGATCGTGGTGGAGTGTGCAAATTGATCGGGTCAAGTTGCTGTATTTTCATACCAAATGACGCTCCGACAGTATACCAAGCTATCTCCAAGTTGCACATAATCTCTGAGTCTATTCATCAGGACGAAGGAGATTGGTCTATTACGGAGTGGTTTTGGGGACTATTGTCCAAATGGGGTTGGAAAGCGTTGACATTTCTTGGAATAATTTTGACCATTATTTTCTCCTGTTGCCTTTGTATGCACTGTGGTCCCGCCATCTGTGACCTATGTGCTACTATGTGCATCCCTAAGCCCAAACCACAAGTAACAGAAAATATAAGAATGATGTTACAGCAACAGCTCGATGACCTTATGGCTATCGACATTGACTCAGATTAACATGAGTCTATCTTGCCTGAGTTCTGGCAAAAGGAGGGTCTGAGGAACTTCGATTTCCGATCACATCGACCCGCCATTTTGTGCTCCGCCGCCATTTTGTGTTGCCATCACTCAGGCAGCACGGCAAACAAAGTCTATTCTGCTTTTTCTGCAGCTTCGTGTTAAAAGCAGCCTTTCTGCCTCTATTTGCAAAGCCTGGTGTTAGGACTGGCCGAGTACACTAATCCCCGTCTGGTTTTCTAATCCTCGTCTCAACTATCTGTTGGTTCACACTATTCTTTTCTGATTTTATCTTATCGTCTGGCCTTCACTGTCTTCTGCTAGCATTCTCTCGTTTCACAACTGTCCTCCAACACACACAAACGTATCTCGCCACCTGTAAGTTAGTTACGAATCCGTTAATAAATTAGTTTGAGGGAGGGGTGACAAACATAGTTGGAGGAGAGGTTTCTTCGAGTCATCTGACACTTTGTTTTCCAATCCCTCCTATTGGTTCTGTCCTGTTTTCCAACTTTCCTTATTGGCTCTTTCTTGTATGCTCTGGGTGTATATTTGGTTAATGTATATGTTTCTATATGGTATATAAGATTGTGCGCCACAGAGTGAAGTGGCAGTCTCCTGAGAACCTACCTTGTGCACTTCTGGGATAACTGTACTAGCTGCAGCTAATAAATCTGATCTTCTAACGCCGACAGAGTGTCCCGTGTCTCTGTGTAGCTGAGCAGGTGAATCCAGGAGATTAAGGCGTACCCTGCGCCGCCAGGCCCAAAAGGTTCTGGTTCTTCACCTCCCAATCTCGGCCCCTGTCCATCTCCCAAGTCGGTGGTTCGTAATCTTGGGGTGATGATTGACAACAACCTCTCCATGACTGACCATGTTAATCATGTGACGGGCATTTGCTATGGACTAATGCGCAGTCTCTGCAAGATTTTCCAATGGGTTCCATTAGTATCTCAGATGCCGCTGGTTCAGGGGTTAAGCATCAGTCGGCTAGACTATGGTAACGCCCTAATGGCCTCCATTAATGCAGAGCTCCTTACCAAACTACAGGTCCTTAAAACTACAGCTGCTAGACTTGTATTAAATCTACCCTCTCGATCCCCCTCGATGCCTAGCCTGAGAGCTCTTCATTGGCTTCCCATCAGGAAACTTATTATTTTCAAGATCATCTGCCTGGTCCATAAAACCATTCATGGGAATGGATCACACTATCTTGTGAGAAAACTTATTGGTATAACCCCACCAGAACCCTTAGGTCCGCCAACAAACATCTTCTCATCCCTTTTAAGATCTGTACCACCAGGAACAGCAGGAGATCTTTTTCATATCTTGCCCCCACCCAGTGGGATTCGCTCCTTTTGAATCTACGTATGGAAATCACCCACAGAAAATTTCGTAAGACCCTTAAAACCTGGCTGTTCTGATCCCTCCTCTCTCTGTCTGCGCTTTGAGACCCTCGGGTGATATATGCGCTAAATAAAATCCTATAACATAACATATTTGAAAGGGCCAAGTGGCTTCTCCAAAAATATAGTTTAAAATAATGACAAAACAAGCATTGACACTGTCAAAGGTTTACCTATTGGTTTTGCCAATGCTTGTTAATACCAGCTCTCACCATATATTTGCCAGACGTAAAAATAAAGGTCTATATTTCCTTATCCTTCAGGATCTTCAGTCAAACGTTTCAGGACAAGGTCTGTGAATGCTCACAATTGAGATAGACCTGTAGACATATTGAGTATATGTTTCTTCACTGGCTGTCTACGTGGTGATTGGTGCTCGTTATATTAATGTGGTAGTTGAGGCCTAGATACAAGCCCTTACATTGAGCTGGAGTTATTCTATGGATATGCTCGTGTGGGCGATGTGTGAATAATAAAGAGTTTTTATGTTCCGTTTCTGTCAATATATTACTTCCAAATTGGGACAAATGAAAGCGCCTGTCCCAGCATCCCCAATGTAAACATGGAGGATCATGGTTGCTTGTTCCTTGTGGATCATTAGCGTTGACAGGCGGAACGCTGATTTCAAGCACTGATCCGTACGTTCAGTTACTTAGAACAAGGCACAAGGACGAATCACTAACCCTCATTAATTTCCTACCTGACGAGAATTTGCATCACTAGTATGGGGAAATTGCAGAGATTTAGAAAACTTCAGGCTCTATATGCACAAAGCTAATTGTAAAACCGCTAAAATTGCAATTTTTTTGTGAATTGGAAATTCATCAGATCTGCAACACATACAAAGAGGCACATGTCGGTCGCATGATAGAGATTTATGAAATATTGCAAACAGCGAAATGAGTCGCTAGGGTGTGACACACCACAAACCACTATTTACAGATTGAATGTTCTGGTGGAGAAACTCACCAATGAAAATGGCAAGCTGTTCCAAAGCTGTAGGAAAGTGTCAGAGAGGACTTACAGACTGATATGGACCAGGATTTAAACAGAGATGAATGTTTTGAGGATGACTCTCCGAAGTATTGATGAGCTGCAACCGCTTTGGCAACATCTCAAAAGATGGCCAGGGTGAAGATTGCACCAAGTGTGTGCCCGCAAGACAGATGGCAGCCCCGCCAGGGAGTCTAACTGAGGAGGAACCCTTACCACTGAGCCTTACAGGACTACCAGGTGTGGACACATTCGCCAGTCTTTCTGTCGAGGTCAGCGGTGAACATGGGCCATTGATGCCATTAGAAGTCATGTGACTGATGCTCTTTTACATTTAACTTACACCATTGCTGACGTACCCACAATCAGGCATAATGTGCATATGATAGGCCCAGTCCCTGCCAATGAATCGGGGTGCTGCATTCACATACTTGTAAGACAAGGGCACATCGATCTCCACATTGCACACCTGCACCCATCACAACCACCTCCTATTACAGTGTGAACATTATGGAGGTAATGCCTTTTATGTAATGTACTCTGAAACCGACACAGCCAATCACGTATTCTCAGAGCCAGGTCGCAATTGTGTGGGGCAAGAAGATGCGGCAATGGAGGAGGTGAACCTGACACCAGAGGACATAACACAACCTGTTGCTGGTCCGAACTTTGCCAATCTGCAGGGTCAGAGCAACGAGACCAAAGTGCGACACAGTTGCAGTTGCGTAACTTTGAGAAAAAAGATAGAGGCGGAACAACATCATCTATGTTTCCCAATTTACCAATGTGTAGGAAACTTGCACCTGTCGAGATGCAATCCATTGACATCCAGGGCCACCTCCGGGCATAAATGAGGGCATGAGGGGTATTGTGTGGGCAGTGTCCAGGTGGCTGAGAGGCCCTCTCCCATATACTGCTGCAGACAAGAGATCTGTGGGTCAGTCTGCAGCAGAAAAGTGTCCCTTGCATTAGGGGTGACTCCGACCCGGCACAGCGCTTGTTGCAGGAGGCCACTTCCAAAAAGCAGTTCTTTATAAAAGCTTCCGTTAATGCCCTCCACTGACCAGCTCTACCATCAGTGAAACGACGGTGTTAGCAGTGTAATGGAAAGGAGGCCATCTCAACGATAACAACTTCTTTCAAGTCTGCGCCATTACTAGGAGCCAATTGCAGCCTGGTTTTTGAATTATCAATGTTTTCTCACATCATTGTCTGTAGTTAAGTGCAGTTTGGTGTATGCTAATAAATTTCAATCCACCTATAAGTATAACTTGGATGCCTATAGTGATAGAACAGAGTTAGTCAGATATCACATGACTAGAAGAGAAAAAAAACTGCAGATTCAATGGATGGCTGTGGTAGACCACAGAGGCGGCTTCCCTGTGCCTAAAGGTGTCATGGAAACCACTACTGCAAACAGGCCCCGCAGAGTGCATTCATAACACAAGACCAGGGAGTCTTGGGAACATGAATGACAGAGAACACAGTGTCACAGGGCCACACACGCATCTCCAACATTCACAGGCCACCACCATGCCTGGTTTATGACTTTGAGCCAAGAGAGACGGTTCAGCGAGTTTCCATGGCCGCAGTAGCGAATGTGCGCACCTTTCTGGTTCGAACGTAGCAGAGGAGAGGCAAATTCACACTTCCTCTTATATCCCCTGTTTTTCCTCAGTAGTTCATTTCTCTTTCCATTTGCTGTTTTTTTCTTACTTTCTAGACCTTTTATAGTCCATCTCCTTTTTTTTCGGTTTTGGTTTGTGGTCTTCACACTTCCTCTCCCGCACACATCTGTTCCTACTGTATCTTTCAATCCCCATTTTCTCCTTCTGCGGCTCTCATGCACCCCCATCTTCTCCACCCCCTCATTGACACACATTTTGACGCGGTGTTTATGTGACATAATATGAACTTCCCAAAAAATAGAAATATCCTGTCTCAGCATCAACCATTACCTACAGGATTGGAGTGGGATTAAAAATAGGCCCAGGCACGCTAAAAGAAAGTGGCCCACATTTGCATATTGCCTTTCCTCAAAACACTGCTTTGGTAAATTTTATAAAAAAAGAGGGGGAGGGAGGGTAAAAAAACGCATGGATTAGTTTACACTGGTGAAATACACCTAAAAACAAGTGACGCCACTTCTGCTTAGGCCCCCTGCCCCCCCCCACTATGCATAGATTAATTGGCCGGCCCAGTGAGAAAAAGGGAGTGACACCTCTCCCTGCTGCTAAACGGGAAGTAAGGAGTGCCCATCTGCCTCCAGAAAGGCCAGTGAGCCCCTCCTCTGTGTTTCCCCTTCACGCAGTCCCGTTGAGCCAATAGCACGTTTCTATGCTGGGACTTGTAGGCTGCGAATACTGTAATAAGACTGCGAGTTGAAGCCCTGTTTCAAGAACAATGGATCTACACTCCTTGGAAAAGGAGTGAGGTCCTTTCCCTAAAGAGTCACTTACCGGACCTGAGGAAAACCCCCACTGGAATCACTGACAGAATATCGATACTCAAAATATCGACCTACAGAAATATCAACGCAAAAATATCGAAGTCAAAAATATCGATATCCTATCTACTTTATGGCAAGTACAAAAATATCGGGAAAAAAATATCGATGTCAAATATATCGTTAAAAATATCGTTTTTTTAAAGTTACAAAAATAATTTAAAATAAAGTAAATAATACATATAATTAAAACAACTATAGGTAAAAATATTCTAAAATGTTTAAAAATTATAACTAATATATATAATGTAAAAATAAATTAAACATATACATATAATATATATACTTAATAATAATTTTAAATAATTATTTTAATAACATAAACTGTTACAAAATATCTTATTAATTGCAAATACATCTATACACATAAAACAATAATATAAATAAAAATGAAATACATATATATAAAAAATTAAAAAAATTACAAATACTTTTTATATTTTTAAAATTAATTATATGTTACATTAACTAAAATAATACAAAAAATATTAGCGGAGGGAATAAAATTACTATTCCAACTCCAAACAGTGCAACAGTAGGGAAAATGTTGGATTGCGTAGGGGTAAACATTACTATTCCCACCCCAGTGAGTGCAACAGTAGGGAAAGTGTTGGATAGCGTAGGGGTAACAATTACTATTCCCACTCCAGTGAGTGCAACAATGGGTAAAGTGTTGGATAGCGTAGGGGTTAAAATTACTATTCGCACTCCCGTGAGTGCAACAGTAGGGAAACTGTTGGATAGCGTAGGGGTTAAAATTACTATTCCCACTCCAGTGAGTACAACAGTAGGGAAATTGTTGGCTAGCGTTAGGGTTGAAATTACTATTCCAACTCCAGTGAGTGTAACAGTGTGGAAAATGTAGGATAGCGTAGGGGTTAAATTAGCATATTTATTAATTAAATATTTTTTGATAAATAAATAACATAATAATAATTAATTAACAAAAAAATTAATTATAAATACCAATAAAATTTAATTCATATTTACTTAAATAACATTAAATTACTTCCCACCCTATTCCCCTATAAACACACAACCCACTACACATGAAAAATAACACAATTGTTGTAATTATCAATTAATCAAATAATAAAAATTAATTACCAATTAATAATTAATTAATAATAAATTAATAATCAATTACAATAAATAAAAAATAGTAACGAAATAATTATAATTAATATAATTATAAATGTATCAATTAATAAAAAATAATTACCAATTAATACTTAACACTAAATTAATAATCAATAACAATAAATACAAAATATGAATTAATTACTTATAAGTAAATTACTTCCCACGCTTTTCCCCTATAAACCCACAACCCGCTCTGATACTAAAACGCAAAACTTACTTTAAAAAAAATTACTTATTTCTAAACATTTAATACATATATTTAAAAATAATAAAAAAACATTACAAAAAATGTTAAACACATACATATAAAATACATACTAAAATACATAACATTAATATAAATATCGATATTATTAACAACAATATTTTTGCTAACGATATTACTTACTTTGATATTACTTACTTCCAATATTACCTACTTCGATATTAAAAACAATAATACTTACCTTAAGGTCGATATTCTGGTCATCGATATTCTTGACATCGATATTCTGTCCCTACGATATTAAAAACTTGATTTTAGTGTAGGTCGATAATAAAAACTCTATATTATGTTTGCATACCATTGACATTGAGAAATCAAAAAGACACCCAGCAGTGGTAAAGGGTTTTGCTCATGCAAACTGGTCACTTTGCAGCTGTCAGACCTCGTTCGGAGTCTGAAGGGAAGACAGGGGTTACAGGGCCCCAACCTTGGTGTTTGAGGTCATTTGCCACTGGTGTCACGGGGTCCATCCTACTATGGCTTTCCACACTGGGCTTCATACAACCCTTTCTTCACTTGACTCACAAAATAGTGAGTGCAAGCAGCCCAAGGCTTCTCAAGGGGGTAGGATAGGGAACAAGAGCGCATAAGTCAACAGTCAACAAACAGGTGCAGTAATGGATTGCCCGACCCAATGTTTATCTTTTATGTAAAAGAAACTCTTTTAATGTCACAGCAAAACAAAATACTTTGTAATTCAGTGGGAACATAATACAGGGCTTCAATCTAAGTTGCATTTAACAGTGAGGTGCTACCCCTCCCCTCTCTTTGTGTCCTCTCTACCCACAAGGGTCGGGATTCTATGTCTACAGCCCTTATCACACTATGGCTAAAACATTGATCAGACATAGGTGTAGATTTAGTCAAATACTCCCATTGGTTAAAGGTGCAACTCAGTTCAATGTCTTTTATTTATCTGGCAAAAGTTGCAAGCGTGTGCAGTAGACTCATCCGTGCACACTTGTCGATGGTCCCAGGTGTAGCCCAAGTCCTGCTTTTACCTGCATGCCGCTGTTGCAGTTGCACCAATGCAGTTCATGCAGTGGCCCTCACTGCAGTGGCTTCTCTTCTCCAAGGGATCGGGAGCTCAGCTTCAGCTCAGGACAGTGTTTGTGGAATTGACATTTGTGAGGTTGTTCTGTTTGGCAGCTCTTAGCAATGGTGCCCAGTTTTAAAGCAGGTTTCAGATTCCACATTTGCAGCCTCCTGACCCTGGTAATCCGTGGTCATTGGCCTTCAGCAGTTGTAGCCTCTAGCTTGAGCAGATATTTGGTACTGGCAGCGGGAAACAGTGTTTACAACGCTATTTTTACAACAAAGTACCATTCCAACACGGTTGTTACAATGATCGCGTTGTTAGTACGCAATACATTACATCGCAAGTCATTAGAACGACTTGCTGTAGGGGGCGCTAAGGTATTGGATACGAAATCCAACACCTTCCCTGCTGTTGCGGAAACTGGAGTAGGAATAGTAAATAATACTATTCCTAAGTCCAGTGCGCCCCCTACAGCAAGTCGTTGTAATGACTTGCGATGGAAGGGTATTGCGTACTAACAACGTGGTCGTTGTAACGACCCTGTTGTAAAAGTATGCGTTGTAATAGCATGCGATGTAACATGCTTTATTCACTGGCAGCACCATCTTATCAAACCCTTGTCAGAATTTTAGGTGCTATAGTGATAACTGATCTATAATAGAGAAACTGCGAGATTGGCTGACATGCAGACATGAGCTCTGGTCTCACAGCAGCTATTTGAGTACTCTGCAGAGCACTCCCTTCCTTGGCCAAGAAGAACTTAGAAATGGAACAGAGTGGGCAGGTTTGGACTCCACTTTTATACATCTTTTCTAGCAGGGCATCCACTAAGGCTTCAGAACCCCTTTGGGTCGGTTTGATTTCAACTGTCTTTTCCAGGATACTCCTCTGACACAGCCTTAGTGCAAATTGATGTTTCTCAGATTAGGTAGCAATGGGGCTGTATTCCAAGAATGTGTCCAAAACAAAGACACAAAGTACAGTCGGGGCAAAAGGGCAGGCCTTGCCTAGAAATGCCCCCCTCTTAAACAACAGAAGATGCAGTCCCACTCCTCACTCATACCATATACCAAATGGCAATACTCAGGAAGTAGTACTGAATGCCCTTTTCCTAACAAGGCTCTCAATTAATTTATAAAGGTCTTCATCATCCCTAACATCAGTGTCTAGATCTCTACCTTCCAGCTACAGGATGCAGACAACACTCTTCCACTGTTTGTAGAAGCGGACCTCATCCTCCATCGTGTGTCATGCTGAACCAGGGGAAACCAAAATGGATCCCACTGAGCCCAGTACACAGACTCATACACCATACAAAGGTCTTTCACCATAGATGTGCTACACACTCTATGCAAAAACATGCATAAGACATACATACAGGATGTGAGCACAAGGGTTTGGGTTTCATATAAAAGAGCAACCTTACATGAGAGGAGAAAGTAGGCTTACCTCTCCTTGACACCGAGAAAAAGTTCTAATCACACTACTGATTCTTAAAACACGATAAGCTGCCACCATCACTTTATATGACACTGAGAGAGCAAGGACAGTATCCCAATGCCCTTATAAGGGCATGCTTTGTGAACCCCTCCAGGTTGCAGTACAGGTTGTGGACCTCACATTACCATGGACTTGGTTAGGCCTCTGCATACACACCAGGTTAGCGTGATGCAAGAGCCAAAATATGTCAGGTTAACATTTTCACATGCAGTCAGGGCCTCATTTATAAACTTTTTGCGTAGGGCACTGCCACAAGCCTTCCTGCTGCGCTGCCCTACATCAAAGGAAAAGGGCAGGAAATTGCAGTGCCTATAAGATACTGCGCATTCCTGTCCTCTCTTACTGTGCTGGATGCCATGCGCCAACGCAGGCACACTTGCGCCTTGTTGTAAAGGTGTTTGCATTGAAATCAGGTTGTTTTTGTGGGGTAAGGGACACCTTCCCTCACAAAAATAACCTTTACCTCTTGGGCTGCATAGGCTTTTCACACATTTCCAGGTTTACAGATTGTTGTAAATCTGGGAATGGGTGTTACGTGGGAAAGATGTGACGATCATGGCACATCTCCCCATTGTAGAGTGAGGTAGCACAGTGACTTGCGCTGCATTGCCTCACTCAATATCTACAAGGTCCTGAAAAGCCACGCAGGATGGTTTACGTGGCCTTGTAGATATGGCCAAGTCCTGTGACCACCAGAACGTCACAAAAAGTGATGTTCTGGCAGCGCCCAGGGCTTGTAAATAAGCCCCCCAGAGGTATAGTTAATCTCTGGAGTCCCATGTGCAGTTGTAGAGCTAAAGAATTGTGGGAGTTGAACAGTAGCAATGCATTTTCATAACTAGCTGTTAACTGAAGCATAACATCTCTGTCAAGAGATGCTTCTATGGTCATACTTTTTTCTCGCTCATGTGTTACAGAGATCATTGCAAAAACGGCCAGTCGTTTGCTTAAATCCTGCAGGGCTGTTTATTGATGACTTCTTCTCCAGTCCATACAATCAGCACCGTTTAATAGATATAAAAATGATTATATTGACACCGGTTATGGAATGGCAACGGGGATGGATACGAGGGCCTTCATTAATGCTGCTCGCCTGCATCCTCAGCTCAGCACAGTGTTGAAGAGGGACAGGAAGCAGCGTGTGTGTGTGCTTCTGGGGATGAAACATGGGTCAGGCACTAATGGCCGTATTGCCTGGTCCGCTTTGATTTCATGTTCAATGAATGCCCGTTAACACCTTTAGCAGATGGCAACTATTCAGGACGGCACCGAGAGACAATTCAGCCATCCTTCGCCACTGAGCTGATTCTTTCTGCCCTGTATGCGATTTCTTTTCCCCAGGTCATCCTCAGTTCATTACGCTCTCTGCATCTCGTGTCATTTCTCTCACACGTGTAGACACACACGTTGCTAAACATATTTTAACAACGTTCCCAAAGGTCAATAGAACATTCCATAAATTCACAGTTTACAAGGGTTCGAGCCTTGTTTAATGCTACAAAATATTGGTTGCCTGAAGATACGTTTGGCAGACACTGTTACAGTTCTTGCTCTCCTCAGGACCACAGCGTATGGAAAATCTGAGTAAAAATTTAAATTTAGAAGGAAAAGAGCGGCGTACAAATTCCAAAATGGAATTAGGACCCATATGTCTTTATCCCACTCCATGGGACATGTTTTGCTTTGCTGTGGTTTGCCTGCATGAGAATTCTCCGAGAATATTGGTAAAAAACTGCACCGGCAAATGAAAGACGTGAAACTGGAAACTAAAGTAAGGGTGAAAATCAGAATCTTGTCAAACGTTCAAAGGGAAAAGAAAACTCATCTCCATGTGACTTCTGAAGGCAATTTGTGTCTGTAACGTAAATATGCACAAACACAGATACATACATGTGGACTAGACAATCTCTTGTATGTCTGCACACACGAGCTTGCATTCATTCACCGTTGCATACTGGCACACTGGTAAACGCATTGTACTCACAGAGATGCAAAAAAACTCGAAAAAGTTTCTCTGTTGCTTAGCTATCCCAATGCTTGGCCAAGGGATCCCTCTAGTGGGCATCTTCAGTACACCTGAGTCATCAGGACGAGCCCTGTGTACGACCGATATCAGCAGATACGTTTTAATATTAAAGTTTCTATTTCTAGCTTGTTTGAAAGAAGCTGTTTGCGAAGTCTTGCCAATCCTCTTGGGCTTCCCTAGAAGACTTACCAAAGAGTTTGTTTCAAACAAGCCAATTGAAACTTAAGATGAAAAATGTACCTGCTGATATTGGAGGTATAAAAAGCTCGTCTTGGCGACTCAGGATGCACGCTGGAAGTTCTGTTTTCACTCTCTACTAAAGAGCAATAAAACCGCATTCTCAATATCCTAAATGTCATCTACCGTAGTAATAAAAAAGAGTTAAGCCCTCATTGCAAGTTGTGCAGAAGAAATTGACTGCATGTTTTTCAGCGATAAATCTGCACAACAGATACACAACAATATTGTGCTGTTTCTTTACCTGGTTTAACTGGGCGTGGTTTGAAAAAGACCAGGGCTGAGAGCCAAATTTGAGTCCGTTCAAGTGACTGGTTGAATTTAGGGCACTTCGCGTCGGGTCAAAATTCTGTCAATCGCCACATGGCAGAATTTTGCTTCCATTTGGGACCAACACGAGGCTCCAGCAAGCAAACTGGTAAGCAAGATTTGGTGTCCCCTAGCACAATTTCCGATCATTTGGAAGCCTTCTGGCACCATTTTCTAAAACAGATTGTCACGAGTGGTCACGTTCAGAGGGCTGCTTCTCGAGTAGCTTTTCTATTCGAAAAGCTGCAAAAATCATCTAAAAAATGGATGTTTGAGTAACTATTCTACTCGAAGGATGGTTCAGGTAGTTTTTTTTAGCACGAAACACTTTTTTTATTTTAATGTTTTTTTTTTAACAGAAAGGAAGTGCCACAAAGGCTCTAGCTTCGCTGCTCTGCTGCTGGGCTGCCCCTCTGTGTCTCTTTTCTGCTTTTTCTGCTTTCTGCCTTTATTTCTGATTTTTTCTGCTTCTGGCCTTTATTCTGCTTTTTTTTCTTTTACCTTTTCTTCTCTTTTTTCGGCACCCTTGCCCCTGCGGTTCCCTATGGCCACGCCCCCCTCCAGTGACCTTTCCCGTGTTTCCTGCCATCCAGCTGTCCAGCCCCCCTGCAGCACTACTTAATGGCAGCTGCGCCAAAGGCAAGCCCATCTAGGCCCATCCGTGCCTGGACCACGCCCACAGCCACAAACTCTGTTTTTCAGACCCTCTATCGATAAGACACCTGCACCCTCCTTGCCCTCAACACAGGATGCCACGCCGACTGGCACCTCGCAGTCCGAAGGACACCCAAGGACCCTTCTCATGCCGGAACTCAAGCCACACCTTCACCAAGGCCAACACACCAGCACCTTTTGCCATTCAGCTGACCAACAGCACACCCAGTTGGCTCAACTGCATCCTCCTCAAGTCAACACGCACCCCTTCCACAAACACGCCACAGAAATCTGGGACCTCCTCGACCCAGTCGCGCCAGACATTGCCTTCCTCGCAGAAACCTGGACCAACCTCAGTTCAGGCCCGAACATCGCCACCGCCATTCCCGATGGATACAAAATCATCTGCAAGGATGCACCGACCAACCAGGAGGAGGCATCGTCATCGTCCACAAGGACACCCTCTGCCTGACCACCGACTCAGATGACTCTACAACAACCATGTAACACCTTCACTTCCATATCCAGACCAACCCCAACAGCACCCTCCGCGGAACACTCATCTACAGGCCCCCTGGTCCCCACCCGCCTTTTACCAACACTATCATCGACGTCATCACACCACAGGCCCTCACTTCCACTGAGTACATACTGCTCGGCAACCTTAACTTCTACATGGACAACACCCACGACCAGAACACTGCATCCCTTCTGGAAAACCTCACTAACATCAGACTAAAGCAGCTAGTCACTATGCCAAACCACGTAGCAGGGCACACGCTCGACCCCATCTTTACTGCCAGCAGGAACATCACCTCTGACCACACCACCAAGCTCCTCTGTACTAACCACCACTGTGTTCATTTCACCTTTAACTCTCCCACCATACACCACTGCACCCACAGTCCCTCCTTTGCAGCTGGAACAAGATCTCAGTGGAACATTTCACCTCCTTTCTTAACACTACCACACCGCCGACCACAGCAGACGGCAACCCCTCAGCTTGCAACCTCCAGCAATGGATCATCAACTGCAGCAACGCCTTGGCTCCCCTCAAGAAGGCCCCGGAAAACCACTACCAAGAAAGCCATTGGTTCACTACCAACCTCCGCGAATCCAGACGCACCTGCAGACAACTCAAGTAGTGATGGAGGAACAACAAAGCACTGGAAACTAACACAGCCTTCAAAACTTCCACCACCACACACTACCTCCTCCTCAAATCCACAAAGAAAACGGCCCTCCAAGGCCGAATCCACGCCAATGCACAGAACTGTAAAGGACTCTTCGCCATCATCAAGGAGTTCGCCAGACCCAGCAGCGAGACCACGGACATCCCCTCCACCCAAGAACTCTGTGACAAACTCAGCACCTGCTTCCACCACAAGATCAGACTGATCTATGACAGATCCGACGCCCAAGACCCTGCCACCGAGCCCAACAGTACTGCACCAAATCACACCGCACTGAACCTATGCTGCCCAACAGGACCCCGCTCACCATGGACGATACACTCAAGACCATGAAGAGCATCCACTCCGGAGCCCCATTGGACCCCTGCCCGCACCACATATATCACAGAGCAGCCACCTCTATAGCCCCCGAACTCCAGCGTACCATTAAGTGCTCCATTGAGTCTGCCACCTTCCCCGAAGACTGGAAACACAGCGAGATCAATCCCCTGCTGAATAAGCCATCCGCGGACCCGACAGACCTTAAAAACGTCTGACCCCTCTCCTTGCTCCTCTTCCCAGCAAAGGTGGCAAAGAAGCCCATCAACGCCCAACTCTACGAATTCATCGAAGTGAACTACATCCTGGACATCGCCAAATCCAGCTTCCGAATCAATCACAGCACTGAGACTGAACTTCTCACCACCACCAACGACATCCATGCCCTCCTCGACTGGGGTGAAACAGCAGGCCCTTATCCTGTTGGACCTCCCAGCCGCCTTTGATACAGTCTCACACCGCACCCTAATCACAAGACTCCACAATGCCGGCATCCGCTGCAAGGCCCTGGAATAGATCCACTCCTTCCTCTCTGACTGTACTCAACAAGTCAGACTACCCCAGTTCCGCTCCAAACCTACACAGATCAGCAGTGGAGTACCGCAGGGCTCCTCCCTGAGACCCACCCTCTTCTACATGGCTCCCCTCACCGCCATCGTAAGAAACAACAGACCTAACATCATCTCCTACACCAACGGCACCCAGCTGATCCTATCCCTCAGCAACAAACCCTTGGCCACCAGAACCAACTTCCACAGCGGGATCAAGGCCGTTGCCTCCTGGATGAAGGACAGCTGGCTCAAACTCAACTCGGACAAGACTAAAGTACCCACCCCCTCTTCCTGGGACAACTCCAGCTGGCCTGCCACACTGGAAACCCCACTCACCCCCACCGACCATGCACACAACCTCGGCATAACACTGGACTCCTCGCTCACAATGAACCACCAGATCAACGGCGCATCCTCCTCATGCTTCCACACACCCTATGCTTGCTTCAAATGACTTTCAGATAGATCCCTCATGAAGCAAGAAAGATGGCCACCTACGCACCCATCGCCAGCAGTCTCGACTATGGCAATGCACTCTACACAGGCATCACCCAGAAATTCCTCAGGAAACCAGAGAACAAGCAAAACTGAGCAGCCAGACTAGTCCTTAACAACCCCTGCCCCAGCCACATCACAGAACACCTTTGTGAACTTCAGTGGCTCCCAGTTGACAGAAGAATCACCAAGTTCCACACTCACGCCTACAAAGCCCTCCACGGCTCTAGACCAGCATATCTGAACCACAGCCTCGCATTTCACGTTCCTGCCAGACACCTCCATTCCGCACAGCTAGCCCTTGTCTCCGTCCCTCGGATCCTCAAGACAAGAACCGGAGGAAGATTCTTCTCCTACCTCACCATCAAGACCTGGAGCACCCTGCCCCTCAACCTCAGGCAATGCCTGTCGCTGACTCAATTTAGGAAGGTTCTCAAGACCTGCCTCTTCGATTGAACCCAGACGGATCAGCAGACCCCCCCCCCCTCCTTAAGTGCCTTGAGACCATCACGGGTGAGTAGCTGTGTTATACAAACCCCTGATTGATTGATTGATTGATTAATTTACTTTCTCTTCCTGTCCAGAAGACCCCTTCTAGTGATTGCCCATCCCTTGGCCACTGTTCATTTGGATTTTGAGGGAGGAGGATCACCTTCTTCTTTGTCCGCTATCCCTGCTGCATAAACCATTGCATTTTTTCAAGGATTTGTTTTTGAAGAATCCAGTAAATTAAATAACTTTTGGATAAGTTTGTTGTTTGATGGAGGGTGCGCACCAGTAGCTTCCTTTACCTTTGTTGTTTTTTCTTTCATTTTTAAATTTGATTGTTGGTGGCCAGACGTTGCAGCAGGTTCGTATTTTGCATTCACTTTTTTAGTTTTTTCCAATGGGAAGAGTTTGCACAGGATTGGGAGGCCTGGTTTTAAAACTTGTAAAGTACGTTTTCTCCGTTTTCTTGTGTGTTGTTTGGACATTTTGCATTATTATTGTGCTCATTTCACTCTGGGGCCTAGCCTGCCCAGGGCAAGGCCATTGCCAGTAAGCAATTAATTTATAACTGGGCATTGGGTATATAATATATATATGAAACAGTTGTTTATGAGTTTTTTAACATCAATTGATTTAAGGATGGTCTTGGATTAAATGCAAAATGTGCTTTTTTAAAACATTTTTCAGCTAAGTGTTAAAGTATTTTGGTGGCGTACTTCTTTTTGCCGTCTTGAGAAGTTTCTGGCTGATGAACGTTTAAAGTTGACAGATAAATCATTTTCGTTTTTGGCATTGCTGAATTAATGGGAGTGTTTTCTTCTTTGTTTACCATGCTTCCTTTCTTTGCAGGCCAACCTGCAATTTCTTTGTGAGGCCAGTGTGTTTGTGTGTGTGTGTGTGTGTGTGTGTGTGTCTGTTTACGCTTGCCATAGGCCACCATTTTGTCCTTGTTCTCCATGCCATGTGGCAGAGTGGCCATTTTGTTTTGTGTAGTCCAGTGTGCTTTGCTTTTGCCATAGGCATGCAAGTGTTCTTTGTTGTCAAGCCTTTGTCCTTGGGGGCCATTGGCCATGTGGGTGGCAGTGATTTTGTAGTCAGTGTGCTTTGCTTTTGCTATAGGCCTGCATGTGTTCTTTGTTGTCCGTGCCTTTGGTGGCTATGTGGCCGGCGACCATTTTGTAGTCCGCGTGCTTTGCTTTTGCCATTGGCCTGCATGTGTTTTGTTTTCCATAACTTTACCCTTGGAGGCCATGTGGCTGGCGGCCATTTTGTTGTCAGTGTGCTTTGCTTTTCCCATAGGCCTGCATGTGTTCTTTGTTGCCCATGCCTTTGTCCTCATTGACCAATGGCCAGGTGGCAGATGCCCATTTTGTCATCAGTGTGCTTTGTTTTTTGCCACAGGCCTGCGTGTGTTCATTGTTCTCCATGCTTTTGCCTTTGGTGGCCTTTCCATAAGCGCATATCAGCTATAATTATTTTAAGGATTATTCCATTTCCCCTGCCTGGCTTGGCCTGCACATGCCGCCTGCCATAGGTGCACACCAGCAATCATTTTTTTTATGGATCAGTTCTGTTAAGTGCAAGCAAAATCAGTCGATATACACAGCTGTGCACCTACAACCCTGGGGTCAGCAGCATGATCAAATCATTGCCAGAGAACAACATTTATAAAAAAAAAATTCATAACTTCCCCTCATCCCCATCAATCCTTATGTAAGGATAGCATTAGAAACCTACATCTGTGATAAGGGAACTCGTTCACTGGACCTGGACTAACATGAGGGGCTATACAGCTCTCAGGGGTGGGACTGTTTCAGTGGGAGCCGGCGTAGAGAAGAGCAAGTATAACAGCTTAAGAAAAGTCGAGCATGGCAGTTCATTGAATCCAATGGATAGGATGGTGACTAAATGGGACCCACAGTTCAGGGTAAAAGTCCTGTTTCGACTTCACTGCTAAGGATAGCTTTTCCATCCCTAAAATGTACCGTAATTTATGTTGCCATGCCGTGTAGTCATGCATCCTGTCAGAGCCCCAGGGGGAGAGTATGACCTGAAGAGCTGCCCCTAATGCCAGGGCAATTTGCCTCCCCCTCATGGAACGTAAAGCGTATGTCACGTGGTTAGGGAGCCCAGTATAGTGTAGGCCGGGAACCTCAGGATGAATGTATTAAAGACCCAGTAGTGGACTAGTTTAGGGCAATGCCTAAGTAAATGCACTTTGGGGCTCATCCCCCCCACAGCCTCTCCAGCATTCCTTTGTGCACTCCGAGCACCAGGAGTGAAGACGAGCAGGAGTAAGGTACCAATAGGAAACTATTTTATATGCTATCTCTGTGCTTGCCATCTTGTATGCTGTGTGTCTGGCCCAATAGTAGATATCCTTTAATTCTTTGTTGGTAAGTGCCATGCCCAATTCTACCTCCCATCACCTCGTTCCCAAGGCTTTGTCTGTCCTTGGCATCTGGCCTGGGAGAGCATAGATCTCCGTGATAAGATGTCTATTGTCCCTCTTAAGGAAACCCCATTTCTCGAAGGGCATTTCCCGTATAGTTTAATGGATGGGTGTAGCACCCAGTGGCGTACTTGTATTGGATGCGGTCTGCCTCCACCAAGCCATAATCCTCCTTCAGGTGGTCAAATGGGATTATCTCCTGGGAGTCAAACATGCAACCTACTCTTGCAGCCTCCGTCTAGATATCGCCTAAACCTGTCCTGCTACATGCCTGGTAAAAAGTCGGGGTTTATTGATATGGGAGTCATAAGAGAGGGAAAGCAGGTCAGCCGGCCCGGAGCGCCATGGTATCCCAAACTCTCAAGGTGGAAACAGTCACTGGGAGCAATTAGGGACCCCACAGTCTATGTCTATGGGGTAGCCACTGTTCTTTTTAGATGTGGGAGCTGACCACAGCCTGGTCCATAAAGCAGCAGTATTTCTTGGGGGTGGGGTGACACCACTCCACCAGGAAGTGGAGGTGAGCAGCTTGGAAGTATCTAGCTATCTTATGGACAGCCAGACCCCTCTTCAGGGTCAGGCTGTAAAGTAATTGCCTATGGAGCCGAGGTTTCTTCCCATCCCAGATAATGTATTGATCTCCAGCTGCCGGGTACGAAGGGTTTGCTTCAGGAGGGACAAGGATTGGAACACATACAGAATCCATGGGTGGACCTTCATTTTGACAGCAGCGATCCTATGCAGTCATGACAGTTGCAATCATCGCCAGTTAGCCAAGTCCGACAGAACCTGTGAGGTGAGAGCTGTGTACTTAAGTGCCACTGTCTTAGTTATTGTTCAGGCCAGTTTGATTCCCAGATAAGGTATGGACTCTCCTTCCATTCAAATGGAAATACCAAGAGGAGATAGGCTTCATTTGGGGAAGAAAGAGATAAGTTAAAAATGTGGGACTTATGTACGGATGGAAGCTCTAACTCTAAGGCCTGTCAGGACGGCAGTGGGTCAGTGAAGGCAATAATAACACCATCAGCGTAGAGCCTAATGATATTCCGATCACCTCTACAGGGTATTCCCACTTTGGTGGCATCTGTTTTCACTCATTGGGCCATGGGTTCCATGTATAAGGCACATAGCAGAGGGAAGAGTAGATACCGCTGCCGCGTGCCCCTCTGGATGAAGAAGGGCTGGGACGACACACTATTGACCCTCACTGATGCTCATTTTGAGCTATAGACGCTCTGGACCCAACATGGAATTCTGTCTCAAAAGCCGAATTGCTTCCGGGTCGCAAAGAGATATGGTCAGAGCACTCTGTCACACACCTTTTCGGCATCAATTGAAATGAGGACAGCCTCACTTCAGGACTGGTGGATCATGTTCATGAGGTGAAGGAAATGCTTGGTGTTATCCCCACATTGATGACTGTGGATGAAACCGGCCTGGTCAGGATCGAACAGGCCAGGCCAGGCCAAAAGGGGCAAATTTAGCTTAACCCTACTTTGCATATCGCAGTCCATCACGAGAAAACAACACCTTCTTAACTTCCAATTCCCAACCCGGCGGCACCATGCGATAATGCATGATAATGCGTCAAATGACCGCATAAAAACCAACGCGAGAAACAAAAAATGCGAAACACAAACGCCCAAAAAGTTGCGATGCCACAAAGCACAATACAAAAACCAGCGAAAACCAGCGACAGGCCTGCAATTTCCACGTGTCATGCTGGAAAATGCACTATAAAAGCAGAACAAAAAGCACCAAATCCTATTCAAACTGCGTAGCACCAGTGATGCACCTGGACCAAGTGCAGAGGACAAGCCAAACCCCACAAGACCCACAGAGGACTAGCCAGGAACCCCGTGTTCGGGGAAGGGCAAGGAGTAGAGGAAGAGGACGACGGGGTTCAGTGCTCAGGAAGACCGGACCATCGTCACGGAGGTGATGGAACACCATCAACAACTGTTTGTCATCTCCACAGCATAAAGGCTTAGGTGTTGAAGAAACAGTCCCCAGGGCCACCTTCTGGGTTCTCTGGGACAGGTACGACTGTATCCAGTCCAGCGCTTGATCCTGTAGGCCCACTTCTGCCAATCGCATCATCAGCCTTGCATGGTCGACAGTATCAAACGCTGCCGAAAGATCCAGGAGCACCAGCAAAGCTGCGTCTCCCGAATCTAACGACCATCTTATTGACTCTGCCACCTCGATCAGAGCTGTCTCGGTGCTAAAGCCAGGTCTGAAGTCTGACTGTGTCTCATGCAGAATCTTGTTGTCCTCTATAAATTTACTGAGCTGCCGCTGGATAACTTTCTCAAGCATTTTGCCCGGGGCAGCCAGCAAAGAGATAGGACGAAGGTTGCTGAGATCCGAAGGATCCCCATTGGGTTTTTTCTTTAGAGGGAGGAGGGTTGCATGTTTCCATATATCCGGGAAGACCCCGGAGGAAATGGACGTATTCCAAATGTGCTGTAAGGAAGGAGCCACAGAGTCTGCCATTATGCTCCACAATTTGGGGGGGCAAGGGTCATCCGGCGAACCAGACTTGCAGCAACTTAGTTCCTTCCTGACCGCGGACAGAGTTATCGGTTGAAAAAAAGCCAGCTGGAAGCACCTCGATGTGGTCACTGCACATTAGAATTTCTGCAATCTCCCATGCGCGACTGCCAGCACATACGCCAAAGATCAGTGCATCCCATGCACGGCTATCCCGGTGACACTCCTGTTCGTGGGCCAACAGGGAGCGCACTGTCAGGTCATAATCCAATTTAGCTACCGTTGCGTTGGATAGGCAGACCTCCATGGCCCACTCGAATGTGCATGATCAACAGTGGAACCAGGGCTGGATGCAGGTGACACCGGATACTCATACAGAAACTGATTCGCAACACTGCCATTGGCAGGGATCCCAACAGATGCAGCATTCGTGCACGGTACAGTTCCACGTGACAGGGGTTGTGCATGTGCCCGGGAATGCCTGCCATTGCGTTTGTTGGGCACGTGGCACCGGCACTCCTCAGACCGGCGGAAGTTCGGTGGACGATATGCCACAGCTCTGGGCAATGAGTCGTATGTGTGTGCGATGTTTGGACATATGGGTAGTTTTAACTTATGTGTCAAGGGCATCCCTTGCAGGTGTAGGTGGTGCAGGGACAAGTGTGTGTGGGGTGTGGGCACGTTGGTGTTTCATTGGCGCAGTTCGTGGTGTGGGAGTCATCAGAGGCTGGCATGGTATCTCACGCAGGGTGTGCCAGCCGCATTCAGGACCAAGTTCGGGGTTTCGGTTGGCCTTCAGCCTTGTGTGTTGAGGCAAAGGCACTTTCATTTCTGATATCAGTCTGACTACTGTTTGCATTTCTTGAATGTAATGTGGACTTCGTGCCGACTTTGATGCCAGGCCTGTGATTTGGGGTGCACAGATTCCGAGACACACACGGCTGTTGGCATGTTTGCATGAGTCAAGTGCCCGATTGGCCTTGCGGTCCATGTTCAGTCTCTCTCTTTCTCTCTCTTTCTTTCTTCTTTCTCTATCTCTCTCTCCCTGTCCTTTGATAAGTGCCTGACACACCTTCTTATCTTGGATATTGTCTTGCAGGCTGTGAGTCACAGATTGTCCAGGGATGCCACGCCATGACTCTTCAAAATAGTTGGTTGGTGACAATTTTGGATGAGACATTTTGTTTGGTCTTTCAATGGTGAATGTATGAATCAGGATTTCAGTGCTCACATGCATGTTGATTGTTGCAATTGTGCGACATCAGGCGGCTGCTTTTGTTCATGTTTTCGTGCCGTTGATGTGCAGTGTCTTGGTCCGGGGGAGGTGGGGGGTGCCCGGGGTGTGGCCCGGGTGGGGTGTGTCCTGGGGGTGGTGGCGGTGGGTGTTGTGGCCCTCTTGGGTGTCCAACACGCATGTTCAGTGGCTCCATGGCATCTTTGTTCTTCAGGTGTGGCTCTGGCCTGGGCTCTCTTTTCTGGTGCAGGTTGTAGTCCGACTTTACACCAGGTTCGGAGCAGGAGTTAGTTTCCTGGTGCTAACGCGCCTTATCGCATGTTTTGTGATTTTATCGCAGATCTGGCTGGTCATTGAGAATGTGGCAGTGTGGTGTTGTCGCGGCTTTTGGCACGGGAACGCCTTCTCTGTATCTCATTAGCGATAGTTGCCGGGGTCATTTGTGGTGATTTTTTTTGAGAATGCTATTGTCGGAAAACTGGTGATATCGGCTGTTTGCACCAGCTTGTGAATGGGGTGGTAGATGTATCGTGACTTTGGCTGCGATAAAGTGCTGATAATTCAGCGATAGCTCCTTGAGAATATGCCCCATAGTGTGTTGTCTTTGCCTGGTTCGGGAATGAAGGAGATGGATGCCTAGAGCATGGTGTCAGTGATAGTCCCAGTAGCAGCAAAGGAGTTAAACAGCATGGCAAGCAATAGAGCTAGAATATTTTGTAGAACTGAGGGCAGTAGCCATCGGGTCCTGGGGCCTTTACCAGTTTCAATCAGTCAATAGCCGAGATCACCTCCTTGATCCTAATGGACTTCTGCAGAGTATCAGAATCATGTGAGGTGCCTTTGACTGAGACCCTGGGCACATTGCAGCATCCTGAATCACCCCAGCAATGGTTGAGACCTCAGTTCTTCCCCAGGAGGGGCTTGTTCTGGCTTCTGGAGATCTCTAGCCAAAGCGTGCCAGCCTGGGCGGCGAACTCCAAACTTGGCATGAAGGTGCTTGCATGCACCTGAGTGCCACCGAGTGTGCTGAATCGATCCCTCCCATGGTGGAGACAGCCCTGTGGAGTGTGGGAGTTACAGAAGCCCTTGAGCCCCTACAAGGGGCATGGATAACGCCCAGAGGACTCTTATGGTCAATTGGCAGCCAGTACGACCGACCCCAGGATCAGCAAGATAGCAGCAGCCAGTGCCTAAGCCTTGCCGGTCATGCTGCATATCCTCACTACGTGGCGGCGCCAGATGCTGGAGCAACATGGAGGTGATCAGTGGGCCGGAGAAGTTCTGAGACACCCACTGCAGCCCCAAAGAGTCACTATTGCTTTGGGATACTGGCCCTGTGGCTACCTACCAGAAGCTGAGAGGAAGAAGCCTCTCTCACATCAGTACGAGCCAGAGGGCTCTCAAGACATCCTCTCCAACAGGCACTGCTCCACCAGATTCGTAGCAGTGAGAGTATCCTGGGTCCAGAGTGGATTTTCCAGATAGGGCCTGATGACCCGAGAGGCCCTTGGTGAGGGTTCAGACTGCAGCCTGTGCGGTGGTGGAATCCACTCATACTTACACACCAGCCTGCCGACCTGCCAGTAGGGTGCTTAGCCTCCTTTGCTAGAGAAGCTGCACCACAGACCGCCCGCACTGAGCCAAGGCCCCTTCTTGTCTCCTCACATCAGCTAGGCCCAGATGGGCCCTGGAGGTGCACTGTGCATGTGGCTGGGCCGGGCGGTGTGACACAGCTGTGGCCATGTTTGCTCATAGGGAACCCGGTGAATACTTGATGGAGCCCCTCACACTCAGCCGCCCCAGGATTTCAATAACTATTTGCCCTAGCTCAATAATTTATTTAAGGATTATTCAATTTTCCCCTGGCCTGGCCTACACCAGCCACCTGCCATTGGCGCAAACCAGCAATACACTTTTTAGGGACTATTCCATTTCCCCCCTGCACCCATTGCTTGCCACAGTCTTCTCACAGGTCTTAGAGGCTCATGAAGTCAACTTTTCAATCTGTATGTTATTGAAATGTTATGTTATTAATGGTTGTAATGGATACACTATTGTTAATTATATGTGATGTGACCCCACTACATTATATTGTCTGTACATTCAAACTACAAATGGCAAGTTTCACTGAATTTTTTTCATGTTTGTTTGCTTTTAGGTGCTCAAGAGGAGGCATCATCTTAACACAAATTACAGCCAGACAGAAGGTAGTCAATGATGCACACCAGCTGAGTCCTCCTCCCCTGCATCTACTTCTGCAGCTAGTTGGCAACTGCCAGAGCTAAGAAGGAACTTGAAGATGGCCCGAAAGAAAGGTGTTCCTGACAAGAAAGTAGCCAGTGAGGACGAGAAGAAGAAGGATGTTGCCACCACTGGTGTGCTGGACCCACCTTTTTCAGGAAATATGTATACCTGTTGCACTTTCCTCTGGGTGGCATAAGGCTGAGAAAAGCACTTCTGCATCATGAAAAGCACCACCCCAACCTACGGCTAAGCCCAAGCCCACGTCTTTCAGCGATGCAGCCACTACAGTCATGACAATGAGCATTGAGTCTGAACTGGACTTGACTCAGCCGCAAACTAGTACCCAATCATCACAGGAAAGTGGGCAATAGAAGCCACAGCTAGTTCTTCCTGAAGTAGGAGCAGAACAGGAGCTTCCTGCTGAGCAAAATGTTGCTCTTCAATCATTGGCTTCATGATCTTCAGCAAGAAAATGAAAGAGTACAGCATTATCTTCTCCAAGCCCCACCTCTGATTATCTTGACATGAATTTGACCCCCCGAGTATTAGATCAACCCCAAAAGATAAGGGAAATGCAAAGTTCCTGAAAGCCTTAGAATTATAGAAAGAGACAGTGATGAGAATGAGACAGTGTTTGTCAGTATAGAGGGGGGCTCAGATGACACCAAAATTACCCCTCCTGTTCTACTTGCTCAGACCAGCACCACCACTGCCGGCTTCCATATGTATAAGACTCCCATCGGGACCTGCATCCAGAGCTACACAGTGGAAGTACGCCCTACAGAGAGGCAAATGATACAGCCATCTACTTTCAGGTCTTCAGGCATTGGCAGTGGCACAATAAAAAAGTTATCCTCCCCAGGTTGGGACTTCTTGACGATTAGCAAGCAGGAGTATAATATTGCAATATGCTCCACTTGCCATGTAAGTGTTCATCGAGGTAAGCCAGGTTCACACTATGGTAGAGGAGACCACACGTCCTATCTGAGTAAACATTAAACAATCTGGAAGAAGGAGCACCTTAAAAGATAGTTGGTGGTGATGAGAGAGGAATAGCAGCTGAGTGCACAGTGATAGAAGAAGAAGGTGGTCATGAGAAAGAAGAGGATGATTACATTACACAAAGCAGCCCTGTCTCCTGTAATGTGCCAGCATTACCTGCATCATCAACCTTCAAATGGCACAAGACTCAGATGCAGACACCTCTGCAGACACCTCTGGCACATTGAGTCTCCCACCTTCTGGTTCTCTGCAGAAGTGACCTGTGTCAGTGACACCACAAAAGAAAGAAATCCAAGCTACTATTACGGACATGTTTAGGCAGGAGGGGCACTACAAATTCAACCACCCAATGGCACATTTGTGCAACTGGAAGCTGGCTATAATGTGAGCATTGGACTTTCTTCCTTTTTCTTTTGTGGAAGGAGTTTTTTTTTTTTTAATTTGTAGTGGCCATCTGCCTGAAATGAAAGGTTTCCAGTCGGACCTATTTTGCCATATTTGCTGTTCAAGCGCTCCATCATGATACGCTGCAACTGGTTGGCCAAGCTATGCAGCAGGGGATGTTCATACTATCCACTTGACAACAGACATGTGGACCAGTTGTCAAGCAACTGATTACATGTGTATCATTGCACATTGGATCTCTTTTGTGGGGGGTTAGGCAACAGCTATCTGCAGGTCTCAGCGCTGAAGAAAGTCTTAAGTGCATTCAGTGGCATGCAACAGTACGGATGTTCACCATGGAGAAATCCCATACAGCTCCAAACATCTCAGAAAGAATTTAACGGCAAGATGTTTGAAAGGCTTTGACTCAAGGGTCTCAGAATTGGATTTGTTGCCATGAACAATGGCAGTAACAGCCTTCGCTTGTCTATTAATACATGGCTACAAAGAGAGATTGAGTCCTCCAAACTTTACATATGTGCTACAATACTTCATCCGCAGTACAAAAACATATTGCCCACTTTCATTCCTTTTTTAGAAGTGAATGTTTCACAACACAAGACTTGCATGGCTGACCAAGCGAGAGACCTGGAAGGAGAACGTCTTGAAGTCAGAGGCCCAATTAGAAGTTCTGCTTCTGGCATTCAGCCTTCAACCTCCAGAGAAGGTAGTGCTGTTTTTCGCGGCCATCACTGTCATCATCACGCATCCTCAGCTGAGATCTCCTGCTGGGATCTGATTGGCTGCCAACATTTTAAACAAGGAAGTGTTGGCAGCCATCTTGTGACTCAGTTGAACTGAGTCGCATAAAAAACATTAAAAAAGAAAAGGGGACAGGATAGAAAAACCCTGACCCCCTAGTCCGCTTCAGGGGGTCCAACAGGCTCCCCAAGGGCTCAAAAAGCATTTTTGAAAGATTTTCATCATGGATCCAGAGCAACTCACGCCGAAATGTTTTTAAAAAATGAAGCACAGGCTCCAGTGCTTCGTTTTGAATCGGCCCCTTAGGTAGGCCACGTCTCGGAGTCCTGATTTTAGTATGTCAGAGGGAGGCACACAGCGCCCGACTCCTAAAAGCCTTAGAGCCAGTGGACCACCACCTCCCCGGGGAATAGTGTTTAATTTATGTGGGGGTTGCCCTGGGGACTGCCACCTCCCTGGAGCTAAATATGACAAATGTGAAGGGGGCCAAACGCCCCAACCTGCAGGTCCGGGGACCGCCTCCTGCCCGGAGCTAAATATGACAACACGGGGGCCACATCACCCCCCCACAGCCCTGGGGACCACCACCTCCCTGGGGCTTACTCAAACAATGGAGGAGGGCTGCGCGGCCCTCTCCTAGAGCCAATAATGGCCCTGGGGACTACCACCCCCCCCTGGGCTGGCTCCTGCAATGTTGGTGCCCACCCCTGGAACACTGCAGTTTGCTATGGATTGGCCGGAGCATTACCGCTCCTGCCAAGCCATAGCAATCTTTGCTCTGCTTCGAGTAAGCGAGAACAGAAAAAATGCTCTCACTTACGAGAAGCTGAGCAGAATTGCTTTTGGACAGAGGGAGCTGCATGTTCAGCAGCTCCCTCTGTACAAAGGCAATGCTGCCTCCTGCAGTACGCGGGGAGCCACAGGGACTATGGGGGCCTTCAGTCTCCACCTGTGGTCCCCAATGTGTAAAACTGGGTGCCCTGGGTGGACTAGGGAACCCAGTGCTGTGGCCAGGCCGCAGTGGATGGGATCCTTGGGACCAAAATCGGCTGATGTATTTTTTAAAAAAAAGAAGTGGCAGGCCCGGGGGGATGGGGACCTCGGAGCAATAATCGGTCCGGGTAGGGGAGGCACATGCCCTTTTTCTGCACCACTCTGCCATCGTGCCTCCTGTCCCGCTGCTGGTTTAGGAATAAAGTCCCTTTGGCTGCTGAGAGTCCTTGGGGGGCCGACAAGACCTTCTGTTACCTCCAGTAAGTCCCACACAGTGGGATTTACTGAGAGGTGTTCAGAGGCCACACCTCCTTTCTCCACCACTCTGCAAACGTACCTCTCTAGGCACTGCTGGTGGGGGATGAAGTTCCCTTGGATGCTGAGGGTCCTTGGGGGCCAACAAGCCTCCTATTACCCGCAGTAAGTCCCACAGAGTGTGTTTGCTGAGAGGACTTCGGAGCCCACGCTCCTTTTCTCCACCACTCTGCAAACGTGCTTTCTGGCGCACTGCTGGTTGGGGGATGACATCCCTAGTAAAAGGTACACTATATGGGGAGCGTCTTACGCTTGGCAGTGTTTATGCCCCTCCTCTGCTGGGACAGGCCTTAGTTGATCAGGTGGTCAGCCTATAGCGGGAACTGGCGGGTAAGAGGGACTTAAACGACATCATGCACACAGAGATGAACAGGTGGCGTGCCAGAGGGGAAGATGTCGGGGCTCAGGGGTTTAGACTGGGCTACATGGTGTCTGTGCTGGGATGGGCTGAGACGTGGAGGGCCTATCATCTGACTGACACATGGTATACAAATTATTCCGCTGACGGCGGCTCTTTCTCCAGGCTGGACTATCTGCCAGTCCCTGACCGCCTTATCCATCTGATGTAAACATATTGCCCAGGGGGCTTTCTGATCATTCCCTGGTTCCGCTGAAGCTCCATATTGGACTGGAGCGGCTACATTTCCACTGGTGCCTATCGTCATGGCAACTGCGTAATCCCTCACATAAAGCACTCATGCATCACTGCTCTTAATGCCACAACAGGTGTCTCCATGATAATATTATGAGAGGCCCTCCAGCCAACACTCCGAGGTGTTATTAGCTACTGCACTGGAGAGCGTAAATGACGAACCCTCAACCTGGTAGACCTAGAGGGACAGATGCAGCTGTTGAAAGACAGTAGCCACCGTGGAGACAGTAGTGTGGTGTTGCGCCACTTGAGTTTTGCCCAGCAGCAATACCAACAATTTCTCTTTGACGATCCTAAACAGGCATGGCAGGTTGCACAAAGCAGCATCTACCAGCGGGTAAAAATCAAGTAGGATTTTACATAGACTGTGTAGGGTCACTCAAGATGTCTCAGCGGTACCAGTGATGTGGGAGTGATGCTGTGTAGCCCCAAGAAGGTGGCTCAAAGTTTTGCTGCATATTTTGGGGAAGCCTGTGCCCGGCGGACTGCGATAGGCTTGGATCAGGTCATGTACTTTATTGAGGCCCTTCCTCCACAGTCTCTGGCAGACACCGCTCGCGCTCAATGCTTATGAGGTGATAATGGAAGAAGAGCCCACCTTGCCTCTGGCGGAGTTGCAGACGGGGAAAGCCCTAGGTCCTAATGGCTTTCCTAGCGAGTTCTTTAAAACATACATGCCACAATTGCGGAAACATCTCTTGGGGGTGATCCAGAAATCTCTTGAAGGGTCACTGCTCCCACCAGACTGGAGACAAGCAGAGATTGTAGTTTTCCTTAAGCCAGACGCCCAGCTGAGGAAAATTTCTCATACGACCCATCTCGCTCCCCAGCAGAGAGGTGAAGCTCCTAGCTAAAACCTTGGCTAACAGGCTAATGAAATACATGCCATACCTGATTCATCCCGACCAAGCAGGCTTTATGCTTAATCAAGCCATAAAATCAGGCGGGTGTACAATGCCCTGGAGAATAGATCAGGGAGGCCGGCGGTGGTGCTTTTAGCAGACAGAGACAAATATTTTGATTCTGTCAGCTGGGAGTACCAGCTCCTTCTATTGAATCACCTCAATCTGGGCCCCAGATTCCTTTCCTATGTCCGCTTGTTATACACTGACTTGTCCGTCATGGTCTGGGTTGCAGGTGCGGTCTCAGACCCCTTCCCAATTTGCCAGAGTACAAGGCAGGGGTGCCCACTGTCAAAGCTATTGTTTGCTCTGGACATGGAGCATTTAGCCGCACAGATAAGGGTGGATGCCCCGGTGCGAGGGTATGAGTGATCTACTGCACTGTCTGACCCGGTGGCATCAGCACCCAGCATTCTTCAGATTAGGCATTGAAGAATGCAAATCTTCAGAGAGACCTCTGGACTTTACATGAATGTTGCTACCGGTGGGTTCAAATTTTGGGAGTTTTTGTTTTTCCAGACCTGATGTTATTGTGAACTCACAATATCATCCCAGTATTATCACGCGTCAAAGAGGAAGTAACCATATGGTCCCTGTTGCCATTATCATTGTTAGGATGGTCCACAATATTCAAAATGGTCTCCTTGCCACAACTGTTATATCAACGCCAGAATTACCTCTACACTATCCCTCCATCATGGTTCTGAAAGTTAATGCAGTCTTGAGCGGGTTCCTGTGGAGGTGTGGGAGGGGGGTGGGGGAGTGGGAGTGGGGCGCTCATATTGCTCTGAGGACTTGCTTCCAGTCATGTACTGTAGGGGCATAGCCGTTGCCAAAGTTCAGTCCTATGCTGCCTCCCAATTGCTGATTGTCAATGACTGGTGGTGTGGCCCTAGAGATGTCCCAGCTTATGTGATGGAGCAATGGGCAATGGGTAAGGCCTCCCTGCTTGACTACCCATATAGTGAGAGAGAGTGGGATTCCTTCTCCCGGTGACGCAAGTGGTCAAAGATGCATGGAGACACTCTCTCAGGCGAATGGGTGGTGGGGAAAACTAACACAATGGACGCCTCTGTGGCAGGACACTCTCCTTCAACAAGTAGCTTTATTAAGTGGTTTCCAGAAATGGCATATTATTTGTATCTGCACGCTTGGAGATGTTCTGCGAGGCACAGTACTCAAATCATTCCAGGAGCTTCAAAACAATTACCAGCTACACCGTAGTCAATTATTATCAATATCTGCAGCTCTGCCATGCCATATTTGTAGGCCGTCTTGGCCATGATTTCTTGCAAAACCCCAATAACATTTACTATAAAAAAAAGGGACAGGAAATAAATCCCCACCTAACCAAGCATTCAAATTTCAGGCTGCAACAATGATAAAATATTGCTTAAACACTTAGAACAGCAACTTTAAAGAAGATAAGGAAAATCAATCATGATCTAACTGGGTACCTGAACTGAAGGCAAAATTAATAACTAGGATTTAAAGTAAACATAAAGAATAAATAAAATGAAAAAACACAATTTGGACCACCTTTGATTTGAAGAGAAGGAAATATTTAGGTGAATGTGAACAATGTGACAATATGCATGGGTTTTGAGCAATGCAAAAACAACAGTTAATGGACAGAATGCAGAACAATGTCATAGATTCACCCCAGTACAGAGATCTGGGCCTAAATCCATCGTTTTTTTGCTCACCGTGCCATTCCATTTTGAACCCAGCCATATGCAAATCAGTCTTGACCCTGTGCCTCATGGGAACAGTCCAGCCCGAACTGCCAAGTCAGGTCCTCCCTGGACTGGAAACAAGCATCCTATGACCGGTTTCGCGATTTCACCCCTCTTCAGCCAGGATAGCTTGATTCCAGTGGCATGGAGAGCACGGGACCCACGTCTGGGCACACCTGTCCCACTCAGGGTGACAAATGCAAAAACAACAGTTGATGGACACGATGCAGAACAATGTCATACATTCACCCCAGTACAGAGATCTGGGCATAAATCCATCGTATTTTTGCTCACCATGCCATTCCAGTTTGAACCCAGCCATGTCTTTTGCTTTCTCGCCCTAAGTGCGCCAGGTATGCCCAGACGTGGGTCCTGGGCTCACTGTGCCACTGGAATCAAGCTATCCTGGCTGAAGAGGGGTGAAACACTGAAACCCTTCCTAGGATGCTTGCTTCCGGTCCAGGGAGGACCTGGCTTGGCAGTTCGGGCTGGACTGTTCCCATGAGGCACAGGGTCAAGACTGGTTTGCATATGGCCAGGTCTAAACTGGGGTGGCATGGTGAGCAAAAGAATGATGGATTTAACCCAGATCTCTTGACTGGGGGTGAATGTTTTGATTTGTTCTGCATTCCATCCATCAATTGTGTGTCTTTTGCTTTCTCTCCCTAAGTGCGCCAGGTATGCCCAGACGTGGGTCCTGGGCTCACTGTGCCACTGGAATCAAGCTATCCTGGCTGAAGAGGGGTCAAACCCTGAAACTGGTCCTAGGATTCTTGTTTCCGGTCCAGGGAGGACCTGGCTTGGCAGTTCGGGCTGGACTGTTCACATGTGGCATAGGGTCAAGACTGATTTGCATATGGCCAGGTCTAAACTGGGGTGGCATGGTGAGCAAAAGAATGATGGATTTAACCCAGATCTCTTGACTGGGGGTGAATGTTTTGATTTGTTATGCATTCCATCCATCAATTGTGTGTCTTTTGGGTTTTGAGCTTTCACTCAAAGTGGGCTGACCCATTGCCACTTGCTGTATACTGTAGTGGGTGGAAGCATTATTTGAATAACAATTTGACAGAAGCCTGCTCAGCAAAAAGCTACTCTATGTATGAATATTATCTATTAATGTCTTTGAAACACATTAATCTGGAGAAATAGCTAAAGCTATCTCAAAGGTCAGACCTAAAAATGACTTATATGGTAATATGTATGTCTTAGGGCCAGATTTAGATGTTGGCAGATGGGTTACTCCATCACAATGGTGATGGGGATATCCTGTCTGCTGAAATCTTAGTCCCATAGGAAATTTTGGAATTTAGATTTTGGCGGACGGGATATCTGTCACACTTATGACGGAGTAACCCGTCCGTGAACATCTAAATCAGGCCCCTAGACTTAATTCTGGATATAACTGGAAAAGATTGGATATGTCTAAGGACAGACAACATAGAGCATCTTTTTGGTGATAATTGGAGGTAGGCATGACAATACTGATACAGCCATTCTTGGAGATATTTTCATTGAATGTTACTTGCATGCTTCACTATGAAAGAAGGATATTTAGCATTTGTGATGTTTACGGAGTTTGTTGTTTCCACTATTAAGAACTAATTTTCTGACTCAGTGAGGCTTTTGATAACCAAAAATAATTCAATTTCAAGAATGTAATTTGACAGCTCATTGGCATCAAAAGATCATGTAGGATTTTTGGCTTGGGCATGAAGCAGTATTTGGGACGGACACGAACCCTGTGACAATCCATATAATAATGGATTTTATGTGGCTTAATTTCTCCCACTCATGCCCTGACATGTCTGTGTGCTGAAAGGAGAACATCGTTAACCAGTCTCCTCCACCAGCCATGCCACCATTTCCATTACTTCACAGGTTTTCTCTCACCAGGAAGTAACACAAGTTCAAAGCCCCTATCTCTATATAAAGTGGCATCACTGCATTTCTCAGAATCCTTCTGTACAAGAAGTGACATCACTTCATTTTTGTCTACCCAGCTCTACAAGAAGTGACATTGTTGGTTCCCACCTGGAACTTCTTTCAGTGCATTCCACTGCCCTGGTGTCCTGAGCTAAGGACAAACAATGCCTCTACTTTTGTGGGCCTGTCGGGGACTGGTTAACACTCCAGAAAGCTAGGTATGAGGGGGAGGAAAAGGCTAGAAAGTTTGAGAGGTAGAAACTCAAGTTAGGCTACCAGGAAGAGGAGGAGAAGTGAAGGGATAGACAGGATAAGTGGGCCGGGGAAAAGAAAAAAAGGGAAAGGGACAATAGCAGATAGAGATATTTAGTAAATTGGTGAAAGAGCAGATAGTCCTGGAAAAACAGAAGCTTGGAATAGCAGCAATAAAAGGAGTTCGCACAGGGAGAAGTCACTTTCCCTGCCAAATCCAAGGAAGCCACCGCTAAGATACTCAAGTGGTTCTACAGTTCTGAGCTTACAAGCAAGGAGCAAGATTTAATGACAAATCCAAGGCAGTGACTCTACTCAGTCGCCCCCCTTTTAAAGTGACTGAAGTCTATAGAAGAATACCTGAGAATGACAATGAGACATTTGAGTGCATAAAGTGGGCTTAGACTCAGCAGAAGCCAATCTAGTACCTTGAAAGGTTTGGTAAAACAGGAAGGCAGATGTGAATTGGATCCACAATATAGTGCCTAATTGGAATGAGTGGGTGATAAGGATAAAAGTGAATAATTACCACTCACTTTACTAGTTTATGTTGGCAGAACGACTTTGGGGTGAGTGCTCCACCCCACTCAGTTTTTGTTTGATCTTCCAAAAAAGGATCCGTGGAAACATGCTGTATTGGTTGCCAAATGGTTAGCCTACCGAATGATCAATAAGCATGAGCCGCTTAGTTCCAAGTCAAAAGGGGAGAACAGCTTCCACTAGACTAGATCCATACCAAAGGGGAAGGGCAGAATGTTTTTCAAGGGTCGCAGCCAGACCAGAAGCCTAAAGAGAATTGGGTTCCTAGACAGAACTACAAGAAAAAGAGAGGGAATGTGACACTCTCTCTTCCCAAGGCGGTAACCTGCTTCAGTTGCTGACCTAAATGCATTAAAAGAAGGATTGTCCAGATAAAGATACAATGACAGCTGCACCATTTAGAGGCAGCATGCTCAGTGGTAACAGCTACCAGGTTGGGCAAAGTAGTACTTAACCTAGTCAATGTGGACATTGTGGAAACAGACTCAACAGTATTTAAGCATATTCACCCAAACAAGACAGGGGTTGTAAGTGAAATAGGTATCAATTGGAACCCTGAGGGATACTTGTGTCTACAGGATTATGAATGGGAGAAAGCATCTCAAATCTAAGGACATTCCCCCTGGTATCTTTAGTAATGGGCTTGATTCCAGTGTAGACAACATGGAATGAGTACTTGCTAGAGCAGAGGTTGAGGTGACAGCCAACTTGAAGGGGTGCAAGACAAATAGGATACTCAGTGTCTGCTGGGCAATGACTGCACCTAGACTAGTCCCAGGTTCAGGGTCCTATATGGCCTGGAAAACATCAGCTGTGCTTAGCAGGGTACAGTCTGCACGTCAACCTCTGAGGAGTCTCTGATCACTTCGATGGTGAATGGATCTGAGAACAGTAGTGTAGTGCAGACCAGAACAGACTCTGAGAAAACACCAGCCATGGTAACCATCACCAATGCCACATTAAGAGGAGTTGTTTGGTACCAAACACTCCTAGGTTCACTAAAGCCATTAAGGTGCTGAGGTATTCGAGTTTTAAAGTTTCCAGTCCCTATACTCTCTTTGGCTTCCCTGGCACTTACAGTAGTAAGAATAGACTTAAATATTTCGGGGGAATATCTGCTCATGAAAAATTGCCTGCACCTGAGATATAGTGCACACTGCCTTAGGGCATGTAAGGCCTGCTAGAGAGTTGACTTACCCATAGCTCATGTAGTGCTGCTTTGACATGGCACACAGGTAATGTGCCATGTCAACTTTGTCATTTTTGTCTGCACCAAGGCATGCTGGCTGCAGTGGCAGTTTGCATGGCCTTGGTGAGGAGTCCATAGTGGACCCTCTTCAGTCCCAATGCCCTAGATACCAGGGGCGCAATTTACTAGGATCTTACAGGGGGTCTGAAGTCGCCAATCGTGGTACAGTTTTAGATAAGGATTTCTGGCACAGTGGACCTGGTTGGCAGGGACTCTGTGCACTTTCAATCAAAACCACATTATGTTCCAGGCAAAAAGAGACACTTTCTCACACTATCCCCCCAAATGAAAGAGGATGAAGCAAACCTTCCCAGGAGAGTCTTCATCAGTGGAAGAACCTGGAAAGGCTATCTGCATAGGCATGGACAGTCCCAGGTCTGTGTTTCCCTGTAAATTCCATTCCCTGTAGGGATATGGACCACCTTAACAGTTTGGGATTTTCACCTTTAATTTGTTGTAGCCATCTGAGAGGCCTGTGGTTGCTGGCGGATCTAAGACGTGACGTATGGCCTCAACCTCTTCAGGGCCCAGACCATAGCAAAGGCTTGCCTCTCTATGGCACTCCAATGCTGTTCTATGGGGAGTAGTCTCCGGCTTATGAAAGCAACAGGTTGGGCATGTCCTTCATCATGTGTTTGGGCTAGGACTTCTCCTATCCCATGCTCAAAGGCATCTGTCTGCACAATGAACTACTTTGAGTAATCTGGAGCGTTCGGACTAGGGAAGAGCACATTGCAACCTTCAGAGTGTCAAAAGCCTTTTGATAGCTCACTGTCCAGTTCACTTTCTTGGGCATCTTCTTGGAGGTGAGTTCTGTGAGGGGGTCACCAAGGGCCCATAATCCTTCACGAACCTCCTGTAATACCCTATCAAGCCAAGGAATGCACTGATTGGATCTGGCGTTTTGGAGCTACCCAGTCCAGAAGTGTCTGGATATTGGGTAGGAGTGGCTGAATGTGTGGGAATAGGGCAGAAACGGTCGATAGATTACATTAATTTCAAGTTCAGCAGACCGGCACCAACTAGAGGAGGCATCCGGGGCCAGTCCATCCCACCGGGCCGATAACAAAGGCAGATCTTACTCGAGTCCGGTGTAAAACCCACAGATGGGATGGAGGTCATGGCACCGCAGTGCAGTAGGACGGCTTCGATCCCAGAGCAGAGACTAGCAGATCGCCAGGAAGGCCAGCAAATGGGGGAAACATGGCCGCATCGCACCCTCCAATTCCACCGAAATGAAGCAGTTGAGAAGCGATGGGGGAGCAAGATGGACATCACTGCAGTCCTTCACTAGGAAGAGACCAGGTAGACCAGGTGGCCGACGCCCAAATTCAAATGGACGAGACAAGCAGCAAACGGTGTTCTCATCGAAGACCTCCCCCCACATAGAAAGGAGGACTCAAGCATGGTCAGCAGTCTCTAAGATCTCAATCGTTCTGATGCAGAATGGAGAGCCCCCACGCACTCAACTGACTCACCAGTGGAGGAAGGCCGCTCCGGGGAAAACGAGAGGGCCACAGAGAGCCACAGACAGGAATGGCGTACACTCTCTCCGCTCCGACCGGGGAAAACAAATTGGGGATGAGGGCAGCCACCTCGGGAAACACACAGGGCCGCCGCCTCGAAGGCAACTCAAAAACAACCATCCACCATTGCCAGAGAGAAGCAGTCACAGTGGGATGCAGAACAACAACTGCATTGTCCTGAAGGTAGGTGATAGCCATGGATCAACACCCAAAGTGTGATCCCGAACCCATCTCCTCTCAGCTACATTAAGCAGTTCAACCGTGTACTCGGCCATTTCCCTAGGATTCCGCTGGCAGTGGTTTTTCTTGTAGCTGTGGGCGGTTTCCTTTCCTTCAGGGAATGCATCGGAAAAGACCAGGGGGATCGCCCAATTGAGGCCTTCAAATCACCAGGAGGAGATGGATTCAGTGGGAGACTAATTTCCAGGATTATCTCCAAAAGGTGATCCCTAGCGCGGGAGCTCCCGGGAGGAGCTACTTACCCGTCGGCCATCTTGGAACACCCCCAGGAGATCAGGGAGAGGTTCACTTTTGTCTTCCTGTTCCGTATCTGTAACTATGAGCATGGTCAAATCAGCTCTATCATAGTAGGTCTTCAGGTGGTTGACATGAATAGTCTACCAATAGAATCCACAAGGATCCCAGTAAAAACCTACCATAGGTTAGGTACTCAAAAGATGATAGAGTCCTAGACTAAATGTTCCTGGAAAAACACTTGTTTTTCTAGAGTCCCCTCACTCACCTAGGGTTGCCCCAGGGTGACATGCTTCATCATGGGGGCCTCCCAGGCATCTACTGTCTGGGGCGTGCTGCAACTTGCGGATTACGTAGGAGCACTTTCTTTATTTGTACTATGTGTTGTGCTGTGCATGTGGAGTGAATAAAGTAGAAATTAAAAATTACCTAGATAGTGAGCCCTGACTTTATTCTGCTCCTATCTGGTAAATGTTGATAAAAAAGGGGCTACTAACAGATAACAGTAACAATTATGTGAAGCTGTCCCTATTTACTTTGTCGACATGTTTCGTGGTTACCCCAACCACTTCCTCAGGACCACACAAGGACCAGCCCTGTGTGTACCACTCCGTGCATTAAATAAAAAATATATTTATAGCAAACGTACTAGGTATGCTTATTTACTTCCATACATACGGTTCCCTTGTGGAAAAATTATCCGTAGTCACATTAGGATGGTGTATCTGTTTCAAAGATATAATGACACACATAGATTAGACAAATGCCCCTGTCTACAGGATATCGTGGACAGGGAAACGAAAACGGTGTACATTATGTTGTGATGCCAGGAATCTCCTGTGATAAGGTTTGCTTCAGTGAGTTTTACTAAAAAAGTGCTCGAGAGAACTGTGGACACACAGACATAAACACATATAAACATAGAAACATAATGGAATCCGCTATTATCACCTACTTTTTAGAAAGTATTATTGTACTTCATGGTGTTGCTGGGGCGGAGGGTCTCTAGATTCCTAAATTAGAAAATTAGAGAATCGAAGGTAATGAGTAAAAACTCATTGATGGCGAGCTAAGAAACTAAAAAAAGAAAAAGGTTGCCAGCAAATCCTGGGAAGCGGACACCGCCACGATAGATTAGCTGTGAAATAAATATCTTACTTGTCTAGTTTGCACCTCCAGCCGTAAGACCTATTGTCTCCCAGGAACACCGCATACTACCGAGTGAATCGGGGAGCTCAGGTTAAATGCACCTCGGAGGCGGGAAAACAGCCGGTGGAGTGTGCACTGGAGCGCTAACTCTCGTAATGACGGACGCCATTTTGGAATAGTATGTTATTTTCGCATGCGACTTGAACAGTCTTTTAACGTTATCTGCGTAAACATTTACTGATTCACATTAGGCTCAGATTTCGATTTGGGAGTACCGAATTAGGATTATGAAAACAAAAATTATAAAAAACAAAAACAAAAATTATGGGTGACTTTAAAATTATAAAATTATTAAAAGACTTCTAATGGTTATGAAGAAAGACTAATGGATAGGAACAAAAGACTTAAGCCTCGTTATTTACGAAGACTACTCTAATGCAGGGCGCACCAATGTGAATTATTTCTTTCATTATTTGTTCATACCTTAGGTCTCTTAATATTACGGTGGCAGAATTATAGTTATATTTATATAAGAATATTCATAGATAACTATAAATGGGACGGTTAACAGGTGGAATGCATTCCAAGTGATTACTATTTCCATCATAGTATAGAAGGTATTTGAGCCATCAAAACTCATGTGAGGGTTATTTGACATAGACATACATTGCACCCCATGGGTAGTACATATTAAATGCCAGAGTTTATACCCAGCATTGATCGTTTTCGCCATCATCTATAAACAGGGGTGTTATGATCGTTAATGGTGACTTCTAATTTAATATGTTACAATTATTGCGTAAATGTTATACTGGATACTTATTTGTGATTACACCCTAGTTCGCCAAAACAGATTCTGGTTGTTTGTGCACACAGAGTTCATATTCAGCGACTTAGCATATTCCACGGGATATTATCGTTAAGGCCCTTAATGTCAGTTCGTAGTTTGTACACCCATCTTTGTTCTTTTTCATGTAATCGTTGTTCCAGGTTGTCACCAGCTCTGACTTTCTCAATGATAATCCAGCGTATATCATTGGGGGAGTGCTTTTTCTCCAGGAAATGATTAGTCATTTTGGTACTTGTCCTCAAACATCGGATAGTACTCCGGTGTTCACTAATCATTGGCGGTTGCTTGGCGGCCCTCTCTTCCACCCCTAACTATTTTCTCTACTGAGGAGGGAAGTTATCCCGAAACCCGAGCCATGTCTCGGGCGATATTTTAAAATCCAGGACATGTATCGGGTCTAGAGATCATCAGTTCAACAAGTACTTACTTGCACCCACTGGGGTGAACCACTCAAGAACTTCATGTACCAGCTTCCCTTGGGGCGACCCGGAGGAGGGGCTAGCGGAGTGCGGTCCTTTGCGGTTGTTTATAAAAATGGCTCCCTCGAGCTTTGAGCTGACGAGCTCCTGGACGACGCACCTGCGTGCCTGTGCGGGCACTGAGGCCCTTGACGGTTGCTTGGCGGCCCTCTCTTCCACCCCTAACTATTTTCTCTACTGAGGAGGGAAGTTATCCCGAAACCCGAGCCATGTCTCGGGCGATATTTTAAAACCTGGGACATGTATTGGGTCTAGAGATCATCAGTTCAACAAGTACTTACTTGCACCCACCTGGGGTGAACCACTCAAGAACTCCATCAGAGATCATCAGTTCAACAAGTACTTACTTGCACCCACTGGGGTGAACCACTCAAGAACTTCATGTACCAGCTTCCCTTGGGGCGACCCGGAGGAGGGGCTAGCGGAGTACGGTCCATTGCGGTTGTTTATAAACATGGCAGCTTTGTGTTCATACCATTGCTTCTTGAGCTCCTAACTTGCCTGAAAGTTTTGACTTGCTTTTTCCATGCAGTCAGCCATCCTAGAGAAAATGCCAAACACATAATCCACTACGTCTTGTTTTGGCTATCTGAGAGGTTTTTCCCATCCTTCCCTCACAAGACTCAGTGGACCCCTAACAGGATGCCCAAACAGAAGTTCAAAAGGGAACAACCCCACTCACTTCTGTGGCACTTCCCTGTATGCAAAAAGCAGGCATGGAAATAAGACATCCCATCTCAACCTGAGTTTTCCAGGGAGTCTATCAGTCAAGGATTTTAATGCCTGGTTAAATCGTTCAACCAGGCCATTGGTTTGTTGGTTGTATTGGGTAGTGACCTTGTAAGTCACTCCACACTCCTCATGCTTGTGTTTAAAGTATGCAGACATGGCGTTTGTATCTCTGTCTGATACCACCTCTTTAGGGAAATCAACTCTGGTAAATATACCAAGGAGAGCCTTGGCCACTGCATGGGCAGTGGGTGACCTAAGGGGAACAGCTTCAGGATACCTGGTGACATGATCCACTACCAACAGAAAATATATATGTTCCCTGAGGCTGTTTGAGGGTATAAGGGGCAAGCAATGTCGACCCTTACCCTTTCATAGGGTACTCCAACCACTGGAAGTAGAATTAAGAGGGGGCTTTAGGGGGCCTCCAGACTTACCAATGGTTTGGCAGAAAACACAGGACTGACAAAAGCCCTTCGCGTTCAGGGTTATCCCTGGCTAGTAGAAGTGATTGACTAATCTACTCAATTTTTTTCTCCTGACCAAGGTGCCCAGCTAAAGGCATATCCTGGGCAAAAGTGAGGAGAACCTCTCTAAACCTCTGAGGTACTACTACTCTCTTGGATACACTGGGTTTGGGGTCTCTGGCCTCAGTGTATAGGAGTCCATCCTCCCAATAGACCCTGTGGGTTCCACTGATACATCCCTTTACCTGTGCAGCAGCTTGCTGCCTCAGGCTTTCAAGAGTGGGAGAGGTCTCTTGTCCCTGGAACAGATCCTCCCTAGAGAGTCACCCTAGGTCCAAGAGCTCTGCTGGGTAAGGCCCAAGCTCCTCATGCTCAGTTCCCTCTGGACAACAGGTCCTCTTCCTGAGAAGAGAGGCTCAGATCTGAAATCTGTTCAGAAGCTGGTCCCCAGTCTTCTTGCCTTTTCGCTTAGAGGGTTGGTGCACTGTTTGAGGATCCAGCACCTCTTTTTCAATCTGATGCTCTGGTTTTTAAACAAACACATTCTGAGATCCCTTGTATTCCTCCATGGGTCCTCCGTTTGACTTCAGCCCAAGGGGAAGTCTCCAGATAATTTCCATGCAGACAGTCTACAGGACACAGCCTTCTCCTTCTGACCAACCACTACCCCCCAGTCATAAGATACCATAGCCATGGGATGTATCTTTGTGACATTGACAGCATTGGTGACTAGATAGGTCCTTCCAATCAGGTACTACTGTGAGTAAACCAGTTGTTCTGCCACCATGGTGGCACTAGAACCAGTATCTCTCAGAGCCTCTACTCTGGCCCAATTAATGAAGGGGTGCTGCCTGTATTTTTGCACATTAGTGGGCCAGGCAGCACTGGATACGTCTACTCCTGCCTCAAAGACTAGAGTTGCCTCAGTGGGGTCGCTGACATGGTCAGGCCACACCTGGAATCCCATCTGGACATTAACTGCATGTACTGCAGGTTGGCTAGAGGCATTATTATTTTTTACAGCTGGAGTCTCCAGTTCGGTGTCCCAGTGACCTACATTAATGACACTAAGCCTTCTTGTGATCTCAGTTTCTTTCCTGGTACCCACCCTTTGGCTGTGAAGAATCCCTGGGCCTACCCTCCTGAGTAGATTTTTTGGGGGGGGCGTGGCTTGGGCGCCGATGGTGATGGTCGCCTGAGAGCTCGGCTCCGGGACTGAGCCCGTGATTATCCTGTAATTCGGTGGCTGCGGGGCACCCCAGCCCCCGCATTTTGCGGACCGGCCCGACGGAAACCTGCCGGGGCCCCTGGCGTGATCGGCACGAGCAGTGACCCGGCGAAAATCGCAGTCCGGAGGCCTGGCTCCGAGACACGGTGGCCCCGGAGGGTCTATCCTCCTTCTACACCCTGGAGCGGGCCCATCGGGTCCCGGCGAGGCCACCGCAGCAGGGACGTGCCCCACGACCGGTGGTGGCGCGATTATTGCACTTCAGGGACAGAGACTTCATCCTCAATGTCGCCCGACATAATGGGCCATTTAAAGTGGCAAACAGCCAGGTGAACATCTTCCCGGATTACACCTATGAAACTCAACGCAGACGGTTTTCCTTCCTGGCGGTCAAGCGCGAGCTCCGGAGCGAGGGTATCCAATACTCGCTCTTCTATCCTGCGAGGCTCCGCATAATTGTCGATGACAAAACTCAGTTCTTCGATACCCCAGAGGACGTTTGTCACTGGCTCGAACTATATAGAGCGGGGAAAGGTGGATCCGGCTCTTCGCCTCGACAGGTGGCGGAGCCGGAGCAGAGACGGAGATCCAGGAGGATTCGGGGTCGCCGTGGCCGCTCGGGGGGTCCCTCAACTGTGGAGACATCGACGGAGCGGAAGGGAGTACTAGAGGTGCTATCAGCGCTGTCTGGTTCACGGGACGCTGCCATTGCGGAGGAAGCGGTCCCTGAGGACGAGGGGGGTCCAACGGACTCCGAGGAATCCGTGCCTGACAGTGACCATACGCCGGTGATTACACCGCAATCGGCGGAGGACCTTCTGGATGGACAGGGGTAACGGGGTGAGCTTCTTCACTTTGGGTGGGGGCCCGGCGAGGGGGTGGCGGATGTCGATCAGAGATGCTGACAATCGGGGTAGGGAGGGTGGGGTGCCCTGGACTTGCCCCGAGGGGGTTTATTTGTGACACTGTCTTGGGCTTCGGTTAGTCCTGGTGGCCTGAGCGTCGAGGGCCCACTGCCTCCGCCCGGCCTGCACCTGGCCCTTAAGGCCTTCCTGTGGTGGCGACTGCAGGATTAGTAGGGTGTAGTTGTAGAATATTGTTTGGATGGGAACTAGCTGGTGCTATTTGGGTCCTGTTCTGGGGAGGGTGGATGGGGAGTTGAGTCATGTTTGGGCTGTTAAGTTATGGTTGGGGAAAATGGCCGCCATCAGTGCTGTGAGGATCGTTGTCCTGTTATTGTTGGGACCCGGATGGGGAGACTTTGCGAGAACAATATGGGACAATGGCTGAGGTAGCTAATCTGAAATGTGTTACTTGGAACGTACGGGGGCTTCACACTATGTCCAGGCGCCACAAGGTCCACGCTTACTTAGTGCGTAGGGGAATACAAATGGCGCTGCTGCAGGAGACTCATCTGAACAAGGCGGAAGGGGCGGCCTTACAGCGTAGGTGGAGGGGGCAGGTCTTTTGCACTTCATACTCTGCGTATGCCAGAGGGGCGCTGATCTGGGTTAGGGCTGGGGTTCCCTTCCAGGTCACGAACACAGTGATAGACCCAGAGGGGCGTTATGTGGCTATTTCGGGGACTTTGGGAGGGAGAGACCTAAACGTTTGCTGTGTGTATGCTCCTAATGTTGACCAGACTGCCTTCCTTTCCGGGTTATCGGGCTCGTTGGCCCATTGCCTCTCCGGACCCCTCTTGCTCGGTGGAGATTTTAACTCAGTAGTGGATGTAGATATGGACCGCTCGCATCCACCCCTCCCCGATTCTCCGGTTCGTCGCCTGGCCAGGGATCGTCGGGACTGGCAGACTCACTGGGGTCTAACGGATATTTGGAGGGCGCAACACCCCACAACCAGGGATTACTCCTACTTCTCGAGCCTCCATGAATTGCACGTTCGACTGGACGGATTTCTTGGCTCGCCCGAGCTGGTTTCAGCAGCGGTCCGATCTGAATATTTGACCAGGACCATTTCTGACCATAACCCCCTCCTGTTGGACCTTGGCTGGTTTCCCGGGGTGCCGGCGGTGCCCACCTGGAAATTACGGCCCGAGATCCTTGAGGACAGTGTCTTCAAGGCGGACCTAGGTGATACGATTTCAGAGTATTTTGCGTCCAACCGTGGCACCGCGAGCTCGAGAGCGCTAGAGTGGGACGCTTTTAAGGTGGTGGTGAGGGGGTACTGCATTTCTAAACAGGTCGGCGTGCGGCGAAGTATCCTCGCCGGCCTAGAGGCAGCGGATCGCAAACTCCGCGAGTTGGAGTTACGCCGCCCCGGGCGCCCCGAATTGCAGGCGCGCACGGCGGAGGCGAAGGAGGCGGTGGCGGCGGAGGTCGAACGGCTCCGCTGTTTTGACTATAAGGCCTATACGGTTCGGTCCATCGCAGAGGGGGATAGGTCGAGCGCGCTGTTGGCATGGCTGGCCAACCCCACGCGGCAGTCCTCACTGACGACGTCCATGCGCAGGGCAGACGGAACCCAGGTGTACACCCAGCCTGCGATTCTGAGCTGCTACCGGCAATATTACGAGCGCTTATACCGCAGTCGCTCGGTCCGAGACCCTGACCTGCTCGATAACTATTTGCGGCCTTTAGAGATCCGAACAATGGAGCGGGACGTGGCGGAAGCCTTGGGGTCCGACATAGAATTGGGAGAGATTCGTAGCGCCATCAAAAAGATGGCGAGAAATAAGACCCCGGGCTTGGACGGTCTTCCTGTGGAGTTCTATGCGGCCTATGCCGATCTCCTAGCCCCTAGATTGTTGGTAGTATACAGGGAGGCGAAGAGGCTTGGGCGTCTCCCAGGCTCGATGTGTGAGGCATTGGTGGTCCCGCTCCTCAAGCCTGGAAGGGATTCCTCCGATCCGGGGTCGTACCGTCCCTTATCGATGCTGACGGTGGATTATAAAATACTGAGCAGCATCCTGGCCTCGAGGCTGCTTGGCCACATGAGCTCCTTGGTACATGAGGACCAGGCTGGCTTTATCCCCAGGCGTAACACGACCATGAACATTCGCCGGTTGTTCCGCTTACTAGGGGAACCGCTGGTGGACGCCCCGTGCCCGGTTGTCCTCTCAGTGGATTTAGAGAAGGCTTTTGATAGCCTGGAATGGGACTATCTTGGTACTGTGTTGCGGAGGTTCGGCCTCGGGGAGGGCTTCATCAGGTGGACCAGGGTTCTGTACGCCTCGGCGTCGGCCAGGGTTCGGGCGGGACCGCTGATTTCCTCACAATATCCGGTGGAACGAGGCACGAGGCAGGGATGTTCGTTATCCCCACTGCTCTTTGCGCTGGCGGTGGAACCTCTTGCGCTGCATCTCCGGTCGGGAGCCCATTACACGGGCCTGTGGACTCCTTCGGGCCCGCATTACATCTCACTGTATGCAGACGACCTGTTGCTCTTCCTAGAAGACCCGCTAGATGCCCTACATGGGGCTGCGACGGCGCTCACGGAGTTTGGGGAGGTCTCGGGCCTCCGAGTGAATTGGACTAAGACCTGTCTTTTCCCGGTCCGCAGGGGCACCCCTGCCCCTACTCTGAGTAGGGAGATTAGATGGGAACCCGACTGCTTTAAGTATCTAGGGGTGTATGTCTATCACGAACCTTCTGGCCTCCTGGATGGGAACATTGCCCGGGGCATTCGAGCACTTCGAGGCAGTATGGGCTTTTGGGCCACACTACCGCTCTCGGTGGCTGGGAGGATTGCTTTGCTTAAAATGGTGGCGCTCCCCCGGTTGCTATATTATTTCCGGACACTACCGATCTGGGTCCCACCGACCACGTTTCGACTTTTACGATCCATGATTGTCGGATTCCTTTGGGGTTCGGGCTGCCGGCGGGTGGCCCTCAAGACCCTACTGAGGCCGAAGGAGGAGGGGGGGCTTGCGGTGCCGGACTTCGAAAAGTATTATTTAGCGGCGCAGCTCCAGGCCTTCACCCAGGAGATCGCCCGGGAGTTCCGGGGCCCCGAGGAAAAGAGGGGAACGGGCATGGCCAGGCATGTTCTCTCCTTCATAGCGATGAGACAACGGTTGGCCTTGCAGGACTTGTCAATGGAGGAGCGGACTATCCGCCTGTGCTGGAACCGAGCTCACGCTCAGGGCCACCTGCGAACACCGTACGCGCCCGAAATACCGCTGGGGATGCTAACGGCTCTGCCCCATGGGGGTGATTGGTCGCGGCTGGCGACCTGGGAGGACGCCGGTTTGCAGCTAATCGGGGATCTATACGAGGACGGGTCGCTCTTGCCCTTCCAGGAGCTCATCGAGCGCTTCGGGATTCCCCGCGGCGACTTTTTGCTGCACTCGGCCCTTGTTCGAGCGATCCAGGCGCACTGGAGACGCGGGCAGGAGGAACCTCCTTTATCCCCAATATGCCAATACGTGATGATGTCTGCGGGCACGGTGAAGGCGGTCACTTGCCTTTACGGCAGACTGATCAATGAGGGGATGGCTCCCCTCACCACCTTGAGAAACCGCTGGGAGGAGGACATTGGCAGAGAGATCCCGGAGACGACCTGGGCCCAGCTAGTGCGGAGGGCCTGGAAGGGCACACGCCACGCCCGCTTTCAATTGGTCCACTATTACGTGCTCCATAGAGCCTATTTGACCCCGGTGAAAATCAGGCGATATTTTGGTACGACTTCGGCGGAATGCCCCAGGTGCCCGGCCCAGGAGGCGGACCTCCTCCATATGCTATGGGCCTGCCCGGGATTGTCATCCTATTGGGAGGAAGTGGGGAAGACCCTGGAGGGGACGACGGGGAGATCTTTATCGCTTGACGCGGCGGTGGGTCTCCTGCACTGGTTCCCTCATACCCCCAAAAATAAAATTTCTAGCAAGTTCATTGATCTGGGGCTGCTCCTTGCTAAACGGGAGGTGACCAGGAACTGGAAGGCACGAGCTGGTCCGACAGGAAGCCGGTGGCGCAGCGAATTTTTGAAGTGGGCGGCGGGGGAGAGTACGCTCAGATACCAGCTAGCTTGGAAGCAGCGTAATGAGAAGGCACAGGAGGCAGCGCTGGAATGGGAAATGTTAGTGCAGGCCCTTAGGGATTATGGCGCCCCCAGCGATTCTGAGCTTGAGGAAGAGGCTCGCCCTGAGCCCCGATAGACGATTGCACTTTTCAGATCTATTGCTTTCCCCGTGGGTCCTTTTGGAGATCCTGTGGCGGTTGGTGCCGCGCGCTGATGGCGGGGGGGGGGGAGGGTTTACCTGGGTTTGGGGTGTTTAAGAGTGGGGTGTTATTTTGGGTTTATGGGTTTGTTTGGAAAAGCAGATGACGGACAGCGGGTTCTCCGGGCCAGCTTCGACATCCTCCTGAGCCCCCATTGAATTTCGCCGCCCGACCTTAGGGTTGTGGGCTGAATGGCTGTGTAAGTAACTTACGAAGGGGGAACGGAGGGTTGCATCTCAGTGATCAGGCGTGATATATAATGTTGGCAGTTTATGTAACGATTTACTGATTCCTGCAATAAAAATATTTTTAACTAAACTGAGCAGATTTTTTGGGGCCTGAAGAAGTCTCTGTTTTTAGGGTTATCCTCTTTTCCTTAGAGAGACTTTTTGTCCTCTTTCTTTTGGTCTCCCCCTCCAGTGGTAGTCTTGATCACCCTTGTCTTGACACACTGGTCTGCCTTCTTCCCCAATTCTTGAGAAAGTGGACCTAGGTCTACCAGGAAGTGATGTTGTTTCTCTTGGTGACAATTACTTTAAAGATACTCCTTTATTATCAAATTATAAAGCCCTTCAAAGTAATGTACATTGTTACCTTCTAACCAACCTCCTAGTGATTTCACTGAGTAGTCTACGAAATCTACCAGGGTCTGACTCTCGGTTTTTCAAGCATGCCTGAATCTGATCCTATACGTCAGCATAGTACTACACAGTTTCCTGTGGGCCTGTCTGACAAGATAGGCTCTTTCAAAAGCAATGAATCACTTGGTGATATCATCACCCTCAAAGTATTTTGGGACAATCTATTTGCGAATTTTAGGGTCAAAAGAATCCACTTGCTCCCTATTTATTATTATGCTGCTACCAGAGATGAGCCCTAAGCCCATCTCAGCTTTTTCTTTTTCTATGGCCAGGAGTTTAGCCTCTAAGGCATTCCTCTTGGACAGTTTCTGAAAATCTGCATTTTCAGTATCTGCTTCCTCTAGAACACTGCTGGGGTCACTTCCAATGGTGTTTCTATCTGAGGGGGTAATGATGGATTCCACATCATCCTCCACCTCTTGGGATTCATCCTCCCTTTCCCCATTGAGGGGAAGGTTTACTTGCCAGGGCCTTGTCATTTTCTGGCAGCAACTGCTACAGATGGGCTTTTGTGGGTTTAGGACCCATGGCACGCTTCCATGCCTTGCACAGTTCTTTGAGTTTGGGACTCTCAGATGCGCATAAGGGACCAGGTTGAGCTCCTGGGAGGTCTCTGGGTTCTCAGACATGGTGTTTAATGTAGTTGGGAACTTAATACAAACTTACAAAAAATACTAAGGACTGCTCAGGGCCTAACAACTTTCTACATTTTTAATTTCTAAACAGTGGGGGAATTAACCAAGGCTCTAACACTACTTTCAAATAAATTTGGAAAAAAATCAAAAATTGGAAGACTATTTTAGCTAAAGACAATTTTGGATTTCCTCTTCTTGTGAAATCACCTATCAATCAAGTGGTATAGCAAATGTCGAGTCTAGCACCCCACCTCTGCACCACCAATGAAGGAAGCTGGTCTTAATGTGGTATACCAATAGCTAGGTATATTGTGTAAATAGTCCAGCAATTCCCCCAGAAGTGTACAAGCTCAATGTAAACCCAAAGTGCTCTAATTGTGGTAGTGTGGCTGACCAGTACAGGCCTAACACAGAGGAGTGTGAGACATTTGTTATGTAGCACCAAAGAAAGGGGCGTCATTTCGTCCCTATCCAGTTGCACAGCTCAATAAGCGCCATGTAGGCATTCATCTTTCATTAACTTTCACCAATTTTTTCAATTTGTTCCGTCTCATTTTCAACTTTTCACGTCCATATAATCTTAAACCGTCCACACGTGGACTAGTATGCAATTTTCCAAGTTTCTGATGCTCAAAATGTGTCCTTCCGGACCTCTATGTATGAACACGACTGAAGCAATGATTCGTCAGAGGCAGTGTTTATTCATTCATAAAAACCCAATGCATTTCGGGCTGCAATCGCCCTTCTTCAGGGGTCACTGTAAACAACAGAACATAATAGACTTTAATTTCATTGTTTTACATATTGCGTTGTTCATCACCTCATATGAATCACCAAGTTAAAGGATTGCTACACATTCCCACTCCGTTCTGCTCAAGTATTCCTTGCATGAAACACTGTGTTAAAGCATATACATCTGCGAAATTCCCCTTCGTTCATTCAACAGATCAATATTGTTCTTTTTTTTCACATAATATTTCTACTTTTCATACAAAGGCCTACTATTGTTCTTGCTTGTAACCAAAGTCCTAACTCTCATACTTATTAATCCCACCTTGATCTACACCATTATTCTCAACATGTAGTCAGCAGCATTGAAACCCGCCATCTCAAACCCCACAGATTACCACCCTGACGTTCTCCCCTCTGTCTAACAGCTTAAATAAAAGGGAATCCTCAAATTAATGCATTCTCACGAAGCATATTAAAACACCCGCTTTCCTTCTGGTATTTAGCAAGTTTCAATTGCGTTTATGCTTTCGTACCTGCCACAGGCGTTTAAAATCAACCGTCCACTTCTCTTTTGCCGCTAGAAATCGTTCGTATCATACCCCTCCCTTTCTTTTAAACCACAATGCCCCGCCAATTCTCCTTCAAGAATTAACCCTTGATTACACCACTTTTCCGACGTCGGAAATACTACCAAGGTTACTGGTCTCATACAAAGCACTTCATTTCCCACAAATATGGAATGAGCATATTAGCACTTGAGCTTTTCATCCGTGCTGACGATACTAAACAAGTGTTTCAAAATGAATTATTATCACGCTGAAGAACAGTAGAACATGAATATAACCATCAAGCTATCATTAAAGTGTTTTTAAAGTTCAAATCCAATGAAAACCGGGCACCAGCTTCGAAGACGAACCCAGATTTTTCACCAACCGTGTGGACGCTTCCCTTTTATTTAAGCTGTTAGACAGAGGGGAGAACGTGAGGGTGGTAATCTGTGGGGTTTGAGATGGCGGGTTTCAATGCTGCTGACTACATGTTGAGAATAATGGTGTAGATCAAGGTGGGATTAATAAGTATGAGAGTTAGGACTTTGGTTACAAGCAAGAACAATAGTAGGTCTTTGAATGAAAAGTAGAAATATTATGTGAAAAAAAAGAACAATATTGATCTGTTGAATGAACGAAGGGGAATTTCGCAGATGTATATGCTTTAACACAGTGTTTCATGCAAGGAATACATGAGCAGAACGGAGTGGGAATGTGTAGCAATCCTTTAACTTGGTGATTCATATGAGGTGATGAACAACGCAATATGTAAAACAATGAAATTAAAGTCTATTATGTTCTGTTGTTTACAGTGACCCCTGAAGAAGGGCGATTGCAGCCCGAAATGCATTGGGTTTTTATGAATGAATAAACACTGCCTCTGACGAATCATTGCTTCAGTCGTGTTCATACATAGAGGTCTGGACGGACACATTTTGAGCATCAGAAACTTGGAAAATTGCATACTAGTCCACGTGTGGACGGTTTAAGATTATATGGACGTGAAAAGTTGAAAATGAGACGGAACAAATTGAAAAAATTGGTGAAAGTTAATGAAAGATGAATGCCTACATGGCGCTTATTGAGCTGTGCAACTGGATAGGGACGAAATGACGCCCCTTTCTTTGGTGCTGTTTAACATGGGTGCCAACATGGGCTGGCACCGTACCAGTTTGCACGCTATTACAAGGAAAACACAAAGAATATGTTTAAAAACGAATGACTCAAGGTGTGCATCCCATCCCTACTATTTGACATTTGTTATGTACTCAGTAATTAACAAATGACACACAATTGAAAAAGGAGATCGATACCAATTTTATAAAAATAAGCTTCTTTCAAGATTTATTTTAAGACCAAGATGTACATCAAAAGGTAAGTACGTTTCTAAATAAAATCACTTTTCACTTTAAAAAGTGGACAGAGTGCAATTTTTCAGTTCAGCAATGTTAACTTATGGGATTAAAACAAGAATGCAGTTTTGCAGGTAAGTACACGACTTACAGATACAGTCTGTGGGGTTTGAGGTCAACACCTGGCAAGGTTCAAATTAGTACCAAGAGTGCACCAATAGTGGCACAGGGGCGGCCAGGTGAAGAGGTCAAAATCGGGGTCCGGCTCCCAATGTTAATCAGTGGAGACTGGGGGTGATTGAAGATGTGCTGCTCAAAGGTGAGTAAAGTGGTGTCAGGGGTTCATCTCCAGGAGTTAAGGTAAGCACAGGGGGGGGCTACATGGGAGCACCAAACTTACACCCTCAGCGGCACAGAGACTGCATGGTGCAGAGTGGCAACTCAACGTTGGGCGCTGAATGCAATTAAAAGGGGGAGATTGGTTTTGAAAAGAGGCTGCAGGCTCAGGCCAGGAGGCTGAACAAAGAAACCCCACAGATGCACAGGTAAGTTCTGATGCTAGGGGATGTAGGGACACCTTTGGTCAAGCTCCCCAAAGCCCAGGGGCTTCGGGTTTAGGGGTGTCCTTTGGAGTCTGGAACAGCTACTGGGCAGGTCGCGGTCAGGGGTAGTCCTTGGGTTGAGGCTGCAGGCGTCCAGGTAGAGTCCGGCAGAGGTCAGCCCATGGTGGGCTCTGACTCAAAATCGCTGGGGAAACTTCACAGGACTGGTGGACCACTTGGACTCGAGGTTTCACAGTTCCTCAAGGCAGAGTTCTTTGTCCTTTATGATGGCTCAGTAGAGGGAGTGACATTCATCCCTGATCTGACTACTGAGCAGCAGATGGTATGTGGAGAGGTATTGGGGAAGCTTGCCCACGTTTTTTCAATCACCTCAGAGTTAACTCTGTGCTATTTCCTTGACATAGACACAAGGGACAGCTTGACAGGGAAAATGAATGCTTACAAGATGTAAACCTGGTTAAAGAAGTGCTTCAAGGCAAAAATGACCAAGATGCTGGAACTGGAAGTCGGTAAGTGCTCCCCCAATCCATGGGCCAATTGGTGGTGCTGGTGCCTAAGCAAGGGTCAATGGAACACAGCTTTTGCATGGATTATCAGGCTCTCTGTACATCATGAAGATGGATACCCATACTGTCCCCAGTGCTGACAAACCAGTGGTTGGATTGAGCAGGTGTATCTGAGTACTTTCGAACAGACCAGCGGCTACTGGCAGATTGCCCTGACACATGGTACCATAGAAAAAGCTACATTGTCACCCGGAGTTCTCTATTATGTCTTTTGTGCTTAAGGATTGTCCTGCTACCATCCAGCACCTTGTCAATTATGTGTTACCTGACCATGAGGCTGCTTGGTTCAGCTTGAAAATGTGCTGTCTTCAGTAGTACCTGTAGCAGATGCTGGTGAGGATGCAGGGGGGGGCAATCTGACCATGAAGGCTATAACATCCCAGGTGAGTTAGTTGTTGCTAGTCTTTCTTAAACACCTGGTGGGGTTGGAAATGATTCACCCCTTGGTGGTGAAAATACAAGCAGTACTTGATTTGGACGTTCCAATCACTCATACCCAGATAATGGCATTCTAAAGCCTCACCAGACTCAACAGGAACGTTAAGGCCAACTTTGGGCTAAAAGGTGCTTTATTGTCAGTCCTGATGTCCAGAAATAGCCTCAGAGAGTGATTGTGACTGAGGGAGTATCCGAAGGCCTTTGATAACCAGAAGGCCACATTGCAGAATGCCCAGATGCTGAGGCCTTAAAAGTCAGCCCTTCACCGTGCAAATTAGTGTTTTATACAAGAGAAATGGGGGGAGCTCACCTTACTCAATGAGAAGGGTAGGCAGTATAAATTTGCCTTCATCTGGCACAGGTTGCGAAGTAGAAAGCAGAACTCGGCTGCCATTGAAAATAGTCATTGCCATAGTGTTTGACCTGGGGTTGTGGGCGGGTTCATACCTTAGCTGAGTTCAGTATTCAGTTTTGGCTCTCTAGTCTGTAGGACCACACCATGTGTACCCCTCATTCACAGAGCATGACTACCATCAGCTTACTGGGTCACTGAAAGTGGTGGTAGCAATTGATTTTACTTGTAGGACAGGACATTTTTACCTGTTACATTTACAAAGAGAGTTGCTGAGTGGCCTCTTCTTTATAAATATTTTGAAATATTGTCTGTCTGTCTGTCCCCTGCAATCCAAACCTTAGCTTCATGTAGATAGTACTTGAATGGCCCATGCATGTTTACCTTTCAATATCTGTAGCAGGATCAGTGTGGAGCATATGTTTTTGACTGGGGCAGACGAAGAATCCATTTTGTTCTCCTGTGCATAACTGGTACCAACGATGGAGGGTTGGGAGTGTACCAGACAGCAATATGGGTTGCACGGCTTCTCCAAAATATTAATGACCAGACTCTAAGGTGTGGCGGATAGGATACACAATTTTTCTTTGTAGTGTGGGCATAGCTACTCCCCTTCCTGGTTTATTCTTTCTCTGTTGTGTTACTCCCAACAGTCTGAGATATAGCTGAGTGATGACACCTCACACATTTTTGTGTCTTTATTTTCGGTCTGCGTCCTGATATTGCTGTAACTCTCAGCTACCTTCAACAACATCAATCATCAGACTCTCATCCATATCCTGATGTCTTGAATGGAATTTACTGTCTTTATTCTTCACTGCTTACCTCCTACCTACCCATCCCACACCATATCATTCACATTGGCACCTCCAGGTACCAGAAGATCCCTACTACCTGTCTAGTCTCCCACGGTTCCCTCTTGTCACCAATCAAAGTCACCCTCTACATGTAGCCACTTTGGACTCTGCACAACCATAACAGGTTCAAATTTCATCATACAGCAACGACTTAAAACTCAGCTTGAAAGCCTTCTAGGCATTGGGCACCAAACGCCTACACCACATCCCGACCTGGATGTCCAGAACCTACTAGAAGCTCATCCCTAGCAATGTATTAGAGCATGGACTTGGAAGGATTCAAACCCTAACGTTCATGCAATGCCAAGTCACTCTTATTAACCTTGAACACGGACTTCACACTTAAAAAACACATGACCAAGAAAATCAAGACGGCCTGGTTCCAGCTCTCTTTATTGGAGAAAGTGACAGTATCCCTCCCACAAACGTCTTACCTGCCATTCCAGCCCTCTTACTCTTGCATCTGTATGGTGCAACCCAGTTCAGTGGCCACCCGGACACTACCCTTGCCCCATTAGAGCATCATAAATGCAGCAGCATGCCTCATCAAAATCAGGAAGACATATGACCACATCGCGGGCATCCTGATGGACCTCCACTGGCGTCCCTTGCCAACCTGCACTATCTTCAAAACTACCTCCTTTATATAACCATCACAATTGGTACGCCATTTTGTCTAGCACACACGCTCTCCATCTCAGATGGCCCTTGGCACACCCGAAACCAGGGTATGAACAGACTGCAAATGCAGAAGTGCAAAAAAAGAATAAAAAGGCAACAGTTCATCTTAATTTATGCGCTGAGGATCTTTAATTACTTCCTTTATCAGTCAGCAATTCCTCAAACCTGCTTCAATTTAAGGAAGAGATGAAAACACACCTCCAAGAGCACTACAACGTAACCATCTACCCTCCAGTCTCACAAACCAGCTTGCCCTCAAATCATTGAACTGTATCCTTGCTTTTGACTCATTGCAGTATCATGCTATTTTTGGCCATATACACACCATACAAATTCTGCATGCATAAATCCACACTATTCAGATTATTTTTGTTAGCACATTCTGATGGGTTAACACTCAACCCCTGAATGATTCCATCAGCCAGAGTGACTGTTGGGAATGGTCTACCTGGCCGTGTCTTCTCAGCCCCTTTGATAGGTCTGGTCTCTAATTAACTTTAAGTGTAGTAATTTGTTTTCTGAACTTCAGGTAGCTTATTTGGATTTAGAAAGGATTTGATCCAAAATGCACTTTTCATGTTTTTAGTGCGCCTCTGGCATCCTTCTTCCATTGCCCCATCAGTCGGAGGAGCAGGGCACAAGAGCTGAATCTCAGAGTCATGAGCCAAACATGACAGGGGGTCAGTTTCTGATGGCACTTTGGGTTCTGACTCAGAAGGCCTTAGGAATGGTGCACAGGACATTTATAGCAATTATTTGCTTTGTTGCAAGTTGGATGAGGCATGGTCCATTCTTTTGAGGCGAAAGTGTAACTCAAACCTACAAAATGCAAACTCAAATAAATAAATGCACACAAACATTATGTTTATGGCGCACTAAGATCACCTACTTTGTATTGAACTAATTATTGTTTCTGCAAAGCGCACTGAAGGAGCCAAACAGCGTAAAATTTAGCGCTACAAAAAATAAATAAAATAATGAATAATGGCATTAAAGGGAGTTGTTGATCTTTTCTAAGACTCCCTTCACCAACAAGTACATGTTCTGCACCTGTAAATATCACAGTTGAGGACCTCCCAAACATCATAACGGTGAAACAGTTTTTTAAGCCACATGAAATGAGTCCCAATTAAGGATCAGTTATTTTCCTAAATTTAGCAACCTAGAGTTCTTCACATCTTTTCCAGCTATTTAAAAATGTGTAGGAAATAAAAGCGAGATAAGCTATTTAATTTAAGATTTGGATCAAGCTGTCCCACTCATTAGCTTTGGCTTCAGAAACTGTATAAAGGAAACAGTCAGCAGCCATTCTGCGAGTAATTATTTGTTACAAGAACTGAGCCCCAGCTTTGCACCCTGAGATAGAGAAGCCAAGCGCTGGCCGGCTCCAGTTCTCCCTAAACGCCCGGATCCCGTAGGCATGTGTTTCAGAGTCCTCATAAAGCGTGGCGACAGATTGATGCGTGTGTTGTTGACGCTGCCGTTCTCCTCTTTCCCTTCCTGGCCGTTCTCATTTTTCACTCCCCGACTAACCTCGGCAGGGCTCCTTGCCACATGCGGACAACACTGCTGTTCAGGGCGAATCAATGTTGGGAAGTGACACCAGGCGGGATTTGAGCAATAAGTCTGTAATATCTGAAGCAGCTTACGGTAATGCGCAGACTGACATATTTGTGTGTCACATGGACAGGCACTGCCCCCACCTGTAATCTTTTGGCTGCCACAGCATTGGCTAATCCCTGATTAATATGTTTGTCTATTGATCAAATCCAATTATAGCTCTGCCCGCCCTTTGACCTCTTCCTGCGTTCTACCTTTCCTCCTGTCATTGTATCCTTCCTTCCTAAAGTTCTGGGTCTCTTTCAACTCGAAGCGATGGCCAGCTACCAACCCCAACCCCCCCCCCCCTCCCCCTGCATATGAAACCCTGTAACTATTTCTTTGTAATCTTAATAGTTTTCCTACACCAGTGCGGAACAGAAAATTGTCCCTGGCACCAAAATACCAAAATAAATGTGGCGGTATTAATGAATTAGATGGCCAAAAAAGTGCCCCCATTACAAATTTGGGTAGTTTTATACTTTTAAAGACATGCTGTTGGAAGGTCTAGGAGACAGCATAGGTTTGAGTTTACTGTAGGCGATCTTTGTTTTAATGTCAGGGACATCAACAGTAAATTCGACGCAGCAGACCATAAAACAGGCCAACAAACTGCCCAGTCAGACCAGTTTGCTTTTGGTCACTGCCTAATTGCCCTATAGGCCAGTCCGACACCACTCCCACAAAAATGTTTTTTACATCACACCTATCACAGAAGCACAGGGCAACAATAATAATAGACTTCATGTAGTCCTGAATCACAGGATCAACTCTTAATGCTGGGCATATATTCATGCTCAAACACGGGTGCACCTACACGCAATGTAAACATGCGTGCACGTAAATGCACACACCCACACCATAAACATACACTTTATACATAAACCAACATACTAGCAAAAACATGCACACCATAAACATAAACTCATGCATTCACATACACACACACATACATAAAAAATACCAACAATATCTCCTCAGAATAAGAGGCCAACTATGAGAACCCCCTGATATCTGTGGACGGCTAATCCATTTCAGAAGCGAATGCAATTAAAAAAAATATTTCTCTTTCAGATCCATTTTAGATCTTGCCTTCACAGCTCATATGCTGTGCCGCAAGACGTGTGGTTTACAATTCAGTGGGCTTACAACCCACCCATGGCATACTATTATTTGTTTTCGTTGTCACCCACATTTGCAACCCTTCCAGTGCTTAGCTCCCATGGATTCCATTCAATTCTTGTGTTAGCACCTTCCTGGAGCTTGGAGCAAGTACATGTTCTTCCTCATCTTTGGTCTTCCTCGTCTTTTGGCAATGCATTATTTCTCACATTTTATATGCATTTTGGTATTATTCGTGGACATGTAATGTGCTTTTCTACTTTTAACATAGGCATACTGTTTCTTATTTATGCTGCTTTCATCCAATCTACCCTCTTGATTGATGCTTTAGTTACTTACACCCACAACTGTACAACTCTATGCCACTCTATGCCACTCCAATCTGTGCCACTCCACTCTATTCTATGCCACACCACTCTGATCTACGCCACTCCACGCCATTACAGTCCACACCTTTACACTCCATGCCACTCCATTCCACGTTGCTCTACTCTACACCATGCCACTCTACTACCCTCTACTCTATGCCACTCTGCTCTTTGCCACTTTACACCACTCTGCTCTACTACACTCTACTCCACCCCACACTACACCACTACTCTATGTCACTCTATGACACTCCACTCCACTGTACTCCACTCTATGCAACTCAGTTCCATTCTATACACTCTCAGCTACTCTACACCACTACACTCTACGCCACTCTAAGCCACCCTACGCCACTCTACTCTACACCACTCTTCTCTATGCACTCCACTTCATGCCACTCTACTCTACTCCACTCTACACAGCTCCACTCTCAGCCACTCAGTGTCACTCTACTCTGAGCCACTCTTCTCTACGCCACTCTACTTGATGCCTTACCACTCCACTCAATGCTACTCAATCCCACTCTGCTCTACAACACTCTACACCACTCAACTCTACTCTATGCCTCTCTCCTGTACACCACCCCACTCCACTATACTCTACACCACTCTACTCAACTCAACTCCACCCCACTCTATGCCACTCTACTCTACGCCACTCTATGCCACTTTTCACCAGTTCATTCTATGTAACTCTATGCCAATCCACTGCACTCCAATCTACACCACTCCACTCTGCACTACTCCACTCACCACAATGCCACTCTACAGCACTCTATGCCACTCCACTCTACTCTAAGCCACTCTACTCAATGTCACTCCACTCTACTTTATGCCACTCTACCCTATGTCAATCGACTCTATGCCTCTCCACTCTACACCACTCAACTCCATTTCACTCTACGTCACTCAATGCTACTCTACATCACTCTATGCCACTTTATTCTAAGGCACTGTACTCTACACCACTCTCCTCTATGCAACTCTACTCTACTCCACGCCACTCAACTTCACCCATTTCTATACCACTCTACTCGATGCCACACTACACCAGTCATCTCTATGCTTCCCTATGCCAATCCATTGCACTCCACTCTAGTCCAGTCTACACCACTCCACTCTGTGCCACTCCGCTACACATAATGTCACTCTATGGCACTACATTCTACTCTACGTGACTCTACTCTATGCCACTCTACTTCACGCCACTCTGTTCTGCATCACTCCACTCTACTCTATGTCACTCTAGTCTATGTCACTCTGCTCTACGCTGCTCCGCTCTACGCCACTCCACTGTATGCCTCTCCATTTGACTCTATGTCACTCCACACCACTCTATGGCACTACACTCCATGCCACTCTACATTATGTCACTTCACTCCGCACTACACCACTCCACACTATGCCACTCTTCTCTACACCACTCCACTCAGCGTTACTCTATGCCACTCCACTCTGCAACACTCTACCCCATTCTCCTCTATACCACTATCGTCTGTTCCACTCTGCTCAACTCCATGCTGGTAACTTTTAGCTATGCTGGGCAGCAGCCACACTGTACAATATGGCTAATAGTCATTGGCAAATTAAATAGCTCGCACATAGGCAAGCTCTATCAATTTTGCCAATGCTTATTAGGTCTAACAAGAAACAGCTTAATGAGTGTTAGGACGGGAATGTCCTCTGAATGTTGTACAGACATGTACCTTTGCCCTTAGTGTATCTGACATCCTGACTTTTGCCCCAGGCGTCATGCTAACATACCGTGTGCGCCGAGGCCATGGCTTGTTACTGACATGAGGATGTCCCAGGCTTGTCCTGTGACCTGAAGCTGTGCACAAAGCAGACCCTCATTTACTGGCAGTGTACTACTGTCCCTAGGTTTGGCATATCGAGTGGTGGCCACTGTTCCCCGTAAGGTGCGTGCACGGACGAGCGCGCACCTATGCTCCCCTGAGTGCACAATGTCTTGACAAAAGCGCACACATCCTGCAAGAGACTGTTGAGGGTAATTGCCCCTCTTACAGCCTGTTGGGTTAAGGAGGGGCACGGGTTCAGCAGCAAGTGGCTCCTGCACTTGCTGAATTCCTTTTGTTAACAGGAGGCAGCTGCGGCGTGATTGTGTGCCTTTGTGAAAGTGTTAACGTTAATTGCAGTGCATGATGCACTGCAATTGACATTAGCACTTTCTCAAAAGCACACAATCACCCTACAGTCGCCTCCTGTTAACAAAAGGAATGCAATAAAATAGAAGCACGACATGTGCTCTCAGAATCATCTGAAAGCACATGTCGTGGATTGAGATTTGTTGCGTTTCTTTTGTTAACAGGAGGCGGCTGTGGGGCAGAAAATAAAGCAGAGCATTGCCCAGTCAGGCATCATTCGCCAGCCTGGAGTATGAAACCAGCAGTTATTCACTTTTTAGTATTCGAAATACACAGATGTGTTACACTAGGACATTTTCCGATTTTAAGCATTTGATTCAGTTAATTAGTTTCAAAGGCATTTTTTTCTTTTTCCTGCGTTCCACTTATATTTTTACTGTGTATGTATGTTTCTTCTTGTTTTAAGTAGATTAAACAAGCCAATTAATGACATCAGATCATTTAAACAGCATTAGCAAGAGCACAGTGGGGATAAGGGTCATGGTAAGATGTGCAATCTGTAAATGTAAAGGACTCCTGGAACTCAGTGTTGGCATTAACTGATGGAAATCACTTGAAGCTTCCTGGTGACACACATTTATTCATTTGAGGGGCATTGTAAGGGAGCTACCCACTAAGATGTGAAGTGTGTGCTTTTAAAAAGGAGTGACAAAAAAAGCACTATGTATAGCCTGCAAAAAGTCTATATTTTGGAAACACTTTCTATCGTAAACATTTTTGCACATTTTGTAGCAGCCTAGCTTATGCTGTGTGTAATGCAAGTTTAAAAATCACTTGCATGTTCACAGTGCTTTCTGCCGCAGACTAGGACCTTGTAGCACTAAACATACACAAGTCACCATTCTCCAATGCATCAACCAAGATTTGGTGCAGTGCATTATTAGATGTTTCATAGTATACAATAGTGTATTTCCCACTGCTTAACATATTATTTTCCATTTAAGCTGTGTGTTATAGTTACCAGAAGGTGAAAGACTAAAAAGTTACAGAATATTTTATTTTTTAGCCACACTCACACCCTCAGCCACCCTGCCCTGCCCCCTTGCACACAGCATCACAGTTCCCATACTTTTTTAAAGCATTTCGACCAGTTGTATGATAGAGGTACATATGGCTAAACCACGCGTGCCTCCACCACGCAGCCGGATTCATGAATGCGTGTTTACCACGCATTTCTTTACCACGCATGCCCTTACCATGCATTTTCGTGTTAAAGGCATGAATGGTAAAGGGGTATGCTTGGCTAAGGTTGCCACTACTCTGACCCCTCCCTCCACCTTAAATTACATACTCCCTACCTGCCCTCTGCCCTGAGGCCCATATAAATATATTTGATATATTTGTCGCTGCACCAACACGCGCAGTCAGGTTCTTGGCTTACCAGAAAAGATGGTCAATAAGCAGTTGACTGCCTTCATTGAACAGCATGGCCTCCTGCATCCGGCTCAATCTGGTTTCAGGGCCGCTTATATTACGGAGTCTGCTTTGGTGGAAATCACGGAAGCTATCAGTGAGACCGTGGATGTTGTGGGCAGGGCAGTTTTGGTCCTGTTGGATCTCTCTGCTGCTTTTGAGAATGTCCCCCATTCACTTCTTCTGGCCGGCCTAAAGGAATTAGGTATTATGGGTGCTGCCAGTGAGTGGCTGAAATCCTTTTTAGAAGGCAGAACCCAACAACAAGTATGGATCTCCCCCCTTCATGTCCACTCCCCAAGCTCTTTTGACAGGGGTTCCGCAAGGGTCAGTACTTAGCCCACTTTTGTTTAACATATACATGACTCCTCTCATTCAGTTGGCAGAAGAACTAGGAGCTAAAGTTTTTGCCTACACCGACGACACCCAGCTCCTGTTTACTTGGAAAAAACCAGAGACATCCACTGCCCATGTTAAAACCTGTTTAACTGCGGTGTTTAATTGACTGGCACGTGCTCAGCCGAAATGTAACGAAGATAACATTGAAATGTTATTCTTTGGAGAGTTTCCCCCTCAGGTTTTGACACACTTTCTGGCCTGATGAGTCTCCCAGGCCCTCACCTTAGGGACTCCCTGTAAAAAACCTTGGGATATGGTTTGATGGAAAGCTGAGTTTCTGTAATCAAATTAATAAACTGACTGGTACCTGTTTCGGCATTCTGAAACTTCTCTGAAAATTTCTGCCCCTTTTGCCCTTAGCAGCTAAGGGCAAGCGAGCTCTTGTTACCTCCCGCATCGATTATGCGAACGCACTGTATGGGGACATTCCTGCCTATCTAGTTGACAAACTTCAGGTGGTTCAAAATGTCGCTGCTTATCTGCTTCTTGACCTCCCCAAACACACCAGTGTCAGGCAACACCTGCACAACTTGCACTGGCTATCGGTGAAGGCAAGGGTCACTTATAAAGCCCTGGTAACAATCCATGCTGTGCTTTATGAATACGGCCCCCTCTACCTCAGGAGACGTTTTCAGTTTTACTCCACTAGCAGACACTTGCGTTCTTCAAACATGCTCCTGGCCTCTGTCCCTAGATTCCGCTTGAAAAGAAAGGGCGGTAGTTCCCTGGCCTATTTGGCAGCTATGGCATGAAACTCGCTCCCTCTTGACCTGCGTAGCCTGCAGAATTCTACCCAATTTAGGAAGAAATGAAAAACCTTCCTTTTTAACTGAGCTGGTTCTGTGATATTGTGTCTTATTCTTCTCCTTTTTAATAATAAAATATATCGCATATAACTATTTATTTAAAATTGTTCCAGGACACTAGCATAATAAAACAGACACCTATCCATACCTACATATACTTACCTACATACTTACCCAATAATGTGTGGTAACATATAATTCAAGCTATAAAAGATCATCACACGTATATATTTTTAGAATTCAACAATAAACACTATAATATTAAAACAAACACCAGTTCACACTTACATATACTTACCTATATACTTACCCAATAATGCATTGTAAAGGTAGGCATGGTGAAGGCATGCATGGTTAAGACATTTGTGGTAAAGATATACGTGTGGTATTGACATGCCTAGTAAAGGCATATGCGGTATAATGACTGCGTGGTAAGTGTAATGTGTGGTAAAGACTGTGTGTTAATGGTTGTTTCCCACTGTAGAATAGTGCCGATGAAAAGAACCCACTATGGTGCTGGCAAGTAGGAACTGTCAGACAAGGCCTGCAAGAGAAGGGCCTGGCCTGTCCATGCACATTCAATGGTACAGTGCAGTCTTGTGTCCACCCCAGCTTGGAGTGAAAAGGGGTAAGCTTGGTTGCCTGAGTTACACCCATAGTCCACTGATATAGGGCTCAAAGTACAGAGCATATCTTTTAGTGTCTAACTTACCATCTAGCTATTTCGCACAGGTTCACATTGAGAAAGAAATATTAAGCTAAGTTTGATGAACTCCCTAGAGATCCGGGTAAATTCTTTAAACCAGAGAACTCAGATCTCTCAGGACCTTAAAATCCATAAGTCTTTAAACAGGAAACTCTGGCTATTTATAAATGTATACCCCCACATGGTATCATTATGCTCCGCCACCCATACTGAGAGAGACAGATGTGCAAACTGGGTTTGTTTTCATTTATTCATTTACTAAATAAGTGATGCACCACTTGCTATTTTGCAAAAGATTATGCTATTCATGTATACTTCTTTAGCATTTCCCTTTCTATGCTAAAACATACACATGTCTGGTTTACCTGCACTGACGAACTCAAATGGCATAAATGCCCATGTGCACCTACCCCACTTACATTAACCTATATAAATGCATTTCAGGAAATTTCACGACAAGTTGCATTTTTAATATATAATGAGGAAACAATATGAAAGTTTATGGAAAAAAAGGTGTGCGAAACTATATTTAGTGGAGAAAATAATTGGGTAGAGATTCATACCAGAATGCATGCTCAACCTAGAAATATTTCATATCACTAGGTCCAGCAGAGACAGATTCAGATTCCAAATTTCATAAATCTGTATTCAGTTGCCATGGCATAAACTAAATAATACATACATAAGCAAAATCTACAGTTCATTATTCTAACATATTAAACAAATGAAACCTCCTCCTAATATTTACAGACAACTTTAGAAACAGAATAAGGGTGGAACATATTTCATTGATTGTGACTGTTACATAAATAGGAAGGTGGCTTGACAATGTCTTAGGCCCTTATAACTAATTCGGCAGACCAATGAACCACCGAACCCATGGTGGAGGTCCGTGGACCGCCAGACTGGCGATCCGCCCACTGCATTAGAACTATGGTGGTTGGACCTCCATGGGACCGCTGTTGCCTCCAGGATCCATGATCTCTGGTGGTGGAGCAGTGGTCTGAGGCCCTTAATATGCTGGGGGTGCTGCGGCGGGTTAGGAATTTCCTCACACCACGCTTTTCATGGCAGTGCGAATGCTTCTGTTTACACCTACGGACTTCATCAAAGTCGTTCGGTGACTTGGTGTGGGCCGCTGGCAAGTTTTTCTTCTCTTGAGAACATGCCCGATCAAACCAGCCACTTTGGGATTTTGGGCTTTCTTCTGAAAGTTCTTCACAATTAACAGGTTTTTAATGGACTTAGAGATCACCTCAAATTCTCCTCACACCTCCTTACTGTGAGGTACATTACAGATTCATGGTAATTTGTCACAGTTAAGTCCTCCAAAAACAAATGATCAGATATTCCTTGCCAGCAGATCCTAAAGCCGCAATTGCTAGTTAAATAAATACTCATAGGATTTACAAGTGGGCATGATGGTTTTCAATTGAAAAACAGTTTAAAAGTTAAAGGCTTAAGATCACTACTGCAATTTGTAAGAACGCTAACATCATGAACTTTAATAAATAGTCTGTCAATAGAGCAAAATCTATTGTGCCATAATAGCCCCTACTACAATATGTTGGCGAAAGTGAAACACTAGTCATGAGACATATCTCATGCGCAAACATGAAATTGTATTTAGCGATCAAATTGCTCAAAGCTGCACCATGATCATTATGTACAAAATGGGCAAAATCCTCCCCAAGGAGTCCTTGATCCTGAATACTTGGGTAGATGGTAAATGAAATAAACAAATAATTCCATACCCACTTTGCTTATTCAATAAGTATTTATTCAAAACCCTCTCAAGAGCTCCTAGAAGGTTAACACTGCTAGAGCTAAATATGTTATTGTAATAGTTAATCACCTTTCTATGGGGCCCCCAACCAAAACCACCAATATAGCTGTCCCCTAGAGCAACACTAACATTAAGATGATGAGTCTACCTACGGCCGTCCCCACTGTAGACAAAATTAAAAGAGTCTACATCCCAAGTTTTCAGAAGATATAGAATGTTGAAATCCAAAACAAACAAGATCCAATCTGGTTCTCCAGTTTTGTACTAATCCCTGCCACATTCAAAGAGAGTAAATTGATCTAGTTAGAAGCACATACTTCCTACAGGGCTGTTTAAATTACCCTTGGCTCCCAAATTCATTGATGATATAACTACAGTAGTGAGAGGGAGTGTTAACTCAATACATGATTTAACAGACTGAAAATTCAGGGTTAATCCCTGAATGTCAATCTATCTCATTCAGAGTACCCAGGGAGGCACATCTGTTGGAAACAGGAAGATTGTAAAATGAATTAAAAATCCTGTTATTCATATCCTCGTGACAATTGTGATGAATATATCTCAAATTACTCGGTCTGAAAAAATATCCAAGAGGAACAGCTTCAATCCTTTTCAACCCGGAGCGCAACCTAATACTTTTCTCCAGCATAGTGCCCACAACGGTTGGGGATCTAAAATAGACAACTATACAGTAGTCATTACATGTCTTATGGCTTCCTCCTACACATGACCACAATGATCTCATAACACAGTTGCCAAATGTGTTACCTTCACATTTTGTCAACCAGTGCACACCCGTATTTTTTAAGTTGTTGTAATCTTCATTTCAGCCAGCACATAAAGGGGTCAACATTTTATAAAATAATGACATAGGGTATTTTATCTGGAAGTAAATGGACAGTAGCAAGGTAATTCAAAGGGGGAGTCACATTAATCAAAGTAGCAAGGGTAGTATCAACTGTATTAGATGAATTTGCAACAGATAGAGACAGGGTCTGACCTTCCAATAGCTTGATTAACATGCCTGTGTCCTATTGGTATCCTGTGGTATTTAGAGCCAGCCAAAGCTATTGCAGCTTGATCAACTGTCACAACTTGACATACAGATGTTGCTTCATGAATAGGTCTTTGATTCACATTAGACAGGCCTTTCAAACCACCTATTTGACCTATCAGAGTGCTTAACATAGACACTAGGCCCTTCCACCTATCTGAGACTAAATCAATTATCTTTTTTACATCGTCCTGAATCTGATTCTGGCTATTATGTACCACTTCTGCCAAAATATGTTTCAGACACAGCAAATCCTCAGTCCAAGCAAACCCCATCATAGTACTGGTCCTGGACTTCTCACTACTCGGAACCTTCTCAGAAGTTGTCAAATTCAGCTTTTGTGCTGGCAGAGCAAAGACCTGGGCTTTGGCGGGGAAGAATGGGCTTCAATACATGGTGACTCAGAGAATAATAATATGTTACACAAAGAGTGAACAGGGTTCCCCACAAACAGATGAAGCAGGACTGGAAGGGGCCTTAGACCGAATTACAATGAATTTCACAAATGCATAAAGGGCAAGAGAATCTTCTCTTTCCCTTTATAGTTTTCTTTTCCAAAAGAACTTTCACCCAATCTTTACAAATGAACCATCTTAGTTTTGAACCATGCTTTCTATGGTACCATTCCTTATAAGTTTCCTGTGCCATACTTATTTTCTTTCGCACACACTCTGGAGACCACTCCACCTGTTTAGGAACTGGCATCCAGCCCAAATCTTTGCTCAGAGCTTGCCTTCCTCTCATCATTGAGAAAGGTCTACTCCTAGTAATTAAGCTTAGAGTAATTCTGTAAGTCCAAATCAGTTTACATAGCTCACTTTCCCATCTCATATTACCACATCTAGGGCCTCATGTAGGTAAATAAATTTTACCGGTTCTAAAATACCGAGCCGTACCGAATCGGTAAATAAGAATCGGTAAGTTACATGTAGGTAAAAATTCGGTAACAGTTACCGAATCGGTAACATTCGGTAATTAAGAATCGGAAATGACCGAATCGGTAAATACCGAGGTGGTATATACCGAATCGGAAAATACCGAGGTGGTATATACCGACTCGGAAAATACCGAGGTGGTATATACCGACTCGGAAAATACCGAGGTGGTATATACCGAATCGGAAAATACCGAATCGGCATGTACGGATTCGGTAAAGAAAATCACATGACTTGACGAAACAGCTAATCAAGTGCAACGACAGCCCACCCAACAAGGAACAGGCCACACCCAGGCAGGTGTACAAAATTAGCCGAAGTGGCCACACCCAGGCAGGTGTACATAATCAGCCGACCCTGGAGAGGCTTGGAGTGCAGAGGAGAGGCAAGGAGCCGTTGCATGTGCGAGCGGGTAAACGAACAGCATGTCCAGCCAGAGAACACAGAAAGACGGAGGGGAAAGGAGGAGGAAGCTGAAATTTAGCCCCAAGGAACTCCAGGTGCTGGTGGAGGAGGTGGTGAAGCAGCACCACAAGCTGTTCGGAAGGCAATCCCTGCAAGTGCCTGAGGTGGAAAAGCGCAACATATGGCTGGCCATCCAGGCGCAGGTCAATGCTGTGGGAGTGACCCACAGGGACATTGAGGTACTCAAAAAGCGCTGGTATGACCTCCGGATTGTAACCAAGAGGAAGATGGGCGACATCCAGAAGGAGGCCAGCCAGACCGGAGGTGGAACCAACAGGGCACCTGCCCTCACCGAACTGGAGGAGCTGGTGGCGGCCACAATCGAGCAAGAGAGCGTCGTGGGACTTGGGGACGCCGACAGCTCTGCCAGAGCCGCAACACACCAAGGTAAGACGAAAGCACAGCAATGTAGCCCCCCCAACCCCTATCCCACATCCCCCAATTGTGAATCGAGAATCACACTGCAGTCCACACGTGTCAGTGCAGACAGGCAATGCATTCCGGGAGATGTAGTCAGGGCAACACTAACCATGACGTAAATGTTACAGGGCAACAAGGCATGTCACGCACTCGAGGCACAAGGAGACAGGGGACATATTGGAATGTGAAATGATTTATTGTGACGCATGCAATGCAGCCCTTCGGGGACACTGAGCCAATGTTGTATTTCTGTCCACAGATGTGACACCATGCAGGACAGGGCATGCTGCAGGAGAGACGGCACACCGGCCACATATATCGCCGCAAGCCAGCACATGTTCAGACCAGGGAGCAGGCCCACTGGCAGCCGCACCACCTACACAGCCAGCCTCGCCGCACACAGAGCCAGCATCACCTCACCCAGAGCCAGCATCACCACCACCAGAGCCAGCATCGCCACTCATGTTCGAATCACCAGCCACATCCCCGCTTGCAGGCGTGAGAATGAGGAGGCGTCCAGCAGCCAGGCTACGAGCCTTAGACACCTCGTCAGACGACAGCATGGGACCAGAAGACCGCACCGGGCCCCAGGAAGGGAGCCATGCCACTGTGCCCCACACCTCACAGGCAGCACAGACGGAAGCAAGAGGGCGCCGCAGGTCGCGTGTCCAGAGTCCACCAGCACCCACTGACGGCCATGGTGTCTTCTTGGGGCTCGAGGGCCAAATGTTAAAGCAACAGCGCCTGCAATCAAAGGCAGTCATGTCAGTCCAGAGGCACATGCGGGTGATGACGACAACATTAGTCAACATGGACACTAACATTAGCGGCATGGCTGCGGGCATTCGGGACATGTCCCAGTCTATCCAGCAGTTGTGCAGCAAACTAGATGCTGACATCGAAGCACGGCGCCGGGAACGCCAGAGAAGGGACACCACCAGCAGGGCACTCAACCGTCTGGCAACTGCGACTTCTCTACTGTGCCGGCGCTCTGTGACGATGCAGGAGGGCCTCACACAGTGCTGCAGCGACCTGTCTCGGGGGATGGTGCAGGTGAGAAGTGCACTAGGGGTGCTATTGCCTAGTCAGGCGTCGACAACTGCTGCAGGGGATGCTGCGGAGAGCATCGACACCAGCAGCAGCATCACACTCCCCGTCCCAGAAGCACGCAGGAGCAGCAGGCGGCTTGGGGTTGGCTCTAGTGAGGATGCACAGGCCGTGCAACCCACCACTGCAGCGCGTATGCGCAAACATTGATGTTGCCCTGCTTTGCCACTTCCCATTGGGTGACGTAACCCTGGACATACTACTTGTATAGATGGTATATTGCCAGATTGGCCTGTTCATGTGTTCATGGCGTGGTGCCACATTAAAACTACGTCATGACTTCTCACAACTCGCTGTGTCCCCTTACTTACTCAGAAATAGTTGGCTGTGATCTCTGCCCGTCTCTCTCTCCCATCGATTGCAGTTGGCACTCTAGCTGCGTTGCCCTCTGGCTGGCCTGACTCATCCTCGTTGTCCTCATGATATGTTAGTTCCACATCTGTCCCTTTTTTCGTGGCAAGGTTGTGCAGCATTGCACAAGTGGCAATAATCTTGCAGCAGGTGATGGGTTTGTACTGGCGTGCGCCTCCGCTCTTGTGCAGGCAGCGGAACCTGCTCTTCAGTAGTCCAAACGTGCGCTCCACCACATTGCGTGTTGTTTTGTGTGCCACGTTGTATCGTCTCTCACTCTGGGTTGCTGGGTGTAGGTAGGGAGTGAGGATGAATGACCGGCATGCATATGCACTGTCGCCTGGATGAGTGAAAGGGAACCATCAGTAACATGCCTCATGACACTATGATTTGCAGGTTTCAAGGGGCGTCACTGTTACTTACCTAGCAGGTATCCCTCTCCAAATTCTCCGGCACTCAGTCGTGTGTATATCCCACTATTCTGGAAGATGTAAGAGTCGTGGGTGCTCCCAGGAAACTTTGCAACAATATCTGTGATGATGTTCCCTGCATCACAGATCACCTGCACATTGATGGAGTGGGTGGACTTCCTGTTCCTGTAGATGTGCTCTGTATCAGCTGGTGGACAGATTGGGATGTGTGTACCATCAATACAGCCGATGACATGGGGGAACTGTGCCATGTGATAAAAGTCTGTTTTTGTTTTCTGCAGTGCAGCCTGTGTGTTGGGGAAGCTGATGTAGTGGTGCATTCTCTGCATCATGGCATCCAGAAACTTCCTGAAGAAACGTGACAGGCAACTCTGGGATACCCCACCCACCGCAGCTATCACCACCTGATAACTGCCGGATGCCAGCAGATGTAGGCTGCAGAGCACCTGCACATGTGGGGGTATGGCGTGCGCCCTTCTTATTGGCTGGTCCAGGCGTGGGTGTAGGTCCCTGATTAAGTCCATGATGGTTTCGGGGTCTAGCCTGTACCTCTCATGTATCTCTGCATCAGTCAGCTGGAATAGTGTGATGCGCTGTCTGTAGATTTGTTCCTCCCGTCGCCACACCCTCAGTCCTGCTGCCTGTAGACGTAGGCGCCTTGCAATGACGTACATAGCGGCCATGTTGTCCACGCTGTAGCATTTTGGGTTTGCATTTATCCATTGTTGATGGTTACCACCTGCTTTTCATCCGTGTTAATTACCGACTCTTATTTAACGAATTTACAGGATTTCTTAATTACCGAGTGCTCCTACATGTCATTTTAAAATTTTACCACTTCATATTTACCACTTCATGTTTACCGATTCGTTAATTTTGTATTTGGTAAATTTGAATCGGTATTTTAGAATTCGGAATATATGAATCGGTATTTACCGCCTCATATTTACCGAAAAGTGGTTTTTGGACTCCTACATCTCACTTGTCTGAATACCGGTCGGTAACGGCATATTTACCGAAAATCGGCCGTTACCGACCGGTATTTGGCTACCTACATGAGGCCCCTAGACAGGTGAATGCTACCTTTGAGCACCCTATTGAAGCGTTCAACTAAACCCTTTCCTTCGGGATGATAAATAGATGTTGTGTTATGTTTGATGCAGTTACACCTTTAGGAAATTTTGAAACATCAAGGATGTAAATTGTGTACCATTGTCCGTAATCATACATTTTGGTAATCCTTCTTTCATGAAGATTTTATTGCAAAAACTCAATGACTTTAGAATAATCAGCATTGTCAACGATTCTAATTTCAGGCCATTACAAGCACCATCTGTACCTTGAACAGGACTCACATTGTGTACACCAACACTTTCCCATGACATACTAGGACTTTCAATGGGATGTAATGGCAGTTTGTCTGAATCATTGCACTTGATGCATTCTCTTACCATTTGCTCCTCTTGTTTTTCTATGCCAAGCCACCAGTAATTATACTTGACTCTCTGCTAAGTTTTGGATATTCCCAGGTGACCCTCATGACATAGTTTTAACAACCTCCTCCTTAATCCTGCTGGTGCTTTTACCTTCCAAGATCTACACAGAAGATTTTCTACTACACTTAACTCATTCCTTACTTCCCAGAACACTCTTTTTTCCATACACAATTTGTTATTATTGGGCCATCCTTTAGATACAAATGATGTAATACGATTGAGTATACCATCTTTAGCTAGGTATTCAATCCATTCTGAATGAGAGATTCCCTCTTGCCCAACATCAAACAGTAAAGCGATCATTTCAATCTCATCCTTTAAAGCTTTATCTTCTTCAGCTAAAGGTAAGGCTTAAAAAATCAGCCACACAATTCTTAACCCCAGGACAATACACAATATGATAGGAAAAATCAAGTAATTTTATTGACATTTTGCTTAGTCTTGGGGAGGCATTTTGTAATCCAGAGGTGAACAATATTTTTTTGAGAGGCTTATGGTCAGTGCAAAGTAGAACATGAAAACCCCAAACATACAATCGAAAATGTCCAAGGGCCCATGTGCATGCTAATGTTTCACGCTCTATCACTGAGTATTTCTCTTCAGCAGTGGTGAGAGAAGGTGAAGCAAAAGCCACAGCCCACTCATTCTGCTCATAATCTCTTTATGAAAGAACAGTGCCCAGACCTTTATCACTTGCATCCGTGGTTACAATTATTTGACATTTTGAATCAAAACCTTTGAGAAAAGTTGCAGTTGACAATTTTTATCTTATCAAATGATTCTCGGAATTCACTAGACCAAACAAATTTGGCTTTACCCTTCAAAATTTGACATATGTGGTAGGTTTTTTCCGGGAAATTCATTATATATTTAGAATAGTATTCCGTCAGACCCAAAAATGCTTTGACTTCCTCTTTCCAAGTGGGACTAGGTGCATTCGCTATCACATCTATAAGTCCTTGTCTGGGTTTGATACCTTCTTTGCTAATCTTGTGGCCTAAGTACACAACTTCATTCAATTTGAATTTGCATTTGCTGTGTTCAACAGTTAGTCCTTACATTTTCAAAACCTCCACCACTTGCTTCAAACAAAGATCAATCTCAGCTTTATCACTGCCCATTATCAGGATATCATCCTAGAAAAGCATCACACCACTGATACCCTCAAAGATATTGGTCATAACTCTTTGAAAAAGTGCAGTGGCGGATGCTAGTCCAAAGGTACCCTGGTAAACTGGAAGCATCCAAACGGTGTTATAAAAGTAGTGTCTTTTTTGTTGTTGACGTAATGGTATCTTGTGGTAGGCAGATTTTAAGTCTATACTGGGTAGAGGAAATTGGTCCACCAGAATGTTTTTAGTAATTTCTCTGAGTTCAATGCAAAGCCTGACTTTGCCATTAGGACGTTTAACAATCACCAAAGGAAAAACTCACTCTGCAGATTCTACTGGTTCAATGATGCCAGTAGAAATAAGGTTTTGTAATTCCTTATGCACCTCATCACGTACTGATATGGGTAAAGGTCAAATCTTATGAACGCTTAGAATGCCTGTTGACATATATAATCATTTATTTTGGGCCCAGCCCATAAAACACATCAAAACAATACAATGAATATACATTTTAGGTGATTTAAAAGTTATACAGTATAAACACAGATGACATCAAGGTGCAGTTGCATTACTATAAAAATGATAAAAACATTAGGTTAAGAAGAGATAATAAAATGGGACGTCATCCTAAAACAAATTGTGGACCTGTTGTACTAACCAATTGTACATCTAGGTGGGAAATGTCCCAGTCAGTCGTAAGATAATCAGAGGGTCCAACAGGAATGTTGTGCAAAATAGCAGACATAGGGGCAATACAGTATAGAAAGGTTAGCTGAGTAAACATGTACAACAATTCATAAACACTAGATAAATGAGAGTGAGGATAAAACAGTACTCTATCGGAGTTTGGATTTGTGAATAGCCTTCTTTCTTAGGGCCCAAGCGGTATACAAATACTTAGAGACTGCAAACGCTAAGGGTTCACTAGTGTCACTTTTAAAAAGTCTCTCCGCTTCCCAATAATGTCTCACACCCATGTTTTTGCAAGCAGCCATGATCCATTTTTTTCAAGTCTTCCTATAAGAAGGGCAGAATAGCATGAAATGAGACTCTGTTTCAACTATGCTCGGGCAGTTTGGGCAGCAATCGGCCTGACAGATGGAATTGGCCCATTTGGAGGTGTGTAATCTCAAGGGGAGAACCCCGCACCTGTATTGTACGTAAAGGCATTTTAACGGATGTGGGTGCATTCTATTCAGTTAAGGTTCAGGCCTGGGCATGCTTTTGTGATTTAGAAATTTGCCCTGTAGTAGAGTTGGACTGGTAGATTTCCCATGTTTGGAATAGGACTGCCTCCCGGTAAGACTGTTTTATTTTTGGAACAATACCTTTTACTATTGTCTCCGGGGCAGTCCATAAATCGCTCATTCCTATTCTGTGCGTTAGTTCTTTAATGTATTTCAGCCATGATGTTCTCAAGTTTCTGTCAAGAGCCAGAATTTCTTACACACACTCTCTATAAGTTGTCAGTTCATTAGTGGTCCATAATCGGACCCAATATAGAAGAGGTTTTAGTACCACTATTAGATTAATAGGATTGGGAGCCAGGTCAAAACATAGCGGTGTAGTGGGAAAACTTGAGGGAAGCCTGAAAAGTGATTTAATACACCTATTTTAAATTTTTGTTAAACCCTTGGCATTAGCGTAGCCCCAGATCTCAGCGCCATATATCGCCGAAGCTACAGCTGAGGAGTTATATACAGTGATGACTGGAGAGACTGCCACACTATATGCTGCTTTCTACCACCTCGCTATTGTAAAGGCTTTCTGATGGAGAGTGGTTTTACTTTTTTCCAACTGAAAGCCCCATGCTTGGGTGTCACTTAGCCTCACACCAAGATAGTCGAAGTAGTGGACTACCTCCAGCGGAAGCCCCTCAACAGTCACACTACCTCTGTATCCTTTATGTCGGTTTATTATCATGACTTTTGATTTTGATTAATTTAGCTATAGGCCCTTTCCTCCACAAAAGGTTACAAAAGCCTTTAGTTCGGATTGGAGGCCCATAGGGGTCCAGGAGATCAGCAGGGTGTCGTCAGCAAACATTAATATAGGGATTGGTGTTCCTGCCACTCTCGAGGCATCGTGTTTGCATTTCATCAGCCTCTTCACTGCTCCATTGATGTATGAACTGAACAGTGTTTGGGCGAGGACGCACCCCTGTCTGACCCCTTCAAGATCTCTATCTTATCGATCATATCCTCTACGGAGTTCCATCTGACCCTTGCATGTGTATTGTCGTGTAGCAGCCTGAGGATTCTTAATAGGTGTAAGGGGATACCATACCCAGCTAATACCTCCCAAAGAGTGTTTCTCGTGACCAGGTCGAATGCCGTTCTTAGATCAATAAAAGCGACGTATAGATGTTCACGCCGCAAGGTGATATATTTCTAGGTTATCACCTTGAAGCAGAGGACCTGGTCTAGTGTGCTGACCTTTAATCTAAAGCCTGCTTGAGACTCCCAAGACATTGTTCTGGAGATTCCACTCATTTAGTTTGGATAAGACTTGTCTACAGAAAATCTTTTGTGAGTTATCGAGTAGACTTATGGGTCTGTAATTTGAGGGAATGGTTCTGTCCCCTTTTTTAAAGATTGGTATAATGACTGCACCTTGCCATGAGGGTGGGATCCTCTTTCCCTTTATTATGCTGTTTGATAATACATTCAAATAAGGGGCCCAGATGTATGGTTCAGAGAAGAAGAGGTCGCCTGGGATGCCATCCATTCCGGGGGCTTACCCTTTTCCGTTTGTTCTATTGCTTTAAGTGTTTCAGATAGAGTACAAGTAAGGGTAGGGTGGGTGTCTGGAGTGGGAGGTGGGCTAGTTCAGGTTAAAATTTGAGGGGTATAAGCTTCTTCGGGCGAGAGGTCGCTACGGGGTTGTTGTAATGCAGGCAGTCATATAGATTACTAAAATGAGTAATCCAAGTGGCGGGGTCAATCGTTGGGTCTAGGGGATGAAAGTTGGAAGGGTTCACAGCTAAGAGTTTCCAGAAACGTTTTTGGTCACAGTTTCTAGGGCTTCGGCGATCGTTGCCCATTGTTCTGCCTCCCAATCTCTTTGGCTTTCACTAGGAGAGCTTTGTAGTCTCTCCTAGTTCTCATATTCTCGGTCCTTAAGCCCCTTTTAATTGCACTCAGCAGGAGGGTCTTTCCTGTCCCACAGGCCTTATCATGCCAGGACGGTACTGTCTTTCTGAGTGCCCCTCTCCTCTGTTCTTTCATAAAGTGCTGTCATGATTTCTCTGCAAAGGCGCAGAGTCATTAGTAATAAAAAACCCACCCCTATCCCGTGCAATCAAGCACGACCGAAGTGTAGTTATGTGTAATGTTTTAAACATAAATGATTCATTGTGCTTAAGGTGCTGAAGAAATCGTGCTTTTGTGTTTCACCAGTGTGACTATGTATGTAAACGAACACGAACCTTTTTAGAGTTTGAACATTGTTGCAAATTATGTTTTTTGATTTGCATTTAAGTAAACAACTGTCCGATTCAAACCACGGACTTAATCAGCCTTGCATCTACCTTTCAGCTGCTAAATAGAACTGAAAGAGTTCTGACCACGAACCTGATCAGTCTCGCGTCTACGTTTCAGCTGTTAATAGATCTGAAAGGGTTCAAGGACGCTGCACGTCACGTTACGCAGAGCGTGCGTAGCATAACGGACCTCTTGGGTGTGGCTTTACTATTTAATGGACGTCACCGCTTTATATACGTTTATACCTCATCTAGCTGGCCTTGAAGCTGTTGAGTGGGCATTATTGAACACCAGGGGAATTGACACTGAAAGAATTTTCATTATGAAATGATTACATTTTTGCCTTAATCACAGCTATTTCGAATGGGAGGGATACTTCTATGCTCAACTTACTGGCACTTCAATGGGCTTTTCTGGAGCCCCAGCTTATGCCAACATCTTCATGGCTCTTTTTGAATCCGAGAATATCATGACTAAACTGGACTGGTGGTCTCATACACTAATGTTCTGCAGATACATTGACAACATTTTCATATTATGGTCAAACAATAGTACTGAACTCAAAAATAGGATTAATGAACTTAATACCATTAACCCACGGATACAATTCACGTATAACATCCAAAATCGCAATATCCAGTTCTTGGACGTTTACATTACCAAATCAGCAGATAATCGCAGTTTTGAAACATCGGTGTATCAAAAACCGACAGACCATAATAACACATTGATTTACACCAGTTTTCATCCTAAGAGCCTACTGAAAAATCTCCAATATTCATAATTTATCAGAGTTAGACGCATTTGCTCTAACCCTGATACTACTATTACTAAAGAACAAGAATTCATGCAACGATTTAAAGATCGTGGCTACCCCAGCGATGTCCCTGAAGATTGCTTACAACGAGCACGAAAAACACAGTCGACATGAGTTACTGCAACAGCATACCAGACAACAACCAGACAGATTGGTTTTCGTCTCCAAATACTCCACTGTATCTAAACTGATTCAGAAGACTATCAATTCCAGATGGGAAATGCTTGAACAGGAAAGCGACTTCAATGGTATATTTGCTATGAAACCGTTGTATGCATACACACGCGGCAATAACCTGAGAGCATTATTATCTCCTACTACACATACTGAGATAACTACCCAGTATAAAGGAACGATGAAATGCAACAATTGCATCCACTGTAATAATGTGATTAGTCAGAACGACTCATCCATTAACTGGTAAACAAATTAATCTTCAACATTCTAGTGACTGCAACACAATGAATGTCATATACTGCATTAAATGCCCTTGCGGCAAGGCCTACATTGGAAAAACGGAAAGAAAAATCAAGATCCGGATAACAGAACACAAAAGCAAAATTAGAAATCGTAGCTCCACGTCTTCCTTAGCAACACACTGGGACCAATCAAGACACATCATATCACAACTTAGGTTTCAGATTGTGGAGACAGTCAATCCACGCCCAGGCATAGATATCACCAAAAAACTTCTTCAAAGAGAGATTTACTGGATCAAACAGCTGAACACCATGATGCCATCAGAGCTCAATGACCGCATGGATCTTAGCTGTTTCCTTTGACTTCTTTATTAACATCACATAGTTTACAATTGATCCTCTGTATTACCACTTTCATGACCCCACACATGTATAATATCATATTGATCATTAGGGTGATCTGATCAACATTAGCTTTATTGCATTTTCTTTCTACTTACATTTAGTCCATTGGTGATCTATGCATTTATACCATATTGTTCATGTTTATTGGGATCTGATCAGCATTGGCTCCATTGTGTCTTTTCTGTCACCTATATTTGATTCATTGGCGTTTTATACATTCACATTACATTGTTTATATCTAATGGAACTATACGCACTATAAGCATGCCACCTTTTTGTAGTTTGTATGTGTTTTCCTTTCTTCCACCACTAACGCACTTCTTTACGTTTCTTTTCAGGTATTACCCTCATTTCTCCTTTCTTTTTTCAAACCAGTTAGTTTTTTTCCATTTTATTTTCATTCTCCTTGTCCAGTATTCTTTTCTCGTTATATCGTTTTTTCCCCCGTTCTTCTCAGCATTTATTTATACATCACCGGACGTTTTTTTCCCTTATTTCAGGTTCCCCGCTTCTTGTTTCATTCATCTTGGTCAGCTAGTTACTTTCATATTTTTTATTCAGATCGCACCTTCACCCATTTCCTGTGCAGATATTTCAGCTATTTTTGGTATTTTTTCATAATTTCTCGTATCTTTTCTTTCGCTCTCCGAGCAGTTTCACTAGATAGCCTTCGTTAGTATCTCTTCCATTTTCATCACGTTTATCACGTGAGCCCCCTAGCACCAGGTATTTCCGGTACGTTTCTTTTCAGTTCCACGTCTCCATTATCCTGACACGCTGAACATTCTGAAATCTCTAGCCTATGTGTTGTTTGACTACGCCTTGCCATACTTGCCTGGTTTTTCACTCGGTAAGAATTCTACTTTTTGTCTGCTATTGGTTCCTTATGAGCAACGCTTTACTTTGTACTTAGTTTTCACATGCAGTTTTTTACTTTATTCACACAGCTTTTTGCGAAGGGTTAGCTCCCTGTCCACACACTAGAAATTCTGTACAGCTATTATCTACTTGTCATCTCATTCGAGGTGAGCGTTGCTACTTTACACCTAGTTTCTTACTCTAACGTGTATACGGATGTCTATTCTCTCCTCGCTAATACCCCACTGCGTTCCGTTTTCCTAGTAATTTTCACCCTGTACTGAATCTTTTTCCTGTATAAGTCTCGGTGAGCTTTGTTTCTTATTTAATTTCATCGTTACCGACAATACCATATATCTCTTCTATTCCAATAACTCCACCATCTCTCTCCTCCACAACCGTGACACTATCCCGGGTCTTTAATATATCATTTATTTTCTCGGGCTGTTTTTCTCACTCATCGCTTGGTTCTAATTACACTTATCTAGAGCTGATCACACGTTGCTAATCATTGTTTATGTCCTCAATCACTTACAGCATGTTGATATAAGCTGCAGTGTTAAAATGACCCACCTTTAGAGCTATTGTATATATGTATAATCCCTTAATACATTCATTTTATGTTTTCCCCTGACGAAGGGATTTACAATCCCGAAATGCATCAGGCCGTTTCCTCCTAAACAGATGAAGAATTCAATCATCATTACATTATTGGGAACTTTTCATGGAACATGCTCACAACATTAAGGATTATTAATGTTTTGTAATAGCATATAATTTATTGCAACATTTAGATGGACATGTTATCAAGGTTTCTGTAATGTTAAATTTGAATATTAATTTCATTTATACTCGGAGCTCTTACTGTTTTGATTCATTATTGTTTATGTATGGTTGAACAGTGGTTTGTTTGTTACAAACAAGTGAACAGTGCGTGGTACACAGCAGGCGTTCCTGCTATAACACTTTTTCTTGTCTAACAATCCATTGTGACAGCGGATTCTGTACCACAGCACCCATTATTTACATATTATAGGCTCGTTTTACCTATTCGACTACCCAGGAGTGCACCTTTATCTCATACACTTTACTATTTAATGCCACACCCAACTTCTGGAAGTTGCTTAGCCTTCCGCCAGTTTCCAGGGAAGGACCTGTACCCAAGGACTCTTACCGGAAATGGGCGTAACTGCTCTTTGGATCCTGATTTTTCTTCGGGGACCACCGCGGCTTCAGTGGTGCATCTCGACTCATTCTCTACTGCAGAACGTGAGAGGGAAGAAAGAAAAGGAGAAAGTTAAGTGATTTCTTAATTTAAGGCGCTCATCGCAAGACAGCTATGCCAGTTAAAGAGTCATAGTTATAATTCAGGAAAAATTTTGGTTGTTTTTTTCATCAACAGAAAAAACATTGTATCTTAGGACAATAAGAATTATTATTGCGTATTACTAAAGAAGGAAAACATTGTATCTTTAGACAATAAGAATTATTGATACGAATTACTAAAAAAGGAAACTTACCTTGATATTTAAGGCTTCTGTGGCTTAGTAAACGTTTGTTTGTTTTCTTGTCTTTTGTTTATTTTATTCATAGTGATGGAACAAATTGGGGGGAACCTAAAAGAAAATAGTGAGTGTTATTAGGAAAATGACATAAAATGAATAATGCAAAAGAAAAATACTTGGTAATAATAAGTGCACAGAAATAATGTTGTTTATTTCTTCTTCAGAAGAAGTTTGAGGGACAACACACTTCATACACACGCCCCATATAAGAAGGTTCCTCAGAGAAAGCATCAAGCCATCACAAGCCTACTAGGGTGCAGTGCTCACCAGCTCAAGTTCGCAGGTAGGAAAGGTAACCAATAATCATTACATAAAAATTGGAGGGAAGAAGAAACTAAGAGTTAATCAAAATACAACAGGTATACCAAGGTTAATCAGAATCTTGTTGCCTTGCAGGTCGACAACAAGAGCCCCGCCTGCGTCCAGTATCCGGCCCTCCTCCCTGAACCCTATTACGTAGCTCTAGTGGATATACATAGACTGGTTATACGGTAGGGTACTGGGAAGTTGGTCCATAGCGTCTCTGTGAAACTAAACCAAGCACAGTGAAGGTAAGAGTGCATGGTTGGTCTGATAAGCACGGTCTCAGTGTGTCCATGAGAGCACAGTGTATAGGGACAAAGTTAATGTTCAGAATATTACTTGAGTCAATCAAAGAAAGTTTAGACACAAACAGATCAAAAATTAGACAGAGTTTATGTTTGTTTGCCACTAGTGCCACCCACTTGATGTTTCTTAAATTTTAAGAAGTTGTTATTGGCACGGTTGAGACAACCCCTTCTAGTTTTGTGTCTCTATATCTATCAATCAATCAATCAATCAAGAAATTTGTAGAGCGCACTACTCACCCGGAGGGTCTCAAGACGCTAGGGGGAGGGGGGACCGCTACTGCTTGAACAGCCAGGTCTTGAGTTGCTTCCTGAAGGAGAGGTGGTCTTGGGTCAGACGGAGGTGGATGGGGAGGGAGTTCCAAGTCTTGGCTGCCAGGTAGGAGAAGGATCTTCCTCCCATGGTGGCTCTTCGAATGCGTGGAACGGCGGCGAGGGCATGGCTGGTCAATCGTAGCTGGCGGGTGGGAGTGTAGAAGGTCAGGCGGTTGTTGAGGTACCTGGGGCCCAGGTCGTGGAGGGCCTTGTGTGCGTGGGTGAGGAGTCGGAACGTGATTCTCTTGCTGACGGGGAGCCAGTGCAGGTCTCTCAGGTGTCCGGAGATGTGGCTGTGTCGGGGGATGTCAAGGATGAGTCGTGCGGAGGCGTTCTGGATGCGTTGGAGTCTTTTCTGTAGTTTGGCTGTGGTTCCGGTGTAGAGGGTGTTTCCGTAGTCCAGTCGGCTGGTGACGAGTGCCTGGGTGACCGTCTTCCTGGTTTCGGTGGGGATCCATCGGCAGATCTTTCGGAGCATGCGTAGGATGTTGAAGCATGATGATGAGACGGCGTTGACTTGTCTGGTCATCGAGAGGGAGGAGTCCAGGATGAAGTCCAGGTTGCGTGCGTGGTCCGTTGGTTTGGGTGCGCTGCCCAGGGCAGGGGGCCACCAGGAGTCGTCTCAGGCAGAGGGTGATGATCCAAGAATGAGGACTTCCGTCTTGTCTGAGTTCAGTTTCAGGCGGCTGTTCATCATCCACTCGGCTACGTCTTTCATCCCTTCGTGTAGGTTGGTTCTGGCGGTGGCTGGGTCGTTGGTGAGGGAGAGGATCAGCTGGGTATCTGGCCATTAGAAAGGATACACTTAGGGCCTGGTGATCACTGTCTGGTCTGGGGATAACTTGCATATCCTGCAGTTCAGGCCAGAGGTCATTATCCAATAGTATGTAATAAATTCTGGATTCACTAAGGCCTCTGTTGAACGTAAAGTGTGGAGGGTAAACCGATTTGGTGTTGCCATTTACTACTCTAAGACCATAATCCATGATAAGATCGACAATTTGAGTACACACCTTTAACATTTTTGTTATTTTTTTTGTCATATGGACACCCTGTGGAGGTTGGAAGACAGGTATTAAATTGTCAGCAAACTGGCCCAAGAGATGATCTAACTTGGTAACGATTGGGGATTGGACATTTAGGGGTAATGATCTACTGTATATGTTTACTAGAATTATATATGTAGGGGCTAGCCCGGAATTAATGTTAATTTGCAAAGTGAGCAAATCTTTTGAGGCTGTTAACTGCGATGTTCGAAATCGTTCAGTAGACCTACCCTGCCAGAAAATACTTCGAAAAAATCTTTAACTACAGAAGAGCACTTGATTTCCAAATCATTTATGGATAACACAGGTTATAATAATAATAATATCCACATTTGTAAAGCGCGAACAATCACCCTTAAGGGTCTCTAGGCGCTGGGGGCCGTCGGGAAGATTAAGCAAGCTATTGCCCAGAGTCACATGGTGCTGGGCTTATCTGCCGCCGGTGCCGGGGATCGAACCGTGATTCCCCAGATTCCAGAGTCAGTCGCCCTGGCCGCTGCGCCACAACTCTTCCACAGATGTTGTTTGGGTTGAGTAAAATGCCTACATTTCCTTGGTCACCCCATCCTAATACAGAAGGTCCTTTTTTAGCTGCTAACAATCTACAATTGGCTCTGTTTTTGTATTGGAAGACAAGATCTTGCAACCAACAAAAACAATTCTATCACCTGTGTAACTTTTTGCAATGACTTCCGCTTTGTCTAATTGTGCGCCCAATTTCTCCACAAAGTGACGCTTCCAAATTTCTACACAGATTATCGTAAACGGTGATCCGGAGTCAGCTACAACATTTCATTTTACACCACCCATAACAACCTCACAAATAGTTTTCCTAACTCTAGCCTGATCAACATCAAGAATGTCGTAGTCAATACAGAACACATAGTTGATATTGGGATCATCAGAATCATCAAAGTTACTTTAATTTCCTTCCTGTACACAATGTACCTTCTTGTTATAAGAACCACATTTTCTCCTACACATTTTTGCATAGTGACCAATTAAGTGACCAATTAAGCCACAAGACGAACACTTCTGAAACTTTTGCTGGACATTTTCTAAAGTATGCCATATGGTTCACAGAAGCACATCGATAACACCTCCTAGAGTTATGAGGTTCAGACTCGTTCTAAATGGGATTCTTTTTGCCATCTGGAATGGTGTACTTCTCTTGCACATCATTGGATTTGCTGTTGTATTTAGTTTCGTGCTTTTTATTCTTAACAGAACTGACCCTATTGACAAACTTGACATATTGGCCCTCCTCAAGAACAGCCTTAGCAGATCATCCTGTTAATTCAGCTTTCTTTACTAAAGCTACGACTTGCTTAAGAGGGGACCCCCCATTAACCCATAACTTATCATGAATATTGGGATTACTGACATGCATTATTATTTTGTCACAAATAAAGTCTTACTGAAGACTGCCAAATCTGCAAGTTAAAGCTAACCCCCTCAATGCTGACACATAACCTTCCGCAGTTTCACTTTTACCTTGTTCACGTTGAAAGAATTTGTATCTGTCCACTGCCACACAAATATTGGGAGAATAATGTGCATCAAGATCTTCTAGTGCATGAGTAAATACATCACCCCTCCCACATTTTTTTCTATTTGTTTATAAGTTTTGAGACCTCCTTGACCCAAACAATTCAACAAAACTGTCTTATTTTTCTTAGAAGCGAAGTCCTCATCCTGAAATGTGTCCATGTAATTACAAAAATACTCCTTCCATTCCTTCCACAGTAAAGATGGGTCACTCTTGGAAGGTAGAAATGGCTGAGGATTAGTAAAATTCATCAGACTTAAGGCACACATTGACAACACTTTTGATAGCTGAAAGCGCAGCGAACATTTCTAGGTATATGGGGTGCTCAGTAATAATATTGCTATGCACTAAATCTTCTCAAATGCAAAATCAGCCTGTAATATTAGTACAACTCTAAATATTATTTCTCGTTGAACCAGAAAAGTTTGTTTGTTCAAGTCCTTCAGGAGGAAAATGAACCTGTAACATTAAATTCCTTATTGGACAAGAGAAAAAGCTATTGAAATAATCCAAATGTAAAAAAACCCAGATTTTCTACTAAAGTTACAGTCCTGTTGTGTTCCACCTGTGAGGATGACGTGAACTAAAACAGATTCCTGCATTGGAGGAGACGATCTGGCCCTTTCAACACTCTCCCGCTGGCTCTTGCGCGTAAACTTGACCGCTAGCTAACCAGCTGAGGAGATTGCACTCGCCGCTGTTAGCGCGCCATATACACTGAAAACTAAGATGGCTGCTTGACGTTCGTTTATGTTTTCTTTCTTAAGCCGGTTGAGCATCCCTGAGGAGCATAGCGAGATTCTTGTAGTATGTGCTTCAATCACATCTTTCCTTTGACATCATCATAAACTCCTCAGCAATCCAGGGTAAACATCTAATGCGCTCCGCCAACATGTGGCATCACTCGTCCACACTGCCAGCTGTAGGATGAAAGAAATCAGCCACTTGCCTCCAGAAGGTAAGGTGAATTCTTAGATGTTTGAAAGATGCTGAAAATCTACGCCAATATTTCCAAATTATTTGCTGAAAATCAGCTCTGGTAGAATTTCTCAGAACACAAAGAGGCATATTATCAAGACAGGTGATAAAATTATCGCCGCTTTAGCGGCAGAAAACTGCCGCTAAAACGGCGATAATGGGCTTGATAATATGCTCTATGGAATTCCAACTGAAGCCTATGTTAGATGTGAAGGACATCTAACCTGATGCATAAGAACAATATAATCAGCATTGTTACAATTCCAGAAAGTACAAAAGGGGAAATCATATTATAATGACAGTGGAAAGAGGACTATTGTGTATTTTACCACCCTCCCCGTGCTCATGAGCTAGTTTAGAATAATTATAGAAGACCTCTGGGCTTTGTCAGTGAGACCCCATACCTGCGAGATCAGATGCAATGAATTACATCCCAGGATCAGTACAGCTCTTCTATGTTGGAAAGGTTTTCTCCAAATGCCTTATCTTGCATGTAATGCTCTATTAAAAAGCACCCGAGTTTCAGTTGGGCCACTGTGCTTCATGTTATGTCTATGTGCGTGGGACTGACCAAAGTGAATCAACAGCATACTTTGTTATTCGACCTTGAACACGCTTTGCAGACAGAGAGCACGGTGCCCAGCTAGATATGTGAAAGGTAGACAGTTCTCATGTGAAGCAGCGCCATCAAAGTATTTCATGAGAACAGAGCCATGTAGTGTTGTGTGCAAAAGCGGCAAAATGGTAGCCAAGCATATACTACTTATGCTAACTTAGCAATGTCTGCGTTAACCCCATTTCCTCACTACACCCTCCCCTTGGCCAGGCCAACAGACAGTGGACTCAGTAGAACACAGAGTTCAAGTCAGAGTGAACTTTAATTAAGAGCAGCAGTCAAATTTGGGAAAAGAGTCAAATGTTGCACAAATTTGTGCGTACAAAATCGATTTGAAAAAGCTAAAAAAAAGAAAACCATTACAAAAAATATCCGGCAGATGATGGAAGACATCCAGGTTAATCCATTAAGGTGTATGAGCAGTAGGTTTCAACAGCCTCCAAGAGGAAGTGATTGATATTGTCAAAAAAGAGAGTAGCCATCCATTCCAGCAAAGAGAATGAACATACATGTTCATCAACAATGGGAGCTTCTAGCACCATCAGTGGACAACTTGCGCGTTCCTCAAGAAAACTTAGTTGTAGGAAATCATGTGCAGCTGCACAGACATCCCATTCAGCTAAAACCCCAAGCACAGCCGCGCAGGCCATAATCCCAACACCGGAACATTCCAGCTCATGCGCCAATAGAGGACTCATTAGCAGGTCGTAATCCGGGGCAGGAGACACCGTATTGGAGAGGCAAGGATCCAATGCCCATTCAAACGAACATTCCAGGCAGTGGAAGACTGGTTGCGCGCAAATGAAATAACCAAAACGAAAGGACAATCCATAAGCCTCGCTCAGAGTTGCCAGTGGCAAAGTACCGTAGCATTCAAGCATACGACTATGAAGCAGCGGCAGCCGTTCTCGGCTGTTTGGGGCCACGGAGGGAGCAGCCATTCTTGAGCAGACAAAACAACAGCAGAACCCCAGCAGCTAGGGCAAGTAATAGTGGCAAGCCACCGAAGACGCTGGAAAAAATAGAATGGATAAATGCCGGTATCACACCAAATATAGTTTGAAAAGAGGTCACAAGGCCAGAGCACACAGCTTTAAAAAAATGGGCAATGCCTGCGGTGTTAGAAGCATTGAAGATAATGTGAATCAACGCACCGAAATGTAGTGGGAGGTCAGTATTAAGAAGTACTTATACCCCTGTACGGGTGTTAGCCACGTGAAGGACGAATGTCTCATGGGCAGATGTGAGTGCAACTTCTTTTTTAAACAATAATGCTCTTATTATCTGCTCATTTTATTGAACTCTGGCTTCAAGGTCGGAAAGGAAAGCCAAATCGAGATGTCGAGCCTCCCATGTGGGGGTGGAAAAAGCACATTTTTACAGCAAACCACACGTTGTGAGACTGTTACAATGTAGGGTATGCAATCTTCATTATTTAAAAGCAAATAGCTACTGTTTACTAGCAGGGTAAATGTAGGTATGATAGCTGGTTCTGGATGACCCTTCAAAACACACGCCAAATATGGTGCTGTTAATTTACATATGCCTAGCAACTGTATATTCTTACACACAAGAGAATGGTCAGGCGAGGAATCACATGATTCCCCAGTGAGGTACACCTCTTTGTCATCCCGTAAGCATCTGTATGTGAATGGTAAAGACCACACCTCATGCAGAAATGCACTACCTAAAGGTTCATAGCGGCCCAAGGGATAATGTTTCATACATGAACTACATTTAAACAACGAAAATGGCAGAGTTATTACCCCATGAATGAGCCATACTGCTGAATTAGTTTCAGCAACAGAAAATGGCAAAGGTTCTAATTTTTCAATATGTAACAGAGTGTATGTGGAATCCTTCATGTACATAAACTGTTGTTTATCTGTCAAATTGAATGGTGAAAATAACGATGACGTGTTTATGTAATCCCATGGAACTTTCCCCATCTTCAAAGTTTGCAATGTCCATGCAAACTGCATAATCGAACGCAATTGATTTTGACCATGATACAAAACAGACACTTCATCATGAACAATATCCACAACAGATGAAACAATATTGTCTAATGTATAAATATGGGAAGAAAGAGTGTTAATACTATTATCATAAACAGCAAGCACTTTTTCTAAATTAGCTTGGTCTATTGCCCTTAGACACGAAGCAGCTTCAATTTGGGACAGCTTCCAGATTTCATTGTAAGTTGCATAAAGAAATCATTTTGATCTAGGACCAGCAGACCCTTTTATAAAATCTGTCAAGTCAATGTCACTTGACAACAATGACAAATGGCGTTTTACTGACGTACGGGTCGAGTGTTGCTACCAATTTTGACATTACTTTCCTACTGAATAGGTAGTAACCGAATGGGAGTCAGAATAACGTGGGTCAGGTCTATCCGGAGTGTATCCTGGTGTCTTACCTAGAAAACAGCGTTGGCAAGAATCTGAACTTGTTTGCCAAACCAACCAACCCAGGGGATCCATGCTAGAGATATTAAAAGTATTATTGGTAAGCAACAATTGCAAATCATCAATTGCCAAATCAGTATGATTATTCCAGTTCTTGTAATGAGCTAGTGCAGGTATTTTAAGTGTATTCTTTTGTTTCGCAGTGGCTAAACCTAAACAGGTTGTTTGATAAATCGAACTATACAAGAATAGGACTTGTATTGGAATAAGGCACGCACAATGCAAAGCTTCAGAGCCTTGTACCTGCCAGAATTTAGAACCCCAAACAGACTTAAGATCTACTGTATCCTTCCACAGCTCATAGCCACCCACTGCTAGTTGATCAATAAAGAATTTGGAATACACTAATTTAGTGTGGGTGAGCATGACTTTAGAATTGGAAGTAGTATTCATCTTAAAATAAATTGAATCCAGATTGGATTTATTAAAATCAGTGACATATACATTTTTTTTCAAAAGAGTTTTCAAACTACCTTCAATGAGAGCCGGGCAATGTTCCCATTGTGTGTAACTAAAAACATTTCTAAATGTATTAGCTTTATGCAGGTAATGATGGCCATAATGCTGGTAACAAAATAAATCAGCATAATTTGCACTATTTAAATACAAATCCTCATCATCAAATGCAGCATAATACTTTAAATTAGAAAATAAAGATTGAACGGCTTGTACGTCCCAATCATCAGAGCATATGTTATGTTTCACTATACCCCCCATAGAAACACAAAGTACATTTGGAACATTAACCACCTCGTTGGGGCCATGAATTTGGAAGTTCACCGCATCCCACACTATTCCATCCGCAACTGGCCAGGCAGAGATGTTGACAAAAGTCTGGTGCCTTTTCATGATGTAAGAAGAGGAGTGCTGTGCCAAAGTTCCATTAATTACTTTTACTGCAGAGCGTTCGGTGAGGTAGTGACCATTTATTAAAAGGAAAACGTCACAAATCCAATTGACATGAACAAAAAAATGGCGATGAGCACCAACCAAATGTATGTCCAAGGAGGAAACAAATAATTCCTTTTAAACCAGGTGACAAAAATAGAAAATTTGGATGGGGGACTCGATGATGTGGAGTTAGTGTCAAAAGAAAAACTTGACTGGTTAAGGGTGTTGTCTTGTAAACCAGGCAATGACTCTGTAGTGGGATACGCATATTCAGTTTCTTCATGAAGACTGCAAGCCGGAGGGTTTAGCAAAGGATCAGTAACAGCGGTCATCTTTATGGCAGTGTCAGGCCTAATGTTGTTTGAATTGGCCAAAACTGTATTCCTGGATATTGTTGGACAGGAAGCAGCAGGTGTCATACTATGTAGAATCGGCCAGGTGTTGTAGTTTGACATTGTCCACTGAGATGTATCTGTTGTCTTTGTGACCAGGTAGTGGTGGTAAAATGACTGTACAAGTACCCTTCACGCCAAGCACTGGGACGGGTGCACGATAAGAGGGGCCAAACTCTTTCTTGTTCTCCACCTTCTCACGGACCAGGTCTCCGATCTTGGGTAGCCAGCCGACTACCGGAATCTGCTGCGCCGCTTCAACAGCGGAGGGTAAATGTTCCTTTGCAAGACTGTCTTGAGTCTCCTGTAGTTTCTGTAACACATCGGAAGGATTATATATGTCAAAAGATGCGGCTGTGGCCGCCATGTCTAGACCATCAAGGCCTGGAACAAACATTTTCATGCCAAAGAGCATTTCATATGGGGTCCGCCCACCCAGAGATCTTCTAGGGAGATTATTTAGTGCAAGTTGTACGCTATACAAATGAGCGAACCAGTTCCTGCCAGTACCTATAACTCTAGCTGTCAAGGATTCCTTTAAATCACGGTTCATTCGCTTCACAACTGAGTTACTCTCAGGCCTGTGTGAAGACGAAAATTTGACTTGCACCCCCAAAGACCTCATGGCATCCTTGTACGTCTTAGAGGCGAACACGGGACCCTGGTAATTGCGTGTGTTAGGCTAACCTCGATCAAAATAACTAAGCTGCTTGCTCGATTTTGTGCATATCTTATACTTTGCACTCTCCGTTTTTTTAACTTCTGTTCTGTTTTTAAACATTGAATTTTGGTAGCTGTAATTAAATTGGTGCTTACTTAGGGGTTATTGTGGGTTCTGCTCCTGTGCATCGCGGTCCCCGGTCCATCACGGCTAACAGTGACGATTGAACGGAGGGACAGACTCGACTCCGCCCACTTTGTTCCTCATTTCCTGCTACTGGGTATATGAGTGGGTTGGCTTGCCGGCCGCGCAGCATTTAGGTAATTGCGTGTGTGAGGCTAACCTCGATCAAAATAACTAAGCTGCTTGCTCGATTTTGCACATATCTTGTACTTTGCACTCTCCGTTTTTTTTAACTTCTGTTCTGTTTTTAAACATTGAATTTTGGTAGCTGTAATCAAATTGGTGCTTACATAGGGGTTATTGTGGGTTCTGCTCCTGTGCATCGCGGTCTCCGGTCCGTCACGGCTAACAGTGCTGATTGAACGGAGGGACAGACGCGACTCCGCCCACTTTGTTCCTCATTTCCTTTTACTGGGTATATGAGTAGGATGGCTTGCCGGCCGCGCCGCCGGCGTGCCAAAGGCAAGCCCGTCTGCGCCCGTCCGTGACCGGATCACGGCCGGCGCAGGCAATGCCACCGGTTGTAGGAGCGGTGAGCCCATACGTTGGTCGCGGGATGAGTTAATGCGTCTCCGAGGCCCTATCTGCGCTAAGCCACAACAGATTGATTTAGCTGCTTTCCCACTATCACACAGCTGCTGCTCATGCGGCCTGATTTTGAATTGGGCGAAGGCTCTCAATATGATGCACTTACTGCCCCGGGGCTTGACGAATGAGTGCAATGTTAAAGTTAAGGCTTGCCTCATTAATTGTAGATCATTGCCCAAGCATGCTACAGATGTTTGGTCACTCTTAATGGATGGCACCTGGAATATTCTGTTTTTAACAGAAACCGGGCTGAACACGGACACAGTGACAACTATCACACTAGCTATCCCACCAGGTTTCAAAATGTTCCATGCCAATCAAGAAAGTAGGGAAAGGGGGGGCAGGTGGCTATTATTCTTAGAGATTCGTGGGAGTTGGTGTCCTCTGACCCTTTGTCTGTGCAGGGCATTGAAGGTCTTAATTTTTGTATACATTTTAATCCTTCATTTGCCCTTGCTGGCATCCTCATCTACAGACCCCCCGATTGCGTAACAAGTGCTCTTCAGACTCTATGTAGCTTTATTGTTCAAAAATCGGTAATGTATACCAATTTTATGGCCCTGGGAGATTTTAATTTACATGTGAATGATTCAAACTGCTCACAAGCAGCGCAACTGATTTCGTCCCTAGCAGGTGCTAATCTTATACAACGGGTGTCTTCCCCGACGCACATAGCGGAGCACATCTTAGATTTAGTTTTTTCCAATCTCTCTGACATTAATACGGAGATTCCGGCCCCTCTAACGTGGTCAGATCATCATCTGATCCCTTTTGTGATTACTGTGCCCAATCTGGGGCAAGCCAAGGGAACTCGCTTTATTCAAAAGAGAAATTGGAATAACTTGACCGAACCAGTATTAAGCGCCATTTTGCAGGACACTCATCCCTGTCTATCATTAGACCCTAATGCAGATGCAGTCTCTTTACATCAATGGATTGCTACCACAGTGGAGTCAGTTGTGCCGGTCAGAGTAGTGAAATCTACCAGACTGTCCAGGCGGAATTATCTCATTGCTCGCACTTAGCACGCAGACCAGTCCTGTAGTGAGGTTTTTAAAGTAGTCCAATCCTTTTTTAAACCCAAGGCATTAGAGACGGAATTGAGACCATCTCTAGCCTTGTGTGAAAAAATTGCTAGTCATTTTGATAATAAAATGTTAAAGGTTTACGACTCCTTTGTGCCACCTGAGGCAACTGTGGTAGCGGATGTATCCCCGGCTGTGGCAGAGGCACCCATGCTCATCAACTTCACACCAATATCACCTCAGGATGCTCTAGCTGTTATTCATAAATGCTGCTCAGGCGCTCCAGATGATCCATGACCGCCCAAACTGTGGATTATGTTATCTTCTTCCCTGATGGGTATGCTACTTCATACATGGAACTCCTCCCTGGAAACGGGCATCTTTCCCAATGAATGGAAACATGCGACACTTCTCCCTCTGAGAAAGAAACCTAATAGGGACCCAGATGACCTTAGCAACCTTAGACCCATCTCTCTACTTCCAGCCCCAGGTAAAATGCTGGAGAAGTTGGTTCAGTGTCAACTGACCACTTTTATTGAACAGAGTGGTTCTCTGCATGACACACAGTCTGGTTTTCGGGCAGGCTTCAGCACGGAGACCGCTCTCCTTGAGGTAGCAGAGTCTGTAAGGTGGTCGCTGGATTCAGGAGCTTCAGCATTGCTGGTGCTCCTGGATCTGTCTGTGGCTTTTGACACCATAGACCACAACATACTGGTCCATAGACTACAAGATGTGGGCTTTGGGGGGGTGGTTTTGACTTGGCTGACATCCTATTTGTGTGGGCGCACTCAGAGAGTTGCTCTTAAGCCATATGAATCCAATCCAAAACAGCTCTGGTGCGGTGTCCCTCAGGGCTCAGCCTTGAGCCCTCTACTTTTTAACCTCTACCTAGCCCATTGTTCTCTCTGATTGCCAACTGGGGAGTGAAAGCGATTTCTTACGCTGACGACACCCAGTTGGTTTTCTCATTTAAGGAGCAGACGGCTAATGTTTTTAAGAATTTTAAAGGTTGCTTGCGCGACATAGCTCTTTGGATGAACTCTACTAAATTAAAGCTCAACGTTGGGAAGACAGAAGTTCTGTTTTTCAGGCAGGGCCCAGTCCCAGATGCAGATTTATGGTGGCCGGCAGAAATGGGCCCACCGCCTTACCCCACCAAATGGATTCGAAATTTAGGGGGTGAGATGGGAGTCTGACCTCTCCTTCCTAGCGCAAATACAGCAGGTCTCTGCAATCTGTTTCAGCAAATTAAAAAATCTCCGGAAAGTTTTGCACTTTTTACCGGAAGACTGCCGTAAATCAGTAGTACATGCCACAGTTACATCTAGGCTAGATTACGCAAATGGCCTATATCTTGGCCTTCCCAAATACGCCATTCATCGCCTTCAGATGATACAAAATGCGGCTGCTAGACTGGTTTGTCGTATACCGTTTCAACACCATGTCTCTCCGCATCTTCAGAAGCTCCACTGGTTGCCAGTGGAGAAAAGAATCATATTTAAGGCCATGACTTTGGCCTATCGGGCTTTGAACGGAAAATGCCCGAGATATCTGAAGGAAAGACTGTGTTTATACAAGCAAAATCGTGCGCTGCGATCTAATTCCCATGTACTGCTACGACCTCACGCTTTGTGAAATCACGCATGGGTGGCAGAACATTCACGGTCAGAACGGCCTTACTGTGGAATGCTCTGCCAGGTCACCTGTGGCAGGCAGTTTCAGAAACTTGCTTTCGCAAGGCTTTGAAGACGTGGCTCTTTAGGACAGGTTAATAAAGGGTGGTTAGCCCTCTACCATCTCTGACGTTATTTTTTACCTGATGTTCCAGCGCTGGGACACCCCTGTTAGGGGTAGCTGTCACGCTTTATAAGTTTCAGTATTATTATTGTGGCCAAACCCAAAGAAAACATGTGCACGAATCAACTGCAACTAAGATAAACTTATATGCAGTATCTGAAGAAAACGGACCGCAGTGATCTAAGTAAACACAACTGAATAGTTTATTAGAAATGTACAGCTGTGTTTGTGACGGGCGTGCTGGCGTTGAAGGTTTAATCTGCTGACAAGTGTCACAAGAAGGCACATAATTACGGGTTTGATTATATAACCCACGCCACCAGAAACGTTGCTGCAAGATAGAGACAGTCGTCGAAACGCCGGCATGATCCAAGGCCATGCCTTCGTGCTCGGCTGTTATCAATGCTAGCCTGCGGTCCTCGTTGGGAATCAACCTGTCACAAATGTCATGAATTCTCACATAAGGAACTTTATCGGGACTTAAATGATAAGAGTATTTCGAAGGGAAACCCTGTGGGTACTTACTTCCCTTCTCTGTAGCAGCTATAGCTGCCAAGATATCATCATCAATCTTAATCATGGATCTTGTAACTGCTGCAACAGAATATGTGGCTACTGCTGTTTTAGCTGCTTCATCATCCAAACTGTTACCGACCGCGTGTACCTCTATGCGCTGGTGGCCGAGAGTATGAATTACTTGTGTGAGAGGCAGATGTTCTTTAAGCTCTGCGACTCGAACCCAAAGCATTTTATGCTAAATTGCGCTGCATTTAGAATCACGATAGTCATTCTGAGACCAAAAGAAAAAGTTGTCATTAAAAGACTGAACACAGTAGTAAGAGTCACTCACAATCAAGGTAGTCACATTAGGATCAGCAAACTCCAGTGCTGGCACCAGAGCACACAGCTCCGCTAACTGGGCGGTACAGTCCCCTAGTGCCTGCGTGTGCACGACACTGGACTTGAACTCACTGTTCACTATGGTACCTGCCACTATAGCGCATACTGCCAAATAAGAATGTTTTGATCCGGTCGCCGGTTGCGCAGAACCGTCAGTATAAATGATACAATGGTAGTCCTCGAGCGGGCTCATTGACAGAGGAGCAGGATGAACAAATTCATACTGTAAGAACTCCTGAGTTTGCAATGAGGAGTCAAAGATATAGGTGACATCAGATGATGTCAACAAAGTAGCCCATTGTATCCAACACGGATGTAAAGCTTTTGAATTTGGTACACTGGCTTTTGTCACAGCTTCAAGAGCAGGATATGGTGTTACAGCCATGATACGTTTTCCTTGCGCCAGTTTACGTTCCTTCAGGATCGCCATCTGGACTGCGGTCAATACTTTTTCAACAGTTGAAAAACGCAGTTCAGCTGAAGTGTACAAATGTGACTTGTAAGCTATAGGTACGGTGTCACCTTCATTAAATGTCAAGTTGGTGAAACCCACTGCCCCTGGCACAATTCTTATCACCAGGTTTGTGTGGTTATCACGCATTAACAAGTATTTAGATTCAAGAAGATTAGACTGCAGGAATGCAGAATAGCTGAATGTTCCGGAAGCCAGCAGGCTTTTGTAAAGGTAGGTTGTATCAAGGCATACAGCGGCTTGATACACTGGGTATAATCGGGAATGTAAGTTCGTACGAAGTTGAAAAATCCCAGAAAAGAATGCAATTTTGTCAGGGTTGTAGGAGAGCGCAAACATGCGCATTTCTCCAAGAAGTGAGACGCCAGGCCTCTTCCTTAATTATTGAGCTCATAGCCCAGGAACAACACTGTGTACTCCTCAATGTGTGATTTTGCAAAGTTAAATTTGTAACCGTAGCCCGCATACAAAACTATGATGCGGTCCACACGACAAAGATGCGGCCATAATTCGTCGTCCGTGAGATAAATATCATCAACATACGAGTACGCATCAGGGTCTATGTCATCTAACAGAGAGACAAAACGTGCGGCTAAGACTCCCGGGCTGTTTTTGGAGTCCATGGCCAATCTTGTAAATTGTTTTTGTTTGCCGCCGAAAGTGAATGCTGTCCATTGACTATTAATTGTGGACAGATTGTGGCTAAAAAAGCCATTGGAAATGTCAAGTGTAGTTTTATATTTTTTACGCACAAGACTGTCTACAAGACCGAAGCTATGGGTGTTCTGAACCGCACAGTTACGGCATTGAGAGTTCAAATGTCGGTAATCCAAAACTAAGCGGTACGATCCATCTGGTTTGGTTACTGTAAAAAGAGGGCTATTCATTGGTGACACACATGTCTCAGTTACTCCTTGATATTCTAATTGTTCAAGAATTTCAGAAACGGGAGCTTTTGCTTCCCGCCGGAGGGGATATTGGGGTTTTGGCTGTGGCATAGACCGCAAGGGTATCTCATGAGGCAGAGAGGTTTTATCCCAGCTCACCTGAATACAGTACAGAGCCAGTGCCAGCACCAAAGCCCACTCTTTCGCAAAAGCCATTGCTTGCTCCTTGGCTACGTTATGTGAAAAACTAGGGAGGATTACCTCCTCTCCCCGTGGAGCGGCTAAAACAAAAGGCGGGGGCCAGTCTGCCTCAGTTAACAAGATGTCATAAGAAGAAGTCAGATTTTCCCCAAACATCACTTTAACAACACGTTGTATATCACCTTCAATTAGAAATACAAGTTCATATAATCTGTCAGGGGGAGCCACTCGGGTGTCAGCAGTTTCTACTATTTTGAAAGTGTCAGTTGCTGTCGCCTCCAGAAATGGGCGCAGTGCTTGCTGCACTATTGTTAATGCCCAAGTTATATTCCGAAGGTGGGTTCTCACCATCCGTGGCATATCTGGTGGTTAAAGCAGCAACTTTCTTTTTCTGAAATTGAGGGCGCTGACGAGGAAACTTGTCCTGCTTTCCTTTTCCGTCAGTCTGACGTGGTTGCTCGCGTCCTTGCGGGGCACTTCGACCTCTGCCGCGATCCTGGCGATCACCTCTACCAGCTTGTGAGCCTGATGATTCCTGCGAAGAACGAGGAGAACGCTGATCAGGGACCTGAAACCTATCAGGAGACCTAATTCTCGCGCTGTCGCACAAATCATAAGTGCGCTCAGAGGACTTGGGTACCGGTGACGCTGCATTTGACCCTTGCTTCTGTTGTTGCTTCTACTACTTTTCATTTCTCCAATTCCTTTTAGGAAAAATAGGACGGTCATCTTTATTGTACTGCGCCGTCTGAGTTTGCTGTTGTGCCGGTATTTTAGCAAAAGGCTTAAAACCCAAACTATTGCGTCCAATGGCCTCATAAGCATCTGCAATAATTTTCGGTAACTCTCTGGGTTTCTCTTCCTCTGGGACTAGACGTAAAGCATTAGACACTTGAAAGTTAACAGCATCTCCCTTGACGTTCGCAAGTATGAGTTCAGCAACTACGTCAAACATTCCGACAAGCCTCATTCCCAACTCAACTGCCGTCTCCGGGCTGTGCTCATCCTGTACACGCTTAATCACGGAGGGCAGCACAGTCATAGAAGGTGTGCCAAAACACTGCTGCGAACACTTTACCCCAATTCTCACAATTGGTTACCTCTGGTATCAATTCTTTGTGCAAACTTATTGTTAAGATCCAGTAAAGTAAATCATCCTTATTCTGTGGACGCTTGCCCATAACCGAATTAACCATGACAGGACTAATAGACATCCCGGGCGGTCCAGCTGGTTGCACCCCAACCCCAGGTGCTCCCACCCGGAGATTGCGGGAAACGTATTGTACTAGAGCCCTATGCACCTCAATTAACGAGGTGTGTAAGACACGCAATTCGTCTATAGTGGCTACTAGATAACATGGATGTGGTGTGTACCCGGCCAAAACTGGCCAAATGGCCCCTGGAATCGACAAAGGGCCTAAACGGACTGGAGTCACTGTATGGGGGAGGGCGCCATTAAACCAAATACGATGTTGCCATGCCGAAATCGGAACTTCAAGTGTTGTATATGGCCGATATAAAACAGGTATTGCAGTGGGAGTGTATGCATGGAACAAACCATCATCTCCATTCACTGCAGGAAAGGTTACCCAAGAGTAAAATGCCTCAAAGTGGAAAGCCGGATTGGCTGCAACCACAAAGATAAGTGTGATGCCTGCGTCTGGCACTCCATATGCGGTCAAATGACAACGGAGTGGTGTGCGGCTATGCACCGCAATATCGACTTCAGCCGTAAGGACTAAGAAAAAGAAAACAACTTAAAAGCGTAGAAGCACAACAGGTTCGTAATTTATATGAATGAGAAAACCATTTTATTATATCAAGCTTGAAAAGACCTATAAAGTATCAATACAGGTAGGTTATGCCGTCATCACTGTTTACCGAAAAACAGGAGTGAGGGTACTGTGGACAAGTAGAAGCACTACTAAAGCGTCTCGTAAATAAGTACCAGACCAAACGTTTTGGGCGCCATGTTGCAGAGATTCTGCTCATGCACAGAACTATGCGCAGGAAACCAAGACCTCGTGTATTAGTGTGTTAAAAAAAAGCCACCTCAGTGCCCAGAACCCCAATCCGCCTAGCATTAGTGTCTCATTTGTTCTCCGTACTACAGCGAAGCTAACAATGATTAGACAACCTAGAACATGCGACTTAGTAAACTCTCAGGAATGGTGGGAAACAAGAACACTCTTTCGTTCACACTCATACTTGTCCACAACATGAGTAATCAGAGACACTGTATAGTTTAAAATATTTATTTGTCACTAACGTGCTCTAAGGTGCAGTACTCTAGCCAATACGAGCAGCATAATGCATAAGAACAATATAATCAGCATTGTTAAAATTCCATAAAGCACAAAAGGGGAAATCATATTATAATGACAGTGTAAACAGGACTATTGTGTCTTTTACCACCCTTCCTGTGCTCATGAGCTAGTTTGGAATAATTATAGAAGACCTCTGGGCTTTGTCAGCGAGACCCCATACCTACGAGATCAGATGCAATGAATTACATCCCAGGATCAGCACAGCTCTTCTATGTTGGAAAGGTTTTCTCCAAGTGCCTTCTCATGCATGTAATGCCCTATTAAAAAGCACCCGAGTTTCAGTTGGGCCGCTGTGCTTCATGTTATGTCTATGTGCGTGGGACTGACCATAGTGAATCAACAGCATACTTTGTTATTCGACCTTGAACACGCTTTGCAGACAGAGAGCACGGTGGCCAACTAGATATGTGAAAGGGAGACAGTTCTCATGTGAAGCAGCGCCAGCAAAGTATTTCACGAGAACAGAGCCATGTAGTGTTGTGTGCAAAAGAGGCAGAATGGCAGCCAAGCATATACTACTTATGCTAACTTAGCAATGTCTGCAGTTAGTCCCATTTCCTCACAACAGCGCTAAGCAGCTATTTTTAGGGCCACGTCTAGGAAAAACACAGGGATGCACAGAAATTCTTGTAAATAAGGTACATCCCTGTGTTTTTAAAAATGGGGCAATGCAGCACCGCAAAATTTGCTGCAGTGCTGTGCCATTGCCTGTACATATGCTCCTGGGTTTGATTGGTGAGAGGCTGACCTGCTGGTGTCCATACCATCCAGCTCTACTTACTTTTTGTTTTGCAGATTTATATAGCGCGAACTTGACCCGAAGGTATATAACACGCTTTACATGAGCACCAAATTATGGTACACAGGGAATGCTCAATTTTTTTTTAACCCATTTCTGGGTGTGGCCAGAACAGACCACGAGTGGATCCCTGTTTTTGTACTTGATCTCTGCTTTAATTGGTGCTCTGGATGCCATGTGCATGTGGTGGTGGTAGGGTTAAGAAAGAAATACTGGCCATGTGTTTACATTTTGCCATTCTTGAACAGCAAAGAGCTGTTTGATGAAAAAGAACTGGCGTAAAAGTGTGAAGGTTGTTACAAGGCAATTATCCATCTGTTTTATTTTGAAACGGTTTACATAGCTCTCTAATACTTTTAAACTGATTTCTTTATATGTTTGCTTTTTTTAAAGTATGGGATAGAAGGGAAAAATACCACATACCCAGCTTTTAGCATTATTTTACTGGCCTACACTTAACAGGCCAGGTCAGTAAAACGGCCAGGTGACAACCCTAGGTCGTTGTGATATGTAAAAGATAAAGATGTACAATTTACATCCACAAATGGTCTCCTTGTGTTCTTGGAAGGGCAATGGCTTTCTGTCTCTTGTGGGAGAGACTCTGGAATGGGTATGGCATGGATGTGGTTTGCTCCGCATTTCATGCTTCTGAGGACTATAAGATGAGCAACACTGAATTTGGTAACAATAAAGATCTCTTATCTGTCAATAGCACCAAAACACCTTCTCAGTGGTGAATGCATTTTCTAAAAATATATTAAATTTATGTCGTCATGCACACACAACTAGAACGTTGTGTAAATTTACATTTTTGCAAGGCCATTCCCATCCTGGAAACACAAGTAATCTAGTAAACAAGCATTTGCAATGCAATAGGTCTCGCATTTGCAAAAGATTAAGCTATTAGCATTGTAAATAACAATGCCTTTTATTTCTTTTTAAAAACCAAAACATAAATAAAAGGCATTGTCATTTACAATGGCAATAGCTCAAATCGCGTAAATGCGAGATCTATTGCATCGCTCGCTCTAACACAAGGAGCACAGGTTGTCAGTCCCATTTGCCTGAATTGTGTGTTTCTGAGCAATACGCGTTTTTCCCCCTTATCTCCGTTATTTGCCTAAACTGCAAGCCCTTGGAAACCACTGGCTTAAAGCACTGAATAAAAACACAAAAACGGACGATCTGTTTCTTCATCAGATTGCAGGCTCCCCGAGATCCACAAGCCACAATAGACACTTGAAGGATGAAAGGCACAAACCACATTTGGTCAGAGTGGGTCCCAATTAATGTAGATTTTCAATCGCACGGACGGTTATTTCTGTTAATCTATGCAAGCACATCAAGGGCTGCAATTTATGAGGGATAGATTTCCAACTTCTTCCTAAACGTTGGTGAATCTGTATTAAATGCACATTTGTACCTGAGCATAGGGATTGAATCAGCCGAAGTGGAACATTTAGAAGCTTAATGGGGTAAGCGTTCTTCTCATGTACAAGGCTAACATAGGGGTGAGGGTGTGGCGTAACCACTAAAACTGCTGTCTTTGGCTTTTGGAACTGAGGAGCCAGGTTCGAGTCCCGGCGCTCGTTAAACAGAATGTGATTCTGAGCAAATTACATAATCTACCCGGACTAAATCCTTGTACAATTAACTGGTGCTTCAACTGGTGCTCATGTAAAGCGCTCCGATACCTTCAGTTCGCGTTGGCGCTTAGTAAAATGACAAAAAAAAAAGAAAGAACAGCAGGAGTGGGAGGAGATAGGAAGCACAAGCAGAGGGAAGGGTAAAGCAGCACGAAGGAGCCAGAGGGCATGGAGAGTGTAAGCCCAAAAAAACAAGCAGGAAGTGGGATAAGGGAGGGGGTGGCAAATGGTGATCACTTTTGCGGCCCCTTTGATGTTCTCAGTGGCCGCGCGGCGCACTGAGAACATCAAAGTGGCCGCGAAAGTGATCAGCAGGCTGATAAATGGTGCGCGCGCCCGGCGCACATGCACTGTAGTTGGCGGCCTCAAAAGCACTAGTTTGCACTTCCAAATCCCGCTTTCTATTGCTCTCGCCAGAGCAGCGCTAAAGCGCTGGCTCAGGCGAGACCTAAAAAAACACCAGAGTCAGTGGGAAATACAATGGCAGCCTCCTCACATATTCACAGAGGTTTACGAAAAGGTTAAAATTATTTTATTGGTTGAAAAAAAAGAGATAAAAGGTTTAAAGGGCAAATACGGTAATCAGCCACAGAAGTGACTGTTGGGGAGTGCAAATACGCATGGAAACGGAGGACTTTCCAACTTTTTAACCTGGATTCTGAATTGGCTTGGCCGCTCACAAAAAGAACTAACTTTTAAAGCATGCACAGTGAGCACTAACTATCACTGGTAGTATGAGACCCTCCCACCTACCTTCTTCATCCTCACTGGTTTGTTTGCGTTTAGTTAACACTGAATTGCCGATGACAGATAATGAAAAAATCAAGGCCGGCAGAAAAAATCGGCATTTATCTCGAAGAGAAAATGTATTTTCACAGCTCCCACTGACTTCAGAGAGAAAATGGGATATTTTCAGAAGGGGGTTTTGCACACCAAACCCACAGAAAGGACCCTGCTGCTTCCCGCCTGTAAGCAGCTGTGAGGAGAGGCCAAAGGGATGGACAAAAGCCCGAGGCCTCGTTAATCCATTATAGCTTCTGGGTAACACACACTAGTCGTTGTTTTCCCTATTTGGGATTTTCACATATTGAGCAACACTGACATTACTATAAAACGCTGGCATGAACTCTACACTGCAGAGTCGGCGGTGTTTTATGACTCACAGAACAGTTCGAGATAGTTCAATGCTCCTTAGAGACATTTTACAATCTGATGTTGGTTACGCTTACCCCATGTCATGTCATCCCATGATATCTCATGTTAGTTGCAGTTCTGGGACACCCCCGCGCCACACGGCCACCAGCTGCTGCGTGTGCCTTCCCGCCCTGTGCCTCGCCTGCCCCGTCTCAGCCGCGAGACCATGCCCCCTGCCACCGAGCGGCGTGGTCTGCACTCGATTCCTGCCCTGTGACCCTTTATTTGTTTTTGCCTTGATTTTGGTGTCCCTGTATTTGTTTTGCCTCGTTATCGGTCCGTTTTTATTGTAATTGTATTGCTGTTGTTGCACTAATTGTTTTTCTCTCCTCCGTTGTTTCCCTGGTTTGCCCCCCTCGGCCACCCCCGTCTCATCCCTCCCCGCTCCCCGCTTCCCGCCACCACCGGTAACCCCGCCCCTTTTCTTTCTGTACCCTCCCCGCTCCCGCCTCCCAGCTGCTCCGCCCACCCGCGCACTTGGCCATATATGGCGACCGTGCGACGCAGGTGAGTGTGACCCAGTTCTGGGACACCCCCGCGCCACACGGCCACCAGCTGCTGCGTGTGCCTTCCCGCCCTGTGCCTCGCCTGCCCCGTCTCAGCCGCGAGACCACGCCCCCTGCCACCGAGCGGCGTGGTCTGCACTCAATTCCTGCCCTGTGACCCTTTATTTGTTTTTGCCTTGATTTTGGTGTCCCTGTATTTGTTTTGCCTCGTTATCGGTCCGTTTTTATTGTAATTGTATTGCTGTTGTTGCACTAATTGTTTTTCTCTCCTCCGTTGTTTCCCTGGTTTGCCCCCCTCGGCCACCCCCGTCTCATCCCTCCCCGCTCCCCGCTTCCCGCCACCACCGGCAACCCCGCCCCTTTTCTTTCTGTACCCTCCACGCTCCCGCCTCCCAGCTGCTCCGCCCACCCGCGCACTTCGCCATATATGGCGACCGTGCGAACGCGCAGCGGTCACGCGCAGCGGGCGCGCCGATTGTGCGCCGAAGGTGCGCCAAAGGCAAGCCCGTCTACGCCCGTCCGCGCCTGGACCGCGCCCAGTGCCAGGACCCCTGGACCCCACCGACGGAATACGACCCGACAGTCCTACGACGCCACAACACTCATCGCACTCAACACCGGCAGGACCCAGGGATGCTACCGAGCTACTCCGAAGCACACCCACGGACCCTTCAGCTGCCTCGCCTGCCAGTTCACCTGCATCCGGACCTGCCCGGCACCAGCACCTGCCAAGCCGAACACCAGCAGCAACCACCTCAAGTGCATCCTGCTCAACACCCGCTCCGTCCACAGACACGCCATCGAACTCTGGAACCTCCTAGACGCCACAGCCCCTGACGTTGCCTTCATCACGGAGACCTGGATGAACGCCTCCTCAGCGCCCGACATCGCCATCGCCATCCCAGAGGGCTACAAGATCACCCGGACGGACCGCAACGCCAAGCAGGTGGGAGGCGGCATCGCCATCATCCACAGGAACACCATCCGCATCACGACCAGCACTGACAACACCCCACCCTCCGCCGAACACCTGCATTTCCAGATCCACACCGACCCGAAGACCACCCTCAGAGGCACCCTGATCTACCGACCTCCGGGACCACGCACTCAATTCAGCGAGGACATCCCCGACTTCGTCAGCCCGCATGCCCTCCCCTCCGCTGACTACATCCTCCTGGGGGACTTCAACTTCCACCTGGAGAACAATAACGACCGCAACACCACCACCCTGCTCGCCAACCTCGCCAACCTTGGACTCAAGCAACTGGTGAGCACCCCCACCCACCTCGCCGGACACACACTCGACGCCATCTTCTCATCCAGCAAAGACGTCGATTTCAGCCACGCCACAGAACTCCACTGGACGGACCACAGATGCATCCACTTCACCTTCAGGAGAACGACGATCCACCACCACCAGCAACAGGTTGCACGAAGAAGCTGGAACAAGATCACAGCCGACCAGCTCGCCGCTTCCCTGAGCCAGCACCCTCCGGCCAGCTCAGCGAACCCCAGCCAGGCCGCCGACAACCTCATGAAGTGGATCAGCAACTGCGCGGACGAACTCGCCCCTCTGAGGACCCCGCCCAGCAGACCCGGCAGTAAGAAATCCCCATGGTTCACCAACGAACTCAAGAGCTCCAAGAAGAACTGCCGAGCCCTCGAGAAAGTCTGGAGAAAGGAACCCACACCGGACAACAGGTCCACCCTCAAGCTCACCACCCGGAAGCACCACCAACTGATCCACACCGCCAAGAAAACGGCTTTCAAGAACCGACTGGATAACAACGCACACAACTGCAAGGAACTCTTCAACATCGTGAAAGAGCTCTCCAACCCCAACGCCGGAAACAACGACATCACCCCTTCGCAAGACCTCTGCAACTCCCTCGCCTCCTACTTCCACAACAAGATCGCGGACATACACAACAGCTTCAGCACCCATCCGACCCACGCCACGTCCACAGCAACGCCACCCACCACCACCCTCCGAGCCTGGACCCCGATCAGCACCGAAGACACCATCCGCATGATGAACTCCGTCCACTCCGGATCTCCGACCGACCCCTGCCCTCACCACGTCTTCAACAAAGCCGACGCTGTCATCGCACCCCACCTGCGGGACATTATCAACACCTCATTCAACACCGCCACCTTCCCCGAGAGCTGGAAGCACGCCGAACTCAGCGCTCTACTCAAGAAACCTACGGCAGACCCCACCGAACTCAAGAATTACCGCCCCATCTCTCTACTCCCGTTTCCAGCCAAAGTCATCGAGAAGACCGTCAACAAACAGCTGGCCGCCTTCCTCGAGACGAACGGATCCCTCGACCCCTCGCAGTCCGGATTCCGTGCCAACCACAGCACCGAGACCGCCCTCATCGCCGCCACCGACGACATCCGAGCCCTGATGGACAACGGAGAAACAGCGGCCCTCATCCTCCTAGACCTCTCCGCGGCTTTCGACACGGTCTGCCACCGCACCCTAGTGCAGCGCCTCTGCAGCGTCGGAATCCAGGAGAAGGCACTGGAGTGGATCATCTCCTTCCTCGACGGAAGAACACAGAGAGTCCGCCTACCACCGTACAAGTCAGAGGCCACCGAAGTCATCTGCGGCGTCCCTCAAGGATCCTCGCTGAGCCCTACACTCTTCAACGTCTACATGAGCCCCCTCGCGGCCATCGCACGCCAACACAATCTCAACATAATCTCCTACGCCGACGACACCCAGCTGATCCTCTCCCTGACCAACGACCCCGCCGCCGCCAGAGCCATTCTGCACGAAGGGATGAAAGAGGTAGCCGAGTGGATGACGACGAGCCGCCTGAAACTGAACTCAGACAAGACGGAGGTCCTCATCCTGGGATCCTCGCCCTCCGCCTGGGACGACTCCTGGTGGCCCCCCGCCCTGGGCACCCCACCCAAACCGACGAACCACGCACGCAACCTGGGCTTCATCCTGGACTCCTCCCTCTCCATGACCAGGCAAGTCAACGCCGTGTCCTCGTCGTGCTTCAACATCCTGCGCATGCTTCGGAAGATCTTCTGGTGGATCCCCACGGAGACCAGGAAAACCGTCACCCAGGCCCTCGTCACCAGCCGACTGGACTACGGCAACGCCCTCTACGCCGGAACCACCGACAAGCTCCAGAAGAGACTCCAGCGGATCCAGAACGCCTCAGCCAGACTCATCCTCGACATCCCACGGAACAGCCACATCTCCGGACACCTGAGAGACCTGCACTGGCTCCCCGTCAACAAAAGAATCACCTTCCGGCTCCTCACCCACGCACACAAAGCCCTTCACGATCAAGGCCCGAGCTACCTTAACAACCAAATCAACTTCTACGCTCCCAAACGCCACCTCCGATCTGCCAGCCACGCCCTCGCCGCCGTCCCACGCATCCGTAGAGCCACAACAGGAGGAAGGTCCTTCTCCTACCTGGCCGCCAAGACCTGGAACTCCCTCCCGGCCGACCTGCGCCTGACCCAAGACCACCTCTCCTTCAGGAAGAAGCTCAAGACCTGGCTGTTCGAGCAGTAACGGCACCCCCCCCCCCCCTCTAAGCGCCTTGAGACCCTACGGGTAGGTAGTGCGCTCTATAAATGTCTTTGATTGATTTATTGATTGATTGATTATTGTAATAGCATTTATATTGCGCCTCGTACCACCTGGCGAGGCGCTGCAGCACAACGGATGGGCAGCGTGCTACCCCTGGGGGAGAGACGGATTGCAGTAGGATCTATTTGGAAGTAGTTTGGTGCGGTGCGTGAGTGCCCACGGGTGCGTGAGTGGCCGGAGTAGATATCTTACCTTGGTCTGGCTTGCTTTATTTGGATGCATCTACTTGTGTGATGGAGGGGGGGGAGCCAGAGACAGTACACATTGTTGTATTATGTTATTTTATGTTATGTAGTCCTTATATAGCGCACATCAGCAATGAGCCCTCACTGCTTCACTTTATTGTATGTAATGGCATGAGAGCATACTCTTTGTAGTCACCTGTTGAAGGGCGCTCCAAGTACGGTATAGACTACATGGTAAACAATGGCAGGGGCTCTGAGAAAGAAGATACATTTTAGGATTATTTCATTTAGTACAGCTACTGTAGGCAGGTGGTGATGCTGAGATGGGAGGCATTTAAGGTGTGAATGGCGAATGGATCACTGAGCCAAGACCCTTTGTATAGTTTCCAAGCTAACCTTCGACGAACGGAGTACTTGGAGGTAATCAGTGTGTGTCTAGAGACTTATCAACCCCGTTTTACACACTTGTGTACGCTCTGCACAAAATGAAGTTTGCAGATTAGGTTACTGTTCTCTCAAAGGCAATATTGGCTTTAGGACGGTGGAGCAGGTGCCATCGCACGGGGCGCCTCGGTCAAGGGGGCTCCCTCTGAATTACAGGCTGAACAAGACAAAGCAGCCTGAAGAGATCTCTCTGTGCTCAGCATTGTTCAGGGGATAATACTACAGCACCATGTCTTAGTAGGTAAGTATTAAACCTCTTTAAGTGTTGTTGTGGACAGTTTGCTCTCTTGTTTGCCAGCCTTGAGCTGATATTTAGTCGTGAAAGGGCTGGGCCCATAAGTTCTAGACCTGTTCTAGAGTTTAAAATTGATGGTTCTTTTTCTCAGCATGAAAGTGTAAAGGGGAGAAATGTCGTTAGGAGGCCAATCAATTCGCTAGTATTTCTCTTGGACACATAGTTACCACAGACAATTACGTAAGGTTAGTTGATTTATTACAAATCCAAAAATAACTGAACATAAAGACACCTCAATAGTCAATCCGAGGGTGTAGAAATACATAGGAATTAGCATTAAGCCAAACCTGTGTATCTAGTTTAAACAATGCAGGATAAGCAAAACAATTAGTTCATGGAGTAAAATGCAAAAGATCAGAAAGCATGAGTACAAGTTTCCCTGCATCGAGGGTTGGTGAGTGAAAAGCATTAAATCTATCCCTACTCTAACACTAAGGTGATATCCCTACGTAAGCATTTCCGATGAGAGAATAAACAAGCATAGGCATAGCCAATAGGTCTCGCCTTTGGGACCTTATAAGTGTTTAGTTATCCAGCACAATATCCTTGGTGCAACAACATCAAGTGTTGCATGGCTAAACACGTATAAGTTCCCAAAGGCGAGACCTACTTGCTATGCCAATGCTTGTCATGAGTAAGTGGCTCATGCAGGTATGCCACTGTGAGGTAGAGATGCTGCGAGTGCTTTTACAGGAGCCCCTGTGACATTGTGCCTCTTCAAAATGTATCTTGGGTCTGGTGTAATACTTCTAGCCCCTATTCCCGTCTTCTCGCACCCTTAAATGTTCCATGTACAGCTGAGGTACACACTCCTATTACCCCTGCCCTCCAGTGACACTTTACCTGTCAAGGGTGGTGGTGGTGGACGTGGCGGATGTGGTGGATGTGGTGGTGGTGGACGTGGTGGATGTGGTGGTGGTGGTGGATGTGGTGCTGGTGGATGTGGTGGTGCTAGTGGATGTGGTGGGGTGGTGGATGTGGTGGTGGTAGTGGACGTGGTGGTGGTGGACATGGTGGTGGACGTGGTGGTGGTGGACATGGTGGTGGTGGACGTGGTGGTGGTGGATGTGGTGGTGGTGGATGTGGTGGTGGTGGACATGGTGGTGGTGGACATGGTGGTGGTGGATGTGGTACTGGTGGTGGACGTGGTGGTGGTGGATGTGGTGGTGGACGTGGTGGTGGTGGTGGTGGATGTGGTGGTGGTGGATGTGGTGGTGGTGGACGTGGTGGTGGTGGTGGACGTGGTGGTGGTGAACATGGTGTTGGTGGACATGGTGGTGGACGTGGTGGTTGATGTGGTGGTGGTGGTGGACATGGTGGTGGTGGTGGTGGTGGACGTGGTGGTGGTGGACGTGGTGGTGGTGTTGTTGGTGGTGGACGTGGTGGTGGTGGTGGAGGTGGTGGTGGACGTGGTGGTCATGGACGTGGTGGTGGTGGACATGGTGGTGGAGGTGGTAGTGGTGGATGTGGTGGTGGACGTGATGGTGGTGGACATGGTGGTGGTGGACGTGGTGGTGGTGTACGTGGTGGTGGAGGTGGTGGTGGTTGTGTGGTGGTGGGCGACGTGGTGGTGGTGGACGTGGTGGTGGACGTGGTGGTGGACGTGGTGGTGGTGGTGGACGTGGTGGTGGTGGTGGACATGGTGGTGGTGGTGGACGTGGTGATGGTGGTGGACGTGGTGGTGGTGGTGGTGGACGTGGTGGTGGTTGTACGTGGTGGTGTTGTTGGTGGACGTGGTGGTGGTGGATGAGGTAGTGGTGGACGTGGTGGTGGTGGATGTGGTGGTGGACGTGGTGGTGGTGGATGTGGCGTACGTGATGGTGGTGCACGAGGTGTAGGTGGACGTGGTGGTGGACATGGTGATGGTGGTTGTGGAGGTGGTGGTGGTGGTTGATGTGGTGGACGTGGTGGTGGTGGTGGACGTGGTGGTGGACGTGGTTGTGGTGGACGTGGTGGCGGTGGACGTGGTGGCGGTGGATGTGGTGGTGGTGGACGTGGTGCTGGTGGTGGACGTGGTGGTGGTGGATGTGGTGGTGGACATGGTGGGGGTGGTGGACGTGGTAGTGGTGGATATTGTGGTGGTGGATGTTGTGGTGGTGGACGTGGTGGTGGGGGTGGACATGGTGGTGGTGGACTGGTGGTGGTGGACGTGCTGGTGGTCGTGGACATGTTGGTGGTGGACGTGTTGGTGGTGGATGTGTTGGTGGTGGACGTGGTGGTGGCGGTGGACGTGGGGGTGGCGGTGGACGTGGTGGTGGACGTGGTGGTGGACATGGTGGTGGTGGTGGACGTGGTGGAGGTGGTGGACATGGTGGAGGTGGTGGACATGGTGGACGTGGTGGACATGGTGGTGGTGGTGGACGTGGTGGTGGACTTGGTGGTGGACAACTATTGGGTAGGAGAGTGCTGGCAGAATGCGGATGGAGAGGAGGATTTTGAAGGGGGCACATGGGAGAGCAGAAAGAGGCTGAATATTAGATACAAAAAACAGCAAGTAAATAGAACACAAAACAGATTTACGGGGGTGGTCCCTTCTTATAGCGCATGTGAATGTTCCTTAGCACCCCGGTTTTAGTAAACAGAGGGACCCTGGGGAGATGATTAATCACGCATGATTATCGCGTGCGATTAATTGATTAATCACGCATGATGATCGCGTGCGGAAGCTGGTGTTGTTCGAGTCACGGTGTTGGCTTACCAATGTGTGATTCTGGGCAAATAAATTAATCTCCCCTGCCTTCTAAAAGGCAACAGTGTTCCTGTGTGAATGTACTCTTTTGTAATGTAACTGGGTGTCTTGTAAAGGTCTCTACTACTCTTGAGTTTAGTTTGCGCTGTATGAATTTGCAAAACAAACAGCCAGCAGACCTTGTAGAGCAAGAGCCTATTATATCCGTTCATGTAGCGCACGCACAGCAATGAGGGCTCTGTACAGGCCAGTGCTGCACACTACACAACAAACAAATATCCGTTCATGTAGCGCATGCACAGCAATGAGGGCTCTGTACAGCCCAGTACTGCATTTAAAATTTAAAGCGCATTAAAGCGCAATGCTCCGTTAAGAAAAAAAAATACATCATGCCTGCAGTGAGAGTGGCTCACAAAGAAAAGAAACAAGCCACGGCATCGCTCTGGTTGATGTTTGGGAGGTGGGAGAGATGTTCTGTGCAGAAAGGCATTACGGCGCTCTAGTAAATAAATAAATAAAACAAGCGCAGTACGCGAAAGTGAAAGCGACCGCGTTTGGAGCTGAAAGTACACGCTGTGCTTAAGGAGCCATGACGAGGGAGGAAAGCTGCGCTCGCTCCCGCGGACCTTAGGCCAGGGCAGAGAGAAGGCGGGACTTGCACCCACCTTTGGCCAATTGCGTATTGTCTTTCTTAGAAAGACGCATGCAAAGGCCAATAGCGGGTGAAGAAAACAAAAGCACACGCATGAGCGCGTGTTCTAAAGTTTAAAGCCCTTACTAAATGTCTCGCAGAGCAGCGCATGCGCGCTGGCTCAGGCAAGACCTAAAAAGGTATCACCCTGTGGAGTCTTCCTAAGAAGTCTCTCCACATCAATGGGTTCTGTAGCTTAAAGCTTCCATGACAGAGCCTGTTTTAAGATGCTCTCAATCCGAAGGCAAAATAAGAAGTGGGCACTTTCCCTACTCTTAACGACAAGTTATTTGTAGGTAACAATCGCTGGATCCAGTGCGAGTCACATCATCTGTTCTAGGTACGATCCTGAAGGTGTTTTTCCATGGAACAACAGTGTCCTTTCCTTGATACAATTTGTCCTTGGTTCCCAGGCCTTATCCTGTGTGAAGCACAACAACCTTACTTTATCGACCCAAGCCACGGGATTGTAACTTCTTCTCTCCTTGCCTGACTAGTAAAAAAAAAGATATTGTTCTACCTAGCAAGAGTGCTTCTTTCACCTGCAACACAAACAGTGAGAAAGAACAAATTCCACAGCACACATGAAATTCAAACTGATAATTCCAAAGCCAGAGTTTCCAGAGAACTGCATTTCAGGCCTATGAGGTTCAGCTAACATAAGAAAGCATCGTATGAGTTTTGCGAATTCGCATAACAATAAGGCACTTTCAATGTATGCATTTACCTATATGTGAAATTACACGATTAATAAACACAATTAATACATAAATGATTGTCTGTTGTACAACACAAGTTCTGCACATTAATGTTTTCTTCTAGTTGCATTCACTTTCTACCTTGGTTCTCCGTGCTACTTTTCAATGACCTAAAATACATCACATGATCATGTTACCTCGTTTCACAATTCTAACATTTTACGTTAATATAACATAGGATTATATGCAGGTGTAGTCTACACGTGATTATAATGCACCCCTACCAGAAAAATGCAGTTTCTATTCTATCAGTTTGCTCCTCTGATGATGTTGAGTCAGCATAAAACACCCATGCTCCCCACTCCTATTTGCCCTTTACATAGACCCTTTTATACGCATACTTGAGTTTAATGCTAGGATCCCCCCCTTGGCTTTCAATGTTTGGGATACAAAAATACTTGCCTATGCTGACGATATTGCCCTAGTAACGCCCAAACCCTCTACAGCTCTTGCTGAGATAGAGAAAGAGGTGGCAGAGTTTGGACGCTGAATAGGAAAAAAACTATAATATTGCTCAACAATCAGATTTTTTTACAGGACCCACTGGTATCTACTAGCGCAGTATATCTAGGAGTTACCATTGTGCCCGATCTGAATCTTATCATTAAAGATATTCTCGAGCCCTTGATTGAAAAATCTAAAAAAGATCTATATAGGTAAAATTACTTACACCTATCCCTGACCGGCTGCTGCAACATTAAAATATTTTTTTTTCCAAAAATACTTTATCTTTTTCGAGCTATACCCTTAGAAATTGGAAACCTTTGGATTGAAAAACTAGACCAAATGATCTCCTGGTTTGTCTGGTCATACGCCAAACCGAGGAGAGCTCTAAAATATTTAACCTTTCCCAATGACAGAGGTGGTTGGGGGCTTCCGAATTTTAAAACTGTGTTATTGGGTTACCAGCTTGCAAAACATGGGGCACCTTCCACAGGAGAAACCATCCCTGCAAACAGGAGCTGAGTACTTCCCCTCTGCGTTTGAGCTACTGGTAGGTGAATGGGTGTGGGGGAATTTATGGAGGCAAATTGGGCTGAAATACTTTAAGAGGGTCCGTTTTAAGACTTTATTGAACTCTTTTAAAATCAGGTCAATGATTGGTAAACTAACGGGATTGGGCAGGCTACATTTTTACACCCCTCTGAACGATAATAAATATCTGCCCGATATCTTAGGGGACCAGCACACCTTACGCTGGTTTAGAACTGGCCTAAATAAGGTGGGCCCCTTCTTCTACCCCATGGGTATAACATCATTTCAAGAGATTAGGAGTGAATTCGACATCAGCCATAAAGTCTTTTTCAAGTACTTACAGGTCAGGGATTTTTTTAATCGCAGGGGTGGCAGCCCGATTGGATCCCAAAGGTGAGATCTGGCTGACACTCTGACAGTGGGGCGCAAACCTCCAATCGGTGTTACCTACTCCATTCTCAATAAACGGATGAAGGGTGACATGGACAAGCATTCCTAGAGATGGCAAGATCTACTGGCCATCCCAAAATCTTGTTTCCGGAAATCCTTTACTTTGGCTCAGATGACACTTTTATCCTCGAAACTACACATACAGTACTATAAAACCTGCTTCAACCTATACTACACTCCTAGTAGGATCATGAAATGGGGGCATGGTAAAGGCTCGCGATTCCCCAGATGTCAGCTTAGGGGGGCTGATACTATATATATCTTTGATACCTGCCAGTCGCTAACATTGATAAAACTCAGGTCGCAGTCTTTTTTAGTACCGAATTAAATATTCAGGTGTCTCTGATTCTGTGATTCTTCTGGGTGTATCTGATGTTGATAGGCTGTTAAGAGGGAGGGTGTTGGTTTTTATTGCCATGGCCATTTTTCGTTTATGTATTGCCTCGGCATGTCTAGAGAATAATCCACCTGTGTTTCAACAATGGCTAACTAGGGTATTGGCAACATGTAGTTTAGAAAAAGCAATTTTTTCAAGGAAAGGGATCTGCAGTAAAAGGAAGGGCCTTAGGATATGGGGACCGCTACCGGAATGGAAAGAAGCAGGGCCTTAAGGATATTATGTACGACACACTTTAAGTAGGTGTTACTTAGGATTTATGTATTTTAGCCCCTAAGGGCCTCATCTTTCTTTTTCTTTAAATCTCACCTTGTATAAAAGTTAATGAAATATGATCTGTACCATTGGTAAATAGATGTTATTTAATTGTGTATATACCACACAATCTAACAAAAGAGGGGGAGAAGGATACACCCTACCTCGTCCTCCTCACGTATCATATCACAACACATCAAAGAGGTAGGGTAAGTCAACTGTCGTCTCAGTTTGTTGGACGTTATAAACCGGGGGAGCACACTGCACTTGTAAAAACTGCCCACACCCACAAGTTGTGGCATGCTTCATCATAGGGCTGCTACTAACGTCTCTGCGCAAACCAACGCTAGAGACGGAGCAATAGGGAGGGGTAAACAATACAACAATGATAAAGACACACAGGAAAAAGAAAGGATCCTAAGAAAGTGCAGAAATTTATAATATTAAAACTAACTAAGAGATATCTGTATAATAGTTTTATTCATAGATTCCCTAGTCAGATGTAAAAAAAGATATACGGATGATGGTGGTGTGAGTTAATAATGTACTCACCACCCCCCCCGTCTGCATAGAGGTCGACATGTTTCAGCCGGTTATAGCATCTTTATCCGGCCTTCATCAGGACTACTAGGATCCCCATGCTCTTATCCTAATTACCCCTTATAAACTCCCCAATTAGGGTTCTTACTCCACTGGAGAATCATGTTAGTTGGTAACTTTACTCTTCAATTTTAAACTGTGGAAAAAAGAAGAGAAAAGAAGAAGAAATAAAATACAACCCACTGTCAAACTTTACCAACATCACATAAATCCACAAATGTAAACAGTGTGCTCTCCCCAGAAGACATACGTCCACAAACAACCCAGTAGGTGCGACTTCAATGTTCCAAAAACTCAAGGGTGTCGCTACACCCACAGCGGAACAGAGCACCAATGGCTCTCATCCTGATAATTCATGTGAACCCCACACCAGATGTCAATTGCATATTGTGCAAAACGAATAAAAGCGTGCAAGGAAAACGTGCAAACCTCCACTCTCAAACAGGCCATAGATATTCCAGAAAATTCCTGTCACCCATTCAAATATATGATTTCTATCATCCCATGTGCTGTTTTTCTCGTCTCATTCAGTGCGTTCCAAATATCCTCTTACCGAGTTTATTAAATCAGATGCTAAAACAGGCAGTGGAGAAGAGGGTGACCCCCTGTAGTCACACACTGTTGGGACAAAGGTTGAAAAATAATAATAATGCTGATCATCCCATCAAACATACATTTCCAGCTCAATCGGAGCAACGACACACACAGCCAGTCAATGCAATATCTATCTTTGTTATTATATCTGTGTCCTCTCGAATGAACTTATATATAACAAGGTACTATATACCCCTTTGTTCAAAGATCGCAGTGTTATGCCCGATTCTCAATCATTTTGATTCAAGGACATCATCTTCCACACAGTCGTATTCCCAACATCTTCCACATTGTGTAAGAACCTCAAACATCGGTGTATAAACCATCACACCCCATGAAAGGTGAATCAGCCCCAATAGGTATTCAACCCTCCTACATACAAATTCCGTGGGATGTCTAGCGTCAGCGTATTGGTTGCCCACACCCCACACTGGTACCCCCCTGCACCTTACTTCATCAAGGGTGGTTCGCTGCCCATGGAATCAATCTCTCTCAGTGCCGTGTAGAAGCAAAGAGCGTCTCTGCTCTGCTCCTTACATCTTCTACTTCCGATCACGTGCTGCCTACGTGAGCGCGCTGCGTGATGCGGCCCTATAAACCCACGTAAGCAGCACAATGGTTCTAACCCCTGTCAAGGAGCCTACACACGCCCATATCGAACTAGTCCATCTAATGTATCTTGTTTGCAAATACACAGCAATTCCATATCATGGCAAAATCATGTGAAAGTGCTTAAATAATATTTGAAAACACTTTCTAATGTCCATTATAACATTGCCATCTCAACAAAAAATCCTAATGTTAGTGTCTACAGCATGGGTACTCACAAACTGTCTCTCGGGGGCCAAATTTACAGTGTGGTTTGTGGCCGAGAGCCGCACCGGTGGGGGCGGGGTCAGAGGTGATGGGGCGGGGCTAAAGCAAAAAAAATGTGTGACCATGAGGTTGAACACAGGTCCCTGCAGCAGACGCCTTTGTCCACTGAGCCACCAGACCCGGCATACACACAACTCTCTCTCTCTCTCTCTCTCTCTCTCCCCCTCCCCCTCCCTCCCCTCTCCCTCTCCCTACCCCCTCCCTCCACTCTCCCTCTCCCTCTCCCTACCCCCTCTCTCCCCTCTTCCTCTCCCTCCCCCTCACTCCCCTCCCTCCCCCTCCCTCCCCCTCTCTCCCTCTCTCTCCCTCCGTCTCTCTCTCCCCCTGTCTCTCTCTCCCCCGTCTCTCTCTCTCCCTGTCTCTCTCTCCCCCGTCTCTCTCTCCCCCTGTCTCTCTCCTTTTCTCCCTCCCTCTGTCTCCCTCCCTCCGTCGCCCTCCCTCTGTCTCCCTCCTCCCTCTGTCTCCCTCCTCCCTCTCTGTCTCCCTCTCTGTCTCCCTCCTCCCTCTCTGTCTCCCTCCCAGTCTCTCTCCCTTCCTCTGTCTCCCTCCCTCTCCCTCTGTCTCCCTCCCTCTCCCTCTGTCTCCCTCCCTCTGTCTCCCTCCCTCTCCCCCTCCCTCTCTCCCTCTGTCTCCCTCCGTCTCCCTCCCTCCGTCTCCCACCCTCTTCCTCCATCTCCCTCCATCTCCCTACCTCCGTCTCCCTCCCTCACTCTCCCTCCCTCCCCCTCCCTCCCTCTCCCTCTGTCTCCCTCCCTCCGTCTCCCTCCCTCCGTCTCTCTCTCTGTCTCCGTCCCTCTATCTCTCCCTCTCTCTCCCTGTCTCTCTCCCTCCCTCTGTCTCCCTCCCTCTCCCTCTGTCTCTCTCCCTCTGTCTCCCTCCCCTTCTCCCTCTCCCTCCCTCTGTCTCCCTCCCTCCGTCACCCTCTGTCTCCCTCCCTCCCTCTCCCTCTGTCTCTCTCCCTCCCTCTCCCTCTGTCTCTCTCCCTCCCTCTCCCTCTATCTCTCCCCCTCCGTCTCCCTCCCTCTCCCTCTGTCTCTCCCCCTCCGTCTCCCTCAGTCTCCCTCCATCTCCATCCCTCCATCTCCCTCCCTCCGTCTCTCTCTCTGTCTCCCTCCCTCTCTCTCCCTGTCTCTCTCTCTCTGTCTCCCTCCCTCTCCCTCTGTCTCCCTCCCTGTCTCCCTCTGTCACCCTCTGTCTCCTACCTGTCTCCCTCCCTCTCCCTCTGCCTCCCTCCCTCTGTCTCCCCCAGACTGCACCTCTCTGTCTCCCTCTCTCTGTCTCCCTCTCTCTGTCACCCTCTGTCAACCTCTGTCTCCCTCCCTCTGTCTTCCTCTCCCTCCCTCCATTACCCTCTGTCATCTCACCCCCTGTGTGTGTGTCAGCCCTCAGCCCGGGCTGAGACAGCTTCCCAGCGCGGGCACACACAGCTGCACCCGAGTACTTCACAGGTCTTTAAAAGACCATTTACATGTTAATAAAGCTTTGTTGTATTTCCCCTCTTAGGCCCCTGCAGCTCCACTTTGACAATCACTGGAATCCCCCGGCCCCACAGAGCAGAGTCTCAGAGTCCGGGCTGCTGCACCCGGCAGTGTTTGCAATTGTTTTTTTTTTTTTACAACACAGGTAGGATGTCTGCAAGGTCCGCGGGCCGCCAAGGAAGGCTTGCCGGGCCGCTGGCGGCCCACGGGCCGTGCTATGAGTAACCGTGGTCTACAGCATCTCGACACTCAAAATGTTAGGTGCTAAATTTGGAGTATAATGGAAGCACCCAAGGACCAGTCCCTCATGATGTGAAGCCAATCAACCCAGTAGCACAAAGGGGCCCATCCTCACTCTGACAGCTGTGTGCTCATCCACTCACCTTGTGTATTCCAGCTCGTACGAGGGGGATTAGATATAAATCCTGACTTATTACTTTTTGCCCAGAGCTAACCAGGGTATATCATCATTCAGCCCTGTAATATGACTTCCAATGCGGTATACCCATTTCTGTTCACGTATAAAGAGTGCGTATGCTACCTCCCTCATGGAGGGTGGAAAAACTGGTTTGTCCAACACCGTCCAATATATCTCTTCCATTGTGTGTCTACTTTCCACATAGTGTGTCGTGAGTCGTGTATTTGTTCTAGCACAGCGGATGTTGCTCCTGTGTTCCATAATCCTCACTTTCACTTTTCTACACGTCATCCCCACGTAGATCAAATTGCACGGGCATTTAATGATGTAAATAACGTTGGAGGAATTACAATTCGTGTGTACTCTCTGTTGCCAAGGGTGATGTAAACCAACCTCCACTTCTTTCGTGTTTTTCGTTAGTTTACAAACATCACATGCTCCACACCGTGTGTGGCCCATCACTGGTGCAAGAGTACCACTCGCTTGAGGAGCCCCTCGAGCGTTGTTATAAGTCCGGGAATGAACCAATTGATCTTTTATGTTCTGCCCTTGTCTGAAAATAAGGGTTTTTCAAGTCCTAAGCCACTCGAATTCAATATACGCCAATGTTTTAAAATAATGCGTTTAATCGCCGTAGACGATGTATTGAATGTGGTGACACATATCGTGTTCTTTTTGACTGGTCTTTCTGATTTTTCCAAGAGTACCTCTCTCGGACAATTGAAAGCTCTCTTTTGCGCCCTACCCACCACTTTGCTAGGGTACCCTCTCTCTCTAAGTTTTTGAGTCAAACCACAGGACTCTTCCCTGAATTTACCAATTTCAGAACAATTTCTGCGAAGTCGCAGCAACTGTCCAACCGGAAGGTTATCCCTAAGTGATTTGGGATGAAAGCTCCCAAAGTGGAGTAACCCATTTTTGTCCGTAGCTTTGTGATGAACTCTGGTAGACAATTTTCCTTCAAAAGTATAAATGATTAAGTCCAAAAATGGAAGATCTTCCCTAGTAATAGTCATAGTGAAATGGAGAAACAGATTCTGTGTGTTGAACCATTCCAGATACTTCTTTATAGATGCTTCATCGCCCCTCCAAATTGGGAGGACATTATCTATAAACCGTTTTCAGACACGGATGTTCTGCGTCCAAGGATTATCGGTGTTGAAAATATATCTCTCCTCAAAGAAGGAAACATACAACCCCGCCAGACTCGGCGCGAATGCACTCCCCATAGATGTTCCATGGGTCTGTAAATAAAAAGTCCCTTTGTATTCAAAAAAGTTTTTTGTGAGTGCCAATTCGGCCAGATGTAAAATGAATGGTCTGGGGGTCTGATATTGCCAATCTTGTTCAAATAAAAGTTCCTCAATCACCCTCAAAGTTTCCAATTGGGGAATATTGGTGTACAGGGATTCTATGAGTAAGAAATTGCGTAAGGGTTTAAGTATGTAGGAAGTATTGGCGCTCTGCAAATATACGTGTAGTGATTTGGGTGATCAGGTAGGGATGGTGCAAACAGGAAGGGGAGACCCTATAAAACCCCTCAATGTGAGTAGAGAAACCCTACTGCAAAAACGTACAACATAATCCTGCGCACACATACGGAATCAATTGCACAGATGCCACGTTTAAACAAAAATAGAATGTCCAGAGTGCTTCAGTGCTACTGGGTTTTCTTTATTCCTGAAAGAAACGTAACCAGCCGACACGTGTTTCGTCGGGGAAGAGTTAACCCACGACTCTTTAGGGCTGGATCGCGTGGTTCTTTAGAGATGTGCCGCAAGAAGGGGTTGGTGAATAATTCAACAAAAAATACTCGAGATGGTGGTGGCAAAAGGCAAGCGGATATGGTCAAGGAGTGTTCAAATAAAAAGAAACAAATGGGGCGAACTCGGATAAGTGTTCCCCATGCTGAGTGAAGCAAGTCAAAGCGCGTCCTGGCGGCATCTATGTGATCGCGTGTGTAGCTACACACGCGATCACATAGACGCATGGGGAACACTTATCTGAGTTCGCCCCATAAAGATAAAGATAAAGATAAAGATAAAGAAAACCCAGTAGCACTGAAGCACTCTGGACATTCTATTTTTGTTTAAACGTGGCATCTGTGCAATTGATTTCGATTATGTTGTACAGGGATTCTATTTCTAACCACACCAAATATTCCTCCTCCTCCGGATCAAAATCCATATTCGTAAGGAGATTGAGGACCTCAGTAGTATCTTTTAAATACGTCCTCCTACTCTGAACCAATGGTTTCAGAAAGAAATCACAAAATTGAGCCACTGGGTGGGTGGGGTCGGGTTTTATATTGGGATAAAATGGCGGTCTCATGTTTTGTATTATGCACTTGGATATGAAATTGACAATAAATATATTTAAAAAAATAAAATAAAACACTCTCCCTGCAGAGTAGACCGATCTAAACAGATGTCTTAACTAATCTCCTCTGTCTGAACTCCTCCAACCTCTTCAAATTCTCGTAATGACTGTCCTGCAGTCTTTCCACCTTTCTCTCTCTTTCCTTTAAGGAGCTCTTGACTTGCCTTGCCTTGTGCCATTTGTATGCCCTTTACATTCCTACCAAGATAATATCACAGATAATAACAATTAGTATTGGCTTCAAGATGTATCAAAGAATTCCCCTTCCTAAGTTTGCAAACCAACTTCCGACTGCATCAAATCCCTTTCCAATCTTATCCCATACTCCCTCAGCTGCCAGCTCTTGTATCTCATGATGTTTATGAGTGATATTGGGAATTCAATGTCTTCCAAAAGCCCGAAGCCACTCACACTTGGTGGAAAAGACACAATCGAGGAACTCTCAGCAAGATCTCGACAATATGTATCGAAATCGCGGAACTCGCTCTCCACAGCATTTGCAACCAGATAAGTCCACTCTGGAGAGGAATATCTCCGACACTGCACTCCTGGACCTCCTAGCACTTCCTGTGGCTTGCTCAATTCCACTCAGATCAGACTCCGAAGATTCACTTCCTTCGGATGCAAGTTTCAGGTTTCCACTTCTCTGTCTCACAGGCCACTTTTTACCTGCAGCATCTTTCTTCCTTAACTGCATCTGACCATTTTGCACACCAGTCTCTATATCTGTGTCAGACTCTATACCATCTTCAACATTACCATCTCCCTCAGAGTCTATACCAGCGTCTTGTGTAGCTTGACCCCCCTAAGCCTGATCTGGCAGGTATCTAGCCTCTTCAGGAACCTCCACAGCTTGGCTTGCCCTCTTTAGTGACCCCTCAGTCAGGGCTGGAACTACTTCTGGGAGGCGAGCTGTTTCATTGGAGGGACCTGTGACTCGCCAGGGCATGGGAAGCATGAACCCAATTCGATTTTCTGCCACACTTCACTGCAGTATTCTTCACCAGTATTACTTGATACGGGCCAAGCCACCGAAAGTCATGACAGTTTTAACTCATGTGCTTTTTAATAAACACCCATCCCCCTTGGCTCAGTTCGTGGCAGAGGTCCTTTGAAGTCTGGGCAGTCACTGCTTCAACCTGATGAGACACAGAACAAACCACATCAGCCAATCCTTTACAGTAGTCAAGGATCAGCTCATCTGTGATATTTATCAATGCAGTGGCAGGCCCAACAGGCAGGCGCATCGGTCTTCCCATTAATATCTCCTGTCAGGAATGCTGCTCCAACTCATTAAAACCAAAGGGAACGCATCAGGAATCTTCAGAGATTTTGAAACACAAGGTTTAGCCAGTCTCGCTTACAAGGTGTCGCTGATTTGTTCCACCATGCCTGATGCCTCCGGCCTGTACCAACAATGCAGTCTTTGATCCAAATTCAAGGTGGTGCACAAACGTTTATTGATTTTGTTATGAAAGTGCGTTCCTCTATCCGATTCCAATGTAATTGGAAATCTAAAACTAGGAATTAGTTCCCTCAACAATAACTTCACTAATGTGAGACTGTCACACCTTCTAGTTGGATAAGCTTCCACTCATCAGGAAAAGATGCACAGGACAACCAGAATGTATCTCAACCCATTTCACAAAGGCATCTCCGCAAAATCCCTTTAGATCTGATTGACTCAAGGCAACAACAGTCTTCTTTCCAGCATTCATTTGTTGGCACGGGACACACCAATGACACACTTCTTCGGCAATCACACGTAACCTCGGATTGAACCAAAGTCTGTCTGCACAATCTTATCATTGCATCCCTTTCTTTGTGAGCTGCTCCATGAATTTGCCTTGCCATTGGGTGTAACAGACAATCTGGTAATACTGCCCTGTCATACATTGATGCCCATATGTCATACTCTCCCTTCTCACAACCTACACTGATCCAACCAGCTAGTTACTTGTCTGTGGGTTCCATTTGCAAACGTCTGACTTCATCCCATGTGTCTGCAACAGCTCGCATCATGCTGAGTTCGGTCTTCTCTGTACTCTCACTAGTATATTCGGCATTGAAAACACATGCATGCATAGCACAGAAGCGAGTAACTTCATCTGCGTATCTATTTCCCGATGTAACAAAGTGATCTCCTTTTCCATGGACTATGCACTTAACAACAGCCACTTCTCTTGGTAATAGCAAAGCTTCCAGCAGTTATCTCACATATTTCTCGTTCCTGATCGGAGAGCCTGATGACGTTAGGAACCCTCTCTGTGACCATAGCTGTCCGAAGTCATGACCCACACCGAAACCGAATTGGCTATCAGTATAGATGGAAAATCGGAACTGCTGAGAAACTCGACATGCATGGATTAAGGCAAATATTTCAGCCACTTGTGCGGAGTGTACTCCCGGTAAACAAGCAGCTTCTACCACTCCAGAGTAGGTACAGACAGCAAACACTGCTTTCAAATTTCTTTCATTGTCTCTTAGGCATGAACCATCAACAAAAAGGACTTGATCAGAATCAGACAATGGCTGTCAACAAAGTCAGGTCTCGGCTTTGTGCAAAGCTCAGTGACATCCAAGCAGGCATGGTCTTCACAATCTTCCCTATCAACCTTTGGAACAGGTATTAAGGCAGCAATATTTAACACAGAACAATGCTTCAGGGTCACATTCTTGGCAGCAAGCAACCCCCACTCATACCTTGTCAACCTATTTGTCAAATGTTGTGTTTTGGTTCTTGTCATCAGGAGCTCAACTGAATGCGGTACATATACATTGTAAGAGGATGACTCATCACAATGCTCTCACCTTGTTCAATACTGACACCTGTTGCAGCAACGGATTTGAGACATCCGGGCAAAGCTGAAGTTACAGTATCTAATGTAGCTGAGAAATAGGACACTGGTCTACGGGCACCTCAATGTGTCTGGGTGAGTACAGAAAGAGCACAACCCTCCCTTTTGTGACAGAACAGTAAGAATGCTTTGTTGTAATCAGGATTCCTAAATCTGGAGCCTAACACAGGCACTCTCTCAATTCCAGGAAACCACGCAGACAGTCATTATCACAACGTACCGGTTCACACACATCCTTTTGGGCAGCAGTGGCCCATGCAGGTGGGATCGGTGGGGCGGTAGGGCCGAGTGGGGGGGATTTCGATAGACGACCACGAGGGAAAATTAAATACATTTTTTAAAAATCCCTTGTAGGCATCTGTTGAAATCCACCCCACCCGGCCCTACCTCCCCACCCCTCTTACCAGACCAGGCCGCGGCTGCTTGTGTGTCAGCATTTCCAAAAGGTTTGCCATCAAGGAGAAATTAGGAATCCATTGTCGCAATAGCCAACCATTCCCAAAAACATCCTAACCTCTTTCTGAGTACTAGGCAGTTTAATTTTCTTGATCACCTCCACTCTTTCTGGTGACACCTTCCTCTTGCCTTTTTTAATTCTGTGACTCAAATACTGCACTTCGTTCAGACAGTACTGAAGCCTACTCGGATACACCTAATGCCCATTGTCAGCCAGATGGTTTAGTAAAGCAATGGTATCATCCCTGCACTTCTTCCGCGTTTCAGACGCAATAAGGTGGTCATCTTTGTACTGGACTAACATTGAGGGCAATCAAGCTTTTTCAAGACCTGGTTCAATATGGGTGGACGTTCGTATACACTTGGGGGATACGACACCATGCTAAGACACAATTCTCTAGACGGAAAGCAAAATAAATTGTCTCTCTTTGTGCAATGGAATGAGGAAAAATGCTTGGCAGAGGTAAATCACGGTGTACCACTCACCTTCACAAGGAATTTAAAATAAGGTCACAGATCGATTCGGTACCACGAGACAACATAGAATCACTATGTTATTGACTTTTCTAAGGTCTTGAACAATGCGATACGTCCCATTCGGTTTCTGCAATCCCATGAATGGTGAATTGCGTCAAGTACCCTTGATCTCCTTTAGGATGCCCTCCGCAATCATGGACTCAATTACAGCTGTAATTCCTGCCACCGTTTCTGGGGTCAAGTTGCACTGAGGCGTTCTTGGGAATCCAGCATTAGGATTGACCTGTATGTGGACTTGCTTAACTCCTCGAATCAGTCCGATTTCCTCTCCAGAGAAGTCCCATACCACTGAAGAGACGGTGTCTCTCAAATCCAGCGGCATGCCTTCTACTGTCAGTATTAGAAACATGGCTGTGAATGGTTCTGATTAGCCAGTTTGAAAGCAATGTCCTCATTATTAGTCTGCCACTCGATTCTCTTTGGCATGCAATAGATGGTACAAATCAATTTGCACAAAAGATCATACCCTAGCAAACAGACTAGACTTGAATCACACCACGAACTGATGTGATCCTGAAAGGCTCCAATTTTCACTTACACCACTTCGGTCAAAGGGTTTGTCATACTTTTGTTAGAGACTCCTACAACTTGGATTGATTGTCCTGAGAGGGGCAGGTTTGGGAATACTGCAGATCTCACAGTAGAACGGGTAGCACCAGTGTCAATCAAGAATGTAATGGGATGAGCATCTACATCTGCTTCTATGCAAGGTCCATTCTGGTTTACCTCCAAGACTGCGCCAGGTGTACAGTCTTCCTCCTCCCTCAGGCACCGTCAAAAGGACGGATCCTGCTTAAAGCCACCCAGAGTTCCCATTAAGGGATCTGGTGATATGTTTGATTGCCCTGCAAGATTCTGGGAGGTTAAGGCACCTGCATTAAGCGATCTCGGCCTAGTCACTGTCAGCATCTGATTTACTCCATCTGCCACCTGCACCAATTTTCCTTACTGCAATTGATTCACAGGATTAAGACAACACACGCGCTTCCAAAGCCTGATCTTGTGACAAAAATGACAAGCAGTGGTCTTTTTCAGGGTCGCAACGTCTATACCTGTTTTAGGATCTGTGGGGACACCTCATTCTCTTCCCTGTCCCATCAACCCTGTGACTGATGTTACGTGGACACCTTCTGGAACATTCCCTTGACCACGGTCTGCAGTACCCACTATTGCCTGCACCTCCTCTCCTTTCTGTGCATTTCACATTTGAACCAGCATCAATTTCTCCTTTATCTTCCTTTGCTTATAATCCATCTCATCACTGCAGTACCTGGCATACCGTAAGATCTTATCTACAGATTTGCTTTGCCAACAGATGAAGTGCTGTTGGATCATGAGGATGATCGCCGGCCTCAGTCCAGTCACAAATTTGGAGACAAATTGCCCCATATCTTTAGTGTTGAGCGTATCTAACCCACTGTACTGCTTAAAGGCTTGTTAACAGCCTCTCGTAGTAAGCATATACAGACCCTTTAGGCTCCTGGGTTGTTCAATCTATCTTGACCCAATCAATGTCTTGAGGGGCTATCTTGGACTGCAACCATGTGATCACCTGATCGTTACTTTTTTATAACCATCGGCGAAGGACCATGGGTTACTGGATCCCTCTCCAGTTCAGCAGCAGGCCACTCAATAGTGATTTTGCAAGCAGACCATAGGTTGCTAGGAACCGCAATTTCAAACAAGGAATTTAAATCAATCGCCAACACCTTAGAGCTCTTAACAAAGCGATCGACTTGCTTATGCCACTCAGCAGGCTTCTCCTTCAACCTGGGAAAATCATTTGTGAACGCAGCTAGGTCATCTCTACTTCAGGGAACATGCACATACCCTCCACTAGGCACTTCCGGTAACGGATATGCCTCTACTCCCTGCATTCCCCCTCCTAGAGGTGGTGTGTCTCCTGTCAACTTTCTCATGCTCTTCTTCTTTGACCATCTCTCTTCCCACTTATCCAGCATACTTGAAGCCCTTATTAATATGACCAATTCATGCATATGCGTCTTCAACCCAGTATCTCTCTTCTCCTCCAGTTCCTTGTCACTATAAGTAAGCCTATGATTTCCCTGCAAGGTTTTCTTTCGAGACAAGTCTACTCCATACCTCTGAGCTAACTCTGAAAGCTTTTCATGTGCCGTATTGCCCTTCGGGTGATATCTTTTGCTACAAATAACAGGTCTTCTGGCTCATAGGTCTCTATTCTGTCCAAAGGTAAATTCCCACTAATGATCTCATCTACCTCAGCCTTCAGCCTCAACATATCTAATAGTCTCAACTTTACTGCAGCCTTGATGGTACCCTGACTCGATGTACTACTCTGACTCTCCTTGCTGTTATTATGGTATCTCAAACACGATCCCAAGTCTGCAACATCTAAGACATGTTGATTTCTGGATGTTCCCTGACTTGTGCTTATTTCCAACATTGCACCACTTGGTCCACTTATTGGCGTTTCCCACATCTGCATATCTGAACCAGTGCTCGCCATGGGTATAGACCATTTAGTACAAGAACCAATGCGCACTCCAGAAGGATCAGCAGTAGCCGCTAAAGGGGTTCTAGATTCTATAGGCACTAAAGATCAACAGTTATCATTTGTGCTCCCTGTCCTGCCCAATCCAGTTCCTTTAGCCTGTATGGACTGTCTCTGACTAATGTTTGCCACTGAGCTCGGGTCATACAGAGGAACAACAAGACCAATAGTAACCAGAGCAGTGAGAGCTTCCGGTAACCATGAAGCAGTGTTAACTCTGTTCTGTTCTATACCTCCTAAGGTGAACACTCCTGTCCCCCCTACTCCTGCGGATGTCTTTCACACAACTCCGGTACCAGGACCCACTTGAGCTGCTGCTCTTCCCACGTTCTCAGCACCTCCTGAGGCTTGCACCCTGATTGTGGATTATAAGGTGGAGGATGTTCAGATAACATGCCGTCCAACATGCTGTCTTCATTGTCACTACTGTTGTTTTCATTTGTCTTTTTTTTGATAAACACATTTTTATTGATTTACAGAAAGAATACACCAGCCATTCAGCACTACACCATGACAATCCAGGATTACATATAAGAATTTGCGCAACCCATCTAACGGACACTACTAAAAACATAATGTTGGAAACGGGTAGTGTGGTGCAGAGCGGGTGGGCCAAACTCTGTAGGAAATGTGTAAAGCATCCACGCAGTACACACAGGTGACACACCAGGCACACTCCAAAAAGAGACACTACACAAGGTTGTGTAAGAATAACTTTTGTATTGTCAAAACACAAGGTATTATTAGTAATCTCTATACTGCGCCAACTGGCGCTCGGTCAAAAGTTACAGGGGGGAATTACATACATGGCAGGGTCAATCGGGCCCCTGCCAGAACCATTGTGACATACAGATAGAATGAATGTACGTGAGGAATATAGGTACAGTCCATCGGCCTCAAACCTGAGATAAAATCATCATGGCATAGCATTAAGCATTAGGCCGGAACGCCTGTAATAAAACATCAGGACATCACCATAAGTGTAAACGGCATGAACACCCCCAAGGCATGAAAGCTGTAAGGGGACAACATTAGGCAACCACCTGTGGACAAAAACATAGCAGGCATGAAGCATTCTTCATTAGGGTAAAACGCCAGGCAACATCACATTAGGCATTAACAGATGCATAAGGCATTACTCTCGAGCCTGAACCTGTGGGCATCAAAACTAGGCAGAGCTCCTGAGGCAGAACACCCATGATGTAGGCCTACGGGGAAAGGAACCCATTCGCTTTAGGCATGAGCACGTTCAGTAGCATCCTCCTCTGCACTAGACATCCCTGAGGGCATAAACATGAATCCTGAAATGAACACATCCGGTCAGGCATATAAACACTCTACGTGCCAACTCCTATCAGACGGGGGCCTAAAACCTATGCTCACGAACACATTTAGAAGGGGCCCTCAACCATGGGCCTAACTCACATTTGTGTAAATAGATTCACACCCCCACACGTTAGCCGTAGGCATGGGAGGAAACCATTGTTGCCTGACATTACGCAAAGGCACATGGCGTTAGGCCTATTCACATGTACATTGGCAGGAAGTCATTATGCCTACTCTCATTGTCGCAGTGCACGCATGGTAACGCCCACAGTCTTTGCCTCCGACGCTGCCGATGAGTTGCTGGCGCCACTGCACAGATTCCTTGTTGTATTAGTAACTGTATGGGGGATTGATTCTGTCTTAGTCTTTAAATTTTCCCTCGGACCCTCCCCCCCTCTTTTGTAATGGCCACTGCACAGTCACCAGGGGCCTCTACATTCACAAATACCCCCACACGTGGCAGCTGCGGTGACTAACTAAAACTGGGACATTGGTGCCCCCTCCTCGGGGGGCTCGGAAAGTACACAAGGTCCCACCCGGTGCCGCTCCACTCGAGCCCCCACTCACCGGGCTTCTTCCTTAGCCTTAGGCAGCAGCTACCACACCCGCGGGGCTCTCCTCGATTCACGAGAGCCCCGCCAGCAACGGAGCCCCTCCCGTCTTCACCCGGGCCCCCTCCTGGGACCCGGGGCTTCAATAGGGCGGGCACGAGGCTCCAGACGACTCCTGGGGCCTCCCTCTTCGCGCCTCCGGTGCGGTTTCACTTGGGGGGCACTGACCAGCGGGGTGGGCTCCCGCTTTGGTCTCTCTCCACGGCCCACGGCCCAGGACCCGGGAACCACTTCTGGCGCGGCTTCCAGGGGGCGCGGCCAATGACGCGGCCGGCGCCCCGGTTGCTAAGCAACGCTTGCTCGAGCGTCTCAGGCCTCGGATGGCCCTCGCTGAAGCCGCGGCGGCCCTCCCTTGGCCTCGGGGCCGCGGCGGCGCACTGGGCACAGCGCTTCCTTTCTCGGCGAACGCCGACGGCGGCGGTGATCCTGGGTGCCCGCTTCTGGTGCGCTGAGATCCGGGCCGGCGGCGGTGAGTACCGGCAGTTCCTCTGTCCCACAATGAGGGGTAGGCTCCCTCCGACGTTAACGCACCCACGCGGGGTGGGCTCTCGCTACTGTATTATGTATAAAGCGGGGCAGGCACCCCGCCAGTCCAAACAACGCTGATGCGGCGACCCTGCACTCAGGCCGCGGCGGTGACCATCACTCTGGGCAGCATTATTCGGGGTGGGTACCCGCTAAAGGCGGCATCACGCGGGGTAGGCTCCCGCTACTTTTTAAATAATCTCAAAGGTGCCAGAACCATGGGGTGGGCTCCCGCTGGTTTCAATATGCCAAAAATATCGCTACAGCACGGGGGAATTGAAATGCAGCGCCCACCAGCAGAACACAGTCAATTAACATGTAGCGCCCACTGAATATAGCGCTCTCCTTCCGCAGGGGATGCAGTCAGGGTCCCCCGAGGCGCTTGCTGGTTCCTGCCCCCTTGGTTGAGGGTTTCTTGAGGGGGGGGTTGAGTTGGTGGCTGAAGGCAGATTAATCAGTCTCTGCAGGTCGTCCCTGGGTTCCCCTCCCGCCGGGCCAGATCAGTGGGCTCGTCCAGTGTTCCTCACCCAGCTTGGAAGGCAGCACCTAAGCCTGTCACTCCCAGTGGTATAGGTCCCTGACTAAGCCCTACCGCCTAAGTCTCCTGCGTAGGTTCCCCCAGGTCAGCGTCGCCCCAACTATGGCTCTCCCTCGCCCTGTCGACAGCAGAGGGGTGTAGATAAGCTCAGGGCCCAGCACACAGGCCCACGTGGCGGTAACCCCTGGCAGCAGGTCCCCTCTCTCTCAGGTCCACCCTCTGACTGAGCACATGGCAGCCCAGCTCCGCCCTTTATACGCCCCTCACCCCACCTACCAGACAGTGCCAGAAGCTTCTAGAAGCGTCTGAGGAAACTGGTTCTAACTGGCCTAGGGGGAGGGGTAGAGCACCCTGGGTGCCAGGCTTCCCTCCAAAAGCTGGGGTTGCTGGGAAATAACAACTAGACTGTTAACCCAGGTCAGTCACACGGCACAACCACACAGCCATGGCATCCATTTTAAAAGTTACATGTTTAAAATGGGGAAACTCAGTCTGCGTACACCATCGCACAGCATTCAATATTTGCATCTATATAACATGTGGTTTCCCATAAAAGCGAAAAAATTCCGGGAAAAGGGCCAAGTCCAACACATAATGACTTGAAATTGGACAATCCCTTCTACGACTACACCACTCCCCCAACCATTTCCTCCAGACTCTGCAGTACTTCTTGGGACACCCACGTGCCTCATACATGACTTTCTCCTGTGTGGCGCACCAGTCTACCCCAGTCCGCCATCGCCCGACACTCGGGGGTTCAGGGCGTTTCCAGGAGGCCGCGATGTCTCTTTTGGCAAACACCATAGCTGTAGTTAAAAACACCTTCTCATTCCGAGATCCATCCAACCCATCAGTGATGCCCAGGATCATGTGCTTTGGGTCGTGGGGTACCTCCCACCCCAATATTTTGGTGAGCTCTTCCTCGATTTCCCTCCAGAAGCGCCAGGCGGGGGCAGGCCCATACCATGTGAAGTAAGTCAGCTGGGTCATGACCACACCTGGTACAGGCAGAGATCGAACTAAGCCCTGCCCGATGAAGGCGCACTGGAGTGAGGTATGCGATGTGTAAATAATAAAGCTGCACCAGGCGCAGCCTAGCAGATGCGGTAACTGTTCTAGGGGCCATAAGGGCATCAAGCCCATCCTCCTCCTCCAAGGGACCAACCCAATCCTCCCATTGAGCCCGCAGTCGTTCTAGGGAAGTAGGGGTATTGTTGATCAGTGTACGATAAAGGCGGGAGATGCCACCCTTCCCCAGATCCCCAAACATTATCTGAGCTTCAGGCGGGCTGTGGTCAGGGAGCCGTGTACCTGTTGTGAGGTGTGTGTGGAGGGCGTGTCGCAATTGCAGATACCTATAGAATTGGGATTGGTGCAGTGAGTATCTATTCTGGAGGTCTTCGAAGGAATGCATGTGGTCCCCCACCCATACATCACCCAATTGTGAAATACCTATAAGGTCCCAGGCCCTGAAGCCTTCAGCTCATTAACTTCCTAGAGCCAGGTCCCATGCCACTGGGGTGTACATTGGGTCAATGTGTGTGTCCATTTGGTGTGCTGCAGTGCAGCTTGCCAGGCCAATAACACAGAGCGTGTCACCTCTGGTAGGCAAGAAGGAATAGGGGCCCCATACAACATGGACTGAATCCTGGCTAGGCCCAATTCTCCCAGTTCAAGTCTGTAAGCCGGGTCAGACCATCTCCCGTTGAACCAGTGATGTATGGAGAGAAGTCGCGTGGCAAGGTAATATAAATAATGATGAGTCATTCCTAGCCCCCCATCAAATGAAGGGATCCTGCAGATATTTAGCGCCAGTCAGGACCTACCTTTCCCCCACAGAAACTTGTTGGCCAAACTATCCAGTTCGCGGAACCAGGTCTTAGGAAAACACATGGGAGCATTTTGAAGAACATAAAGGACGCGAGGAAGCACCATCATTTTAAAAAGGGCCACCCTCCCCATGGGATTCAAGGGCAGCGACTGCCGCTTCTGGAGGTCCGCCTTGGCTCGTTTTACCAGGGGATTAACATTGAGGGCCCAGCTCAGCTCAGGGAGTAAGGTCATCCATATCCCCAGATATTTAAAGGATTGACGGCAAAGAGGTATATCAGATTGCCAGTCAAAGCATTCCCGGGATAGGTGAAGGGGAACCAGGACCAATTTGTCGGGGTTCAACCGGAGGCCAGAGGCCTGCTCGAAGGAGTGCAGAATGCGGAGACAATGTGGACCTGACCGGGTGGGGTCTGCTATATAGATGAGGATGTCATCCGCATAGAGGGCAATTGTGTCTGGCTCGGTATTGGGCCGCTCCCATCCCCGCACGTATTCGCACAACCGCATCAGGGTCACCACAAGCTCCATCACCAAGGCGAAGAGCAGGGGGGAAAGAGGACAGCCCTGACTCATACCCTTATGAATCGAGAAGGGTTCGGATAGAACCCCGTTTACTAGGACACAAGCTTGTGGGAGGGCGTATAAGACCTTGACCATGGCCCGAAAGCGGAGACCAAGTCCCATCCTGCCCAGAACATCCTCAACAAACCCCCGGTCCACCGAATCAAAGGCCTAATCGAAGTCTACAAGGAGAATCGCCAGATACTGGGTAAGGAGATGACGGTGGGCCAAGGTGGATTGCAGTCTACGGAGACAATGCCGGGTGCCACGGGAGGGCATGAACCCGCATTGGTCAGGATGGACCAGCGTGGGCAGATGGGGTTTAAGCTGATGGGCGAGGATTGTGGTGAACAGTTTAACCTCGGTATTAATGAGTGAGATAGGGCGGTAATCGGCACAGCATGATGAGGGCGGCTGGGATTTAGGCAGGACCACGATGGTGACCATATCCGTCTCCTGAGGGAAGGAGCCCTTTTCCACAGCCTCCCGATGCAGTCCCGCAAGGTGGGGAATGGGAGTGTCCCAATAGTGCACGTAGTATTCTTGAGGGAGGCCGTCCGGACCCGGTGTCTTGCCGGAGGAAATAAGGGCAATCGCCTCTCTGATTTCCCCACGGGTGATGGGGTGATCTAGATCAACTTGAGTGGCAGAATCTACACACGGAAGGCAGCCACCTCCGACCTCCAGCAGATCCGCAAGAGAAAGAGTTGGAGGTCTAGCCTCGTATAGTTGACGGTAGTAGGTGGCAAAGGCACGGGCCATGTCCACTGGGGAACGCCACACCGAACCGTCCTGCGCCATGATCTCGGGAATTATACGGTTCACCCTAGGGTATGTGGCGAGGCGGTGAAGGAGTGATCCATTCTTGTCGCCCCAACCATACACCCTGGCCATGGAGGAGCACCAAAGAAGTTTGGCCACATCCAGCGACAACTGCCTAATCTCCGAGCGAAGCCGGGTAAGAAGTCTCGTGTTGGAGGCGTCAGGGGAGCGCGCAGAGGTGGGTTCAAGGCGCAGTGCCTGCGCCTCCCGTGTAGTAATTTGTTCCAATTGGGCCTGTCGCTGGATCTTGAGCTGGCCCTTGGCGACCCCTCTAATCGTAGCCTTGCCCCCTTCCCATAAGGTGCCCGGGGAGGAGACCAATCCTTCGTTAGAAAGAAAGTAGTGTTTAAGTTCCCGCCCCACCACCTTCCGAAACTCCTTGTCCTGAAGGAACGAGGCGTTTAGCCTCCATGTCTGCTGGGCAAAGGCAGGGGGGAACCCGTGCAAAGCCTCACCGGGGAATGATCGGAGATGCCCCTTGGAAGGAGGGAGACATCCTGAATCAGGAGGCAGTCCGTCGAAAGAATGAAGATGGCATCAATGCGTGTCTGTGTGTGGCGTGTCGCCGAGGTGTGTGTAAATTGTTTACAGTGTAGGTGCCATACACGCCAGGTATCACATAGACCCAAGGATTCAGACCAAGCCGTCAGCTGTTTTGCCTGTGCAATTCTACCGTGGGAAAGGGAACCGGTCGTATCAAGGTCTGGAGAAGAGACCGCATTGAAATCGTCCCCAAGGAACGTGGGTCCCAAGGGTAAGGATGCCAAGAGGTTGGCGGATTTGGCTAGGGTCGCCGTCAGCATTGATGGAGGAGAATAAAGTGACACAAGGTTAAGGGGGTTACCATTGAGCGTTCCACTAAGGGCCACGAAGGTGCCCTGAGCATCGAGGATCGTCTGCACAGTCACGAAGGGGAGGGAGCGTTTCACCAGAATTGCCACCCCTCGGGAGCCCCAAGTGAACCCCGAATGTCAAATCATGTCGTATCCATATTGCGTTAAAAAGGGGCAGTGATTACCCATCAGGTGTGTTTCTTGTAAGAGTAAAATGTCCACTCCTAGGCATTGTGCATAGCGTAAGACCGCCATACGTTTGAAACGATCCAAGAGGCCATTAACATTCCAGGACATGATGCACAGGGAAGTGTTTAGTGAAGGAGTGTCAGGCATGTTGGCGGGTGTGTCAGTATGGTAGTGAGTCCCAAAGGGGAAGTACGGTGGCAAAGATGGATGGCAATGGGCCCAGCGAGGTGTCCAAAGGGAGATCTGCATGTCCCACTGGGTGCAAGGCAGGGTGCTTTGTGAGTGCTAGTGCGACAAAACTAAAGAACAAAGAAACCAAAACTAAAGGAAAACCTCAAGACAACGGTGCCACCCCCCAAACCCCCCCCCCACCCTACACTTCAGAAACGGAAGCATCTGTCGTCCTAACAATAACCAATGAATGAACAACCAAACTAAAATGCTTGGAAATGGGAAAGCGTGGAGGACCCCTCCTCATGTCAGGATGTGTGTAAACGAGTCCAACGGGGAGAAGAAAGATGTTTTGAGTTTGAGCACGGTCTCCGGCTGCGGAGCCAAGCCCGGCAGGCAAAGACTAGATCAGGCAGGGTCTTTCAACAGCATCGGGCTACGTGAGAGGTCCGCGTCTGGGAGATCGGGCAAAGAAGGCCGGGGCGAGGCATCTCCACGGTCCAGGCAGCCAGATGAGCCAGAGCGCCTCCCGGCTGAGGGTCCATCAGAGAGCAATATTGGCTGTCGGGAGTGGCCCGGCCGGGAGTCTGACCGGGCTGGTCTCTGTCTTGTGGGAACGATGACGTTGAGGTTGAGGAGCGAAAGGTGCAGGCCGAACAGGCCCACCATCTCCCCCCCAGGAGCAAATATTGGTCAGCAGTGCGCAGGGGGCGCTCCTCCATTGCCCAGGCCCATGCCTCCGTGGGAGTGTCAAAGAACAAGGTCTTGTCAGCGAACACCACTCTCAGGCGTGCCCGGAAAAGGAGCCGATACTGGATGTTGAGTGCCCTCAGTTTTGTTTAACTTCACCGAAGGAGCGTCGCTGACCCTGAACCTCGCGGGTATAATCCGGGAAAATCCGTGGAGCTGCTGCTGCTTGCGAGCTTCAGACAGAATGGCATCACGATCCTTGAAATTAAGGACCGCATTATGACTGGTCGGGGGGCTGCGCCCGTCGGTGGTTTAGGGGGCGAGGCACCGGTGGGCCCACTCAATCGCGAACCATGGAGAAAGAGAGCCCTCAGGGACCCACACTCTTAACCACGTCTCCAGGAAGTCCACCATGCGGCCCCTCTCTGCCCCCTCCGGGAAGCCCACCAGACGGAGATTGTTGCGCAGGGACCGGTTTTTTGCATCCTTTGCCGGGCGATGCAATTCCTGAGTGCGCGACTTGAGATTGGCCACCTGTCCCTTGAGTTGTTGGACATCGTCCTCAACGGTGGAGATTCGGGTTTCGGTCTCCTTGATCCGGGCCGTGGCGTTTCTATGATCCTGCCGGATGAGAGTCATGTCCACGCGCACCTCCGCGATCTTGCCTTCAACCGAGGTTTGTGAGGCATGGATGGCTTGTAAGATAGTGGACAAGTCCGCAGAGGGTGGTGGGTCCTGCTCTGCAGCAACCCCGGTTGCCCCCACTTCCGAGGTGGTGAAATGGTCCATTTTTGTTTGGGTGGCAGGGGTCTTTGCCGATCTGTAAGTTCTGCCCATGGTGGCACCCCGAGGAGCCACAGGCGGACCCCGCAGCAGGGAACCCGCAGAACTCTTCAGATAGGCCGGGGTCAGGCAGGGGGAGCAGCCAGCGCAACTATGTGGCCCAGACCAAATCGCCGCTGCCCGATACGTGCGGCCGAGTCCACTACTCCAGATAAGGTAGCCCCTCAGGAGCAAGGGCGAGGAAGAGGGGCTAGGGAAAGAAAACGAAGGAGAGAGTCCAGAGCCAAGGCCACGAGTGGCCCCTGCTTGCCAGGGCCACAGCGCACCCCGCCAGGGCAGTAGCAGGCAAGTCAGCAGGCAAATCACCCCCTATAGGCCAACTGTCCAACAGGGGATGGTGTGGGGAGGGGAACATTCCAAACCCCAGCCCAACGTGAGAGATGCGGCAGCCCAGGAGACGCTGGATGGGGGACCCCAGCGGAGGCCCACACACACAGCCGGGCACCGCTTGAAGCGCGCTGCCGAAAGCCCCTCTGGTCGGGTCTCTAGTCGCTGACGTAGCCAGGGGGGAAACCAGGGTGTGTGACAAGGCCAGGTGAATGCCCTGGCCCACACCCGCTCCAGCACAGTCCCCACAGGTGGCAGTCTGGGGCCAAAGAGTGGATGATGGGCCCAAACACGGACCTCCCGCTGCCCGATTGATGCGGCCGCGGATCTCCTCCGGGCCACCCCCAGCCCAGGGACTGCCACGCGGCCCAGGGTGTTGCCCTCAATGTGCGCAGTATCCGGGGGCAACGGCTCAGGCGTCACTCAGCCCGGGGGGGAGGTCCACACAGAGAACAGGGCCACACGGGCCGGCCCCCACTCCAGCCGGACTCCCGCATGTGCGGTGGGCCCCCCAAGCAATCGTCCTAGACCCCCACCGCTGCCAGGACTCAGCCGCTGCGCAGCTCTCCAACCAACGACCTCAGGATCCTCAGATGTGCCCCCGGTGCATATGTGATGTCAGCCTCGGTCTCTCGCCTCTGCTGACTGACGCGGCAGCAGATGTCGCGGCCGTGCCGCCGGGGGCCAGTCCACGCCGCTGAGAGCAGGCCACCAAAGCGCCAGACACCAGGCCCGCCACCGCCTGTGCCGATGGGGGAGACCAGGAGTCGGGGAGAGGAGCCACCCGAAACTGGCAGCCGCTCCCTGGCAGGATTCACTGTCAAGGAGCCTCCCGCTCACACAGGGGGGACCAGATCCAGATCCGGGCAGGGCACTCCGAGGGCGGCTGGAACCGTGATCAGCAGAGGGGAGCCGCCATTTTGTCTGCGATGCGTGGTGAGCCGGCCCACATCAGTAGGACGGCGCGGCGAAGGCTCCATACTCCCGGGGGTGCAGCCGGGGCGATTGCGCCAGGTGCTCCGCAACTTTCAGGGTTGGATGGCTCGAATCAGGTAAGGATTACGGGCGGATGGCGGAGGGGTCCGGGAGCACTCTCAAAGTGCGTCCACCATCTTTGCACAGCAAGTCACGCCCCCTTCTTCTGTCTTTTTATTTGTGTCCTGGGATCCTCCCTCTTCTACCAGCACTGGGTCAACCTTTCTCCTTCTATGGTATCCACTCTCCATCTGCTAAGCTGTGCATCCCACTGTGTGTCCTGATATGCCCTCACAGTTTTTCTCTTTCTTCCTTGATATTTCTCCCTCTGCTTAGCATGAGCTTCACGCATCCATGCATATAACGCTTCAAACTGTGTTGGTCTATGCAAAGGTTGCAGCTCAAACATTGCTCCTCTGAGTTGATGCAATACATCCAACTGAAATGAACCAAAACGTGGAAATGACAATTAACTCTTCTTTTCAGTAATCTTATGCCAATTTGTAAGCCAAATTATAGTATGGAGCCCAATTTGTTTTGCCATATAATGGGCTGGAGTATCCTCGGGTGGCGCCTCCTCGCCCACTTGAGTAATAACACCTTCATCATCCCTGAAAAGAACTTGCAACACCCTAAAACATCGCATGATTTCAAATTGCAATTTGTTGCTAAATAGATTACGACGGAACAATCTTTTTCAACCACAACTTCTCAATGGCCACCAACCAATCCTAGCACAGCGTTACACCAACCGACCTATCGCAGTGCGACACTCTCTGATGTCACCTTAACTCCTCGAAGCAACTCACCCTCCTTCACAATTTGTCCGTACTCCTTCACTCACACAGTCAGCTTAAATCCGTAATTATCTGCCATCTAAAAGATCAATAGAATGCAATCACTCAAGAACATCAACACACGATGACCCTCGACCAGCGTTGATCACCCAAATCAGAATAGTTCACCTCTGTACACAAGGTCCGCACGTCCCATTCACACAAAGTTCCCTGTCTTAGGTGGAACTGCCGATGATGTCTACGACAAATCCTCAATTCTTCTGCCAGGCAATCACAATCTTCTACACCCTTTAATATATCCCGGGATCTTAGGCCACTTCGGTTCCTGCAACTCAAATCTCGATCCTTGGACCACATCTGGTCCGAAACCACATTCACTCGACTCTCACCCCAACTCCGCAAGATATTACACAATCAAATCATTCCCGCAATCTAACACACATCATACACCCTATTAATGCTCACTCTTCCGTCCACCGCCTATCTCGCTACACCATCAAACTCCATCTGACTCCACCAGATTCCGTCTCCTTCCGTTCGCAATCATTGGTCTCTATTTCGGGGCTTTGAGGTTCTAGGGTCTACTCATTCTAGACTAATTCTGGATTCTCCCTTTACTTCATGTGTGATCCATTCTCTGCTACCAACTGAAAGGGCTGGGCCCGTGAGCTCTAGACCTGTTCTAGAGTCACAATTCGATGGTTCTTTTTCGCAGCATGAAAGTGTAAAGGGGAGAAAAGTAGTTAGGAGGCTAATCAATTCGCCAGTAATTCTCTTGGACACATAGTAACGACAGACAATGACTTAAGGATAATTGATTTATTACAAAGCTAAAAATAACTGAACATTAAGACACCTCACTACGAGGGTATAGAAATGCATAGGATTTAGCATTAAGCCAAATCAATGTATCTAGTTTAAACGAGCAACATAAGCAATACAATTAGTTCTAGGAGTAAAATGCAAAAGATCAGGAAGAATGAGTCCAAGTTTTCCTGCATGGATGGTTGATGAGTGAAAATCATGAAATCTATCCCTATTTTAACACTAAGGTGACATCCCTACTTAGGCATTTGATGAGAGAATAAAAAAGTATCAGCATGTGGAGTCTTCCTAAGAAGTCTCTCCACATCAATGGGTCATGTAGCATAAAGCTACCAAGACAGAGCTCGTTTTTAGATGCTCTCTCTCTCCGAAGGCAAAAGAAAAAGTGTGCACATTCCCTTCTACCAATGACAAGTTATTCGTGGATTACAATTCCAGGAGCCAGTCCGAATCACGCCATCTGATCTAGGCACGATCCTGAAGGTGTTTTTCCACAGGACAACAGTGTCTTTTCCTTGATACAATTTGCCCTTGGTTCCCAGGCCTTCTACTGTGTGAAGCACAATGAGCTTCTTTTATCGACTCAAGCCATACGATTGTAACTTCTTCTCTCCTTGTCTAACTAGTAAAACAAATAATTTTTTCTAGCTAACAAGAGCACTTCTTTGACCTGCAGCACAAAATGTGAGAAAGAACAAATTCCACAGCACACATGAAATTCAAACTGTTACTTCTAAAGCGAAAGTTTACAGGGAACTGCATTTCAGGCCTATGAGGTTCAGCTAACATAAGAAATCATCATATGAGTTTTAGGCATTCGCTTAACAATAAGGCACTTTCAATTAATGCATTTACCTACATGTGAAACGACACAATTAATAAACACATTTGATACATTAATGATTGTCATTTGCACAGCACAAGTTCTTCACATTAATGTTTTCTTCTAGTTGCACTCACTTTCTTTGTTGGTTCTCCTTGCTACTTTCCAATGACCTTCAATACATCACATTTTCATGTTAGCTCGATTCACAATTCTAACACTTTACGTTAATACAAGAAAGGATTATATGCAGGTGCAGTCGACACGTGATTATAATGCACCCATACCAGAAAAATGCAGTTTCCACTCTATCAGTTGCAAACATTTTTTTTTTGTTTAGATAAAATACTCTTGCACCTAGAGATGTATAGCATATTATATTAGTGAACTCATATTAACTCAACCACACAATATTTGCTCCAATAACAGGCACGTTTCTTCTCTTTTTCGCCATGAATTGTGGAATATTGTTAGTTCATCTTCACTTTCCATCACTTTTCTTCCAGCTCACAATTCTCTTATTCCGTGGCCAATCAAACAAGCATTGGCATAGCCAATAGGTCTCGCCTTTGGGACCTTATAAGTGTTTAACCATGCAACAGTTAATGTTGGTGCACCAAGGATATTGTGCTGCATAACTAAATACTTATAAGGTCCCAAAAGCGGGCTCCTCTGGTTTCGGGGTGCCACTGCCCCCGTGGGTAGGTGCAGGGCAGTGGTGCCGAGTACAGGGGCAGATGTTTAAGGCAGAGTGAGGAATCCGCTCCGGAGGAGGGCAGGCATGGCTCCCAGCAGCACCGACAGGCAGGAAGAGGGCTCCAAGGGGTTAATCACGAGATGCAGCAAACACTGCCAGCTTTCAGCATGAATGGGGTCAGGTGCTGGAAGTCTGTGGGGGGTGATTCAGGGTGTGAGGGTGGGATGAGACACAGGGAGGGATGAAGAAAGGGAGAGATAGGGTGGGCAGGGATGATTCAGAGTGACACTGCAAGGCTGGTGAAATGAGGGTAGGGTGAGGCAGGGGGCGAGGTGATGCAGGGGTGAGAGATAAGATGGGAAGGAAGCGAGACTATGAGGGGAGAGTGGTGGGTGTAAGCGTGCAGGATCGTGACAGGTGAAGGATAAGACTGTGAGGGTGAGGTGAGAGGAGGGCGATGCGAGGCTGGGAGGTATGACAGGGTGGGGTCAGACAGCTGGGGGAGGCAGAGGGTGAGTGACGTAGGAGTGGGAGATGTGAGGTCGAAGGGGCGGAGAGGCTGCACACGAAGAGGATGTGAGGCTGGTGGAATGCAGGGAGGGAGTGTCGGTGGGCAGACGGTGCGTGGTGATGCAGGGGTGACACTGTGAGGGTGGCTGAGAGGAAGAGAGTGGGAGAGGAGGATGGGAAGAGACACCGCAGAGTGAAAGCAGTAGTTTAATGCAGGGGGTGGGACTGTGAGGGTGCGCAGCCATGGAGGGGTGGGGCTGTGAGGGTATGAGGGGTGGGACTGTGAGGGTGAGCGGTGACAGAGGGGTGGAAGTGATGGAGGGGTGAGGGTGCAAGATGATGGAGGGGAGGGACCGTGAGGGTGCGCGGTGACAGAGGGGAGGGACTGTGAGTGTGTGAGGTGATGGAGGAATGACTGCGTGTGAGGTGAGAGAGGGAGAGAGACCACAATGTGAGGCTCAAGTTAGGCTGAGTCGAGATGTGCTGCAGGGACAGAGGCTGTGAGGGTGGACTGTGAGCCCGTGCAGGGGTTCGTGGTGAGGCAGAGGAGGGGTGGGGATATGCAGGGGTGGATAAAGGAAGTCGAACTAAGGGACCAGAAATAGTTTGGGGAGTAGATTTGGAGGGTGTTCTCAGTGTGCTGGAGACTGGGGGAGATGCAGAGGTAAAGGTGATGGAGAGAGACTCAGGAGGGAGAGGTGATGTGGCGCTCAGATGCAGTCAGCGAGAAGGCGCAGAGGGTGAGATTTTACAGAAGGTGAGATATGTGCGGAGAGGGAGATGCTCGGGGTGTGAGAACTAGCAGAGTCGGTGGTGCGGAGAGGGGGTGGTTGTCGGAGAGCTGCTCCAGAGAGTACAGTCCTGCAGGCGTGAGATGTGCAGTCAGGGGGTGAGCAGAGAATGACAGGATACAGAGGGGAAGGGTTGGTATGTAGGAGAGAGTGTGATTCGCCACAGCGAGATGCATGAAAGATAAAATGCGGAGTGTAACAGTACCTGCCGAGGAGAGATGCTGCAGAAACGGAGACTATCTGGACTTAGGGCCCGCAAGCACGGTACCGGGGATTGGATTATATGGAGGGTGAAACTTCAGAGTGCAAGGGCTGTGAAATTATTTACATAGTGGGAGTGTGTAAAGGGGACATGCTGCCACACTCGAGGCTGGTGCAGAACGGCTCTCGTTGAGGTGACCCTGATGCCCCCAGCAGTCATTCAGAGTTCCGGTGATCCTTTCCAACAGTACTGAAGAATGTGTCGGGTGCTCCTCCCCAGTAGTGTTAGGTACTTCTCCTCAGCAGTCATGCATGCTGGCTGATTACGCCACCCCCCAGCAGAAATGCAATTCTTATCAGGTGAAACCCCACAGCAGCAATGCAGTGTATGAGTTGAGATCCTCTGCAACAGCACTAGATACTTCTCAGCAGTCAAGCAGGGTATCGTACTCCTCCTCAGCAGTAATGCAGGGTATCGGACTTCTGCCCAGAAGTCATGCAGATCATGTTAGAAGGAGAGATCGTCGGCATTGAATGGCGGCGAATACCCGTGCATCAAATTAATTAAATAAATAAACTTAGTGCGGCCACTAAAGTTAGCGGACCGCGTTCTAAAGTAAATAAATAAATAAATAAAGAAGTGCGAGGACCGTGAGCTCATGGAACAAGCGCAGTCAATCTACAGCTTTTCAAGCACTCGTGCTTGTGCTGGCATCTACCTTGCGGGAGCGCGCGCGGACCATTTGTTTTCAATAAGCGCGCGCCGCTGCTCGCTCCCGCAAGGTGGATGCCAGCACAAGCATGAATGCTTGAAAAGAGCTGACCAATTTTTAAAGGTCATCTCCTAGGTCAGCGCATGCGCGCTGCCTAGGGCGAGAACTAAAAAAGCCACAAATTATTAGTTCTCTTCTTTAGACTCACAGTAGGTACAGATCATGGTGAGCATTCTCTCTCTAGTGCTGGGTCTCCCTCTCTCTCTCTTATCTCTCTCTCTCTCTCTCCCCTCCCCACCAACACTGGTGAACACTGTTGAAGCAGCTGTCTTAGGATTCACTGGACTTTACTCTCCCTCCCTGGATCAGTCTCGCAAGGCGCCCCATTGCCTATATAGGGTATGATTATGAGTCAGACAGAGAGGTATACCTTGGAGACTTACCTCTCTGCCTGATTACTGGTGGATCTGGATCTGAACTTATTTGGTCTGCAAATCTTGACCCTGCAATTTTGTTTCCAGAAACACTGGACCTGGCTTTACTGGCCATTCTCCCAGGCTCCCAGGTACGACCAGCTCAGAGCAGGTGGTAGGCAGGAGCGTTAATCCCCTTGGAATTTGGAATAATATGCATAATGATACCTAGAAAAAACATGTCTGCTCGGTAATTCCTTATTCTCTGGGAATTTCCTTGGACATTTATGGTAGTGGTAGTTTCTGTATGGCATTGGTGTTTATGGATGGAGGAGTTGTACTCCACCAGACACCCCCAGCTCGTCATTGGGTGCTATGTAGCTAGCTCCAGCAAGGCTAGTTCACTCCCCTTCCTATGTGGACAGAATTCTGCTGCAAAGTACTACAGCTCTATCCTCTCACTTTATATCTCCTACAGACGCTTCCTGAGTGACAAACCGAGGCAAGGCATCTACAAGGCTTTCAGGTCCCAGTGACGAGATTGGGTGGAGTAGTTTCCATTCTCTGTTGGTTACTCAAAAAACTAAATATTTAGCGCGTCCTCTTTACTGATCACTCCTATTCAGAGACTTCTTCTTGAGCTCTATGGGGTCATTCGACTCTGCAAAGAGACCTTTATCCTAACCACAGAAGAATGTAAATGCACATGATGTGATAGGTGTTAACAGCTGGAGTTCCGAAATCATGAAACAAGCGAAGGGTACTTTTTCGGTCCTTCCTGGAAAATGATTGGCCAGATGGAAGCCATTGACTAGTCAATCCCCTGTGATTAGGAGGCAGGGATGCGACAAGAAGTGAGTGCAAGACAGCCACCCAGAATAGACTTTTAAAACACCTGAATAGTATTTCACATGAAAGCTTCAGTCTATGCAAAACGACAGGGGATCACTGGAACCAACGAACCATGAACATATGGAATTTTCTGGCATCATTCCACTCAAAAGAACCCAAGGGCTATGGGTCTCGAGCGTATAAAAGCCGTGGGTCGAAAGATTATCTCTGCGTGATAAATAGGGATTGTTTCTTCCTCAGTTCTAGGAAGCCTGTATCCAATAGAGGCGGTGTATCTGTATTCCTGCAAATATATTTTTACATTAGAGAGCCGTATTCCTACCAGACAAGCACCTGTTCCCAGAAGTGCCCCTGCCAGTGGAATTCTCTCATCGGGCTCTGCTCCCAATACAAATGAGGCAATGCTATGCCTGCCTGCAACTAAAGAAGGCTGGCTGGGTCACACACTCAGGATTTCTATTTTCTTCTAATCCCCAGCTTTTCCTAGAATAGAGGTGTCTATTTAAAGGAGTCTGGCTATTTCAGAACCATCTTACAAAAGACTGTTTGTCTGCTTTGCTCTCTAATTACAAAGTCCCCCAACTCTGCTAACAGCCACTGTTTACCAGCCATGCACAAGACGACTGTTGGGAAAAGTACACTAACAGCCCCGAATCTCAGCTGTCAGTGGCAAGGCATTCAAAGGAAAGGATGCATTAAGAAGACATAGCTGCACGAAATGCCAAAGATAAACAAATGTCAGCTGAGAAAAAGTAACTGTGGATGGGAATAGAAGACTACAAAAGAAGATTAGGATGGTGCAAAGAATGAAAAACAAAAATAAACAGGGTGAACACACTGGCTGAGAATGAAATGTAATGAATGAAAAACAAAACTAAACAGGGTGAACAAACTGGCTAAAAGGAAAAAAAATGTTGAGGGGAAAAAGATCAGATAGATCAGAATAGAAAAGTAAAGCAAGAAAAATTAGACTTTTAATGTAAAATGAAAAAAAGCGAAAAGGGAAGGGAAAAAGATTAAACTCATGATAAATAGGAGATGGAACAAAAATGAGGCTACAGAAAAAGACACAAAAAGAAGGAGGAGACAGAGAAAATTAGACAAATAAATAAAGCAAACAAGGAAGAAAAAAAGGTGAATTGTAAAAGAGAGCCAAGTAAATAGGTGACACTAAATAAGAGTGAGGAAAATAGGTGAAAATGTGACCACATAGAAAATACCAATAAAAAATATAGGAAACATACATCGAGTTAGGAAAGAGGAAGGGGCACGCTCTAAATATACATTTTCCAATCCAATACTCATGCAGTCACTCAAGCCTATCTTCCTACATTGTCAGCATCTTCGATGTGTTCTTAACTGTAAAGTCCTTTTCTCGGATTGTGTTTTATTGACATTTCAATACATATTTCTTAAGCAATAGAGAGGTTATTTAATCTTTTCCAGGAGGCCAATATGAAATTCAACACAGTATTGTTATTTATAATGAGGATGCATGCAGACACGACGTGTTGAGAAAACAATAATTAAAGGCACATGGGTAAATATTTTTTGCATCCTAGCATTTCACCATGTTTTCCAGCACACTAAGGCCCTAATTACGAGTCTGGCGGTCTGAGGATTGCCGGACTTGTGTGGGTGTGGCGATCCAGCCGCCGCTGCACCGGCTGTCTGACCGCCCCATCACGAGTTGGGTGGCCGGGCCGCCCTGAAACCACCAACGCCGCCAGGAAACGTCCGTTCCCTGGAGGTAGCGTGATGGTCAGGAGGCCTCAGTATACGTGGCAAACAGTATATTATGAGTTTCCTATCCGCCGACGGTGCCATGGAGGTTCTTCCTCCATGTATACTGTGGAGATAAGGGAACAAAGGGGTCCCTGCAGGGCCCCCTGTTCCTCCTACGCTTGTGAATGCACACAGGGGGCAAAACATGTGCCCCGCTCTGTCCATGTACAACTGTTCCTGCAGGGCATGGACTTTCGAGTCCATGCTGTGCGGGAACTTTGTAGGGTGTTCCCATTGTGGTGCCTTTTTCAAAGGTACTGCCGCTTTTGAACAAGGCATCGCCCTGGGACCGCCATGCCGCAGCCAGCCTGCCAGACCACTTTAAAGTTGTAATCTGGTGGACAGGTGGCGGCGAGTTTCAGCAGTGCGGGGGCATGTTGGTGGTGTACCGCCCACCCTGCAATTCTGAAACTTGTAATCAGGACCATAGGGGCCTATTTATGCAAAAGTCATGCAGTGCAGGGCAGAAAGAGGAAAACTCGAGGAGAAATAAATATATTTCTCCTCGTTACACCTCACCAGTTTTGGTGCATTCCCAGGTCTACCAATTATGGTAAATCTGGCAATGTATTAAAATCCATGGTTGCCATACGTGAACACCCACGCACCACCCATGGAATGCCTCCCTATGGCAGAGTAACGCAACTCAGCGATTTGCACTGCGTAGCGTTAATCTGGATTTATTAAGACCCTCAGGACCACGCAAGGTGTGGCTTGGTAAATTTCGCTTAAGGGTTGTGTCATGCATGCACCCCGTTGTGTTGTGCAAAAGTGACACAACCCTTTAATAAATAGAGCCCCATGTGAGATGTAACAATGAGAATTATGTTTATTTCCCCTCGTTTTTTCCTCTTCCCATGTGTGCTTCGTTTTGCAGCACAAATAGAAAGAGGAAAATTCCCCAGGGGATTGTTTTTGCACATGATGGTGCCCCTTCCTGCACAAAAACAATCCTGCCTACTACGTAGGCACCCTTGCACCATGGTGCAAAAGTGCCTGCTTTGGAGCTAGGCAGCACATTGTGCGCCAGTCCTGGGGAAAGGCAGGAATGGGTTGTATTATGTTAAACACTGCGCATTCCTGCCCTTTCACTGTGACGCAGCACAGCAGGGTGACAGTGACTTTATGATAAATAGGCACCGAAATGATCTTGAATGCACGGACGTCATTGCACACAGCTATACTGACTTACTGCTGGTAACATTTTATAAATCAACTTTTTCAATTTATTTTTAATTGTTTGGAAAGAAATCTTATACCATTAACAACATAATTTACGTAGGCCTATCCCAAACAGAAGCATGAATGGCTACCTTCCAAAAAACATACAATATGTCCTCACAAATCTAGCATCGATTGAATTGAATATACGGTGTATGCCTTCAATGGTGGAAGGGTTTGTGGGTGAGGGGAAGGTATTTGTATGTATTGTGTGGGCAGGACAAGAGTGAAGCTTCTTCATGTTTGCTGTGGGGTCCTGATATGATGTTTGGCTTGGTTTTGTTTTACTGTTTTTACATTTTTAACATTGTTTTCTCCCCTTATATTTATTGCTCATTAGTCTTGGGATTTCATCAGTCAAACAGCTTCCTATACGTACTGTACGTCCATGGGGGACCTCTTTTTATCCTTTTCTTTCACAGTATAATACTTTTGTATTTAGGTGTCTTTGATGTTCCTTGTTGACTATCCTTTTGATTATCTTTTCATTCTCTTAAGTTATCCATACATCTCTTTATGGTTTTCCTATTTTCAATGTTTTGTGGTACCCTAAAGTTATTTGTCGGTTCTTGATGTCATTAGTCTGTTGCCGGATGTTGTTTTGCTCTGGAGAAGAGAGTAATTTGTGTTCGAGTTTTTTGATGGTGTGGACTCCTTCCATACCTACCTCAATTTGCTATCCAGGGCTCGTTGGTTTGTATGGTGGCACATGCTGTCAGGACAATCAAGTACTAAGATGTGTTAGTCTGATAAAATATACACACCAATGTCGCTATGTAGTACAGGTTGTCTGGCACAGAGTATGAAAGGAGTGTGGACAGTGGTCCAACACATCTTCTGACTGCTGTGTCACCAGCTGTTTTGGTAATTGTGGCTGTCAGCATGCACAAGGGCCTGGTGATAGGGATGCAGCAGTTTTCAATATGATCACTTTTGGTGGATTCCACCTTTTTTTAATCCCTCCCTTCTCTGGTTAATTACTGAAAATGTGTCTGCAAGTGTGACGTGCTCCTCCCGGTGGGAATGGCTGGAGTCATAATTTGACCAGCATGTGACCTGCATAAGCCTTCACTGGTCAACCTTCTGTTACATGTGTGGCTCTTTTCCCAAGACAAGGTACAACCATGCGAGCTCCATCTCAAGGTCCTTCTCGAAAGCAATGAGGCTGCAGAGTAGACAGGCATTGTAAGACCTGCAAACAAAAGGTTTGTGGTATTCGACAAATTCTTGGTATTAATAGTGACAAGAACACGTCAGACAGCAATAACCATGGCGGATGGCAGGGAAGTGTTTAAACCATCATTCTGAGGTGTCAAGATGTTATCCTACAAAATATGCCATTTACAATGATCCGACAGCTTAAAACCTTCAATGAGGACAAGTATACAGGAAAGTGTACATACTGTATATATACACACATGGGGCCCCATAACAAAGGTCACTTACAAGTGCTGATTTACTTATGTGTGAATCTACTCTTGAACCTAGATGTAAGTCTATACTTTTTCACAACTCACCGTTACCGAATGTAGTTTTACACCTAAGTGCAGATTTACAAGTCTTGATCCCCTGAATACAGAGCTTGGATACACCGAAGACAGAATTTACGAGCGTAAAAACCTACCAGCAACTTTTCACGTGTTGTTAGAGATCTCCACCACCGGGACAGAGGTTGCCCTAGGTTAAAATATGCGAATAAATAATAATGTTTATTCATGAAGAAAAAAAACGATGTAAAAAAAATGAACATACTTACTATTATACCTAGATATAATTTAAAAAAATGATGTAATTTTAAATATTAGTTTTAATCAACATTTTAGAAAAACACCTTATTAGCATTTTAATATTTAATAAATGTAGCTTAAATGTTGTGTTCTTATTAATTTAAAAAAATTATTTTAAGTTTTTAAAAAGCAAATTAAATATAAATGTTATCAAATTACAGTATATGTATTTTTTTTATTTATTCTAACTTGTTAACAATAGAACAACTGGACTTACTCCAAGGGTGGACTGGAGTACATTTCCTACTCTTTTGTGATCATTTGGGTCAGCCGTATCTTTAAAAGTGCAGTCTGTGAATAGCAATGGTCTCACTCTTTTGTGAGTGGGTGTTTGCATTAGCATGTGTCTTTCTAACCCTCATCTTTACCTTCCCTCAAAGCATCTCAAGCTGCCCCATTTTCCAACCACTCCCCCTTGTCCCTCCCACAAGTACACCTAAATCATAAGCTCATGCGGGTGGAGGTCCCCGCCCCTCCAGTACTACAAAATGCAGTTTATGAATAGGCCCGTTGTGTGTGCTTACATGTGTTCACCAAGGAGCACACACACTTCTCTGTGCATATAAACAGCGTGTCCACGCATGCAGTTGTGAGTTACACCAGTCCCAAACAGAGAACAGGGAAAGTTAGCTCGGCTCCCAGAAGCTCTGTTCCAGTGACAGGACCTCCATGACTCCAATGCGATTACCGGAACTGTAGAGAATTGGATCCGTCCAAATGTAATTGCCCTGGTGTCATGTCTAAGGCTCAGCTTTCCCTCGGATGGATTCTGCTCCTTTAAGCTAATAGTCCTGGGATCTGACTTAACTTGCATTGACACTGGAAAAAATGAACGAAGTTAAGGAGGCAGAGGAAGGAGGGGAGAGCAGCAACTCACATTCAATCGGGTCAATAGAAGATGGAGGGAGCCTGCTAAGGGCGTGCATTAGTGCTTCAAAGATAACGGTTGCCATGGAGTTCACACACCCAATGCTGACATGAGTGAGCTTTATTTAAAAAAATAAATCATGCTTAAATGTGGGTGACCAAAGAAGGGCGTGCGCGTGTGTGAAAGGGATTGATGTCAATCAGGAGGTGCATAAGAGGCATATGGCAGTGCGGAATATCAAGGCGCATGCGCTGATTAGGGGAGCGAGCACTGTAAATATGGAAGCCCATTGGAGGAATTTGAAGCCAGTCAAAATGTGAATCTGTATAAGGTACACAGGGAATTGACTCCTGTGAATGTTGACTTGTTGGAGTTGATTATGGAAGGGCATTGTAAATGTGGACCTGGATGAGGTGTGTGTAGAAGTGACTCATGAATGAGGGCGAGTGCAATGCATAATGAAGTGAGTCATGTGATGTGTATGTTATATGTAAGGAAATGAGTCACAAATGTGGACCTACATGGGTTGCTTTAAGAAGGGAATCATGTAACTATGGCCCTGTTTGAGAAGTATAAGGAAATGAATCATGAGTGACCAGTTTTAGGCATGTATGCAAGGGAGCCATGAAAGCAGACCTGCATCTCAGTGCATAAGAAAGTTTGTGTTCGCAATTCTGATCCCCGTGATATCCACAAGGAAGTGAGTCATATAAATGGAGACCAGTATCAGTTACATAAGGAACTGAATTTTGTAATTGTTAACCTTTAAGAGATGCATAAAGAAGTGAGCCATGTGATGTTGATCTGGATCTTTGTGTTATGCACTGGAAAATGAGTCAAAGTGGCGTAACGCAAAATGATGGAGCCCTGCTTCAAAATGCACTGAAGGCCCATAACACTCACTTATGCCACAGATATTGGTGGTCCTTGGGCTGTATAAGGCCCCCTGAACGGTGGATCCGTCTGCGCTGCAGGGGCAACAGGGCAGTGCATTATGCCCCTGATGAGTCATAGGACTGGAGCCCTCTTTTAGATGCATATGGAGGTGAGTCATGTGGGTAGAACAGCATGCGGTGCTTATGTGTGTAATGTGAATACAGTACACCTGGAACTCTGCAGCTGTTGCAGATCTCCAAGTGTATGCCAGTAATTCTGTTTTTAATTTTAAAAAAAAGTTGAAATGTTACTCCTAATGTATGGTCCCAAGACAGCAAATTTCTATGGTTTCCCTGAAATATCTTGTGACTTGGGCCCTGTATATTGAATTTGAATTAAACGGTTGCATAGTCCGTTGACATAAACACTGGGGACATTATGCTAAGTGTTCATAATGCACATAAACGCTGATGATGCGATTGTGAAGGTCTGTTAAATAACAATTAAACCTAATAAAAATAATAGTAATCAACTGACTCTAAAGAGCTTGAGAACGATATTCGGAGGCTCACGTGCACACGCCCCTACAATTTGTCTCGACTTCGCGTTCCCCGCACCGGGACATTCTGCGGCAGCCTGTGAGTGACTCCCGTAATCAGCTTGAGCGAAGCTTAGCAACCAAAGCTCATTAGGGGCCTGAGAATGACAGGGAGGGAGCAGTGACAGTGGTGGGAAGCACAGTGACAACTGAAAGACTACTGGGAACAGAGTCGCCAAGACCAGGGCCAGCTTTAGGGCGGTGCGACCGGTGCCAGCGCACCGGGTGCTGACTTCACATGGGGGCGAAGTCAGCACCCGCTGCTGCGTTCCTGGCCTCAAGCAATTTTCAGTCAACAATTAAAATGTCAAGAAAACTCCACTGATTAACCTTCTTCCAGGCAAGATCGGAGTTTTGTCTTAGTAGAAGTTTTGACTCGTGGAAGTTTTGAAGGTAGCGCAGAGGGTTAATATGCCTGCTGCAAATAACATGTACCATGCAGATAACAAAGTGTATATACTGTAAACAGGTCAGTGGGTTACTGCTTTTGTCAGAGAATTCCTCTTGTTAGATTAAGTTTACAGTGAGCTATTAACTGTCATCAAAGAACCGCGTGCAGACTTCAAAGTATAAATTAGAGCTATGGATTTTCCCCCCAGACTTTCATTATTGTAATGTTGCAAAAACGGTTCATTTTGGGTACAAGTCAGTTCTTGCTATTAAAGAGAGCCCCAATCCATTGTGTTACGTTTTAAATTCAGAGTTTGTGCTTCTCCAGACCAAGTACTCTTCAACAACGTTTACTATACACTGATTTACAGACCTACGATTGATTGTCTCTGTGTAATACGTGTGTTATCTAAAATGCTTTGACACCATTCACTTTTATGAGTGACGCTATAAAATTAATTAAATGCATCTGAGAGAGAGGGTTGTGGAGGCTGTTAAAGGGTGGTAGTGAGGGTATCTGTGACTGACGTGGTCGTTGGGGGCGCCAAAAAACATTGTAGCACTGGACGCCACCAGTGCTAAAGCCGGCCCTTGCCAAGACCGCCCGCCACGCCACTGGTCACCTCAGATTACAGAGAGCGTCCCTCCGTTCATTGGGGCCAGAGACAGACTGGGAGCAGAAAGCCGCCTTTGAGAATGTTGGAACGCGCACCAAATAAAGTAAGCAAAGAGAACAGGCCCGACTATGAAAATGTTGAACATTTTACAGCGCATGTTTAAAAATGTTTCCCATAGCACAGGTTTACAGACAGTTAGGAAAAGCAACAGGTCAAATATTTCTTTATTTTCAGAGTTTGCCACAGAAGTGTCTGTGCAAATCATGTTTACGAAAATTCAGCTCCTGATGTAAACGAGAGACAAATATTTGTGGCAAAGGATAAGAATTGTTTATCCACGCACTGTGCCCCACGGGTGTAATACCCATCATAAACAATATGCCAGAAGAAACAACACTTTTAAATATTGTGCCAAATGATATAATGCTCGCCACGGTTCCTGTGCCAATTAATAGTCTCGAAAATGAAACTTACTGGACCATTTTCTCCCCGTCTTCTATCACACCATCTTCCGTGTAGCAAGGGTGCCCTGTGTAATGTTGGGCCTCAGGCCCACATGAATATGAAGGAGTGACACAGACACATGGATATATCGGGTAGCAACTGGCCACGAGCACGTGCACTCGGGCCCTTTTATTGACGGGGCCACGTCACTCGTGACACCCGTGATGGATGGGTGTGGGGTGCAGTGTGTCCAGCCCTCGAGGGAGTGGCTGGGATTACAGCTTCCTGTTGAAACACTAGAACGTGTCTCGCAGGACACTACATTCCTCCCCAACTTTATTGAAGGACAGAACAAAAAAGTCAAGTCCAACCTGCGGGGAAAAACACAGTTGATGAAATACCACAGGGTCCATCAGCTTCTCGAGTCAGGTGGCAGGACGACATCAGACGTTGGCTGGTGGCCTTGGCTTGCAGCAGAACCTTCTCCGCGGGCACTCGTAGTTTAACCTGAGGGACTCAGGGCACGACCGCTGGCTTGGAGACGTCCGCTGCCTACCGTCCGTTCGCTGACAATGACGGGTCTTGCATGGCTTCCTCTTGGCTGACGTCGGTGATGGTCTGTGGTGAGATCTACTAGTTCTTTTGGTGGGCTGCGTCATGATCATGGACGGGGTCTAATGTGAGAGTTCACGGAGGTGTTGCTGGACCGACTGTCCCTGTGGAACGCTTGGCTGTGATCGGTACCCTGTCGGTGGGGCAATGTCTCTTCTCGCTCTCCCGCCTGGGGAGGCCCGTCGTCGGGGTTGCTGCGGGACTATAGGAAGGCTGCGCTGGAGCCGCTGCTTGTGTGCCGTCTGGGGCAGCTGCAGGACCGCCGAGGAGCCGTTGCTTGGTCGCACGCACAACCCTCACGGGTGGATGAGTCTTGGCCAAGACTTGCACTCGCTGCCGCGGTTCCAGTGTAGGCCAGGTTCACAGGAGGTTTTGGGTTCCCTTTAGTCGGCTGGTGTGGCAACGGTTAAGGACTCCAGTCCATCGGTACTCAGGGAGTGGTGCTTGACGCATGTGCCGATGGCTGGCGTGGGTGACGGTTGCCAGCCATGTGGTGATTCGGAATGACAGGTGTTGGTGATTTGCTGGGAGAGTTCGGATGTTAGGATGGACCTGGGCAGCCACGTGCTTCCGCCTTGCTGATGTTGAGTGTCCATGGCGGCTTAACACGTAGAGTGTGTTGATCCTCTCTTGCCTGGCTTGGGGGCCACTGCCGACTCCATCTTGAGGCGGTGTGAGGACGGACACTCAGGGCAGATCTTCACCCATGGCATCTGCGGACAGGAGCAGGGATGCCCCTTGACTTGGACAGCCGACGCTTGGGGAGTGGCCGTTCACCTGAAGGCGTGTTGTGGAGAGACGCGGTTTGCAACTGCTGCGGCTTACGTTCGGTTCTCCTGTGAGGCAGTGCCCAGGGACGGTGGTCCGCCTTGGTGGCTGTCAGATGTGTCAGGGTGAGCTCTTGGCTTGCTGTGAGTCCCCGGTCTTCTCCTTTTTCCGGTCTATTCAGTCTACCTGTGTCTTCCGGTTTTTCAGGGTGACAGGGCTATCACTCTTCTTTCTTCGAGGGCGTTGTGCTTGGACCTCGAGGCGGCGCTGTCATGGCGCCGGCTTCTGCCTTCGCTCCGGCGCGCTCCTTGCTTGCTGGGCGACGTGACGTCCAGTCGCGTGTCGCTGGCGTTGGAGCGCCTGTTGCTGTGGCGGCCGCCACGTGGAGTGTGCGACTCCTTCCTTGCCTGTCGTGGGTCACCGCCGACTCCATCTTGAGGCTGTGTTGAGGAGGACACTGTGTCACGGACACTGTGACGCTTTCGGGCCGCTGCGGGTGCGACTCCTCTTTTGCCTGTTGTGGGTCACCGCCGACTCCATCTTGAGGCAGTGTTGAGGAGGACCCTGTGTTGCTTTTCTGCCCTCTGCGGGGCTTCACTGGTGCAGTGGGGACATGGTCGCTCTCTGTGCTGCGCTCAGCTGTGTTTCGTTGCGGAGATGCTTCTATCTCCCGGGCGCCTGCCCGTGTTGTCGGATTCACTGGTGTGGTCTTCTGCGCGCTTCAGAACACGTGCGCTCCGTCTTCGCCTTGGGCGCTTTCTCAGGCACGTCAAGTGTCTGTACGTCCATAGGAGCGAGTGATGCAATTTCTTCTCCGGCCGTGGCGTTGGGCAGCCACGTGCAGTGCGTGCACTGCACCAGTCTGCTCTTGTGCTGTCAATGGGGACAGCGCTCTGGAGACGTTGGTGTCTTGGTTGGTCATCCGCTCTTGCTAGTGGTGGTTGTCTTTCGTGTTGCTGCTTGAGTTTGGTCAGTGCTTGCTTAGGCTGGAGAAGTTTTGGGTTTCCTGGGGGCCCTTGGTGATGTGCCACCATCTGTCGCCTTTGAAAGTCTAGGCAGCCCATTGGGTCGGCGCGCAATGCACCCAGTCTTCTTGTGCCTCTTTCGGGACTTGCCATCTTGCTGCAGAGGGACAGACGCTGTAGGCCTCTCATGCACCCTTCTCTTGCAGGGTAGCTGGGTGCAATCAGTTCTGGTGCCGGTTGTGCTTTGCAGCCTCGGTTCCCATTGAGCAAGGGCGGTGCTGCTGTCATTGTGGCGTCTTCTTCTAGGATGACGGTTGGCACAGGGCTTTCACGCGTTTCCTCTGTGGTAGTGGGGGCCTGCTTGCTGTCCTTCTTGTCCTGAGTTTCAGAGGGCGTGTGTCAGTGAAACGAGTGATGCACAGAGGATGTCCCTTTAGGTGCTGGATGGCTGTTTGCTGCCCCCGCAAAACCATGCCGGGGTGATGACGCAGGTGTAGGGCCATGCGCAGTGTTGGCGAGCCCCAGTCCTTGCAGGATGCTTTCTGTCTGTCCTTGGTCACCTTGTGGGAGCTGGGGGCAGTGCGTTGTTTCCTTTGGGCTAGGATGACGTGGTTGCTCCTTGTGCCAGTGTGGACTTAGTTATTTATCACTACTTAGCTTTACCACTGGGCATGGGGCCCACCAGTGCCAGTCCACCTGTTAAGACGGGGTTCGGACTTTTCCTTGCTTGACAAAGTTCTCATCCCGTTATTGCAGGCATTCCTCTGTAGTGTATTACGAGTGATGTGGCTGCAGTACCACGGGTGGCCACTGGGTGGCACTGTGGTGTAAGTTGATTGTCTCGATCGTGGCAGCCTCTTGCCCCGAGCTGGGAATGGTTCTGGAGTGGGGATGCAGACGCGGGGGCTGCTTGGAGTCTGGGACGGCTCCGGTCCGTTCCTGATGCTGTTTCTGTTCAGGGCTGCCTCACAGGACGTTTTCAGGTGAGTGGTGTAGCGTTGGAAGCTGAAAGACCACTGCCGACTGTATACCATTGTGTGCTTTTCCCTTGTGGTGTGTTACTTTGATTTGGGTGCAGTGAGCGCGGTGGCGGCTCTTGTGCTTTGGCAGGTGAGCAGCTATGTGTCCTGGCAACGCTGTCGGCCTGGATCTGGAGTCCGGACACGCACGGGCAAGGGATCGATTGGCGTGGTGGCGGCTCTTGTGCTTTGGCGGGTGAGCAGCTATCTGCTGATTGTGTGCGTGTGTTGTGGCAGGGACGTGGCCTCTGGGCTTCAGGGTCCCTCCTTGCCTTTATTGTGTGTTGTGATGCTGGGCGACCTCGCAGGCTATAGCAGTTTGTCCTCCGATTACAAACTGCGAGTATTGGTGGGGACGCTGGCGCGGAGAGTGACCAGCAGGTGGCGCTGAGGCAACTGCGTGCGAGTCGCCTTTCTCACGGTTCTCTTGGCCATGCAGGTTCAGCGCAAGGCAGGATTCTCCATTCCTCGGATGGCGCCAAACAGGGGCTGCGCTCTCTGCTCCGTGGGAGGTAGCACGGCGCCGGGCAGCCGCCCAAGGCCGCGCAGCGCTCCTCCCTGTCCCTACGGAGGTCGGCGCTCTCACTGGATTCCAGCGGTTGCTATGTGGCGATCTTTGTAGTGAGTGGCTTGTGTTTTTTTCTTCCGTGGGTGAACCGGCAGGCAGGACGGGACTGGGGCTGCCGGTGTGGGCACCTTTCACCGCTTGGGGCGGGCTAATCACATTGCGCCGGGAGCTGTGGCCTCGCTTGCCGTGTCGGGGCAGCATTAGCATGTCCTCTCATTGCTCATGCAATGTGGTGGCGCTGAGTAGGTGGCAGCTGCACCGATGAAAGAAGGTAAAGCGGGGATTCACTTGCGGGTCACTGGGCCCTGCAGGCACGCTGGTTAGCGGGGTTCCCACCTTCACTGGGGTCGCCAGTCCGTCCTTTCCTACATCACTCCCGCCTCAGTGGGGATGAGGGCACGGCTGCACTCCGGAGGACGCTCCGTGGGCTGTGGGGAGCGGTGTCGCACGCGGTCACTGCGGCAGTCACTGGTGGCCGTAGGCATCGCTGTGGGGTGCCGTCTTCTGGGCTAGTGTCCTTCCCCCCCTACACGAAGTTATGACGGGTAGGCCAGCGGTCATGCGGGGTTAGCATCCCACTCTCGTCGCCAGTGTAATGTTGGGCCTCAGGCCCACATGAATATGAAGGAGTGACACAGACACATGGATATATCGGGTAGCAACTGGCCACGAGCACGTGCACTCGGGCCCTTTTATTGACGGGGCCACGTCACTCGTGACACCCGTGATGGATGGGTGTGGGGTGCAGTGTGTCCAGCCCTCGAGGGAGTGGCTGGGATTACAGCTTCCTGTTGAAACACTAGAACGTGTCTCGCAGGACACTACACCCTGGGCCCTACTGCCAACAAGGAGAACGGACGTCCATCTCCCTGATTGAAAAGTAATAGCTTTAATTAGTTGACTGTGAAGCATTTATACATTTAGATCCCGGTGTCACTGCACCTACTGGAAAATAAAAATAGCGTCCTCCCCATCCTCCTCCCTTCCTGTCATTCCCGGCATTATCGCCATTATCTGAATCCTCCTTGTTGGACCAGGCATCCTTGGTGTGGTTTACATCCTAACTTTTTTCGTCGCCAGTGTAATGTTGGGCCTCAGGCCCACATGAATATGAAGGAGTGACACAGACACATGGATATATCGGGTAGCAACTGGCCACGAGCACGTGCACTCGGGCCCTTTTATTGACGGGGCCACGTCACTCGTGACACCCGTGATGGATGGGTGTGGGGTGCAGTGTGTCCAGCCCTCGAGGGAGTGGCTGGGATTACAGCTTCCTGTTGAAACACTAGAACGTGTCTCGCAGGACACTACACCCTGGGCCCTACTGCCAACAAGGAGAACGGACGTCCATCTCCCTGATTGAAAAGTAATAGCTTTAATTAGTTGACTGTGAAGCATTTATACATTTAGATCCCGGTGTCACTGCACCTACTGGAAAATAAAAATAGCGTCCTCCCCATCCTCCTCCCTTCCTGTCATTCCCGGCATTATCGCCATTATCTGAATCCTCTTTGTTGGACCAGGCATCCTTGGTGTGGTTTACATCCTAACTTTTTTCCTTCAACCCTCCTGTTTGCTGACTTAGTTTTTGATGACTTTAGAACTCTATGACATTTACCACTGCTAACCAGTGCTAAACTGCTTGTGTTCTCTCCTTAAAACATGGTAAGATTGGCGTATACCCAAATAGCATATTTCTGGGGCTCCCCGGGTGGGGTGGATCCAGTGGCCCCGCACACCTGGGTCAGCAAACGGAGGAGGCCCAGGCCAAGAAATCACACCGCGGCCTCACCGGGTCCACGCAGACTCGAACTCCGTCGGCGCAGGCCAGGGCTCCATCAGTGCCCCAGAGCCACCATCTTATATACAGGTGTCAGAGATCTGTTCTCGGCTCCGGCAGCGCTCGAGACCACAGCCCTCAGGAAGAGTCAGATTCTCCCTGTGGCAGGCAGGAGCCCCCCGGAGTAGTTCAGGGCAGATCCGGCTCCATGGTTTGGCGTTAGTGGTCACTCCCCCTTGGAGCTATTTTCACTAAAAGCATTAGAACTGCATATCTCCAGTCCTACTGATAGGATTTTTTGGTAAGATGGTCTTGCTTTATTTATTAAAAATCTTTCTATTTTTCTAACTTGGTACGGGATCCTTTTTTGTGTCGTGGTTTTTCCCACTTTATTACTGTTTGAAGTGTTGTACAAATCTTTACACATTGTGTCTGAGTTAGGCCTGACTGCTCAGTGCCAATACACCAGAGGGTTGAACACAGGTTGATTTTGGTTGCTGCGTGACCACGGATCACACCCTAGTCAACCAACAAGCCAATTTCTCCCACTCCCACTTTATAAAAAGTGTTGGGGCTATGGGGGCCAATTTTATGTTTCACTTGCTTCTTATCCTCTTAACTCACCACTCCATTAAAATGTTTTCTCTTCACTCAACTGTTTCCCGATTTCTTCAAATAGTTTGTCATTCTACCCTTTTCATGAACTTAACTTTCCACCCATCAATTCTAGAAAATGTTTGCCCTAATTAGTCCAACTTTCTATCCGTACTACTCGAATGGACGGTTCAGCATCAACATAATTGACTCTCAATCTCTCCTTCCTTCACTTCAACCAGCTTTTGGTTTGCCAAGGCCATCTCAATGTATCCTCGTACCTGAAATATTCTGAGATACGCCAAAATCTGAGCCCTGATTTACAAAACATTCTTGCAACTCAGTGCAGCAAAAATTGATGATGCGTGAAAAGGAGCAGAGCAGAGCAGCACCGCATCTTCTGAGATATGGTGCTGCTTTCCTCTCTTCCTGCACTGGTGTACTTTAGGCTGCCATGCGCCTTAGAACAAGGATGTGTGCATTCTACAAGGAATAGTTTTTCTACTGGAAGGGCGCCCTTCCAGTACAAAAACTATCCTTTAACACTTTCCTACTTAGTATGTGCATTGAACAATGCAGCATGCATAATAAGTAGGAAAAAAGAAAGAGAAATTAAAACATTCCTCCTTGCTATGCCTTTCTCAAGGAGGCCTAAGCCTTTGGTGCAAATCCCTGTCTACAAATGTTTTTAGATAAGAGTTTGCTTCAAACCCCATGGGTGGTTGCATGGGAAAGCCCATGTACCACTCCTGGAGTGTCCCCCGGACACAAAGTAACAGAAACCAGTGCATATCTCACCTTTGTGTTACTTTGGAGAAAAAAAATGCAAATTACGATTCGCATTGGATTGTAAATCCCAACATGAAATGAAAATTACATTTTTAGTGCGCACTACTACCCAAGGTTGTCCATGCACTGCCCAGTGCATACATAACATAACACTGCTTAGCACTTACATAACATAACACTTTGTGTCAGGTTTGATTACAAAGGTATCACAAATCAGGTGCAAAGCATTCATAAATCTGGGCCCGATGTGTGATATGTGACAAAATATGTGCCGGGTCCAAAAGTGCTGAAAAAGTGTAGTACTGTGTGTTTAATGTCCTATGGAACATTGCTCGAGGGTTCCTTAGAATACTGAGGGAGCCGGAGGGAATGTTGTAATTTAACAGGTGGCAGTTGTGACCTGTTCAAGATACTGTGAGGCTATATGTTGGCAGCTCCGTTGTGAATAAACTTCAGAAGAAATACTATGACTAAGAACGGAATTGTTATTTGCTGAAGATAACTACAACATTATTGTTGACAACAATATGGCAGAGCTGCAGAAGAACCCACTGGGACAGCGGTTTACAGAGCCACCAAGCACCAACTGATAAGACTTTGCCTTTATTTTATGCCCGCACACGTAGTGCAGTAGAGGGTTGCCGAGCCGGAGGTAATGTGAGGGTGACATCAGTTGTCAGCGCGTATGATCATCACGCACCTCCAGGGCTGTGCATTTCAAGATCGTTCAGCCAAACACTCAGGCTGTGAGTTCCATGCAGGGGAACCGTCAGCAGCCACAGTATCTAACGCAGTGAGAGGCTGTGTGCACGCGTCAAGGTGGCCATCTTGCATTGGGGAGCCTTTCATATATTACAGCGGTGTTGGGAGGCGACGGAAGAGCCAGACGTTGGATGAGCCCATTCATGTTTAACTCTACAGCTGGAGGTTTCCAGCACAGCAACCAGTGACAGGCACACAAGTGAGCAGAGCTTGTCTGCTAAGAGCGACACACACACACACTTTGCTGGGCGTGTTTGCTACAATGAAACACTCAATTTAAACAGCATAGTGCAACCAGTGGAACACGCACTACACGAATCAGCTAGAAATTCAAGTTTTGTCTTAAGCATTTACACATCCAATTGAGGTGCTGAGCCCTGTGTGTCAGCCTCAGTGATGCGCTCACTTGTGTCAGCGTGTTGCAGCTGGTGCACACATACTGTGCAACTTTGCACCAGCGTGTTGCAGCCAGAAGTGTGTGTGTAGTTATCGTCTTGCGTACATTTGAGGTCAGGAGCTTAAATCAGTGATACGCTTACGTCTATCAGCGGGTTGCACTCATTCCAGGCATGGTTGATGCAATGATACGCTCATTAGAAAGAGTTTAGAGTAACGCCAGGGCGGTGGGGAAAACATGCATTTGGTGAATCCACCACCTCCCTTTTTAGAAAGCCCAAGGGAACGACCGGTGACATGGCGAAACTGGTTACACGCATTTCAAACGGATGTATGTCGTTACAACGCACACTTTTACAACGCATGCACTTACAACGCATTTTTTACAACGCAAAATCTATTACAACGCATTCCATTACAACGCATGACACTACAACGCATTTTTAAAAACTACCTTTACAACGCATTCCATTACAACGCATACTACCATTACAACGCATACCATTACAACGCATAATATTAAATTGCATTTAAGGTACGTATTAGATAGTATAGGGGTAAAAAATACTTTTCTAACTCCAGGGGGTGCAACAGTAGGGTAAGTGTTGGATAGTATAGGGGTAAAAATTACTATTCTAACTCCAGGGGGTGCAACAGTAGGGTAAGTGTTGGATAGTATAGGGGTAAAAATTACTATTCTAACTCCAGGGGGTGCAACAGTAGGGTAAGTGTTGGATAGTATAGGGGTAAAAATTACTATTCTAACTCCAGGGGGTGCAACAGTAGGGTAAGTGTTGGATAGTATAGGGGTAAAAATTACTATTCTAACTCCAGGGGGTGCAACAGTAGGGTAAGTGTTGGATAGTATAGGGGTACAAATTGCTATTCTAACTCCAGGGGGTGCAACAGTAGGGTAAGTGTTGGATAGTATAGGGGTAAAAATTACTATTCTAACTCCAGGGGGTGCAACAGTAGGGTAAGTGTTGGATAGTATAGGGGTAAAAATTACTATTCTAACTCCAGGGGGTGCAACAGTAGGGTAAGTGTTGGATAGTATAGGGGTAAAAATTACTATTCTAACTCCAGGGGGTGCAACAGTAGGGTAAGTGTTGGATAGTATAGGGGTAAAAATTACTATTCTAACTCCAGGGGGTGCAACAGTAGGGTAAGTGTTGGATAGTGTAGTGTAATATTATGCGTTGTAATGGTATGCGTTGTAAAGGTAGTATGCGTTGTAATGGAATGCGTTGTAAAGGTAGTTTTTAAAAATGCGTTGTAGTGTCATGCGTTGTAATGGAATGCGTTGTAATGGATTTTGCGTTGTAAAAAATGCGTTGTAAGTGTAGTGCGTTGTAAAAGTTGCGTTGTAAAGGTTGTTCCCCATTTCAAACGTATCTGGGGTCCAGTGGCATGTCCAGATTCTGGCCAGAACGAAGGAGATATCTCTTATCACATTCCATTGGTTTTGAAGGCCGCTCAGTATTTAAACACTTACCAGAATTAGTACGAGCGGAAGGTGAAATAATTGATGAGGACATGGAAGCTATAAAGAAACTGTAGCTGAGATTGCTGTACAGCCTAGTATTGTTGTTTTGCACCACAAACATTTCATGAGGAAGCAAATGTCTAGTGAGAATGTAGATGCATATGTCTCCGCAATCAGGAGATTGGTGGCAGAGTATAACTTGGGAAACTCCACAGACCAGTTGGTACATGATCAATTTATTAGTCACTGTACAATTAAAGCTATCCAACAAAAATTGTTGTCCTTGGGTGATCCCACATTGGAGGAGACACTACGCATTCCTGAGAGCATGGAGACATCTCATATTTCTGTTAAGGAGTTAGAAGATTAAAACGAAACTCTCCATGTGGTGAAATCCAGGGACCACAATAGTATGAAAGATGTAAGAGTAAAAGATAATAGAGAGCAAGGTACATTTAGCAGGAGTAGTTTCTTCAACCAGACAAATTTCTGCTTTAGGTGTGGAAATATAGCGCACAGTAAGGGAGGAAGAGCTTGTCCTTCAAAGATTTTCAGATGCAGGAGTTGCAATTAGGTAGGACATTTTGCAAAGGTGTGCCAGGGTACCAAAAGAAGCTCCAGCAAAGGGAATAATGTGGTCCTGAAAGGGACTGAAGAAGATCCCAATAGTTTTTTTCCAGCAAATATATAATGATTAGAAAGATATGGTCAGGGGGCCAGATGTACCCCCATTCTATTTTATGTTATGCAAATTGCGTTTTTTTGCGATTTGCAAAATGGAATGTATTAATGTGTCTTAGACACATTTTGTGATTCCCAATGGGGCTGCAAATGACATACCTCATCAATATTTATGAGACAGGTCGAAATTTGCGACCCTTTGTAAATGGGCAACAACACAGGGATGGTGGCCTGCTGGGGACAGCGGACCACCATGTCTGTGTTTGCTTTTTAAATCAAGCAACTTTTTTTTTCAACTGCAGCCCGTTTTCCTAAAACAAAAATGGGATGAGTTGAAAAGAAAAAAATGAAAGCTTTTCTTTTCATATTTTAGGAGCAGGCAATGGTCCCTGGGACCACTGCATGCTCTTAAAAAATATTTCCACATGCATTAAAAAAGGGGAAGGGGTCCCCTGGGGAACTCTTGTTGCTTGAGACTGGCTTACCACCTACTTAAAGTAGGTTTGTTTTGTGACCGCATTTGTGGTCCCAAAACAATCACATATACCAGTGCGACTTGCTATTAGGAAGGGATGACTTTGCATCACCCCTTCCTAATAGCGACTAGCAGACCCTATTTTGTGAGTCGGTAATAGGTTTCTGACTCACAATATAGGATTTGTACATACCAAAACTCGTTTTAGTGGTCGCAAACTGCCCGATTTTCCATTTGCAACAGCTAAAAAGGATCATTCATCTGGCCCTCACCTATCAGTGAAGAGGAAGTGGCAATGGATGATCTGCCAGAGTGTGTGAATCCCTACATTGGTGTAATGATGAGGGGGTAAGACACTCAAATTATTGGTCGACTCTGGGGCCAGGATTACAATGATTACTGAGGAACTATACCAAGACAAAATGTTCAGGCAGGGTTTTACAGCCCCTGGACCATGCTCCTGTATTGTATGAGGGTAGAATAATAATAATAATAATAATAATAATAATAATAATAATAAGAAGAAGAAGAAGAAGAAGAAGAAGAAGAAGAATAGTGTTAGCAGGGTTCTTCAAAGAGACACCGGTATTCAGGGGCAGGACCATTTTTGGAAAGATCTATGTGGCCATCAAAGAATTATCCATTTTGGGCTGGTTCTATCAAGGGCTGTTCAAAATGGTTTTGAGGCCAGATACGAGAGATCACCTTTCAGTTATCTGACAGAATCATATAGAAGAGGCAAGAGTGAAATATCCTTCAGTGTTCTCAAAAAGAGGTAGGCACCATAAAAGGGTTCAGCTATAAAATAAAGGTCAAGGAGGGGTCTACTCATATTAAACACAAGTTACACAGAATTTCATTCTCAGTCAGAGATTATCTGGAGAAGGAGCCGATAGGATTGTGTGACCGGGGGATAATAGAATCAATTGAGTCATCATTTTAGTTGTCACCATTGGGGGTTGCACATAGATGGAACAGGGATTTGAGGGTCTGAGTAGACTCGTGCAGCCTGAAGAAAGCAATCTGGGTGGATTCCCATCCAATCCTCAAAATTTCAGATTTATTGGCACTCATCACTGGAGTGAAGTGGTTTAGCAAGCTAGATCTTGCTTCTGCATACCACCAGGTAGCCATAGAACCTGATTTGAGACACTACACTACGTTGGTTCGCTCATGGGTATATTCCAGTACTTCAGGATGCTGTTTGGCTTGGCTTCAGTTGCTGCAGTCTTCCAGAGAATAATGTACCAACTTTTGAAAGGGGTGAAGAGGATGGCAGCATTTCAGGATGACTTGCTGATGTTTGCATCCTCCTTAGAAGAACATGATAGGGTTCTTGACCACATGTTGTCGATTTTTTCAGATAAAGAGGTTGTACTAAAAATGGAAAAGCATGCATTTCTTAAAGAAAAGGATGAATACTTGGGCCACATAGTGTTGGGGATGGTATTGAACCAAGGCCAGGTTTGGTTGATGCCATCATCAGTGCAGTGACACCCAGAAACAAAACAACCTTGAAATCATTTATAGGTTTAAGGGAATTCTATGTCAGATGTATTGCTGATTATGCCACTCACATCAAAATGTTGAAGGGTCTGTAAAAAAAATGTGTTATTTTGTTGGGATGATACGTGTAAAGAAGCATTTGATTGGATTAAATTAAACACCAGTTAGCAATCTCCAAAGTTCTAAAACCGTTCAATCCTAAACTGTCTTGCTGTGTAACTGTGGATGCCATGAATCATGGTCTGGGAACTGTTCTTACTCAGAGTGAAGCAGGTGTTGAACACACTATTGGGCATGTATCGAGAACACTCAGAGACTCAGAAACACATTACTTGAGTATAGAGAAGGGACTATTGGCATGCTGGCGGGCTATTTAAAAGTTTAGGCCTTATGTGTGGGGAACCAAGTTCACGGTAAAGACTGACCTTTGGTCACAATTTTGAGTGGTGATAAAATTAAGGACCAAACCCATCGCATAGCTAGGTTGTCTACAAAGCTTCTGCAATTTCACTTTGACATTGAGCACATTCAGGGTGTGAAGAATGCAAGGGCTGATTTCTTATCTAGAAGTTCATCACACAATGAGGAGGACATGGAGGATGAAGCGTGCGAAGAAAGTTGTTTGCGGTGCCTTCAGGACACGGAGCCAGCAGTGGTGTCATTGACGGCGTCAGGTTGTTTTTTCTACTGTTACAGCACAAAACACACAGTTCCCAGTGCTGGTAGAAGATGAACTTGAAGTCTTTGCAGTTCCTGAGACTTCTTGAACCCGGTCAACCTCTACTTCAAGCCCTTGGAGAAACTCTAACAAAGAAGCCGCAGAACGTACAGTCCAGTCCTTTCTCTGCATAAGACAGAAGCAGCCGCTGCAGGCCAGCACAGCAAAGCACACAGCAAAGTGGTAGTTCCTCCTCACAACTTCTCCCGCTCTTCTTCGTTGCAGGTACTTTGATCCAAAAGAGTTCTAAAGTCTTTCGGTCAGGGCCCCAATATGTATACCACACTTTCTCTTTGTCCTCATTGTGGCAAGGGTCTCTGAACCCACTCCAAACCAGTTCTACCCTTTCTGGCGCAGCTTCTCTACAGGAGGTGGAGACAGCATTGTGCAGTGGAGACACTGCCTATTCAGCTGCTAGTGAAAACTCCTCCTACCACTCTAAATGCAGACCACGCCTATTCAACCCAACTATGAGTTACCCTGAAAAGACAGGACACACCTCAACTCTCCTTGTGACAGTCTACAGTGAATGTACATGCCCAGTCCTTGTCACTCCAAAACCAGACAGTCAATACACAAACCAGCAGAGGCACACAGAATGGTTAGGCAAGAAAATGCCTACTTTCTAAAAGTAGAAAATGTATATTGGGTAACAGTGCCTTCAATTTTCTTGCTATCACAGTGAAGGTAGATGAGAATAATCAACTCTACACTACACTATTCACTAAACCAACAGCAAGAAATACATTAATTCAATATAATAGTCATCATCTCCAGACACTGAAATACGGTTTACCCTTTGGGCAATTTTTGCGTTTACACAGAAATTTCTCCAAAAAAGATTACTTCCTTGCGGCACAGAAAATGAAAGAGAAACTCAAAACCCGAGGCTATCCTGCTAGACTTCTAAAACAATGCACTCAAATGAGCCTGGTATAACAATTATGAAGCTATTTTAGAAATAGGAAAACGACCTAAAGAATCACAATTGGTTTGTGTTTCTACATTTGGAACCCAGTCAAATAAAATTAAAAAGATAGTCAATAAACACTGGACTCTTTTGAAAAGGCTACCTGAATTCAAACAGAAGCCTCTCTTTGCTTTCAAAAGAGCATCCAATTTGAGAGATCGTTTGGTCCATGCATATGATACACCCAGCATAGCAATGGTAGATAATATGGTCCAACTTTCCCCAGTGGTTGGCCATTTCAAATGTAACGTGTGTAGCCTGTAATACCACGAAAACTACAGAGACCTTTACCATCAATGGCCAACAGGTTACCATAAAACATTTTTCAAATTGCAATACAAGTAATGTAGTTTAATGTATTTGATATCCATGTGGTCTTCACTACATAGGCAAAACCACCCAACAGATTAAAAAACGAATTTTACAACATCAATCGAGAATATGATGCAATGTTGAAAATGCCCCCATGGTTGAACATTACATCAAATTTAAGCATTCAGAGGAAGATATGACTCGGTGGGTCTTTGAAGTGGTTAAACCCTGCAGAAGAAGATTCAACATAGAACACATGTATTTTAACAATGAAGGAGAATCGTTGGATTTGCAAAACTGAAAATGTGATAAAGGGCCTGAATTTAGCTGTAGAATGGCAAACATAAGTGTCTATGGTTTAACAGCTAACACCATCAACTGTCTGTGTGATGGCCAGATCTTTTAAATCTGAAATCCAAACATTTAAGGCCAAGGATTACTTAATATATATTTGTAATTATGAGGTTTTTCATGCATATAAATAGGAATTAATGTTCTTTGATTATGTTCATTGCCTATTTTTGATCTTGTGAATATTAATCAATGTCTTCAAAATTTCTTAATGGTATATGACACCGATTCAAATTTGAGCTGTTCAATTTCAACTCATTGATAACAACTTTGGATATATACATTTTTCAGAATGTTATAATTTTTTGGTTGGGTTTATCCAATACATACATACAAATTAAGATCTTTCCAGCTGTTAGTGCGTTTTAATAAGTGAACAAAGGATAAACCTTTCTTCTTTCTTTTCTTCCTTTTCTTTCTTTCATTATTATAATACATGTTTGTCTTCTCCCTTTCTCCTTTCTCTTCTTCCCTTCACGTACCTTTATTTATTTTCTTTTTTTTTTGTTTTACTTAACTAGCAACGATCAATCAGTTACATTAAAAAATAAACAACAAACTTTTTCAAGTATAGTTTATTCATTTTTTTCTAATGGATTAATCTGAACTGGTACTACATTCTGTATGTACACATAAACAGCCATTCATGTAGGTCTCTTTATAACTCTAAACTTAGTTAAATGGTAACTTTAAGACGGTATTCATATGATGAACATATCAGTTCTTCTTCCTATATATTTGCCTTACCAATAAGGCAGCCACCTTTTCCACCTAATTAGTTACAATTTCTTTTGGAAGCTTCATACTTTATTTATGTTGAGTGGCACGTTCATTTTATTGTATATGGAAGTGGCCATAAAGGATGTTCTTTATCATCCCTGAATTCCTATATCTAGTTTGAAGATTTTTGGAAATATACTATTGTTAGATATTCACGGCAATTATCTAATTCATCTAGTGTTGCCTTCTGGATGTTTTACCATTATGGCCGCTACTTTTTCCAGCTAGTGCGTTGCCATCTAGATGGCATAACATCCAGAAGCATTCTATACTTCCCGTGTTATAACTCAAACAGCTGTTGTGTTTCGGCCTGTACGCCCATCCTTGACGGTGCTCTATACATTTCACAAGTAAGAGTAGTAATAATGTTCATCATTGGCCTAATCTGGTAAATACAATTGTTTTTATCGTTCATCACCTTGTTCTTAAAGTTAATTTATCTATCATAGCCTATGTTGATGCTCTACCAAGATGGCTGCCACGTCTTCGGCTAGTTTGTTGCCATTTAGATGGCACAACACCCGGAAGCATAAATATGCTTCCTGTAACTAAATTTACACTGCTGTTTTGTCTCGGCCCTGACGCTGATTTCTGGCGGTGTTCTACATATTCGACAAGTAAGAGTAGTCAGAATATTCGATGTTTATCATTGGCTTAATCTAAAAATATAATTGTTTTAGCATTCGTTTTTTTGTTTTTTAGCGCCAGTTTCGACCCGCCTAATATATAACAGCAAATTCTATCCATACAGCACATTAGAATTTATACAGACTGCTGCTAACAGTAAGGCAATGTTTTACTCTTAGCAGTTTAACAAAATTCGTTTCATAAAGCAATTTTCTCATCACTGCTCGTTTCTTGTCTTTTAGGAATTTCAAAATATCTTTATTGAGAAGTTTTATGCAAACAAAAAGAAAAAACAGAACAGGAGTTGGTGTCAGGGCCAAAAGCCCCTAAGTACATATGACGGTGCTTCACCGGGTCAGCAGACAACTGCCATCATTAGACGAACCCCTTGCCAGTGAAGTCGCCCCTTAGTCCCCAACTCCCGAAGAACGAGAGGAAGAAAAAAGAAAGGGAAGAAAGTGAAAGGAGAGACAGAAAGGGGGGAGAGAAAAGAGAAGGGAGAGTTATCCGGCGCCTCTAGCTTCTTAATAATATAACATAATACAACATCAAGGTGCCAATTCCGATCCGGTAAAAACCGGGTACGAACCGTCGGACGGAGCCTTTTCTCCGTCCGACTCGTACCCGGTGCGAAATCCATCCGAAAATGCAAGTACGATTCATACGGAAACACCATTTCCGTACGATTCGAACAAAACACCGACCGAACAGAAACTAAACACAATTCCGATCCTGAAAGGAGCCGACGTGACGTCGGTACGCATCCAGCCTACGTTTCACGAACCAGGAAGTACGATTCGAACCGACGTCATCCCGCACGGAAAATATTTACCGGCTGCCAAAAACTGCCGGGAAATCAGGACGACACACGCAAGGAGCAGCTGGACGCGACGAACAGACATGGACCCGAACCTACGTGCCATCCCTGCCCTCCTAGCAGTCCACCTGGCGTACAGGAACCGACGCAGACGCCGCAGAAGGTCAGCACAACAACCAGGGGCAAAGGGGGGGGCAGGGGCAGGACACACAACACCAACACATGGTACCAAATCACACATGGCCTGGACATACCTGACCATCAGGGCCTGGTCACTTCCAGGGGGTGGGGGCAAGGCCAGCAACGCAAGCGTCCGCCACAACGGAAGTGGATGGTCACGCGAACCGGTACGTACCCTACCCAGGCCGCAAGAGCGTGGGTACGGAACGTACCACGCGTCCCCCTACGTCACTCCAACAATAGCGGTACGGCCCGTACCCACGTCAGAAAGGCCTTGGTACAGCTCGTACCAGCATTGCTGGGGTCATGTAGGGGTACGCGTGGTACGACCCGTAGCCACGCCCCCAAGGCCTGTGTACGGTGCGGACCCCACGGCCCGCAACAATGGTGGGACGCACCGTACCCACACACCAAAGGCATGGGTACGGCCCGTACCCAGGCACGCAGAGCGTGGGCAGGGGTATGTACGGACCGTACCCCCACCCGTGGAAGTACGGCCCGTACCCCCACCCGTGCATGTACGCCCCGAACCCCCACTCGTGTATGTACGCCCCGAACCCCCACCCGTGTATGTACGCCCCGAACCGCCACCCGTGTATGTACGCACCCAAGCGCCACCCGTGTATGTACGCCCCGAACCCCCACCCCACCCTGGTATGTACGCCCCGAACCCCCACCCGTGTATGTACGCACCCAAGCGCCACCCGTGCATGTACGCCCCGAACCCCCACCCCACCCTGGTATGTACGCCCCGAACCCCCAGCCGTGTATGTACGCACCAAACCCCCACCCGTGTATGTACGCACCAAACCACCACACCAGCCGTGTATGTACGCACCAAACCCCCACCCCAGCCGTGTATGTACGCACCGAACCACCACCCGTGTATGTACGCACCGAACCACCACCCGTGTATGTACGCCCCCGAACCCCCACCCCAGCAGAGTATGTACGCCCCGAACCCCCACCCGTGTATGTACGGACCGAACCCCCACCCCAGCCGTGTATGTACGCACCAAACCACCACCCGTGTATGTACGCCCCCTAACCCCCCCCAGCCGTGTATGTACGCACCGAACCACCAGCCGTGTATGTACGCACCAAACCCCCACCCGTGTATGTACGCACCTAACACACACCCCAGCAGAGTATGTACGCCCCGAACCCCCACCCGTGTATGTACGGACCGAACCCCCACCCCAGCAGAGTATGTACGCCCCGAACCCCCACCCGTGTATGTACGGACCGAACCCCCACCCCAGCCGTGTATGTACGCACCAAACCACCACCCGTGTATGTACGCCCCCGAACCCCCCCCCAGCCGTGTATGTACGCACCGAACCACCAGCCGTGTATGTACGCACCAAACCCCCACCCCAGCCGTGTATGTACGCACCGAACCACCAGCCGTGTATGTACGCACCAAACCCCCACCCCAGCCGTGTATGTACGCACCGAACCACCACCCGTGTATGTACGGACCGAACCCCCACCCCAGCAGAGTATGTACGCCCCGAACCCCCACCCGTGTATGTACGGACCGAAACCCCACCCCACTCGTGTATGTACGCCCCGAACCCCCACCCGTGTATGTACGCCCCGAACCGCCACCCGTGTATGTACGCACCCAAGCGCCACCCGTGTATGTACGCCCCGAACCCCCACCCCACCCTGGTATGTACGCCCCGAACCCCCACCCGTGTATGTACGCCCCGAACCGCCACCCGTGTATGTACGCACCCAAGCGCCACCCGTGTATGTACGCCCCGAACCCCCACCCCACCCTGGTATGTACGCCCCGAACCCCCACCCGTGTATGTACGCACCCAAGCGCCACCCGTGCATGTACGCCCCGAACCCCCACCCCACCCTGGTATGTACGCCCCGAACCCCCAGCCGTGTATGTACGCACCAAACCCCCACCCGTGTATGTACGCACCAAACCACCACACCAGCCGTGTATGTACGCACCAAACCCCCACCCCAGCCGTGTATGTACGCACCGAACCACCACCCGTGTATGTACGCACCGAACCACCACCCGTGTATGTACGCCCCCGAACCCCCACCCCAGCAGAGTATGTACGCCCCGAACCCCCACCCGTGTATGTACGGACCGAACCCCCACCCCAGCCGTGTATGTACGCACCAAACCACCACCCGTGTATGTACGCCCCCTAACCCCCCCCAGCCGTGTATGTACGCACCGAACCACCAGCCGTGTATGTACGCACCAAACCCCCACCCGTGTATGTACGGACCGAAACCCCACCCCAGCCGTGTATGTACGCACCAAACCACCACCCGTGTATGTACGCACCAAACCACCACCCCAGCCGTGTATGTACGCACCAAACCACCACCCGTGTATGTACGCACCAAACGCCCACCCGTGTATGTACGCACCAAACCACCACACCAGCCGTGTATGTACGCACCAAACCCCCACCCCAGCCGTGTATGTACGCACCGAACCACCACCCGTGTATGTACGCACCGAACCCCCACCCCAGCAGAGTATGTACGCCCCGAACCCCCACCCGTGTATGTACGGACCGAACCCCCACCCGTGTATGTACGCACCAAACCCCCACCCGTGCATGTACGCACCGAACCTGCTATAAGAATGGGGTGTGCAAAACACCCCCAGCAGTGCCCAGACACAGGAGGGGTGGGTGCAGGGTCCTCCCAGCAGTGCCCAGACACAGGAGGGGTGGGTGCAGGGTCCTCCCAGCAGTGCCCAGACACAGGAGGGGTGTGTACCTATCACTCCCAGCAGTGCCCAGACACAGGAGGGGTGGGTGCAGGGTCCTCCCAGCAGTGCCCAGACACAGGAGGGGTGGGTGCAGGGTCCTCCCAGCAGTGCCCAGACACAGGAGGGGTGTGTGCCTATCACTCCCAGCAGTGCCCAGACACAGGAGGGGTGTGTACCTATCACTCCCAGCAGTGCCCAGACATCGGACAATATACCCCATCAACAAGTTCAGTGACCTACAAGGGTGATACCCCAGATGCAGGCGGAGCCATCGCTGAGCCAGCATGGCTATATTGAAAGGCAACCCTCACACATCCAGGAAATGTAGACACAGCACAGCACAGCATTTGGGAGACACCCTGCAGGAAAAATGGCCTGGGCCACAGAGGACGGAACACACCTTGGGACAATGTCACCATACAGTGAGAGCAAACATGACCAAATACCATTTGCAGAGACCTTTGTGATGGCACGCAGATGGCAGGGTACACCCCATGAGCAGCACACTCCAACATTTCACAGACCCCTAACACATTATCACCACCCCAACGCAGGGAGCACCAGCACCAACAGCAAGTCCAGGAAAGCATCAGTGTGCAAAACAAAAAGAAAAGGCTTTATTCAGCAGGAAAATATATCAGAGAAAATGTCCACTATGTACAAGGGCCATGGGCCAGCCCAGCAGCAATGTCCGGGGGGGGGGTACACATCGGGACGTGTGTCCCCTAGCTTGCCTGCACAGTTCACAAGTCCATTTCATCCACAGAAGAGGGGGCATCAGGGGGGAGGGTGGAAACAGGCACCGCAGGGACAGGAGGGGAAAGGGTAGGTGTTGTGGGTGCAGGGAGGGATGAATCTGCCACAGGGGGGGTGCCAGCGCCAAAGGTGGAGGACAGAATGGCGCTGCACACGTCGGCAAGTTCCCCCAGCGACTCCCCCGTACCCAATCCAACCACAGGCCCCAAGGAGGGGGGGGGGGCAAAGGGATGGGTCGCAGCGCCACTGGGGGAGGGTGTGGACAGGGTGGGGGACTCAACTCCCCTGGCCGGGTCCCGCCTCCACCGCTTGCGGGGTGGTGTCATCCTGGGGCTGGGGGGCACACTCGCAGTGGATGATGCTGTCACTGACTGTTGGCCAGGAGAGCTAAGGGGAGTGGATTTGGAGGGAGTGGGTTGTGTGGAATGCGGACTCCCACTGTGGCTGCGTGTTCTACGTTTCCCCCCCGACCCAGTGGGTGTGCCTTCCTCACCCTGTGTGTGCGTGACAGGAGGTGTGCGCTTCGACTTCCCTGGTGGTGTGGTGCCTGTGTCTGTTGGGGTGCGTGCACGCTGACGTCTGGATGTGCGTGGGACAGGCACGGGAGTGGGAATTGTGGATGGGGCAGGGGTAGGGGGTGTTACGCAGCGCTGCAGGAGATCCAGTGCTGCAGTCAGTGTGGAGTCTATGGACCTCAGCAACTGCCGTTGGTCAGACTGCGCAGCCGACATGCCCTCCATGTATGCCTCCATCTGGGTCAGCACCTGGGTGTGGGCATGGAGGACATTTAGCATCGCAGTCTGACCAACCTGCAACTGCCTCAGGATGTCCACAGACTCCGCACTCACCGCAGCAGTGGTGACAGGGGCAGGGGGTGCGGTGCCTGGCAGGAAGGAGACATGTGGGGACCGAGCACGGAGGGAAGGGCCACGAGCATGTGGGAGGCCGGTGATGGAACCTGAGGTGGCGGGGGGATGTGGAGGGCTGCCATCAGCTGGGGGGGCAGACTCCGCCACCTCTGGGAGCTCAGCCTCGGACCCGTCTGCGTCATAGTCTGTGTTGGCAGTCAACAGGTCCTCCGCCTCACTCCCTTCGGCCTCCGTGCCACTCCATGTGCCAGACAGGACAGCACTGCTGGTACTGGTGCTCAATCTCTCCTCCCGGTCCGTGCTAGTGTCTCCTTCCGTGTCCCCCGGCGATGCTGTGGGCAAGGTGAAGAGACAGGAGAAAATCAGACACCTGTACACTTATGTCACATGAGTCAAATATACATAGGTCACATTGCATAGCCTGAAAAGCAACAGGAGTAACACCTACAAAACAATGTACACATGTAGGCCATGGAACACACAGTTTTTCTACCCACCATGCCACTGAGACACAATGGAGATCATGACACAACAGCAAATCACTGCACCTGAAATTTTAGAGAGGAGTCAGCCTCTGGGGACAAATGTGCACAGCACCTGCACCACACTGCGTCGTCAAAAAGGGATGAGCATGAATCATATCCATTTACTCTTGCCGCATGCTGCAAAGGCAATACATGAAACCAGGCCACACATGACAGGGTCACTGCACCTTGAGCGTATGTCCAGTCAAACATCACACACAGGCTAAACCCAGCAAGGAGGATGAAGCTTCTGACATGTAGGCCTTGTACGCACAAACCACCCACACCTGAGACAATCTCATTGAGACGGAGAAAGTATGTACACCTCTTACTCTGGGATGGAAACACATGGCCTCCACTAATTCATGACTGTAAACACACAGCCCCTGGTGGCCATGTCCACACATCATTGACAGGCAAACATCATCAGATTGTCTCAACAACACACACAGGTAATGCCCACTGTGAGTATGCACAAGCAAAATGGGTCCCCCTGTACAGTGGACACATGTAGCAACCTGTAGGTCCTAACAGTTGAGCCCAGGGTACAATGCCACCCTACGCAACCCATGGCAAAGACACAGTGAATGGCCATATTGTTGGATGACGCACATGATACCTAGGAAGAGGTGCCCCAGGGCACAGTAGTGCCCACACTCCTCCATGGTCCAGGATGGACATGACTGCAAATTAAGCAACCGTCCCTGCACTTAGCAGGCCTCCCACTCAGGCACATCATGTCAGAGGGCACACAATTGGACATGCATGCTGGAAGGCTGTACATTTTGGAGACACACCCCTATGTCGTGATTCACAATCAGTGCCAAGTGACATGGACACCACAATGACTGAAATTGGCCATGGCACACGCAAGGTCCCCATACCTGTGGCACATCACCCCCACACATGATGCTGATAGCATAGGGCACCTGCATGAACTGCCTGCATAAATAACCTTGTGCAAGAGTGGCGACAGACCAGGGAACACATTGCAAGGAGGGGAAGGGAGGGAGTGAGAACAGCACTGTGCTACTTTGTGGAGAAGTTGACGCACTGCACAATCAAACCCTGGCAGTGTATCCATGCAACTGCACACTTACATTGGCTGGGGACACACAACTGACACACATGTACCTACCCCCTTCCTGCTGCTGCCTCTCCTGTAGGCGCCTGTCCATATCGGGGAAGACCACCGCCAGCACACGCTTCTGGATGTGGGTCAGACGACGGCGGCCACGGTTCTTACGGCTCTCAGGTGAGTCCCCCAGCAGGAGCCGTGCAATCCTCCTCGTCCAGCACCGGATGTCCTGCCAGCGTTTCCTCACCTGAGACAGGCTCCGCCTCCGACCCTCTGTACCCCTCACGGCACTGACGGCTTCCCTCCAGATCTCCCCCTTGGCAATGGCGCCTACCTGTGAGGATGCAAAAGAGAGAATACATTAATCCACATGAGCAAAGACACAGAGACACACATATAGAACAATCCTCATTATGAACAGGCCATGGTATGCATGCAACTAATTGCACCTTTGTCATAGGGACATTATCCACTGTGGAAGGCCAAATGCACTACGTGCCAGTGGAAGCACACGGGTGGCATGAGGGGTACCACACACTCACTGACCAGGGATCACACTGTGCCTCACAGGCTACACCAGGATTATGTACAGCACCTCACAGCAGTCACCTGCCCCAGCACACTGATGCTACCTCAGCAGAGTACACAGACACACACAGGTACAGGACAATCACATGGCATTGCCAACTGCGGGTACACACCTCACTCTGCCCATGTGCCAGTAGACGGGGGTGTCACAGGTGTGGGGCTGGCTCAGCACGGCATGCACACAGCACTGCTCCCTGCTCACATCCGATGGCCAGGCCATATCCATCCCTCATGCTGCTTGTGTGCAACACTCCCCATATGCACTCACCCACATGACAGGGGACTAACACACACACCAATGTGCAGGGGACGAACACGGCCTTTGGACACTCACAGCACAGGTACACTGAACAAACACACATCCATGGGTACTGACACCTGTCACACTGGGGGGAACACAGGATCACATCAGGACTGTGGAAACAACATCCCCAGGAGGAGTATGCAGGCAGAATGTGGCATGCACCTTGCATTCATTGTCACAGTAGGCACTATGCAAGTGAGGAGTGCACACAGGAAACACAGCATGCTCTGCATGGGTGACATGAGGCCTTCCACACCCTGGGACCCACTCCAAACAACAGTGCATGTCTGTCACACATGGACACAATGCCAGAAGTCACTGTCACACAAAAGGGGCACAGTCTAAGCTAGTGGAGTCTGCACTCACCTGAACCCCTGGTCGACCATACAGGCTCTGGAACTGTGGGAGGATCACATCTATCAGGGCAAGGTTCTCCTCCTGGGTGAATGGCTGTGACCTCTCCACAGTCCTGGACATGGTGCCAGAGGAATCACTATCAGCAGCAGTGGTCAGGGATGAATGGATGTGCAGGCAAGTGCTCTCTCATGGGACCTGGCTGCCTTATATATGCCTGGCTGGCCTGTTCATGTATAGGAGTACAGATTGATTGGTCAGTCACATTAGCATCCTACGTTTCATCCAATCCCTTCAAACCTACCCCAGTGTGTGGCTTTGCATGGTTTCAGTTTTGATAATGATGTCAAGTCAACATCCACATTGCAACAATGTAGATTCTTTCAAACTGACTTCTGCTGTGCACCTGGTGCTCAAATTCAAAAATTTAACTCAGTCTCCATGGCAACCATCAGGCATTTAGGCCCTTATACTTGTCCCTCATGTGTCCCCTATGTGTTTTCATACATTTACACACAGGTACGGTGCGTTCCACGCCCTAGGGCACCCCACAAGCAGTGATACCGACCGTACATGCGCTTGTACGGTCCGGATCACAATATGGGCGCTGGCGTATGCGTACGCCACAGTAGTACGGACTGTACACGCGCTTGTACGGTCCGGATCACAATATGGGCGCTGGCGTATGCGTACGCCACAGTAGTACGGACTGTACACGCGCTTGTACGGTCCGGATCACAATATGGGCGCTGGCGTATGCGTACGCCACAGTAGTACGGACTGTACACGCGCTTGTACGGTCCGGATCACAATATGGGCGCTGGCGTATGCGTACGCCACAGTAGTACGGACTGTACACGCGCTTGTACGGTCCGGATCACAATATGGGCGCTGGCGTATGCGTACGCCACAGTAGTACGGACTGTACACGCGCTTGTACGGTCCGGATCACAATATGGGCGCTGGCGTATGCGTACGCCACAGTAGTACGGACTGTACACGCGCTTGTACGGTCCGGATCACAATATGGGCGCTGGCGTATGCGTACGCCACAGTAGTACGGACTGTACACGCGCTTGTACGGTCCGGATCACAATATGGGCGCTGGCGTATGCGTACGCCACAGTAGTACGGACCGTACAAGCGCGTGTACAGTCCGTACTACTGTGGCGTACGCATACGCCAGCGCCCATATTGTGATCCGGACCGTACAAGCGCGTGTACAGTCCGTACTACTGTGGCGTACGCATACGCCAGCGCCCATATTGTGATCCGGACCGTACAAGCGCGTGTACAGTCCGTACTACTGTGGCGTACGCATACGCCAGCGCCCATATTGTGATCCGGACCGTACAAGCGCGTGTACAGTCCGTACTACTGTGGCGTACGCATACGCCAGCGCACATATTGTGATCCGGACCGTACAAGCGCGTGTACAGTCCGTACTACTGTGGCGTACGCATACGCCAGCGCACATATTGTGATCCGGACCGTACAAGCGCGTGTACAGTCCGTACTACTGTGGCGTACGCATACGCCAGCGGCAATATTGGCCCAGGGACCCTATACACGCGCTCCGAGCGTATGTACGGTGCGTATAACAACTGTCAGTGGTGACAGGCGGCACACAGACAGGAATGGAGCGGACAGGTATTGCCAAGGGTGGACACCAATGCATTGTCTGTGCAATACCACCTGTGTGTGACACAGGTGTGTCAGGATGTGATGTGGCACTTTACCCCTGAGGTGTGGGCAAAGCACATGTACGATGAGCTGTGTACACATGTCGTGTGTGATGGTGCGCATTGTACCACACATCCCCTGCACTCCTTTGACATGTGTGCATGTCGTACACACTAGTGGAGCCATGAGTCACTTGCATGTCCCAGTCACGGACACCCGCACCTGTCCCCTGATGCCAGGTACACGGAATATTACATATGACACGTGTATGGCTGCGTTGCATGCTGCAACCATGTCATGTGTGTGGCATGTCTTTCCATGATTTTGCTGTAGGTGTGTGATTCAATGTGTCAGCAGTTGCTGCTGCCAACATGTGTCTGTGTGTCGATGGGCATGGCACACTGTTCCGCACACCAGCCCACATATGTGATTTGCCATGAGGTGTGTATGTATCCAACTACACGGAGTATCAACACAAGTACATATCCACATGCTCCCTATGTATGTTCTGTCTCGACATGTACTCCTCAAAGGCAATGTGTGTGGCCTGTCCTATTCCTATGACATGTGACCAGTGCATATCGCATCCAACTACCTGTCTGTACCATACGCATACTACCTCTGCACATGTGTGGATGTCTGTGAATCCTGTGATGCGTGTGCATGTTCACTTACACTGGCCCACAGCTAGTCTCATGCCATGTCATCGTGATCTTGCCCCCCTCCGTTAGTGGCTGTCCCTTGGTAGGAGTGTAACCTGACTGGCGTTCGTGTCCAGGAACTGTGGCACAGACCTGACTCACAACGTGGCATATGTGTATTGGCTGTGTAACATGTGCTCAGTGCATTGACGATGTTGTTGTACAGTGCTCACTCTTAGGTGTTCCTTCCATTTCACTGCAGGGCTCCGCCTCTCCCTCGACGTATGCCAGACATTGCTGCCCTGCATGAACGGGACTGTATACGCCGCTACAGATTCAGCCAACGGTTGATTGATGAGTTGACTGGCCGGCTGGAAGCACAACTCCTCCCGCGCCACAGGTATCCAAGTGCACTGACACCCAAGTTGAAGGTGATGGCAGCCCTACATTTCCTTGCCACGGGTACGTTCCAACATACCATTGCTGATGTCGGGGGCATGTCCCAGACGATGTTCAGCCGTGTTCTGCATGATTTCTTAGAGGCCATGTTGGTTCACCTGGATGAGTACATTAAATTCCCAAATCGTGAGCAGTTGACAGATGTCAAGCGTGAGTTCTATGCCCTGGGAGGGATGCCCCATGTCATTGGGTCCATAGATGGGACACATGTTGCGTTGGTACCACCACAGGCACAGGAGGTGGTGTATAGGAATCGCAAACATTATCACTCCATTAATGCCCTTGTGGTGTGTCTGTCCAACATGGTGATTTCACATGTCTGTGTTCGCTTTCCAGGATCAGCACACGATGCCTTCATCATGAGGCGTAGCAGGGTGCCAGAAATGATGCTGCAGCTGCGGAACGAGCGAGCATGTATTGTTGGTGGGTAGACTCTGGCAGTTCTGTGTTTGGCGTCATCTTCCAATCTCACTGCCTGTGCTGACACACTTCTGTCCATGATGTTTCCTTGTAGGGGACGCTGGCTATCCCAACATGCCATGGCTGATGACGCCTGTCCGCAACCCCAGCACGGCTGCCGAGCACCTCTACAACAACGCACATGGGCGGACCAGGAGAGTCATTGAGAGGACGTTTGGACTTCTGAAGAGCCGATTCCGGTGCCTCCACAAGACCGGCGGAGCACTCCCATATGCCCCGGTGAAGGTGTGCAAGATCATCATCGTCTGCTGCATGCTGCACAACATGGCAGTGGAGGAAGCTGTTCCACTCATACTGGATCAAGATGACCAGGACCATCCACCCGTGGAGGATGAAGGGCTTGGTGACGGGGCAAGTGATGTGGAGGAGGAGGAGGCTGTGGAGGACATGCGGAGTCGGCTCATACGCAACTTCTTTGCTTAGTGGTGAGTTCCAGTGTCTGAGTGTGCACGCATTGGGCCGTGTGTGGCATGTGTTGCAATGTGTGTGTCCATCTGCATGTCTGCCAAGTGAGTCAGTGGTGTGTATTGAAGTGTCACTCAAGTGATGGCGCAATGGAAGGATGTTGTCTGAGGGTCATCATTGTCACCTGTCATGTTAACAACATGATACGTGTTAAGTACATGCTTGCGGATGTGCTCCTTTGTGCTGAATCCTTGTGTGTCTCTCTTCCACAGGTCCATGTGCATGCTGTCTGCTGGTGGCATTGTTGTGCTCCTGCTACTCCTCATGAACACAGCGACATGTGCTGATTCAGCGTCACATGCACGGGCAAGTGTTGAAATCTCCTCAGGGTAAGGGATGCCTCACGTCGTTTTGGGTGTGTGAATTGTTTGTAGTCTGTGTGCACTTCTCCGGTTCATGTGTGTTCCATTTGCATACATGGTGATCCTACATGGGGAACATGACATGGGGCAGGCTTCACCTGGAGCCATGCTCAGACTTGGTGACTGTCATGTGGCAGGGGATTGGGGATTGTGATGAGGCCATCATTGTGTGTAACACTGGCCTCGGAAACATACAGGTTGCACCGGGTTGACATGGTGTGTGATTGCCCCATCAGGGCCTCAATGGTGTATAGCGGCCTCTCCGTGGCAGCAGGGGGTGTTTAGCTGTTATCCGTCACTTGTGTGCCAGGTCAATGGGATGCCAGCATCTGTGTTGCAATGGGGGGTGCCAGTGTTGCTCCCACATGTACATCCACATGACCTGTGTATGTGTTGACAGAGTATCATTGTCATTCCAACACACATGACTAATAAATTTGTCCCTCTGTCTCCAAGGTGCCTCTTCCCTGTCAATGGTGCCCTGTTGCCACTGTGCGTGCCGCAGGTCTGGCATAGTTTTCATAGGTGGTGCATATGTGTCTATGTGTAGAGTGACAAGATGCTAGGGGTTTGTCAGGGAGTGGGAACTGTATTATGCACAAGATGCACAGTTCCATCCACCTCAAGGCAAGAGAGACCATCCCCCAGGGAAACTACAACATCTGTGTAGAATCCTACCCTGCAGTCTACGGACATGTGCCTCACGACTCCCATGGTACTTGTCCATATCCGGAGTGCATCTGCACAGCTCTGCTACTGCGTCGGGCAACCAGGCCACATCAACGTCCTAACGGGATGGGGGGAATGTTTCACAGCCAGCTGCAGGATGACCTTCTAGATCCACGCCCACACTCATGATGCAGCCCACAACCCCAACACAACCATGTGGCACAGTGATCCTAAACTGCATTCTGGCATCTCCATGCATCCAACCTTGGCCTAGCCACCATTCTCAACATCCGCCTGACGCAAGCATGCTGCACATTGTAGGGACACATGTCTAGACATACCTGGGAGCGGCAAGCCAGGTCACTCCACATGATCCCTGACCTCTGCGCATGACTGTTGCTCCCCTGAATGTGTCTGTAGCCACAGTTGTGCGGGAACCACTCAGCTGGTTGGGCCCAGCACAGGTGAGTTTGGTACTCCATGTCTGTATCAGATGAGACATTGGGACCCATGTGTGTCCTGTGCAAGACTGCGACCCCACGGTTTGGATGGTTGGAGTTAATTCTGAGATCAGGCATGCTTTGACTGTACGACACACACATGTATTGTAATAATGTAGAATCACGGCATCATCTTGTAAGTGTGATTAATTTATTTGTGGTGGGGTACGGGTTTGTGGGGATGACAAGAGGTGCACAGCGGGAGTGTAGAATCCAAAGTTCACTGGGGGAGTTGGTATCCTTGTCGTAGCAAAATGTCAGAGTCCATGCCACAGTCTTCGTCAACATAGGTCAGACAGTGACCAGCAAGTCCATGTGGCAGACAATGTCATGTGCTGCTATTGGGCCAGAGGGCCAGGTGCCAGGCCAGGTGACCTGGGAGATGGTGATGTTCTGCTGACTCTCACAGTCTTTTTCGTGGACGACCCACCTTCCTGCGGGGACCCTCGGAAGCAGTCCGTGACGATGTCTGTGACGCTCCGTCGGATGAATCCTCCTCCTCCTGATCCCTCCCTGTGTCTGGTAATGGCCTTCGCCTGGTGCCACAGGGAGGGTTGCCCATGTTGTCGGCAATCCGACGGAGTACACCGGTCATTTGGGTTTGCACCGCCACGAGCTCAGCCTGTCTATCCTCCATCCTTCCTTGGTGTTGCAGTTGACAGGCATGTTGCTGGGACTGCAGGGTCTTCATCTCCTGGAGGGTCCCCTTGATGTAATTGAGGGTGGACGCAATCTGGTCCATGCCCCTGGTGTCACGCCGGTATGTATCCAGGATGTTGCTGACCTGGGACACTACCGGGTCCTGAGCTGCCTGGTCAGGTTCGCGCCTCCGCCGTCCTCCACTCCCGCCACCCCTGCCCACGTGCACCTGGCCTGCCGTTGTGGGTGCATCGGGTCTCCGGGACCCCTGAGGGATGGCATCTGCGTTGCCGCCTGCCTCCTCCTGGGTGCCCGGAGGACCGTGTCCCTCCTGGGCAGACTGGCTGGGTGGTCGTGTGCGGGCAGGGCTCCTGGACGTCTCCTGGGATGTGGCAGGAATGGGGGTGGTGGTTGGCACAGTTGTACCTGACGCAGGTGCTGCAGGTGGTTGGACACCAGAGGGGCCAGGTTGGTCTGGGTCATCCACGGAGTGGTGAGAGTCATCGCTGGCGGTGGGGTCATCATCCCGCGGAGCCTGGTCCTGTGTGACTTCCCCCCCAGTGTTGGGGGGTGTTCGTCGACGTTGACCTGTGTGTGAGAGAGACAATGTTGACAGTGTCACATGTGGCATCCATGTTGCATGCATTTCTGATTTGGCACTCTTCCTCTGGGTAGTTGGATCTGTCCTGCATTCCTCTCACAGTGCACTTGTGCATGGCTATGTCCCTTGGCCACAGCTGTCAGGGCTTTACGCATGTGTGAGACACAATCTTAGTTGATGCATCTATTTGGGTACACAGTCAGCAGTGTGGTGTGCGGGCGTAGCGAGCCATGCAGAGGCGCCTTACGTGTTGCACTGTACGTGGCCAAATGGTGTTTTGGCAAGGCAATTTGATGTTGCAGGTAGGGGACTGAAGCATTTGTGACAGGGTTCTTACCGACACGGTGGGTGGGTATACTGGGTGTGTGGTTAGGTCTGTGCCTGCAGCACGGATGGACTCGTGCACAGATTGACACATGGACCGGTCTTCATCTACGGAAGGGGGGGTTGAGGCACTGCCAGACCTGGTCTGCATGCACACAGTCCACCGGCTGACGAGTGGACATGGCCACACCACCCAAGGGTGATTTAGTCTCCCTGTGTCTCCCTTCCTCCCTCCCTCTGTCACCCTCCTCCCTCCCTCTGTCGGTCTCCCTCTGTCACCCTACTCCCTCCCTCTGTCTGTCTCCCTGTGTCCCCCCTCTGTCTCCTTCCCTCTCATTCCCCCTCTCCCTCCCTCTCTTTGTCACTCTCTGTCACCTCAGGCCAGCTTCCTGGGCACACACAGTTAGCCGGTCTTTGAATGGCCATTGGCTTGTTCATGTGAGTTAGTCCCTGTTCTCCGGGCACCCATTGGGCAGTGTGTCTGAGTGTAGGCTGCTGCTGTGGCGGTGTGTGCTGAGACTCTATCAGAGCGATGCATCTTCATTGTCTGCTGTTATGTGCAAATTGTGCCTTCAGACCCATGGCATCCTGCATGGCAGCCATCATTTGCAGGCAAGACAGTACTGTGTGGGTACACACAGTTTGTATGGCTGTGCCCTGGGCCATATGGGCTGAGGGCATTGTTGTGTGCTTGTGAGTTGCTCAATGTTAGTTTTGCTGCCCCCACTCCCAGCATCGACCACATCCTGTGTTGTGTTGGTGTATTGTGTGGCCTGTGACTTGGCATGGCCCTGATTGATGCATGGGGCATGGAGGTGCCAGTGGCATGTGTGTGTTTGTGGAGTGTTGTTGTGTCCGGTGGTGGCTTGGGGGGGGTGGCATGCATGATTGATTGTGTATGGCATCCCCCCCATGTGAGGTGAGTTGTTTGTGTACTCACCAGGGTCTGGGAGTCCTGGCAGTCCGTGTAGTCCCTCCACCGCCAGCGTGGACATCACCTTCTCCTCCCAGGGATGGTATTGTACCGGTCTGGGGGGCGGCCCTCCTCCAGTGATGTTCCCCTGGTTGTGATTGTCAGTCATCTTCCTCTTGACCGTCCTCCGCAGATCGTACCACCTGGATTGGCACTCGTGCCTGGTCCTTCTGGTTGTCCCAACAGCATTCACAGAATCGACGATCCTCTGCCACATGGCGGTTTTTTCGGATATGCTGGTCTGTCTGACCAATGTCCCAAAGAGCTGTGGCTCGACTCTGAGGATTTCGTCGACAAGGATCTCCAGCTCCTCCTTTGTGAACTTTGGATTCTTGGTGGTGGACATGGCGTGGGGTGTGGTTGTGGGGGTGTGGGTGTGGATGGCTGTGGGTGTGTGGGTGTGGTAGTGGAGGTGTGTGTGTGAATGTGATGAGGGGGTGTTTGTGTAGGTGGTTGTGTGAAGGTATGCAAGTGTGAGGTTCAAGTATGGTGGTGTGGGTGGTCTGTGGGCTCTGGCAGCAGTGGGTCTGTTGCAAAGGCTCATGGTTTGTGTGTGTGGTCCATTTTTATTGGTCCATTTGTGGGTGTGGCTGTGTTTGAAATTTGTGTGGGTGTGTTATGAGGAGTGATTGAGTTTTGGGCCTCTGTTTGGCAGTTTGGCAGTTGCAGGTGAGTGTATGTGATGTTTGTGGGGTTGTTGGGCCTGTTTGGTGGTGTGGGGAAACTCTACTTGACTCTCCTTGTGTAAATATGGTTTGTCCGGGTTCAGTACGTGTTTTTTTGGCGTCAGTACGGTCCGTACATGCACTGGTGGGGGTGCGGTCCGTACATTCCCTGGTGGGGTGGTGGTTCGGTGCGTACATACACGGCTGGGGTGGGGGTTTGGTGCGTACATACACGGCTGGTGGTTCGGTGCGTACATACACGGCTGGGGGGGGTTCGGGGGCGTACATACACGGCTGGTGGTTCGGTGCGTACATACACGGCTGGGGGGGGTTCGGGGGCGTACATACACGGCTGGTGGTTCGGTGCGTACATACACGGCTGGTGGTTCGGTGCGTACATACACGGCTGGGGGGGGGTTCGGGGGCGTACATACACGGGTGGGTGTTTGGTGCGTACATACACGGCTGGTGGTTCGGTGCGTACATACACGGCTGGGGGGGGGTTCGGGGGCGTACATACACGGGTGGGTGTTTGGTGCGTACATACACGGCTGGTGGTTCGGTGCGTACATACACGGCTGGGGGGGGGTTCGGGGGCGTACATACACGGCTGGTGGTTCGGTGCGTACATACACGGCTGGGGGGGGGGTTCGGGGGCGTACATACATGGGTGGGTGTTTGGTGCGTACATACACGGCTGGGGGGGGGTTCGGGGGCGTACATACACGGCTGGTGGTTCGGTGCGTACATACACGGCTGGGGGGGGTTCGGGGGCGTACATACACGGGTGGGTGTTTGGTGCGTACATACACGGCTGGTGGTTCGGTGCGTACATACACGGCTGGGGTGGGGGTTTGGTGCGTACATACACGGCTGGTGGTTCGGTGCGTACATACACGGCTGGGGGGGGGTTCGGGGGCGTACATACACGGCTGGTGGTTCGGTGCGTACATACACGGCTGGGGGGGGGTTCGGGGGCGTACATACACGGCTGGTGGTTCGGTGCGTACATACACGGCTGGGGGGGGGGTTCGGGGGCGTACATACATGGGTGGGTGTTTGGTGCGTACATACACGGCTGGTGGTTCGGTGCGTACATACACGGCTGGGGTGGGGGTTTGGTGCGTACATACACGGCTGGTGGTTCGGTGCGTACATACACGGCTGGGGGGGGGTTCGGGGGCGTACATACACGGCTGGTGGTTCGGTGCGTACATACACGGCTGGGGGGGGGTTCGGGGGCGTACATACACGGGTGGGTGTTTGGTGCGTACATACACGGCTGGTGGTTCGGTGCGTACATACACGGCTGGGGGGGGTTCGGGGGCGTACATACACGGGTGGGTGTTTGGTGCGTACATACACGGCTGGTGGTTCGGTCCGTACATACACGGCTGGGGGGGGTTCGGGGGCGTACATACACGGCTGGTGGTTCGGTGCGTACATACAGGGCTGGGGGGGGGGTTTGGTGCGTACATACACGGCTGGTGGTTCGGTGCGTACATACACGGGTGGGGGTTCGGGGCGTACATACGCGGGCGGGGGGTGGTGGGGTGTTCGGCGCGTATGCGGGCACATGTCTCCATGGTTGCTATGGGAGTTCGGTTCGGACGGTGTTTTTTGCGTACGGTTGTGAAATGGGGAGGACGGGAGGGATCGTACTTGCGCAGTCGGACTTTATTTTTCCGCACGGTGGGTTTCTCGCCCGGGGACGTGTCGGTGACTTTTCCCGACCCGAGGACGTGTGGGGAAATCTTCCCAATGCGATTCGTATGGACTTTTTTCCGTTCGAATCGTACTTGGCAGTTTGTACGCTACTTTGACGATTCGGACGGAAAAAAATCCGGATACGAGTCGGACGGGGAATTTTTTTACCGGATCGGAATTGGCACCCAAATGTCCGACCATGTCAGTGACCGTGGGTGTGATGACCACATGGGAATTTTCTTCCAGAAAGTGAAGTCATGGCGGCTTATGAGAAGCAAAATAATCGTCCAGGGTAGACCATATGTTCCTCGTGGAGGATTTCCAGGGTGAATGTTGTAGAACAATATTGTCTGCTCCCCTGAGGTGAATGACCCAGTTCATCCAACACTTGTAAGAGACCTTGCTAGTATCCTTCCAGTTGGTGAGTATCATTTTAACTGCAGAAATCAACAGTAGATCAAGGAGAGCACGATCCCCCTCCGACTGCAAATACTCCTGTAAAAAAGCAGTTACCACGGACGATAAGGACCTAGGAAGAATACAGTTAAATAAATTAGACAAAAACAAATAGACCTTGTCCCAGAAGGGTTTCACAACAGGGCAGTGCAGAATAAGGTGAGCCAAATCCCCTTTGTCTTGCTTACAATTCCAACACACATCATCTTCCCGAATCCCCATGGAAAACAGCCTAGCCGGTGTCCAAAAGGCTTTGTGTAATAGCCAAAATTTCATTTGGGAGAGGACTGGGGAAATCTTATTACGTGTAGCTGATCTCCATAACTGGGGCCAAGAATCTTCGGTTAGCTGAGTATCAGAAAGTCCCTTCCAGTAATCTACCACCTTAGAGTTAAGCTTGGAGGATTTTGGGCGCAGAAGTTCATACATTTGGGAGACTTGATGACCAAGGGCACTGCTGGGAGTGATAGGCCCCCACCCCTCATGTCTCAGGGCACTGCTGGGAGTGATAGGCACCCACCCCTCATGTCTCAGGGCACTGCTGGGAGTGATAGGCCCCCACCCCTCATGTCTCAGAGCACTGCTGGGAGTGATAGGCACCCACCCCTCCTGTCTCAGGGCACTGCTGGGAGTGATAGGCCCCCACCCCTCCTGTGTCTGGGCACTGCTGGGAGGACTCTGCACCCACCCCTCCTGTCTCAGGGCACTGCTGGGAGGACTCTGCACCCACCTCTCCAATTTCACAATATGTACGCTCATGACATACACGGATGTGGGTACGCTCCATGCATTCGAGGTGGGGGTACGTGTCGTACTTACACTGTTGGGGTGGGGCTACGCTCCATGCATTCGAGGTGAGGGTACGTGTCTTACTTACACTGTTGGGGTGGGGGTACGCTCCATACGTACGCGGGTGTGGGTACGGGTCGTACTTACACTGTTGGGGTGGGGGTACGCTCCATACGTACGCGGGTGTGGGTACGGGTCGTACTTACACTGTTGGGGTGGGGGTACGCTCCATACGTACGCGGGTGTGGGTACGGGTCGTACTTACACTGTTGGGGTGGGGGTACGCTCCATACGTACGCGGGTGGGGGTACGGGTCGTACTTACACTGTTGGGGTGGGGGTACGCTCCATACGTACGCAGGTGTGGGTACGGGTCGTACTTACACTGTTGGGGTGGGGGTACGCTCCATACGTACGCGGGTGTGGGTACGGGTCGTACTTACACTGTTGGGGTGGGGGTACGCTCCATACGTCCGCGGGTGGGGGTACGGGTTGTACTTACACTGTTGGGGTGGGGGTACGCTCCATACGTACGCGGGTGGGGGTACGAGTCGTACTTACATTGTTGGGGTGGGGGTACGCTCCATACGTACGTGGGTGTGGGTACGGGTCGTACTTACGCTGTTGGGGTGGGGGTACGCTCCATACGTACGCGGGTGCGGGTACGGGTCGTACTTACACTGTTGGGGTGGGGGTACGCTCGATACGTACGCGGGTGTGGGTACGGGTCGTACTTACACTGTTGGGGTGGGGGTACGCTCCATATGTACGCGGTTGTGGGTACGGGTCATACTTACACTGTTGGGGTGGGGGTACGCTCCATACGTACGCGGGTGTGGGTACGGGTCGTACTTACACTGTTGGGGTGGGGGTACGCTCCATACGTACGCGGGTGGGGGTACGGGTCGTACTTACACTGTTGGGGTGGGGGTACGCTCCATACGTACGCGGGTGGGGGTACGGGTCGTACTTACACTGTTGGGGTGGGGGTACGCTCCATATGTACGCGGGTGTGGGTACAGGTCGTACTTACACTGTTGGGGTGGGGGTACGCTCCATATGTACGCGGTTGTGGGTACGGGTCATACTTACACTGTTGGGGTGGGGGTACGCTCCATACGTACGCGGGTGTGGGTACGGGTCGTACTTACACTGTTGGGGTGGGGGTACGCTCCATACGTACGCGGGTGGGGGTACGGGTCGTACTTACACTGTTGGGGTGGGGGTACGCTCCATACGTATGCGGGTGTGGGTACGGGTCGTACTTACACTGTTGGGGTGGGGGTACGCTCCATACGTACGCAGGTGGGGGTACGAGTCGTACTTACATTGTTGGGTTGGGGGTACGCTCTATACGTATGCGGGTGTGGGTACGGGTCGTACTTACGCTGTTGGGGTGGGGGTACGCTCCATACGTACGTGGGTGTGGGTACGGGTTGTACTTACACTGTTGGGGTGGGGGTACGCTCCATACGTACGCGGGTGTGGGTACGGGTCGTACTTACACTGTTGGGGTGGGGGTAGGCTCCATACGTACGTGGGTGGGGGTACGGGTCGTACTTACACTGTTGGGGTGGGGGTATGCTCCATACGTACGCGGGTGGGGGTACGAGTCGTACTTACACTGTTGGGGTGGGGGTACGCTCCATACGTACGCGGGTGTGGGTACGGGTCGTACTTACACTGTTGGGGTGGGGGTACGCTCCATGCATACGGGGTGGGGGTAGGGTCCGTACATATCCGTCCCCACGCTATGTGATGCTTGTGCGGGCCGTACCCAGGCCTTTGCCACGTGGGTACGAGCTGTCCCGCCATTGTTGGGGTGACGTGGGTGTGGGCGTGGTACGACTCGTACCCACGCTCTTCAGGCGTGGGTACGGGACGCACCGGTCTGGTTGTGTTGCCGGTTCGCGTCGTGACGGACTTCCGTTGTGGCGGTCGCTGGCTTAGCTGGACACGCCCCCACCCCCTCGTAGTGACCAGGGCATGGGAGTCAGGTATGTCCTGGGCATGTGTGCTGTGTGACTTTGGTGGGGGGTTTGTGGCCTGCCCTGGTCCTGCCACCCCCACCCCACCCCACTTTCCCCCCTCCCTTAGTTGTTCTGACCTTCTGCGGCGTCTGCGTCGGAACCTGTAGAGGAGGTCGACTGCTATGAGGGCCGGGATGACACGTAGGTTCGGGTCCATGTCTGTCCGTCGCGTACGGGTCCTCCTTGTTCGCGTCGTCCTGTCTGTCCGTCGCGTACTGGTCCTCCTTGATCGCGTCGTCCTGTCTGTCCGTCGCGTACATGTACTCCTTGTTCGCGTCGTCCTGTCGCGTACTGGTCCTCCTTGTTCGCGTCGTCCTGTCTGTCCGTCGCGTACTGGTGGTCCTTGTTCGCGTCGTCCTGATTTCCCGGCAGTTTTTGGCAGCCTCAAAATATTCACCGTGCGGGATGACGTCGGTGCGAATCGTAATTCCTGGTTCGTGAATGGCAGGCTGCGAGCGTCCCGACGTCAGGTCGGCGCTTTCCCGGATCGCATTTGTAGGTTTATTTTGTTCGGTCGGGGTTTTTTACGATTCGTACGGAAATGGTGTTCCCGTGCGAATTGTAATTCCATGTTTGTAAATTTTGACGACCGGGTACGCGTCGGACGGAGAATATGCTCCGTCCGACGGTTCGTACCCGGTTTTTGCCGGATCGTAATCGGCACCTGAGTGTAGAATACGTGACAGATAGCACCTTAGCATACAATATAAAAAAACTAATAGCCCTAGCCTATGTCCCTATCACTGACGTACCAGAACACTATAACCTACTAATAGAGAGTCCATTCTACAAAAGAAATGAAGAAAAGTTAAGTCCACTACTGGATTACTTTGAGGACACATGGGTAGGGAGACTACACCGATCAGGCCACAGAAGATTACCAAAGTTCCACATACCATGGTGGAACGTGTACCTCAGCACCCTAAACAAAGAAGCAAAAAGTAACAACGCCGTTGAAAGATGGCATAACGCCTTCCAGGCAACAACAGGGAGAGGTACACCCACACTTCAAAAATTACTACAAAGTATTCAAAAAGAGCAAAGCTACCAAGAACTAAGGATGTAACAATCCATTACACTAATTAAACCTAAAGTAAGTAAGCAAACAAATAAAATGTATGAACTTCTCCAAAGCCAAGTTACACTCTATCCTACAACTCGAGGCTTAGAATACTTATCCCTAATTGCAAAAAGCATCCTTTAATTCAAATGTAAACATAAATGAAAACATTGTCATATAAATCCCAACATAAGCATAATTAAAATCCTTCCATACTTTCATGAAACATTATTAATTTGTCAAATATATACAATTGATAAAAGATTAAAAATATATTCACAAATTAATAATAATTAACAAAATACAATACATAGCAAAACAGAAATAAATGACATTTCCCTCCCACATACCATTAAAACTATTACTTACAGTTGTTGTAGCACCAAATCCAATAAAAGAGAAGCTCAAAGTCCATCCAGGTGTCAATGTATCCCAAACAACGTTAAAAAAGCCCCAAAAAAATGCAAAAATGCAAACATGTCCTTAAACAAATCCTCGAATTCATGAATCCAACTTAAAATGTCATCAAAAACCCGAAAATATATAAAACGTAAAAAACGCTCCAAGAAAATGGCAAAAATAAAGAGTGTGTTAAATAAAGATTAGCTTACAAAACAAACACACACCTTCTCCAAAAAAAAAAACAGCAACTGATCCAAAAAAACATCATTTGGCGATAAATCCAATTTGCAAACCCTTCAAAAACCCGAAAACGCTTACAAAATTGTAAACACTATGAAAACACGAAAAATTAAGAGAGTGTTCAATAAACATTAGTTCACTAAACTAATACACACCTCTTAAAAAAAAAATACGGCAACAGTCTCCAAAAAGCGACGTCGTCGAAGAGAAACCTGTAAAACAAAAAGTAAATATACCCACCCACACAAAAAGTACATTAACACAACTTCTAAAAAGGTTTGGTAACATTTAATAACAATACACATAAAAATATCTACAAACACTACTACCTAAACACGAGTCCTAAAACACGTAACCTACTCGAAAATTACCACAACCTAACACACACGTAAATTACACCAAAAACAAAACCACAAAACTCTAAATACACTACAAACCAATAAACTACATCCAAATTACCTTTAAACCTAATTTAAACAATAATAAATAACTCTTACCTGCCTCCAAGCGACACAGCTCCCAACCGCGATCTCATCCCGCCGACATAACCCAAAACGACACTAAGCGGTTACAAAAATAGTCCCCTTCAACTAAAAGAATTAAATAAATACAAATGTTACACTTAAATATTATAAAACATACAGTAAACTCACCCAAACTTTTACCAAAATAATTTCTAAAAGGTTAAAAAAAAAATGATTAATTCCCCTAAATTTATTAAAACTAGTACAACACTAATAATAAATAATGGAACACATATATTAATATTTATTATTAAAAATCTATAGCATTAATAACTCTACATATCTAAATATAAAATAAATACATAAGATGATACCAAAATACTAAACACTTAAATAATGTAAATATTATTATTATTAAAAAATATATATTTATAAGATTAATTCAACATATGTACTTTGTATAAAAAATATACAATTACAGTTATATGATGTTTAGTTAACTTCAAGTAAATAAAAATGCAATATTCCTTTTACAACAATAATTAAAATATAACCAATTTATTTATTAATACTATTAATAATACACATATTAATAATATTAATACTCTATTAAATATATATATTTAAACTGTTAGATGAAAATATTATCATTTTCTTACATATATATAATTTACTATTCCAACTCAAATCAATATTAAATCATGAAAGTTGCTAGATAGTAAATAAATATAATTCACTATACCAACTCCACTCAGTATTAAATAAAAGAAATTGCAGGATAGTACATAAATATAATTTACTACTCCAACTCCAATGAAGAATAAATCAGGAAGGTGCTGGATAGTAAATAAATATAATTTACTATTCCAACTCCAGTCAGTCTTAATTTAGAGAAGGTGCTGGATAGTAGATAAATATAATTGACTATTCCAACTCCAATAAATATTACATCTGGGAAGTTGCTGGATAGTAACTAAATATAATTTACTATTCCAACTCCACTCAGTATTAAATCAAATAAAGTACTGGATAGTAAATACATATTATTTACTACTCCAACTCCAATCAATATTAAATCAGGGAAGGTGCTGGATAGTAAATAAATATAATTTACTATTCCAACTCCAGTCAATATTAATTTAGGGAAGATGCTGGATAGTAAATAAATATAATTTACTATTCCAACTCCAGTCAATATTAATTTAGGGAAGGTGCTGGATAGTAAATAAATATAATTTACTATTCCAACTCCAGTCAATATTAACTTAGGGAAGGTGCTGCATAGTAAATAAATATAATTTACTATTCCAACTCCAGTCAATATTAATTGAGGGAAGGTGCTGGATAGTAAATAAATATAATTAACTATTCCAAATCCAGTCAATATTAATTTAGGGAAGGTGCTGGATAGTAAATAAATATAATATACTATTCCAACTCCAGTCAATATTAATTTAGGGAAGGTGCTAGATAGTAAATAAATATAATTTACTACTCCAACTCCAATAAATATTAAATCAGGGAAAATGCTGGATAGTAAATAAATATAATTTACTATTCCAAACTCCAGTCAATATGATTTTAGGGAAGGTGCTGGATAGTAAATACATATAATTTACTATTCCAAATCCAGTCAATATTAATTTAGGGAAGGTGCTGGATAGTAAATAAATCTAATTTACTATTCCAACTCCAGTCAGTATTATTTTTGGGAAGGTGAAGGATAGTAAATACATATAATTTACTATTCCCACTCCACTTTAAATAACACAATATTCTGTCTATTTTAAATACATATGTCTGTATGAATATAGTAAAATTATTTCTTTACATTTAAATTTCTTTTATAAACTCTCAACAAATATAAATTATTGTTAACATATTCGAAATTTATAAGTTTTGATAACAGTACACACCCTTACCCACTATTAACACAACATCACATTCCTAAAAATATCATGACTCATAATATAATTATATATTAATAATATTATGATCTCATAAATATATATATTTACTCTCAACAATAATAATTTATATTAACATATAATAAAATATTATTTTTTCTACAAATTCCCCACCCTTATCCCCTAATAACCCAACATCCCACTCAAATTATTTATATTGTAAATAACCTTTCTAAATTATTAATATATTATTATTATCTCATAAATATATATTTACTCTCAACAATGACACATGATAAATTACATATAATCTATATATATATTTTTAATTAACTCCCCACCCATATCCCCTAATAACCCAACATCCAACTCCAATTTATGTATTTATAAATAACCTTTCTAGAAAAATCATATATTATTATTATCTCATAAATAAATATTTACTCTCAACAATTACAAATTATAATTTACATATTATTTATTTTTATATTTTTAAAACACTCCCCAACCTTATCCCCTAATAACCCAACATCCCACTCCTATTATTTATATTATGAATAACCTTTCTGAAAAATTAATATATTATAATTTTCTCATAAATATACTTTTACTCTCAACAATTACAATTTATAATTTACAGATTATATTTATATATATTATATATATATTTTTAAAACACTCCCCACCCTTATCCCCTAATAACCCAACATCCCGCTCCTAAAATGTATTATACTAAGACTTTTATACATATGTATTAACTATTATTACATATACTATTTAGAATTTATTATTATAACATTGGTAAAATATAACAAATTTAAAATTCTGATTTTTCCTATAATTCGACATTATCATATTCGATATTTCTTACCTTAAAAAAATAACTATATTTTGTCCTTTCGATATTTTGTACTCGATATTTTCTCATTCGATATTTAAAATAAAAAAAAAACGATATTTAGCCATTCGATATACTGACTGACGATATTTTGGGACATTCGATATTATTAACTCGATAATATGTCATGTCGATATTAAAAAGTCGATATTATGTCCATTTACCCTGCGGAGCGCATCCTAATATGGCGGCCAGAGAAAGCTTGGCTCCGCCACCATTGTGGAGGTGCTGATCGTTCCGATCGGCAATCGCGAAGATTGCCTGTGGCGTTCCATGGCGGTTTGTCTTTCCCACCGCCGCGGTCTCTATCCCACCGCCATCGTAATATGGAGGTCGGAGACTCACGGTAAGCGGGGAAATGTTTGCACCCGCCGGGCCTGCGGCTGGTAGCGATCTGTCCCCCATCGTAATCTGCCCCTAAGTTGGCTGATATTTGTGATTCTGCCTGTTGAAATGTACGGCTACGGTTGATTTCTGGTTTCTTGTCCTTATATTACTTTTATGTTCCATTAGACAAGTTTTTATTTTTCGTTCAGTTTTTCCCACGTACGGGAGACCGCACGGGCACTTGAGCAGGTAAATCACGTTACCGGTGTCACACATGGCTGTGACTCTCAAATTGATGGGTGTACCTTGTGTAGGGTGCATAATGGTGATACCTCCTATAATGTTGTTACAATTGCTGCAATTAAAGCATGGCACTGTTCCTCTGAATATTACTCCTTGCAGGTCACTTTTTTTGTTGAGTAGTTGTTTAAGATTATTGGTGCGTTGATAGGCAAAGATCGGAAAATTCTGAAAAATTCCATTGAATTCCGTTTCAGTTTGTAATACTGGTCAGTATTTTCATATAATTTGTTTCACTTTTGTACTTTTGGTAGAGAACTTCGAAACAAACACAGCTCTTTCTTCCTGGGTGTTGTTCCTCTCTCTAGTTTTTAATAATGACGCATGGTTTTTGGTTTGAACTCTGTTAACCGCCTCTTGAATCATGGTTGTGGGGTAAGCTCTTTCTTTGAATTTGTTCATCATTTTATTGCGACTTTCATTGTATAATTCTTCATTAAAAGAGATTCTTTTTAACCTGATCAACTGTGAATACGGGAGGTGTTTTGTGAGAGGAGACATCTGGTGAAAACTTAAAAGATGCAAAAGTTTATTTCGGTCCGTGGGTTTGGTGAAAACTTAGGTGATTCATTTTTTGTTGTTTATCATAATTATGTCTGTACTCATTTGATATGTAAATCCAATTCTTTCGTCAATGGAATTCAACTGAGTGATGGCTTGAACCAGATCAGACTGTTCTCCCTTCCAAATTAGAAAAAAGTCATGAATGTATCTATAGAAAGTAATAAGATTTTCTTGCCAGCTGATTTGTCCTAAAATATTATCAAGTTCAAAGCAGTGCATAAAAAGATTAGCATACTCTAGAGCTGCGCAGGTTCCCATAAATATAATATTCTTCATTCCATGTAAAATAGCTGTGATATAGTGAAAAGTGTAATAACTCCAGTAAGAACACTTTTTAAGTCTCCAGCCACTTCGGTTTCAATAGGGAAAGATTCAATGGCGTATAATCCTTATATCATGAGGGATAGAAGTGTATAATTATTTTACGTCCATTTTACACAAAATGGTTAGAGAGTACTCATCTATTGCTATGTTATTGAGTTTGATAAAAAAATTGGTGGTATCCCTAAGATATGTAGACATTCTTTGAACGCTGGGTTGGAGATGTCGGTCGATGTATTTGCCTATAGGTTGGTGGATTGACTTTCTGGTCAAAACGATAGGTCTAAATGGTGGTTTTTCTAGACACTTGTGAATCTTTGCAATCATATATAAATAAGGAGTGCTTGGATTCTCACTTATTAAAAATCTTTTGTCTTGATCAGAAATGATTCTCATTGTGAAAGCGTTCTCAACAATCATTGACAAAATTCTGCTGAATTCTCTGGTGGGGTTGGAAGTTAGTCTCATGTATACTGTGGTGTCTTGTACATGCTCCTCCCCACATAGATGGTAAAATTCTGTGTTGAGAATGACTAGTGCTCCTCCTTTATCTGCTTGACAGCAGGTGATGTTTTTATTTGATGCGCTTTGGGATAGCGCTCTTCTTTCACTTTGTTTCAAATTAGGTCTTTTTTGTTCTTTGTCTTTGAATGCTTCATGTAACTCCTGTTGAACCACGGTTTCAAATGAGTCTAGTACCTTGTGACTAATGGGCACCATAAATGTACTTTTGGGTTTTAATCCAAGTAAATTACCTTCTTCACTCCTGGGTGTGTGGTCCACAATGTTCTTTAAAAAATGCTTTAAGCGTAAGGTTCTCATGAATTAAAAAAACAAACTAATTTGAACCTCCAACTCATTGGAGTGATAAGTAGGGATGAAAGAAGTCATACTTTCGAAGGTCTTGATTTGGAAAGGTGTTAATTCGTGTTTAGAAATATTAATTACGATATTCTCTGACTCCTTGTTGATTTCGCTATTGGTACATCCTTTGTTCTTGCATTTTTCTCGCCTGGTTCAGTGGGTAGATCCTGGCCTCTTCCTAAAAAAAAGAAGAAGAGGTTTCTGCATTTGATGCTTTTGAGGTAGATGGTCCACTTTCTGTAGGAATTTGTTTGTTTCTGCTGCCAGACTGTTGGCTCCTCTGTGACTCATTGGATGATGATGTTTTCCCATCAGTGAATCTTGTTGTAAATTATCTTTGTTGTCGTCGGGTAGCATATTCCTCGGCCCAACTATAGACCTCTCCCAATTTATAGTCCACCGTGTCTCTTTTGAACTTCCGAAGTTTTCTTTCATGAATTTCTTTGGTGTATTTTTTCTATTGGTTGTTGATGTCATCTAGTGTTCTCTGCCATTTATCCCCGTCCATCTTTTGTATGAGTTCTTGCTTTAGATGAATCACTTCCTTTTTAATTTCTCCAGTAGTTTGGACAGTTTTTCTATTATTAATATCAGATCTAGAGAGCATTTATTTAAGATGGCACACCATCGTTCTGTGAATCTTGCGTTGTTTTAAGGGGTATACGTAAACCTCTGGTAATTCGTTGGACTTTGTGATATCTTATAAGTGTGCTTGCGTGGAGTCGTTGGTTTATCTCCCTTTTTGATATAAACAGTATTTGTTTGATGTTGGATAGAATTGATCCTGTGCTGGTGGTGGTACCTTCCGGCTCTTAGATTAAAGAGTATATTCTCTGAGTTTCTTCTGTGGTAAAACAAAACGTTTCTGCTCTGTTTTCTGTCAAATTAGCGATGTCCTCATATGACATTTTGAGCAGTTGGGTGCAACGCATTTGATCAGAGATTAATAATACCCAAAAGGATAGTTGCAGTCGCACTCCTGGGTACAAACAAATTGTAAACGTAGATTTTCCCAGTCCTTATATTTTGGGTGTAACCACAAAAACCCAGAAGAGTTCTGGGGGAAGGGAACCAGAGGCACGGGGTGCTAGGAGCCGGCAGCCTCCAACATATAATGTTCAGCACAAATGGGGCCGCTCCCACTTAGGTGACCTTGGTGCTACAGTTTTTATTTTGTGAGTGCAGGCATCTCACAAAAAGTGAAGGACTGGTCTCACACACCACCTGGTGTCATGCTTCATCATTGACCAGTCCTCGCCCTCTAAAAACTTGGTTTGGTAGAGGGTTGGCATACACCTGACGACAGGGATGCACTTCTAAACTAAGTGGGGGCCCTTACAGACAAAAAGTGAGTTTAAACAGCCATTATAGAAGTCAAATTAATTTTAATATGGCTGGAATCTATATGGTAATTAAAATAAGTGATCGGTGTGTTGGGTATTCTATTGACCACACTGACCACGTGGTGGAACAATACAATCCCGAAGTTTGGGTATAACACATATCCCACAATACTACCCATAGTCAACAGCAAAAGTTTATGGGGAACTATGCACAGTGAAATCATTTTTTATGACAAACTGACTTTATTGGGTTTTACAGTAAATGTTAACATGACACACATTTAGCATATCAAAGAAATAATCCAGCATATGACCACATACAGTCTATTAAATTGTGCAATGTCATGACATAATGCAACATCAGCTCACCACTCCTGAATCATAACCCTATGGTAATTGACCAAGCCATTTCCCCCATACTTGACCATGTTTCAAAGGCAACCCGGGCTGCATTGATTGATTTTTCTTGTGCACCCCCTTTTGTACCACCAGCCCACTCCATCACCATTGTGAGAGTGTAGGGGGCGTGAGAGTGTAGGGGGTGTGGGGTTTTTCCAGTGAGTGGCAAGGTCTCATTTGGTGACCATACGGCATAGTGAACATCTTTTCCAATTTCACTGGCCTCCTGTTGTGTGTTCACATCATACCATGCCCATAAATGCAGAATACATTCTTCATTGCTACCACAATTAGTACTGTGTGAATGATTGAAGGCACGTTCAGACATGTTCAGACATTCATGCTATTCAAACAGATATATGTTTTGGGATCCATACATGAATCAGCAGCTAGGAGTCTAGCCAAAGTTTACAGTGTAATGAACTTGTGTGACCATGTGAGCAGGCTTGGCATACCGAAACATCAATCTTTCCTAGTATATATAATGCATATATATTTGCACAATGGCATAGTTAAATTGTATCATTCATTAGAGCAAAACCAATAGTCAATATCACATGTCCCTGTTTGTTGCTGTGAGTGTGTAAGCCCATTGTCCACAGCAATAACTTTCTGGGGTTCATCACTTAGCTCACATTTATCATGATATATGGCAACTGTCATCCTGCATCATGGTTTCCTAACCATCCATCAGAATACTGCATATTAGTGATATGTGAGATGAGGTGACAGAGGAGCAATTTGTAAAATGCCATGGTGTTTGGAAATATGTTTTCTAGAAAGTCTATGTGAACATGGATTTGGACGGTTAAACTTCAATCTTCCTGTATGATGCACATTGCTAGTGTTGTTGTCCACTTGGCAATGTATGAATTATTGTGCGGCAGGTCCACACAGGCTGTGAGGATTCCTACCTCAGTTCACACAGAATAGGTATGAGTAGATGTGGCACATGTCACCAGTCCACACATGCCAATGCAGTTAAATGCCTGACTCATGCCTTCATATACCCAGTGTCCTATAATCGACATGCAATCACACCTTGATAGTGTTATGTGAAGAAAAAGGCCAATTTGCAAAATATGACAGTCATGTATGCAATGTGTTGTCAGCATACAGCCCGTTTCACAGTCCACCTACTGGTGGCATTACCCATTCTATCTCACCAAAAAACTATCACCATTGATTTTTTTTGGTGGGGGGGGGGCAATTACCTGCAAGAGACAGCACAGGATACTCATACATATGAGACCTACAGCATGAATGCACACATTCATCAGATGGATATGGTATGAGTTTATGCACATCAATGTAACATTCCGTACTGACATGTATGGACAGACACTAGGACATGTAAAGAACAACATGGTATTACTTGAATTTCAGTACACTATCTATGTAATAGGGTTCCAGGTATTTCCATGAGTCAATATTGGAGAAGTGTCCAACAGGTTTGTAGGTTTGGCGGTAGTTAGCCACCCTCCATCTATATTTCAACTATGTGGTACAGAGTCAATCTATGCTGCAATGTGTGTGGCCTTTTGTATTTGCCATAACAGTTACGCAATGCTGACAATACCTGTACTTGCTACACATTACTCATTTCACATTGGTTATTGCCCATCGAACATACCCTCTTGCATGCTGCATGACAAACCCCAGGGACTACCTGGAAGGACCATGTGTAACATTTTGTACTCATCATCATTTTTGCTAATCAGTCCTACTTTTATTATGGGCATACGTTTATTTGGGCAGACACTAACATTTCATAAATCTACAAGGCCAAGACCTGAGTATTGATTGATTGATTGATTGAATTCTATTTTTTTTGCACAGTTACTTAAAATCATTTGCAATATGACTTACATACATAAAAGGTTTGTTTAGAAAAATAAAAAAACTAAATTACAATTTTTTTAAAGTTCATACAAAAGGATTTCACTTGAGGCATTCTAATTCCAATAATAACAGAAAAATATTATACTATTTACATTTAAAAGGAGAAAAGTTACCAGTTCAAAATTATAGCAGAATTAATATGTCTTACTGAGGTGAGTGTTTAAAGCAGGCAGCTGCAAGACGAATTACTAGAGGCTGACTTTTTATCAGACAAAGGGCCTTCGGTGTTGCCAGGACCATCCTCTTCAATAAGCCTTAGACACAGCTTGGCCATATATCTCCCAAATCTAGCTAAGTCTGACGGTAGGGTGCGAGAAAATAAAACCAAAGCTGCTTCTTTCACTATCCGGGCCCCATTGCGTAGCCATATTTGTTTTAAAAGTTTCTGAAGGGGCTGTGGCATGCGTGAACAACAACAAATCAAATGTAGCAGGGATTCTGATTTAAAGTTGCATATTCTACATTTGATTTTAAGTTCAAGGGACTTCCACCCTGGATTTAATTCTTTAGTTGGGAGGGGCACTAGTCTGGCCACAGAATATTTTTTTTGTGCTTTTCTCCCCATTGCTTGACTACGGTAGGGCTGGGATTTATGCTCTACATATGCTGTAATCAGCCGAGGTTGTCCTCTTCTCATTTTGTAGTCTGCTAAGTCATTTTTGCGTGACAGTTTGTAGCATTGTTTGCTAATTGCGTTTTTAATAGCCAGATAGTTTATCTCTTCCTGATCCCAATTTTGTATGGCTAAACCCAGTTTTTTCACTGCTTCCTCTATATAACGTTGCCATGGGTTGGTTGGCCCCCCGTAGATGGGTCTCAGCATGCTCATTAAGCTTCCTGCGGGGGCTGTAAGTACTTGGTAGTAGTATTTCGCCTGTATACCCAAACATTCTTTATTTTGTTGCTTCAGACCAAATTTCAAGCAAATCAGGCTGTTGCGGGTGTATTTTGGCAACATGAAAAATCGTTTGTATGCCTGGCATTGTGCTTTTTCTAACATAGATTCCATTTTATCTGGGAATGCCTGCTGTGCGTAGCCTGCAATTGCCCTGATTTTGGCTTGTAGTACTTTTCTGATGGGGACTGTCACTGGGTTTTGCATTATCTTGTGTAGTTTGCCCAGGGCATGGATTGTCGACTGTGCTTTGGAGTTCATTTTTTGCAGATGTAGCATTGCTTTACCCGTTTTGCTTAGCCAGAACCCAAGGTAGTTATAAGATTTTGCAGCCGAGATAATCTCTTTGCCCATGTGCCAGTTCAGTAATGCTTTTTTGGACAATGACCGAAAGTAACTACTTTAGTCCTTTGCGCATTTATTATTAATTTATTTTTCTCATTATAATTGTTAAGGGCGTTTAGACCCCTTTGTAGTCCAATTTTCGTGTGGTCCATCACCACTAAATCGTCAGCGTATTGTAGTATTTGAAGTTAGTTGGCTCCAATTTTGGGGATTGCAAGATTGCCATTATGAAGCATCTTTCCCAGTTCGGCAGTATATAAGTTAAACAATGTAGGGGCAAGTACGCATCCCTGTTTTAGTCCACGATTTGTGAAGCACTTATTTGTTGTGGTGTTGTCTGCTAGTTTTACTTTAATCCACGTATTGCTGTACAGCGAAGTGATGGCATTAAGGAGACCTACTGGAATTTGCCAGTTGCCTAGTTTAGCCCAAAGCTTATATCGAGGCACCCCATTGAAAGCAGCTTAGTAGTCTACAAAGCACGCAAAGACTGTTTTATTGTTTTTGACATTTTCTTGCCGCCTTAGGTACGACATGGCCAAGATGTTATCAATTGTAGACAAGCCTTTGCGAAATCCAGTTTGATAGGGAGGGAGGATTTCATTCTCTTTGATCCATCTATTTCATTCTATCAATAGGGTACTTGCGTAGGCTTTTCCTTCAATATCCAAGAGGGCAATTAATGTATAATTTTTTGGATCTGTATTATCTCCTTTCTTGAATATTGGATGTAGAAATGACCCGCGCCATGAGTCAGGCACCTAAGCTTGTAATTGACATTTGATAAAAAGGTTGGATACAATTTTTCCCCAATATGCAGTGTCTTCTCTAAAGATTGCTCCTGGAAGACAGTTAGGCCCAGATGCCCCGTCTTTTCTTACCTTTTTTTATTACTTTTTCAACAGCAGGGCAGTCTTATTCTTTGCCCAAGAATTCCATTGTGGCCTCCACTTCTATGATTGTACTCTCCATGTGGTGTTCCTCGCTGCTTCCAAAGTCAATGCAACCTACCTTTTCAATATAAATTGTGGAAACATGTCTCTGTCATGCGTCTGCGTGTACGGAGTTGCGCCTGTCTACTTCACCTTTTTCCAGACGGGCTATATATTGCCAAAGCTGTCGTTGTTTGAGAGGCTTTGTCAGCTCGTATATCATTATCCAGTCCTCCTCTAGTTTGTTTTGTTTGAGACACCATAGCAGATGTTTGCGTTTTTTACATAGATCTTTACACTTATCCCTTGTTTTTTTGGGTCCCCGCAATCCTATACACTCTTTTTTCCCTCTTTAGGTTACGTGTTATAGCACTTAGGGGGATATTCTCAAGAACGTGTGATAACTACTGCAAAATCAGCTTAACGCAACTGTGCATATCGCAGTCTATCGCGGGAAAACAACGCCGTGTTGACGTAGTATTCGCAACCTGACGGCACCATGCGATAGTCCCACGATAACGCGTCAAATGACTGCGTTAAAATCAACGCGACACCGCAAAAATGCGAAACACGAATGCAAATAAAGTTGCCATGAGGCCAACCGCGAAACAAAAATCAGCGATAACCAGCGACAGGCCTGCAATTCACACGTGTCATGCAGGAAAATGCACTCTAAAAGCTGAACAATAAAAACACACCATAAACAAAATAAACAACGTAGCACCATGGATGCACCCAGAACGAGTGCCCAGGACAACGCAAACCCCACAGACCACCAGTAAGGAACCTCGGGGTTGGGGAAGGCCAAGGAGAAGAGGAAGATGGGGTACAGTCCGCATGACAACCGGATCGTCATCACAGAGGTGACAGAGCAGTAACAACAACTGTCCGTCACCTCCACTGTGTCATTGGCAACATAGATGGAAAAATGGCATCCCATCGTGAATGCAGTTGGAGTGTCGAGGAGGCCAAGATGCGCTGGCACGATGTGAAAAGTCAAACCAAGCAGAAACCCGCTGCCAACAGGAAGGCATCAACGGCAAATGAAGGTGGGAGTCCTGCGCCACTGGAGCTAATGGTGGCCACAGTCATCAGTGTGGAGACGGTGCAAGGAGTCGGGAGTCTGGACACTGCTCAACAGGACCTGACACAACATCAACAGGATAATGAACAGGGACTGGGGGGGTGGGGGGCGTGCACAATGGCACACATGTACAACGATGTGTAGCACACCGCACACCCACAATGACCCTGGGTCATGTCCCTGATCCCCTTGGCACACTGCAGCACACATACAAACATCAAGAAGGCCCCCGTCCACCATGTGCCCAAAGGGGTCCCACCCCACACATCACCAATTCCACAACACACACATGCATCCGTGCGAAACACAGCAAAGATGCGTATGTGAGAGTCACACTGACAATGCAAGTGACACCACATGATGAGCAGCATGGCTAGAGTACAATCACCATGACATATTGCACGCCACAACACTGAGGTGGCTGAGTGTGGACCACATTTGGAAAGGAGCAGGTCACACTCTGATACATCCATGTGCACAGACAACCACTGACGTCAACAATACATCTGCAGATAAATAATGCACAAGAGTACAAACACCGTCCAACAGCACAAATAACCCAAGTTGCCAACATCACAGCACCTTAAAAGCTCAAGACCCAAAGGCACACCGCCTCCATGGGATAAGGAGCAGCAAACTCACAGCTGCATCCTGGCAGGTTTTAAGTTGGGGGATTAATTCCCCTTGAATCCTGAGGGTCCCTTGGGTCCAACTAGCCCACCAGGTACCTCCAGAAAGTGCCACAGAGCTGCGTTGCAGAGAGGTGTAAAAAGGGGCGTGGCTTCGGTCTACTGTCTGGTCTGCCCATGTGGGCTTAAACATATTGGGAGTACCAACCATCCCACGAAATTCCGCATACTAGAACATATGAGGGCTATTTCCCAAAAAGATGCAACATATCCAGTTGCAAGACATTTTAGCACACATAATGAAAGCAATAGGGATCTTTTGACCTATTTTTGTCCAGATCATGTAGCAATCAATCCCAGAGGAGGGGACCAAATTCTGAGGCTCAGGAGGCTGGAGTCACGCTATATCATAGACAGACAGACCAAGGCTTCAAAAGGGATGAATAGAAATGAGGAGCTATCAGTTCACTCACGTGTAGGCAGTTAGATGATGGTTGGACCTGATGAATATTTAATCTTGAGAATGGGATAAATTCTCCTCGGGATAATGAAGATATATATATATATATATATATTCACTGAAAAAACCATAGGTTTCAGGGGTGTTATAGTTAGCTGGACTTTTCACTTGTACAAAACCATTGAAATTCCCCCGTTATAGTTAGTTCAGCTAACTATAACTCGCGCGCCCGCAATGCACTGCTGATGACGTCACATATTACATCACTCATGACATGGTCAGTGACATCACTCATGACATCACTGATGACATCTCAAATGACATCACTGATGACATCACTGATGACATCATCCAGTGAATGTGTGTTTTTCTGAAAATTAAATATGTTTTATATATGTATATCTCAAGGTCGATGGAAGAATAAATGGGTATATAAGTGTCTAAATGGATGATTTGTTTTTGAAAAATTGATTGTGTAACTGACTGATTAAGTGTATCATAGTGAATACATGGCTTAGTGAGTAATGTTTAAATATGTAAATATCTGTATCAGTCTCTCACTTTGTGTATAAGTGGCTGCATGGGTTGGTGAGTAGCTACATGGGTGTCTATATAGGTTATTAGTTGGTTTTCTGAGTATCAGTCTGAGTGTCTGCATGGTTCGGTGGGGGGTATTACGTAGTGCATAGGTGCATGAATGAGTGACTCACTGTTTGTATGTGTTGAACACAGCATGTGTGCAGGACTGTATGGGTGGATGAGTGTGTGTATGGGTGTGTTAGTGAGTGAATGACTGTCTCAATAGTGTCTTTATGAGTAACTACATATGTTTTAAACTAGTATATGTGACTATTGGTGTATATATGTGAGTATATGTGAGAGTGAGAGATTGAAAGAGTTCCTGTATGAATAAGTATGTGTTTCTATAAGTGATTGTTTTAAAGACTAAGTATGTGTAAGTTTCCGTAGAAGTAAGTATGGTGGTGTGTGTATAACTGTATATGCAAGTAAATGTATGTTTGATTCTTTATTAGCATGAGTGACTATGTGTGTGAGTAACTCTATGGATGAGTGGCATTGTGTAACAGGATGTATAGGTGTATGAGTACATATGATGAGTGAGTACATGTATGAGTGACTGTATAGGACTGTTGGTGAATGAGTGGATGTGTATGTGGATCTTAGAATTACTGAAGAGGTTGTTGTAACTGGTATTGGTATGTCCATTGTTTTGAAAATGTTAGTCTCTATTTTTGAATGTGTGTATCAAAGGTTATATTAGGGTGAGAGGAGGTCTGCCACTCTATCACAAGGATGATGTCATCAGTGATGTCATCAGTGATGTCATCAGTGATGTCATTTGAGATGTCATCAGTGATGTCATGAGTGATGTCACTGACCATGTCATGAGTGATGTAATATGTGACGTCATCAGCAGTGCATTGCGGGCGCGCGAGTTATAGTTAGCTGAACTAACTATAACGGGGGAATTTCAATGGTTTTGTACAAGTGAAAAGTCCAGCTAACTATAACACCCCTGAAACCTATGGTTTTTTCAGTGAATTTCTGAGGTTTTTTAAATGCTAATTCCTATCTATAACGTGCCTGAAACCTATGGTTTTTTCTGTGAATTTCAAAGGTTTTTTAAATGCTAATTTCTAACTATGCCTACAGAGATAGGACATATGAAGAAAGAAGAAAAAATGCACAGAAAGAAACAAAAGAAGTGCAGAAAGAAGCAACAGAAGTCCTCAAATACGAAGATAAGTGCAGGAAGAAGGATAACGTGCAGAAAGAACAAAAAGAAGAGCAGAAAGAAGCCTTGTTGCAAAATCATCCTGTACCCTCAACTTTTTCAGACGGATACTGGTGGTAACTGAGTCTGACTAACCAGTCCTAGAGCCAGTGCTATGTTAAAAGACACTTAGAATACAGTGAAAACACCTACATACACTAGGGAACATTATGCGTTGGGGTCCCCCTGTGATTAGCATGACCTCCTCTGTAAGCCCCTAGTGTATAATAGGGCATGGGGATTAAAACTACCTCTTAAAACAGGCCACAGGGCGTTTTTGCACACGTTAACTCAGGCCCCGTCCCCTCCCTTCACCACTGTGTAAACACGCCCTGTGTCCATTTTTAGTTGGGAGATTAAGTTCATTTGAATCCTGAGGGTCCCTAGGGTCCAACTAGCCCACTAGGTACCTCCAGTAAGTGCCACAGAGCTGCGTTGCAGAGAGGTGTAAAAAGTGGCACGGCCTGGACCACCTCTCTGCAATGCAGCTCAGTGGCGCTTACTGGAAGCACTTGGTGGGCTAGTTAGCCCCCAGGGGCCCTCAGTATTGAAGGGAAATTATATCCCCAATTTAAAACGTGCCATAGTGCGTGTTTGCACACGTCACCTCAGGCCCCGTCCCCTCCCTTCACCACTGTGTAAACGCGCCCTGTGGCTGTTCTAAGTTGAGAGATTAAGTCCCCCTGAATCCTAAGGGTCCCTAGGGTCAAACTAGACCACTAGGTACCTCCAGTAAGCGCCACAGAGCTGCGTTGCAGAGAGGTGTAAAAAGGGGCTTGGCCTCTGAACACCTGGCTGCAGCGCAGCTCCCTGGCGCATACTGGAGATGCCTGTTGGGGGCGCGTTTGCAGAGTGCTGCACGGAGGGGGCATGGCCTCCGGCACGATGCCAGTCTTTTATTTATTTTAGTTTTTTAAGAAGGGGGGCTGTTTGGTTTCCCTTCTTATTCTAATTTATTGGCCCTGATGACCCCATCCCCCAGGGCCAGTCTCCTAATTATATTTTTTTGACCCCAATCCCCAGGGCTGGCCACTGTTTTTTATTATTTTTAAAAAATATATATTTATAGACACACCTAGGACATGCTGGACAAACCGTACGTACCTATCACCATGACGATTTGCGTGATATTCATTAAAAGGCGACTATGCATGCAATGAATCCACGTGGAATGTATTTACACCACTAGTGAAGCTCTGACATGTCTGATGCCCTACCGTGCCTAATCCTGGTAGACACCCTTGTCGTTTATTTATACAAACATGGGTAGCTATTGACGGGCACATTTAATACACATGCACACCAAGCCATTCAAAGGAGATTCGACAAAAATTCGACCAAAACTATGCAAGAAACCCCCCTCACGGTTAATAAAACACACATCCACTGCCGGATGTGTAATACTTTTTATTTTACTCTCTGGAAAGGGGACGAACATCACTTGAGAGTCACAGCGTGCTCCTGACAGAGCCCAATGCTGTGTTACACCCACCATTGCCTGCCGAGTGCCACACACCTCTGTGTTGTATTCCACTAGCTAGTGCATATGCTATGACACTCTCTAGCCCATGTGCACTGTAACACCACCTCGTGAATATGTCATGCCACACTTGTCTTCGCACGGGTTATATTGCCCCATCTAACGTGCCTTTCTCGATGCCTATGTTATAACGCACAGTGCTATGCCATACATATTACAATCTGGGATCCATATCTTTGTCACAGTGCATATGCAACGTTACACTCCCCAGCACATATTTTATATTACAACTTTAGAGACTAGTTAGGTTACACAACACTGCCCTGTGCATATTACACTCCAAGGCGCATATCGCATAGCACGCGCTAGTGCCTGTGCTATCTCGCGCTCTCCAATGAATCTGTCATTGCGCACAATGTATTGCATATTATATTTCACGCCCGGTTCATCTTATATCACACTTTTTGGTGCATAGTTTATACCATACACTATATCTAGTTTTCATTTTCAATCGTGCTCTCAGGACTATGTTCTATATAACACTGTGTTCACCTACCCTTTTCACGGGCATTACATTTTGCGATAGGGGGTGGAGGGTCAGGGGGTGTTTCTGCCAAGTGAGCCCGGAGTCACAGTCACAAACGTCCTCTTCTTCCTGAATAAAAGTGAGATTATGCTGCATACTTGTTCATATTTTAAGTAGTTCGCACAGACACAATGTTTTAAAAACAATAAAGTTCCTAATACCCGCCTTCTCTGAACAGTTAGCTTGCTGCCCCATCCCCTTCCTCCCTATCCTCTGTTGTGTGAATCCATGGACTAGCCTCCTCCCTCCTGCCATGCATGGTCTGATGTGCTGCCACTGCCCTCAATTTAGTATGATGTACCAGTCCACTCCTCCTGCCCTCCATTGCCCAATTCTATGCCCCATCATTGACCTCCTGCTTAAACTCTGTGCTTAGCTTGCTGCCCCTATTCTCCTTCCCCCTGCCCTCCGATGTCTTTGTGCATGCCCCTGCTCCATCCTTTTTGCCCACCATGTCCCATGGACCTGCCACTCCTATCTACTCTGAGTGTTCTGTTGAGCTGCCACTCCCCTCCCACCTGCCTAGCATTGTCAGATGACTGTAACCTGTCCCTGCCACCTCCACCCTGCCTGTCCACATGCCATGCCCCTATCCTCTTCCTCCTGTCCTACATGGTCCATTGTACTGCCACACCCTTCTGCCCTCCCTGGTCTGTTGTGCTGCAACTGCTCCTCCTGCCTGCCCCGTGTGGTCTGTTGTGAGGTCCCTTCCCCTGAACTTTCTTGTCTGTGCACAGGTCCTGACCCTCCCTTCTATCCTCCATCGTCCTTTGTGCATGCCCCTCCACCCTCCTTCTTGCCCATCATAGCCATTTTGCTGCCACTAACCCTCCCACTTGCCATGCATGGTCTTCTGTGCTGCCATGGCCCCTCCCACCTTCCCTGTGTGGTCAGTTAGCTGCCCCTGACCCCCTCCCACCTTCCCTCCATGGTCTGTGTGTATGCCATCACAGTCTCACTGTTGCTCTTCATGGTGTGTCTTGCTTCTAGTGCCCATCCTGCCTGACCTCCATGGCTATCTTGCTGCTCCTGCCCTGCCCCCTTGCCCCCAGCCCTACTCCCTCCCTCCTGGCTTGTCTGTTCCATTGTAATGCCCCTGATCCGTCCCTCCTGCCCTTTATGGTCTGTTATGCTGCAGCTTTCTCTCCTGTCTGTCCATTATGGTCAGCTAGCTACCATTGCCTCTTGCCCCTCTGTTCTCTGTTGTCCATGTGCATGGTCCTGTCCCCTCCCTCTTGCTTTCTATGGATTGTTGTGCTGCACTCCCGTCCTGCATGCCCTGTGTGGTGTATTGTGCTGCTGCAAACCCTGATGCCTGCCCTGCAGGGTCAGTTTGGTGCACCTCTCCATGTCCCTCCTGTCCTCTGTTATCCAAGTCCATGTCCCTATCCCATTTCCTTCCATGATCCAATGTACCATACTTGCGAACATTTTGAACTTGGTAAGAGGGAGATTTTGAAAAAAAACTGGGGTATTGATTTTCCCCTTTGAGTTACATTGAAAAAGAGGATATTGTAGACAGGAGACAGATCAAATAAAGCCCATTTGAGCTTAAAAACATTGGACGTTTCCTGGCTGAATCGGGTCTGTTGGCATGTATGGTTGTACTACCATTGCCTCTTCCTTCTGCCCACAATGGTCTATTACATTGCCACAGCCTTGAAGGAGGGTAGATTTTGTATCACAGGGGGCCCCTGACCCGTTCTGTCCACACCTGAAGTATGAGACCCTTGTCCTTGCCCTGCCAGCTGCATTTGTAGGCCGTATTAAATTGACCAGCGGGTCCTGTGTTGCTATATAATTATCCTGAGACATCCTTACCACTCAGCCAGCATAAAACCCCTGTGTAGGCCCTTCTGTTCAATATGTAGGCCTCTTTGTTAAATTGACCATAGCTCTGCAATTTTAGTGTATAGCAGTCTGAAGGCAGGTCTGCGAGGCCTTCTGATCCAAACTAGTAGCCCCCACCCTACCCGAGTGCTCCGTGCTCGGTATCAAAGTTCAACATCCCCCTGAAGCTGTTGACATACAGTAGGCTGCATCCTGGACTGGTACTTGCTTCCTGGGCAGGTTCACAGCTTTTAAGGAAGTGGCAACCGCAGAGCGTCAAGTTAGGAGAACTGAGGAGATTTTATACATGAATATATTGAATTCCCGTACAATACCCATTATTTTCTGCTTGCTCTATGGAACTTACGATAAGCGATTGGCCTGAGAGACTGACCTTTTCACCCAGTCCATTGTCAGCATTAAGTGGGTAAATGACGAAATGTCTGGTAAAATCTGCAGACGAAGCTTTTGGGTAGCATACGTAGGTAGATGTAGCGTGCAAAGGAGCCCACAAAATGATATAAAAAGGAAGCACCCACAGATATCGACGGACTACCTCGCCGTCTGTATGTAGGTTAACAGGCAGTGCAGGTTTTCCCCAAGAGCTGGGAGCTCTTGTCTTCCTTTGCTTAAAATGTCTTGCTCTGCTTTGCTTGAAGTATCTTATTCTATTTTACCTATATGAAATGTCATGTTATGTTTAACCATTGTTCTCTTTACTTTTGCATTTAAAAGATTTTGTATTGTAATTGCAGGAATGCTTGCTCTAAGAGTAAACGTGAGTGTTCCTAGGTAACATTTTCCTTGGTGTAACTTGTTTCTCATGATGCATTTATAGATGTGTTTTCTCTCTCTCTCTGTCAGTACATTAATTGAGATACAGAGAATATTATGACAGCTGTATGATTATCTGGATTCTGTATTTTGTACTTTATGTCTCTATTCTGCGGTTTCTTTGAAGTTGCATCTTCTCATTAAACTGCCATTGTATTCTGCCTCCAATTCCATGTCTCATATGTCTGTTTTCTTCATTTTTGGAGCAAGCGTTCCTAGGCACCCCGGCTCAAATTAAGGTGCCCCTTTTGTCCCTGACTCACTCTCCTGCTCAGTTCTGTGGTGGCTCCCGGGGATCTGGGGACCGCCCCTAGCTTCCTTGACCCATAATAGATCTTCCCTCCAACAGCCTCTCTTGCAAGTCCTGTATTGTTGGTTTGTTGCCCCTGCCCCCCTTTCCACTGCCCTCCATAGTCTGTTGTGCTTCCACGGCCCTTCCTGCCTGCTCAGTGTGGTTAAATTGTTGCCTTTGCACCCTCCTACCTGCCTTCAATTTTCAGAGGCCGTGCCCCTGGCCTCTGCCTCTCAACAGTATCCTAATGAACAACTAGATTGCTAACATTCTATATTTATTACAAAAGTGTGGAACGCCTGACATCATCTTGATGTAATCAAAACTGTAATACCTAGAGCATTTCCTTTAGAAATTACATATATGAGAGGGTCTTATTGGCATCAAAATTATGGTTAGTGCTCTAAAAGACTAAAATAAGGACATATTTTCTGAGTTTTCAAATAGCGACAAAGCACTTTTAAATTATTTGTTATCTTTATGTTTTTTTATCCAGTTGACCACTTGATTAAATGTTGCACTTAGGGGAGAGGATGTGGTGTTACTTCCAGAACTGCAGACTTTGCAACTGGGGAACCAGGTTGAAGTTTCTGCTTCAGCTCGACATTCTGTGATTCTGGTCAAATCACTTAGTCTCCCCATGTCTACAACCAAAATGAATTTGTTCTTGTGTGATGTAACCAATGCTCATGTAAAGCACTCCAATACCTGACAAGTCTGCACTATATAACACTGCAAAAACACAAAATAATAAGTGTTTTGCACACTTCTGTCATTGGGCTATATTTGGGCTACATCTGGGTGATTTTGGGCTACATTTGGGCTTTTTTGTCTCCGGTGGCCATCTTGGGAGATTTATTTGTTATGAAGTTTCCTAATTTCCTCATGTACTGCAGTCTCCTCAGTAGGAAATGCTTTCAGTTTTTTACTTTGATTCCATCATGAAGGTATTCAGATATGTCACACATTTGCCATAAATTCTGAATGTTAGCACTCTAGTTGCTCATTAGATCACTGTAGTAAAACTACTGCACCATGGAAGTCTGCTCCTGGTATTAAAAGTGCATGTTTCAGTCTGCATGTCAGAATTTTTTAATGAAATAGAAGAGGATTTGAGAAGTCACTCAAAATGTGCCCTCATTTTCTTTCTTCAGCATTAATCATAATTTCTATGGCAAAATGAACCTCCTCATTGTGTTCCTTTTTAAATTAAATGTTTTAAGTGTTACCAGTTTATTCCAATCAAGATGGCTTCAGGTGTGCCATACTTTTGTCATAATGAAGACAGTCAGCGCTCTAGTTGTTTTTAAGAACATTCTGGGACATTCTGTCATTGGGCTATACTTGGGCTACATCTGGGTGATATTTGGGCTACATTTGGGCTCTTTTGTCTCTGGTGGCCATCTTGGGAGACTTATTTGTTATGAAGTTTCCTAATTTCCTCATTTACTGCAGTCTCCTCAGTAGGAAATACTTTCAGTTTTTTACTTTGATTCCATCAAGAAGGCATTCAGATGTGTCACACATTTGCCATAAATTCAGAATGTTAGCACTCTTTTTGCTCATTAGATCACTGTAGTAAAGCTACTGCTCACCAGGGAAAACTGCTGCTGGTATTGAAAGGGCATGTTTCAGTCTGCATGTCAGAATTTTTTAATGAAATAGAAGAGGATTTGAGAAGTCACTCAAAATGTGCCCTAATTTTTCTTTCTGCAGCACTAATCATACTTTTTATGGAAAAATGAACCCCCTCATTTTGTTCCTTTTTAAATTAAATGTTTTAAGAGTTACCACTTTAATCCAAGCAAGATGGCTTCAGGTGTGCCATACGTTTATCATAAGTAGGACTGTTAGCGCTCTAGTAGTTCTTTGGAACACTCTGGGAAGCTGCAGTAGAACACAAAGGAATCAACTGACAGTCTCTGCCCTTGTTGGATGTACATGTTTTACTGAGAATGTCAGACTTCATTCTCACATGACTGAGAAAGATAATGTGAATTTACAGAAAATAAGCTCTCAGTTTAGCCTATAGATCACCTTCCAAACCTCTGTGGTAAAAGCATGAGAAAATATTTTTCTCTCAATCATGATATCCCAGCAGAAGGCATTTTCACATGGTGAAATCACCTTAGAACATACCACAATTCCTAAAATGAGTATGGTACCATCAACAAATGATTTATAATGTAACTAAAGTCTTAAAACCTTCTATTAACTGCAATGCTTTTTAATGAGGTGCTATCATGTATATTGGTCCCAAGATGGCTGCCAACACTTCTTGGATGAAGTGCTGACAGCCAATCAGATCTCAGGATGAGATGTGTGGTTAGGCTCCGCCCACATATATATATGCTTTTAAATGGTATTTTCTCAGGAAATACTGAACAGATTTACACCAGACCTGCAAAAGGCACTTCCTTGACCTTATGGCTACCTCTCTGCCAAATTTCAAGTAATTCTGTTCAGCCGTTCGGGCTGTAGCTGTGTCTAAAGGTCCTATGGAAAAATGCATGGGGAAAACGCGTTTTGGGACCCCCCTTTTTTCTCGGCCCCTGCTTGACGAATCCCCCCGATACTTTCAGGGTAGGAGCGGAGCATAGCGCCCCACCTATTTTGAAAATTTCGCGAGGATTCGTCGTCCGGCGCCAAAGTTATTCCAAATAGAATGTTGCGGATTTCCTATGGAAACAGGGTCCTAACTATAACTACCTACTGGCGACCGCCAGTAGGTAATATATATATATATATATTACCTACTGGCGGTCGCCAGTAGGTAGTTATAGTTAGGACCCTGTTTCCATAGGAAATCCGCAACATTCTATTTGGAATAACTTTGGCGCCGGTCGACGAATCCTCGCAAAATTTTCAAAATAGGTGGGGCGCTACGCTCCGCTCCTACCCTGAAAGTCTCGGGGGGATTCGTCAAGCGGGGGCTGAGATAAAAGGGGGGTCCCAAAACGCGTTTTTCCCATGCATTTTTCCATAGGACCTTTAGACACAGCTACAGCCCGAACGGCTGAACAGAGTTACTTGAAATTTGGCAGAGAGGTAGTCCTCAGGTCAAGGAAGTGCCTTTTGTAGGTCTGGTGTAAATCTGTTCAGTAGTTCCTGAGAAAATAGCACTTAAATCAATATATATATCTGAGCCAGCTTACGGTGCGCTTACGGTAAGCTTACCGTACGCGTACGGTGACGTGCACGAGCGCGATTCTGATTGGTTGTTAGATCTTAGTAAACATTCGAATCGTTCGAAACCAGGAAGCGGCGGCCGCCATTTTCTCTCTCGCACTCTTAAGGGAGGAAGAATAATACAGGCAAAAAACATGTAATGGGACTGTTTAGACAGCTCCTAACCACCTAGCCATGATTAATGGGTCCCCAAAGTTACCCAAGGTCAAAAATTCATTTTTATTTTTTTATGAAAAATCGTCGATTACGCTTACCGTACGCGTACGTTAAAAAAAAAATTTAACCACACTCTCCCCACCCCTCATGTGCAAATGGTGCCCGAAGGGCACCATTTGTGCATGGCATATTACAAATATAGAACATTTAAAAGCTTACCTTTCACAACGAAGCGCATAATATGTCCTCCATGTGCGCACGGTGCGCGAAGCGCATCGTGCGTACATGGCCCATCCACGGCACTAACTGCGTAAAGTGGGTGCGCGGTGCGCGAAGCGCACCGCGTGCTCACTGTGCGCGCACGGTGCACGAAGCGCACCGTGCGCGCACGGCACAAACTGCGTTAAGTGGGCGCGCACGCCACGAATGGCGTAAAGTAACTTAGCATTTAATAAACCTTACAAATTCACTGAAAAAACCATAGGTTTCACACACGTTATAGTTAGGAATTAGCATTTAAAAAACCTTGCAAATTCACTGAAAAAAACATAGGTTTCACACATGTTATAGTTAGCTGTACATTTTACTGATAAAAAACCAATGAAATTCCCCCGTTATAGTTAGTGCAGGCAACTATAACTCACGCGACCGCAATCCTCTGCTGATGACATATGTGTCTTTATGAAAAAAAAATATTTGTAATATATGTATAGCTAAAATTTAATGGAAGAAGACATGGGCAAATAAGTGTCTAAATACAGTATTAGCATCAGCAGAGGATTGCGGTCGCGTGAGTTATAGTTGCCTGCACTAACTATAACGGGGGAATTTCATTGGTTTTTTTATCAGTAAAATGTACAGCTAACTATAACATGTGTGAAACCTATGTTTTTTTCAGTGAATATATATATATATATATATATATATATATATTCACTGAAAAAACCATGGGTTTCACACACGTTATAGTTAGAAATTAGCATTTAAAAAACCTTGCAAATTCACTGAAAAGACCATAGGTTTCACACATGTTATAGTTAGGAATTAGCATTTAAAAAACCTTGCAAATTCAGTGAAAAAACCATAGGTTTCACACACGTTATAGTTAGGATTTAGCATTTAAAAAACCTTGCAAATTCAGTGAAAAAACCATAGGTTTCACACACGTTATAGTTAGCTGGACATTTCACTCGTAAAAAACCAATGAAATTTCCCCGTTATAGTTAGTTAAGCTAACTATAACTCGCGCGCCCGCAATGCACTGCTGATGACGTCACATATTACATCACTCATGACATGGTCAGTGACATCACTCATGACATCACTGATGACATCTCAAATGACATCACTGATGACATCACTGATGACATCATCCAGTGAATGTGTGTTTTTCTGAAAATTAAATATGTTTTATATATCTCAAGGTCGATGGAAGAATAAATGAGTATATAAGTGTCTAAATGGATGATTTGTTTTTGAAAAATTGATTGTATTACTGACTGATTAAGTGTATCTTATTGAATACATGGCTAAGTGAGTAATGTTTAAATGTGTAAATACCTGTATCAGTCTCTCACTTTGTGTATAAGTGGCTGCATGGGTTGGTGAGCAGCAACATGAGTGTCTATATAGGTTATTAGTTGGTTTTTTGAGTATCAGTATGAGTGTCTGAGTGTCTGTATGGTTCAGTGGGGGGTATTACGTAGTGCATAAGTGCATGAATGAGTGACTCACTGTTTGTATGTGTTGAAGACAGCATATGTGCAGGACTGTATGGGTGGAAGAGTGTGTGTATGGGTGTGTTAGTGAGTGAATGGCTGTCTCAATAGTGTCTTTATGAGTAACTACATATGTTTTAAACTAGTATATGTGACTATTGGTGTATATAAGTGAGTGTATGTGAGAGTGAGAGATTGAAAGAGTTCCTGTATGAATAAGTGTGTGTTTCTATAAGTGATTGTTTAAAAGACTAAGTATGTGTAAGTTTCCGTAGAAGTAAGTGTGGTGGTGTGTGTATAACTGTATATGCGAATAAATGTATGTTTGATTCTTTATTAGCATGAGTAACTATGTGTGTGAGTAACTCTATGGATGAGAGGCATTGTGTTACAGGATGTATAGGTGTATGAGTACATATGATGTGTGAGTACACGAATGAGTGACTGTACAGGACTGTTGGTGAATAAGTGGATGTTTCTGTGGATCTTAGAATTATTGAAGAGGTTGTTGTAATTGGTATTGGTATGTCCATTTTTTTGAAAATTTCAGTCTCTATTTTTGAATGTGTGTATCAAAGGTTATATTAGGGTGAGAGGAGGTCTGCCACTCTATCACATGGATGATGTCATCAGTGATGTCATCAGTGATGTCATTTGAGATGTCATGAGTGATGTCATGAGTGATGTCACTGACCATGTCATGAGTGATGTAATATGTGACGTCATCAGCAGTGCATTGCGGGCGCGCGAGTTATAGTTAGCTTAACTAACTATAACGGGGAAATTTCATTGGTTTTTTACGAGTGAAATGTCCAGCTAACTATAACGTGTGTGAAACCTATGGTTTTTTCACTGAATTTGCAAGGTTTTTTAAATGCTAATTCCTAACTATAACGTGTGTGAAACCTATGATTTTTTCACTGAATTTGCAAGGTTTTTTAAATGCTAATTCCTAACTATAACATGTGTGAAACCTATGGTTTTTTCAGTGAATTTGCAAGGTTTTTTAAATGCTAATTTCTAACTATAACGTGTGTGAAACCCATAGTTTTTTCAGTGAATTTGTATGGTTTTTTAAATGCTAATTCTTAGCTATAACATATGTGATTCCCATATTTTTTTTTATTGATTTTTTAGCATTTTTTTATTATAAATTCTTATATTAAATGTGTTTTTTTTTTTTAAAAAAACAAGTTTTTTTAAACTTTTTATTCTCTTAAAACACTATGTTTTTTTTCTAAAAAATCTGCAATATTTCAAGTTTTCTCTTTTTTTATTTTGCCAAACAGGTAAGATATATTAGTATAACTTTGAAAATATTTTTTTTTTTTTTTTTTTTAGTGCGCGTATGGTAAGCGTACGGTAAGCGTACGGTTTACGCAATGTCCGTAATTTATCTACTCTGTTTGCGTATAGTTACGCAATTTGCGTAGCCGCGCGTACTGCGCATGGGGCGCGTAGGCGTGTACGCTACACGTGCACGTTCCGCGGAAGTGTTGGGGAGTGACTGTTATGCGCATGCGCGCGAGCGCGTGTCTTTTTTACGCGCATGCGTACTTTTGCCGTAAGCGCACCGTAAGCGCACCGTAAGCGTAACGTACGCGCACGGTGGGTCATGTGATCATGAAACACAACTTTTGATTGGTTGAAACTACTTTCAGTTCTAGAACTCTCCTACACCACACCCATTCCCCTCATTTCTGCTTGTGATCCCTTAGGAGAAGGAGCTGGGTTGTCTTTGTGATACGATGGCAGAACAGCAGAGCTCTTCTGAGAGTGAGGCTAGCAGCACTACCTTGAGGCAGAGAAGGAGGAAAGAAAAGACCTCTTTCATATGGGAGTATTTTACTTTTCCAGAGGGCAAGAAAAAGGTAAATGCACCCTTAGTGACTTGTAAGCTGTGTGGCCGTGTACTTTCAAGAGGGAATCCCAACAAGAAGTATTCCTTCGGGAATCACACCATGTTGAGACACCTTAAAGATGTACACAGAAGGACACATGCTCGACATACTGAAGGTAACCCTTCAGTAAGTCAACCAAGCACATCCACAGCAGCTCAGCCTGGTCCATCATCTGCAGGTCAGGTGAGCCCTTCATCTGTGGTGGGAGCATCTCCTTTTTCTACTCCTCTGGAAACAAACCATCGGTTTGTGAGGGTTGAAATACGGTGCGCCACTTGTCATGATCTAATTTGTCATAGGGAGACCAGTGTTTCCTTAGTGAACAATAAAATAGATCAGCACATTTGTCGTACCGACTAATATTCCCATTCTTTCTTTCCTCTGTCCCTGCATGAACACAACGGCTCTTGTAAGAGCCAACCTTACCTTTCAACTATTTTTTATATATGTTTTTAAAACTTTTTTTTGATTTTTTTTTTACCGTACGCGTACGGTACGCGTAATTTTTTTTTTTTTTTTTTTAAAAACACTAAAAATCAATTATCACATTACAAGGTCCTTGAGAGACTACAATGAAAAACTGAAAATGTGATTGTGGAGAAGTGGAAAAAAGGGACCATGAAATTTTTGACTTACCATACCCACTCAAAAAAATATTTATTAATTTAAATTTAATTTTAATTGCTTTAAAAATGGTTCTAGTTTTTGAAAATTTTCTATCTCAATCTGAAAAAAAGAAAAAAGTATTAATATTTAATAAAACATTTTATAATACAGTACACATATTTACATATTTTTCCCAAAAATGTTTTGCCTTTTTTTTGCTGTTTTCAGAATATATTGCATTTCACTATAAATTGTGAAAGCAATTGCATTCATCATTTAACAGCGGGCAAAAAAAAAATTAACAATCTCAAAGATTGTTTTAAAAAAGCCCACAATCTCTTTTTGCATAAACATAACTTTATAGAAATGCATAATATTCTTAAAAAATATCATCTAATATCAATACTTATTTCTTTAAAATACCGTCTCACATTTTTGTTTCAGAAGTATAATCACAAAAATATATCTCAAATAACTCCACAATACATCTGGTTCCATTTCTGAGACCAGCAACATGTGTAACCTGGGTGACTGACTACACTCCAGCAAGGGCAACCAGCCTTAGTGATGCTGAATGTATTTGCATTACTGACTGCAACCTCAAACCCCACTCGGTTGTGAATACTATGCATGATTCCACATGATATGCAGCTGGCTGTGTGCTAAGAGTCTGCTTCTGCATACAAAAATAGCTCCCCCTTTACATCTAGTGCAACTGTGAAATCACCAGAGCAATACGCAATAAATCTCTGCCTGTAATTCCTCTTTGCACACAGAGTCATGTTTTCATATTAGTCAGAAAACGAAATTTCTTTGCCAATTTGAAAGCACACTTACTACTCTTTTTTTTGGCAAGTGATAAACACTTTTACAGACTGACACATTATGAATCCACTTTTCAGATTCTGATAAAAGCACATGTTCAAACTGCTTTTTTCAGACCAGCACCATGTGTAACCTGGGTGACTGAGTACACTCCAGCAAGGGCAACCAGCCTTAGTGATGCTGAATGTATTTGCATTACTGACTGAAACCTCAAACCCCACTCGGTTGTGAATACTGTGCATGATTCCACAGGATAAGCAGCTGGGTGTGTGCTAAGAGTCTGCTTCTGCACAAAAAAATGGCTCCCCCTTTCCATCTAATGCAACTGTGAAATCACCAGAGCAATACGCAATAAATCTCTGCCTGTAATTCCTCTTTGCACACAGAGTCATGTTTTCACATAAGTCACAAAACGAAATTTCTTTGCCAATCTGAAAGCACACTTACTAGTCTTTTTTTTGGCAAGTGATAAGTACTTTTACAGACTGACACATTTTGAATCCACTTTTCAGATTCTTAAAAAAGCACATGTCCAAACTGCTTTTTCAGACCAGCACCATATGTAACCTGGGTGACTCACTACACTCCAGCAAGGGCAACCAGCCTTAGTGATGCTGAATGTATTTGCATTACTGACTGAAACCTCAAACCCCACTCGGTTGTGAATACTGTGCATGATTCCACAGGATAAGCAGCTGGGTGTGTGCTAAGAGTCTGCTTCTGCACAAAAAAATGGCTCCCCCTTTCCATCTAATGTAACTGTGAAATCACCAGAGCAATACGCAATAAATCTCTGCCTGTAATTCCTCTTTGCACACAGAGTCATGTTTTCATATTAGTCACAAAACGAAATTTCTTTGCCAATTTGAAAGCACACTTACTACTCTTTTTTTTGGCAAGTGATAAACACTTTTACAGACTGACACATTTTGAATCCACTTTTTAGATTCTTAAAAAAGCACATGTCCAAACTGCTTTTTCAGACCAGCACCATGTGTAACCTGGGTGACTGACTACACTCCAGCAAGGGCAACCAGCCTTAGTGATGCTAAATGTATTTGCATTACTGACTGAAACCTCAAACCCCACTCGGTTGTGAATACTGTGCATGATACCAGAGGATAAGCAGCTGGGTGTGTGCTAAGAGTCTGCTTCTACACAAAAAAAATGGCTCACCCTTTCCATCTAATGCAACTGTGAAATCACCAGAGCAATACGCAATAAATCTCTGCCTGTAATTCCTCTTTGCACACAGAGTCATGTTTTCATATTAGTCACAAAACGAAATTTCTTTGCCAATTTGAAAGCACACTTACTACTCTTTTTTTTGGCAAGTGATAAACACTTTTACAGACTGACATATTTTGAATCCACTTTTCAGATTCATAAAAAAGCACATGTCCAAACTGCTTTTTCAGACCAGCACCATGTGTAACCTGGGTGACTGACTACACTCCAGCAAGGGCAACCAGCCTTACTGATGCTGTATGTATTTGCATTACTGACTGAAACCTCAAACCCCACTCGGTTGTGAATACTGTGCATGATTCCAGAGGATAAGCAGCTGGGTGTGTGCTAAGAGTCTGCTTCTACACAAAAAAAATGGCTCCCCCTTTCCATCTAATGCAACTGTGAAATCACCAGAGCAATACGCAATAAATCTCTGCCTGTAATTCCTCTTTGCACACAGAGTCATGTTTTCACATTAGTCACAAAATGAAATTTATTTGCCAAATTTGAAAGCACACTTACTTTTCTTTTTTTTGGCAAGTGATAAACACTTTTACAGACTGACACATCTTGAATCCACTTTTCAGATTCTGAAAACAGCACATGTCCAAACTGCTTTTTCAAACCAGCACCATTTGTAACCTGGGTGACTGCCTACACTCCAGCAAGGGCAACCAGCCTTACTGATGCTGTATGTATTTGCATTACTGAGTGCAACCTGAAACCCTTAAAGTATTCCTTATTTTTACCAGTACACCTTAATTTATCGTGAAAACATAGTCCATATTATTTTACATGTTCCTCACATTTAAATTTCTCCCAAAACAGAAAATGATAAACACAACTTCAACAAAAGGAATTCCATTTCTATTATTCATTTCTTAATTTACCATATACATCCCCTCTCAAACTCTAAACTCACCTTTAAAATTAGTTAGTTGTGAAAGAAATGTGGCACTCAAACAGCAGATTATCAGAGCCAGGATCTCTGTTCTTTACACCTCTCTCCTCTCAGCAGAACCAGATAATGGCAAACTTTCCCTTTCTTTTTCCACACATATACATGTTAATTTCAAATCTCAGTGCTTCCCCCTTTTTTTCAAATGTAATCACACATTTCTATTGGTTGAAAACCCAACCCTTTTCCAAAAGTACCCTTCCCCCAACTTGACTTCTGCCTAGTACCCTTCCCCCAACTTGACTTCTGCCTGCTACCATAGCAACAGCTCATGGAACACTGCTGTGTGGAGTTAGGTCAGAAGTTCACCAAACAATGTTTCAATTCCACAGAGCAAGAGTGCTTGACTTTTCAAACCTAACAGCAAATCCATAGTACTGTTCTTTGGTAACACATTTTTCTGTACCAATACAAAACATGCTTCTATTAATTTACACATACAGCCTAGTTTTTATTCTAGAATGGTATGAAACAGCCAATCAGTTCTTTTTTTTATAAAAAAAATATGTATGCCTCCATTTCCAAACTGTCTTTCATTTCTTTTTACCATTCTACTGAATTTCACCTCCTGAGTGCATCCATTTCTCCTTTGAAGATGTTCACAGTGTGGATTGTAGGGCACAGCTATGTCTTCTGGAGTGAAAAGTATGCAGAGAAAACAGATATGGTGAGAGACCTTGCTTTGCCAAATGTAGACATTAAATGGATTGGTCAGAGAGGGTTAAAGTGGCACCAATTGATGCCATTGGTGAAATCCTTCATGCAAATCCAACACCCTGACCTCATAATAGTGCACTGTGGTGGCAATGACCTAGGCACTTTGACTGGGGTAGGTCTGGAAATGCTTATGAAGGACACCTTTGCACAACTGTTTTCACTTTTCCCTAAAACTGCCTTTGTCTTTTCTAACATATGCCAAAGGCAAAAATGGAACTGGTCCAATCATTTTTGTCCGCAGATTGACAAAGCAAGAAAGCACGTCAACAAATCTGTTTCTGCTTTCCTCAGAGACTATGGTATGGGTTCCATTTACCACAACAACTTGCATTACGACATGCAAGACATTTATAGAGGAGATGGTGTGCACTTCAATGATGAAGGGAACAGAGTCTTCCTCTTGAACCTTAGACTCTGCATCGGTACTTACTTGTAGGTACCACTAAAAAATCAAATCACTTCATGAACACAACGGCTCTTTTTAGAGCCCCCTAATATCTAAACTCTTAAATCTGAATTTCATTTCTTTTTTTTTCTTTTTTTTTCTACCGTACGCGTACGTTGAGCTTACCGTACGCGTACCCCGCGATTTTTTTTAAAATCAATAAATGTTTTCTTTGTACTTTTCTGTCCTTCTTTGACCCCTTTACAAATGTTAGGGGGTCTGTAACTCTCTCCCTTGCCCCCTTTTTAAGATATCACCCTTTTTTTTCTGAGTGAAACACACGAAATGGCTTCCGCCGCTTCCTGGTTTCGACCGATTCGAATGTTTACTTTGATCTAACAGCCAATCAGAATCGCGCTCGCGCACGCCACCGTACGCGTACGGTAAGCGCACCGTAAGCGCACCGTAAGCTGGCTCAGATATATATATTGATTTAAAGGCTATTTTCTCTGAATCTACTGAACAGATTTACACCAAACCTACAAAAGGCACTTCCTTGACCTGAGGACTACCTCTCTGCCAAATTTCAAGTAATTCTGTTCAGCCGTTCGGGCTGTAGCTGTGTCTAAAGGTCCTATGGAAAAATGCATGGGAAAAACGCATTTTGGGACCCCCCTTTTATCTCAGCCCCCGCTTGACGAATACCCCCGAGACTTTCAGGGTAGGAGCGGAGCGTAGCGCCCCACCTATTTTGAAACATTCGCGAGGATTCGTCAACCGGCGCCAAAGTTATTCAAAATAGAATGTTGCGGATTTCCTATGGAAACGTGGTCCTAACTATAACTACCTACTGGCGACCGCCAGTAGGTAATATATATATATATATATATTTTTAAATTTTTTTTAAATAATTTTTTATTGAAATCCATAGAGAAAGCATTTTGTCAATACATACATCCATATAATTCATGAAACGTGTCGAGTAATACAAGATCGTTAAATACCACCAATGGGCCTAAAAACAGTAAATCGTAAAATCAGTAAGAAGGAGACAATATATGCATTTAAGCCAACATTCAAATACAGCATAAAAAGGTGCAAGAAGATGAATCTGATAAATCTTATGATTCTGACTTTAAAAAATGCAACGCATAATATTTTAGTACAGCATCAACTGCCAATATTAACACAAACTAAACAATTGATTGAACCTTAGGTACCTTAAAAGTATGCAGAAAAATCAACGAATATGCCCAGAATGATATTTCATCCTATAATAGCCAATACAGCTACATAGCAATAAAATCTAAAGTGTTGTATAGTGCATTAGAGTGCTAATATTACTATAGATAGGATTCGAACATGCTGAAAATACCTCTGAAATATAGGCTCAATTTAAAGATTTTAATCGAAATAGACTGCCCAAACCTTCTCAAACTTCTTAAGCCCCCCAATTTGCAGTGCATAGACTCATTCACTTTTTTTTACCTGCTCATTTTCCAAACTCATTCACCTTTGGTTGGTATACAATCTGATCCCCATCTCTGAAGCAAGAGAGATCTAGTGACTGCCATTGCGATATATAATAATTTGATCACCTTGTCAGAAAAATGTAAAGCAGGGTCATAGCCAAACACTTTTAGCTGTATATTCAAATCTATTGTGATTAAGCATTTGGCTTCCAAATAGCAAAAAATGTCATTCCAGAACCCCTGGATCAAGGGACATTGTGATATGATATGTGTCCAATTGGCTGAAGGATGGTTAAGACAACGAAAGCACTGCCCAGATTGGTTGGGATAAGCCTTAGATTAAAAAAAAAAGTGGGGTTCTATAAAGCAGCCTTTTGCTAAAGAATAACATCCTACGCTAATTATCCCCCCTTAGCGTACTAAAATTAAGTTTATTTAATACTGACCACATACTCGCTGTGATTTCCAACTCCTCATGTTTTCCCCATTTAGTTATTGCTTTCTCTGCAAGATCTATACCCTTAAAAGAGGCTAAACGCAGTTTCCATTCCCCTGGGTTTCTTAACTATAGTTTCATCTCGTAATTCATATACTAAACATTTACATTCAATAATCTGAACCAAATCGAGTTTACTCAAAAAATTGCTAAAAATTTTATATGACCCAAGGAGAAGGAAATCATTTGGAATTAAATCAAACATTTCAGCAGTATTCAGCAATCTATCCTTCCTTAAGAAATCGGAGATTTTCCCGAAGCCAGCCTTGGCCCATTTTTGTGTAATTACAAATGAATCTCTAATCCCAGATAGTGAAATGAGGTTGGATAATGGAGTTGATTACGGGGATTGAATATCTTCTCTCAAAAGCCTGACGTTTATAGAAAAACCACTGCATACACTTATAACGTACTAGTTTAGTAGATTTTATGATTTTTAGTGGGCAGTGAATCTGATTCTCTTTACAAATTAAGTTCACGAAATAGTTAATAAATTGACCCGTTTGTGGTTCTGGCTTAAACCTTGAGATATATTGTGCAAAATATGCAAAATATGAATCCCTAAGGTTAGGGAGAGCTAATCCACCATTTTCCTGCTCCGCATACAAAGTGCTAAGTGCAATTCGGTGAACCTTCTTACCCCAGAGAAAAGATGTAAACATAGACTCTAATTTAGCAAAGAAAGAAGCAGCTAAAACACAGGGGATCTCGGAAAATAGGAAATTAAATAACGTAAAAACAGACATTTTAATCAATGCGACACTGCCCATAATTGTTAATGAAAGAAAATTCCAGCGAAGGAATAAGTTCTGAACTTTTCGCGGAAGCGGGGCAAATTTTAAATCATATAATTCGAGCCGAAAAATAGACACCCAGATATCTTTTCGGTTTTGTATTTAGACAAGAAAGAATATCGAGATGTAAATCCGCAGGCTTACAGCCACACTGAATTATTTCTGTTTTTTTGTTTTTTTTAAAATTGATTTGATATCCGCCATGCGACTCAAATGCTCAAAAATCTCAAAAGCTTTTGCTTGCACCGCCTTCTCAGGCTTTATTATGAGCATGATATCGTCGGCATATAATTTCAGTTTTCCCATAGTTGGCAGAGGAGGACGAATATCCACACTATTCCGGATGGCTTTCACTAAGGGCTCAATAAAACGGAGAATAACACCGGAGACAGTAGGCAGCCTTGTCTAGTCACCCACTTCACACTGACTTGGCCTGCCACCGAGGCAATGACAACAATGTTGGCTTCGGCATTCAAGAACAATTTCTGAATCCGCCCTGTAATTTTGGGAGGTACACCAAAATTTTACAGAATAAAAAATAGAAGGTCTCCCAAACAACCAGGTCAAATGCCTTTCAGCGTCTAATAAAAGGACTAGAGCTGGTATCTTCCGAGTCACAAAATAATCAAGTGCTTCAGCCAGATAGTGCGTATTGGTCCCGAGCTGCCTCCCTGTGATAAAACCATTTTGATGAGGATGGATCAGGTGCGAGGCAATTACATTAAATCGGTTGGCTAACAGTTTAGTGATAATTTTATAATCAGAATTTAAAAGTGTAATGGGGCGATAAGAATTCAGGTCTTCACAGCTATATTTCCTTTCCTAAATGAAAATGGTATTAAACCACCCTCTAAAAGTGAGTTAGCAATCAGCAAAAGATATTCCAAAATGGCGCTTGAAAAGGTTTTTAAAAAATTCAGCCGGGAGACCGTCCGGGCCGCAGGATTTGCCATTCGGGAGATTTTTAATAGCATCCTCCAGTTCTTCTTTTGAGAAAGGAAGCGCCATTCCCATTTTATCAGCATCTGAAAGTACGGGCATTTCATATCTCAAAATTTTTTCCCAAAGATGCCCTGTCAATAGGGTGTTGTTGGCCATATATATTCCTGTAATGTTGTAACATAATATCCCCTATGGCCCCCGGGTCATCAGAGTGAATACCAGTTATAGGGCATCTCATTGCACTTATCTTATTGCTTACTGCCTACTCCCTGGCCTGCACGCTAGAAACCTCCCGGTATAGTTGCTCTTTTCATGAACCTTTTGCCTATTGTGCTGATAAAGAATTCGCTTTTAACATAATATTTTTCGATAAGGTCCCCTTTAGCCTGATCAAATTGCCTTTGGTTAAAGACCGAGGGGCTACTAAGAAAGATATCAAAAGACCTTTGCACCATCTGCTCTAAAATTTGCTTTTCCTCTTTCACTTTCCTTAAATTGTTGGCATCTATTCCGATGGCTAGTCCCCGTACATATGCTTGAGCGAGTCCCAAACCACTTGCGGTGGTGCTGAGCCATGATTTTGCTCAAGAAACTCCTTTATCTCTGATTTGACAAGAAGAGCCCAACTTTCTTCTAATAGGAATTGCCTATTTAACATTCATCTTTTAGGAATCATGATATATTTACCTAACTCTAACTCCAGGATGACCATAGCATGATCTGAAAGTCCATTCATAAGGATATTCTGCTGGCTAATAATCAGTCTCCTGGAGGTGAGGAAAAAATCAATGCGTGAAGAAGTGCTAAATCTACCCGAAAAACAGGTATAGGTGATCTTAGTTGGGAATACTGCCCTTAATGGTTCAAATATATCCAGGGTCTTACCGTAATTTTGTGAAACTTTTTAAGTTCTCGGTTTTAGCTGTTTTTTGGATATAGCTGAGGAATCAATTTTAGGGTTCATTAGCAAATTAAAATCTACCCCTATGATCACTTAGCCAGGAATTTAGATTAAAGACTGAAAAAACTCTTCGTATGGCATTGAATTATCCTCTACTGGGGCATATATGCTAGCAAAAGTTAGAAGTCTGTTCCCGAGATTAAAGGTAGCCCAGCACCACCTTCCGCTTGCAGAATTAACTACCTCAGCCTGAAGTTTTTTTCCCAGGAAGATCGCCGTGCCACGATGTGACGCCGAGGAGGAGGAAAAGCCCCTATGAGCTGCCCAGGACCTGAACATTGGGTAATCTGTTAGTTTCCCCGCTGGTTTATGAGTCTCTTGTATTAAAATAGCAGCTGGATTTTCTGTCTTTATCCACGCCTCTAAGGTCCGCATTTTCTTTTTATTGTTAAGACCATTACCAAGGAAGAAGACCACTTTCAAAATTTCCTTTTTAACCATTAGCAGATATAATCCGGACAACCTAGCAACATAGACCAAAGTGGTCTGGAAAACTACAGCATCAATCAATAACCCCAAGGCCTAGTTAAATATAAGTTTATTGATAATACATGGATGAGTCTGAATTTTAAAAATGGATTTCTTTTTTCCCTCATGCTCCCCCGAACACCCCCGTGAACCCCCCTTCCCCCAAAGCCACGGTGAGCAGACCACCATCCCTGCTCACACCTAACAGGCTATCCCACCCCTCTAACTGGAACTATGACATGGTGCCAAGTGCTGCCGGTCTACCTACCCCTCCCCCTCCTTAATAAAAGGAAAAAACAGGAAGACAGGAAAGAGAGAAAAAAAAGAACAATAACAGCCCCCCCAAAAAATGAAAGAAGGCTGCCTAAGAAGATATGCCTGAAAAGGAAGAAACATCAGGATAAGAAGCCAAAAGGAAGAAAACAAGGAATTGAAAACAATTGTAAACTCATTTACATTTTGAATTCTGCAGGCCCATCCCTAATTAAGGACATTAGGACTTATCTAAAGAAATTTGTTGCAGTAATTCCTGAGCTTCCTGTAACATTTTAACATACTCTTTCCGCCTTTTGGCTGCGGAAGCTGACATATCTGGGAAGATACGACAAAGTGGGTCCTCCGACGAGGTAAACTGTCGCTGCTTTATGGCCTTGGCTATAATTTGTTCCTTGATCCTGAAGTCCCCAAAATTAACCAGGATTGTCCGTGGAAATTTAGCATTGGGAGGAAGATGTGCTGGAACCCGGTGGGCTCGCGTATGAGTCAAATCACCATTAAACTCCGGGAGGATTTTTTTTTAATAATCAAATCGACCCATTGTAGTGCCTGCTGGCCCTCAAGGCCCTCTGGAATACCAAGAATGCGAAGATTGGAGCGTCTAGAATGATTCTCCAATTCCTCCAGTTTGAACTCCAATGCTATTTTTGGGCTCTGGAAGGCGGGAACTTTATTATTCATACTTGAAACTTAGTCCTCCACTTGCCAAATTCTAGTCTCTGCCTCAAGAAGACGTGCCAGGACCTGAGCCATGTTTTCTTCAATTTTAGTTAGGCGAGCGTGAATTGCAGCGATTTCCTCAGATTTAGAGGCTTTCAGATCTCAAATCTCATCCAAACTCAAGTAAAGCAGGCTCCTAGCATCCCATTGCATAGTAAAGGGTCTGTTATCCTGGGAGGGGTTGTCCTGGGTCAATTCCGGCCCAACTTCAGACTGCAAAGCCAGTGGGTCAGAGGATACAAAGTCAACTAGTATGGTCAAGCCAGCATCTGTGGGAACAGATAGTTCAGATGGGCTCACCCCGAAGAAGGCAGAAGCAGAGGAGGGGATTGAGGAGGAGAGTGACTGCCATCCCTGGGACATCCATCTTTACTAAGGTCCATAGGGTGGTCGGCTAGAGAAGAAACACCTCCTGTCCTCTCCGCCTCCGCAGATGATAGTCCGGGTTTGGCTTTGAAAAATAAAGGATACTTTTCAAGGTCCTTGGTTTCCCCAGCTGCATCCACCAGCGTTGTTGTCTTTAGCTTGGACAGATCTGATAAAGTGGAGGTACCTACCCTAGAAGAAGCAATAGAGAGGGGGCTGATACTAGAATCCAAGTCCGCTGAGGCACCACCAAGATGGTCTTGTTTGCCAGACTCCGGACCTGCCATCTCAACGTTTTCAGTGAGCGGACCCAGATCTTTCCTAAGAGCCGGGGCATGGTTTTCCTGAGCAGCAGCTTGACCAACGTGTTTTTTCACCCTTTGACCCAGGCTGGGGGAGTCGGAGTGAGCTGCTGCGGTGCCTTTAGTGAGATTTCGCATAATGAAGTTGTTGAGCTGACCCCGTAACAAGGTAGCCGCAGTTAGCACATGGGACTTCCCCAGTGACCCTCAACCAAGTAGTATAGGGAACCCCCATACGCTGACAGGTAAGAAAAGCACGTGCACTTACCCCACTAGGAGAGAAACATGGTTGTCCCAATAGCATGGGGGAAGAAAAAGCCGCAAAACTTAAATTCTCCTCTCTCAGCCTAATAACCTGAAAGCTGTTGTCCTGGCTCCAGTTGGGGAAATACCGGAAAGCACAAGGAGAGGGAGAGAAGAGTTGGGTCTAGCTCCCCTGCAGGCCGTCACTCCCCACGGCTTCAAGAAACACGAAGGCTGCCCATTAAGCTGCGCTGAACCAAAATGGTGCCGATATGGTGCTAGCAAGGCGTCGGCCCGCAACAACAGTGAAGGCACATTACACTGGTTTTCAAGATCAGGACCCAACGGCGAGAAAAAAAACACACCGGCTCTCGCTCTGCTCCTAGTCCCAGTACCGCTCGTGTGTTCGAGCGCGTCCCTTTGCAGTTGCTCAGCTGTTCCCGGCCTCTGCTGGCATCCCACGTCTGATGTCAGCTGCCGAGATCCTGCATCCGGAGAAGAAGGAGGGGGTGTGGCTACAGCGTGCTCAGCCGGCACCCTGCATCTGACAGAGGAAGCAGTTGAAGAAAAAATGAAGATGTATATTGATGAACTATGTTTTCCTTCTATACTTCTCTTTCTTTCATCTTAGTTCTTATCTTACTTTTTCTTTTCTTTCCTATTTTTCGCTATGTTATTTCTTCCATATTTCATGTTGGCTGAACCCGTTTTTTTGTAATAAATGCGAAGGCATCATGTATGAAATATTTTTTGGGGCAGTTGATAAGGAATTTCGTGCTGGTATTATTAGCTGTGGAGATAATATGACACCGGGGAGAAAAGTGATTGAGCAGCCCATCCAGGGCATAATGCTGGGTGTTTATTAATTGATGTAACGCTGGTATTCGATTTTGGTAACAGTAATATCATGCCAATATGGCGTCACTGTTGGTGACGGAAGTCTCTCCACTATGTCTATTGTTTGATCAGCCCATTCAGGGCACAATTGTGGCAGTAACTTTATCTCCAATATGATTGTATTTACAATGAATTGGTAGTAAGATCATTACTAGGCGTTGGGGAGAGGAGTTGGCCTAACGGCTAGGGCGCTCGACCTCAGACATGGGGAACTGGGTTCGAGTCTCTGTAATGTCGCTGAACTCTCCTGTGATTCTGGGCAAATCACTTAATCTCCCCGTGCCTAACAAAAAGTAATGTGTGTCATCATGTAATGTAACTGGTGCTATGTAAAGCGCTCTGATACCTGATTGCATTCGGGTCAAGTTCGCGCTATATAAAACTCTGCAAAAAAACAAAAAACATTTAGGGCAGAATCAGGGTAACATGTTATTTATCCACAACATGATTGTATTTACAATGAATTGTTATTAAGAGAAATACTCTTTTAGTATCTTCACTATGATCAGGCATGTTAAAGGAGTACATCCTGTGGCTTTTGCTCGAGCTGCTAGAGAACCCTCCGGCAGCTCAGCCGAGCACATCCGCAGCAGCTCAGCCGAGCACATCATCGGCAGCTCAGCTGAGCACTTCATCTGCGGCGGCAGCTTCACCTGCTTCTGTTCCTCTGGATATACACCCTATTTTCAAGAGAGTGCATATACAGTGCAATGCGTGCAATGCTCTTCTCTCTTATGGGGACACCAGCATTCCCCTAATAGAGAGCAAGATACAGCAGCACACATGCGGCACCCTATAATTTTTTTCATTTTTTTGTTCCTCTGTTCCTCAATTAACACAACGGCTCTTTTTAGAGCCACCTAACATCTAAACACTTAAATTTGATTTTTAATTCTATTTTTTTAATGATTTTTTTCCACCGTGCGCACCTCGCGACAGTGCGCGCACGGTGTGCGCACCTTGCGATTTTTTAACAAAAAATAAAATGGTTTTTTCACCCTTCAGGGTCCCTCAGGGACCCCCTGACAAAAGCTAGGGGTTCAGGAACTCTGTACCCTGCCCCCTTTTCACGTTCTCCACCTTTCTTTTTTACTGTCACACACAAAATGGCGGACAACACTTCCTGATTTTGACCGATTAGAATGTTGACTGACATGTAACCACCAATCACAATTACGCTTGCGCACGTTAAGGTGCGCGCATATAGATATTTATGTACTTTTAACTGTAATTTTCTCAGGAACTACTGAACAGATTGACACCATCTATGCAAAAGGCACATCCCTGACCTGAGGACTACCTCTTTGCCAGATTTCAAGTAATTCTGTTCAGCCGTTCGGGCTGTACCTTCTACTAAAGGTCCTATGGGAAAATGCATGGGGAAAACGCGTTTTGGGACCCCCCTTTTTTCTCAGCCCCCGCTTGATGAATCACCCCGAGACTTCCAGGGTAGGAGCTGAGCGCCACATTAGTTTTGAAAATTTTGCAAGGATCCGTCAACCGGCGCCAAAGTTATTCAAAATAGAATTTTCAGATTTCCTATGGAAATACGGTCCTAACTATAACTATCTACTGGCGAACGTAGATAGATTAGATAGATTAGATAGATTAGATAGATAGATTAGATAGATAGATAGATTAGATAGATTAGATAGATAGATTAGATAGATTAGATAGATATATTAGATAGATAGATTAGATAGATTAGATAGATTAGATGGATAGATTAGATAGATTAGATAGATAGATTAGATAGATAGATTAGATAGATTAGATAGATAGATTAGATAGATAGATAGATTAGATGGATAGATTAGATAGATAGATTAGATAGATAGATTAGATAGATTAGATAGATAGATAGATTAGATAGATTAGATAGATTATATGGATAGATTAGATAGATTAGATAGATTAGATAGGTAGATTAGATAGATTAGATGGATAGATAGATAGATAGATAGATAGATAGATAGATAGATAGATAGATAGATAGATAGATAGATAGATAGATAGATAGATAGATAGATAGATAGATAGATAGATAGATAGATAGATAGATAGATAGATAGATAGATAGATAGATAGATAGATAGATAGATAGATAGATAGATAGATAGATAGATAGATGGATAGACATATATCCCCAACGTCCTGCATCCACTCTACAACAAGGACTCCGCACTCCCAGCCGTTTAAGGCAATATATATCCATTTATTTGCCATGCGAGAAACATCAAAGCATTCAAAGCAACCTTGTTCACAATAAGCGCCATATTGGATTTTTCAATTATTTATACAATGTATTTCCGTGTATAAACATAAAAGACAGACAGACATAGATAACACATGTATGGCAACATTTCCAGTATTCCATTTAGCGGCCATTTTGTAATGGTCATATAAACACAATTACGTATAAATGAGAGACCAATAAAATGCCTCGCAAATAAACCTCTAGTATCATTTCATCCTCATTTGACTTTCAGTTCATTATATATTGTCATTTTATCTTGTATTTATATTTCCACATAATTATTTTATCAAATGGAAAATTGTTGGAGTAAATAAAGACCTAGGTGCCGATTAGGATCCTGGAAAAAATTTCCCCAACCGAATTGAATCTGGACTTTTTTCCGTACAAATGGTAAAAGCGCCGTACAAACTGCCAATTACGATTCGTATGGGAAAAAGTCCATACACATCGCATTGGGAAAATTCCCCCACACGTCCTCGGGTCGGGAAAAGTCTCCAACACGTCCCCGGACATTTTTACGTACAAATGGGAAAACTGAAGTCCCAATGCGCAATTACGATCCGTCCCATCCGTCCGATTGTACAACTGTATGGAAAAAAGACCGTCCGGAGCGAACTCCCATAGCAACCATGGAGATGTCCAAACAAGTGCCTGGTACGCGCCGTACCCCCCCCTCCCCGCCCCCCCGTATGTTCGCGCCGTACCCCCAGCCCCCCCGCGGATGGGTGTGCCGTACCCCCAGCCCCCCGTATGTACGGAGCATACCCCCCAGCCCCCCGTATGTACGGAGCGTACCCCCGTACCCCCCAGCCCCCCGTATGTACGGAGCGTACCCCCCAGCCCCCGTATGTATGGAGCGTACCCCCGTACCCCCCAGCCCCCGTATGTACGGAGCGTACCCCCCAGCCCCCCGTATGTACGGAGCGTACCCCCGTACCCCCCAGCCCCCGTATGTACAGAGCGTACCCCCCAGCCCCATATGTACGGTGCGGACCCCCATAAGGGGGTGGGGGTACGCTCCGTACATACGGGGGGCTGGGGGGTACGGGGGTACGCTCCATACATACAGGGGGCTGGGGGGTACGGGGGTACGCTCCATACATACGGGGGGCGGGGGGGTACGGGGGTACGCTCCGTACATACGGGGGGCGGGGGGGGGTACGGCGCGTACCGGGCCCCCTAATCAGCTCACATCGCTGCATACTTAGCTTTTCCGGCACTTTTTAGGTGCCGTAAAAATTTTCCCATCCGGACTGCAGTCGGTGCGAATCGTAATTGCTGGTACGTAAAAACATGCCTAACTCCGTCCGGAAGTCACGTCCGCGGTGTCCTGGATCACATTTGTATGTATTTTTCTGTCGGTTGGTCTTTTTTCCGAATCGTACGGGAATGGTGTTTCCGTACGAATCGTAATTGCATGTTTGTAAAGTTTTACAACCCGGTACGAGTCGGACGGAGAAAAAGCTCCGACCCACGGTTTGTACCGGGTTTTTCCAGGATCGTAATCGGCCCCCTAATGTCTCAATCATGATCGGTCAGTGGGGTTTCATAGTCCAACTTTATATTTAAATGTGGCCTTAACTCAGCAGCCACAGCATATAAACCAATAGACATTTTAAGATTAGTATTTTTAGCTTTTTATTGTTTTGGTCTCGCTTTTATATGTAATTGTGTATATATGCAGAACATTGGGGATAGATAGTGCGAAGGCGGACTCACTGGAGTGACGGCACCCCTGATGGTTGGGTTGCACGTCTTCCTTCACTGTAACTGGAGAATATATATACATATATATTCAACATGTTTATATAGATATATTTTTCCACTGGTCATGATATCGTTATCATCTATGTACTTTAAGACTTATGGTTAGGTGAGAGTCTACATTGAAAAGGCATATTTTGTTTTCTTAACAACCTTTGCTCTGTTGAATGAACCCCCACAAAAAAGAGCATCACATTTGGGTTTGCCGTGGCAAGTTTTTGTTAGATTTGTCAAGCGGGAGGCTAAAAAAAAGGATGGAGTCAAAAAATCATGTTCCCAAATGAACTCTCCGAATACAGAAAAAAAGTAGAAAGAATAGCTAAATGGAATCACACTGAAGTTGGCATGAAAGTAGAACTTTACTCCGGGAAGTGCCTTTTCTGGATTTAGTGTAAATTTACTCAGTAGTTTTCAAGAAATTATCATTAGCACAGTATTGCGATGGCTTCAAATTCATGAGATCTGTCAATTAAGTTAGAGCTATATGGCAGGATTGTCCACTGATGATCAAAGAACCTGGGTTCACAGACCAATCTCCCCCCAAAGTTTTAGAACATATTCAGATCAGATTGGACGATGGAGCTTTTTCTCCTGTTATCCATTTTTGGTTCACAGACGCAAACATGGGACTGCAAATCTGAAATAATCTGATTGGCTAGCAGCATCTTGGAGAAAAATGCTGTGGTTGTCATTACAGGATTCAGGGATCCATATCCCAAAAAATAAAAATTAAGGTTCCATAAGGGGACAAGAGGAACACCCCCTTACCCTCCTGCCTTAGGTGGGAAGGCATCATAGGGACTTGTTTGCCTCAATTAATTTAAAAATAAAATTAAACTGATTTTGCCACTGTTTACAACTCTACGACAAGTTGTCTCAAACTGTTGTTCTACCTCCTATGGGGTTTGGCATTCAGTGCTAAATTTGTGAGCACTTCAGACATTTGAACAAGGGTCCACAAGTATGAAATAGTCAACAAATTCCAAGATAGGGTCTGCAAATCCTTACTAAAAAAGAAATCCTATGGCATACCTCTACCGTGCACATCCAATGGAATGTAAAGCAAGCACTGAGTGCCCTCAGTGGGTTGGGCAAAAGTCTGGCCAAAGACCAGGCCCTTCAGATAGATCCCAAATCCAATGCTTATGACTTCATAAGATCTATACCGTTAAATAGGTTTAAAAGGGCAATGAAATACAAATGAAACCCTGGTGGTGCTTCTTTTGGGTGCTTTTTTCATGGCAGGATGTGAGAGGCAAGCAACAAAGGGGGAGGTGGAGGGAGTGAACAGGACAAGCAACAGCAGAGGAGGGGTGGGGGCCGACCAGACAAATGAAGGTGGAGGTTGAGGGGCAGTGGACAGGGCAAGCAACAATGGGGGAGGGCTGAGGCGGACCGGACAAACAATAGAAGAGTAGAAGGTGGTCAAATCAAGCAACCATGATGGAGGCTGAGGGGGGAAGAGGGTGCTATTAAAAGGAAAAAGTACCACTGAAAGTGGTAAGCAGTAGAATGACACTGGCCAATGAAAGCAGTACTTGGGCCATGCTCCAGGATGGGACAAACACACGAAGAGTAACTGAAGCCAGCACTTGCTGACCAAAGAGAAGCAAGGAAATGAGAGTGACGATAAAGGCAATCAATGGTAAGTGATGTGCAGGGTGTAAGTCCCCTACAAGTAAACTGAATGTCTCCCAAGCAACATCGCACATGCAGTGTCAAAAGACACCTAAAGTAAAAGTTGTAGTGGGAGGGAGGGGGCGAAATGTCAAAGAGGTGAAGGTGCCCGCCAAATATAGTTAAGGGCTTAAAATAATGGCAGTGCCCCCAAATCCTTTAGAGGCCCTAAGGTAAGAGCAAGAGAGTGTTTTAAGAAGGGGGGATGTGTCCTTCCTGAAGGAAACAATCTTTACCACATAGGACCTTTCCCACGCAGTCTTCACCACAAAGGTAACAACCACATAGGTAAGTATTTGTACCTTTGTCACGTAGCACTTTACCACACCAGTAAGTTTTTTTTTAAATAACATAGTTTTTATGTTATTTTAAAAAAGTGATTTTAGGCTTTAGAGATGGATAGAGGTAAAAGGAGGTAGGGTGACATGAGGGTTCAGCAGTGGGTAGAGGTAAAAAGAGGAGAGGGTGACTTGAGGGCTCAGGGGTGGGTAGAGGCGTAGGGAGATGAGGGTGACTTGAGTGCTCAAGGGTGGGTAGAGGTAAAGGAAGGTGAGGTTGATCTGAGGGCTCAGGTGTATAGAGGTAAAGGGAGGTGAAGGTGACTTGTGGGCGCAAGGGTGGCTAGAGGTAAAGGGAGATGAGACTGACTTGACTGCTCAGGGGTGGGAAGAGGTAAATGGAGGTGAGGGTGGCTTGAGGGCTCAGGGGTGGGTAGAGAAAAAAAGTAGTTGAGCTTGACTTGAGGGCTCAGGAGTGTGTAGAGGTAAAGGGAAGTGACGGTGGTTTGGCGTCTCAGCGGTGTGTAGAGGTAAAAGGAGGAGTGGGTGACTTCAGGGTTCAAGGGTTTGTACAGGTAAAGGGAGATGAGTGTGACTTGAGGGCTCAGGAGTGTGTGGAGGAATAGGGAGGTGAGGATAACGAGTGCTTAGGGGTGGGTAGAGGTAAAGTCAAGTGAGGGTTACTTGAGAGTTCAGGGGTGGGTAGAGGTAAAAGGAGGTCAGAGTGACTTGAGGGTTCAGAGGTGGGCAGATGTAAAGGGATGTGAGGGTGATTTGGGGTTTAGGGGTAGGTAGAGGTAAGGGTAAGTTTAGGGGTCAAGGGTGGGTAGAGATAAAGGTGAAACATAAACCTTTCGAAACACTGTATGTTTGATGATTAATAAAATGTCATCTAAATTCTAAAATATGTCTCCAAAAATAAGTAAATGTGATACAGTGGCAAACGTTAATTCAGAAAAGCATACTACATAGCAATAGTCTCAAACAAAGGGAGTATGTTTACTGCCTCATCATGAATAAACGTGGCAGCCAGTCGAAATGTATGTTTCCTAAATTGGTCACATGTTACAAAGTTCTGTTAGTGCTTGTTTTTCAAGTTGCCTTGCAAGCAACAGCAAAAAAAAAAAAATACAGCAATCTCAGTGCAAGCAACGCAGAACAAGCCTGATCCAGAAATCAATCAGTACTTAGTTCACGCTCCAGGGAAAATAACAAACAAGTGGAGACAAAGTGAAGACAACACGTGCTGACACACTCTCACCAATGATGAGGAAGGAAACGAGATTGACAATGAAGCCAACCAATTGGGCAGGCTAAAAGCCCCCTTTTAGAGTTTTTTTGGGAAACAATAGATCGTCTTCAGCGAGACCCAAAAAAATAAACATACCACCACCTGAAAGTGGAAGCCTAAACGTGGAAGCCATATGCTTGCAGTAATAACATTACATTAAAAAAGTATCCTTCACTGATAATTTTAATGGAAATGTTTGTCTTCTTCCTGACTGGAAGTCTGACATAGCTGAAGAAGACTGACTCTTGCCAGTGCTTTATGCAGTGATTGGCAGCACCATGATGTGAATGACAGTTTACCACCACACCAATGCTGACCTGCCAACTCACACAGTGGCACCGTGTGTCACACAATATCGGCTCACTTGGCACGGTCTCCCAGTAAAGCGCCGATATCACGTGGTAGATGAATGCCCCAGTCTAGTGATGCCAGATTGGATGATTTAAAAGTGGCCGCGGGGCAATGGCCCGGCTGGCTGGTACCATTAAAAAAAACTCAATTTGGCCCCCACCGCTTGAGGCGTACTGCACCAGAAACTGTGGTCTCTGCCTCGATGTAAGGTTCATAAGCACCACCATTGACAGTGTGAATTGGATCATTTGCCCCCTCCCCCCCCGCCTCCTGGGTTGCGTTGACTCACGTGTCCAGAGTCGGATCTATAGATGTGATGTTGTCAACCGTGTTTCTCTCGCCCCAGCATGGTGCACAACGCGCCGCTAGTCAGTCAGAGACTTGCTGACAGAAGAAGTTGGCAGTGTGTTGGACACTGCAGCAGCACTGCAAACAGGCCTCAGATAATTAAGACACTAGTAAGTAATGATTTCGTGGCAATGTATTAATGTATGTATACAACTCTGCTCCATGTGTTTATAACCTCGTAATTGTGCAGTTTCTTCCTATGAGTATTATAATTCCACACTGGTTAACTTAATTCTGTGCGTCCTCTATTTTGAATTTTGGGAGTTAAGCACTTCTAAGTTGCTGTATTGCAACACGGTTTGGCTATGTAAATATTTCTTGATCAGATTTTCCCTCTGTTCATTGAACTTTTATTTCCACCTGTGTTTTTTGTGGCAGAAGGTTACATGTTCTGGGCTCCTCCACTTTCATTATTTCAGGCCACTGTTCCCTGACGAAGCGAAATTTATCCCCGATGAAGCAGTGTTCATTTGGGACAGCAGTGTTCACTCCAAGCCCAGTGAAATTAATCGAAATTCATTAAATCAAATTTTTAATTTTTATTTATTATGTTTTGGCTCTCAAAGAGGGCCACATAAACATGTACAAACAAAGCAACACAATCATCACAAGTACAAGAATTATAAAAACATAGTATTCGGACCGTAATAGGTACACTGCAAGCCATCAGTCCCACAAGGCCGGGCCGGCACAATCTTCCAGAGAGTTTAATAAATAGCTAAAAATCCTTTAAAAAAGTTAAAAACATAAGCACAGAACATTTCATTTGGTGGGCAATAAAGTGCATGAAGAAAATCTTGTAAAGTGACAATACTGAGGCGAAGACAAATTACTTTAAGCCATCGCTTGCGCAAGCTACGTAACATAGGACAAATCAAAAGTACATGCATACAGTCCTGGTTATTTAATTTACATAGATTGCACAACGGTGAAGTGCCATGCCATTTAGACAGCAACACGTTAAGAGGGATTAAGTCATAACGTAATAAAAACCAAAACCTACGTATCCCATGTGGCAGGTTCCACAGGGCATATGGTTGGGGCTGTTTCAACCTATAGGAGGAGATCAGCGGCTCCACATTCCTTTTATCTCCAACTGTTTTTTTGTCAGATAGAAAACAATACTCCCACGAAGCCTCCCTGAGGACCTGCTTTAACTGCGTGGGAGAATAGGAGAAAAGAGCGCTTTCATCCAGTCTAAGGATTTTCACAGCCCTTCTAAAATTACTAACAAGTTTAGAGAACTCCTTAAAATTGCCCAAAAGTTCATTTTTGAGTAAGACTCGCAGGGTTCCTTCTCTCGCTCTGGCTAAACTGGCTACCCATCTTATTAAGGCGCAAAGCCCCTGAACCCAGGCACTCCTGAGTCCAAAATCCAGCCTGCAAGCAGCCAGTGGACAGGCATTGTTAAGATTCGAGAGGGATCTTAGGAGTTTTCCCTCAGTCTTGTGGCAAAAGTCCCAGTATTTTATCTCAATTATTTCTATACCATACAAGAAAGTTGCGGGGATTTTAGCTCTAAATACTTCTAGAAGGCTAGAAAAATGTCTTTTCCCCGTTGCCAGGTATAGGGACTTTAACCCATTGCCTTGGGCAAGAGCTTTGCGGGAGCAATGCTCTATATGAGAATTCTCGCTCATATTGACCGAGAATATTTTCCCTAAAAAGGTATAACAAGTTACGACCTCCAATCTAAGCCCTCCGATAGCCCAACCAAAATTTGTCGAGCGGCATTTCTTCCTACCAGCAATACACATCACTTTACTTTTATTAATATTGATCTTCATATGATGCTCCCCAGCAAAGTCCTGAAGAGCCTGAAGCCGATTAGCCAGACCCACGGGAGTTAAGTCAAGCAATAACACATCATCGGCATACATCAGACAGGCTATTGGCACCCCTCCTATCAACGGTGCGATCCCCTCACTATGGGACACAGCTGCAGGGAGGTCAGTTGTGTATAGGGAAAACAACAGGGGCGCCAATAAGCAGCCCTGTTTAAGGCCATTCTGAGATGGTATTTTGGCCGACAGCCCCCTTTCGCCCCCCATTAAGACCCTGCACCAGGTCTCAGTGTGCAGAGCCCGCACCAATTCCAGCAGGGGAGTAGGGACACCCATCCTCGCCAATTTTCTCCACAGCGTTCCCCGATCTACTTTATCGAACGCTGTGGAGAAATCAATGAAGGCGGCGTATACAACACCCCCTCTCACCTGGACATATTTATCAGTAATAACCTGAAGGGCAGTCAGGTTGTCCAGAGTGCCATGTTCCCTTCGGAAGCCAGTCTGTTCCAACGGCAAGATGTTGCGCTCCTCGACCCAATCAGAAAGAGATCTCAGGAGGCATTTCGCAAAGACCTTTCCGATGGAGTCGAGGAGCGCAATCATGCGATAGTTACTGGGACTGTCCCTTGCTCCCTTTTTGAAGATAGGGACCAGAATGCTTCCTCTCCACGATGCAGGGACACGTTTAGAAAGATGGCATGCCCTAAACAGGGGGTACAAGATTTTACTCCAGGTTGAAGGGTCTTGTTTTAGGACCGTCATCGGAAGCTCATCCGGTCCCATAGCCCCAGAGGATCGCATATTTTTTATAGCCAACTCGATTTCCTTCTCAGAGGGAAAGAAGACCGAGTCATCAGGGGCAGCATACATGAAGTTATCCACACCTGTGGTCCCATTCCCTGCATATAATTCTCGGATATGAGAGGACCATAGATCTTCTGGTATAGCTATGGGAGTAGGGGAGTGGCGAGTACCACATCCTTTCCCAATTATTGCCCAAAAATCTTTAATGTTGCCATAAGCAGCAGATTCCCTTAATTTAATCCATACTTCATCCTCCCTGTCCCTTTTAACTTTTAGCTTAAGTCTGCTTCTCTTTCTTTTTAACCTAGCGATATCTTTCCCACGTTCCAGTACCCTTTCGACGTACTGTGCACGGATTAGTTTGTTTAATTCCCTATTCAGATTACGGAGAGTTAGAGAAACTACCTCTCCTTTTTTCTTAGGGGGGACAGTTTTTTTAGCATTCAATAAAATCTTTACCATGAATTCCTCAAAACAAACTATTTCATTTCCGTTCCACTCTTCTATTTCCCTAAGGGTATCGGTCAGTAGCTCCTGCACCCCATTAATGGCAGCATTATTCCAGAAGCATCTTCCAGATGTCGAGTGGAAGGTAGCCTCCCTGCCATTTAGCGACCAAGATGCCGTATTCATAGAATTTAACGAAATTGATAGTGACAATATACTGTGGTCGCTCAGAGTCGTGGGTGTGATCTTTAAGTCAAGAATCTGGGGAAACAGACTGTAGCTGGCGATAGCATAGTCCAAAATTGATGACCCAAAGGGGGATTTGTGGGTATGATTTGCGGGGACGTCGGATGGAAATCTTCCATTTAAGATAATACCATCCCCGATCGCTAATTCTTTTAACAAGATCTTCCCCCTTTTATTTGTCTTTAAGTTTTCAGGGAAGAGCGTCTGGGGGATGCAATGTGCTTCCTCCTTAGCTTTATCCCTGAAAAGTTTTAGACTAGCGTTTGAAACTTTACAATTCAAATCACCGATAAGCAAAATTACAGGAAAAGGAGGTGAATTTTTTATCTTATCTATATACTGGAGAACCCGCTGCAATTTATCATTAAAACATTCCTCAGGCGGAATATACACATTGAAAATTACCATGGGATATTTTACATTGTCATGGAACATATTTTCTAATGTTATTGTGTGGAAAAGTCTACTGGAGTCAATATAATGGGAAAATCTCCATTGAAACTTATTTGACAGTAAACAAGCGAGCCCCCCCCTAGCATGCCCTTTCTTAGAGGGCGCAGCCGGAACTTCCAAAACATAAAAATCTTTTAAAGGCGTTAACCTATCTATGCACCATGTTTCCTGGATGCACAATATATCAGCCTCCAGAGTGGATAAAAAGGTCATTTTCTCCGGGCTGCTATGGAATCCGGCCGCATTCCAGGAAATTATGTTTAAGGCTGGGTTAAAGATGGTGGAACAATTTGGGGTTATCCTTATTTTTTGTTGATAATGCACTATGGAGCCAATTCCACCGGTTATTGTCATCATTGAATGTGGAATTCTCAACTAGTGGGAGAGGCTTCACGTGCGATACTGTGCGTTTTCCCCTGGAAACCCAAATTTTCAGGTCTCTCAGAGGAGAGGTTACCCCGTTTTGTTCATCACCCCTCAACCCCTGCTTATCGAAAGAGTTTGGCTTGCCTGGGGTAGGGATAGGTAGAATATCAATACCTAAGCGTTGAAAATTTTCAGCCTGTTCTAGTATCAAATTTGTTATGATAGGGGAATAAAATTTCACCCGAATACTCAAAACCCGACTACCACCCAACAAAGTTACCAGTTCAATGTCTCTAGACTGAATGTGATAGAGACATTCAACCTCACCGAAACGCTTGAGGAGCCAGGCTCTATTTAATAAGAGGTCAGTATCAAATAATGGAACAAAATCTAGTACACGCACATCCACAGGGGCCTTTGACGTACTTACAGGCCGGGCCGGAGGGCGAGAATTTTCAGAGTCAATTGTTACCACAAAGGGGGGGGCCAAAGGGTTTAAAAACCCAGATGGATTAGAAATTGGACCTCCAAGAGCACTCCGAGAAGGAGAGCCTGGGAGAGAGCCCCCAATTTGTGGTAAATCTTCCTGAGAAGGCAGGCTGCCTTGTTCAATTTCCTCCTCCACCGAGGTTGAAGAGGATAAATTCACACCCATGTCCACTTTTAAAGCAGTAGAAAAGGATTCCCCATTCCTTATTTCATTCTCCCTTGTCTCTGTGCATTTTTGGAAAATGATCCTCCGTTGCTTCTTCTTTCTATACTTTCGAATAGGTTTCCTCTTACTGGCTTTGGTACTTTTTTGTTTACCATATTTTCTCTTTTCTTCATTGACCTCAGATTTGTCGGCCAGGAGGTCTTTTCCGTCATCCGGGACAAAGATAGGAAATAATTCCTGAACCGTTTTGGGGCCTGGCAAGACTTTATCCTCCTCCTCTATCTCCAGGACTATATTCTTGATACAGTTAGAGGCTGCAGTATAAGGCAACTCCTTATGAGGGACCATAGAAGACTCTTCATTTTTCCTAACTAGTTCGCTTCTAATGGCTTTGAATTTCCCCTCAGATACAGATTGTTCAGACTTAGGGGGAGAGGCCTTACTCGCATCCGGCACTTTCTGCAGCAATAACTTTAGGATCTGGGTAACTGATTCAAGGATACAGTCCGAGCTGCCTACAAATTTCCCTAGAAGCAGCAAAATTGAAGCAAGGAGTTGTTCCAGCGCGATCATGGACTCAGAGATCGGCTTTTCTCGTGCTTCTGCTGTGCAGATATTATCCAGGAGATTGAGGTCGGGGCTCTTGGAAGAGTTTAGCAAGTCAGATATTTCATGACTATTTAGCGACGGGGTGCTACTATACAGCATTAACCCTGATGGGGTGGCTCCCCCCTGAACTTTAAATTGCTCCAGAGATTCCACTTTAGCAGGGCTTACGTAGCGTCCCCATAGTTCCAAATCAATGGATAGTGCAGACAGGTCATCCCCCGGCCTGTCATTCATGGATAACTGAGGGATCGATGGTATGTGCACTGGCTCACTTATAATCGTCAACTTCCCATCTGTAGGGTCCCGAAAGGGAGACCCTCCTGCCATAGTTTGGGGGGCCCCCTGCTGGACCTGGGGAAATCGGGGCACAGAGGTAGTTGGTACGTGTACTTCCAAGACTTTAGTATCTGGATTATGTAGAGTCGCACATTTAGGTTTTTTTATACCAGATAAATCCCAGAGTTCAGATAACTGACATTGTCCTTTCAAAGGTGGGTTGTTTACTGACTTGTTTCTTGTGCGGATAGTAGTTAATTTCCGGGCAGGTTTTTCTCCCACTACCCTTCCAGATCGTAAAGTTTTAGACATTTTCCACAGTAATTAAAATGAAATGTAGCAATATAAAATGAATAAAAGTCTGGAGTTGAGTCAGTCCCTGGCACAGCAGGTAGGACCAGGGTGCAGTATAGCTATCACAGTACTTGCATCAAATTACCCTTCTACTCAAATGGGCACAAATGCAAACAAATAATTACAATGTAAAAAATGAGAAATAAGGGACCGGGCCCAGCCCGGCCTACCTCGGTCACTGAGGGCCACAGAGGGCCCGCCCTTTGCCCGGGCTTAGCCCCGGCGCCGACCCGCGCGCGATCCCGCGACGCGGCCTTCAGCTGATCTTATGTGCGCCTCCAGGCGCTGGCGCTGCGTTCAATGAGCGCGCCGCCGCTAGTGCTGCCGGGAGATGGAGTCCCGGGGCGGCGATGCTGACTCTGGCACGGTGTGACTCTTGGCGGTGGCGGTGACAGCAATGGCGTGTTCCGGCGTTTTGCAGGCTAACCAGGTAGGTTTTTCAGCTCCCCCCCGCTCTGCCGCCTTCAGCTGATCTTATGTGCGCCTCCAGGTGCTGGCGCTGCGTTCAATGAGCGCGCCGCCGCTAGTGCTGCCGGGAGATGGAGTCCCGGGGCGGCGACGCTGACTCTGGCACGGTGTGACTCTTGGCGGTGGCGGTGACAGCAATGGCGTGTTCCGGCGTTTTGCAGGCTAACCAGGTAGGTTTTTTCAGCTCCCCCCCGCTCTGCCGCCTTCAGCTGATCTTATGTGCGCCTCCAGGCGCTGGCGCTGCGTTCAATGAGCGCGCCGCCGCTAGTGCTGCCGGGAGATGGAGTCCCGGGGCGGCGACGCTGACTCTGGCACGGTGTGACTCTTGGCGGTGGCGGTGACAGCAATGGCGTGTTCCGGCGTTTTGCAGGCTAACCAGGTAGGTTTTTCAACTCCCCCATTTTTTGGGCTCAGTGACAGTTAGCGCTGCAAAGCCATACTAATGGCAGAAGACACTTTCCAGAAATATGGATTACATTTATGCTTGGTGTACAGATTGTATGACCATTTATGCTTGGTGTAGAGATTGTTTATACTCGGTCCATTGATGTTTGCTCTACGTCCATCTACAGGTGAGCTGACATTTGTTCACAGCCCTCTGAAATTTGCACCAGCCCAGATAATAGATTTATATATGTTCCTGGCCCAGTGACATTTCTCTTATCCCAGTGATGCGTATGGCCAGCCCTGTGACGTTTATTAATCTGAGTCCAGAAATGTTTATTATTCTCAACCCAGTAGAGTTTATCTCCCTCCAAGTAACATTTATTCCATGCCAGGTGTCACCGATCCAGTGTCTTGTGTCTCTGGGCTATATCGATATGTGTTTCAGGTTCAACAACTTGTCTCCCTCGGCTCACCTATTCCTAGCCCATTGATGCTGATGATGCTTATGCTTGGCCCAGTGAATCTGCCTATGCGTTTGTATTCTTGGTCCACTGACATGGATCCCTTGATGACATTGAGGGGTATATTTGCAAGCCCCTAACTCTACTTTTAGTGACGTTGTGGTGGCGATAGTGGTGTCACCTTATTTACAAGGCAGCGATAAGCCACTTAACATGGCTTAAGTGTTGCCTTGTAAATTAAGACACCCTTTCACTCTGTTCTTAGGGTGAAAGGGGTGGGCAATGGGTGTTGTGGTGGGCGTTCTACGGCAATAACCATTGATTTTGACACTGCCCCATATTTACAAGGGCAGCGTAAATAGGAGGCAGCACCAAAATTAAAACCAAGGGAAACTTGGTCTTAAACAAGCAAAATGAGGGAAAATGCTTTATTTCTCCTCGTTTTTGCTGTTTCCATGTGTGCTACGTTGTCCAGCAAGCATAGAAACAGCAATTTGCCATTGATGATTCATGTGCAGGAAGGTGACCCTCCCTGCACATAAACAATCAAACAAAAAAATTAAGTTTTGTAACTTCTATATGTGATGCATTAAGCAGCACACATGGAAGTTACAAAATGCCATTAAAGATTGTATATGTGCAGGAAGGGAGACCTTCCTGCACATAAACAATCTTCCCCTCAACGCAGACACCCTTGCACTAATGTGCAAGGGTGCCTGCGTTGGTGCTAGGCTGCTAAATTTAGGGCCAGCACAGGGGAAACATAGAGCTGCACCATATTGTTGTAAATATGGAGCAGTCTGTGTTTCTGAAGTGGGTAGCGTTAAGCCAAGGAGGCTACCGCAGCGCTTCGCCACTACATTCTAAATATGCTCCCTAGTTCCTCTGTGCCATTCCATTTAATTTATCCCTGGCTCAGTGACGTTTATTGTTTATTCTGGACCTTTTTAACTTTCCACTGGCTTAGAGAATTTGTCGTATGCAAGCAAGTTTATTCTCTCTCCAGAGCTGTTTATCACAGTCCAGCAACATCATTTATCAACCCAATTATGTCCACCCCAATCGCTATTATTCTTAGCCTAGTGACGTTAATTACTGGTCCTTTGACGTTATTTCACAATCCAGTAATATTTATTACCAGCCCGGTGACATTTTTTTTCATCCCCAGTGGCAATCCTTGCACAGTAATATTTTATGACCACATGTGAATTTGTTACTGGTGTACTGGTTTTAAATCCTTAATGTGATATAATTGCTAGGAAATACTACAAAGCTTTTTTTAATCGACGGAGAAAATACGGTGCATTTCGTAGAGATGTCCTGCGAGGCATCTCTTCCATAAATGATTTATGAAAGAGAGTTGATGATATTGAGGTTGTTTCCCAGTGCTGATGTCCCCTCTTTGTGTCCTCTAGAGTTGGTCTCAGGTAGATAAAGCAAACAAAAAGTGTCAGTTATACTCTTTGGTCACAACTGAATATTGCTTGTTTCTATTTTTTTTTTAGAATTCCTGTTGTCATGCAATCTTGCTGAGGTTGGCTTTGCTATGCAGGTACACCCTCCTGTATTCCTTAGGACTCTGTCTTGTCAGGCACAGAATAGTGTGTAGGTCCTTATCTAAACACAATCAATGAGGCACAACTGGTCCTGCCAGAGGAGTAAGAGATCAGGCATCCCTAAAAGTCAATCCACCAGTAGCAGCGGAGCTTGGAAGATGGGGACGCGTGTGAACTGACCATTTTATTAACATTTTTAAAAACTGACATATTGAAGTGGTTCTAATATCTGTTTGCAACAAATATCCAGCAGGTTTTTGGTGTGTTTAAATTTCCACTAGAGGTTTTATTTTTATTCTTCATGTTTAAACATGCTCACTGTTTTATATGAAAGAGCTACACACCAAGGTTTTAAGTGGTTTGTGGTAAGGTGATGGTGTGACCATGTATTATATGGGATAAAGTCCCCCTGGCATGTATATCAAGCACTTAAATGTTTACAGTAATGTCAGGTTTTAAAGCACAGTTAATGCACATGCAGCAATTGATAAACTACCAGATAATTCTCAGAATACCAAGTGGTGTTTCATGTTTTAACTCTCGCATTGCTGCCTCCCGCTATGCTATACCCACTCCTGTGAGTCAGTTGAAGGATCACACTGAGAAAAATGTTCCAAAGTTATCAGGTCTGCCAAAGGGGAATGAAAGCTGAAATAAAGCTCCTATATCTATGTATATTTGTATGTATGTTTATCAAAGATTTTTTAGTACATAGGGTAAAACCCAGTTAGCGCTCTTTGTAAGCCAGACCGAGTGAGTCTTCTTCATTTGAATAGCGTCAAGGTTATCTTTTGAAATGATTTTGGACTTGAGCATGTTCTGCACTAGATCACCAAACTTACTGGTGCACGTCTGCCATCTGCTGGTAATTAAGCAAACTGACGTATGCACCATCTGCAGCAATTTAAAATAAACTAAAATAAAACTAGGTTTGTCTCATATATTTTTCTAGTAAATGGATAAAGGCAGGCTACAGTTTCCGCCTTGGTTTAAAGCAATTGATGGGCTTTTGAAAGTGGTGTTTCCTTTCCGTGCTCTTTTACACACGATACATGGCGGAATCAGGAAACGAAATTTTGTCCAGGTAAAATCGAGTCAAGTGTAGAGTTCATCGACTGGCGAGTCATAGTAGAGAAATATGTTATATTTTTTCCCACATCATCTTAGAAACCCTACATTCTGTTAACATGTTAGATAAACAGAAACACGAGTCCCAGGCAGCAACCATAAACAGGAACACAATAAAAGAGAAAGAACCAACCAATGTCATGTGCGCCCAGCTGCAACTGAGAACGAGCGTTGGATGCCAGCCTTTTGGCTCTTCTTCTTGGAAAAAATCTTAGTGGAAGTTCCCATGTCCTCGTTATCTCAAAAAACAAAAAAATATTGTCTAAAAGCAAAAAATAATGTTTGTCTGAAAATCCCATATATAGCCATGGTAGTCTCTAGCACTTAGGAAAACTATTTTGTGTGTGGATGCGCTTACTGTGAAAGAGAACAATACTGTTGCTCACAGTGGAGTGGGCCAAGCCCCATGTGGTAGGCTGTGATGGGAGGAAGGAAAATATGAAAGACACAATAACAGACCAATGGATGGGGGCTGACTGCAAGCCCTTATATATAAGTACATCATACTGAAATCAGCTCTAACAACCAGACCATGCCAGAAGAAAAGAGGAATGGAAGGAGAACCATAAAATGGATAATGCCGAGTACTCCCAAAACAATCTGTGAAATATAATCTGCTGCATTACCCTCAAGGTCTCAAAATCATCCAAAAGAAAATAGAATCATGGACAGGCATGCAAGGGATGGTATTACCTTGGGTAGACTAAACATTAAGGGCCTGATGTAGGTCTCAGCAGTAGTGTTGCTCCGTCACAACGGTGATGGATATCCCATCCGCCAAAATATAAATCCCTTAGGCTATATTGGGATTTATATTTCAGCGAATAGTATACCCAACACCGTTGTGAAGGAGTAACCTACACGTCGAGATTTAAATTAGGCCCCAAGTCAAAAAGGAGAATGCCAGGCAGCAATATAGGGCGGCATCAGGGCTGCTTCACGCCAAGTAATCACATTCATCCTTATTAGCTTTATTGGAGCAGAACCCGAACCCCAAAATCTTTAACACCCCAAAATATTACCTTCAGAGATTCCACTCCACAAAGCATTGATCTAGTGTTAACAAACACCCTCCTCAACATAGGACACAACATTCGTTTAGCAGAGTAATAAAATAGTAATTGAGACCATTCAATAACTGAGTTTGAGATCATGGAAAAGTTAATGGGTTTTATTACGCAAAATCTCAAATTAAGCATTACAGAAAAATGCTGAATATATGTCATCAAGACTCAGATACAGATTACATAGCCTGCCATCAGAATAGTTCTAAGTCCCAATGAACAGCAACAATCATAAGAGGACAGAGAGCATCCCTAGAGATCAGGGTAAGTGTCTATAAATAGAGTCTCTAGTAGAACAGGAAAAGTCTTTGCTCACTCCCAGAATCAAGGGGGCTTTAAACACAGTTATGAAGATGGGTAATAAGGAAAAACTGCACATTCAGAATAACATGACTAGTGATAATACATATTGAGCAAATCAAAATACAGATCGTCACAATAAAGCACATGATACTAACCAGTTTTTAAGGATAAACTCAGCAGCTTTTTCTGTGCTGCTGCTCTCCGGAGATGCACAACACAATATCTGTCATGATTTGCAAAACACGGGCTTCCTTAATTCAGTCTCAGAAAACCCACCCCTTTCCCGTGCATCCAGCACCACCTAATGTAAGAGTGTCATCTGGGAAGTAATAGTGTTGTTACATATTTGTGCGAGTAATACTTTCATGTATTTATGAAACTGTTTAGTGCCAGGTTTAGCTGAAAATTATGTGAATGACTTTATGTGTTAAAACAATGCTTTGTTTCTCAGACTACAACTGTTGTAATAATATGATGCTTTCATTCTAAAACTGCTACTGGTGCCAAATTGGGAATGTGCTCGAGAACACTTGAAAGGCAAAGCGCATATTGAACATGCGCCCGAGGACGCCACAAGAAATAAACAAATAATCCAACAAATTGAGCAATTCTCTCCAGAACTGGGATCCCTGGGCCTCAGTACCTCTATAATAGCCTGAAAGATAAGCACCTTTGAATGTGTGTCGGAGCACAGGATGCTCTGTGAACTTGCGGTAAACTCCGGTAAAGAAAAGCGAATTCGCCTCGAGAGACGTTCACATACGTGAACAACGTAGCAGCCATCTTGGGTGTGGTCTGACTATTTAAGACCACACCCATCTTCAAGAAGGCGCTCAGCCTTCTGCCCACCTTCGCGTCAAGACCTGCTTAGAGGCCTACTTGCCTGGAACCTTCGGTGGAGCTCCAAACTTCGGAGTTCTTCTTTCCTGAAAACCTGCCAGAAGCCTTCAACAGCAACGGAACCTGTAAAGAGAAGAAACAGAAAGTTAAGTACTTTATTTCCTCACTTGGCGCCCATCACAAGACAGAACTAGTTTTGGGATACAAAATAGACAATTTTTGGAAACACTTTTCCACTAAACGAAGGAAAATAATTATTTTAAGAAAATCGGAAGAGCATTATAGGACATTGAAAAAATTAGGACTTTTTGAATTGTGTTGGACTTCTTGGACATTTAGTGCTTAAGTGAAAGGGGGCAAAGTATATGTTTACTGCTATTGGAGATTTGTTTCCCTGCACTTTTTTTTGTCTTAAAATACAGATCAACTTAAAGGAGCAGTTGAAAGGACGGAGAAAGTAAGCTGAGTTTTATGTTTATAAATGACAGAAATTCATATTGTGTGTTTATGTAAAATTTGTACACTTTCAGTACCTGAATGTTTTCTCTCTAAGGTGAAGCAACTTTTGAAGCAAGTCCTACAAGATACATTACATCCTTTCAGCTCTACATCTTCAGCTGTGCAACTCAAAACTCCACAAAACCTCCACAAGACATACTAGGACGTTTTCCTTATCAGCTCCAGATCCCAGGTAGGACAGTTAATGAACTAATACAGAAAGGTGTAATACAAACAGAACATCTAATGCCAGTGTGATAAAAAGGATTCTTATACAATGTTGTGTTGTTGCCTCGCTGGTAGACAACAAGAACCCACTAACGTCCAGTATTCTGCCCTCCTCCCTGATCCCTATTTTTTAATCCAAGTGGGTTTACTATCACTGATTATTCATAGGAAACAGGGAAGTTGATCCCTGGCGTCTCTGCAAACCTAACTACGCACAAGACAAGGTAAGAGTGCATAGTTGCTTGACAGAAGGCTAAGCCCACGTGTAACGGTTCGCCCAGATGCAATGGATCCTTCTTCACAGCAGATTTCATTACAGGATATAGCCTCTATTTTAGTGGATATTAAAGCTGAAAATGCAGCTTTACGTAGAGATTTATCAACTCTACAAGATAACATACACAAACCTATTTTAAGACCTCCTAGTGTTCAGCCTAGTTTTCAGACAATGTCCCAGACAACCCAAAGTTCTACGGCTGCAGCCCCTACCCAAATCCAAGTGGTAACCCCAGTCCCTTTAGCCCCACCAGAGAGGTTCTACGGGGATAGCAACAAATTCACGATTTTCTTAAATCAATATCACCTACATTTTATCGCTAAACCAACGGCATTCCCAGATGATTCTTCCAACAAAATAGCGTTCATCTTATCTTATCTAGGAGGGGATGCAGCCTTATGGTCAGTCCCTTTGGTAGAATATGACGACCCCCTGTTATATGATTTTAGGCGTTTCAAAGACACTATGAAAAAATTATTTGCCAAACATGTGTTTGTTCAATCCGCTGATAACGAGTTGTTCAATTTGAAACAAGGAGCGTCTGACTTGATACATTACATTTCAGTATTCAATAGATTGGTTATTGAAGCAGAAGGGTCTGAGAAAAAAAGAATATTTTTGTTCAATATAGGCCTTCGGGATGAACTGAAAGATATGGTAACCCAAGTTTAGGATTCCCCAGAAGATTGTAGTGACTATATAGACCTGGTAGTGAAGTTAAATCACCGTTTGCTAGAACAAAAAGGGGAACGGGGTAAACATGATCAAAAACTACTGTTATTCCAGGACAAGAGTACTCCAAATGGGGACAACACAAATAAGACAGATTTAGGAGAACCGATGCAGATAGGTACGATCAGAGGGCCCCTCACCAAAGAAGAAAAGGAAAAACGCTGAAAATTAAATCAGTGCCTTTATTGCGGTAAAACTGGACATTTTGTCAGAAAATGCCCCACACGTCCCAATAAAAATATAACAAAACCATCTAGGGTAGCCATAGTCCCAAAAAAATAGAAAAACTAGAATGCTCGATGAAAGACGAGGTTGGTTTTTCGAGTACCTATTTCAATTTGGCCTCAACGATCCCTAGAGTCTCCTTTCAACACCTAAGTATCCAAGTCACTATACAAGCAGTAGTAAACACAACCCACACTTGGACCATTGATGCGCTAATTGATTCCGGAGCTACAGGCAACTTCATAGACACCCTATTCTTTCAAAAGTTGAATTTACACACTGTGCCAAAATCTCAACCAGAAATAGTTCGAGCAGTAGATGGGAAAGAGTTAACCTCAGATTTAATACAAAACCATATTGAAAGTTTACTGATGTGTTGTTCCCCCAATTATAGTGAAATAATCACTTTTGAGATAATAGAAGCACCTCAATTCCGTCTTATTTTAGGAATCCCGTGGTTAACTTTACATAATCCCAGAATTTATTGGGTGAAGAAAACAGTGTTGTTTTATTCCTCACATTGTTGTTCAGAATGCTTTCAGTATAACACTGAAGAAGACGGTGTTCAAGGTTATGGCTTTCCTAAAGACTCTACGAGTGTTTTATTAATTGATGGAGTGCCTATTGATTATTAAGATCTTTTAGATGTTTTTGATAAAAAACAGAGCTAACACCCTCCCGCCTCATAGAGATTTTGATTGTCGAATAGATCTAGTCCCAGGGGCAACGCTACCTTGTAGCCGTATATATGCCCTTACCGAAAAAGAAAATTAATATTTGAGGAGCTATTTAGACAAATATTTAGCAAATTGTTTTATTAGACATTCCAAATCCCCAGTCTCATCTCCTCTTTTTTTTATTCCAAAGAAGGGGGGAGAGTTGCGCTCATGCATTGACTATCGCGCCTTAAATAATGTGACAATAAAAAAACGTTATCCGCTTCCTCTCATTCCTACATTATTAGATCAGATCAAACATGCTACCATTTATACTAAACTTGATTTGCGGGGCGCTTACCACCTTGTACGAGTCCGAGCGGGCGATGAATGGAAGACGGCATTTTGCACTAAATTCGGCCTCTTCGAATACCAAGTAATGCCCTTTGGACAGTGCAACGCCACTGCCACTTTTCAATTTTAAATGAGAGTTTTTAGATGTTTGTTGTGTAGCCTATATAGATGAAATTCTTATATATTCTACTTCTAAAAAGAACATATAAAACAAGTGCGAGCCATCCTTCAAAAAATCTTACAAAATTCTTTCTACGTGAAATTGGAAAAGAGTGTATTTCATACTACTAAGGGGGATTTTTGGGGATACGTTATCAGCCCTTCTGGCATTGAAATTGATGCAAATAAGGTCAAGTCAGTCTTGTCCTGGTCTGGCCCTACTTCGGTGAAACAAGTTCAGAGTTTTCTGGATTTCGCCAATTTTTATAGACGCTTCATCTGTAACTTTTCCCAAACCATCACTCCCATCACTAATCGTCTCAAAAAAGGCATAAAATTTGAATCGAATGAGTCTGCCGAAAAAACTTTTCAGGAATTAAAAAGATTGTTCACTTCAGCTCCTGTGTTAATGCATCCCGACCCTGCACGTCCTTTTATAGTTGAGGTTGAAGCATCACAATTCGGGTGGAATTCTTTCTCAAAGACACCATGATACAGGACAAATGCATCCCATAGCCTCTTACTCCAAGTTATCTCCAGCAGAATAGAATTATACCTTTGCAGACAGAGAATTATTGGCAATTAAAGCAGTTTTTGAAGAATGGCGTCACTACTTGTTAAGTGCTAGACACCCAATTACGATTTATACCGATCACTGACATTTTCAGTCTCTACGAACTGTTAAAGCTCTTTCTGCACAACAATTGGGTTGGACATTATTTTTTAATGATTGCAATTTTATTATCACATTTTGATCTGGAAAAGAAAACAATAAAGCAGATGCTTTATCACGCATAGGATAAAAAAGAAGATATTCCCGAACAGTCTGAAGCTTCACCACCTATTGTCAGGATTGGCCAGTCTAGTGCAAGAAACCGTTTTGCAGGCAGTAGAAACCCCTGTTACCTGTATTCTAGGATTCGAAGATCAATCCCAGTGAGGCAGGTGACTTTGTGGCTTAGACTGTTGACCTTGTTGGTATCGTCGAATTCTAAGATGGCCGCCCGCAATGGAGGAAGTGGTTGGCGGTCTAGTGTTGCGGCAAGAGAATTCTCCTCAGCTGCCTTTGTGCGCGCTTCCTAATAGCACTGCGCACTTCAACTGTGATTCTCGCTGAGGTAGGCAGCTTCTCTACTACGCTTCTATCTCCCGAGTTTTTGATTACCTTAGGTAAATCTCTGTAGGTCTAGTAATACGCTCCAGTTCCCCGTGAAGTCCAGTGTCAAGGTGTTGTTTTTGAGTAACAAAGATTTCGGTATATTTCTGGAGGTCTAGTCAGACGCTCCAGCCTGAAGATATACAAGAGTACAGGCTACACACAGGACTTGAGAAGAACAAGGAAGTAACAGCCTTCAGTCGTTAGAACTTGCTGATAGAGGTAATGGGAAGTTGCTTCGAAAATTTCAAGTAAGTCTCTTAAACATTGCAAAGACGTACAGGAGTTGTAATTGCCAATTGTAAAAGGGACAGTTCAATAGCATTGAGCAGTTAGTATATGGAATCTATAAAAAAGACAGTTAAGACTTCACAGAGTACTTGAGTCAATGAACGTGAGTTACATAGAAGTTCGCAACATTGATACAGAGGCTCGCGGAATTATCCAGTTAGCAAGAGGCAGAAGTACATTGCAGCAAGACTTTTGCTATATTTCAAAAAGACTTCATGCAAGTAAATATAGTTATATAATATATATATATACATATAATTGTACTTACCAACTAAGAAGAAGACTGACTTCTGTAAGGCAAGAAGAGAAGAACATTAGTAACAATCCTAAAACTTAGAAAAGAATATACATTGGAACAATCTTTCAGCTATAAAACTGGAAATACAGGTAACAGGGATTTTTCTAGAAGGGTCTTTCACATAGTTAGTTACTGAATTTACAAGTGTTTTTTTCGTTGCAGGAGAATAACAGTAACTGTGCTATCACATAGGAAGGTGCAGGACAATCCATATTTCCATAAACAATCACATATAGAGAGTGGCAAGACACTGTGGATTGACAGGTATTTAAGGAAGGTACTAGTAATAGTTTTCCAGTGAAAATTTTAGTTGTTACTTGATGTATTTGGGTTACGGGATATCTTAAGGAGCACAACTTGAGACCAGTCCAAAAGAAGTGAAGCAGTGGCAGTCTTTCTTTTCTTTCAACTCCCCTTTCCCCCTCTTTGCTGCTCGTGAGCCTTGGCGTTCGCGATAGTGGAGTAGGGGATTGAGGAATTATCATCCGCTCCTGTGGAACATCCAAGTTCAGGTTTAGGTACTTGACACCTATTCATCCTGTGCATTGTTTTCAAGCCAGCATAACTAAGTCTGTCTTAATAACCCGTATACCAGACAATTTCCGAAAAAAAAAACAAAATCAGAATGGCAAAGGTTATACCAATCGCTTCACTGGAAAGATGAAAAGTTTATTCATGAATGAACACATTTTTGTACCATCTGAAACTGTACAAATAACAATTATTCAGTTACCTCACAATACTCTGTTATCCGCTCATTCTGGAATCATAAAAACATATTTGGCAGTTAAGCACAAATTTTGGTGGCATTCTATGTTCAATTATATCCAGGATTTTGTTGATACTTGTGCAAGATGTACACAAAATAAGGCACAGCCTCAAGCTCCTAGTGGTCTTTTGCAACCTTTACCTATTCCTCCCCAACCATGGCACACTGTTTCATTAGATTTTATCGTGGATGTTCCTCCTACTGTTAACCCTTCCAGTGCTCATGACGGAATGGTTCCGTCATGAGCACAAGTGCTGCTGTGCTCATGACGGAATCATTCCGTCATGAGCACATGCTCAGAGAATCCCCCTGCTGAAGGCAGCAGAGGGATTTCCCTTTTTTTTTTTGCCTGGGGAGGTGGGGAAGAGCTCCTACAACCTCCCCAGGCCTATTTTTAGTTTTCGTTGCAATGACGATCGCACGCATGGCTCGCCATCGTCATTGAAACAAAAAGAAAACTGAAACTTAGTTTCAGTTTCAGTGTTTCAGTGCTCGTGGGGCTATCTCAGCCCCGAGCACCAAAACACTTGGGAGAGGTATCGTTGGAAAGGGAAGAATCTCCCCTTTCCAATGGTACCCTTCCCTAGTGGATCCCTCTTTGGGGATCACCCCAGGAGGGAAATCCCCAAGCAGGGATCCACCCACTAGCACCAGGGGGGGAGCGGCCCCTTGGGCAAGGGCCTTTGCTCCCCCCATGCTTTGTGGGCCAAATTCAGTCTTTCTGCCCCCCGGGGGGCAAATGGGGCAGTAGCTCCCACTCTGCCCCCCCCGAGGGGCTGGAAGCCCACTAGAAGCCAGGGATTTTTTTTTTCTGCAAAATAGGGGTGGGGGCTGCCCAATATGGGCACACCATAGCTCCCACCCCCATACACAATTAGAGTCTTTCTGCCCCCCGGGGGCAGACGGGGACAGTCGCCCCAATCTGCCCCCCAGGGGGGCAGAAAGCCCACTAGAAACCAGGGATTTTTTTTATTTTGACGTTGGGGTGGGGGCTGCCCAAAAAGGGCATGGCAATGACCCCGCTCCCCCCAGAGAAATGTCAGTCTTCTGCCCCCCCAGGAGGGCAAAAACCCCACTAGATGCCAGGGATTTCTTTGGGCAAATCTGAATTAGGGTGGGGGCTGCCCAAAATGGGCATGCCAATGCCCCCACCCCTCCACCATAATATACAGCCTTTCTGCCTCCCTGGGGGCAGATGAGGCATTAGCCCCCAATCTGCCCCCCTGGGGGGCAAAAAGCCCACTAGACGCCAGGGTTTATTTTAGGCAAATTTTAATTAGGGTGGGGGCATTGGCATGCCCATTTTGGGCAGCCCCCTGGGTGGGCAAAAAGCCCACTAGATGCCACAGATTTTTTTGGGTCAAATTTGAATTAGGGTAGGGGCTGCCCAAAACAGGCATGCCCAAGACCCCACCGCCTCCTCCATAAAAATTACATCCTTCCTGCCCCCCTGGGGGGCAGATGGGGCAGTAACCCCCAATCTACTTTTCCCCCCGAGGGGGCAAAAAGCCCACTAGACGCCAGGGATTTTTTTGGGGCAAATTTGAATTAGGGTGGGGGCATTGGCATGCCCGTTTTGGGCTACCCAAAAAAGGGCATGGCAATGCCCCCCAGAGAAATGTCAGTCTTTCTGCCCTCTCAGGGGGCAGACTGGGCAGTCGCCCCAATCTGCCCCCCGGGGGGGCACAAAGCCCACTAGAAACAAGGGATTTCCAATGGTACCCTTCCCTAGTGGATCCCTCCTTGGGGATCACCCCAGGAGGGCGATCCCCAAGCAGGGATCCACCCACTAGCACCAGGGAGGGGGGAGCAGCCCCTTGGGCAAGGGCCTTTGCTCCCCCATGTTTTGTGGGCCAAATTCAGTCTTTCTGCCCCCCTGGGGGGCAAATAGGGCAGTAGCCCCCAATCCCACTAGAAGCCAGGGATATTTTTTTACTGCAAAATAGGGGTGGGGGCTACCCAATCTGGGCACGCCATAGCCTCCACCCCATGCACAATTGGAGTCTTTCTGCCCCCCGGGGGCAGACGGGGACAGTCGCCCCAATCTGCCCCCCAGGGGGGCAGAAAGCCCACTAGAAACCAGGGATTTTTTTTATTTTGACGTTGGGGTGGGGGCTGCCCAAAAAGGGCATGGCAATGACCCCACTCCCCCCAGAGAAATGTCAGTCTTCTGTCCCCCCAGGAGGGCAAAAACCCCACTAGATGCCAGGGATTTCTTTGGGCAAATCTGAATTAGGGTGGGGGCTGCCCAAAATGGGCATGCCAATGCCCCCACCCCTCCCCCATAAAATACAGCCTTTCTGCCTCCCTGGGGGCAGATGAGGCATTAGCCCCCAATCTGCCCCCCTGGGGGGCAAAAAGCCCACTAGACGCCAGGGTTTATTTTAGGCAAATTTTAATTAGGGTGAGGGCATTGGCATGCCCATTTTGGGCAGCCCCCTGGGTGGGCCAAAAGCCCACTAGATGCCACAGATTTTTTTGAGTAAAATTTGAATTAGGGTAGGGGCTGCCCAAAACAGGCATGCCCAAGACCCCACCGCCTCCTCCACAAAAATTACATCCTTCCTGCCCCCCTGGGGGGCAGATGGGGCAGTAACCCCCAATCTGCTTTTCCCCCCGAGGGGGCAAAAAGCCCACTAGACGCCAGGGATTTTTTTGGGGCAAATTTGAATTAGGGTGGGGGCATTGGCATACCCGTTTTGGGCTACCCAAAAAAGGGCATGGCAATGCCCCCCAGAGAAATGTCAGTCTTTCTGCCCTCCCAGGGGGCAGACTGGGCAGTCGCCCCAATCTGCCCCCGGGGGGGGCACAAAGCCCACTAGTGGATCCCTCCTTGGGGATCACCCCAGGAGGGCGATCCCCAAGCAGGGATCCACCCACTAGCACCAGGGAGGGGGGAGCAGCCCTTTGGGCAAGGGCCTTGGCTCCCCCATGTTTTGTGGGCCAAATTCAATCTTTCTGCCCCCCTGGGGGGCAAATAGGGCAGTAGCCCCCAATCCCACTAGAAGCCAGGGATATTTTTTTACTGCAAAATAGGGGTGGGGGCTACCCAATATGGGCACGCCATAGCCTCCACCCCATGCACAATTGGAGTCTTTCTGCCCCCCGGGGGGCAGAAAGCCCACTAGAAACCAGGGATTTTTTATATTTTGACGTTGGGGTGGGGGCTGCCACTCCCCCCCAGGAGGGAGTGGCAGCCCCCATACTAATTAGAATTTGCACAAAAAAACCCTGGTGTCTAGTGGGCTTTCTGCCCCCCGGGGTGGGCAAAAAGCCAACTAGACGCCACAGATTTTTTTGGGTCAAATTTGAATTAGGGTAGGGGCTGCCCAAAACGGGCATGCCCATGCCCCCACCACCTCCCCTGCAAAAATTACAGCCTTCCTGCCCCCCTGGGGGGCAGATTCGACAGTAGCCATACTCATTGGACTCTCCAAGGTGTCTAGTATTCAGAAACGTGTGGATTTGGTAGGTTTCCCTAGATGGAGGCGAGTCTGGGGCCAAAAAACCAGATGCCCCCCAAAACTAGGTAGTTTTGTTATAGGTAATTTTGAAGTCTCTACAATACGATTTGGGCCATTTCTTGTTTAAGCCACTTTGCCTACCCACACAAGTGAGGTACCATTTTTATCTGGAGACCTGGGAGAACGCTGGGTGGGAGGAAATTTGTGGATCCATGTAGATTCCAGAACTTTCCCACACCGAAATTTGAGAAAAAGGTGATTTTTTCATCAAAATTTGAGGTTTGCAGGGGATTCTGGGTAGGAAAACGTTGGGTGACCCACACAAGCCATACCTAGCTGGACTCCCCCGGGTGTCTAATTTCAGAAATGTGTGCGTTTGGTAGGTTTCCCTAGATGGCCGCCAAGCCCAGGGCCAAAAACTCATGGGACCCCTCCTTGCAAAACCAGGTTGTTTTGTGATTGGTAATTTTGATGTCGCCTCAATAGGTTTTGGGCCGTTTCCGGTCGCAGGCACTAGGCCTACCCATACAAGTGAGGTACCATTTTTCTCGTAAGACTTTGGGGAACGCGGGGTGGGTGGATATTTGTGGATCCACGCAGATTCCAGAACTTTCCACCACTGGAAATGTGAGGAAAATGTGTTTTTTTGACACATTTTTAGGTTTGCAAGGGATTCTGTGTAACAGAACCGGGTGAGAGCCAGTCAAGTCACCCCATCCTGGATTCCCCTGGGTGTCTAGTTATCCAAAATGTATAGGTTTGCTATGTTTCCCTAGGTGCCGTCAGAGCTAGAGTTCAAAACCTACAGCTAGGCACTTTTGAAAAAAAGGGTCAGTTTTCACTCTGAAAATGTGGTGTGTCCACGTTGCGTTTTGGGCCGTTTCCTGTCGCGGGCACTAGGCCTACCCACACAAGTGAGGTACCATTTTTCTCTGAAGACTTTGGGGAATGCGGGGTGGGTGGAAATGTGTGGATCCACACAGATTCCAGAACTTTCCACCACAGAAATGTGAGGAAAATTTGTTTTTTTTACAAATGTTTAGGTTTGCAAGGGATTCTGGGTCACCGAACCTAGTGAAAGCCAGTCAAGTCACCCCATCCTAGATTTCCCTGCGTGTCTAGTTTTAAAAAATGTATAGGTTTACTAGGTTTCCCTAGATGCCGGCAGAGCTAGGGTTCAAAACTTACAGCTAGGCACTTGGGAAAAAAAGGTCAGTTTTCACTCTGAAAATGTGGTGTGTCCATGTTGCATTTTGGGCTGTTTCCTGTTGCGGACACTAGGCCTAACCACACAATTGAGGTACCATTTTTCTTGAAAGACTTTGGGGAACACGGGGTGGGTGGAACTGTGTGGATCCATGCAGATTGCAGTACTTTCCACCACAGAAATGTGAGGAAAATGTGTTTTTTTTTAAACAAAGATTTAGGTTTCCAAGGGATTCTGGGTAATAGAACCTGGTGAGAGCCAGTCAACTCACCCCATCCTGGATTCCCCTGAGTGTCTAGTTTTCAAAAATGTATAGGTTTGCTACGTTTCCTTAGGTGCCGGCAGAGCTAGGGTTCAAAATCTACAGCCAGGCACTTTGCAAAAAAAAGGGTCAGTTTTCACTCTGAAAATGTGGTGTGTCCACGTAGCGTTTTGGGCCATTTCCTGTTGCGGGCACTAGGCCTACCCCCACAAGTGATGTACCATATTTCTCGGAAGACTTTGGGGAATGCGGGGTGGGTGGAAATTTCTGGATCCACGCAGATTCTGGAACTTTCCAACAGAAATATGAGGAAAATTTTGATTTTTTGACAAATTTTTAGGTTTGTAAGCAATTCTGGGTAACAGAACCTGGATTCCCCAAAGTGTCTAGTTTAAAAAAATGTATAGGTTTGTTACGTTTCCCTAGGTGCCGGCAGAGCTAGGGTTCAAAATCTACAGCTAGGCACTTGGCAAAAAAAAGGGTCAGTTTTCACTGTAAAAATAAAAGTGTGTCCACGTTGCGTTTTGAGCCTTTTCCTGTCGCGGGTACTAGGCCTACCCACACAAGTGAGGTACCATTTTTATTGGGAGACTTAAGGTAACACAGAATTGTAGAGCAACTGTTATTACCTTTTGCCTGTCGATGCATTTCTGCCTTCCAAATGAAAGACAATGTGTAAAAAAGAAGTCATTTTGAAAAAAGAGCTATAATTCTCATGCTAGTATGGGCACTCACAATTTCGGAAATGTGCAAATATCTACTGTTTCTAAACTCTATATTTTGTTCTTATTTCATAAATACATTGGTTTCTTTCATACCGATTTTTCCATGTATATATTTTCCCAAATGAATTGCTCTATACCCGGTACAGAATAAAAAACCATTGCAAGACGCTGCTCAGTTATTGGCTCAGGGTTCGTCGGGGTCTTGGTGAACCTTCAAGTCCTATATATCCCCACAACCAGAAAGGTTCTGCGGATGTAATGGTACATTGCTTTCAAACAGCTCTCATAATTTGAAGAAGTTACAGGTGAAAACGTTGGAACAAATGGCTGCTTTTTTCAACTAATTTTCAATTTTTCCTATATTCAACTGTTAGTTTCTATAAAGAAACCTTGTAGGATCTAATCAAATGACCCCTTTCTGAATTCAGAATTTCGTTACTTTTCAAAAATGTATAGCTTTCCAGGATCCGTTATTGCTTTCAGTCCCATTTCTACCATAAACTGGAAGAAGGATAAAAACACAAAAAATAGCAAAAATAGGCTATGTCCCAGAAAAATGCCAAAACTGTGTACATAATTTTGGTTTTCTGACAAACGTCTGCTTGTCCCTGAAATCTGGGAAGATGGTGATTTCAGCACCACAACTCCTTTTTTGATGCCATTTGCAGGGAAAAAAAGAGACGCCTTCATGTGCAGCCCTTTTTTTCCCATTTTTAAAAAAAAATTGCTGTTTTTTGGCTAATTTCTGAGTCCCCTCCAGGGAAATTCACAAACCCTGGGTACCTTTAGAATTCTCATGATGTTGGAAGAAAAGGACGCAAATTTGGCGTGGGTTCCTTATGTGGTCAAAAAGTTACAGGGGCCTAAGCACAAACTACCCCAAATAGCCATAAAAGGGATTAGCACAGGGGGAAAAGGCCTAGCAGCGAAGGGGTTAAAGGTTACACCACAATCTTGACAATAGTAGATAATTTTTCTTGCATGACTAATTTTATATCCTTAAAAAGACTCCCCTCTGCCATGGAATTAGCTCACATATTCGTAAAGGAAGTAATACGGTTACATGGAATCCCATCTATTCTGATTCCAGATAGGGGTCCCCAATTTATCTCTCATGTTTGGCAAAATTTAAGTGACTCATTGAACATGGAAGTGCGAACCTCTTCTAGTTATCATCCTCAAAAAGATGGCTTAACTGAACGCACCAATCTAACTATTGAGCAATATTTGCGTTGTATGTTAACAACTTGTGAGCAAGAATGGTCAGATATTTTATGGGCTCTAGAATTTGCATATAATAACATAGAACATGCCTCTATTAAGATGTCCCCATTTTTCTGCACTTATGGTTACCATCCTAAAAACATCCCAGGAACAATTGATGTTTCAAATTTGGTTCCATCAGTAAATGAATATGTGACAAAATTAGTTTCCATTCAACAGAACGCTCAGTTTCATCTCGCAAAAGCAAAAGAAAGCCAAAAACTGACCGCAGACAAACACCGCTCTATTCAGCCTTTATATGCCATAGGAGACCAAGTATGGTTGTCCACAAAAAACTTACGAATGAAAGGTTACAAAAAATTCTGTCCTCGATTTATTGAACCATTCCCGATTGAACAAATTATCAATCCTGTAAGTATGAAACTAACACTACCACCCAAATATCGATTCCATCCAGTCTTCCATGTGTCCTTATTAAAACCCTATAACTATTTGACTAGTCTAAAAACACCTCCTCCTCCGGTAGAGGTTGATGGAGTTCCAGAATTTGAAGTTAAGGCTGTTACCTACACTACCTAATGTAAGAGTGTCATGTAGGAAGTAATAGTGTTGTTACATATTTGTTCGAGTAAAACTTTCATATATTTATGAAACTGTTTAGTGCCAGGTTTAGCTGAAAACTATTTGAATGACTTTGTGGTAAAACAATGCTTTGTTTCTCAGACTACAACTGTTGTAATTGTATGATGCTTTCGTTCTAAAACTGCTACTGGTGCCAGATTGGGAATGTGCTCGAGAACACTTGAAGGGCAAAGTGCATATTGAACATGCGCCCCAGGACACCTGAAAGACAAGCACCTTTGAATGCGTGTCGGAGCACAGGATGCTCCGGTTCTTTGAACTCGTGGCAAACTCCGGTAAAGAAAAACAAATTCTCCATGAGAGAAGTTCACGTACGTGAAAAACGTAGCTGCCATCTCGGGTGTGGTCTGACTATTTAAGACCACACCCACCTTCCGGAAGGCACTTAGCCTTCTGCCCAGCTTCGCGTCAAGACCTGCTTAGAGGCCTACTTACCTGGAACCTTCGGTGGCGCTCCAAACTTCGGAGTTCTTCTTTCCTGAAAACCTGCCAGAAGCCCTCTACAGTAACAGAACCTGTAAAGAGAAGAAACAGAAAGTTAAGTACTTTATTTCCTCACTTGGTGTCCATCGCAAGACAGAACTAGTTTTGGGATACAAAACAGACAATTTTTTAGAAACACTTTTCCACTAAACGAAGGAAAATAATTCTTTTAAGGAATTCATAAGAGCATTATAAGACATTGGAAATGTTAGGACTTTTTGAATTGTGTTGGACTTCTTAGACATTTAGTGCTTAAGTGAAAGGGGGCAAAGTATAGGTTTACTGATATTGGAGATTTGTTTCCCTGCACTTTTTTTGTCTTAAGATACAGATCTACTTAGAGGAGCAGTGGAAAGCACAGAGAAAGTAAGCTGAGTTTTATGTTTATAATTGACAGAAATTCATATTGTGTGTTTATGTAAAATTTGTACACTTTCAATACCTGAATGTTTTCTCTCTAAGGTGAAGCAAATTTTGAAGTAAGTCCTACAAGATACATTACATCCTTTCAGCTCTACAACTTCGGCTGCGCAACTCAAAACTCCACAAGACCTCCACAAGACATATTAGGACGTTTTCCCTATCAGCTCCAGATCGCAGGTAGGACAGTTCATTAACTAACACAGAAAGGTGTAATACAAACAGAACATCTAATGCCCGTGAGATAAAAAGGATTCTTATATATACGTTGTCTTGTTGCATCACAGGTCGACAACAGGAACCCACCAGCGTCCAGTATCCGGCCCTCCTTCCTGATCCCTATTTTTTAATCTAAGTGGGTTTACTATCACTGATTATTCATTGCGAACTGGGAAGTTGGTCCATTGCGTCTCTGTGAACCTAACTATGCACAAGACAAGGTGAGAATGCATAGTTGCTTGACAATATGATAATGTTTTCAAACAAAGACCCATACACCAGTGTATATTATCTGGCCCACATCAGAACTCATTGCAGACGTTTCAGTGGAATTCAAACATTCAATACACAAAAGAAGTTTCATTCACAATATATGCTCTATAAGGAAATTAACACATTATGGGGTCGATTCCGATCAGGGTCGGAAGGGCACCGAACGCGATCCGGCCGGAAAAACTGCGAGCCGTACGCGTGTTTTCTGGCCGACTCGTACAGCTTTACGAGCGAGCCAGTACGATGTGAGCTACATGAAATTCACCGACCGAGTCGTTTCCGGGTCTGAACCGCTCTGTGCATCTCGGTCGTAAGCTAACCGTGGCGTGCAATGGATGCGATTCATGACCGAGCAAGTACGATGCACGCGTCGGACAGCCTGTGTGAGCCGGAGTATCCGGCTCGCAAAAACTCCCGGAGTCGGACTTCGGGGGTCCGCGTCGGACCCCCCGACACCCGCAGCCGTACGACTCGCACACAGGGGGAGACCTATGGCTCTCCCCAACACAGGCATGTACGGTGCGGATGGCACCGACGCGTACCCACTGTAGGGGGCGCACTTGTTCGAGACGTACCCATTCAGTCAATGGGAGCGCATGTATGCGTCGTACAACTGGCTCCCATTGACTTCTATGGGAGTCCGACTGAACTGAGTCCGACAGCAAAATTATTAACTCATCGGTTATGACTAAATTCATCATAAAAAAGTATTGGTATTCAAAAATAATTTGTCTCCCAAATTGTGCATTGAAAAGTTCCACAGCATCACTAAATGTAAAAATATATTCCTGAAGCTCCATTTAGAACACCTTTTGTGCTGCAGAATTTCCCTCCCACCAACCTTGTAAAGCAACATTGATACTTCTTCACATATAGAGTGTGTATGGTCGATTGGCTCATGGGGCATCCAGTCCAGGCTCCAGGGTTCTCAGTCTCCCCTTGGTACTACCCATTGGGGAATTTACATGTACCAAGATCAGATGATGCTAAACAAGGCCCTTAAGTGCCAGCCTACTGCTTAATTAGAGTAGGTGGTTGCAGGTGGCACCCACAGAACTCATTTTTGGGGATTCCCCCTGTTCAAAGAACTTCGCTCCAGGGCAAGAGAGGCAAAAACACAAAAAGGGAAAGGAAGGAAGAAGAGAAAGGCAGAAAACAGTGACGAAAGGGAAAAGTAAGGATCAAAAAGAACCTTTAATAGGGGTAGGAAGTGTATTGTGGTGTATTTAAGAGGCATGGGATGGATTCAAGACTACACAGCCTTGGTATTTTGCCCCCCAACCTCCGATAGCATCAGCCACAAGCTTCTGAACTAAATTTTGCTTCCTGGCACTTCTTTTATTTTTTTACTAATCAAGCTCTGGCCTAGCCACAAGATGTGTGTTGGATGCAAGTCTTTCTTTTACCCTAGCAGTCATCTGTGCACCAGGCTATCAAAAGCCCTTTTGGCTGGGCTTCTCAACCAGGGGCTACATTTTCAAATGACGACTTAGAACAGTGTTAAAGAATGGTGACCTAACAAAAGAATTGGACAGTTGTAGTGGACTGGGAGTGTTTTTAATGATAATGATTAGTTTATATGTTTCTTTTGCAAAAATGATAGTTACTTAGGGTGCTTTGCACATATCATTAGTACTTTCTAATCCTTCTACATCTTGTCATCTTTCAGTAACCGAAGAGTACTGCTCGCTTGTCCCTTAGCTGGCCTCTTGGGAATCCTGCACGATTAAGGAATGTATCACTCTTTATGGTTAATATTTTTTATTCCTTTTTAGCGAGGGAATCAACTAGACTAGAGCTCCAACCATTCTAATTGACTCTGCTGTTGACCACATGGTATGCATCAGAAATCTGAGTTCTTTAGGATTTCGGCAGGGGTGGTTGTCTCTCAAATTCAAATAATGGTGAGACCCAGGTCTAATTTGTGTACAACTTTGGCAGGGTTAAAAGCTGTCTACTTTATTATTATGGTAGGTGTAAAGAAGTGAGCGAAGATGCTGGATCCAAGGTGTAGTGAAAGAAACATTTATTTAGCAAGATACATATCATCTCATACAAGTCCAGTCTTCTTCTACCAGTAACTGCCCCTGCCCACCATATAAGTGCTGTGGTTCAAAAGATACCGGCACACGTGAGCAAAACCACTGCCCATAGCCCCCATGTGCCCGCATTATATCAAATAGACACAAGCGCAATACAGCATGTCCTGCATGTGTCCTCTTCATAAGACAACAACACACAAGTGCGACAAACATGACACGCTCGTGTATACAACACACCTTCCCCTTTACAGTTTTTCATGTTAAGACAAAATCCTTGAACTTCAATTGAGTTGGACGTAGCCTAACACTTCTAGAGGCAGTCTTGTCTACCTCCATCCTACTCAAACCAGAGGAAACACTAATTCCTGTGTTCTTGGCACATTCCTTTTGTTGGAGGAAAATCTACTAATAAAGTAAGACAGAACAATTTTACACAATAATATGGCTTTAATCAATCAATCAATTGGGAAAATCAGCCAGTCACAAGCAGAGACCAAGTTCTGAAGTTTAAAGTTCTGGATTACATGCAGTAGTATATATATTTGAAAAGCCACAAAAAAAACATGGGTTACAAATATTTCAATGACGCAAATAGCAAGCTGAGCAGATAAAGATAGTACCTAAACACTGTACATCCTATGTTTATCAGAATCCCCCTCTTTTTTATTTTAGTTCTCAGAATAAGGGTGAGATAATCGTAGAAACACATTTTTGTTTGTCTGCATAGCAAGTAATTATCTCTTGTTTGACGTCACTGGTCCCATCCTAGCCTATCTGATTCTAACATAGTCTCAATACAATAGGCTTGGCTAAAGCAGAATCTAATCTGTTTGTTTAACAGATAGAAATGTGGTGATCTTTTCTGTGGCCTCTATACTAAATATTGATGTCCTGTCAAGTTTGAATTTGCAAAGAAATATCCATTTATGTGTTTCAGCGCCGCTAAATTGTCCATGCAACTTAAATGTGTGCTGCCAAAAACGAATGTGCTCTGTGACTTATCTCTGCAGAATACACAGTTAACTTTTCAGGACGTCCATGTATTAGCCTAGGCCACTTCACTACTTACATAGATTTAAAACTGTCCCTCACCTAAATTGTTTGTCTAGGGGTTTGGGATTTCTATACTTGTGTGTGTGTCTATATAATGCATTCCTATTATTTCCCTACATCACTTTTCTGACACATCCAAAAACACATTGCTCCCTGAGTTGTCATGGTACAACCCGCCTACCTTGAAAAGTGACTTCCTGATGAGATTCCAGAAAGCACCACCATCCGCATGTGCCACACTCCTGAACACTTCAATGACACAAACTTGATCTGACCAACTGGCAAAACCTCCCTAACTACCATGGCCCCCTTCTTGAGGTGAACCATGTTGCCAACCATAACAACTTGTCTGCTGACTGCTCCCTTTCTTTTACTGAAATCCGCTTTCATTCTAGCTTTGGATTCCTCCACCCTACTCCTGATCCCTTTAAAATCGCCTTCTGCTGTCTCATCTTCCAATATAGCTTTGTTCCTCACCCACCATGGTACCAACCTGGTGCTGGGCTTACGTCCTCTCAACAATTCAAATGGGCTAACAGAAGGTCATTGAATTGGGCGAAGTCTGACATGTAAATAGCATGGATTGCAACGCTTTTTTTAACTCACCCTTCGCGTAGAGCTGGATAGCCTCCTTAACCACACGGTTAAATCTCTCAGCCTGACCATTTGCTTCGGGATGGAACACAGCAATTCTCCTGTGCTCCACACAACACTTCTCTTAATAATTTTCCATAACCCTGCTGACAAATTGGGGCGCATCGTCAGTTACAATTTCTTGGGGAATGCCCTCACTGCAAAAAATTTCATCCAGAAATTCCACAACAACCTCTGAAGTAACATCTCGCGCCATTTTGATATTGGGTCACTTAGAATAGTAATCAACCAAAACAATACCAAAATCCTCCTGCCCTGGCAACACTGCGAAAGGACCGATGAGATTGAGACCCAGCTTACACCAAGGTGCTACAGGAAGGTCCACAGGTTGTGGGTCAGTTGACAAAGCCTTCCCCGATGTCAGTAGATGCACACTTCTTACACATTCTTACCTGGTGTTCCACCATGGTATCAATTCCAGGCCACCAAAAATTCACTTTAACATGCCTCCTCATCTCCGACATACCAAGATGACCATCATGGGCAATGTCCACAGTAGTTTTCCTTAAATTAAAGGTAGGAATAAACTTGTCTCCATGCACCACATTGTCATTCTCTACAGCCAGTTCCTCTCGTACCTTGAAATACCTGATCAATTCACCTGGTACCTTTCATTCATCAGGCCATCCTCCTAAGATACACTGTAACACTCTGTTCACCTCGCCATAGTTCCAAATTTCCTCTTTCCACTTAGCTTCTTGAACAATAGATAACCTTAGATCTACCAGACAAACATCCTGCATTGTAAAAGCTACCTCAAAGTCAAAGATTTTAATATGATTTGGAACTCAATCAGGTCTACATAAAATACAAAGAGAATATTAAAAAGTGATTCATACACTATGAGATATACAAAATTATAAAATACAAGAGAAGACCATTCAGCATAAAAACATACTCTTACTTTAGATAAAAAGGCCCCACAGTCAGAAAAGGTGCAAATGCGCAATTAAAGCATTTAAACATAATAATGCAGCACAAAAAATGCCACAAATAAGTGGTACAAATGTTTACAATACAATGCTAATAAAATACTTCAATTTGTGCAATATGTGCAGCATTACAGAGCAATACTAATATGATGATTATATGTAACTGTGCAAAAGTATGTAATGCCTAAGTGCCATATTCCACAAACTCAGAACCAAATACAGTTACTATGGAATTATGACATTAATACATATCTAAAAAAAAATGTAAAAATTGTTTAAAACATCTGACGGGGGGGCCCGCTTCTCCTTCTCTCTACTGCGTCGCTCTCGCAGGGAGGGAGGGGTGGGACTCCCAGACATTCACTTATATTACAAAGCTGCCCAGCTGAGAGTCCTGGTAGAATGGTCGCAACAATCCTCCAATAAGCACTGGTTACATATGGACCGGAGTGTGACGGGACGGACCGTTGGGGACCTGGTGTGGTGGCCTAGAGGGGACAGACCCAAGAACACGTACATCAGCACTCCTACACGCACCACCCTGAGGGTATGAGACTCAGTCTCGGGTGACAATAGGTGGACTTCGGTCCCCTCTCCATTTACACCACTTCACTTCAACCCGACATTCCCACCGGCTTTACATGAGGGACCCTTTGATGCCTGGCGGGAGGGCGGGTGCTTAGCCTTGACTCACTTATTCCACAACTATGACCCTCTCATGTTTGACCATTGCAAGCGAGATTATAAATTAGGCAACGTGGTGCGGTATCATTATGTTCAACTAATGCACTGGGCCCTTACTCCTCTGATACGAGAGCCTGCCCCTCGCCCTCTCACTAAATTTGAGGCCTTCCTCACTAAGACCACTTCTATGAAAGGGGTGATATCCTTTATATACAATTTTCTTCTCGGTAGTGCATTATCTCCACGCCCACGGTATATGTCTATGTGGGAGGATGTACTGCACCGTGCCATCTCTGATGCAGAATGGTCTCATTTATGGTCCGACATCATAAGATTCAACCACTCCACAGAACTCCAGGAAGCCCATCTGAAGACCATGAAGGACTGGTACCTACATCCGTCCAAGCTAAAAAAGATATTTCCCACCACCTCTGATAGATGCTGGAGGGGATGCGGGCTACTTGGGGATTTCCAACACATATGGTGGGACTGCCCAACTATCCGCCCTTTTTGGGAATGAATTCTAGCACATATGAAGGAAATGTTGGGATACCCCATCCCCTCAACTATGGCGAGTGTACTGTTGGGGCTCAGTGACTCTTCCCTAGAACACCAGTCCCAAGCGGACAAAAATATTATGTGGCTTTGTATCGGCGCAGCCAAGCTCACGCTGGCAGCCGCCTGGAAGAAGAAGGAGGCCCCGGCTATCTCCCTTTGGCACTCACGTCTATGGAAGTTACTCAGTCTAGAACGCATGTCTGAAATGTTCAGGGATAATTATAAGAACTTCCAATTCAAGTGAGGGGCCTTTAGTTACCTTTCTTTCGTGAGGCCTCCCATCGGCTCTCTATCCTTCTTTCATTAAAGCCCTCCATCTTTTCCAATTTTGAGTAGAGGTTTTTGTCTCAGGATACTTCCACTACATATCTGTTGCCGCCACCATGGTAGGGGTGAGGGGGTGGGGGAATCACTTTGTTACCCTTCTGTGTTTTATTTCCTTTTTGGGAATTACTTGTTTTATGGTTTTTGTTTTCCACATTTAATACCTTCCATCTGGAAGGCTTAGACAAAGTTGCCGTCACAAGAAAAAGATATACCGGATATAAAATTAATTGTTTGTCTTTTTGTGCCTGATTGCTCTTGCTCTATGCTCCATTACCACCAGAAGCTGTACCTTCCAATTGAGCTCCCTCTTGTGACAGGAGTGTGCTGTTTATTGGGCAACACACTTTCTTCAGCAACTGTATTCACTGTTGAGTCATACTGTCCCCCTGCGAGGGGTACTGTGATGGTAATGCCTTTGATTTTATGTTGGAAAAATTCAATAAAAATACCTTTGAAAAAAGAAATTGTTTAAAAAATTTAAACATTTTTGCACAGACTATTTCTAATGGTGGTACAAAATGACCATTACGGGCCTCCGCTACCATACTTATGTTGTATATTAAGAACAATTGTCTTAGCAATTGATGAAGAACTGAATGAAGAAGATGGCAAAAAAAAATCACATGATTTGAATCTTTAACACAATTCCCACAAAGATCACAAAGCCTTTCCTACCTAGGTAATCCCTCCCAAGATCCAGTGATAATTCATAACAGAAGCAGGTATAACCTTAATAAAGAAATGGTCCTGGGCACACCATGGGGGAGATCCCATATACATACAGTTGTGCTTTTTTACAAATCCTAATCTCTCCTACAATTTCATTCCAGGAATGCTGAGCACACAGTACAATATCCCTTTTCTGACTCACACCATAAACTGATTTTTTAAATCAGATTTTGCAGCATAAACTTTGGGAAAGGAGCCACCTCACTCTGACCAATTTAATTCATATGAAGAGCTTTCATACAATTTGTGAAGACAGCACTTCCTCCCTTCAAACAAACTGCAGTAATACTTCAATGCAGCTTGGGTGGAACCAGAGTCACCATTTAGTATACTATTCCCCCACCTAAGAACAGCAGCCATAGCAAACACATTAGTGGAGAGAAACCTAAATTAAAGACGAAAAGCCAAAGGTGCGGTCAAAGAGTTCAAGTTTCAGGCTTACTGCCAAATATGCCCTTCAACCTTCTCAAAAAAGGACCAATTCCGCTCGTCCACTACCTCACAGGCATAGCTCAATGAAGGCAGAGTCTTAATGTTATAAACCACCAAAACATGGTCAAAATGCCTTTGCCCACTACACTTACATAGTCAGTGAATGACTGAAGCTTGAGATAGCGTCTCATTTCTACACTGACTGATATGATCCTTATTTAAGCAATTACTTGAAAAAATTCTACCTAAATATAGATACACCTTCACCACTTCCAGCTTGTTCCCAGAGACCAGTGCAAACCCTTCCTAACTCTGCACCCCGGGACCTAACGACCATAACTTTACCCTTAGAGATGTTTATTTTTAGGGAAGTGTTCATCAGCATAATTTCCCAACTTTAAAAGACACCTCTGTAGTCTTATTGGGTTTAAATTCAACATAACATCATCAGCGTAGAGTAGACAGCTGATGCTCAATGCTCCTAGTTTAGATGGATCCCACTTAGGCTGTCCAACTCTGTGGGATAGATTATGAATGTAGAAGGAGAAAAGAAGGGAGGCAAGCACCCATGCTTCAATCCATTATGTATCTCTACTTTGCTGGACAGACCCTTATTCCCTCCCATCAAGTCCATGTTCAAGAGTGCAAAGCAGCAATCAACCTAAACAAATGCATGGGAATCCTGAGTGCAACCAATTTCTTCCACAGCGTCCCACGGTCAACCCTATTGAACGTTGTGGAGAAATTGATGAAGGCAGTATATAAAGCCATTCCCCTAACCATAGGAGATTTTTCTATCAGAGTTTGAAGGGCTGTGATATTATCTGAGGTTATAAAGTTTTTAAGAAAACGGTCTTGCTCCACGGAAACAATGTTATCACCAAATGCTCAATCATGAAGGTGTAGGAGAATACTCTTGATGAACAGTTTCCTGATTGCATCCAATAAAGCAATCTGCCTTAAACTAGCAGGAAAGGTTTTAGTACCCTATTTATATAGAGACACAATAACACTTCCCTTCCAGGAGGATGGAATAACAACATACAAATAACAATGTTGGAACAACGACCACAAAAAAAGAGCCTATGCAGAAACCTATTGTTTAGTAACAGATATCGGGAGTTCGTCCGGGCCCATTGCCTCGGAGAACCTTGCACCCTTAATAAAACTCTCTATCTCCTCAGAAGAAGGCAGGCCATATGCATTCAATAAAGAAGGCTCATCAATGAACTCAAACAGCATCCTGCAACTAAAAGTAATGGCATATAACTGTGTGTTATATTGGGTCCACTCTGCATTGGATATAGGAATGGCCACAGCCTTAGTTCTAGACTCACAGTTTTCAGGTATTAAAGACCAGTATTTATGCATGTCATCAGAAAATGTCACTTCGCTCAACTTAATCCATTTCTGGTCCTCCTTCCTCCTCCATTCAGACACCTTCAATCCTGTTCTCACCTGCTTCAATCAATGGACTTCCCTTTGCTTCAATATCAACTACTGATTAAATTGATGACATTAATTTATATCACGATTTACCTTCTTTACCTCCCAGCAAATAACTACAGTGGGTTTAACACCTATAGTACTATTTTTAATCCCACATGGTTGAAACGGGGACAGCTGATTTTTAAACCAGGCAAAAGGGTTCTCTAGTGGAGTGACAGAGGGGTCCAAACTAGCTATTTTAACATGAGTGGCCAGGTTCACCGTAGTATTATTTAACTAAAAAGTACACCCATTTGTTTTACTGTAAACAACAGTGTCATTTCTGGAGTTCCAGGATTCAAGTGCCTTAAACCCTAGGTCAAATACTACCAAGAAATCTCCATGATCACTTAAATCCAACCTCAGTAATTCAAATTGAAAGCAAGCACCAAATATGTGATAAGATACCAAAATATAATCAATTAATGATTGCCCTCAAGAGGAATGAAAGGTGAGAGAGGCTGGAGAATCCTCCGGGAACCTACCATTTAAAACAATAAGGTCATAAAGCGCAGGCAATCCAGAAAGCATAAGCTCCTACGGACAGCTCATTTTATCACCTGCACTTTCAAGCACTCGTCACTTTGCCAGGATTTCAACGACCAGAGTCCCAAGCACCAAGAGGCGCCAACGTGGATTCCCTGCGACAGGCGGCGTATAAAAGCGTCACCGGGCTCCCGCAGCACAGGAGCCCCTACCAACAGCTCTTTTTATCGCCTGCACTTTCAAGCACTTGTCAATTTGCCGGGAATTCAATGCCCAGAGTCCCAAGCGCCAGGAGGAGCTAATGCGGATTCCCTTTGCCAGGCAGCGCATAAAAGCGGCACGGGCTCCCGCAGCACGGGAGCCCCTACGGACAGCTCATTTTACCACCTGCACTTTCAAGCACTAGTCACTTTGCCGGGACTTCAACACCCAGAGTCCCAAGCACCAGGAGGTACCAACGCGGATTCCCTGCGCCAGGCAGCACATAAAACCGGCACCGGGCTCCTGCAGCACGGGACATGCACAGGCGTGCCCAGGCCATGCCCGGGCAATGCCCGGGCCCGTCTGCGCCCGTCCGTGGCCGGATGAGGCCGGGCCAGGCCAGGTCTCTTGGCTCATTGCGACAGCTTGCCATTCAAGTGGATAATGTGTGATCAGAGGTAAGAAAATGGGGAAACGTAAATTAACTTTGCCTACTACCAAGGATCGCCCATGAACATCAACTTTTACTAGCATTTTGACTACCGCCATGGGGGCTATTACAAGTGAGATTGAGTGTGTGGAGGAGAGATTAGGGGCAACAAAACGGGCATTACATAAAAGTACATTGGCGGAATCAGCCAGCTCAACAGAGAGTGAACGGTTGGGGACTTCTGACTTAGTCCCAGGCACTACATCCTCGAATGTTTTGGAAGTTCCTACAACGAAAATTAATACCAATGTTAACCAGCAAGGTTGTTTTTTGGATTGCTTGCACCCACCCCTCCGAAAAAAGCAAAGCCATGCAGTAAGTCAAAGAAGGAGGCACCGCCACTGATAACCCGTAAAAAAGCATTGGCAACCACTGCAAGGGTTGAACGCAAGGGTCCTAGATTTGGAAACTGATGTAGGTCTCAAAGATAACGGAGCCAATTCTGCATACACAATTTATTAGTTCTCTCGAAATTGTAGTGAAGTCTCTTCTTGACCCATTTTTAAGCATCTTGACTAGTATTGACACATCATTGAAAATTTTGATTGGCTCAAGTCCATCTAGTTTATCTTCTGTGACAAATATTGCATCAAATCCTGATCCCCCGCCTTCATGTGACACCATCATGTCCACTCGGAATTCAGCACTCTCATTTTTGGACCCGCCTCTAGGTTCTCACCCTGTCATCAACACTATTACTCCAACTCATTCCTCTCAGCACCAGAAAAATAATGGCCCGGTTGCGGCCAGTTGCCAGCTAACCACTTTAAATGGGTCAAAAGAGGCTGGAGTCTCTAATCCTGTCGATAATCACCATGTTACATCAAGGAAAAGTCATGAAAGAACACTCCATCTTCCACCTGAAGCCACTCCATTGGTAATAGTTCTTAAGAGTGTGCCACCTCTGCCAACCAATAAAGAGGACGACTTGTCGCAGTTAAAGAATACAACTGTATATTGGTAAGTGAAAGCCACGGATTGGCCGAAAAGTGAAGATTTATATCAGCACATAAACAATGTTGAATGGGTTTCGTGGGTGGGCACACAACCTAAAATGGAATCAGGTGATTGTGTTGTTGTAAATTTAAAAAATAGGTAATTAGTCAATTTCCTTATGGACAGGCTTCTTTGGTGTAACAATGTCAGTGGCCCGATTAAAGCAGTACCCATTAGGGTACTTCTATAATCCATATGTAGTCACAGGACATAGGCCACTATGCTCAACTGGTAACACTGTTCATACCTTTGCGATTCCAACCTCTAATCGTTTTTCACCCCTCGAATGACTACATAACGCGGTATCTGGACGTGTTTGGCAATCTAAGCATGAACGAGAAAAGAGTTCTGTTAAAGGTAGCATTGGTGGCCTGGAAAAATTAAAACAGATTGCTGTGCCACAGCTAGACAGTCCCATTTCTTTTGATTCATCAAAGATAGCTTTGATTGTATCTAATAAAATCACACTGGGCGAGCAGGCCCAACCCTTGGTACCACTTAATATGGCTATGATACTTCAGAATGATTGCGAGGCAGTTGCCCACTTAAGAACTGAGGAAGCACCTCGTAGACAGAATAGTACAACTGCCCATAGGGTAGCCTTTTTTGGAACATTGCTGGCCTGTCTAAGTTGAAATCCAAACAATGGCTTGATTTTATAAAAGGGTATAGCATTGTATGTTTACAAGAAACCTGGACGAGAGAGTCTGCCCACATTAATGGTTACATTTCTATACACACCCCAGCCAGTGTAGCTTTAGGTGGTCACTGTAAGGGTGGCCTATTAACTTTGGTAGTGATAACACCCTCAGGTAGAGTAGGTAAGACCCAGCTTCAATCACCGCATTTTCATATCATTAATATTCTTTTTAGAAAAAACTGTGACATTGATTCTTGTTCATTTTTATCGTAATAATTGTAATACCAAGTATACCGTTCTAGCCGAGGACCTGAAGAACACATTGTGCAGACATATACAGGAGACAAATATGGACTTTATTGTTCTCTGGGGGGGCGATTTCAAATGTAAACTGTGCCTCCTATCAAAGCAGTCTGCATGTTGTTTACTAGACGGGGCTAGGGTTGGTGGTTGTCACTTTTATCATAACCCCTGTGGGAATATTTTTAACTCAATACTTTCAAATTTTTCTCTTTTTCTCACAGTTGATCTTACTCAATCAGAAGACATGGATTTAGTCTCATACATGGATAGAGGCCAAGGGAATTTAATTGATTTCATTGCCTTTTCTGATTATTTTAAACCCCAATCTGTGACCTTTTCCATACTTAAGGTCTGTTTTAGTGATAATTATCCACTATCTCTTTATCTAGAGATTCAAACTGGTGACCCTTCTGGGAAAACTAAATTATGCCCCATAATACACGCTAAAAATAAGGGGCTATTGCGGAAGTGGTCTACTATTAATCCAGACTCCGTTTTACAACGGATTATGATAACTAACATGAATCAAGTTTTAGATTGTTTGAAGGATAGCATAAACTCATTATCTATGTTAACATCCTTTGCAGCAATAACTGAGACTGTTAATGCTGCTCTATCTAGTGATTATAGATTAAGACCTCAAAGGCAAAGTAAGTGGTTTAATAGCGGCTGTTCACAGTCCCACAATAGACTAGTTAAGGCACTGAAAAATAAACCCCAAGATAATCTGGTGGTAAAACAGCTTCGATTTTAATATAAACAGGCGTTAGGGAGACACAAATTAGATATAGGAAAAGAAGCCTGGGAACAACTTCATGTAGCTTGTCAAAGCAAAGATCCCAGACTATTTTGGAAAACCGTTCAACCGGATTTTTTTTAAAGCTCCCAAAACAGTAGCATTGACATTACAATCATGCCTGAAGTGTGGGTGGAATATTTTTCCTGCCTATACAGTACCAATGGGGAGCAGTGCAATAATTTAAATTACTGGCTCAGCCGACACTCGACAAAGTCGAAAGGGCTCTAAATCAAACAGTGTAGAATAAGGCCACTGGCTTTGACGGCATCCCAGCAGATTAGTTTTTAGCTAACCCTGCTTTATGGCTCCAACTGTTGACTAATAGTTTAAGCTGCGTAGCATCCCAGGGTTCTCCTGAATCGTGGAAATCCGTGATAATAGTTCCCATTTTTAAAAAAGGGGACAGGTCTCACCCATAATGTTATCGGCCCATTTCACTTATTGATTGTGCTTGCAAATTGATGGGCAAGGTTATACTAGAACGGTTGGAGGCCTGGGCAACCGATAGTGGGAAATTCTCAGACATACAATATGGTTTCAAGAGGAGCCTGGGAACTGTAGAACAATGTCTCACTCTGCACCTGGTCATAAGCAAGTACACATTAGATAAGCCTAGATCCCTTTACCTAGGGTTCATGGATCTTACGTCTGCTTTCGAGTGGGTGCAGAGATGGAGATTGTGGGAAAAGATGCTGAATCTGGGCATTGAGCCATCTATTGTCCATTTCTTAGCCACTATGTATCAAGATGTGACGGGGAGGGTTAGATATGGAGCAGATGGTGAACTCTCAGCCCCAATAAAAATGAATCGCAGGGTTCGCCAAGGTTGCGTTCTTGCACCTTTTTTTATTCTGCTTGTATATCAACGATTTAGAAAGCCACATTAATTTTGGGAATGTGGATGCCCCCAAGATAGGCACTAGAAGTCTTCCAGCCTTACTTTATGCAGATGATTGTGTTTTAATGTCTAGAACTAGTGTGGGGTTGCAGAAGCTTTTGACTAGGTTTAATGATTTTATGAATGAACTTGGTCTAAAGACAAATGTAGGGAAATCTTATACTATGGTGGTGGGTAAATCCCCCACCATTTTAAAATCGTGTTTTATAAAAAATCAAAAGTGGTCCTGTGTTCCTACTTTCTCTTATTTTGGAATCCCTTTCACTCAAAAAAGCACCTGGCACCATCTAGTTGACACAAGGTTTAGTAGTTTTAATCGAAACCTGGAGGCAATATTTTGATTCACAAAAAAGCAAGGCTCTAGACCGATCAATGCAATTATCAATATTTATAAGGCTCGCTCCTGCTCTGTTGTCTTGTACGGGACGGGAGTTTGGGGGTTTTGTAATCCAGTGGGCTTACTAAGAGCCCAGAATATTTTCATGAGACGTTTGTTGACAGTCCCCAATAGTCTCTCTGCTACTGTGTGTCACAGCGAACTTGGTTTGACTCCTTTGTCTTTCCGCATACAGTTAGCATGATTTTATTGTGGCATTCCATTTGGGCAAAGGAAGAACCGGCCTTAAATCATGCAATTATATCAGACTGTCCTAAACTGGATTACATGATGATGATACCCTGGCTGTTATATAAAAAAAATTGTTAGAGGTCATGGGGCTGGCAGACTGCTTTCATAATCTAGCTAGTATAGCCGAGACTCCAAAAGCTAAACTGAAAAAGGATCTTTTAATTTGCCTATACTCAACCAGAGGGAACCTAGAGATGGCAAAAAAGCATGTCTTAGAACACTCGCTTCTAGTTTACTCGTTAGGCGTTGAGCTCTATCTTTCTTTTTACTTCAGTCACACCAAACTGTTTTATCTCATTAGATTTAGGTTTGGCATCTCGCACTTTTTGGTTTCCTATCCCCGCAAAGTTTGCTGCGATGCCAAACTGGATTTGTGCCCCTGTGACTCTAAGTCTATCCAGTGTACATTACATTTTATGTGTTTTTTGTCAACTTTACAGTGAGCCACGGCGTGATTTTATCATCCCTCTTTTAAAGTTTTTGAACATTAGGAAATATAGGGCAGCATTACATCACCTCCAGATTTTAAAAGGCGAATTTACTTCTTTAAATGATTTATAGATATATTTTCTCAGCTGTTTGATTATGTGATATTGTTGGAAAATGATTTTATCTTATCTGTTTTAAAAAAAGAATAGTCTCTGGGTCTTACTGTTTATCAAGCCAATGGATTGTAATGAATTTATTTATACTCTGTCCCTAATTTATGCTGCTACCTTGTGGTAAATTATTAATCAGAACTTTAATCTTTTGACAGTGAAATCGTTATTGTCTTTGAAACATATCACCCATTGTCTGTACCTCTCTTTTTAACTTGTTCTAAATGTCTTTTGATGCATTCTTCTATGGCTGATAGCCCGCCGAATAAAGATATTTTGACTGACTGGCATAAGCCCTCCTGTCTGATCTAATATTACCAGGCAAGACAGCCTCAGGAATACTCCACACCTCATCCAAATCCAAATTCCAAAGGTCAAAAAAGAACAATTCGAAATTTTAGCATTAAAATCTCCCAAAATAATTATCAATGTGCAATCTTCCGAAATGCTAATATTATGTATAAAAGAAAACATAGACTGAACTAAAATATCAGCTGACCTCCCGGGAGGGATATATACATTTACCAGAAGAAGGAATGTGTGAGGCCCTCCTATTACATTACACAAGGCTAACTTCAGGCAGATGCAAAGTTTTGAGGGATGGACAAACACCTTAGGTTTCCAATTTATTACTACTACTGAGTAAAATAGCTATACCTCCACTGGCATGACCTTTTATCGTGGGTTTTTGCTGCAAATACAAAAAAAAAATTATCCGCATATTTAAACTTATAACATATCCAAGTTTCCTGTAAGAAAATTATCAAAGGAAAAAGACACATTTAAAAATGTTACTTGGATTCAGACTGTCCCAGGCCCTTTGCAACATTGGAAGTTTTATTTTTTTTGAAGCATCCAATGTGCCTGCCACCCTAGGGCTAACTCATCTCCCATCCCGGATTCCCAGACCCACTGGTCATCATATCCCACATCACTCTCCTCCCTGAATCTCTACCAATTGAGATTGTGATATTCTTCAGGTTTGCACTCTCCCTGCGCCTGCACAAATCCTAAGTGGGCTCCTGGGTTCCAAATCTAAGATTGTCAGTCTTAGAATTCTATGGTTTCAACAAACGGAGAAACAACAATCCCTTTTCTCCAGAAATGGCCCACATTGGCTAGGATTAACATTACAACAATCTTAGAAATAAACGTGATACTAGAACTCAGAAGTGCAGCACGGGGATCCAAATACACCCACTCAATATCTTTACTCTACACCAGACACAAGACCTCAATTTCTAATAGGAGCTGCAAGATAAAACTTCTATTCAGAGGACCCAGTTCACTATCAAACAAAGAGATAAAATTCAAGGTATTAGAAAAATGGCCAGAACCATGTCCTTTAGCAGAATTATTATTATGCCTTGGCTCAGCCCCTGATTTAGGTGGCTGTACTAATGTAAGAAATGGAGAAGCCTCCTCATTAGGAGTCCTCACAAATTTGGGAGCAGAACATAAAGAAGATGATTCTCCATGAGGGGAAACTGGGGGAGATCTTTTAAGGACTCACTCAACCTCTTGGGAGACTCCACAACCTTCTACATTCAGATCCCTTCAAATCCACAATCCCATCCCCAACATCATTCTTCACTATTCTCCAGTTCGCACCAGACCAATTATTATGGACTGTTACCCCCTTATCAGTGAGCCCCTTCTCCAGCCTATCTAAAGTTGGTACTTTTAGTATATTAGGAATGGGGGCATACTAATTACTTCTGCTGGCTCAAGCTCCCGACCTGAATAAAGATCAGCGTTTTCTGCCCCTTCTACTTTTTGAAGTTGATTAATGGGAGCAGACTCATCCGGGACATTAGAAAACCTACGTATTTTAGATTTACATTTCATGATACGCTGAGTTCTTCTCTTATTTCCTTCTGGTGCCTTGTCCTGTTGCAACTCTGGGGGGGCCCATCACGGGAGAGTTGCCATCTTGGGGAGCCCATGATACAATAACACTAGAAGGGACATTTTGTAAGACTACAACCCCAGGAGTAAGGGGAGCCCCTTTTTTTAAATCTCCGGAAAACAGGAAGTGGATTCTCGATTACAGTTATATTTCCACTTTTGGATACATGACACCGTTCTTCAGATGAGCAGTTTGAGGAAGAGGAAGAAGAAGAAGAATTGGGCATGATATCAATCTCTATAACGACAAAACCTTCTCCACACATAATAGGATATCAGAATGGGCCCTCCCCCCACCTGCCCCCTGCCATTCCAGATAAGGAACTGCCCAAGGACTTGGGACACAATTAAAAGAGTCTATTGAGCCCTTGAGAGAAACCCTCGAAAATGGCAAGCTAATATGCAAAGTTGGTAATGATGGATGACTGGGCGATCGGTCCGGAGACGGGTGACAACCCCAAGTCCGAGGCAATAGGCGATTTAAATTAGCCTCTCTAGTCTGATTCTTCTCTATAAGAATGTCAATGTCAGGCATGGAATTGTCCTACAATGCAAAACCTCTGGAGAACAAACACCAGTATACTGAGTGCACTGCGGAAATGTATAGGACACAATTATAACATTTTTACTAATGTAGTGACAAACTTAACAGAAAATGAGATCAATTGAAGCAACAATCTGATGGTCAATTACGACAGAGAACTCATCGCGATGAACTTTGTTTATAAGTCAATCTCGCGGAAACAATAAAGTTGTACAAAGTATAAATTGAAGAAAAACATGAGAAAAGAAAAACACATTAATACAATCAAAAAAACTGCGTTAGGCAGTAAACTTGGTCGTCAGTACTTGAGGAGTAGCCCAATGCATTTCGGGATGTATATCATCCCTTCTTCAGGGGCAACTGTTGAAAAAACAGAGTAACATTGAAACCTGTATTTTGCTAGGACTTAAAGCGCAAAAAGAATGAATCCACAATTACAAATTCAAGATGCAACCGAACTATAGCCAAGGCGGAGAGAGGCTGGTCTATTACAGGCTTAAGCAATAATGTAGAAGATAACGTAAGAATGAAATAGACGAACCACCGTGTGACATGTACAGCGAAACCACTCCCAAGAAATGAGGAAAGGGCAAACAGCGTGATTATACGCGGAGTGACTCAAATATTCTAAGTGACAGAGAACTGCGTTGGTGAGACAGTGTGCCGTGAGAATGGCTCTCCAGGTGAAGTACAAAATAATAAATTCTTACTGGTTCAGAAAAGACGACTAACTCTGGAAACGGGGTTCACAGGTACTGGCTGAGGGTGGGGAACGCCAACTGTGTGTGTGCTAAAGTGTGGAAAACAACTATGAATTAAGGATGAACGAAATGGAGGCAAAACGAGAAACAAACTGGTGAAAACAGGACTTAGTGAAAATCCGTATGCTGAAAGTGAACCAATGGGATGGCGACATGCTTCAGCACTGAGAAAAGGAAGTGTTCACTTGAAGATGCTAAAGAGCACTCAGTAGTGGGGAGACGTGAGGAATTCTGTAACGTAATAAATGCAAAGGCAATGAGGGTAGGGTGAAATTGTCTGAGCAGACAACAGAACTCAGTGAAAAATGCTTACCACTAAACCGTTTGGTGCAGAGGCGAAGGGATAACAGCTACTGTGAACATCCGGGAAAGGCAGCGGCGTGGGCGTGCCCTGCCGGAAGATTAAATGCACGCCCACGATAACACTTGGTTAAAGTGACAGTGTCGATACAATGCACCAGGGTGACTGTCACACAGATCGATACCGAGCCCTCCGTGGAAAACTCCAAAAGTCTCCTTAGATGGCAACATTTCTAGCCTGTAGGTGACATTTCAGCCACCAGATGGGGCCACAAGACTATTGGAACCAGCATAGTGGCCGATTCCGATACCGGCTGCAAAACGAACCGACCCACACGGACCCGGACCGAATACCGACGGACACGGACCAGCGCCGTACAACCCGTGCAGTACGATGCAACGCGAGTGAATTACAACCGACACGCACGGAATACAAGCCGTACGACCGAGCCGTAGGGAAAATAGTGATCCGGCCGTAAAACCGACGCAAATTTCACCGACCGACATGAACCCGGAATGAACCCGACCGACCCGTACCCGCAATGTCCGATCCGCGCAGTACGATGCAATGCGTGTAAAACCAGACCGACTCGCACGGAGACCAAGCCGCACGACTGACACGCACAGAAAACCGGGCACACAAGCAATAGAGACCTTCGTGACCGACGCGTATCAAACACAGAAGATAGGCAGCGTGAACTAGGCGGAGAAGCCCACACGAGACAACAGCAGCGTCCGTTTCCGTCACATGAACGTCTCCTTCATGCCTACAAAACCCAAAGGAAAAAAGACAAAAAAAGGACCAAACAAGCAATGACAAAGCCAATAAATACCAAATAAAAAAACATGGGACAAAGACACACCCACAACTCCAACTATATAAAGGACTACAATCACTACCATCATCCCTTGCAAACAGGAGACACAGCCAGCAGCAAACACCATTACACAGCAACCACAGACACACTCACAACTCACACATCACACAACCCACACACCATCAGCACCTCATCCAAAAGCACACACACATGCAGCCAGCAAAACGAACACCAACCCACACTCACTTGCACCCTCACACACACATCCCTCACCACCACCACCTATCACCATGCCCCCAAAGAAGAAGAATCCAAATTTCACAGATAGTGAGTTAGAAGTGCTGGTAGACGAGATCATCAGAGTAGAGCCACATTTGTTTGGTACATTGGTCCAAAGGACCCCCATGTCACAGAAAACCAAGATGTGGGAGAGGATTGTGGACAAGGTGAACGCCCAAGTACCAGCAAGGCGCACAAAGGACGATATTCAGAACAGGTAGTATGACGTTCGCAGGAGGGTCAAGAAACTCATCAAAAAAGATGACGCCCTGAGTCAGTGAACCGGCGGAGGCCCTCCTGCCAAACCAGTCTACTTCAGGACCTGGGAGGAGAAGGTGCGGGACATCCTACCACCAGAGAGCGTCCATGGCCTCACAGACATCCTAGAGCCTGGTGAGTACACAAACAACATACCCAAGATTGTGTGGCAAGGGGACAGTGAAGAAACATGGGTGAAAAGCGCACTCTGAATAGAAACTGAAACAGTGTAAAGCGATATGCGTGCTGTGTTGCTAATATGCCTGCGGTGCATATGTGAAACAACAGAAATGAGAGGCCTAGACCCTGGATGGTGACTAGGACTGCAACCAGCACCGCTATTTGAGTTTCTTACATTCAGTACAATTTATTAATCAATTGTTAACATGGAAATATGAACATGATGAGCAGTAAACATATATGTCTCCAACATAAAACTTCTCTTTAAGAAAACAGGTTATACACATTGTAAATTATCCACATTGAATTTTCTTTGTGTGCCAAAACATTAAATTAAATCAGCACCAACACCCAATGCATTTTGGGACTCAAGGTCCCTTCGTCAGGAGTATTCTGTGAAGAAAAAAATAGGAGACTATTCTCAATAGATGCACTCTGGGTTCAGGAAACAAGATTAAACGCTAATGTTGTGCATGTATGAGTTGTGCTCCCATCACCACTGTGCTTAGAGCAGACAAATGAATGACTTACTCACTTGTATTCTCACCACAAGGTTAAGCCCACTGGGTGTAAAGGAGAAGAGAAGAAAAGAAGAAGGAAACCAACTCAAGAACACCAAGACCAAGTATAAAAGAAACTCCCAAGAGTCAAGCTAATCATAAACACATACCTGATCACTGTACGTGTTAAAAGACAATGTTTCAATTAGATATCTGTCCCGTGGGATGCCTGAAATAATAAAAAATACCGAAGTATGAGATGCGTCTGGGATCTCTAGCATATACGCCTATGTTTAAACAATTCACAGCTTTAACAATGAACCTATAGGTGATAAACTCACCTCCCAATTCGAATGTATGCAGACTTCAGGCGGCTTTGTAACAAAGTGCAGGCTGTAATCATGAATAGCTGAGGGATTTTTCTTCAGGTGATAAAAAATGCTCTGAAACACCTGTAGAATAAGTAACAAACAAGAAAATGTACTCTCGATGTAACACAAAATGAAATGAAGTTAGCAACATTTTTTGTTAGAACCCGAGGATCATGCTTACCGGAACATGTTAAGTATACAGCCAAAAGCCGATCAACCGTCCATGAAGGGTTTAAACAATGCTGTTACTCCGGTGCGGATGCAAAACTTCCTGGAATAAACACTGACGTAGTGGCGTGTTGGACGCGACGCTTACAACAAAGCTTCGGGAGTGAGGCATGCATACATCATCCAACCGACGAGACACGCGGATAACAAGCTTCCTGGAGTAAACGCTGGCGGAATCGTGTAAGGTGCGAGACGCTTTGAGCAGAGCTTTTCAGTGAAACCATGCACCGCAAGCAAAGCTACAGTAACCAATAGATAATCATCCCAAGATGTGTATGCCAGTCAGACAAACACAATACCTGCCATCTCATAGTGACTTGGAACTGTGTCATGACATGCACCAACCTACAAACAAATAGAGCAAGCCAGTGGCACAAAGCTAAATAGACACTGCCAGACAGTTTGCCACCACAAACACACTACCTCACAGTACAGCTGACTGACAGGAAGGAATTGTGGGGATGCAGGTGAAGTGAGTGTATGCAAAAGCATGATGGGGCCTGTAGTCACAGAGAATGCTCCCCCTCCTGATTGGCCCATCAAGACCTCACTGAAACATGCCCACATCACATGGAGTGGAAAATGACTGACAAGATGGCTGACACTGGGTCCTGCTGTGGGGAGCACAAGGCCCTGCTAGGGGTTGTGTGCCAATCAGAAGCAGGACAACACTGACTGACATCCTGAAAGACAACTTGCACGCCCTACAATGGAAGCACGTTTCATGATGGGAAGGAGGACTGACAGCCCTAACCATACTTACAAGCATGTGGAGACACACCCCCCCTCAACACAAACTCCATACAACTCACCGGGTAAAATGCAGTGACACACACCTCATTGAAATATCCGCAAAAGATACCCCATACTGGGTGCTGCTGTGTGAAGCACAGGGGCTCTCTTTGGACTTGTAGCCAAACAAACACCAGGATTTCACAGTCAGCCATCTTGCCATTGCTGTCACAACCCCTTACAGGGAAGCAGAGTCAAGAGGAAGGAAGTATGGGCATGCTGGGAAGGGGGGTGTAGCCAAGAGTATGATGGGAGTCACAGTCACAGACAATCTACACCCACCCACATGGACCAGCAAGCTCACACTGAACCATACTTGCCTCACAGGGAGTGAGAAGGGACTGACAAGATGTCTGACACTGGGCTCTGTTGTGGGGAGCACAAGGCCATGCTGGGAAATGGCCAACCACAAACACCAGGACTGCACAGTCAGCCATCTTGCCATTGCTGTCACACCCCTCACAGGGAAGCAGAGTCAAGAGGAAGGAAGTATGGGCATGCTGGGAAGGGGGGTGTAGCCAAGAGTATGATGGGAGTCGCAGTCACAGACAATCTACACCCACCCACATGGCCCAGCAAGCTCACACTGAACCATACTCACCTCACAGGGAGTGGGAAGGGACTGACAAGATGTCTGACACTGGGCTCTGTTGTGGGGAGCACAAGGTCATGTTGGGAAATGGCCAACAACAAAATCAAACTCTGTCCGTGACAAGCTGGGAAAAAGCAGTAAACAGGCAGGCATCTGTTCGAAAAGTAGAGAATGTCATGTTTGTGAATCATCAATGCATGTAGAAACATAACTCACATCGTGTATCTTCCAAACACAGGTGGTGCTGGGCTCCCAGCACCAAATGATGAGGATTCCCTGGCCCAGATTCTGGCGGACACTGAGCTCTCTGCTCTGACTCTCTCTCTATCCTCTTCAGATGACGACGACCAACCTGGCACCTCCGATGTGAGCCATCATGCAGCACCAGCAGCATCAACATCTGCACCCCCTGTACCCATGCCTCCTGCATCTGGGCACCGTCAGGGCACCCCCGCCAACACGGACAGACCAAGGCCAATGAACACCCACAGCACAGGGACACAGGACCCCCAGGAAGCTACAGCAAACACCACCAGTAACACCACCCAAGGGGTCCCAGTGTCACCTGTGCGTCCCGCCGTTGGTCCTGCCCATGTGGATAGGGGTGCTGGGAGGGGTGGGAGGCAGAGGGCGCACCTTGCAGAGGGGTCTGGACTGCATGATGATCCCCACCTGGCACGCATCATAGATGCATACCAGGATAGCACTGGAGGATCCTCAAGGACATGCAACACGAGCAGGTCGCCCACCATGCCTGCATTGAGGCCAAGTGGGATGCCCTTACTGCGGTGCATCGAGACATATTCCAATGCCTCCGCCAGATCAACACCAACCTGTCCACACCTCCTGGGTGGCCACAACATCTGTCGCAACATCATCTGCCAGCACCACAGGGAGGGAGGAGGACTCTGGCGGAGAATCCCCTGCACCGCAGAGGCCTGCACATGAGGATCCCCCGCCCCCCCGGAAGAAGAGGGGTCATCCGAAGAAGGACATGTGAGAGGCAGATGTCCCAGCACATCCCCCAGAGACTCTAAACCTGTTCTGGACAATGTTCTTGGTGCGCAACCCGTTCACCTTGTCCAATCGCACACAACTCGCCCACATGACATGGAGGGTTCATGTTGGGCCAATGTAGCAGATGACTGTGGACTTTACTCTGGACATCTCATCTACCAGCACTTCCAACTTTAATGTGAACTTTGGATTCCAAAAACAAGGTACAGCACCCAACATCCTGTGCACTTCCCTCACACATGTTTGAAAATAAACTCGCCAGTACACCATACTTGCCTCTGTTGTGATTCCAACTTGTCATGTTCAGGGAGATGTTGATCTGCTACACAACACAGTGCATGCCAATTACTGCAACAATGTGACCAATGTAAGATGAGTCATGGTGATGTGACACGTGAGGGAGACACACCACTATGGCACCACAGCACATACTCACCATGGCCATGTTACTCATCCCACACAATGATGTTGACCTGAAACACATTGGCATGCACAGACACAACACCAACCCCAGTCATTGGTAACAAGTCCACAGGTGAGGTAAGCAGATGTCACTCAGATGTGGGAAGGCAGACAACGCACATAACAAAGCGTAGCAGAGGTTCATTAAACATCAGTAACACGTTTATTCCACAATAGTTGCACGGTAATTCCACATAACAGTGGACACACGCTCACAAAGTGTTGGAGAATTGAAGTCCAGGGATGTGTGGTACATCATTTGATGGGAATTGACAACTTCCACACTGGTGTTGGCTTCTGGGTGTTGGGGGTCAGTGTTGACCGAACAACAGGCAAAGTACCCTGGGAAGGATAGACACAAGACACAGTCAAAAGCACAGCAGAACAGGAGAGAAATGCAATACACAAGCACAAAACATGTCGCAAGAAACCTACACAAAGACAAGTTAGCAGTACTACCCTATTGTGGAGTACACACCACCTGAATGGACACATCACTGCACGCATCCAGTCAAGTGGCACACAGACAAACTCAGACAGCAACAGAGCTGCCACAACACATTCCAGGCTACCTCCATACATTCACATAACAACACTTGAAACTCACATTCAGCTGAAGAAGTTGTTGATGAGCTGTGAGAGGACGTCACCCTCATCCTCATCATCACTGGCATCTTGGCCCAGCCCAGGATCCTCCACAGGTGCCGGTGGTTGGTCATCGTCATCGTCATCCTGGATGAGAGGCACCTCTTTCCGCACTGCCATGTTGTGTAGCATGCAGCATACAAGGATTTTTTTGCACACCTTTGCAGGCTCATATGGGAGGGCCCCACCGGTCTTGTCCAGGCAGCGAAAGGGGCTTTTAACTAGGCCAAATGTCCGCTCAATCACCCTCCTGCTCCGATCATGTGCCTCATTGTAGCGCAGCTCAGCTGGTGTCACAGGATTCCTGAGGGGTGTCAGCAACCAAGGCATGTTGGGGTATCCGGAGTCACCTACACACACAAAAATGAACAAGTAGCTGAGTTTTGTAGGAGTGCAGAATACAACATTGACAAACACACACAATGAGAAACAGTCAGTACACACCGACAAGCCAGGCATGCTGAGCTGGCATCTGTGACATCAGCGTTGCAATGGGACTACTCCTCATAATGTAGGCATTGTGCGCAGAGCCAGGGAACAGTGCACACACGTGTGATAGACATGTCAGCAAGACATACCACCAGAGCATTGATGGAGTGGTAGTGCTTCCTGTTCCGGTACGCCTGCTCATGTGCCTGTGGTGGTATCAGGGCCACATGTGTCCCATCAATAGATCCGATGACGTTCGGCATCCTCCCCAGTGTATAAAAGGCATCCTTTATCTCCGGGAGTTCAGCTGGGCTAGGGAACTTGATGTAAAGGTCTAGGAAATGCAACATCCCCTCCAAGACATCGCGTAGCACCCAACTAAACATCTTTTGCGACATGCCACCAGCAGTAGCAACAGTGTACTGGAAGGTACCAGTAGCAAAGAAGTGCAGGGCTGCCATCACCTTCACCTCTGGGGTCAGTGCTGTAGGGTATGTTCGGCCAGGTAGCAGATGTGGCGCCAACTGCTCCGCCAACTCCTCAATCAGTGGCCTGGTGAAGCGGTACTGTCTGATGCAGTCGCATTCTTGCATGGTTGCAAGGTCTGGGAATGGTCGATGGACAGCTGGTGCCCTGCAGTACAGAGATGCACAAAGGAAGATTGTCAGTTCATCCACCTATGTGGCCATGACCAGGCTCAATCACACATGATAGATCATGACATTACACAATGTACTGAGGTGTGTGCTGTTGTGCATGGACACATATGTCACCTACATGACCACCACCTCACATCTCAATTCCACATGTCCACATGAGTCCCATGTAGTGCAATGGCCAATCATCTGGTTGTGTCACCCAACCTATGTACTGCTGCAACGTTCCAAACACACACCATAGTGACTAGTGAGGCCTGATGTCTCCCAGGCATCACAGATCTTTGCCATGTTGAAACCCAGGGTCCCTGTATTGCCACATCGACACTGGCATGGACATAGCGTATCACGTACACACCACAAGGCAAGCGTAAGTCCCACAGGTAGTGGCCACTGTTGTTCCTGCCGGCCCTACATGTACGTCTCTTAGACACACACACACACCATCAAGGCTGATGAATATACCAGATGGATGTGGAGACTGCCACCCATTGGGCACATTTGATCAGACACATCTGAGACACAACATGCACACAGACTGTGGGTGCACATCAGTATTGTGGCTACAGGTCTCACTGTGACGTACATGCCATCACCCCTTGGACTCAGGGTGTATGTGAATGGCCCAAACATATCCAACATGAAACTGTGTCCGTGACTCATGCCCATTACTGTACAATTGCACATCACAGTGGTAATGTGCACAACACACAAAGGATTCTGCCCCCATGTACACGTGCACAGCCTGGGAGTGGCTGCACAAAAGTGCCACCCAACAAACCATATGTGGCCCCCCTCAAACACCCAGGGAATGCTGGCTTACATGACATGGGACACTGTGTGGCCAATGCTGTAGTGTGGTAGGTGTGCACAGGTGTCTCTGGCCAGTAAATGTGTGTTGCATCCATAGAATAGTCTCACCAATGAGGTCTGACGCGGGTGACAATGCGTACGCATTGCACGGTTCAGGACCGAGCCATGCGTACGCTTTGTCATTAAATGCTATGAGGTCCGATGCAGGTGACAATGCGGACGCATTGCACGGTTCATGACTGAGCCGTGCGTACGCTTTGTCATTGAATGCAATGAGGACCGACGCGGGTGGCAATGCATACGCATTGCATGGTTCACGACCGAGCCGTGCGTACCCTTTGTCATTGAATGCAATGAGGTCCGACACGGGTGACAATGCGTACGCATTGCACGATTCATGACCTAGCCGTGCGTACGCTTTGTCATTGAATGCTATGAGGTCCGACGCGAGTGACTATCATGCATAAGCGTCGGGCAGGCATGGTCCGAGACAGGCGTACGCCTTGGCCATTGAATCGTATGGAGACGGGTGCATGTGTATTTCCAAAATACGTGTTGTACAGTCAGTTGAACGAGCCGGGCGCACCCATTGGCTCCGGACTGTCATGGAGACGGATGCGGATTCAAAAAGTGTACGAGTTGTGCACTGGAAATTCAGTTGGATGCCTACAACAATGATGCAATTTCAAGTGTTTCATGAAGGTGAAGATTTGAACGATGCGGAAGGCTTGTACGAGTCTTACATTTAAATGGATTGGCCAGATTCATAGAATGCAACCGTGTTGGACCTATCACTTTAGACACATGGCACAGATTCTGCCTCTGCAGCACAGATATAAGGCTGGCTGGCCCCCAGGGAGCTCACTTGCCTGCACTACATGCTACTGGACCACATCCCTGCTACCACTGCTGCTGTCTCTGCTCCTGCTATGGCACATACTCTGGAGAGGGCCTCAGCCTTCGCTGAGGAGGAGAACCAGGCCCTGCTGGACAGAAGCAGGAGATCTGGCTGACCATCGCCCGGGCTGTTCATTCGGTGGGGGTCTACAAGCGCCGGATCTGCAACTGCCAGAAGAGGTGGCAGGACCTTTGGGGCTGGACCCGGAGGATAGCTAGAGTCCAGCTGAAGCTGTCACCTCCGCGCAGGAGGAGCGGACACCGGGCCCTGACCCGCCGCATGCTCCGGATACTGGCGGTGGTCTTCCCGGACCTGGATAGGCAGCTGAAGGCCAGACAGCAGCAGGAAGGGGGTAAGTCCATGCCTAATCTGTGTACTATGTCTGACATGCCAATTGCAGTCTTTTGGCCTGGTCACACTTCCACATTACGTATGTCTTGTAGTCCAATACTCAGGTCCCTCCTTATCTGTTCCACAGGTGTGGCCCCTACAGTCTGTTGCTTGTGTCACTAGGGCACTGTGTCCCTGCAGTCAGCTATGCTTCATCTATCGGACAGCATCTGTTCCCGTGACTCTGGTGTGTCAATTGTTTACCCAATGCCTGAGATCTGACATGTGATCTGTGTGTGCCCTTGAGATGTGTTCCAATTGCTGGTCTGACTCGCCACATGTGGCTGGGGTATTTCAAACAAACCCATGCAGCAGGGGACTCCAATTTTGGGGCCTCAGGAGTATGTATATCAAGTATGTCACACTTGCTTAGCCACCTGACTACTGTCCAGGGCCAAACACTGTAATCCCACTCCTGTGTATCAAATAACAGGTTGTGCTTAGTGACATGTGCCCTCAGGTGTCTGCCTCTGTGTCATTAGGGTGTGGCTTGTTATTACGTACAACTGGGGTGTCCATGATTCAGATGGTCAGCATGACATCTGAGATGTAACTGTGAGAGACAAGACCTGTGTGACATATAGGTGTGTGATCATCTGACAGCGCACAATGGTGTATGCAACTGTGTCCTTCATGCAGCTGGGTTACATGCATGGCAGACTGTGATGTGTTAATGTACAGGGAGTTGTGTTTGCAGAGACTCATATGTCTGATTTACATGATGTGGGGTCTTCTGTGTCCTGTATATGTTGTTTGAAGGGGATGGGCAAGTGCGCCGGTCATCTGCAGAGTTAGCTTTACCCCTGAGCTAGGATTGTGAGTCAGTGCATATTGTTGTTGTCTGGATGCCCTGCCCCTGTGACAGAAGACAGTGTTGACTGATTTTCTGGGCATCCCAGTGCCATGGCATTTAACTTGCTATGAGTGATCCTGCATTGTGTTCAAGTGTGCACCATGCTCCCCATTGTGGCATTGCCCATCAGGTCATGAGAACAGCATAGTGTGTGTTGCTGGCATGCATCACAAGCATGTAAAATGAGTCTCCGCCCATCCCTTCATTCGGACACCTGTACTGAGTCAGTAGCAAGAGATGTGCTGTGTGTATAGTGACATACTCCTGCATGTTCACTTGCATGTCCAAATGAAGTGTGGGTGGTGCATGTCGGCACATTGGGGTGTTAGCATCCAACATGCAACAGACATATGTGTGCAAGTCAAGGAGGGATATGTGTGCCATGGTTGATGTTGAGAATGACAATTGGCTTATTCTAAACAGGGTTGGCACTTTGAGCTGTGTTCAGCTGATGATGCCAGGGCTTGCCCTGTGATGTGATGAACTCACTGTGGTTTATGAAGCCGGTGCTGGTGACTGATGTTGTTCTCTTACTACCTATTCCTATCCACATACATCCACGGCCACAGGAGGGGACAGCTCCACGGACCAGGAGGAGCCACAGAGCCTGACAGGGACAGAAGAAGAGGAGTCGGGGACCCAGTGGCACGGAGGGCGAGTGGAGCCACACAGAGGAGTCATCAGCACCATCACCCCCAGCTGAGGGCCACAGCAGCTCTGAGGATGACTCCCTTGTGGAGGCGGGTGTCAGCAGCCACCAAACCCCAGCTAGTGAGGCTGTCCCCGCCACCACCACCACCACCACCACCACCCTGCCATCGGCTCCCATCCCAGAGGTCCCTGTAGGCTCCCGTGTACGTGACCATGTCTTCTTTGTGCCAGGCACCGCACCCCCTGCCCCTGTGTCCCCTGCTGCCCTGAGTGAGGAGTCTGTGGACTTACTTAGACACATCCATGTAGGGCAGACGTCGATGCTGAAGGTCCTCCATGCACACACAAGTCTGTTGACACAACTGGTGTCGTTCATGGAGGGCATTTCCTCAGGCATGTCTGCCCTACAGAGGACCAATCAGTCCATGGCCTCCTCCCTGACGGCAGCAGTGTCCCTCCTCCAACAGTCCCGCACCCCTCCTACCCCTGCACCACCCACTATTCCTACCAGGCTACCTTTCACAAGCACCCAAACACCCAAACCAAGGTCTAGACGTGCACACAAGCAAGCGCAGGGGACTGATACCACACTCACAGGGGCTGGTTTGCAGACACACACACAGTCATCCACAACCACTCCGCAGTCCTCTGAGACCTCTCCCTCCCAGCCCCCTTCCCTTGCATCACCTGCAACCCCATCTCCCCAGAAGCTCTTCCTCTGTGACCTTGGCCTCTTCCCCACTGACCCAGCAGATCCTGATTACAAGGGGAAGAGGAAGTCCCTCACACCCGGACACCCTCCCCCAGGCACAGTCAGACTGAGACCCCCATCCGCAAGTCCCCCGGAGCCAGAAGAGCAAGACCCCCTCGCCACCACGCAGCTCCAAGGCAAAGTCTCCGTCTTCCATCCCCCAGGCCACCACGCCAGAGTTATCCCCACCACTCCCTGCCCCGGGTTTCCCCACCCACAGATACACTATCCCCAAAATGCTAAGGCCATCCCCCCCTACCACTTGCTCCTCCACACCTGGTCAGACGGTTAGTGCCACTGATGTGGGGACCATGTCCCCCCCCTGTCCTGCCGACCTCACCTGCCCCCCATTCCGCTCCCATGGATGTAGGCACTGCATTGGAGTCCACAACCACCCCGTCTGACTTGGGCACTGCAGTGGGGACCGAATCCACTCCATCTGACCTGCCCACTGGAGTTGTGCCGGCACCCACCCCATCTGACTTGTGCCCCACAGTTGTGACAGCACCCACCACTTCAGTCAGCTCCACTGCAGTTGCAAGTGTCTCACCTGCATCCACCACCTCTTCACTGCCTCCTTCTGCTGCGCCCTGATCCTGTCCCTGCGGTGCCTGGCCTGCCCCCATGTATGCCCCTCCGAGGGGATGACCCCGGTACTTAGCAGTGCAGGCAAGCAACGTGTGACAGTTGTCACTCTAGTTCACTCCTTGGCATTTGGACATGGACTGGCTATTGGCCTTTTGTTTGGACAGACGTTTAACTTTTAATATGCTGAATAAAGCTTTTTTCTTTATCCCTGTGAACTAGATTTAGCTGTACATTATGTTGATGATGTTTAACATGCCCTTGCACCTGTAATGCTTGGTTTCCAAAGTTGAATACTGCTGTGTTGCTGTGAGGTACTCCATGTGGTCCTAGAGATATGTATCCTATTCTGGTGGGTATCCATGTCATCCTTTGCAGCTACCTGGGTGTGTCATGATCAACTATTTGTGGACATCTCTGTGAACATTTCATTTGCATGGTCACATCTCTGGCTTGCACCCATGCACATATGATGTGCTTCCCATTGTCCAATTTGTCAATTCCACAAACTTTGTGTACATCGCCACTGGACCTACAGGTATGGGCATCATTGGTATAGGAGCAACTGGGTCCTCTGTGCAACTTGCCAGACATATGTTTTGAGTATGTGCAGATAACTTAGGGGAGACTCACGTACCCAGGCTGTTGTGACCAGAGCTTTCATTGTGTGGTAACTGATGGCTGACTGACCAAGTGTTCTGCAGACATGAGTGAGAGGTGCTGTGAATATGTTTGCACAGCTGGGCTTCCACAGGAGTTGGGTCCCCTCAAGTAAGTGTGTTGTCCCGTGACATAGCCTGGGCCCATGGTGTGTGTTGTATGAGCATGTGTGTGTGTCCACATCCCTGTTCATACACAGGCAGTGTTCCCTTGATATGTTCCTGTTGTTGATGCTTGCTGAGTGGTACTGGGTTCATCCCACTACTTTGCCATGGGCTACCAGATGTGTGGGTGCATGACACACTACTGTTAATTGGTTTATCATCATTGGAATTTGTCAGTTCTGAGTGGTGATGATGTTGTCAGACACAAATGGGACACAGTCAGGGTTCCCCAAGGCACTTGTTTATTTGCAAAATCATGTAGTTGTCCCTAGGTGGTACCTTTCAGGGATTGACACATTTTTATGTGTGTGTGACTGCTCCCACTTGTCGGTTCATGGCTGCAATGTTGGCAGGTGTCAGCATGTGTGCCGTGTGGTTCTCCTTGGCTTCTGCATTGTCCTGGGACTGTGGCACGGTTTCTGAAGGTTACGTGAGCTTTGAAGTCATGGCCATGTACCGCATACCATGCAGTATGTCTGTCATTCCCCAGGGTTGTAAACTGTCCTTGTGTGATGTGTCTGTGCACCTTAGTTCCTCCCAACATTCATGTGTTTGTCATGGGTGCATGTGCAATGTCACCTGTCCATGTGGGCTTCACAGATGCACATTTTTGCAGTTCAGGGTGTGTGGTGTTGAGGCTGGACTGATGTAAATGTTTGCATGGATGGTCCACTAGCTCCCGTTTGTCCATGGATGAGGGGCCATGCTGAGTGATTTGTGTTTGTGTATGTGTGATGTACGTTTGTGGAACAGGATACATGTCTGGGTTTCCCAGTTTGTACGACATCTGCCTTTGTCATCACAGTGAAGGTGTCATGCATGCTTGTGTCACCCCAATGTCTGGTCCCTGGGGGTAGTGCTGTTGTGTGTCAGTCTCTTGCTGTGTTAGTTGGTGTTCATTCCAGCTTGTGTCACATGTGTCTTTTGTGCTCCCTCTCATCTCACAATGCCTGATTGCCCACTGAGGGTGTCCCAATGATGGTTTACTTTTGTATGGCACTGTGTCCACATCTGTGTCACTGTGGTTCAGCCCCCCTCACGTGTTGTGTAGTTGCCTGGGGATACAGTGACACACACACACACATGCTGTGTCAGATGTGCAGGGTGAGGTTGCCTGTTTGTGTTTGTGCATCTGCATCAGTGCATTGGTATTGCTGTTGTGGGCCTTTGTCTGGATGCTGTTTCTGTGATTTTCCCTGCTGTCCCTGTGAGTCATATCACTTCATTGTGCACATTCATCCTGGTTGTTAAGTGCCATTGCTGGCATGGAATGGGAGTTTGTGAGCTGACACCTACAGTCTACACAGGTTGTTTTGATTGGTGTGTCTATTTTCGAGATGTGTGTATGCTTGGTGAGGGTCACTTCTGCTCTTGTGTCATTGTACACTGTATGCATTGTCAGCCCCCATGTGTGGTGCTTGTCTGCTCATAGCCGAGAGTGTGTTAGGTTTTCACAGCACTGTTAGCCTCACCACATCTCTGTGGGAATGGGACACAACCACTAGTTTGCCACAGAAGAGTTTAATGTGTTCGGAGCAGGGATCATACATGCTGTTTGTTATTTGCAGCTTTGACCAAGATGACACTTACCTTTTGGTCACTGTGATGAGGGGGGTTTAGACCCCATCTGCACAATGCTGAACATCTGCTGCAGTTTGGAAGACCACACTTAATTTCTGTTCTACTCAGTGAGGGGGTGTTCTTTTTACATTGCCACAGTGCTATGGTGATGCTTGCCTTGTGTAGGGCACACTCATTTGTTGGTCACATATGTGCTGTTAGTTACATTGTATGTTCAAAGTCATAATCACTGTTGTGGGCATTTGTCACAGACTACACACTGTTGTCATGGTGTTAGGGGGGATGTATTTTGCTGACATACCTAATGTTGAAGTATGATGGATGTGTGGCGCAGCACCCATCCTATGAGTGGGGGTGGCAGGGGTGATGGGCAACAGGGCCCCTATGAGTGGGGGTGGCAGTAGTGCTGGGCAACATAAGCCCTATGAGTGGGGGTGGCAGGGGTGATGGGCAAAAGGTCCCCTAGGGGTGGGGGTGGCAGGGGTGATGGGCAACATAAGCCCTATGAGTGGGGGTGGCAGGGATGATGGGCAACAGGTCCCCTAGGGGTGGGGGTGATGGGCAACATTAGCCCTATGGCTGGGGGTGGCAGGGGTGATGGGCAACAGGTCCCCTAGGGGTGGGGGTGCATGGCTGATGGGCAACATTAGCCCTATGGCTGGGGGTGGCAGGGGTGATGGGCAACATAAGCCCTATGAGTGGGGGTGGCAGGGGTGATGGGCAACATAAGCCCTATAAGTGTGGGTGGCAGGGGTGATGGGCAACAGGTCCCCTAGGGGTGGGGGTGGCAGTAGTGCTGGGCAACAGGTCCCCTAGGGGTGGGGGTGGCAGTAGTGCTGGCCAACATATGCCCTATGAGTGGGGATGGCAGGGGTGATGGGCAACAGGTCCCCTAGGAGTGGGGGTGGCAGGGGTGATGGGCAACATTAGCCCTATGGCTGGGGGTGGCAGGGGTGATGGGCAACATAAGCCCTATGAGTGGAGGTGGCAGGGGTGATGGGCAACAGGCCCCCTGAGTGGGGTGGCAGTAGTGAGGGGCAACAGGTCCCCTATGAGTGGGGGTGGCAGGGGTGATGGGCAACATTAGCCCTATGACTGGGGGTGGCAGGAGTGATGGGCAACAGGTCCCCTATGAGTGGGGGTGGCAGGAGTGATGGGCAACAGGTCCCCTATGAGTGGGGGTGGCAGTAGTGATGGGCAACAGGTCCCCTATGAGTGGAGGTGGCAGGGGTGATGGGCAACATAAGCCCTGTGAGTGGGGGTGGCAGGGGTGCTGGGGAACATAAGCCCTATGGGTGGGGGTGTTAGTGGTGCTGGCCATGCAACCCCTATGGTGGCCTGTTGTCAGTGGCCAGGATGTGGATCCCCTGTGTGTTTATACCATTTTGCGGGTACGTGTCGTTTGTTTATGTGGTAGGTGTCTGACTTACCGCCTGCGCCGTCGGCATCGGTTCCTGGGCCAGTCATAGATGTAGAGTACTGGTATGAGCTGCGCAATGGGATTCATGATGTGTTCGTGTCGTACACGCTGCTTGTTGCTCCGTCTCGTACCCGCTGCAAGCTGGTCCGTCTCGTAGCCGTGGATTGAGTTGTGGCGCGAATCATAGCTGATATGCTTTTTTTCCGGATGCTGTGATGTCCCGTACGTGGCAACCCGTCCGGCGCGTAGGAAGTATGCATCGTACTTGTCATGCCGGAAACTGCTATGGATACTGCTTCCGGGTGACTCTGTTCAGCGTTAGGAGTTACGGCTCGGACGGAGGATGGAGCTTGAATCACAGCCTACGTGTCGGTCGTGTTTTTGGCAGGTATGCGCATCGTACTTCCTCTGCAGGACGGACCGGCTACGGGTACGTGTCGGTTGCACGGTAAGGCTACGGACAGCTCTCGGAGAGCTGTCCGACCCGGTATCGGAATCGACCCCTCAATGCTAACCATGCCAGCACTATCCATCTTGAAAGCAGCCTCAATGTGCATTTCTCCCATTACTTCCACAGGACAACACAACTTATTGGACTGACATAAAGGAACAGCCAGAGCTGGACTATGAACAGATTGATTAACTTGATGCAAAACAGTGCCCTGGTACGAAACCGTGACTAATCATACAATCTATTAATTATTTGTACCTGACATCGTCTTAAGTCCTTTTTTCCCTACCCTGCTCCCCCCTTTGATAATAGGGACAGCATGGAGGGATGAGACTTCAAGAGAGCCATATGTAACTGAGGTACCTTTCGTCAAATAGTTTTTTTTTTTTTTTAGAAGTTTAGGTGTATTAGTGAGGATAGCAATTGGACCAGAAGTGGAGATTAAAAGGCATGGGTGCAGACACCTAGATGGAATCTTGTAAAAATACTAAGACTCAAATTCTCAAAAGATCCACTTGTCCACTCCTATCTTCAATAGCTCTGTGACTGACAACAACCACCTTTGAATTGTCCAATTATCCTGGCAATGTCCAATGTGCTCAGATGTGCCCAGGTATACCTTAATACCTTAAAAAGGCCTTAAAATGCTTGAAAAATTATTTCAAAAAGCAATACAGGGAGCCAAATCAAATTCCCTATGACAAGCAGTTTGAGGGCAATTTTCCAAGGGCAAGACCAAGTGGGCAGGAAATAGACAATGTGTGCAGGGAGCAGAACCTCCCCGAGAGGCACAAGCTGCACCGGCCTAATGCCGGCAGCCTCCACACCACGAAGGGGGCCTGCGGCCTAAGTCTCCCCTGCACACTATCTCTAAAGCAACAGGCATGCAAGCCTGAATGCCGTGACCGATGGCTGAAGCTGACTGCGGGACTGACAGCCTAACAGTCTGCAGATAATGGCAACAGAAGAGGTGGCTAGGGCTGACTGGGTTAGAATAATGCAAACCCGTGTATGGCCTTCAATACGTGTCGGTTGCACGGTAAGGCTACGGACAGCTCTCGGAGAGCTGTCCGACCCGGTATCGGAATCGACCCCTCAATGCTAACCATGCCAGCACTATCCATCTTGAAAGCAGCCTCAATGTGCATTTCTCCCATTACTTCCACAGGACAACACAACTTATTGGACTGACATAAAGGAACAGCCAGAGCTGGACTATGAACAGATTGATTAACTTGATGCAAAACAGTGCCCTGGTACGAAACCGTGACTAATCATACAATCTATTAATTATTTGTACCTGACATCGTCTTAAGTCCTTTTTTCCCTACCCTGCTCCCCCCTTTGATAATAGGGACAGCATGGAGGGATGAGACTTCAAGAGAGCCATATGTAACTGAGGTACCTTTCGTCAAATAGTTTTTTTTTTTTTTTAGAAGTTTAGGTGTATTAGTGAGGATAGCAATTGGACCAGAAGTGGAGATTAAAAGGCATGGGTGCAGACACCTAGATGGAATCTTGTAAAAATACTAAGACTCAAATTCTCAAAAGATCCACTTGTCCACTCCTATCTTCAATAGCTCTGTGACTGACAACAACCACCTTTGAATTGTCCAATTATCCTGGCAATGTCCAATGTGCTCAGATGTGCCCAGGTATACCTTAATACCTTAAAAAGGCCTTAAAATGCTTGAAAAATTATTTCAAAAAGCAATACAGGGAGCCAAATCAAATTCCCTATGACAAGCAGTTTGAGGGCAATTTTCCAAGGGCAAGACCAAGTGGGCAGGAAATAGACAATGTGTGCAGGGAGCAGAACCTCCCCGAGAGGCACAAGCTGCACCGGCCTAATGCCGGCAGCCTCCACACCACGAAGGGGGGCTGCGGCCTAAGTCTCCCCTGCACACTATCTCTAAAGCAACAGGCATGCAAGCCTGAATGCCGTGACCGATGGCTGAAGCTGACTGCGGGACTGACAGCCTAACAGTCTGCAGATAATGGCAACAGAAGAGGTGGCTAGGGCTGACTGGGTTAGAATAATGCAAACCCGTGTATGGCCTTCAATCGGGCTGCTACACGCCAGGGCACACCAGGGCCCACCCCGCTGCCTCACCTCCCCGGCAGTCACCAGGCCAGGGCCGGGCTCGGAGCCGCTCAGAGCCATGTCTCGCCTTGTGTGTGACCTCATACTCTGTAGTCACGCCGTAGCCTTCTGGCACAATGGTAACTTGTACAACAGACCATCACAAAAAATGCTTCACATTCATCCATGTCACCTTCCATGCAATCCACTACCAGGTAACGGCAACCTAGACATGCAAGCAGCATGCACATTTACTTTACCTGGCACATACTCCAACTGGTACCGAAAATTCTGCAACCGAGAAGCTAACCTTGCCAATCTCGCAGACATGCCCCCCACCCGGCAACCATGTGCACCAAAAGTTTGTGATCCGTTTTAATAATGAGTTTAGTCCCCGACAAAAAGGTTCTAAAATGTTTTGCTCCCCATACGCAAATCAAAAGCACCCTGTCAATAACAGAATAGTTTTTCTCAGCATCACACAAAGCCATGGATGCATATGATGTGATCCATTCTTTACTCTGGTCCTTCTGCATCAGCATGCCTTCCAAACCCCAATTGCTGGCTTCCATCATTACAATACATTGCTTTCCAATAATGAAAGGTTTGAGAGAAGGAGCATTTATAATCAATCCTTCCAACACCTCAAACATCGCTGACATGTTATCAGTCCATTCAAACTTGGCATTTCTCTTCAATAAACACCTGAACGGATCCACTTTAGATGCATAGTGGGGGATAAACTTGGTATACAAATCACCAATTGCTCCTTCCAATTGGGCACCAATTGCTCCTTCCAATTTGGAACTGGTGCTTTGGAAATGTTTTCCACATGGTTGCACTTGGGCCTAATACCTGCACTACTAATGCTATGCCCTAGGTACTCCACTTCCTTTTTTTAAAACTTGCATTCCTCAGAATGTACAGTAAGACCCTTTAAAGATAACGCTGCCAACACCATCATCAGATTCCAGTTGTGTTTATCAACATTTTTGCCAAATACCAACGTGTCATCCTGAAACGCAACAGCGCCACTTTAGCCATCCAAAGCCTCCTTCATTAGTCTTTTAAAAACAGCAGACGCGCTAGCTAAACCAAATGGCATGCAACAAAATCCAAACAATCCCTCCGGAGTAATAAATGCTGTGAGGTTTTTGGATTCCTCATCCAAAGACACCTGATGGTAGGCACTAGCCAGATCTAATCAAGAGAACACTTGCGCTCCTGCCAAGGTGGTAACCATTTCTTGGAGATTAGGAAGAGGATGAGCATCCACTCATTATTAAGACTGTGTAAATCAACACAGAGCCTCAATTCACCAGAAGATTTAACTGATATCACCATTGGAGAAACCCAAGTTGAAGATTCTCCAGGTTCAAGATTTTTTTTTTTTACATAAATCCTGCAACATGCCTCTAAGTTTTCCTCTGTATGTCAATGGCACTTTCCTTACTCTGGCGTGAAGGTGTAGCATTGTCATTCAATTTACTATGGTGCTTAAAGCCTTGATCCTCCCCCAAATTGCCACTGAAAACATCAGGAAATTGTTGCTTCAAAACTTGCACAAAATTTGTGACATCACTCATGCACCTTAAATGACCAGACATGACATTGGTAGTAGGTCCAACAGGGAACACAAGAGGAACAGATCTTGGGTCTAATATGATGCCCATCTTCTCTTGATGACGCCAACCTAACAAATACTGCCCATGTTTTGCCACATAACTTTTCCCAAAAGTATGGTGTGTGCCAATGTCAATGTTGGCTGAAAAATAACCAACTGAATCAATTTTATGGCCTGTGTAACACCTGGAGAGATATATGTAGGCAAAAAAAAATTGTTAGGCCATTTCTTCATGATTGAATCGTAGGAAATGATGGTATACCAAGCACACGAGTCCACTAAAACCCGAATACTCATACCATCTACTGTAATGTCACATGACAGAAATTTAGCAGCACACGTGCCTCCATTAATATTCAAAACAGTGTTGATATCCTGATCACTATAGTCATAGAGAGATTCATAATCATCATAACTAAGTGCAACATTCACTTTCCTGGGCACAGATCTGCATACTCTACCAAAATGCCCCTTCTTATTGGACCTGGACACACCTTATCCATTGCAGCACACATCTTAGAATTGCCCATTACTACCACACCTGTAACATAGCAGTATCCCACTTCTACCTTGTGGCCTTTGCCATTTATTCTTCACCTTCGTTTTCTGCAAAAGCTCATTTTTAATCACAGGAAATTTCCTAGATTTATCTCTGTCTGTAGCTACAACATGGACTTCACTCTTGTCATTTCCCCTTGTTTCCTGTACAAATTTTTCCTATGCTCTATTGCTTTAGCAATTTCTATGACTGCATTAAGTGACATGTCCGAAAGGGTCCATAACCTTTCTTGAATCTTCCTATTGTTAGTTATCATTAAAATGTGATCCCTTAATACCTGTTCATATGTTACATGTTCAAAATCACTAGTCACAGCAAGAAACCTAAGAGTCGAAATGTAATCCTCAACAGATTCTTTAGATCGTTGCTTCCTAGAGTAAAAAAATAATCTTTCCATTACTACATTGGTCTTTTTTCCATAGCGTAAGGATAAATGCTTCAATGCATATTGATACACAGTAACATTACCAGTATCTTGGGCGGCTCCTCTGCTAAGGCAGAGGAGCATCGCCCCACTGCTCGCAGAGCAGGGAAAAAAGAAAAAGAAAATTATAATAACCTCGTCATTATGATTTTATTTTTCTTTACTATGGGGCTGGGTTAGGGCGGGGTCACAGGAGAAGAAGTGGTTTGCACACTCCAAGTGTGCATGACTGCTTGCGCACTTTCCATCTTCCCCACCAGGCTTTAATGTACAGTCCGGTGAAGACTCTGCACAGGCTCCCTGACCCTGACTGAGCACCGATTCACGTGCTCAGACCAATCACAATGCTGCATTGCAGCACTGTGATTGGCTATTGGGAGCTAGGGTGCTTTCTGGTTTGGACCTGCCAATACGAGCTGCAAGCGACAGAGGGACAGCGGCTATTTAAAAGGTATGGGTTTTTTTAAACCCAGTGCGCGCCACCCCCGTTCCCTGCCAGCTGCCACTGACCAGGATTGATTACAGTTGGCAGATTCTTAAACTCCTTTAACCCAATCCCCCCAAACAATGTTTAAGAAGGGCCAACTTCCTTTCCCCATCAATACCTCACCATAGGATAAAACAGCCTCCCACATTTCCCAATCAATTGTAGGCTCACCAGGAGCTGAGAGAAATAAAGGTAGTCGGAAATTTCCTGACATGATAGTATGGGATGGTCATAGAATATACCAAATTACTTTCTCCCTAACTAATATGTGAACATTACGTTTGAACTCATGCAAATAAGTAGTAGGTAAACACTAAATATTCACTCAAACAATGAGTATTATCAAAATAATAAAAGTAGTCACCACTGTCAGCCAAGGAAGGTGTGCGTATCACTGTGAACAATAAGCAAAGGATCTCACCCATATGATGTGCGCATCACCTTTGCTATGCACTTGTGGTATAAAACAAGACAGGACAAAGACTTCCTGCACAATTGCTGATGTGCGCATCACCGTTAGGACACGCTGGGGCATATTGAGAACTTATTGTATAAACAGATGGTGTGCGCGTCACCGTGCAAGATGCTCCAGAAATTGGCGGCAGCTCACTGTCAGTATGCACTGAGGAAAATTTTCAAACTCCCTTTGAGAACTGCTGGTGTGCACATCACCATACAAAGCTAGCACGCTGCAATGGGACTGTGAACAGAACACAGGGTGGCACCAATAAGCATGAAGCACCTCTGATAAAGATCCAACTGAAGAAAAAGAACCAATCTAAAAAGAGCTGAGCCCTCAACACTCACTCCACTGGAGGAGTACCAACAAATAAGGTTACAGTAAAAGTGTGCTTATCCAATCACAAAATCCTCCAGAAATGTGGAAATAGTAGATATCAGCACCCATAGATTCTTCCCAGATCGCCGCAAGTGTAAAGAAGTGAGTGAAGACTCTTGATCCAAAGTGTAGTGAAAGATTATTTTTTTTAACAAGGTACATGTCACCTCATACAAATCTGATCTTCTTCTGACAGTATCTATCCCCTCCCACCATAAAAGTGCAAACCTCGTGATTCAAAAGATGCTGTAATATTCTAGTAAAACCACTGACCAAAGCCCCCACGTGCTCGCATCATATGAAATAGATATGAGCGCACCACAGCATGTCCCGCTCGTGTGTGTTTCGTAAAACAACAACTCATGACAAGCATGCGGCACTCATGTATACAACAGTCGGTTCCAGGATTTGTTGGCGATGTGGTCACTTATAGCTATATATTTTACTACCTTTTTCCACATTTTCTACCAACGATGTTAAAGATCTCCCTATTAGCCTTTTCAGTAAGTATGAGGCCATTTTGAAAAAAAAAAACTATCCAACAACTTTAGTCTGATTAAGAGGGCTCAGTTGTCTGATGCATGGTACTCGATCTTCAGGCTTAGGCAGTGGGACAGGATGCTTAGCTCTGAGATGATGTATCTTTGCCTGTCTCGTCCTTTTTGTATTGGTATGGTACTGCTCTTGGATGTAATAGGTCCCCTCCTGTCCTGACCTGGCAGTATTGGGAAGGCACAGCTCATGCTGAGTCTCATTGTCCTTGCAATCTTGGCCTGAAGTCTGTTATCTTTGGAAGTGGAGCCATTGCTGTCCCAGGTGTCAATTCTTCAGATTGAGACAAACTCAAGTGGTCTCCTGAGGGCATATTTACCAACATTTTATGCAAAGAAGTGCAGCAAAGTTGCTTTGTGAAATGAAGAGAACAGAAAAGTGTCTTACCTACTAAGATATGGCACACTTCTGCTCCCTCCTTGCGTTGGCACACTTGAAGCTGTGTAGTTCCAATGCAGGCACCCTTGCACTTTGCTGCAAGGGTGCCTACGTTCGAGCAGGACTGTTTTTGTGCAGGAAGGACTATAGTCCTTCCTGCATAAAAAAAAATCCTTAAATGCCTTTTTTCTCTTTATCTGATGCAGAATGCAATACACACAAAAAAGGAAGTAAGCAGGAGAAATGAAGATATTTCTCGTCTTTGCGGTTGGGAGGCGCACCATTTTGGCGCAATCCCAGATTCACTGACCTTATTGAATTTTGGATTGTGTCAAAATCCATGAGTGAATGTATGGTAATGCCCATGCTCCACCCATGCAACTCCTCCCCAAGGGAAAGCATTGCAAGGCAGCGCATACTTTATATTTGCTACAGAGCAAGCCCACGCAAAGTGGCTTTTTGTGGCTTAGTAAGTCCTGATAAGGACTTGCGTTGCCTTGTAATGACTTGTGTCACTCAAGAACAACCCAAGACCTTAGTAAATTTGGGCCCTGATGTCTTCACTCATCCCTTATGGTCATTCATGAACTACTTTATGACCGTGGCCATGTTTTCTCCTCCCAGCCCCTATTAGACTTCTAGATCCTGTATTGCGTTTTTAACCAATGAACTAAAAGACCGAGATACAAATAAATTACACTTCCTTTTGTTCTTATCAAAGGATAATTATGATTTGACACTATGATGCTTGTAGTTTTCAATCTCTATTAGGTATCCTCTGGGTATCCTCTGAGGATTAACTGAATCGAATACAGCAATATTGTCATCGAGTAACCACTTGTAGCTTTTCAAGTAGTTGGTGGGTATGAGACAAAGCTCTGCTTGACTCTGCCACATTTACTTCATTTAAACCATAGCTTTGCTATCTTCCCATATCTCTCTGAATGCCAAGAAAAAGTGGATAGTGCCAATCCAGCACAAGAAAAAAACAAGCTGATCTAGCGCTTTAAAGTACAGGGGCTGAAAGTGGAGGCACATTCTTCGATAGTGCCAAGCAGTGTTCCTGGAAGCAAGCCCTTATGTATAAATGCTATGTTCGCTTCACATATCAAATGATGCTCAATTAAAGCAAAGGACATTTCTCTAAATCTGGCTTGAAACCATTCATGTGAGGTTATTAGTAAAACTACTCCCATGAAAAGGGGTTCTATAAATAGCCTTCCTCTAATTCATCAGCAAGGGATCAATCTACCCTAGGGAGATAGAAAAAATAAGTCTCCCTCAGAAAACACCAGTGAACTAATACATTTAAAGTATGATACTATGAGCAGACAATTCACCAACTATTTGGAGTCTCAGATACTAAGGATACCCTTCATCTTTTACAGACTCCCTCCTCACATTTGTACCCGGTGACCTGGTCTCCCAACACTCGAGTCTGTATGTCTTACATACATGTACCTGGAAGCACAGTGAATTGCTTGTGCCCCACTCAGACAGACCCAGACTGCCTGTCATTTTTTGGTAGAGCCTTGACAGCACCTGCGTTGTCTGCAATACCTGTTGTATCTCTTCTGTGGGTTTTTGGTACACCCACCAATTGCCATTGGGTGTTATCTGTGGCATTCAGAAATGCTGCCTTGTTATTGGTGCATTTGTGTAAATGTCTCTCCTTTGTGTGCTTAGTTCAGTCCCCGCTGATTTCACCAAGAGAACATTTTGGTAGGCCATCTCACTGTACAGCGTGTTATGGCCCCTCTTCCTGTGTGGGCATTGCAGCCTTATACATAGCTTGCTTCCCTCCCACGTCACTACTCCCAGCTGCACTGGTCTTAGTTTGTTTGTTTTGGTTGGCCTGCCTTGTTTTGTAATGCCCCTGCCCTTTCCGTCTCTTTCCTCTACATCTCCTGAATTAGCTCTCCCGTTTTCTCACTGTGCAGATAGGAAGCACAAGGACGCATCACTTTACTTTCAATTCAGCCCCGCATGGCAGCCACACCTTTTCCCAAAAGTGGACCCCTCTGGCCTCATTGTTTTATGGGCTGGGGCAGGGCTCTGTGCCAGTGCCACATCAGATCAAGGCAGCCTGCAATCTGCCTACTAACTTTTTATCGGCACCGATAAACAGTGATTAATTCCTCACAACCCCAACATTAATCCTTGGGTGTGGGATTGTAACCAGGAGCTAATAGCTTCTGCAACACGGCAGGAAGAGGACACATGATACAAACTCTCCAGTTAGCGGCAGCAGGATAACAGTAAATGAACAGGAGATACATACTTCCTGCACAACGTAGGACATAATGTCCACATATGTACAAGATTGGTCCCTAGGAGATTTACAAAATAGTATTCTCCCTCTCTGTGGTGAGACTGTGGTTCCACTGAATAAAGCCACAATTTCTACATAATCGTTTCAATACAACTGGATACATATCACCGACAGTGATCATACCTATTGTCAGTGCTCCAAGGAGGGGGAAAAAATCCCTTATCTTTTTGTCCTGAGGAAAGAGGGTTTCTAGTATTTGTTTACCACCGAAACACGTTGACGCTGAGCACTCCTGAATCCGACTACGAGGAATCACTGAAAAGAATGAAATTTCACATTCACCAGGATATGAACTTGATGTAAATTGTTGGATCAGTCAATGCAACAGCCTTTTTTGAACTGTGCAAATAGGGTTCTCCATTAGGTATTTATCTTTTCTGTCTTTGTATATACTCGGATGAGTGTTTTTTATATTATATACGCTGTTTTTAAATTGCATGTTGCATGCCATATATGATGTTTATATCTTTTTAATGTTTTGGTCACAAGAAATGAATAATGGTATTTTGATAAGAAGTATCTTTTATATAAAAAAAATCCTTTGATGCTATATCTTGAATTTGGTGGCATATTGGTTTGTGGGGTGGGTTTCACTCCACTTTAATTGTTCAGTCTATGTACTGTGAAGAGTTAGTTTGAGTGAATCCTTGAATGGAAGCGTTCAACATTTGGGTTCCAAGGGGAATTCTTATCTTCTCTACTGTAGAGTAGTTCCCTATTTCCTTTGGTGGTGGGTCCACCTCTCTAGTATAATAACTATCTTCCTGAAGTCTTCCATTGGGTTCGACAGTGGTTTCCGATGCCACTTCACACCTTTGCGACCGGCTTCCCTGGTGTAGGTATCCTGGTTCCTAGGATATCCATAGGTGGGGTGGGTCTCCAACCTTCTGTCCTCCACGGGGATTCTCCAGGGTCCACTGGGAAGGGTTCTTCTTCTTTGAAATTGTATTTGCAACTTACCCATTGACTTGCAATGATCCCGCGGTCGTGTTCCCACTCTGCACAAGGCCTCCGTGGTGCTCCTGGTTACTTACCTTGGGTGGTTCCTTGGGTCCCCGGCACTTCTACCTCTTCGGGGTATAGTCTTGACTCATGTCATGGTTCACATACCACTATTTTAGCATATGGTTTGGTCTCCCCCTGGTGACCACAGTGTATTTCTTTTTTTTTACCTCATTTATGCGATTATTAAGGTATGAGTAGACCAGATCCCCGTCATTTGTAGGATTTCTGGTTGGGGATTTTACTCACTTATCCATGGGGGCATTGCCCTCCTTTCCCATTGTGAGATTGTGTCTTAAGACCTCCAAATTCTATGAGGTAGTCAATCACGGAGCCCCCATGATGATCCTCCTAAATTCGTTTTTATCGCGTGGAAAGTAATCATTGGACATCCCTCCCTACCCTACCTTATGTTCTTATCCCATAATTCCCAGAATCTGGTCTTATTACTCTTCCCTCTAGACTTATCCAATTTTCTAAACTTCTCTACAGATGACCGCCATTCAATTACACTTGGGGAAATTACAAGTATCCACTTTATGCAGATCTCTCTTCTAGCCAATAAAACTAACATAAATAATAATTGTTTTTGGTTGTTATTTATCACATGAGGGGAATCATTACTTTCTATCAATCCAAAAATAATATTAAATGTGCTTACCTCTATATTTGTCTACAAAACTTCATCTACAATCTTACCCACTTCTTCCCAGAATTTAGCCAGGTGAGGACAACGGTGAAACATATGGATGTTGTTCGCTTTTGGTTCCCTACATTTTGGGCAGTTTTTCACCGCTTGCCTGTTCATTTTAGTTAGCTTTTCTGGTGACCGGTATGACCTGTGTAAGGTAAAAATATGTTTTTTCCTAAGAGGTGCAGATACTATAATTTGCCATAAAAGAGTGCAGGATACTTGCCATTGATGTTGCAAGTCTTGTGCTGGAAAAGTCATTCTCCATAGGTCGTCTGGAAGGGAGAATTCTTCATCTCCTATTCAGGTGCCAATACCATTTCGATACTTCTTTTCTTGCTGGGTCACATTGTATTTCATTTTCCAACTCCACTGTGTTTCCCAAGGTTTTGTCCTGGTCCTTAGCCCAGCTTGCCATCTGATAATATTTGAACCTGAACAATTTTCCATCTGTTCCTACTAACAGTGAGTCCCAACTTTTCAGAGCTCCTGCCTCGAGTAATTGCCCCCCTTTTGTTATTCTTGCCTCCTTCAATGGCCCTGCTAGGGAGTCTTTTAAACATTCAGGAGTTCCAGGTGACTTCCAAATGGGTGCTGGCAACTGTAATAAGGAATCTTCCAAGTCCTTCTCACTTCATAACACAGCTTACATGCTGCACCCAAAACTTTTAACTGAATTTTTTGAAGTACTTTGGGTGACCAAATTTATATATGCAATAGTCCTCCTCTGTCACAGCTTTCCAATATGAGGAATAAGAAGAGTGGGCTTGAAGAAGAATTCTAATATTTTTCAAATGAAACGCTCTATAATAAAAAAGAAAGTCGGGACTATACCGACCTGATTTTTCCTTCTGCGTAGCTTTTTCCCCACTGTTCTCACGTCTTTCTAGTTCCATATAAATCCATTATTTCCGCCTTGAATCTTTTTGATCCATTGGGTCTTAAAATCCAGTGGTATGGCATTACAAATAAAAGTAAATTTAAGCAAAATGGACATTTTTACAATGTTCGACCTGCCCATGAATGGGCATGTCACCTTTGAGTCGACATTTACTCGAGCGATCTCATCAATGTTTTTTCAAATCTCTACCCCCAAATATCTAATTCTATTCTTTGCTCCCGCTATTGGTGACTGGGAACACCATTGCATTATTTCTGTTTTCCCATGGTTAACCTGATAACCATAGATCTGACCAAAATCATTTAACAACTTTGTAATGATGGGAAGAGATATGTTTAAATCAAATAATCAATCAATCAGGCATTTGTAGAGCGCACTACTTACCCGTGAAGGACTCAAGGCGCTAAGGGGTGGCGGAATACTGCTACTGTTCGAAGAGCCAGGTTTTGAGGAGTCTTCTGAAGGTCAGTAGGTCTTGGGTCTGCCGTAGGTGGATGGAGAGGGTGTTCCATGTCATGGCGACGAGGTGGAAGAATGATCTGCCGCCGCCGGTCACTCTTCGGATGCGGGGGACAGTGTCAAGTCAAAAAATACTTTTATTGATTCTTTAAAAATCGCAAAAGGATGGCAAACCATCATGAAATACTGATTCTAAACATTAAATGATCATATGTGTATATGTATAAAAAAATATATATATTTTTTAAAAACATTAATCAAAAAAGAAAACCTTAAAAGATCATGATCATAGTTAAAAAGTCAGCCAGCGGGTTGTATGATAGCTACTTGGCTTGAAGCAATTTTGTCCAGTTCTTTTGCTGCTGTTTTCAAGAATTTTATGGCGCTACAGGAGAGAGGAGTCGAGAGCCCTCCAAGACACCTAATGACCGCAGCTCTACATGTTCTGATCTGTTCATTCCTTAAAATCTCCCGAAGAATGGATTTGCGTGTTTTCAATAAAAAAAGGTCATATACACAATAAATGTAGTAATGACTCCTCCCCTTGACCGCAAAGGCGACATTCCTTCGATGGCCATACGAATTTCCATTGCGGGGTTAGATCCTTTGAAGGGAATGATCCCAGTCGTAGCAACATCAGGTAATGCTTTTTATGATAAGAAATATGTTCAATCAAATACCGTTGCTGTTTTAGCCTCTGATATGTCTGTATCATGGCCCAGGCGTGGTATTTTTTGGAAAAAGTATTTTTATCAGTTATTAGGGAGTTCCTCTTAATTGCGGTGTTCACCACGTTTTTGAATCCAGAATACGTTACTGGTATTGACCAGACCTCCTCTAGCTGTAACGCCGACAAGGATTCCTGCAGGATTGTCGTCGTCGAGTTAGCTTGTTGAGCTTGATTTTCAAGCTCAACCCAACAACGGTGGGCTAGAGTATTATCTTCTGCCTCCCTCATCCTCCAGTATTACTTCACTAAGGCACCTTGTCTGGCCATGATCTGTTTTTTTAATCCAAATTCTAAACGGATTTGGTCTTGTGAGATGTGTAACGGTATTGAAAACAATCTTTTGAAAAATATGGATTGTGCTGTATTTAAGGTAGTAAGAAACAACAACAACTCTCAACTGGTATCATTCGACCAAGACAAATAATTTGCATGTAAAAAACATTACAAAGGAGAAAAGGAAGACTCAAGGAGAGAATAATTTGAGAAAAAACATACTGTATTGAATTAGAAAAATTACTTACATAAAAACATGTATAAATTTAAATGATCCAAAAAATGAAGCAGTAATAACAGCACTGTACATAAAGTTAATATACCATAAAGACAACCCGGACTTGTACTTGGTGCCTAAAGTGTACGTGACACGAAGACGGCGATGCAAGTGACAAGGTGAGATCAGCAAGGGACGGCGCAACGTGAAGTGAAAGTGAATAATGGAACAATAATTACAAGGTTCTGAATTCAATTTTCGACATTACAAAATTATTTATACATCAATTTAAGGAACCATAAAGCCATCAGTTAAGCTGAAAGGTCGACGGCGTTTCGATCCTGATTAAATTGGGATCATCGTCAGGACAGGGTTGAATTATTCATCACAGTGCTATACAGGAAAAGGAAAACAGTATGAATGAAAAATAGAGAAGTGTAACTTGTAAAAGGAACGAGCTCAAGTCTAAGTATTCAGAGAGCTGGTCTTGCCATATAGTCAAGACGTGCAGAAGTGACGGAGGAAAAAGCAAGGTAGGTGATGAGGGGGAAAAAAACACGGAAAGGGAAGAGTGGAAAGAGGAAAGGACGAAAAGTAATTTATTTACCTAAATGGAGGAAGGTTCAAGGTTAAGAAACGGTGGAGAAACAGGGTCCAATGTAATTCTGTGAGGAGAGAGACAATAGGTATTCAAGTAATAAAAGCGATGTCAGGATAGAGGGAAAGGTCCAATCTATCCTGACATCGCTTTTATTACTTGAATACCTATTGTCCCTGTTTCTCCACCGTTTCTTAACCTTGAACCTTCCTCCATTTAGGTAAATAAATTACTTATCGTCCTTTCCTCTTTCCACTCTTCCCTTTCCGTGTTTTTTTCCCCCTCATCACCTACCTTGCTTTTTCCTCCGTCACTTCTGCACGTCTTGACTATATGGCAAGACCAGCTCTCTGAATGCTTAGACTTGAGCTCGTTCCTTTTACAAGTTACAAGTGATGAATAATTCAACCCTGTCCTGACGATGATCCCAATTTAATCAGGATCGAAACGCCGTCGACCTTTCAGCTTAACTGATGGCTTTATGGTTCCTTAAATTGATGTATAAATAATTTTGTAATGTCGAAAATTGAATTCAGAACCTTGTAATTATTGTTCCATTATTCACTTTCACTTCACGTTGCGCCGTCCCTTGCTGATCTCACCTTGTCACTTGCGTCGCCGTCTTCGTGTCACGTACACTTTAAGCACCAAGTACAAGTCCGGGTTGTCTTTATGGTATATTAACTTTATGTACAGTGCTGTTATTACTGCTTCATTTTTTGGATCATTTAAATTTATACATGTTTTTATGTAAGTAATTTTTCTAATTCAATACAGTATGTTTTTTCTCAAATTATTCTCTCCTTGAGTCGTTCTTTTCTCCTTTGTAATGTTTTTTACATGCAAATTATTTGTCTTGGTCGAATGATACCAGTTGAGAGTTGTTGTTGTTTCTTACATTATTACCCTATCTCAACGAGGTTTACGGGTTACACTCCTGTTGTTTTTTCTAGTATTTAAGGTAGTGGCATCTTTAGTGTTCAGGATTTCTGAGCCATACATGATGGAGGGTAGAAATTTTGCGGTTATCACTTGTAGCAGGTGACCGGTCGAGCAACCTATGAGCTTTTTTTTCAGAACTTTGAAGGCGAACAACAGTTGTTTTGCATTTATACATCCTTGTTCCACGTGTTGTTTAAAGTTAAGCTTGCTGTCTAGCAAGAAGCCTAGATATTTGTAAGAGGTAACGCGGGCTAATGGTTGTTCGCCCAATTTCCAGGAGAAGGTATACCTGGACGATGTTTTATTATATTTTGAAAAACACAAGACTTTGGTCTTTTGATGGTTGATCGTAAGTTGGTTTAAGGTGGTGTATGCTCCTAGTCCCGTGATCAGTTTCTGCACGCCGGCTGGTGTTTGTGCTAGCAACACTATGTCATCTGCGTACTGAAGGCATGGCGTTGGTATTTTGCCCAGTTTTGGAGCGTCAGCTGGAATTGACTGAAGGCACTTGTCAAGATCTGCCGTATAAATGTTGAACAAACAAGGTGCTAATACGCAACCTTGTTTTAGCCCATTTGATGTTGGGATCTTGCCGGTTACACTGGACCCGTCTCCTTTCTTAATTTGCACCCAGGTGTGAGAATACAGGTTGATAATGCCTGCATCTTAGCCCATAGAGAGGCTCTCGAAACTTTGTCGAAAGCCGCTTTAAGGTCCACGAAGCAGGCATACAGGGGCCATGATTTTATGAAGGCTTGATTAGCTAAAAGGGTGACCGCAAAGATGTTCGTTGGGGTACCCATCCCCGCCCGAAATCCAGTTTGCGTGGGAGGTATTAGGTTTTTTAGACTGACCCAAGCCTCTAATTCTACTAGGAGATTAGATGCGTAAATTTTCGCCTCTACGTCTATCAACGCAATCAGTCTGTAGTTGGAGGGGTCCGAACGGGAACCCGATTTATAGATTGGATTAAGGATACTTCCTCTCCAGGACTCAGGGATCAAACAATCTGCTGTGACTTTGGAAAAAAGAGGAGTCAGAACTTGGGACCAGAATGCGGGGTCATGCCGAAACAGGGCATTTGGTAGTCCGTTCGGACCTGGGGCTCCCTCAGATTTAAAGTTCTTTATAATTTTTAGCACTTGAATTTCTGGGAACAGCACTAAATCCTCAAAGGATTCGAGGTTCTTGATACCAATAACTTTATCTCGGCCTCCCGCCTCCTTCACTGTTAGTGAGTCGCAGTTTGGAGCCAATTGAGGTGCAGCTCCATTGTATAGGAGTTCGATGTAAGCTCTCTATGTGGCCTCCAGTATATCCGAATGATGACATCGATTCCGGCCATTGGTGAGTTGGTTAATTTGTTCCCAGAAAAGCCTGGAATCCCCCAATTTGCAAGCGTAATGAAGTTTGGCCCAAATATGTTCTTGGTGCTCTTTTTTTGTGAGTTTTATGTCATTTTATAGCTGTTTTCTAGTTTTTGAGATTAACAGCAGAAGTTCCAGTCGGCATTCGGGTCTCCGAGATCGTAATTGTCTGAGGTATTTATTTAGTTGTTGTTTTTGTTTCCTCAGATTATTGTTGAACCAGTCAGCCCCTTTTGAATTTCCAGCTTTGCGGGCATGGGCATTTTTTGAATATGTATTATTAATTTCGTAAATAAAAGACTCCCAAGCTTTTATGGTTAGTGTTTCGGGATTGGATTTTTCCAAATGACTGGCGTAAGTACTTATGATGGCCTCGATGTTGTTCTTATTCCAGCGGAGGCGTTTTAAATTATAACATTGTGTTAAAGATGATAGCGCCTTTGTTTTCTCTGAGGTTATGAAAGATATTAATAACAAAAAAGATTGTGGCTGGTGGTCACTTTCCGCCCTATCTTTTCTCTGAAAATTTGCGATGTACGGGAAAAGGTCGTAATCTGTAAAAGTATAATCAATAGTAGAGCGTGTTTTTTGTGTAACCCTAGTGTATGCTGCGGGCCGATCGGACGGGCCTTGGCCATTGAGTATGCACATTGAAAGGTCTTTCAAGCAAGATGCGCATTTCTTACCGGAAGTTTCCTGTCGGTTGAGGGCTTGTGTGGGCCCCTTTTTGCCCTTACTCCTATCATGTTGTAGATCCATAGTAAAGTCGCCCGACAGAATGATTTTAGCATCTAAATAGGCAAGTTTTAATGTTTTTAATGAAGTAATTAATTGTTCAATTCTTAACTTCTTTAGTTTAGATGCAGGGTGAATATAGATGTTGAGTATGAGCAGGGTGTAGGTCTCCGGGATGTCTATTTTGACGCACAACATCCAGGAGCAATCTATATCTATAATGGAAGCCTGCCATGGAATTTCCGTAGAAATAAAAATAGAGAGACCCCCTTTTGCTCTTCCATATTTGGTGGCTCTCTTGGCTGGGTTCAGAAATTCCTTAAAGCCTATTATGGGGGATGAGGTTGTCTGCCAAGATTCTTGAAAGAGAAGAATGTTATATTGTGTAATAAAGTCCATGAAATCTGGGTATTCTAATTTTGAATGAAGGCCGTGCACGTTCCAGGAGCAGATGTTACATCCTTGGTGTAAATGGGGGGTTTGTGTTGAAGTTATTCATGCCATTCCCAAGGATGCGCCTTCTCTATTTAATTCCCAAGGGGTCGAAAGCTTGCCAGCTTCGGGGTAGTCAAAAGTGATAGTGATTTTCCTGGCCAGGTGCTCTTTATCCCTGGTTTGACTTTGATGATCCGGGCCTTTTGCCCCTTTTAGGAGACTCATGGTGTTAGGGAGTGGTTGTAGTGGGCTGGGATAACGAGGGGGAATTATCTTTTTTAACTCAATTCCCCCTTTGGCAAATGTGTCCTTCTGCTGCCAAATAAGGTCAATGTGCAATTTATTGGAAAATGTGGCTATTGTGACTTTGTGACCGGTAAAACTCAGGTTTTGATTGAATTCAATACTTTCAATGTCGTTGGTGTTTATGTGGTTTAGGGATGGGAGAGCTTGGAATAACTTTAGCAAGACATTTCTATTTAATATGTCGTGCGTGCCCCTTGAGACGTATTGTGGATCGAAGACCATTTTGTTATTAACTGGGGATCGTACTCCGATTCATTATCCAAGATCTTTTCCGTGTGTTTCGCCACCATTGGCTCTCGGGAGGTCTGGGATGTATCTTGTGGTTCTGGTTAATTTTTTTGTTGGTGGTTTGCGCCTCCCCCATTTGTTTCCGCTGGTCGCCTTACGTCGGTACCGGTTTCTTCAACCGAGTTGAACGCACCCTGATTTGTTTTCCTTACTGCCGACTTGAGGCATCTCACTGATACTTGTGTTGCCTGAGTTTTTGAATTGTATTTTCCCTTCCCTGCTCCACATTTGAATAAGCTATATCATTTCCTTGGCGGGGGCGACTCCCTTGTATTTTGGTTTGTGGTATTGGACATAACAGGCGAATTTGGAGAAAAAGTTGATTGCTCCTTGGGGGTTACTACTTCCGTGCTACTATGGGTTACGATGTCTTCTTGAAGTGTTCTATTTTGAATTGATATTGCCAGGGATTGATCTAATACCTGGCTTGTTTGTTTGCGCTTTCTGGATTTTCTCAGTCGTTTACGCTCCCGCTTTGATAAAATCGTAGGGGCTTTTAGCTGTCTTTCCAACGATTTATTGTGTAGATCTTGAGATGGAGAATCCTGAGCTCTTAAGTTGTCGGGAACACTTGGTAGCTTAGGTGTAGGTAATGTTGACTCGGTAAGTTTAATCAGTATGGGTGTTGATTCTGTTTCGCTACTTTTTTGTCCTACAGAAGAATTGGGACATTCCAGATTAATACCCTTGGTGGCTGCATTTTCTTGCTCTAATATTGTTGTTTTATCTTTCTTTGTTGGGGTTGTGGGCTTCGTTGCAGCTTCCCTTGGTGTATTCAGTAATTCGGTAAGTATGGTTGGAACTGAGGCTAGTTTGTCAATTATTCGAGTACAGTGGCAATGGCACATTTGGAAAGTGGTTTCCCGGTCTTGCTGTACCTTCAAGATCATCTCATTAAAGTTTTGCAGTTTTAGTTCGACCCCTTGAACGTGGATTGCAAGGATATTTAGGAGGTCTACTTGGGTATCTAATTTGTCTGCATGTAAGATCATTGCTTTACCGATTGTATCCATTGTATTTAGCAAGTGGGGACATACAGTAGATGTTAATGGAGCTGTGTTGGCACTGTGGTCCAAGTGGGGCAGTTGCCCTGGGAATGGTTCGCTCAAACGAACTGAGGACTTGGTGGGTGATGCCTTTTTTTTTGATTAAATGATATCTTGGAGGCTGATCCCGTGTAGTTTGAGTAGCATTTCGGTGCATCATTTTGTTTATCCTGCCAAAGGTATTCTACCATTTCTGACGTATGGGAGAATGGATCGGCGTGGGCTTGGGTGTCAAAACTTAAATTGGCTATCCCCTGACTAGTGGGGTTATAGCCCCCCTTCTGTGGATCGAACGTGCCTACAGAACTGGAGGTGATTTTATTATACTGGTATGTTGAATTACTTTTAATATGATGATGAACTTGGTTGCTATGGCCATTGTGACCACTATGTCCTGGTGAAGATTGGTGTTCTTGAGACTGGTGTGGAGAATCCGGGTGAGATTGATGGTGATGAATTAGAACCTCGATTACCTCGGAATTTTTCCTTTGGTGGATCTCCAGGGGGCAGAATATTTTAGGGGATAGTTGTTGGAGGCTCTGGTTTTCTTGATTTTCATCACCCGAAATACTTAAACCCACATTTATCTTTTCTTTCCATTCTGCCTCAGTATTTATTGTGTTTCTATCCCCTGGTGGGGTCAAGTTTGATTCCTTTTTATTTTGTAAGGCTTTATCGTTTTTTATTGAATTAGTATGACTGGTTGCTTTCGTAACGTGACGACTCTGAATTTCCTCCATTGTTTTAGTAGCAACTTTTAAGAAGTCCGTTATCAATGCCCGTTTACTGCTATTTGGGCAGGAGTTATGCCTATTCAGGGTCGTGCGGTTTGCCTTCTTACTGTTGATGCACTTAGCTTGTGAGGCTGCCTCTGTAGAAGTTGTTTCTGTTGTTTCCAAGGCTTTTGCCATAAAGTATGGTACATCAATTGTTGGTCCACACTCATGCCGTGCTACTCCTGCTTTAGTTACATCTGTTACATCTATGCCCTCTATATTTTGTGTGCCAAAATGTACCGAGGACATATCAGAAGGGTTACGTTTTTGAGCTGTGATATCGGTCAAAGTTCCTTCCTTGTCCTCATCTTTTCCATTTTTGGCTGGGGCTGGGGGGTGTTCTTCTTTCTTATCCCCTCCCCTTATTTTCCCTGACAGCATATCTGTTTTTTGTCGATTGTTTTGGGCCGACACTCTAACGGATTGTGGAGTCTAACCAGCAACGGCAAACGATTTAGATGGTTCTGGGAACAGAGCAGAGTATTGCGGAGTGTTTGCTTTTTGAAAAGAGAGACCGCCGAATTTACTATTTTAAATGTTTGTGAGCCAGTACGCATTTAAGAATTGAAAGTAAGGATAATTGTATTGTTTTTTTTAAAGCTGATTTGCTTGAATACAATCACATGCTCAAGGGCGGTCCCACAATGTGACGCGGATTTTACAGATATTTCCAGAATATACCCCAGCTCTCTCTGCTCACCTCTGCTCTCCTCAATGCACAGCTTTTCCTGGGGCCTGTGGCCACTGACCTTTAGCTCACACACACACTTCTGGGCTGCTCTTGTAGCTTGCTCCTGTGGCTTCCCCCTCGCTTCCTCCTTCTGCGGGGGAATCGCAGCCCCCACCCTGGCCGCTCCAGCTGCTTCAGCTCACACCGCCTCCTAACGCTCTCCTGCCGTTGCCGCCGCGGGGGAAATACTTGAGGGCTTTTGGGGCTCCTGCACCCTCCTCCACAACGTCGCTGCTGCCGACACCAGCTGGAACCAAATCCGACAGCTCCTGTGCAGCTCGGATGTGGCAGGTGACGAAAACAGCAAGATCGTGGGCACCACCAGCGGAGAAACCCCCCAGCAGCGCCCCTGCCCCGAGCTCAACGATGCCCGGTGCCCAGTGCAGCGGACAGACTGCGTAAGTTACGGGTGGGTGAATCCAGGCGGGTGAATCACGGAGCAGAGCAGAGCAGCCTCCTTTCACTCTGATCTCTGATCTCCGGCGTCCGGCGTCTAGCGTTTGGCGCTCCGGCACCGGCGAACTGCAAAGGCCGGCAACTGGAGTCTGCAAAAACTGGGACCAGCAGTACCGTGACACCCTCCCTGCCTGCGTTCACATGAGACCCCCGGGGGACAGTGGCGAGGGCGTGGTCGGCAGAGTGGAGCTGGTGGGTGGGGGTGTAGAAGCTGAGTCGGCTGTTGAGGTACGCTGGTCCGGTGTTGTGGAGTGCTTTGTGTGCGTGGGTGAGGAGCCTGAAGGTTATCCTCTTGTTGACGGGGAGCCAGTGCAGGTCTCTCAGGTGGGGTGTGATGTGGCTGCGGTGAGGGATGTCGAGGATCAGGCGTGTGGAGGCGTTCTGGATGCATTGGAGCCGTTTCAGGAGTTTGGCCGAGGCTCCTGCATAGAGGGCGTTTCTGTAGTCCAGTCTGCTGCTGACGAGGGCCTGGGTGACTGCCCTCCCTGTTTCGGTGGGGACCCACTTGTAGATCCTGCAGAGAATGCGGAGGGAGTTGAAGCAGGAGGAAGAGACGGCGTTGACCTGCTTCGTCATGAAGAGGGTGGAGTCGAGGATGACCCCTAGGTTGCGTGCGTGGTCGGTGGGCGTAGGAGCTGTTCCTAGTGCGGTCAGCCACCAGGAGTCGTCCCAGGCCAAGGAGGTGGATACAAGGATGAGGATCTCCGTCTTGCCCAAGTTCAGCTTCAGTCGGCTGTTTCTCATCCAGTCGGCGACGGCCTTCATTTCCTCGTGGAGGTTGGTTGTGGCGGTGTGGGGGTCTTTGGTGAGGGAGAGGATCAGCTGGGTGTCATAGGCGTAAGAGATGATGTTGAGGTCGTGCAGTCGGGCGACGTGGGCGAGCGGTGCCATGTAGATGTTGAACAGCGTTGGGCTGAGCCCTGGGGTACGCCGCAGATGATCTCGGTGGCTTTGGAGCGGAAGTGGGGGAGGTGGATGCTCTGTGTTCTGCTGAGAGGAAGGAGGTGGTCCAGTCCAGGGCCTTCTCTGGGACCCCGGCATCGTGGAGGCGTGTTCGTAGTGTGCGGTGGCAGACCATGTCAAAGGCGGCTGACAGGTCCAGGAGGATGAGGGTCGCGGTGTCTCCGTTGTCTAGCAGGGTCCTGATGTCGTCGGTGGTGGCAATGAGGGCAGTTTCGGTGCTGTGGTTGCTGCGGAACCTGGACTGGGACGGGTCCAGGATGCTGTTCTACTCGAGGAATCTGGTCAGTTGTTTTTTGACGGTCTTCTCGATGACTTTCGCCAGGAACGGGAGCAGGGAGATGGGTCAGAAGTTCTTGAGGTCCTTGGGGTCCACCTTGGGTTTCTTAAGTGCAAGGCGTTGGTCTCGGCGTGCTTCCAGCTCTCCGGGAAGGCTGCTGTCTCGAAGGAGATGTTGATGGCTTTCCGGACATGGTGTGCGATGGAGGTGCTGGCTTTGTTGAAGATGTCGTGTGGGCATGGGTCTGAAGGGGATCCGGAGTGGACGGAGTTCCTGATCTTGATGGTGTCATCGTCGTTGATGTTGGTCCATGAGATCAGGCGGTTGGTGCAGGTGGTGGTCGTGGGGGTGGAGGTCTCGGTGGTTGCCGGGGCAGTCGCGGTGTTGAAGTTGTCGTGGATGTCTGCGATCTTGCAGTGGAAGAAGGTGGCCAGCGAGTCGCACAGGTCTTGCGAGGGTGGGATGTCGTCTGTGTTGGAGCTGGGGTTGGAGAGTTCCTTCAGGATGTTGAAGAGCTCTTTGCTGTTGTGTGCATTGTTGTCTAGGTGGTCTTTGAAGGAGGTCCTTTTGGCGGATCTGATGAGGTGGTGGTATCTGCAGGTGGCGTTCTTGTGGGCTGCGTAGCTTTCTGGTGTTCGTTCACGGATCCAGTTCTTCTCTAGCTTACAGCAGGTTTGCTTGGAGGCCTGGAGCTCTTTGGAGAACCAGCTCGCTCTCTTTCTGGTGTGGCTGTTGGAGGGTTTCTTGAGCGGGGCAGGGTGTTGGCGCAGTCGTCGATCCACTGTCTGAGGTTGCGGGCTGCGGCGTCGGGGTCCATCAGGTCTGCGGGTGGGCTTCGGTCGAGGGTGGTGGTTAGCTGGTCTTCGGTGACTTTGCTCCAGCGGCGGCGAGGCATCTGCTGAGTGTGGTGGTGTGTGGTGGGTTTCCGGAAGGTGAAGTGGATGCAGCGGTGGTCGGTCCAGTGGGGTTCGGTGGTGTGGTTGAAGAAGAAGTGGGAGCTTGCTGAGAAGATGGGGTCCAGCATGTGGCCGGCGGAGTGAGTGGGTGTTGTGACGATTTGTCTGAGTCCGAGGTTGGCGAGGTTGTCAATCAGGGTGGAAGAGTTGGGGTCGTTGTTGTTCTCGAGGTGAAAGTTCAAGTCCCCGAGGAGGATGTAGTCCGTGGAGGCGAGGGCGAGTGTGCTGATGAAGTCGGCGATGGAGTCACTGAACTGTGGTCAGGGTCCGGGGGGTATGTAGACGAGGGTTCCTCTGAGGGTGGTGTTGGGGTCGGTGTGGATCTGGAAGTGCAAGTCGGTGTTGGTCGAGATTCTGAGAGTGTTCCTGTGGACGATGGCAATTCCTCCTCCTACTTCGTTGGTGCAGTCCTTGCAGGTGATCTTGTAGTCTTCCGGGATGGCTATGGCGATGTCGGGTGCCGAGGAAGGGTTCAGCCAAGTCTCCGTCAGAAAGGCAACGTCTGGGGAGGTTGAGTCGAGTAGGTCCCAGAGTTCAACGGCGTGTTTGCGGGCGGAGCGGGTGTTGGGAAGGATGCATCTGAGGTGGTTGGGTTCTTTGGTAGGTGGGTTGGCGGGCCGGGTGCTGGTGAAGCTGCACTACCAGCAGGAGAAGGGTCCTTGGGTGCGCTTCAGGGCGGCCAGGCAGCAGGTGCGTGATCGTCCGGCGTTGAGTGCGTTTAGGGTGCTGGAGTCGTAGCGGAGACGGGCATCGTGGTGTTCGTGCGGGCCAGGTGTTCTGGCGCTGGGCACGGTCCACCATTAGGTCGTCAGCATATAAAGCCACTTTCTTAACCCATCCTTTAAACTTAAAGGGGATGATTTCTTGAGATCTTCGTATTATATTTGCTAGCACCCAAAACTTTTAACTGAATTTTTTGAAGTACTTTGGGTGACCAAATTTATATATGCAATAGTCCTCCTCTGTCACAGCTTTCCAATATGAGGAATAAGAAGAGTGGGCTTGAAGAAGAATTCTAATATTTTTCAAATGAAACGCTCTATAATAAAAAAGAAAGTCGGGACTATACCGACCTGATTTTTCCTTCTGCGTAGCTTTTTCCACACTGTTCTCACGTCTTTCTAGTTCCATATAAATCCATTATTTCCCCTTGAATCTTTTTGATCCATTGGGTCTTAAAATCCAGTGGTATGGCATTACAAATAAAAGTAAATTTAAGCAAAATGGACATTTTTACAATGTTCGACCTGCCCATGAATGGGCAGGTCACCTTTGAGTCGACATTTACTCGAGCGATCTCATCAATGTTTTTTCAAATCTCTACCCCCAAATATCTAATTCTATTCTTTGCTCCCGCTATTGGTGACTGGGAACACCATTGCATTATTTCTGTTTTCCCATGGTTAACCTGATAACCATAGATCTGACCAAAATCATTTAACAACTTTGTAATGATGGGAAGAGATATGTTTAAATCAAATAATCAATCAATCAGGCATTTGTAGAGCGCACTACTTACCCGTGAAGGACTCAAGGCGCTAAGGGGTGGCGGAATACTGCTACTGTTCGAAGAGCCAGGTTTTGAGGAGTCTTCTGAAGGTCAGTAGGTCTTGGGTCTGCCGTAGGTGGATGGAGAGGGTGTTCCATGTCATGGCGACGAGGTGGGAGAATGATCTGCCGCCTCCGGTCACTCTTCGGATGCGGGGGACAGTGTCAAGTCAAAAAATACTTTTATTGATTCTTTAAAAATCGCAAAAGGATGGCAAACCATCATGAAATACTGATTCTAAACATTAAATGATCATATGTGTATATGTATAAAAATATATATATATTTTTTAAAAACATTAATCAAAAAAGAAAACCTTAAAAGATCATGATCATAGTTAAAAAGTCAGCCAGCGGGTTGTATGATAGCTACTTGGCTTGAAGCAATTTTGTCCAGTTCTTTTGCTGCTGTTTTCAAGAATTTTATGGCGCTACAGGAGAGAGGAGTCGAGAGCCCTCCAAGACACCTAATGACCGCAGCTCTACATGTTCTGATCTGTTCATTCCTTAAAATCTCCCGAAGAATGGATTTGCGTGTTTTCAATAAAAAAAGGTCATATACACAATAAATGTAGTAATGACTCCTCCCCTTGACCGCAAAGGCGACATTCCTTCGATGGCCATACGAATTTCCTTTGCGGGGTTAGATCCTTTGAAGGGAATGATCCCAGTCGTAGCAACATCAGGTAATGCTTTTTATGATAAGAAATATGTTCAATCAAATACCGTTGCTGTTTTAGCCTCTGATATGTCTGTATCATGGCCCAGGCGTGGTATTTTTTGGAAAAAGTATTTTTATCAGTTATTAGGGAGTTCCTCTTAATTGCGGTGTTCACCACGTTTTTGAATCCAGAATACGTTACTGGTATTGACCAGACCTCCTCTAGCTATAACGCCGACAAGGATTCCTGCAGGATTGTCGTCGTCGTCGAGTTAGCTTGTTGAGCTTGATTTTCAAGCTCAACCCAACAACGGTGGGCTAGAGTATTATCTTCTGCCTCCCTCATCCTCCAGTATTACTTCACTAAGGCACCTTGTCTGGCCATGATCTGTTTTTTTAATCCAAATTCTAAACGGATTTGGTCTTGTGAGATGTGTAACGGTATTGAAAACAATCTTTTGAAAAATATGGATTGAGCTGTATTTAAGGTAGTAAGAAACAACAACAACTCTCAACTGGTATCATTCGACCAAGACAAATAATTTGCATGTAAAAAACATTACAAAGGAGAAAAGGAAGACTCAAGGAGAGAATAATTTGAGAAAAAACATACTGTATTGAATTAGAAAAATTACTTACATAAAAACATGTATAAATTTAAATGATCCAAAAAATGAAGCAGTAATAACAGCACTGTACATAAAGTTAATATACCATAAAGACAACCCGGACTTGTACTTGGTGCTTAAAGTGTACGTGACACGAAGACGGCGACACAAGTGACAAGGTGAGATCAGCAAGGGACGGCGCAACGTGAAGTGAAAGTGAATAATGGAACAATAATTACAAGGTTCTGAATTCAATTTTCGACATTACAAAATTATTTATACATCAATTTAAGGAACCATAAAGCCATCAGTTAAGCTGAAAGGTCGACGGCGTTTTGATCCTGATTAAATTGGGATCATCGTCAGGACAGGGTTGAATTATTCATCACAGTGCTATACAGGAAAAGGAAAACAGTATGAATGAAAAATAGAGAAGTGTAACTTGTAAAAGGAACGAGCTCAAGTCTAAGCATTCAGAGAGCTGGTCTTGCCATATAGTCAAGACGTGCAGAAGTGACGGAGGAAAAAGCAAGGTAGGTGATGAGGGGGAAAAAAACACGGAAAGGGAAGAGTGGAAAGAGGAAAGGACGAAAAGTAATTTATTTACCTAAATGGAGGAAGGTTCAAGGTTAAGAAACGGTGGAGAAACAGGGTCCAATGTAATTCTGTGAGGAGAGAGACAATAGGTATTCAAGTAATAAAAACGATGTCAGGATAGAGGGAAAGGTCCAATCTATCCTGACATCGCTTTTATTACTTGAATACCTATTGTCCCTGTTTCTCCACCGGTTCTTAACCTTGAACCTTCCTCCATTTAGGTAAATAAATTACTTATCGTCCTTTCCTCTTTCCACTCTTCCCTTTCCGTGTTTTTTTCCCCCTCATCACCTACCTTGCTTTTTCCTCCGTCACTTCTGCACGTCTTGACTATATGGCAAGACCAGCTCTCTGAATGCTTAGACTTGAGCTCGTTCCTTTTACAAGTTACAAGTGATGAATAATTCAACCCTGTCCTGACGATGATCCCAATTTAATCAGGATCGAAACGCCGTCGACCTTTCAGCTTAACTGATGGCTTTATGGTTCCTTAAATTGATGTATAAATAATTTTGTAATGTCGAAAATTGAATTCAGAACCTTGTAATTATTGTTCCATTATTCACTTTCACTTCACGTTGCGCCGTCCCTTGCTGATCTCACCTTGTCACTTGCGTCGCCGTCTTCGTGTCACGTACACTTTAAGCACCAAGTACAAGTCCGGGTTGTCTTTATGGTATATTAACTTTATGTACAGTGCTGTTATTACTGCTTCATTTTTTGGATCATTTAAATTTATACATGTTTTTATGTAAGTAATTTTTCTAATTCAATACAGTATGTTTTTTCTCAAATTATTCTCTCCTTGAGTCTTTCTTTTCTCCTTTGTAATGTTTTTTACATGCAAATTATTTGTCTTGGTCGAATGATACCAGTTGAGAGTTGTTGTTGTTTCTTACATTATTACCCTATCTCAACGAGGTTTACGGGTTACGCTCCTGTTGTTTTTTCTAGTATTTAAGGTAGTGGCATCTTTAGTGTTCAGGATTTCTGAGCCATACATGATGGAGGGTAGAAATTTTGCGGTTATCACTTGTAGCAGGTGACCGGTCGAGCAACCTATGAGCTTTTTTTTCAGAACTTTGAAGGCGAACAACAGTTGTTTTGCATTTATACATCCTTGTTCCACGTGTTGTTTAAAGTTAAGCTTGCTGTCTAGCAAGAAGCCTAGATATTTGTAAGAGGTAACGCGGGCTAATGGTTGTTCGCCCAATTTCCAGGAGAAGGTATACCTGGACGATGTTTTATTATATTTTGAAAAACACAAGACTTTGGTCTTTTGATGGTTGATCGTAAGTTGGTTTAAGGTGGTGTATGCTCCTAGTCCCGTGATCAGTTTCTGCACGCCGGCTGGTGTTTGTGCTAGCAACACTATGTCATCTGCGTACTGAAGGCATGGCGTTGGTATTTTGCCCAGTTTTGGAGCGTCAGCTGGAATTGACTGAAGGCACTTGTCAAGATCTGCCGTATAAATGTTGAACAAACAAGGTGCTAATACGCAACCTTGTTTTAGCCCATTTGATGTTGGGATCTTGCCGGTTACACTGGACCCGTCTCCTTTCTTAATTTGCACCCAGGTGTGAGAATACAGGTTGATAATGCCTGCATCTTAGCCCATAGAGAGGCTCTCGAAACTTTGTCGAAAGCCGCTTTAAGGTCCACGAAGCAGGCATACAGGGGCCATGATTTTATGAAGGCTTGATTAGCTAAAAGGGTGACCGCAAAGATGTTCGTTGGGGTACCCATCCCCGCCCGAAATCCAGTTTGCGTGGGAGGTATTAGGTTTTTTAGACTGACCCAAGCCTCTAATTCTACTAGGAGATTAGATGCGTAAATTTTCGCCTCTACGTCTATCAACGCAATCAGTCTGTAGTTGGAGGGGTCAGAACGGGAACCCGATTTATAGATTGGATTAAGGATACTTCCTCTCCAGGACTCAGGGATCAAACAATCTGCTGTGACTTTGGAAAAAAGAGGAGTCAGAACTTGGGACCAGAATGCGGGGTCATGCCGAAACAGGGCATTTGGTAGTCCGTTCGGACCTGGGGCTCCCTCAGATTTAAAGTTCTTTATAATTTTTAGCACTTGAATTTCTGGGAACAGCACTAAATCCTCAAAGGATTCGAGGTTCTTGATACCAATAACTTTATCTCGGCCTCGCGCCTCCTTCACTGTTAGTGAGTCGCAGTTTGGAGCCAATTGAGGTGCAGCTCCATTGTATAGGAGTTCGATGTAAGCTCTCCATGTGGCCTCCAGTATATCCGAATGATGACATCGATTCCGGCCATTGGTGAGTTGGTTAATTTGTTCCCAGAAAAGCCTGGAATCCCCCAATTTGCAAGCGTAATGAAGTTTGGCCCAAATATGTTCTTGGTGCTCTTTTTTTGTGAGTTTTATGTCATTTTATAGCTGTTTTCTAGTTTTTGAGATTAACAGCAGATGTTCCCGGCGGCATTCGGGTCTCCGAGATCGTAATTGTCTGAGGTATTTATTTAGTTGTTGTTTTTGTTTCCTCAGATTATTGTTGAACCAGTCAGCCCCTTTTGAATTTCCAGCTTTGCGGGCATGGGCATTTTTTGAATATGTATTATTCATTTCGTAAATAAAAGACTCCCAAGCTTTTATGGTTAGTGTTTCGGGATTGGATTTTTCCAAATGACTGACGTAAGTACTTATGATGGCCTCGATGTTGTTCTTATTCCAGCGGAGGCGTTTTAAATTATAACATTGTGTTAAAGATGATAGCGCCTTTGTTTTCTCTGAGGTTATGAAAGATATTAATAACAAAAAAGATTGTGGCTGGTGGTCACTTTCCGCCCTATCTTTTCTCTGAAAATTTGCGATGTCCGGGAAAAGGTCGTAATCTGTAAAAGTATAATCAATAGTAGAGCGTGTTTTTTGTGTAACCCTAGTGTATGCTGCGGGCCGATCGAACGGGCCTTGGCCATTGAGTATGCACATGGAAAGGTCTTTCAAGCAAGATGCGCATTTCTTACCGGAAGTATCCTGTCGGTTGAGGGCTTGTGTGGGCCCCTTTTTGCCCTTACTCCTATCATGTTGTAGATCCATATTAAAGTCGCCCGACAGAATGATTTTAGCATCTAAATAGGCAAGTTTTAATGTTTTTAATGAAGTAATTAATTGTTCAATTCTTAACTTCTTTAGTTTAGATGCAGGGTGAATATAGATGTTGAGTATGGGCAGGGTGTAGGTCTCCGGGATGTCTATTTTGACGCACAACATCCAGGAGCAATCTATATCTATAATGGAAGCCTGCCATGGAATTTCCGTAGAAATAAAAATAGAGAGACCCCCTTTTGCTCTTCCATATTTGGTGGCTCTCTTGGCTGGGTTCAGAAATTCCTTAAAGCCTATTATGGGGGATGAGGTTGTCTGCCAAGATTCTTGAAAGAGAAGAATGTTATATTGTGTAATAAAGTCCATGAAATCTGGGTATTCTAATTTTGAATGAAGGCCGTGCACGTTCCAGGAGCAGATGTTACATCCTTGGTGTAAATGGGGGGTTTGTGTTGAAGTTATTCATGCCATTCCCAAGGATGCGCCTTCTCTATTTAATTCCCAAGGGGTCGAAAACTTGCCAGCTTCGGGGTAGTCAAAAGTGATAGTGATTTTCCTGGCCAGGTGCTCTTTATCCCTGGTTTGACTTTGATGATCCGGGCCTTTTGCCCCTTTTAGGAGACTCATGGTGTTAGGGAGTGGTTGTAGCGGGCTGGGATAACGAGGGGGAATTATCTTTTTTAACTCAATTCCCCCTTTGGCAAACGTGTCCTTCTGCTGCCAAATAAGGTCAATGTGCAATTTATTGGAAAATGTGGCTATTGTGACTTTGTGACCGGTAAAACTCAGGTTTTGATTGAATTCAATACTTTCAATGTCGTTGGTGTTTATGTGGTTTAGGGATGGGAGAGCTTGGAATAACTTTAGCAAGACATTTCTATTTAATATGTCGTGCGTGCCCCTTGAGACGTATTGTGGATCGAAGACCATTTTGTTATTAACTGGGGATCGTACTCCGATTCATTATCCAAGATCTTTTCCGTGTGTTTCGCCACCATTGGCTCTCGGGAGGTCTGGGATGTATCTTGTGGTTCTGGTTAATTTTTTTGTTGGTGGTTTGCGCCTCCCCCATTTGTTTCTGCTGGTCGCCTTACGTCGGTACCGGTTTCTTCAACCGAGTTGAACGCACCCTGATTTGTTTTCCTTACTGCCGACTTGAGGCATCTCACTGATACTTGTGTTGCCTGAGTTTTTGAATTGTATTTTACCTTCCCTGCTCCACATTTGAATAAGCTATATCATTTCCTTGGCGGGGGCGACTCCCTTGTATTTTGGTTTGTGGTATTGGACATAACAGGTGAATTTGGAGAAAAAGTTGATTGCTCCTTGGGGGTTACTACTTCCGTGCTACTATGGGTTACGATGTCTTCTTGAAGTGTTCTATTTTGAATTGATATTGCCAGGGATTGATCTAATACCTGGCTTGTTTGTTTGCGCTTTCTGGATTTTCTCAGTCGTTTACGCTCCCGCTTTGATAAAATCGTAGGGGCTTTTAGCTGTCCAACGATTTATTGTGTAGATCTTGAGATGGAGAATCCTGAGCTCTTAAGTTGTCGGGAACACTTGGTAGCTTAGGTGTAGGTAATGTTGACTCGGTAAGTTTAATCAGTATGGGTGTTGATTCTGTTTCGCTACTTTTTTGTCCTACAGAAGAATTGGGACATTCCAGATTAATACCCTTGGTGGCTGCATTTTCTTGCTCTAATATTGTTGTTTTATCTTTCTTTGTTGGGGTTGTGGGCTTCGTTGCAGCTTCCCTTGTTGTATTCAGTAATTCGGTAAGTATGGTTGGAACTGAGGCTAGTTTGTCAATTATTCGAGTACAGTGGCAATGGCACATTTGGAAAGTGGTTTCCCGGTCTTGCTGTACCTTCAAGATCATCTCATTAAAGTTTTGCAGTTTTAGTTCGACCCCTTGAACGTGGATTGCAAGGATATTTAGGAGGTCTACTTGGGTATCTAATTTGTCTGCATGTAAGATCATTGCTTTACCGATTGTATCCATTGTATTTAGCAAGTGGGGACATACAGTAGATGTTAATGGAGCTGTGTTGGCACTGTGGTCCAAGTGGGGCAGTTGCCCTGGGAATGGTTCGCTCAAACGAACTGAGGACTTGGTGGGTGATGCCTTTTTTTTTTGATTAAATGATATCTTGGAGGCTGATCCCGTGTAGTTTGAGTAGCATTTCGGTGCATCATTTTGTTTATCCTGCCAAAGGTATTCTACCATTTCTGACGTATGGGAGAATGGATCGGCGTGGGCTTGGGTGTCAAAACTTAAATTGGCTATCCCCTGACTAGTGGGGTTATAGCCCCCCTTCTGTGGATCGAACGTGCCTACAGAACTGGAGGTGATTTTATTATACTGGTATGTTGAATTACTTTTAATATGATGATGAACTTGGTTGCTATGGCCATTGTGACCACTATGTCCTGGTGAAGATTGGTGTTCTTGAGACTGGTGTGGAGAATCCGGGTGAGATTGATGGTGATGAATTAGAACCTCGATTACCTCGGAATTTTTCCTTTGGTGGATCTCCAGGGGGCAGAATATTTTAGGGGATAGTTGTTGGAGGCTCTGGTTTTCTTGATTTTCATCACCCGAAATACTTAAACCCACATTTATCTTTTCTTTCCATTCTGCCTCAGTATTTATTGTGTTTCTATCCCCTGGTGGGGTCAAGTTTGATTCCTTTTTATTTTGTAAGGCTTTATCGTTTTTTATTGAATTAGTATGACTGGTTGCTTTCGTAACGTGACGACTCTGAATTTCCTCCATTGTTTTAGTAGCAACTTTTAAGAAGTCCGTTATCAATGCCCGTTTACTGCTATTTGGGCAGGAGTTATGCCTATTCAGGGTCGTGCGGTTTGCCTTCTTACTGTTGATGCACTTAGCTTGTGAGGCTGCCTCTGTAGAAGTTGTTTCTGTTGTTTCCAAGGCTTTTGCCATAAAGTATGGTACATCAATTGATGGTCCACACTCATGCCGTGCTACTCCTGCTTTAGTTACATCTGTTACATCTATGCCCTCTATATTTTGTGTGCCAAAATGTACCGAGGACATATCAGAAGGGTTACGTTTTTGAGCTGTGATATCGGTCAAAGTTCCTTCCTTGTCCTCATCTTTTCCATTTTTGGCTGGGGCTGGGGGGTGTTCTTCTTTCTTATCCCCTCCCCTTATTTTCCCTGACAGCATATCTGTTTTTTGTCGATTGTTTTGGGCCGACATTCTAACGGATTGTGGAGTCTAACCAGCAACGGCAAACGATTTAGATGGTTCTGGGAACAGAGCAGAGTATTGCGGAGTGTTTGCTTTTTGAAAAGAGAGACCACCGAATTTACTATTTTAAATGTTTGTGAGCCAGTACGCATTTAAGAATTGAAAGTAAGGATAATTGTATTGTTTTTTTTAAAGCTGATTTGCTTGAATACAATCACATGCTCAAGGGCGGTCCCACAATGTGACGCGGATTTTACAGATATTTCCAGAATATACCCCAGCTCTCTCTGCTCACCTCTGCTCTCCTCAATGCACAGCTTTTCCTGGGGCCTGTGGCCACTGACCTTTAGCTCACACACACACTTCTGGGCTGCTCTTGTAGCTTGTTCCTGTGGCTTCCCCCTCGCTTCCTCCTTCTGCGGGGGAATCGCAGCCCCCACCCTGGCCGCTCCAGCTGCTTCAGCTCACACCGCCTCCTAACGCTCTCCTGCCGTTGCCGCCGTGGGGGAAATACTTGAGGGCTTTTGGGGCTCCTGCACCCTCCTCCACAACGTCGCTGCTGCCGACACCAGCTGGAACCAAATCCGACAGCTCCTGTGCAGCTCGGATGTGGCAGGCGACGAAAACAGCAAGATCGCGGGCACCACCAGCGGAGAAACCCCCCAGCAGCGCTCCTGCCCCGAGCTCAACGATGCCCGGTGCCCAGTGCAGCGGACAGACTGCGTAAGTTACGGGTGGGTGAATCCAGGAGGGTGAATCACGGAGCAGAGCAGAGCAGCCTCCTTTCACTCTGATCTCTGATCTCCGGCATCTGGCGTCTAGCGTTTTGGCGCTCCGGCACCGGCGAACTGCAAAGGCCGGCAACTGGAGTCTGCAAAAACTGGGACCAGCAGTACCGTGACACCCTCCCTGCCTGCGTTCACATGAGACCCCCGGGGGACAGTGGCGAGGGCGTGGTCGGCGGAGTGGAGCTGGTGGGTGGGGGTGTAGAAGCTGTTGAGGTACGCTGGTCCGGTGTTGTGGAGTGCTTTGTGTGCGTGGGTGAGGAGCCTGAAGGTTATCCTCTTGTTGACGGGGAGCCAGTGCAGGTCTCTCAGGTGGGGTGTGATGTGGCTGCGGCGAGGGATGTCGAGGATCAGGCGTGTGGAGGCGTTCTGGATGCATTGGAGCCGTTTCAGGAGTTTGGCCGAGGCTCCTGCATAGAGGGCGTTTCTGTAGTCCAGTCTGCTGCTGACGAGGGCCTGGGTGACTGCCCTCCCTGTTTCGGTGGGGATCCACTTGTAGATCCTGCGGAGAATGCGGAGGGTGTTGAAGCAGGAGGAAGAGACGGCGTTGACCTGCTTAGTCATGAAGAGGGTGGAGTCGAGGATGACCCCTAGGTTGCGTGCGTGGTCGGTGGGCGTAGGAGCTGTTCCTAGTGCGGTCAGCCACCAGGAGTCGTCCCAGGCCAAGGAGGTGGATACAAGGATGAGGATCTCCGTCTTGCCCAAGTTCAGCTTCAGTCGGCTGTTTCTCATCCAGTCGGCGACGGCCTTCATTTCCTCGTGGAGGTTGGTTGTGGCGGTGTGGGGGTCTTTGGTGAGGGAGAGGATCAGCTGGGTGTCATAGGCGTAAGAGATGATGTTGAGGTCGTGCAGTCGGGCGACGTGGGCGAGCGGTGCCATGTAGATGTTGAACAGCGTTGGGCTGAGCCCTGGGGTACGCCGCAGATGATCTCGGTGGCTTTGGAGCGGAAGTGGGGGAGGTGGATGCTCTGTGTTCTGCTGAGAGGAAGGAGGTGGTCCAGTCCAGGGCCTTCTCTGGGATCCCGGCATCGTGGAGGCGTGTTCGTAGTGTGCTGTGGCAGACCATGTCAAAGGCGGCTGACAGGTCCAGGAGGATGAGGGTCGCGGTGTCTCCGTTGTCTAGCAGGGTCCTGATGTCGTCGGTGGTGGCAATGAGGGCAGTTTCGGTGATGTGGTTGCTGCGGAACCTGGACTGGGACGGGTCCAGGATGCTGTTCTACTCGAGGAATCTGGTCAGTTGTTTTTTGACGGTCTTCTCGATGACTTTCGCCAGGAACGGGAGCAGGGAGATGGGTCAGAAGTTCTTGAGGTCCTTGGGGTCCACCTTGGGTTTCTTGAGTGCAAGGCGTTGGTCTCGGCGTGCTTCCAGCTCTCCGGGAAGGCTGCTGTCTCGAAGGAGATGTTGATGGCTTTCCGGACATGGTGTGCGATGGAGGTGCTGGCTTTGTTGAAGATGTCGTGTGGGCATGGGTCTGAAGGGGATCCGGAGTGGACGGAGTTCCTGATCTTGATGGTGTCATCGTCGTTGATGTTGGTCCATGAGATCAGGCGGTTGGTGCAGGTGGTGGTCGTGGGGGTGGAGGTCTCGGTGGTTGCCGGGGCAGTCGCGGTGTTGATGTTGTCGTGGATGTCTGCGATCTTGCAGTGGAAGAAGGTGGCCAGCGAGTCGCACAGGTCTTGCGAGGGTGGGATGTCGTCTGTGTTGGAGCTGGGGTTGGAGAGTTCCTTCAGGATGTTGAAGAGCTCTTTGCTGTTGTGTGCATTGTTGTCTAGGTGGTCTTTGAAGGAGGTCCTTTTGGCGGATCTGATGAGGTGGTGGTATCTGCAGGTGGCGTTCTTGTGGGCTGCGTAGCTTTCTGGTGTTCGTTCACGGATCCAGTTCTTCTCTAGCTTACAGCAGGTTTGCTTGGAGGCCTGGAGCTCTTTGGAGAACCAGCTCGCTCTCTTTCTGGTGTGGCTGTTGGAGGGTTTCTTGAGCGGGGCAAGGGTGTTGGCGCAGTCGTCGATCCACTGTCTGAGGTTGCGGGCTGCGGCGTCGGGGTCCATCAGGTCTGCGGGTGGGCTTCGGTCGAGGGTGGTGGTTAGCTGGTCTTCGGTGACTTTGCTCCAGCGGCGGCGAGGCATCTGCTGAGTGTGGTGGTGTGTGGTGGGTTTCCGGAAGGTGAAGTGGATGCAGCGGTGGTCGGTCCAGTGGGGTTCGGTGGTGTGGTTGAAGAAGAAGTGGGAGCTTGCTGAGAAGATGGGGTCCAGCATGTGGCCGGCGGAGTGAGTGGGTGTTGTGACGATTTGTCTGAGTCCGAGGTTGGCGAGGTTGTCAATCAGGGTGGAAGAGTTGGGGTCGTTGTTGTTCTCGAGGTGAAAGTTCAAGTCCCCGAGGAGGATGTAGTCCGTGGAGGCGAGGGCGAGTGTGCTGATGAAGTCGGTGATGGAGTCACTGAACTGTGGTCAGGGTCCGGGGGGTATGTAGACGAGGGTTCCTCTGAGGGTGGTGTTGGGGTCGGTGTGGATCTGGAAGTGCAAGTCGGTGTTGGTCGAGATTCTGAGAGTGTTCCTGTGGACGATGGCAATTCCTCCTCCTACTTCGTTGGTGCAGTCCTTGCAGGTGATCTTGTAGTCTTCCGGGATGGCTATGGCGATGTCGGGTGCCGAGGAAGGGTTCAGCCAAGTCTCCGTCAGAAAGGCAACGTCTGGGGAGGTTGAGTCGAGTAGGTCCCAGAGTTCAACAGCGTGTTTGCGGGCGGAGCGGGTGTTGGGAAGGATGCATCTGAGGTGGTTGGGTTCTTTGGTAGGTGGGTTGGCGGGCCGGGTGCTGGTGAAGCTGCACTACCAGCAGGAGAAGGGTCCTTGGGTGCGCTTCAGGGCGGCCAGGCAGCAGGTGCGTGATCGTCCGGCGTTGAGTGCGTTTAGGGTGCTGGAGTCGTAGCGGAGACGGGCATCGTGGTGTTCGTGCGGGCCAGGGGTTCTGGCGCTGGGCACGGTCCACCATTAGGTCGTCAGCATATAAAGCCACTTTCTTAACCCATCCTTTAAACTTAAATGGGATGATTTCTTGAGATCTTCGTATTATATTTGCTAGGGGCTCTCTATATAAGTTGAAAAGGTGAGGAGAAAGGGGGCAGCCCTGTCTTGTGCCTCTTTTAATTTGAATTTCTTTCGATAGATTTCCACTAATGAGAATTTTAGCTACCGGGGCTGCAGAGATGTTCATTATCGCTTTTAAAAATTTCTCACCTAGACCATAATGCGATATTACTCTGCACAAAAATACCCAATTAACCCGGTAAAAAGCCTTTGCGGCATCAAAAGTAAGGACCGCAAGTGGGATATTTTCTTGGGTGGCTATATCAATGGCTCCAATTAGTTGGTGAGTAAGGTCATGCATTTGTCTCTCCTTAATAAAGCCTTTTTGATCATTGTGTATTAGTTTACCTGTTATATTCCCTAGTCTTGTTGCCAGAATCTGTGTATATATTTTGTAATCATTGTTTAAAAGAGATATGGGTCTATATGACTCACACTTCTAAGGGTCTTTACCTGATTTTAATATCAAACTAATAGTGGCGTCAATCCAAGGTCCACCAATCTAGGAGCCAGTGTTTCTTTTAAAGCCATGTACAGCTCATTTGGAAGAGAATCTGAGCCAGCCGCCTTCCCTCTTTTCGTCCTTTTTAAAGCTCCCAACACTTCCTCAACAGTAATTTCTGTATTTAATCTAGCACGTAACTCAGCCTCTAGCTTTGGGATTGCTGGTTCTCTAAGATACGAGTCCACCAAGTTACTGGGAACATCAAATCTTCTTCATATAGGGATTGAAAAAAGTCTGTAAAGGCTTTCTCTATCCCTTGTTTATCCACTACCTGGCCACCCATGGGATCTCCTTGTATTGCCATAATTGTATTCCTATTGGGCTACTGGCTTCCCACCTTTTCCTTACCCTTTCTTCCAAAAAGTTTGACAAATCACACTTCTTCTTAACAATTATTTTCCTTATCCTCTCTTGTTCTGCCTTAGAGGTAGCCACTCCAAAATTTCTTTGTTGGTCTGGAATGTCTGACTCTAATTGATTAATATTGTGTTTGATCTCCTTGTTTCTTATAACTGCCAGACCAATCAGAGAACCCCTAATCACTGCTTTGTAGGCATCCCATACTATCTGTGTAGATGTTCCTTTGTTAGAGTTATTCTGAAAATAATCTTAAATTATAAATTTCAATTTATCAATAACCTGTTCCTCTAAGAGAAGAGTACAATCTACGGTCCATCTTATTTCACCCTGGGAAGAGTCCTGATTTATCTCTATGTAGACTAGGGAATGAGCAAATAAATGGGCTGGTAACATTTTATCTATTAAGAAAAAAACAATTCTTGACGCATGACCATACTTGTGATTTTTATTAGTATTAGTTTGATCGCCCTTATTCTTTCAAACATCCACCGAGCCCAAATCTTTCCTGAATCTGTTCAGACATTTCCTCATTTTAGAAAGATTTAAAGCTTTCTCTGGGGGATACATGTCACTTTTAGGATCTAATAGCAGATTAAAATCTCCTCCCAAGATAATTGGGACCGGTATATTAATTAGTTGGGTATATAATGATTGGAGCGGTGCTGGATCGTCTGTATTTGGTCCATAATAGCCAGCGATAACGTATTGGTTGCCCTCTGATTTAATTTTTGCCGCTGCCCACCTTCCCTTCATATCAACATATTCTTCTAAACTTACTATTCTTGATGGTTTTTTGAATTTTATACCCACTCCCTTAATGCAACAAGCTTGATTTGTACATACATAACTCTCAACCCATTTTTGAAGTTTTATCATTTTCGATCCACTCGGATTCTAAAAGATGTGTTTCCTGTAAAATGATAACATCGCTTTTTACTAATTTCAAGTATTTAAGCATTTTCTGGCATCTTCTCCTCACTCTAAGCCCATTTACATTCCAAGATATGATCTTTATTTTATTTCTGCCCAAAGGTTCAGTCATCTAATCTTATTCTTTCTTCCTCATCCACCTTACAGAACTTGCTCATCCTACTGGGACCTTGACTAGCTTTATATTTTGCATATCGGACAATTTTTTGTATTTTTTCCCTAATGCTCCCCACCCAAAAAAGAAGAAAACTGTGCCCTTAACAAATAAGCCTACACCCCCCTAAAATCCCCTTCCCTCCCCTGGAGATCCCTCCCTACTGTCATAGGACAAGCTATTGTCCTATTTCGAGCTCTGGTGTCACAAGGTCCTATTTACACAGTAGATGTCTCCCTATTTTTGTACTTTGATTCGTTCTTTTCCACTTCTTTCGGTTCCCTGATGTTGTATGTCTGATTGTTCCACATGATCCTAAGTGCAACTGGGAACCTAATTTGGACTGTTGCCCCCAATGACCTAAGGTCCTGCGTGTAGTTTCCCAGCTCCCACTGTCTGTCCTGTCTAGCTCGTGACAGATCAGATCTAATTTTAAAGCTGTAATCTCCTTTTGAAAAATTGCCAGCCTTTAAGGCATCACTCAGAATTTCTTCTTCGAATGTATACGTTTTGAAATTCACGAGTATTTTCCGAGCATTTTTCCTCATTTTGCCTAGCCTGGAGGGGTCTCTATGTACCCTTTGGATATCTTCCTCCAAAGTTTTTTCATCTAGTCCAGGAATAAAGTTGGTCAATAGTTTTACCACGAAGCCCTTTATATTTTGCCCTTCCGAGCCTTCCGGAATGTTCAAAATTCACAAATGTTTTCGCCTTGAATTATTTTCCAATATTTCAATTTTTTCTCTAAGATCTTTTTCATTTGTTCTAAACTTATAAATGTGCTCTTGCCAATTTTTTACTTCTTCCCGAGTTTGTTCCATCGTGTTTTCCATTACCAACACTCGGTCCATTAGAGAGGCAACCTTTTACTCAAGTGCTTCACATGTGGCCTGAATTTTTTCTTGATTTTTTTCTGATCTTGCAAAATTGGTTCTCATTTCTACAATTAGTGTCTCTAACAAATTATCAGCGCTATTTTGCAAAGATCGCTCTGGATTATTCCCCTTACCTCCTGGGGATATACTCTGGGCCTCTATAGGTCCTACCCCACGTTTTAAGATTTTCCGCCCATTAGTGCTTGAAACCGATTTTGCATCGATATTGCTACCCCGACAGCCGTTGGTCCTATAGATTTCATTTTTGTCTCCCCCCTGGTACTACTTTCTTCCTCCGAAATTGAAGAACTGTGGGGAAGTTTCTCCTGTACTTTAAAAAGTGAGCGTAGGGAGGGGGTCACTTTTATTTTTAACACTTGTCTGGCTAGATCAGCTTCAGCGGCTTTAGCAGCTTTAGTTGATATAATCAAGCTGCTTCCTCCCCTCTTTTGAACTTTAGATCTTTCCCCCTTCCTACTATTTTTTATTGTTATTATAGCCGGTGTGGTTTCTCAAAATTTCCCTGATAAACTCTGACTTGCCTTTTCCACAATTTCAGAAGGAAAAGGTCTGTTTCTTAGAGCATAGGAAGAGCCTTGCTTTAATAGTAGAACAGGGGGTCTCTTTTTTGGGCTTTCACAGAAGCTGAATTTGTTTCTGTACACTGCAAAGAGCTCTCAACTTGTGTTCTTGTTATAATAGTAGTGGTTAACGTTGTCCCTCTTTTTCCCCGCCCTCTCCCTCTTACCGATTTCCTGCACATAGAGACAGGATCGCTTTGGTTTTCCACCTTCTTGTCCAGCCCTAGGCTCTTCGAGGGAGAGTAGATCCAAGCTTTACTGGAGGGGCCTCTGGAAGCTACCTGGGCTCTTACTTTCCCACTGCTAAGCAGTCTCACCATGGCTTCTGCCCACACGCCTCCCCAGGCCAAGCACGTCTTTGGCTGGCTGAAACGCTGCTCCTCGCCAAGTCTCTCTCCCACTCCGAGACCGCGCTGGGAGTGGCAGTTCAAGGTCGGCTTCTCCCACATAAGCGACACCAACACCGGTACGTTTATCATCCCTTACACGCTGTTTTCTTTTAAAGGCAGCCTGAATGGAGAACATGGTGGCCGGATAAGACGCCCGGTTGCGAGCTCCGTTCGTTCGACCTGTTTCTATTGCAAAGTATTGTGTGCACTGTGTATACCTCCAGCTAGGAGATACCTGCATGTGTTATTGATTGTCTTATAATAAATACATATTTTTATAAATACACTGTGTGGTTCTTTTTCACTTAATCTATACATATAAGAATACGTTCTGGTAAATCAAGCTGCTTTACACTCCTGGACTAAGCCTGGAGGCTGCTCTCCACAGCTACCACTTAGAGAGCTTTCTAAGGTTGCCTAAGACCACTAAAATCACCATAAGGGTTGTCTGGATTGATGCAAAGTGTCCACTTACATATGTGTACACCATATACCAAGCCAGCTTCTCACAGGCACCATGCTTCAGTTTTAAGACAAATGCACCCGGGGGTCTCTCTCTGAGTAGCGGAGATAGGATCCCAAGGCAACTCTAAATCAACTCGTTTCAATCCATTGGTGTTTCTCCACCAATGAAGAGGACATCTGGGTGCCCTTTCCTTAACTCATGTTGCGCTGAATGGTATCCCTGGTCCTCCTTCAGCTCTCTGCAGCGTAAGTGAACCACGTCTATCAGCACTCCAGCACATTTCCCCGAATGTCACTAATGATGCCACCTCAGGCACACATCCTCGACCTTCTTGAATGGCATACAAAGATCAGAAAAAAGGGGAAAAAAACACAGCAACTAGTCAGAACACATACCACATTGTGTGCAAATGCAAGACAGTCACTGCACAGACACTGTTTGCTATTGGGAATATTTTACATAAGCTCACGGGTCAGTAATCTACTCTCCACTTGAAATGTAGATCAGACATAAATAAGGGGAAATATCCACAGAGACCTTTCATACAAAGTGCCCCATACCGTGACAAATGTTCAAGCGTTCAACAAATAAGAGAAGTGTTAGGTGTGCCCTGACAAGCTTGGTTGCTGCTACTATGTTATGGGTTTCAGTTTTTTCATCAATTGTTGGTACTCTCTAAAGTGCCCATTCCCAGCAATAAAAATTGACGCTTAGATGTCTGAATGAGAAGCTTGGCTTTGCTATGGAGTTCTTTATTGATTCCTTTGTAAACTTCTGATGATTCACCATATCACTGAATTACACTGTCTTCCGATGTCCATTTTGTGCCAACTTTGCTTCTGAAAAATCGTTCTTCTTCTGTGTCCAATAGGCCTCTTGCCTTTTCATCATCTTCAATGATCATTCTCTTGTAGGTTACACCACAATCTTTTGCTCGTCTTCTCCCAACGCCACGGGAGGGTCAGTTTGTGAAAATAATAGTAAAAAGAAAAAAATGCATATCTAATTTTACTCTACATTTAAATGAAGCTACTTTCATCTTTATCTTTCAAGACTATAAGGGACTATAAGAGAACTCCAGCAAAATGTAACAAACTATTCATATTCGCTGGTTGTGTTGTCAAGAAGTCCCCTGTTAGCTCTCAGTCATTGCATAGTCTGCCTTTGTTGGAAATGGCCCTTTTTGCAGGGTTATCCCTAACCTTTATGCTTCTTCCTCCTTTGTTTTTCCTGACCTGTGGTTGTTGGGTATAGAACTCTGGGTATTTTACCACTGCTGATCAGTGCTAAAGTGCATATACTCTCTGTATAATTTGTTATGGTGATTGGTTAGCCATGATTGGCATATTTGTCTTACCAGTAGGTCCCTAGTAAAGTGCACTAAGTGTGCCAGGGCTGGTAATTCAGATGCTACTAGTGGGCTTGCAGTACTGATCGTGCCACCCACATAAGTAGCCCTGAAAAGAGGTCTCAGGCCTGCCAATGCAGTGCCTTTGAGCAGTTTGTTAACTGCCATGTCGACCTGGCCAGTGTACCCACTTGCCAGGCCTTACCCTACCCTTTCCTTACACCTAGGACACCCCTATGGTAGGCCCAAGGTACCCCCCTGGGCAGGGTGCAGTGTATGTGAAAGGTAGGACATGTACTAGTGTGTAACATGTCCTGATAGTGAAATACTGCCAATTTCGTTTTTCACTATTGAAAGGCTATCTTGCTTATAGGACAGAGTGGGGGGAATGCTGTGTAACTTGTTTACCTGAGTGAGATAGAAAATTGGAGTCTGGTATCCCTGAACTCAGAATTTAATAACACATCTTTTATGAAGGATGGTTTTTAAAATCTGTGTTTGAAAATAGCACTTTTAGAAAGTGCTTGTTTTCTTGTTCAACCTTTCTGTGTGCCTCTGCCTGTTTGTGGATTGACTGTCTGGTTTGAGAGTGACAGGGGCTGGGGTGGCTCCAGGAGTCTGGGTGAGTCAGCACTAGGTTGAATAGGTCAATTTGCATTTGGAGTGGTGGGAGGAGTAGCACCTGGGCCTGAATAGGGCTGTGCCTGCCTTCCACAATGCTGGCTCCACCTCCTGTGGTGTGGCTGATGACCCTGGGCCACACTGACAAAGGAAAAAGTTGTGCACTGGCAGAGAGCACCCAGAACAGGTTTGGACTGGTTCCAGGACCCCTCACACATAGAGAACAAAGACTTTTTGGGTATAAATGCTAGATCTGAAACCCCTGAAAGTTAGACTACTTTGTGATCAAGAGGAACCTGTTGCCAAAGAGGACAGCTGAAGAGACTGAGGAGAAGTACTGCCCTCGCTGGGTGTCTGGGGTTGGCCTGCAATTTGCTGTTTCTGCTGAGGAGAGGACCAAGGGACTTTGCTGTGTTCTGTGTCCCACTGTTTGAAGAAGGACTTTGCTGTGTGCTGTGTCCATCTGAAGAAAAGTCTCCAAGGGCCTGAGAAGAGCTGGCCTTTTGTTTTTGAAGTCCCAGGAACAAAAAAGAACTTCACCCCCAGCTTCCCTGAACTTCCTTGCTGAGAGTTCTTACCTGCCAGGAGGGCCTGTAACTGTGTGAGAGGCCTTTTTGCTGTGGGAGCTGGAAGCGCGACACAATGAGGGAGAAGCGTGTCGCAGCCGCCGCTGTCGCATCACCAAGGAAGCGTGCTGCCACTGCCGCTGTTCGCCGTCGCATTACGTCAAGAAGCATGCCACCGCCACAGAGGGGACCGTCGCATCATCGGAGAAGCGTGTCGCAGGGCCGTCGCATTGCTGAGGAAGCGTCGCCGCTGTTTACCGCCACATCACCAGAGAAGCATGTCGCAGGGCCTGTCGCAGCACTGACGAAGCATGCCGCTGCCCGCCGCCTGCCGCCGCATCACCGGAGAAGCGTGTCGCAGGGCCTGTCGTGGTTTAGGAAACCACTGATTACGCCGCACGGCCGTCCGTGTTGTCGCATCACATGAAAGTCGCCATTTTATCGCATTGCACCGGATTGTCGCAACGCATCGAGGCGCCATCTTGTTGCATCGTAACCGGAGCGCAGGAAGAGTTGACGCATCGCCTTCTCTGTGACCCTTTTGTTTGTTTTGCGTTACGCATCCCAGGTACTTTGAGAGTAAAGTGTCGCATTTACCATCTACAAGTTTATTTTTGCAACAACCTTTTTAAAGACATTCTTCTACGTAACTGTATGTTGGATTTTTGTTGTTTTGGACTTTTTTAGTTTAGATAAAGAAATTTTATTTTTCTAAACTGGTATGGTGTCCATTTGTGATGTTTTCACAGTGTTACTGTGAGTGTTGGTACAAATACTTTACACATTGCCTTTGGGATAAGCCTGTCTGCTCGTGCCAAGCTACCAAGGGGGTGAGCAGGGGTTATCTAAAGTGTGTATCCCCCTTACCTTGACTAGAAGCAAGGGTCCCTATTTGGTCAAAGGTACCTACCTCTTCCAACTAGAGACCCCCAGTTCTAACAGCCTTAATAGGCGATGCTGCAGGGGGAATGATTGGGGCCCCACAACCAGCTGCTCCTGTTCTCTGTGTTTCACGGCCAGAGCTGCCAGCAACTCCCCGCGGGCAATCAAAGCGCCAGAAGGTGCTTTAAAAGTACCAGCGTGCTCCCGCAATACGGGCCCCTAAACCAGCTGCTCCTGTTCTCTGTGTTTTGCGGCCGGAGCCGCCAGCAAATCCCCGCGGCCAGTCAAAGCGCCAGGAGGTGCTTTAAAAGTACCATCGGGCTCCCGCAGCGTGGGTCCCACAACCAGCTGCTCCTGTTCTCTGTGTTTCGCGGGCGGAGCCGCCAGCAAATCCCCGCGGTGAATCAAAGCGCCAGGAGGAGCTTTCAAAGTACCAGCGGGCTCCCGCAACGCGGGCCCCACAACCAGCTGCTCCTGTTCTCTGTGTTTCGCGGCCGGAGCCGCCAGCAAATCCCCGCGGCCAATCAAAGCGCCTGAAGGCGCTTTAAAAGTACCAGCGGGTTCCCGCAACGTGGGCCCCACAAAAAGCTGCTCCTGTTCTCTGTGTTTCGTGGCCGGAGCCGCCAGCAAATCCCCGGGGCCAATCAAAGCGCCAGGAGGTGCTTGAAAAGTACCAGCGGGACGTGAGCGCGGACGCAGCCGGACGAAGCCCGGGCCGAGGGCGGGCCCGTCTGCTCCTGTCATAGCCAGGAAGAGGCAGGGCAGGGCCACCCCTCTGTCATCTACCCTTCAGGATCAGTCTACTTTGGAGAAACCCCGTTCAACGCTGAGGTGCTGTGTCCACTCTTCCACTTTTTCTTTTCATGCTCGTGGCGAAGGATAAGATTGGGATCTTGATTGCCATAATCAGTACATATCCCCAAGGACCATTATACAACGCATGGGACTATTTGTGCAAAGGTTGTTTATGTAAAAACGGGACAGATTGTGAAAAAGCTCTAGTACTGTTCCTTTCTCCATTTGGATCATGGGGAAAAGAAAGTCTATGGAAGGCAGCGGTGGGGGGGTGAAGATTGCAACAGTGGTAGAGCCCGTAAAGGCAAAAAAGCTAAAAAGGTATCCAAGCATGCTGGTAGTAACTGTGTATTGGATAGGATTGACACGCTTCTTATTGAGTGTGAGGACATATTAACAACTGAACAGAACGTATGGTCAGATAGGGATAATTCCCCTTCTAGAACAGCACAAACCAACAGGGGGAGTCCAAATCGACAGGTTTCTTAACACACATAGAAAAGGGACTATTTCCAAGAGTAGCGAGCTAAAACAGAACGCTGGGAAGTCGGGTGACCCTCCCTCTTGCGATCCCCCTTCTAGCACTCCTAACCCAGAAGACCACAATCATTTTCAATTCATCGATCCTTTAATCACATGCACAAACAGGTATATGGCACTGTTTAATAGCACAGAGGAAGAGAGGGCCCAGTTACCCGAGGCACCCCTAGTAAGTACTACAGGGAAGGTAGCAATCCACACTGTAGATACTCAGGAGATGACCCAACTAGTGCATTCACTAAAGGTTGAAATAGGGGCAATGAAAGCGATGATAGAGGATTTGTCTACCATGGTAAGGCTCTTAGCGAAAACAGAATCATCATGTCTGGAATGCGCAAACAACAGAGCTTCCAACCCCGTTCCATCCAGCCAGCCATCCATCATAGATATAGCAAATGACCATTCTTATAACAGTGGCAAGTTTAAAGGTGTCCCCTGAAGCAGCTAAGCCGCAAAAGTGGACACCATCTTTACCCACTCCGAAGAAAGTGCCATACACCAATCTAAATACCCCTTCCCGCTATAGCAAGAGTACTGATTTCCATAGCGTAGAAAACATAAAAGGACAAATACCGCCCAGCAGAAGATCCAATAGCCCCCAGTCCCAGTCCCAAAATCCACAGTTGTATGTTCCCACTAGTAGGGGGGACAGAATGTTGACAAGGCTCATAACATCTATATGGTGAATGTCCCTAAGTTCTATACAAGCAAAGGCACGGAAAATGTGGATTCACTAATCAACAAAGCCATCCACTGGATAAGGCATGCTAGGGGGTGCCGTTCCGTGATTAGGAAATACATAGCCAAGACGCGTAGGCTTTCTTCCCCATCTCATAAGACAGATTGCATCGAGCTTACATCTGGTAGGAAGAATCTTGCTGAAAATCTTTTGGCCCTTGAGTTCCAAACTTGTTCCCCTGATTCATCACTTATTCAGTTTAGACAGCATCTTCCGCAAGCCAGCCCAGCCAGCCCATCGGACAGATGCCGATATTTCGGATGGGTAGCTCCACATTGGAGAACATTGACAGACTAGGAGGCACGCCTAAAATAGATGAAGGATACAAGGGTGATGTAGTAAATAACAGGGGTAGTTCATCTACCTCTCACTTCCCTAGCACAGAAGTCGATGGCCTTGATGGGAACCTAAGAATGTTAAATATGGCTCCACTTTCCATGGAGAGCCATTGCGAGTTTAGTCCCACGCCTCCTGGGAATTTAACAGACGTATTGCATTCTTCCCATGGCACCCAGGGGGGAACGCTACTATCGTGGAACATAGCAGGGATGGGTTCCAAGCTTTCCTCCCCAGAGTGGCATGCTTTTATTGAATGCTATGACATTTGCCTCTTTCAAGAAACCTGGCTCATGGAACCACAATACTGTGTAGGCTACCTATTACTTTATTCCAGCTGAGAGAGGTGCAAAGGTCGCCCCTCAGGGGGACTAACAATCTGGGTACGTCAAAAATTAGGCATCATTATTGAGGAGCTCCCGGGTAAGAATAATGACATTCAGGCGTTACGATTGAAATTGGGTCCCAGGGAGAACGTAGATATCTACAATGAATATGCGAGGGGCACCAGAGGGAGGAATTCGTAAGTTATAGCGGCGCTCAACGACCTCCTTGACACATATTCAGTTGACACTAATGTCATTGTTGCAGGCGATTTTAATATCACGTTCGAGCCCCTTGATAATGAGTAAAATTACCTCACAGAGGAAGAAGATGCGAAGTGGGGTATACCTAAGCTGGAGCTCGCACCTATAAAAAAAATGGACCGATGTGGCTATACAAATTAATTCTATTTGTATAAGAAAGAGTTTCCGGACGGCAAATGGTAGGACCCAATCAGACAGATTAGGGGCAAATACTTTTCATAATGGATCTAGTGCCAATCGTATTGATTATGTACTAATTTGTTTGAAATTATGGCACACCCTTGATGACATGGTTGTAAAGAATCGGCAGGAGAGTGACAACAATCCCCTGTGTGTAACCCTAAGATTATGGCCTGAAAAGACACTCTCAAAACACGGGTGTGAATTGCACTCCTGCAATGTTGTTTCCACCAACGACATGAGGCGCCTAAAATGGGCAAGGCTAGTAGACAAGCCTGAATTTATAGGCATCATTTCCGAGGAAGTTGAACATGCCATAATGGCGCTAGAAACCATCACGGCAACCATTGACCTCCCCACACAGTCCCATAATAAATTATTTACCCATTTGCGTACATAATTTTATAAGCGATGCAAGCCAAGTAAAACTACAAAGAAGATAGCCAGTCCCTGGTTCAATAAGGAAAGCAGACAGGTGAGAGATTCACTAGGTGATGCAATTATTAAGGGGGAGCCTGCTACAGTACGCGTAGCCAGACAGGTATACAAGAGTACCCAGATAAAGGCTAAACAATCCTGGGACAAGAATAGATGGCAGGACCTTAAGGAGGCTTGTTCCTCGAAAGACAGCAAATCCTTCTGGAACATAGTAAAGTGGGATAGAGGAGGGCAGCCGGAACACCCTCATAACCATGTAACCCAGGATGAGTGGGTTCAATACTTTAAACCACAGTATGCATGTAGTCTCATTGAGCCAAATCTGGAGGTACCGATCTTTGTGCTGTACAAAGGAGAGGCATTCAATGGTACTAATATAATGCAACACTGGGATCTGTAGTGGGAGGCAGGGCGCTTGACCCAGATGGCGTACCTGCAGACATGTTCCTATATGATAAAATAAGGTGGAGCAGGTAAATCTTATTGCTGGTTAACTTTATTGCCAAAGGAGCCCCCATACCAGATTCTTGGAAAGGGGCAGAAATGATCCCTGTATATAAAAAGGGAGATAAATCTCAGCCAGGCAACTACAGGCCCATCAGCCTGATAGACTCGCTACAGAAGATCATGGGGAGGCTGATTCTCATCAAGATACAGGAGTGGATCGATGAGAACAGTATTTTATGTCCTCTCCAGGCAGGCTTCCGGGCATTTACCAGCACTATTGACCAGGTGTTTCGCTTTACCTTGCTGCACTGGAAGACAGTGGTCCCGGGCAAAGGCAGCCTGTATGCTGCCTTTGTCGACCTAAAATCAGCATTTGACCTCGTCTCCCGTTCCAAACTGTGGGCGACTCTGCAGGAGATGGGGATGCCACCTGAGCTCCTAACATTAGTCATGTGATTGCATGAGGACAACTACGCCACAATTTGATGGGGTTCCCAGGGTATGGTTACAGGCTCTTTCCCTGTAGAGAGAGGTGTACGACAGGGCTGTGTGAAGGCACCTATCCTTTTTTCTCTATTAATTAATGGAATAGTAAACTACATGGAAGAGGTGATCACCGATGCCCCGTCACTTGCAGGAGAAAAAATACCCATGTTAATGTTTGCGGATGACACATCGAATATTTCCAAGACCCCGAGCGGCCTCCAGAGGGCTCTCATAATCTTTGAAGAGTTTTGTTCCGCTCGCGGTCTGGAAGTCAATGTGTCAAAAACGAACTTCATGTCTTTTAACCCACACAGAGCTTTTAAAAGTAGCATATTAATGAATAATCGCCCATTGGAACAAGTAAAAGCGTTCACCTACCTGGGGGTCAATATCCAAAGTGACCTAAAATGGAAGCAGCAAATTGACCTGGCTACACTAAAACATCGGCAATTGTCAGGAGTACTACACTGGGAGTTTAACACCTCACTGACTAAGCCAATTAGCCCAGTGCTCCAGGTATACAACATGAAGGTGTTTAATTCAGCACTTTACGGAGCAGAGCTATGAGGTATGAGAACCTGTCAAAACTTACCATTGCTGAAAACAGGTTATTGCGTAATATTACTAATCTCCCCCAAAGCACTCCAGTCTACCCCCTTCTTTATGATCTTGGTAGAAAGCCCCTGGCTGAGGTTGTAAAACTACACCCTCTATTATATTGGCGCAGACTCTTGACTATACCAGAATTGAAACACTACGCCGCAGGATTCATGGATATTATAAGGGCAGATACCTTTCACAAAATCAAATGGGCAAGAGAATTAAGAGATGCCTTAACAAGTATATGCATGTAATCACTATGGGAAGAACCAGACAAAGCTTGCTTCCCTTCAAAAGAGATTCTGAAAGAAAAATATTGGGAGATGGTCATGCATAATAAACTGAGAACCAGTGACCCTTCATCACTCACAGGAATCTTTTTGGAAGCTAAGCTGATCCCGAGCCTAGATCCATATTGGGATATAATAACTAAACCTCACGACAGAAAGTTATTTTTCCAGTTCAGGGTGGGCTCATTGCCCACTAGAGCTTTTAGATGGGCCAAATCAAGTGATAATATGTGTCCTATATGCCAGATCCACGTTGAAACTGTGGAACATATGCTGTTCGCTTGCCCAGCCTATGAGGCTCCTCGTCGTGTCTGGCTGGAGCCAATTTGTAAATCGTTAGGCACCAGGAGTGAAGTAGCAGGAAGAATTTTACGTACTAATACTTCAACTCCTATTGTCACAGCAGTAGCAAAATTTCCAGGTTGGCCATGGGCCATAAGGTCACGTATTACATCTATCTGACGTGTGTTTCCTTGTACCATCATAAGGAGAACCTATAGCCATACCTTAGATCAAAGGCAGTTAGTCCTTCTGTCCAGGCCCTAATCAGCCTGGAAAAAAAGCGCAGCACGTGTGCGACAGAGAAGTTTTGATAGCCTGTGTGTTTAGTGGTATCCATTGACGTTTTGTAACATATTTTATGGAATTTTAAGTACGCCATGTCAATCCTACTGTATTTCTTTAAAAAGCTTTTTTAATCTTGCAAAGCATTTTTTAGACATCTAATTATTGTTCATACATATAGTAATATTTTTGTATTATGCTTTTATGACTAACCATTGAATAAAGCTTATTTGACTGACTGACTGAATGGGGCAATGACTGACATTTTTGGCTTGGAAAATTTGAGTTTGCTTCTATCGTGGCCAAGCTTCAATCTCACAGTGCTAGACCACTATGCAGATTACTTCAATCTCAATTTCTTTTTTTAAAGTCCCTAAGAGCTGTGAAACTTTGAAAAGCCTTCATGAGAATTCCAAGTTTTGCCTTCCCAACTAAAGTGCTGACATATGCAGAGACTCTTTGTAGGAGAGTAGGGTCTGCAATCCTATGATCACCCCAGAATTTAGCTTTTTGCTTCATTGGTTTACGACTTTCCCTGGCTGTGGGCCTGCTAATCAGACCCACAGCCTAGCTGTTCTCTCTCTAAATTGACACACATGTACCTTAGGTGCATCTACTAATTGGAACTGGGCCACCTTATCAGTCCCTGTATCAGCATACCTTAGGTATCCAGGGCATAGGTGTACCCAGGGCCTACCAGGGGCTGCAGCATGTATTATGCCACCCCTGACTGGCCACCCAAATCTGACACAACTGGCTGCACGACGGCTGGGGCAAGGTGGTGTAATCACCCTTTGCTTTAGATATAGTTTTCCTATATCTAACCCTAAAATGGACACATGTATTCCTATCAGTCACTCCTATGGCAGGCCTTATCAATCCTGAAGGCAGAGTGCTTGGAATTATGTGAGATGGTGCTCTGGCATGAGGTGAGCCCGTCTGCAGCTTGCAGAACCAAGTCCTAATAGCTGTTCCAGGATAACGCGTACCATATACTCTTAAGTGCATTATAATCCTCGCGGTTATTTGCTTTGGTATCGCATTATCCAAGCATGTTGAGTAAGGTGTCATACGAATTGGAATACTAACCCCTCGCCAATTCTGGCGACGGGGTTAGCATTCCACCCTTCTAGAGGGACACGACATGTATGTAACTGTGAACCCCGGTTAAAGTTAACTCACGCCTCAGCATCACAAAATGGATGCTGCCACCACAGACACAAGTCTGACCTCCTGCTGCTGGGAGTTCTTCCAGCGAGGAGAGCTTGGACAAAGGGTTTCCTGTCAGGGGCGGTGCTAGCACCGTCCCAGACAGGGTTTTGTGTATCCCAGGTAGGCAGGGCTGAGAGGAAGGTGACTGCAAGTGGCACCCCGGTGCTCACTGTGCATAGGCCGGCTCAAACCAGTCCCTGGGGCACCCCAGCCCCTGAGCTGGGGAGAGACCGGACAAAGGAGAGGGGTGTAACCACCCCCCTCCTGGTCCCACCCCTAGGCAGGACCTAGTCACAGGCCAGCCCCTTTTCTTAGGATAAAGGTAGGAGCGGGCCCCCTTCCCAAATTAGATCATTCTAAAATCTTGAACTACTTTCCACGAAAGGAACTCTTGACTGTTCTGAAGACTCTCCCTTGTGGCTAAGGAGTAGCCACCCTGCACCAGCAGGCACCACCTAAGCGCTTGCGGTTTGCTGCACGTCCGTCCTCCGGATCAAGACTGACCAGCTCGACGAGACCCGGATTCCCTGCCACCTCTGACCTCTACCTGCATCATCAGCCCAGCTGAGATTCGTGGGTGTGACGAGACCTGCGGGACCGGCCATCTTCTGAAACTGCACGACGCTTATCCAGCACGACCGCCGAGGGATCCTCGAGTGAGTGCTTTTTGGGGTTTGAGAAGCCCTAACCCTGAGCAGCCCCAGCACCGAAATCCAGCCCCCCCAGCATCCACGAGAACTCCGTGGGGGCCCTTCTGCTCTTTGCTGCTCACCGCGTTGTCCGGTCACTTGCCGTTGGCTAGTGGCCCTCCTGACGACGCACCACGACGTTTTCACCGCTGGTCTGGTTGCTCCAGACTGGCCCTTGCTCCCCTCCAACAGAGGAGCGCCCCGGACCCTCCTGGTCCACTCCAGACGCCATCTTGACTCCACCGCGTGGGCTTGCCTCTGCCAAGGCTTGTTGCTCCAATCCTGGTCCCAGCATCGCCGACAGCAGACACCTTCGTGGCACAGCTCGCCCCGCCAGCCTGGTCGCCGACAACGCCTCCTGGTCCGAGGGACAGCAGAGTCCAGCGTCGCCCACTCACCTGGCCAAGGTGACCTCCTCCGGTGCCATCCTGGTGCCCACACAATCACTGGCTAGTGATTAAGGACTGAGTCCCCTCTGCTTTCAGGTCATCTCCATCATCGATCCAGGCTTGGATCCCTCCGAATATCTACACTGGTCGCCTGCCCGCAACGCCTTCTTTCAGGCTCCATAGACTTCAACGAGGATTCCCGACGTCTTTTGAACCCTATGCAGCCGCAGCCCCTGGGCTAGGTAACCCGAGCATTCCGGTGCTCCAACGTAGGTTTACTATCTAAGTGTCCAGATCCTTTTTCGTTTTCAGTCTAGCTGGTCGGATTCGTCCAGAAACAGTAACTTTAGAAACGCTAGCATCCATAGACTTCTTCCCGCATCCCGCGTGAGAGTGCACACTCTGCACCCGATCTCCCTAGGCCTCCTGCTCCTAACCTTAGAGTTCAGTAGTGTAGTCCTAGTGATCCTGAAGCCTCTGGATCTGGTTACTTACCTGCTAGCATTTCGCATTCCACTTTTAGTGTATATGGTTTTTCGTGCCCCTCGGGCATTTGTGTAAATTGTGCAACTTAAAGTATTTTCATAAGAGTTTTGTATTGTGCTTAGCTCCCTGACTCATAAAGAGCCAGGGTAGTCTTGTTATAAATAAATATCCTTTATTTTCATAACAACTTGTGTGGTGTCCTTTCACTTGGTGTTCAAGGGGTAAATGTGATGGTAAAACAGCTGGCTTAACACGCCCTCTAGAGTTTAGCTTAAAGACTGCTCTTGTCCATGCTACTAGGATAGCTGGTCTATAAGGTTGACTTACAACCAATGATCAATAAGGGTCGTTTGGTATGATACACAGTGATCACTAGAATAGTGAGCACTATATATCAGGCCAACTTCTCACATTGGTGAGCAGCGGTTGGGATTTGAGCTTGCTGTGTTTTACCACCCACGTATCCTAAAAACATCAGTTGAAAGATCACATAAGTACCCAGGTACATATAACTTAACTTAGAATACTCTGAGTTCTACTGAACCAGCTGTTGTAGTGTAACAGGGCTTAGCACACCCTGACTACAACTCTTAGCAAGGGATCAGTAGGTAAACCCATAGTGTAGGTAGGTGCATCACTCACACCTCACTAGAAAGCATGTCTGACCGCGGAGAGTCTTCAGAGACTCCCCTAGTGGTCATTGACCCTCCACAGGTCACGTCAAGATATGCAGCTCTTAGCTTCCAGGAGATGAGACAACTGTGTACCTCCAGGAAGCTAAAACAGGGTTCTAACCCAACCATCACGTTTCTGATAGGTCTCTTAGAGACTTATGATGCTAGAAGGGCCTCTAACACAGGCCCCCTTAATCCTGATGGGAACATGCCCCCCTTAGAGGGAACCCTTGGTGACCCTGACCTTGGCCTCCATGGTGAGGAGGAAGAGGAGTTATCAGGGGACGAGGCAGACAAAGGTCCAGTAGTAGTCAGTAGGCTCACAAGGACCAACTTAAGCAGGCATGAGAATGGGACTGGGGGAGCCCCAGGCCCACTCTCAGGCAGGTTTAACATTGGGAATGGACGAGTTAGGTCTCTCTCCAGAGGCTCTAACAGATCTGTTCGAACCCATGTCTCTCAGGCATCTTCTCGGGGAGGAATGACATCCCCTCAGAGAATGGAGCATGAAGCTAAGATGAGGGAAGTCAATCTGAGGATTGAGAGGGAAGAACTTGCCCTTGCCAAAGAAAGACTTGCCTTTGCCACAGAGCAGAAATTGAGTGGGGCAGACCCCACTGGTGGCAGCATTATCATTAGAGAGAAAGACAGGAGTTTAGACACTAGACACCTGAGTAAAATAGTGCCCCCCTTTAAACAAGAGGATGACATCCACAAATGGATGACTGCTTTGGAGAGGGCCTGCACTGTCCAGTGCGTCCCCCCAAGTCAGTGGGCAGCTATACTGTGGCTCTCCTTTGAAGGTAAAGGTAGAGACAAGCTCCTCACTACTAGAGCTGAGGATGCTAACAACTACCAAGTCCTGAAGAATACACTGATTGATGGGTTTGGCTTAACAACTGAGCAGTACAGGTTGCTGTTCAGAGACACCCAGAAGATTCAGTCTCAGGATTGGGCTGACTTTGTCGATTGTGCCACTAAGGCTTTGGAAGGCTGGTTGCTGGGTAGCAAGGTTACTGATTACACAGGATTGTATAATCTTATCATGAGAGAACAGATTTTAAACAACTGTCAGAACCAATTGTTGCATCAGCACCTTGTTGACTCAGATCTGACCTCTCCCCAAGAATTGGGAAAGAAGGCAGACAGATGGGTCAGAACAAGGGTCAAGCAGAACCAGACTCAGAACCAGGGTGGTCAGAAGAAAGCAGACCAGAAGAGTAGTAACAAGTGTGAACAAAATGACCAGAAGTCTTCGACAGGTCCCCAACAAACCAAAGAGGGTGGGGGTCAGGCTTCACAGCAGAAAAAGAAGACTCAGGAAGGCCAGTCAAAAAGGTGGTGCCAATACTGTAAAAGTAAGACTCACTGGTTTAGTGAGTGCACCAAGAAAGGAGGGCAAACTCCTGCCACTGCAGCCCCTAAGGCACCTGCACCCCCTAGTACAGTCAGCAGTGGTAGTGCACCTCCCAAGGGAATAGTTGGGTTAACCTTGGGAACTGAGGGGTATGACAACTTAGTTGGCACACTCACTCAGGCTGCCCTTGTCTGTACAGGGGATGTGTATATATCCCCTGATGCCAGTCCCAATACTTTGGGCAAATACAGGCAGACACCTTTAATTAATGGAAAAGTGGCTCAGGCCTACAGGGACACTTGTGCCAGTGTCACGATGGTGACACCTAACTTTGTGGACCCTGGACAGATCATGCTAGGTACAGATTACCTGGTGACCAATGCCAGCAATGTCACTACCCATCATAGTATGGCAATTGTTGATTTCTCCTGGGGAGGGGTAAATGGCCAAAAGAAAGTTGTGGTTAACTCAGACCTCCCAGTAAAATGTCTGTTGGGCAATGATTTGGAAACATCACTATGGTCAGAAGTGGAGCAGAGGACTCACATGGAAATGTTAGGCTTGCCAGCACATGTCCTTGCTGTGACTAGGTCACAGGCCAAAAGATGCCCCACTGAACAGGTGCTGGATCCTGGAATAATGGACCAGACACCTTCCAAGAGAAGGAGCAGTAAGGGTAAGGCATCGCCTTCCCCCTTGCCCCAGGTGGTGGATCAAGTCTCTGAGGAGGCTGACCTTAAGGAACTGAGGGAAACTGAACCTAAAGAGCTTGAACCTGATCAGGTTGAGTTTCTGGGCTCAGGGGGACCCTCCAGGGAAGACCTGGGGAAGGCACAGTTAGACTGCCCCTCACTTGAACCCCTCAGACAGCAGGCTGCTGCTGAGGCTGCAGGGAACGCCACAGGTGCCCACAGGGTATACTGGGATGATGGACTCCTGTACTCTGAATCAAGAGACCCCAAGCCTGGTGCAACCAGGAGGCTGGTCATTCCCTTGTCTCAGAGGGGTTTCCTTCTTACCTTGGCCCATGAGATTCCCCTTGCAGGACACTTAGGCCAGAATAAAACGTGGGACAGACTTGTCACACACTTTCACTGGCCTCACATGAACGAAGATACCAAGGAGTTTTGTCGCTCCTGTGTCACTTGCCAAGCCAGTGGTAAGTCAGGTGGCACAACAAAGGCCCCCCTTATACCACTACCTGTGGTGGGGGTGCCCTTTGAAAGAGTGGGGATTGACATTGTTGGTCCAATGGAACCCCAGACAGCATCAGGGCACAAGTTTATACTGGTGGTGGTGGACCATGCCACCAGGTATCCTGAAGCTATACCCCTCAGGACCACTACAGCACCTGTTGTGGCAAGAGCCCTAGTTGGAGTGTTCTCCAGGGTGGGCTTCCCTAAGGAGGTGGTCTCTGACAGAGGTGCCAACTTCATGTCAGGATATCTGACTGCAATGTGGAAGGAATGTGGTGTCAACTACAAGTTCACCACACCCTATCACCCACAGTGCAATGGGCGTGTTGAGAGATTCAACAGGACCCTCAAAGGGATGATTCATGGACTACCTGAAAAGCTCAGGCGTAGCTGGGATGTCCTGATACCCTGCCTCTTGTTTGCTTACAGAGAGGTCCCACAGAAGGGGGTTGGCTACAGCCCTTTTGAGCTTCTGTTTGGGCATCCTGTAAGAGGACCCCTTTGTTTGGTAAAGGAAGGATGGGAGAGGCCTCTCAAAAAGCCTGCATCAAACATTGTGGACTATGTACTTGGTCTCCGCTCCAGGATGGCTGAGTACATGGAAAAGGCATCTAAAAACCTTGAGGCAAGCCAAGAATTACAAAAAGCTTGGCATGACCAAAAGGCTGTCCTGACTGTGTACAAGCCTGGACAGAAGGTGTGGGTGCTGGAGCCAGTGGCCCCAGCAGCACTCAAAGACAAATGGTCTGGACCCCACACAATCATTGAGCAAAAGGGAGAGGTCACCTACCTGGTGGACCTTGGAACTCCCAGGAGCCCCCTCCGGGTGCTCCATGTGAACAGGCTCAAGGCATATGTCGACAGGAAGGACATGGGCTTGCTCATGGCCACAGATGAGGGACAGGAGGAGGAGAGTGACCCTCTCCCGGACCTGCTCACTCAGAACCCTGATGATGGGTCAGTAGATGGTGTTGTCTTTTGTGGCAGCCTCTCTGAACATCAGCAAAAGGATTGCAAACAAGTTCTTCAATCCTTTAGACATATGTTCTCTCTGACACCCAGTCAAACCAATTGGTGTACCCATGAGGTTGACACTGGAGACAGTCTGCCAGTCAAGAGTAAAATCTACAGACAGCCTGATCATGTCAGAGACTGCATCAAGACAGAAGTGCAGAAAATGTTGGAGCTGGGAGTCATTGAGCCCTCAGATAGCCCTTGGGCCAGTCCGGTAGTTCTAGTGCCAAAGCCTCACACCCAGGGTGGTAAGAAAGAGATGAGGTTTTGCGTAGACTACAGAGGCCTCAATGCCGTCACTAAGACTAATGCCCACCCAATACCAAGGGCAGATGAACTTATAGATAGATTGGCTTCCGCCGGCTACTTAAGTACATTTGACCTGACAGCTGGGTATTGGCAAATCAGGTTAGCTGAGGAGGCCAAGCCCAAAACAGCATTTTCTACCCCTGGTGGGCATTATCAGTTTGTGGTAATGCCCTTTGGTTTGAAAAATGCACCTGCCACCTTCCAAAGGCTGGTGAATCAAGTTCTCACTGGGCTGGATGACTTCTGTGCAGCATATCTGGATGATATAGCTGTCTTTAGCTCCACCTGGGAGGATCACCTGGTCCACCTGAGGAAAGTGTTAGAGGCACTGCAGAAAGCAGGTCTCACGATCAAGGCCACTAAGTGCCAGATAGGGCAGACACAGGTTGTATACCTGGGCCACCTTGTAGGTGGAGGCCAGGTTCAGCCCTTGGAGAGCAAGATACAGGCCATCAAGGACTGGGCTCCTCCAACCACCCAGACTCAGGTTCGAGCTTTCTTGGGCCTGACTGGATATTACAGGAAATTTGTCAGGAATTATGGATCCATTGTGACCCCACTTAACGACCTGACAAGTAAAAAAATGCCAAAGAAAGTTCAGTGGACAGCAAGCTGTCAAAAGGCATTCGATGACCTAAAGCAGGCCATGTGCACAGCACCCATCCTAAAGAGTCCAGACTACTCCAAAACATTCATTGTCCAAACAGATGCTTCTGAGTTGGGTGTGGGAGCTGTTCTATCTCAGCTGAATTTTGATGGTCATGACCAGCCCATTGCTTTTATTAGCAGGAGGCTGACCCCCAGAGAGAAGAATTGGTCAGCTATTGAGAGGGAGGCCTTTGCTGTGGTTTTGACCCTGAAGAAGTTGAGGCCATACTTGTTTGGCACTCACTTCAAGATTCAGACCGACCATAAGCCCCTCTTGTGGCTAAATCAGATGAAGGGTGAAAACCCCAAACTACTTAGGTGGTCCATTTCCCTACAGGGGATGGATTTTACAGTGGAGCATAGACCTGGAACTGATCATGGCAATGCAGATGGGCTCTCCAGGTATTTCCACTTAGAGCAAGAAGACTCACCTGGTCAAGGTTAGCTTATTGTCCCAAAGTTTGGGGGGGGTTCATGTAGGAGAGTAGGGTCTGCAATTCTATGATCACCCCAGAATTTAGCTTTTTGCTTCATTGGTTTACGACTTTCCCTGGCTGTGGGCCTGCTAATCAGACCCACAGCCTAGCTGTTCTCTCTCTAAATTGACACACATGTACCTTAGGTGCATCTACTAATTGGAACTGGGCCACCTTATCAGTCCCTGTATCAGCATACCTTAGGTATCCAGGGCATAGGTGTACCCAGGGCCTACCAGGGGCTGCAGAATGTATTATGCCACCCCTGACTGGCCACCCAAATCTGACACAACTGGCTGCACGACGGCTGGGGCAAGGTGGTGTAATCACCCTTTGCTTTAGATATAGTATTCCTATATCTAACCCTAAAATGGACACATGTATTCCTATCAGTCACTCCTATGGCAGGCCTTATCAATCCTGAAGGCAGAGTGCTTGGAATTATGTGAGATGGTGCTCTGGCATGAGCTGAGCCCGTCTGCAGCTTGCGGAACCAAGTCCTAATAGCTGTTCCAGGATAACGCGTACCATATACTCTTAAGTGCATTATAATCCTCGCGGTTATTTGCTAACTTTGGTATCGCATTATCCAAGCATGTCAAGTAAGGTGTCATACGAATTGGAATACTAACCCCTCGCCAATTCTGGCGACGGGGTTAGCATTCCACCCTTCTAGAGGGACACGGACATGTATGTAACTGTGAACCCCGGTTAAAGTTAACTCACGCCTCAGCATCATAAAATGGATGCTGCCACCACAGACACAAGTCTGACCTCCTGCTGCTGGGAGTCCTTCCAGCGAGGAGAGCTTGGACAAAGGGTTTCCTGTCAGGGGCGGTGCTAGCACCGTCCCAGACAGGGTTTTGTGTATCCCAGGTAGGCAGGGCTGAGAGGAAGGTGACTGCAAGTGGCACCCCGGTGCTCACTGTGCATAGGCCGGCTCAAACCAGTCCCAGGGGCACCCCAGCCCCTGAGCTGGGGAGAGACCGGACAAAGGAGAGGGGTGTAACCACCCCCCTCCTGGTCCCACCCCTAGGCAGGACCTAGTCACAGGCCAGCCCCTTTTCTTAGGATAAAGGTAGGAGCGGGCCCCCTTCCCAAATTAGATCATTCTAAAATCTTGAACTACTTTCCACGAAAGGAACTCTTGACTGTTCTGAAGACTCTCCCTTGTGGCTAAGGAGTAGCCACCCTGCACCAGCAGGCACCACCTAAGCACTTGCGGTTTGCTGCACGTCCGTCCTCCGGATCAAGACTGACCAGCTCGACGAGACCCGGATTCCCTGCCACCTCTGACCTCTACCTGCATCATCAGCCCAGCTGAGATTTGTGGGTGTGACGAGACCTGCGGGACCGGCCATCTTCTGAAACTGCACGACGCTTATCCAGCTCGACCGCCGAGGGATCCTCGAGTGAGTGCTTTTTGGGGTTTGAGAAGCCCTAACCCTGAGCAGCCCCAGCACCAAAGTCCAGCCCCCCCAGCATCCACGAGAACTCCGTGGAGGCCCTTCTGCTCTTTGCTGCTCACCGCGTTGTCCAGTCACTTGCCGTTGGCTAGTGGCCCTCCTGATGACGCACCACGACGTTTTCACCGCTGGTCTGGTTGCTCCAGACTGGCCCTTGCTCCCCTCCAACAGAGGAGCGCCCCAGACCCTCCTGGTCCACTCCAGACGCCATCTTGACTCCACCGCGTGGGCTTGCCTCTGCCAAGGCTTGTTGCTCCAATCCTGGTCCCAGCATCGCCGACAGCAGACACCTTCGTGGGACAGCTCGCCCCGCCAGCCTGGTCGCCGACAACGCCTCCTGGTCCGAGGGACAGCAGAGTCCAGCGTCGCCCACTCACCTGGCCGAGGTGACCTCCTCCGGTGCCATCCTGGTGCCCACACAATCACTGGCTAGTGATTAAGAACTGAGTCCCCTCTGCTTTCAGGTCATCTCCATCATCGATCCAGGCTTGGATCCCTCCGAATATCTACACTGGTCGCCTGCCAGCAACGCCTTCTTTCAGGCTCCATAGACTTCAACGAGGATTCCCGACGTCTTTTGAACCCTATGCAGCCGCAGCCCCTGGGCTAGGTAACCCGAGCATTCCGGTGCTCCAACGTAGGTTTACTATCTAAGTGTCCAGATCCTTTTTCGTTTTCAGTCTAGCTGGTCGGATTCGTCCGGAAACAGTAACTTTAGAAACGCTAGCATCCATAGACTTCTTCCCGCGTCCCGCGTGAGAGTGCACACTCTGCACCCGATCTCCCTAGGCCTCCTGCTCCTAACCTTAGAGTTCAGTAGTGTAGTCCTAGCGATCCTGAAGCCTCTGGATCTGGTTACTTACCTGCTAGCATTTCGCATTCCACTTTTAGTGTATATGGTTTTTCGTGCCCCTCGGGCATTTGTGTAAATTGTGCAACTTGAAGTATTTTCATAAGAGTTTTGTATTGTGCTTAGCTCCCTGACTCATAAAGAGCCAGGGTAGTCTTGTTATAAATAAATATCCTTTATTTTCATAACAACTTGTGTGGTGTCCTTTCACTTGGTGTTCAAGGGGTAAATGTGATGGTAAAACAGCTGGCTTAACACGCCCTCTAGAGTTTAGCTTAAAGACTGCTCTTGTCCATGCTACTAAGATAGCTGGTCTATAAGGTTGACTTACAACCAATCATCAATAAGGGTCGTTTGGTATGATACACAGTGATCACTAGAATAGTGAGCACTATATATCAGGCCAACTTCTCACACTCTTCAAGATAGGAACGAAAAGATAGGCGCTGTTTATATTGACATTTACCAGGAAATCACTCTTGAGCAATGGGCTCTGAGAAAAAAACATACCTACCGTCTTTAAAATGTGGCACACAGAGAAGACATTCAGAGACTTCAGGCTTATGAGCAGACGTGAGCCCTCTTCTCACAAGCACACCATGGATAGGAGCTGCTAGGCCCTGACATGAGTGGTAAGAAACCGAACAGGAACCTGATCTTTCTTGGAAATAGCCTCAGATTGCAAGGCCACGGAGCTATCCTTTTAGTAGCAGAAATCGATGAAAATAATAGGTATAACAGGAGGGTGAGTAATTTCAGGTGAAAACCCCATGAATGTTGCAGTATAGGCAGTGACTTGTGAAATTCTAAACATATATGGCCTGCCCAGGGAACATCGAGAGAAAGAGGACAAATCCCTAACATAAACAAGTATTGAAAACGCTGCTTATGAACTCTGCTCTGACAGATACAGGTGAAAAATGTGGCTGAGCAATTGCCTTGTGTTCCTGTTTTCGAAGCCTTCACATGAGCTAACTGTGGCTCAGGGAAGGTCATCTTTGTGGTTTAACTCTCTTTGCTAGATGCTTAGAATAAAACATGCCTATTAAGTAGGATCTATGCAGTGGAATGACATAGCCACAATAGGCAAACAATTTTGAAACTTGTCTTTTGCCTCTCAGGTGGTGGACTCTGCCTTATTGAGTTCTTTAAATGTCTGTGCCGAGCAACAGGCATCTTTCAAGAAACCAGGGCCTAACATCTTGTTATTATCAGAGTCAAATTCAGTGGATATTTACCCTGCACTGTGTTTTAGACGAAGAACAGACCACCCCTATTTTAATAAGGTTGACTTGGAAGAGATACAATCAGCAGCTAGTTAAACATTTGGGCATAAACAGCAGCTATATCAATCACTATTTCATTAGACTTAGGCACTTTATCAAACCTGAGTGCCCTCATCTGGGTAGGTGTAAAATCAAAATCTCACCTAAGATTCTGACTGAGGAATAACCTGATAATTGGCCTATGCTCCCATCTCTCTACAACTGGGGAGTCCAGTAGCCACAGAAGAAAAGAAAAAGGGCCCACAGAAGATAAGAAAAAGGTCTCAACAAATAGATCTTTTTATACACTACTCACCACTAATGGAGCCTATAATATAGAACAAAGTTTAATTAACATAGTATGCTAAATGTGCTATAAAAGTGTAAAACATAATGTTAAACTGACACGCATTTAAATTGTTCTAATTCGCAGTATACAGAAATTGTAGGCCGCAGAAAGGCCACGAAACAAGCTTTTCCAGCTAGAAAGGAACTAGATATTGCTGAAATGTGCAAGCGTGATTTAGAAGCTTGACCCTAGAATGGCATGCTCAGAGATGCTGTCATAACTGCATAATCTTTCGGTGTAACAAAATGTATTACTTTATTAAGCAACACTTTTTTTCTTGAATGCCATGAACTCTCTGCATTCTTATATTTAATACAAAACGTGAATAGAATAATTTGAGCATTTAAACAATAATGATTAATTCATAGAGAAAAAGAATGCAGTACCTAACAGGGATTTTGCCTTTTAATTAGTAGTTCATTGTTCTCACAGTGAATAAAATGTATATGTGGAAGGTCGTCTATGTTTAAAGCTTATGGGAGCTATGCCTGATGTTTCTAAAATCTCATCATGCAAGACTGTCTGTAGCTAACCATATGACAAAAAGTTTAATCTGCATGTATTTCTATGGGAACGGAGGAGCTGAACCAGCTTGCCTGAAGAACTCTGTCTCATGATTTGGCTCATGGATGTTCGATATGTTTTCTTGACTCTTATATTTGTGCCTGTTTCTAGGTAGTTTCAGGAGTGAAACACTTTTCCCCTACTCCTGTCTGAACCTTTGACAGTTGTGGCCACTGCTGCTGCTGTTCCCCTAGACTGTCTTTGCTATTTGATTTGACAGTTTGCTACTGCAACTGTATGCTGATCTATTTGGATTTATCAAGACTCGGCTGAGTCTTGTGAACTACTCTTTATAGAGAATTCGACTTTGAAGCTTTATGCTCCTTTGATTTCACTTTTTTCCATTGAATTCAAACTTTTTATGGGGTCTTAGAATCTGAAGCGCTGAACTTTATTTACAGAATATGGAGCAAATTCCTTTATAGAACAAGCTCAATGCAATCTTATTATTTGATGCTTTGTTCTAACCATTTCTTTTAATGAGATTTCTATAAACGTATTTGATAGATGGACTAACTAGATAAAGAAATACCAAAATCAAATAAAGAACTTTACTAATCTCTTAATGAGAAATAATGTTTGGAAAACAAAAATACTCCTCTCATCATTGACTGAACATAAACTGTTAATGAAATTTAAGTTTGAGATGTTTAACTTGCTCCTTTACTGCTAATACACATTTTCTAATTCCATCACTGAGAAGGACTTAGCACGGAACAGAGGGCTTGAACTCTAGCGGATGGCAACATTTTGGGCCCAGTCTGCGCTATCACCACCAAGTTGTTCGGACTCTCGTCCCTTTTAATGAGTTCTCTGTGTTAAAAAGAACAAAGATAGCTCAAAGAAAGGACAAGGACGTGTCCTATTGAACTTCAGATAAAAGTAGCCACCTGATAATTTTCATTACCCGGGTAATTTAAATTCCACTCTCTTCACTACTAAAGCCGTTGTCCTCTTTGGAAAGAGAGGGAAATTACCAGGGCTAATACTCAAATCAGGGTTCATTACTCAGGGCTGGTGCTGCATAAAGGTAAATGGAAGCGGCTGACATAAAAGGCCAGTTTGCACGTTTTCAAAGTGAAATATGTGTGTTGCAAATGTATAGATAAAGTGCTTGACCCAGGCTATTTCTGTTACACCCATATAGTTCATGGAAGCATGTATAGATTTTCTTTGCTCTGTTTTCACATTGTTCTTTTAGCTGGAGTGGCTGATTTACAGTTATTTGTCCGTTGTCCAGCCCAGTGTTCTTTTCTCTTCTTTTCTCAGACTGCTTAGCCAAGATCAGCTGATGTGTACTCCCTATAAAGGGCTGGCCATGACCTGAAACGCCATAGATACACTCTGGATGTGCAGCTGGTACCATGGGAGCACCTAAGGCAAGCCTGTTTGCACCCATTCTAGTCCTGTCTACATCCAGCTTCAACTACAAAGACAGTTCAGGCAGAGATGACTTTGTAAGAAGAGTTCCTTATTCACGCAATGAATTGCTTTCTTTAACTCCAATTTGCTGGCATCCTGAAGGTCGGATACCATTGATCTCCAGGAGGCCAACCCCAGTTTTGGCCTCCTATTTTCTGACAACCGTCTTCTTTTCATCGCTGAATAATTGCTCACCATGGCCTACTTTATGGCCAAACATAAGCTCAGGATTATCGACTTTACTCAAATTCCTGAATGAATGAATAATTTGTATAGTGCGCATATCCGTAAAAAGGTGTCTTGGCACTAGCCAATACCCTGGTTCGGGATATGAGCTTATTGGAATTGTGAATCTCAAAACAGCAAGGTTTTGTCGATTTCCTAAATTGAATTATATTGGATTGAAGTTTAGGATCCAATGGAAGACTATTCCATAATTTACAGGTGGACAAGGAAAAGCTTCTACCACCCCTAATTAACCCTTTTGTATAGGGGTATCACAATGTTCTTGGAAAATTCAGACCATAACGTACTCTTAGGGATGTACCATTGGAATCTCCGTCTTAGATATTCCATGCCGGAATCATAAAGGCCTTTATAAATTATGCAAAGGGCTTTAAAAACGACTCATTTTTTTTTTTTTACTGGTAACCAATAAAGATCCGCTCTGGCTTGTGAGACTGAATAACATTTTGGGACCTTTAGGAGGAGATAGGCAGCTGCATTATATAAATGCTGGAGTTTTTTTAATTATTGTTATTGAATGCCAACCTATAAAGCATTCCAGCAAGATTTTTCTCAGAGTTCTTAGGAGTGGAGGTGACTTGATTGATTTGATTGGCAAATGTTAGCTTGTCGTCAAAAAGATCTCCCAATTCCTTAACCTTTCTGGCAGGGGAAAGGAGAGGAACAAAATTGTGTGGCCACCAGGTAGGGGACCAAAAGGAGATGTTACGTCCAAAAAGAAGAACCTCGGTTTTGACTGAGTTAAGTTTAATGCAGTTGTTTTTCATTCTTCTGCCTATCTCAGTTGTTAAAACGTTTTGCTAACTTAATTATGTCACCTGAGATTGAGACTACAATCTGAGTGGCTTCCATGTAGTAAATTATAGAAAAGTCGAAAGAACGGATCAGTTTTGCCAGCGGTATAACATATACGTTAAATAGTATAGGGCTTAATGAAGACTCTTGTCGAGCTCTCCAAGGAAGAGAGAAGGGTTTGGAAAAATAGTCTACTAAGGAAACTGATTGTTCTCTGTTGGTAAGGAAAGAGGTTAACAGTGCCAAGGTAGAGTCCCTAATCCCAATGGTCTCCAGACAATATAGCAGCACCTTATGACAGTGCCGAACGTGGCCGACGAATCCAAAAGGAAAAGGGCCGCCTTTCCACCTTTATTTATATTGTTCTGACTTCTTCGGTTGCTACGATCAGAGCAGATTCAGTGCTGTGATTACTTCAAATCTTTACTATGAGGGGTCTCACAGATGATGATTATCCAGGAATGAGGAGAGTTCAATATTCCTAGCTTTTTCCACTATTTTAGCTGGCATTGGTAGACGGGAGATAGGACAGCTGCTTACTTCATGTGGATTAAGTGTTTTAAAAAAAAAAAAATTGTGAAACAGATGTTTGGAAAGTATCCAGAGTTAAAAACACTATTTAGGAGCTCAATGAGGTGCAATGCCACTGTCTCCGAGTCAAGCTGTAGGAATCTAGGAGGGCAAGATCTGTAGGAGCTCCCGACTTGGGCGAATCAATTAATTTAGCTACCGCCTCCCTTGTGAGAGAGGAAAAAGCATTAAAAGACTTGGTTCTGGGGAGAGGGAGATCTTTCCTGGGGTCGCTTAGTTTATTTTTAGTATTGGAGGCAATTTCAAGATGGATTTCATTAACCTCACGTTTAACGAAATCGGACACTTCATCCCAAATGATTGATTAAGATCAGCTGTGTTTTTATTATTTTAATTTGGAAGTGTATTAACCATTTTAAAGAGTTCTTTGACAAAGGTTATGACAGTTTTAATTTTTTTCAGTAAAATAGTTAGATTTTTCAATTGCAACCATTGCTTAGTAGTCTTTTATGCATTGTTTATATTTTTTTCTTTCACATGAGCTATAATGTTTCCTCCATTTTTGTTCCTGTCTTTTACACATTTTTTTTGTAATCTTAATTCAGGAGAGCACCAACAGGCTCATGGTGTGCTTCTATGATTTTTCAGGATCTTTAAAGGGGCCAGCTGGCTTACCGCTGAGTCTAACCGTATAGTTTGTCACTGCTAGAGCCAAATCATTATCTAAATTGGGTTGCATCTCTATTAAGAATGCTTTTAGTTTGTTTTCATCAATTTTATGCCAAGCACGCTTTTTGACCATTTGAAAGGAATTAGCGTCTGGTGCTGTTTTACTAGTTTTTTGGATTTTTTGGGGAAGGACAATCGCTTTATGGTATGACCAGGTTAAGGGTAAAGCAGAGTCAAATACAAGATCAGGGTTACTGGTCAAAATTCCACCAAGAGTGTGACCAGCTATGTGGGTCGCCGTATTGACCCTTTGTGTATAATTTGTATTTCTTTTTCATTTCAAAACTCTGGGCGCTCAAGGCTTCAAATCCAGACCTCATGGCAGCATCCCTACCTGGCTTTAAGGCTAATCACTCCCCATCCTTGAAAATAAAAGGGGACAAATTTAGCCATTTCATATAAAAATAACTTCTCAGTGGCTTGCTTTGCACTTGAAGCTTTCATCTCCTCCAAACCTCTCAGCTTCAAAATGAAATATAGCATGTTACAACGCATGCTATAACATCGTGTACTATTACAACGTGGTTGTTACAACAACCGCGTTGTTAGTACGCAATGCATTTACATCGCAAGTCATTACAATGACTTGCACTAGGGGGTGCGCTGGACCTAGGAATAGTATTAATTACTTTCCTACTTCAGTTTGCGCAACAGTGGGGAAGGTGTTGGAATTTATTTCCAATACCTGAGTGCCCCCTAGTGCAAGTCGTTGTATGACTTGCGATGAAATTGCATCGCGTACTAACAACGTGGTCATTATAACGACCACGTGGTAATGGTAGCACGATGCAATGACAGCGTTGTAAATGCTGTTTCCCTTCAAAATGTATCTATTCTCCATTTTTGCTCTCTTTGAGATCCTAGTATATAACCACCCAGTATCCTCAATTTTTTGTATTAAATCTTTCCCTGAGTTTATATCTTCATTTATCAGTACTGCAAAACTGGCCATTCTCTGCGATTTTGCTCAGACTGTTTAGACTTGCCTGACTCTTCAGACTTTTTAGGATCTTAGAGGCCTTTGGACTGACCCACTTGTGATCTTCCCCAACCACTTGTCCCACCACATTGTGGACCTCATTTTTACTGCACAGCCACAAATAACATGCAACCTACCTTCTGCTATTACCTTTAGTTGGAATTTTTCTAAAACAATCTTACATCCTTTGTTGCCCACCTTCCTCACCTTGGTTCTTAGTTCCTGCCCCCACCCATATGGCTGCAACCCTGCCACCTCACTGGAGTTCACCTGTAGCTAATTTAGTACCTGGATCATGGATGGACTAAACAAGAAAGCCCCTGTAAAACTGGTAAAGAAAATGTGTGTACAAGTGAATCATAGCGTGTATGGCGTTTTTAACAAAATAATAATGTACGATTTGTGAGTCACAGATTCTGGTGTGAGAATTTCACATAATATACTTTATCTAAATACGCAAAACTAAAGGGAATTTATCCAAAATGGTGTAGAATAATGCGTAACTGGGAGCGCTAGGTGGCGCTTACCAAGATGGCCGCACTGATGTGAGGCTCCTGGATGCCTGACCCCTCGCATCCGCCCTGAATCCGCTACGATTGTCCTAGGTGTGCACCGGCGGTCCCCACATGTAGCGGAGCTGCTGCCCCACCCTCGGTGAAGTTTCTGGCCGCTTCGGAGCCACCGGAGCCGAGTTGGGAGACCCGTGAGTCGCACCGGGGAGACAGGGCGCACCCGGATAGTTCCGCAGCCGGCACGGAGGGCTGCTTGAGTCCGCGGCGCACCACGAGGAGAGAAGGCCGCGCGACTGGTGGCGGCCGGCCGCCGGAGTTTGCGGAGCGGTGCCCGCGCCCCATCGGACCTCCAGTGCACCGAGGGAAGCGACGGCAGGTGAGCGCCCCCAGAGCTGCCGGGGGTGGTGGCCCGCGATCGGTGGCGGGGGGGCACTGTTCGGCGGGCGGATCGGCCCGAGCTGTGTGGGCCTGCCCGGGAGATCGGTCCAGGCGCTGTGATCGTCGACGCCCACCCTCTACCTCCGCTGCGGGACGCGGCTCGGAGCCGACCCCGAGCCCTACACCAGCCCATCCTGGGCACACACGGGGGAACCCTTGTCTCGTCCACCCGGCACGGCCCCCACCCGTACCTGCATGTGGCAACGGCGCACCATCTGGGACTCCTGCTGTTTCTCCCCCTCCGTCCTGTCATACGGCTGAGCAGACCTACGCAGTACTCGTCAAGAGGGACCAGCGAAACGCTCCCGAGTGAGCATTCCGGCGCCGCGGCCAGCGCAGTGCGGCCGACCCTGGTGGCACCCACACACAGTGCCCCTTAGCGTGCTTCCCGGGGTGACTGAAGGCCTGGTTTCCTCTCAGGACAGTAGCAAGAGCCTGCCGGTCCCCGGGGCAGCGACGTCCCTGCCGGACTCCGGGGGCGGCTGCCGGACGCGGGGCTGGGAACGTTCATCGGCGGTGGGGGGTGCTGAGACGGGCCTGGTGGCCGCTGGAGACTACATTCGCCCTGCACCATTTACCGGGAGGCACTACCGGTAGGAGCGCTCCCCTTGACCATCTTGACCGGGCGGAGTGGCCCCCTTGACGCTGCACTTGGCCCGGGATCAAGGGTGGATGCAGAGTCACCCCGCTGACCGGGACGGCCCCGTGGACTGGGGCGGACGGCAGTGATTCGACGGCCCGTGCGCTGTCCCTCGACTGGTGACCACCACGGGTGCGGCCCGCGGCGAGGTGGGTGAGGCCTGGTCCGGATCCCCCTGGGGAAGTGGCGTGCTCGTTGGATTCTGAGCCCTTCACTACCCCTCCCCCGCTTTCTCCGTCCCCGGCCTGGTGCGGGGGGACGCTTTGTCGGACGAGTGAAGACAATCTGACGGTCCGCCCTGCCTGGCCTCGGTCCTGGCGCCTGTTCCCGGGGGGCCGCCATGGGCAAGGAAAAAGGTCCCAGGCTGCCGCCGGCGTCCCACCAGACGAGGATTGACCAGTTTGCGAGTTCGGACCTGCCGGGTGCGAGTGGGGGGGCGGCCCCGGCCCTGAATAAAGACTTGGCTGCCATCCTCCAAGCCATTGATGCCTCCCGCACCTCCTTGGAGGGGTTGGTTGGGGAAATGAAGGTGGATGTTACACTTCTGCGGCAGGACCTCCGCAACGCCACGGCCCGCATTACGGAAACGGAGTCCCGGATCTCAACGGCGGAAGACGACATTCGCCAGCTCCAAGACCAGGTCCGGGAGCTCACGACCCACTCCAAGGAACTGCATAGACGGGCGGAGGATGCCGAAAACCGCGCCCGCCGTAATAACCTTCGCCTGGTGGGCTTTCCGGAGGGGGTCGAGTCTGGCCGAGCTGGCGACTTCCTGGACGCTTGGTTCAAGTCCTGGATGCCGGTGACAAGCCTGTCAACCTGGTTCGTCGTGGAGAGGGCGCACCGGTCGCTGGCGGCCAGGCCTCCAGTGGGGGCCCCCCCCGCGCCCCTTTATTCTTCGGATCCTCAACTTCAGGGACAGAGACGCTATCCTCCGAGAGGCACGGGCGAGCGGCCCCTTGACTTTTAATAACCACACCATTATGATCTTCCCGGACTACACCCGAGAGGTCCAAGAACAACACCGCTCCTACACGGAAGAGAGGCAAAAGCTGCGCTCCCTGGGCCTCTAATACCAGCTCCAATTCCCGGCTTGCCGGCGCATCATTTTCCAGGGCAAGACACTGTTCTTTGACACTCCCATGGCAGCGTGGGTCTGGCTCACCGAGGACAAACCAGTGTGCCGGTCCGGAGGGGTATCGCCCAATAGTGTGCCCCGGGGCCTGGTTGCGGTTGGGTCCCAATGCTCACGGCGTAAGAAGCGCACGCACTCCCGACGACGTCGTGGGGCGCCAGGGGCCAGGACCAGGTCCGCGAGCCTATTTCACAGCAAAAAGAGAGACTCCTCTGCCTCGTCTGGGACATCATCTCTGGTGGTCGGGGGGTCTCGGCGCCGTCTGTCGCCTCAGCCGGATGGGTCTCGGACCCCCCTCCAAGCACCTATTGACCTGTCAGACCTTTCCCGCAGCCCTGCTATGTGACTTTTGCTTTGTTTTCTCCATCCACGGGGGGGGCGGCGACCCTGCCCGGTGATGGGGGCAGGGGGCTCTGCAACCTTAAGTTTCCTGTAGCAACCTAGGACAAGACAGTGTAATCCGTAATTCTGGAGGGTTCCACCACGCTCTTTGTACCCGAGCACCCACGCTTGGGGTCTTGTACATGTTGGTTCAGTTAGGGCGACAGATGCTTCCGTTCCTGAAGTGTAGGGTGGGGGGTTGGGGTTGGGTATTCGTTGCTTGTTCCTCCTTGGGAGGGTGTTTTGTTTGGTTTGGGTTTGTTTTCCAATGAGCCGTTCATGCAGCACTACACCACATGTGTTCTCGCGCTACTCCATGCAGACACTGCCACGCACTCCGCCGTTGTCCATTTGCCCCCGCCGTCCGCTGGCTCTCCCTAGCGTGAGAACCGTTCCAGGGTGCCTTCCTGGCGTCCCTGGGCCGCGTCGCTCCCAGCACGTTCCGCTCCCGCTGCTGTCATGGAGGACCTAATCCCTAAGGCCCAGGTGCGCATCCTGTCCTGGAACGTGAACGGCTTGTTGGATAAGCTCAAGCGCGCCGCCGTCCTCAAATATGCCCAGCGCGCAGAGGTAGACGTGCTCCTGCTTCAGGACACCCACCTGTTTGGCGAGAAATGCCCCTTTCTGGCGCGCTATGGGTACAACCGGGTGTGGCACTCCGGGTTCTCGCGCGGCTCGCGGGGGGTTGCTATCTTGCTGCGCCGCTCTCTCCCTTTTGTCCTATCCCGAGTGCTCCAGGACACTCACGGCATGGGGATTGCCGTCAGCGGCACGCTTGAGGGTCGGCCGCTCAGCTTCCTGTCGCTTTACGTGCCGCCCTCCGGACTGTCACAGGCTTTAGCTCAGGTCGCCTCTTGGCTGGCGACTCTCCCTCCGGGCACTCTTGTTCTGGGGGGGGACTTCAATGCTGCCTCGGCCCCACAGCTAGACTCCTCGGGTCCGGTTTCAGACTCCCGCGCCGCACGGGCGAGGCAGTTGGCGGGCTGAGCGGAGGCTCAGGGCCTATGCGACGCGTGGCGGACCTGGCACCCGCGCACTCGGCAATATACTCACACTTCGGCCGCCCACCACACCCATGCTCGCATTGACGCGAGTTTTGTCCCCCCCGCCGACTGTGTAGGCGTCCAGGACACCCGCATCCTCCCCAGGGGGTTATCCCACCACTCTCCAGTCCTCCTTTGCCTGGGCCCCCCGCCCCGGGGGGCCCGCCAGATGTGGCGTCTTAACGCATGGTTCCTCCAGGATAAGACACTCCGTAAGGAGGTGGGCGCCGCCTTGGCGCATTACTATGGCGATAATGACGGGTCGGTCTCCTCGGCGGGCACCCTCTGGGAGGCCTGTAAGGCCACCATTAGGGGGGCCGCCAAGGCACATGTGGTACGGCACCGCCGAAAGCAATTGCAGCAGCTCACTGCCTGAGAGGCCTGGGCGCTGCGCTTGGAACAGTCTCTCTCTGAAACTGACGATCCTGCCGGGTCTCGGCAGCTGCGGCTTTTGCGTGAGGAGATTCGTCAACGGTCGCTTGATGCGGCCAAGCTCCTCTGGCAGTCCTCGCTGGCGAGGGTGTACGGGTGGGGCGATAAGAACGGTGCGCTGCTGCACCGGTTGGCCACTTACCCCAGGGCCACACGTATCATTCCGGCGGTGACCGGCACCGATGGCGTGCTCCACTCTTCCTCCGTGGCGATCGCGGAAGCCTTCGCTCAGTACTATACGCAACTATATCGGGCCCGGGCGCCGGACCTTTCCCTGGCCTCTCTGCTCGCCTCGAGCAACCTACGCCTTCCCCAACTTCGATCGGAGGACTGGGAGAGTCTGGAGGCGCCCATTTCTCTTGAGGAGATTGGAGATGCGATAGGGCGCACGTCCTCGGGGAAGACCCCGGGACCGGATGGCTTCCCCCAAGAGTTTTATGCCACCTACAAGGAGCACCTGGTCCCGCGGCTGAGGGATCTCTTTGCCGAATCGGTCAAAAAAGGCTCCTTCCCTCCAGAGGCTGATATTGCCACTATTGTGGTTCTGCCCAAGTCTGCGCCGCCGCCTAGTGACAGGTCGGCTTATCGGCCGATCTCCCTCATTAACACGGACATCGAGCTTTATGCAGCAGTCCTGGCCCAGTGGCTCCGACCCTTTTTGTCGTGTTTGGTACACCCGGACCAATGCGGCTTTATGCCGGACCAAGGCACCCGCCACTGCCTCCGACGCCTTCATGTGGCCTTGGCTCACCGCCATCGCTTACCTCCTTATCTCACCCTCCTGCTCGCTGATTTTGAGAAAGCTTTCGACTCGGTTGGGTGGGCCTACTTGTTTGATGTCCTGACCCACATGGGTTTCGGCCCCAAGTTTGTTGCAATGGTGCGGGTCCTCTACGCGCGCCCCCGTGCCAGAGTGTTGGTTAACGGGGTGCTGTCGCGGCCATTTCGGATCGGCCGGGGGACGCGGCAGGGGTGCCCGCTATCGCCCCTTCTCTTCGCACTTGCGATGGAGCCCTTGGCCGCCCTGATCAGAGCGGACCCTCTCCTTCAGGGCTGGGAGTGGCCGGGCCTGGAGGCGGACAAAATCGCCCTCTATGCAGACGATGTCCTGCTGTACCTCGGGGATCCGGCGCGCTCGGGCCCACGCGCACTCCACATCCTGGGCCGCTTTGGTCGCGCATCTGGCCTCCACCTCAACCCACGGAAATCGGTCCTTGTGCCTCTCCACCCCTCCCGGGAATGCTTTGACTGGCAAGACACTATTCCCCTCCGCCGGTTGTCCTTCAAATACCTGGGCATCTGGGTCTCCCTTCTCCCAGAATTGAGCTGGGAACTTAACGTGACCCCCCTGGTCAAGAAAGCCAAGGTGGACCTGGCAAGATGGCACTCACTCCCGCTCAATCCGCTGTGGAGGGTGGCCCTATACAAAATGATGATTCTCCCTTGGTTCCTTTACGTGTTGCAGAACACTCCCGTGTCTTTCCCGAGGCCGTGGTTCCGCGAGCTGGACGGGATGGCAACCAGATTTCTCTGGGGTGGTGGGAGACCGCGGTTGGCCCTCTCGACATGTCACCTGCCCACCTTTGATGGGGGGCTCGGCATGACTGATCTCTACCTCTATTATCCCGCTACCCGCCTTCTGGTCGTCCATGATTGGTTTGGGGGGGGATGGTCCGACCCGGCTTATAGAGTTGAATTAGAGGACCTGAGGTTCTCCTGTATCCAGGACCGTTTGTACGGCGCCCCCGTCCCTGCCTCCTGCCCAGATGTCACCAAAGCGATCTTCATGGCCTGGCGGGCGGCGCTTCGCCACAACTGACTCGTGCCACCCCCCTTTGGCACGGCACTTGGTTGAGGGAGGTTGCGGAACTGGAGGGTTTTCGTTCATGGGACCTACTTGGCATCTCCCAGCTGGGAGATGTCTGGCGGGGGGGACACATGTGTTCGTACTCGGAGCTGCAGGCGCGCTTCTCCCTCCACTCATCCCAATTCTATAGATACCTCCAACTGCGCCATGCCATACGCACATACACCCCACTGGACGTTAGGCTGCCGGATCACAGCCCCCCGGAGGCTCAGGTTATGTTGGGCAACCTAGGGAGGGGGGGTATTTCCAGGATATACCGCTCCATTGTTAACAATACCCCCGTATCCCGAGAAGGTTTGAAGGAGAGTTGGGAGGTGTGGGTGGGTCCCCTGGACGATGCCGACTGGCGGGACGCCCTTATGGCCCCCAGGCTGGTGACGGCCTCCGCTAGACTGCGGCTTATTCAAATTTATTACCTCCACACTGCCTACCTCACACCGGCACACCTGCGCCGCGCGGACCTCTCCGCTGATGCAGCTTGCCCCCGATGTGGCTTTGAGCCGGCTGACTTTATACATATGGTGTGGTCTTGTCCCGATCTGGGGGGGTACTGGAGGGGCATAGAAGCGGAGCTTACGGAGGTCTTGGGGTGGGAGGTGCCGCACGACCCTCGGCATACCCTACTGGGCATTACTGACGGCCTTGATGGCACGCGCGCAGAGAAGTTATCCTCATGACAGCGTTCATGGTAGCGAAGCGAGACATTGCAGCGGCCTGGAAACAACCGCAGCCGCCTAGCTTGGCCAAATGGAGCACCGGCGTGGACTGGTGCGCGGCACAAGAACGGACTCTCTATCAGGCACGAGGTTGCCATAAGAAATACTGCAAGGTCTGGGGGAAATGGCTGGGAAATGTATTATGAGCAGGCGGTTCGGGGGGGAGGGGGTGGGGAGGGGTTTCGCGGGGGGGCGGAGATGTGGCAGATCCTTGTGTTATGTCAATGTCAGCTGCTGGATCGACAGGCTCAAGGTTTTTATGTTGTACCGCTTAAAACAATAAAAACTTGTTTATCAAAAACAAAATAATGCGTAACTATGGTAAATGCTAATCCATCATTTAGAGCTATATTTTAGTGCAAAATGTGTCCTCACATCAATAACGTGATCAAAACCCGCTCACGTTCCCCGTTTGCTTTATTCCTGAGTGCTTGTGGTGCACTTTTGCCATGAACTGCTCATATTTACATGGCCTGAAGTGATGGTGTAATTTTGGGAGTGTCGCATATCGAGTGTAATGTGCAATTCCTGAAATTCAGCAAATTTCCCTCCCTTAATTTAAATTTAACCAAGGCCTAGGTTCAGCCAACCAGTCCCTCCCTAGCAATGTAATTCAACTCTCTAAGCAAAGGCTAAGTACAAATGCATATACATTTGCAAAGGCTTCCAATGGCAATCAAATTGCATTGCAATACAAAAGGTGTAATTAGATGCTGGAGTCTGTGATCCTCAGAAAGGAAAACGACAACCTCAAGTAGTTACAAGAATGGATACTTTTTTGGCTATGAAGATGATCATCATTTTCTCTGTAGTCATGATGTGAAAAACAGACATGAAATGTGATAAACAGGCACTTCCTTTAAGCCCACTTAGCATAAGCAAGAAACCATGGCTGCAGCAGTTAAACAGTTACACTAAGGCAATATTCACAGTTAACTTCTTCTCCCACTTACACTAAACATTAGTGCAATTTAAGACACAACAGTGATCATCAAATGATTCATATCCTTTTACATATCAGACTCAAAACATTATAAAGAACCCCAATAAGATTTTCAATCCAGGTCATTATCATTAGTAAATAATTTCAGTGGATGAGACAGACAGGTATCCTTGCCTCTGTTATTATCAATCATTAGAATCAATTCAGACTTGGGTTATATTGTAGATCAGTATGAGGAGGAGAAGGAGGATAATATTTCTTCATATTTTATACCATCCCATAATATTTCTCTTAGTTTAGGATTGATCAAGGTAGGGAACAAAAGACTCACTATTATTTATTCAAACTGATCTGATATGCAATATAAACAATCATTTATTTTAGACCACAAGTATCAACATTTCACAGATATGACAATCTATAGAACAAATTCAGATTCATAAAAATCTTCAATTGAAATTACTTATCTAAGCATACTTTACATTTATACTCTATTTATTTTGACCTGGTAGAGAGAGAATTCCTCAAGGAAATGTGATGTCATATTTGATCATCTACTACACTTATGAACTCTTTAATCTGCAGTTTCTCTTATTTTCAGTCATATTTCTCAAAGAATCATAATTCCCCATTTGCACATAGTTTTGGTCTCTTAGCTATAGCCTTCATCATGATGTTACACATTACTTTGTCAGTCTGTGTTTTATCACAAAATCTTTTAACTAGATGCATCTACAAATGTATAATATATTTTTACATATACATGAGCTAAGGGGCTCAGTGACTTTATATAAAACACAAAATATCCCAAATTTACCATGGGTATTTTATGTGACCTATTCAAACATGGAAAGAGGAGAAACATCATCCAGCTGATCCTTACAAATATAGATAGTGAGCATGTGACTACTCACCTAATTTTGCATAGGTACTTGGAATTTACACATGTCCATTTATAGTGGGATGAATCCCTATCTTCTCACAATCTATTGATTTATTTGACTTACTGATATATGACTAGCAAGTAAAATTATAAATGATGTTGGGTGCACAGAAATCAGAGTGTAAGACAATACTTCATTTTGAAAGCAATCATAAGCGTGATTTTACCTTATGGTCAATTCTGCATTATCACAGAAATTGTTAACAAGGGGTGGATATGAAAAGCATGCAGAGGTGCTCAAAACTATTTTAACGATTAAACAATGCCCTATAAATGTAGTGAGGACAGTTTTGAGACAGCCAACTATCAACACATAGAACCTTTAATGGACATATGAAATATGGAAAAGGATAATAAAATGAGGATTGTGGTACTTTTTAAATATGTTCATATGCCTAACTTAGAAATGCAATAAGTAAGGATTGGAATATCTTAAAAGTTGAAAACGCCACATACATATTGAAACCTTTATTCATATATGGAAAAAGACAATCTATAAGAGATCTAATGGCACACACATATACTAAACAACGACATAAAAACACACAAATAAGAAAATGGGGGGATTACACAAATGAAAGGGCATAGAAAATGTGGAATCTGTAGTGTCTATAAGTATCCACTTGAAATAAACACTTTAAGAATACATGATTTCACAAAATGCTCAATAGACCATAGGTCCTGGCTTTTCGACCCATGCCCTTGAGACGACATTTCCTCCTAGTCCACTATACATGTTTTGTTCTTCTGCAAATTTTATGTCTATTGAACCACACAGAAGCAGAACGACGTTAGTTCCAGTGCCCTTCTCAGAAATGTCCCTGCTAGGCCTTTTAGCATTCCATCGCAGGTAAGTTCTAAGGGGGAAAAGGGTTGGGGAGAGAAAAGAGACAGCTTTCTACGCTTTGCCTGTTCTGCAAGGTCTCCTTTTCTTCTTACTTCTTGCAGACCTGTACACAATTCAACTTTAGCATTTACTCTGAACTAACTTGTGACCAACTTCTCTTTTTATATTAGATAACTTATCTTACCAGGGAAACTTGGGAAGCTTGCTACTCTTCTTACTTCTCATGATGTTTGTCTGGTTGAGATGAGAAGTTTTTACTTAGCTTGTTTATTTTCTTTTTCTATTTCAGGAAAGTCCTGCCGCAGATTCTGGCTTGTGGCTATGATTTATTTATTTATTTTGAGAGTTTTATAGAGCGCGAACAAGATCCTTGCGGATATCAGAGCGCTTTACAATAGTACAAATGTAACTTAGCAAACAAGATAAAAGCAGGTAGCAGGCAAATAAACAACATATCGTACATACAGCAGCAGGGTAGATATAGGGAAAGCATCCCAAAAGGGAAAAATCCGGGGCGAAGGGGGTGATTGGCACATTAAAATAGCAGGGCGTAGGAGGGGGCGTGGCCAGCAGCCGATCTCAATGGCCGCACTCTAGAGAAGCTCCGGAGAGAGACGCGGAATCCCCAAAGAATCCGGTATCTAATCCGCAAATTTATCGTACTTCAGGGACACCAACGACAAGCGCCACGCGAGGAGGACCGACGGTGCCGTTCCATGTCCTGTAGGGGTGCGATATATGCCGAAGAAAGTGCACAGCGGAATGCGGCCTGGTAGACCGTTGGCAGCCGGGGAGTAGCATAGGCCACGAGCGGCCGGCGGCGCCTGTACTCCAGGGGGCAGCGGAAGGTGCGGTGGACGCCCGAACTATCGGCGAGTGCTACATGAGGACCGCGGCCCGCGCCGGTGCACGCTCCCGGTGAGTGGTCCTTCATCCCCCCCCCACCCGTCGGGGGCCTACACGAGGCACTAGCGGTGCAGGTGCACGCCTCGTGTCTCGAGGTGCGCCTGAAAAGCGGAGGTGGGGGCGAACTGATAGCAAGGACCCAGCCGGCATTGACACGGTGCAGCTGGACGGCGAGGGGCAGGAGAGCTCCATTTTGACCACTCCGGAAGCTACTGGCGCAGGGAGAGGCCTGTGGGGCCATATAGGACGTGCTGGATATCTGGGGCCTCTGGGGCTCACTGCCAGATATATTAGCGCACCTAAGGACTGTAGCAGTGCCCTGGATATTTGGAGAGGGGGACAAGTAGAGGCATCAAGATCAGCCTAGCAGGGCTGGAGAGTGAATAGAGGTCAATCTGGCCCTGCAGCTCAGACTGAATGGGAGTACGGCACGAATAAAGACACTACTTCCCCTGACGGCGGAGACAACGGCTGGAGCACCGTGCTGCTGTCGGAGGGCAAAGCGGGGCAGGGCGGCGGTGTGCCCCTGGTGCTGCAGAGTTTCATTATTGGTCCAGTCTGAGTGACGCAGAGCCCCACTTGCACCGGGTCAGCGGCGCAGCGGGAAAACCGATGGGCCGCACGTGGAGTGTGCTTCCCCGGCAGGCGGCGGCGACTACCGTCCAGAGCCGCATCCCTGTGACAGAGATGGGGGACAGGGGCCCGCGCACGAACTCGCAAACCAAACTGGACAAATACGCCTATAATAAGGATAATCTTGCGGTGCCTGAACGCAAGGACATCCCTCATAAAGACTCCGAGCCGCCGGGGGCGACGAAAGTGATGCTGGAAGATATCATGGCAGCCCTCACCGGTGTTCAATCGACGGTGGGCACCATCTCCACCGATGTCTCCTTCCTGAGAGCAGACTTCCAGAAAATGACCGCTAGGGTCACCAAAGTGGAAAAACTGATGAAATCGCTGTCGCGGGACACCACCGCTCTACTCAGTAGAGAAGTTGGACGGCTAGGAAGGGCGCTCTCGACGTAACAACATACGAATCACGGGCATTGCTGAGAGCGACGGGCATCCGGCCATGGATCTCTATGTTGAGGAGCTCATAAAAACCAAGCTTCAACCCAGAGGGCTTTCGCATTTCTTCTCTGTGGAAAGAGCGCATAGGGTGCCAGGGGGCAAGCCCAAACCCGGAGCTCCCCCCAGGCCGGTCCTGGCCCGCATTTTCAACCATCGCGACAGAGATGTATTACTCCAAACAGTGAGGGTGGCCCCCCCACTGCTAGTCCAGAACGTGGTGGTGTCCTTCTTTCCGGACTATATGGCAGCAGTGTCGAAACGTCGCAGGAGCTTCCTTGAAGTGAAGAAAGAACTTAGGCGCAGAGAACTATCATACTCCATGTTGTTTCCGGCAAAACTGCGCGTGGTGGCGGATGGAAAAACTTGGTTTTTTGAATCACCAGAAGAGGCCCACGACTGGCTCGAGGGATGGCGACGAATGGAGGGATCCCGGCGGACAGAGAAGCGGCAGCGGCGTCATAAGTGCGCCGACGGCTCTGTGGAACATAGCCCGGGACGTGAGGAGGACGGAGCACACCGGACTGGAAAAGAGGGTTAAGGGGCAGCGACGTCTTCAGATCAACAGACGCTATGCTAGAGCGTGGCTGACATGACCTGGCCGTATGTGAGAGGGGAATTGAGTTAATAGCCGCGATGCACACGGTGTACTCCCCCTCTCGTTCGGAGGTGATGGGCTCTGAACCAGAGTGGTGGGCCAGGCCAATGGAATGCGGCATGCTCCGACTAATAGACTGTCTCTGAGGAGGGGATAGACTGCGGTATCCCACGGACTTCTCTTCCCCCCACACGCAAGTACTGTTGATGGGGTTGAAGCACTCTGCTATGTTGGGGTGGTGGATAGTTGGGGATCCGTCTGGCAGGGAGGCAGGGAGGGGGGTAGGTAAGAGGGGAAGTTCTACGTTCTTGGTTTTGAATGGTTTATATTTTATTTTGATGGTTATCCTAGCCGAGAAGAATGTGCAGACACAGGTACGCGGGATAGAGAATTGTCTTCGCCCTTTACTGGGGGTGATGTGTGAGCAGCACGTAACTCCTGTGGACTTTGAATATCTTAGGGGACACCGATCACTACACTATGATGATCGCACAATTGCAACTTACTCTTTAATAAGGACTGATTCTGGGTTAGGGAGGAGGGAGGAAGGGAGGAACAGGAAGAGTTGGTATTTTTCGTTTGGGAGGGGGGTAGGGTTGGGGAAGGTATGGGTGAATATGTTATGTTGGTTTTGATTATACTCTGTAATTGTTCTTAAGGCAGCCCTTAGGCAGAGGGCACTTTTCCACAGTACCCTGAGAGGCAGTACACGGGTGACTCTTCAATCTCTCATACACCTTGCATCAGGTATGGCAGCACAAAATCAGACTACCCCTGATCCTGAAACGTACCCTACGACCCAAGTGACACCACTGTCCATGATTACCTGGAATGTCCACGGTCTCGGCGACAAAATAAAGAGGGGGTTGGTTCTTCAGTACTTAAAGCGGTGCTCTGCAGCGGTGGCCCTGCTGCAGGAAACACACCTTACTGGCGTTGCATGTAGGGCACTGGACAGATGGGGGTTTAAAATGATAGTACATTCTGAATTCTCCTCAGGCTCTAGGGCTGTGGGTATCTTAGTTAAAAAACAATCACCACTGATAGTGCACCATACTAAAACGGATGACCACGGCCGTTTTGCGGCCATAGTAGGTCAATGGGAGGGGCGGTCTATAAATATAGTATCAGTTTACATCCCCCCTGCGCTACATACAGTGGCACTCCCAGCTCTTAGTGAGTTCCTGCTTGGTCTCCCGGAGGGGGAACTCCTGATTGGAGGGGACTTCAATGCAACTATAGATGGCACCCTAGACCGCCATCCGGCGAAGGCGCCCGTGCCGGGCACATCCCGCCTTGGGAGCTTTCTGGAGGCACTTGGACTTTCCGTTGTGTGCAGATGGCACCACCCCACGACACGGCAATTTACCTTCCACTCAGGGGTACACCGCAGCTTATCCAGAATAGACTACTTCCTGGCTTCAGCGGATTGCCTGAAACACGTTGACAATATAGAGATAAGATCCAGGGGGATCTCTGACCACTCCCCGGTGCAGATGACATACACATACCATCATACAACTAGGCGACGCACCTACCCCATTTACCCTGGTTCCCTACAGGTCCCAGAGATCAAGAAGGCTGTGATCACGGTGACCAAACACTACTTTCAGGAGAATGTTCTCTCGGTAGATTCCCCGACTACTCTGTGGGAGGCGTACAAGACTGTCCTCAGGGGACAGGCCATAGTTTTGATTGCAGGGCATAAACAGGAGACGCAGCGGGAACTACATGATATAGAGCTGGAGTTACATGACGCCGAGGCCCAACACACCAACGCCCCAACGCCGGATACAGCCCAGAAATTACATCTTAAACAGCAATAACACAGGGGATACCTTGAAGGTATGACCAGGTCATGTCTAAGGGTCACGCAACATAAAATATATGAAACTGGGGATAAAGCTGTAAAACTTCTAGCATGGCTAGATAAACGGGAGCAGGGTATTAAATGGATAGCGAGAATCCGGACGAAGGAGGGACAAATCACAACGGATCCACACACAATAGTGCACACACTGGCGCACCATTTTCAGCAGGTGTACGAGTCGTCTTCTGAGATGACACAGGAGGTAGCGCTGTCTCATATACAGGATATTGCCATGCCTAAGCTCACTCCGGAGGCGGCCCTCACGCTGTAGGCGGACCTCACGGTAGAGGAGCTGCAGGTAGCGATTGGGTCATTGCAATCCGGCAAAGCAATGGGACCAAACGGCATACTGGTGGAACTCTATGAAAAAGGAGGTAGGGACCATTGCCCCGCACTTGTTACACATGTACACCGACTGCTTAAAGATAGGCGAGTTACCACCAGATCAGCGGACGGCCACAATAGTGGCAATACCCAAAGCAGGCAAACCTGCTGAGGACTGCACCTCGTATCGCCCGATATCGTTGATTAATGCAGAGGCTAAAATCTTGGCAAAGCTATTGGCAATTAGACTAACGCCGCATCTGTTGACCCTGATCCATCCGGATCAGTCAGGATTCATGCCAGGCAGAAGTATGGCATTAAACTTGCGGCGCCTGCACGGAGTAATGGCCCGTATCCCATATCTCCAGGAACCGGCGGTTATACTCTCCTTGGACGCCAGAATGGCGTTTGACATGGTTGAATGGCCATTTTTATTCGCGGTCCTTCGTCAGCTGGGCTTCGGCCCTAAATTTTGTGCATGGGTCCGCCTTTTGTATACCAAACCAGTGGTGCACGTTACGGGTAATGGGCACATCTCTAATGACTTTCCTCTAGCGCGGGGCACATGCCAAGGCTGACCCCTATCCCCGCTGCTCTTTGCCCTCGTACTGGAGCCGTTGGCGGCATGGACCAGGTGGGAGCCAATGATAAGAGGACTCAGGTGGGCAGAAGGATTGGAGGACCGCATTTCTCTGTATGCGTACGACATTTTATTATATATGGCCTCCCCCAGACGTTCCATACTGGTCCTCCTCAATATATGCGAGCTCATCAGATGGGCGTCATTAACTGGTCCAAATCTACCCTATATGTGCTATACGGCCCCCACCACAACTCCCTACAGATTGCCCACTCCAGATCACGGTCGACTGATACTCCTGAGGCGGAAAGCCGGGAGCACGATTCTTGTGTGTTTTTAAAATTTGAGTGTCACATTATTCTCTGTATTTTTAATCACTCACCCTCTGCTCCCTTCAAAGCTGTAGCTTGCAGACTTCACTCGCCCTGACTACGCCGCGCAGCGGATTTAGCGTTGCCACGGTTGCTAGTACCGGGACACTCTTGACGCCATTTATGGCGCTTGCCGTGACCACGCCCCTTTTCGAGGCCAAGCCCCCTTCTGAGCCCTTTAAAGGCGCTGACTACGAACGCCTGAGCAGATAGACTGATACTCCTGAGGCGGAAAGCCGGGAGCACGATTCTTGTGTGTTTTTAAAATTTGAGTGTCACATTATTCTCTGTATTTTTAATCACTCACCCTCTGCTCCCTTCAAAGCTGTAGCTTGCAGACTTCACTCGCCCTGACTACGCCGCGCAGCGGATTTAGCGTTGCCACGGTTGCTAGTACCGGGACACTCTTGGCGCCATTTCCGGCGCTTGCCGTGACCACGCCCCTTTTCGAGGCCACGCCCCCTCCCTCCCAGCCCCCTCCCACAGATCCATAAATCATGTGCAGATTTCGGACGCGCAGCGGGAGCGCCGTTTGCGCGCCGAAGGCGCGCCTAAGGCAAGCCCGTCTGCGCCCGTCCGCGGCCGACCGGGGCTAGGGGCACGTCACTCTGCTCAAATCATCACTTACACTTCTTCACAACTCCGCAGTCTTCATGGCCCGTGGCCTTTGCCCGCCTCCACTTGCTCTCGCATATCTTCACTTGATCTGTCCCCCGTTTTGTTATCTTCCCACCCTCTCGCTCCCCCCATTCCCTTTCATTTTCCCAGAGAAGACGCCAGCCTAGTATCACTTAGGACTCTCTCGGCCTATTATTTTAGCACCCGGTCAGCAGTGGCCCACTCACACGAACTGTCGGTGCTGCTGGACCTTCACGCACCTGATCTCCTCTTCCTAACAGAGACTTGGTTTAGTGAGGATTCTCTCCCTACCTCTCCCTGCCCCATACTATGCTCTACGAGCAGATCATTCCGATGATAGGACTGGGGGTGGCGTAGCGGTCATTACCCGGGCTGATCTCCCCTTCCAACTTCTATCTTTGCCAGATATTGCCACAACAGAGTACCTTGCCATTCGTACTACATCTACCACTCCCCCTCTTACTTGTGTTCTCACTTACCGTCCCCCACAGTCACCCTTACTTTTTCTTTCTGATTTTCAGGAGGTATTGGCCACACTTACGGTCAATAACTCCTCCATCTTATTACTGGGAGACTTTAACTTTTGGCCTTCAGACCCAGCGGAATGTCCGTCCTCAAGAGAGTTCTCGGATACACTTCAATCCCTCAATTTTGTATCACACGTTCATTCTCCTACTCACGTCAAAGGACATATCTTAGATCAGATTTGGTCCTTGAACTGTCCGGTAGACTCTCTGTCCATCTTACCTTGCACCTGGTCCGACCATCACCTGATTTCGTTTAGCCTTCCCATCAACCCTACTGTTAGGCTCCCGCTCCCAAAGAATGTTTGGGTCCGCTCATGGAGCCGAGTGGATCCAGAGAATCTATCCGCATTATTAGCCTCCTCCTATCCTACCCTACAAGGCCTATCCACTCTTTCTCAGGCCGTTGCCATTGAACATTGGCTCTCCTCAAGCTGTGATTCCATTGCCCCGCTGAAGCGGGTGCTTTCAAAGCGGGAGAAGGATGCCAACTTGTGGTTTAACGAGGATCTTAAGACCATCAAACTAGCGGTACGCCGAGCCGAGCGTGCCTGGAGGAGGAATTATTCTCCCTTACTCAGATCTGAGTTCACCACTCTCCTGGCTCAATATAAGAAGGCCATTTTGGCTGCAAAAACGGCCTACTTTTCCTCAAAGATTCTTGCAGCTGAGAATCAACCGAGGGAAATTTTCTCGATTATCCACAATTTGGCATTCTCCGATAGGACATCTCTCAAGCCCTCCCCTTCCCAGGACCTTTGTCACTCTTTAAATAATTTCTTTATCGAGAAGATTGCTATTAATAAAGCCAACATTCCCTCACCCCCCCCCCCGACTTTTGTTGACCCTCAGTGCCCTCCATGTAATGGACAACTCGATGCCTTTCCCCCCCTGACTAAGGAATCCTTGACCTCGATAATTCCCCTTGTTAAATCCGGCTCCCCATTGGACACTTGTCCTGCGCACATCCTTCGCCACATTTATACAACTTGTCCAGATCCCCCTCTTCACTTCCTTAACAGTTCCCTTTCCCAGGGGGTTGTAGCCAATCCACTGAAAACAGCTGTTATTGTTCCCATCTTAAAGAAGCCTGGCGCAGACCCTTCGGTCCCCGCCAATTACCGCCCTATCTCCCTCCTACCATTTATGGCTAAGGTGCTCGAACGCCATGTTACCAGGTCTTTGAGCACTTTTGTGGAGGAGTATGGGGTCTTGGCTCCTCGCCAGGCCGGCTTCCGCCCCGCACACTCTACGGAGTCCTTAGTACTCTCGGTCCTTGACAACCTCAGGGAGGGAATGGATACCAACCAGCCCCAGGCTTTGGTTCTCCTCGATCTCTCAGCCGCCTTTGACACGGTTGACCATACCATCTTACTTTCCCGTGTCGGGGCGGCGGGGATCGGGGGTACCGCTCTGGTATGGTTATCCTCCTTCCTGAGGGACCGCACCCAGGCTGTTCGCCTGGGTGACTTTTCTGCGGACTTCCGGAAAGTTCAGTGCGGGGTTCCCCAAGTTTCCTCCCTTTCACCTCTTTTGTTTAACCTTTATATTTCCCCCCTTATTTTTTCATTGCAGCAAATGGAGGTCAGCGTATACAATTATGCGGATGACCTCCAACTTGTTTTCAATCTGTCTTCTTCCTCTGCTTCCATCTCAAATTTCCAGTCTATTATGATTTTTATCCAGGACTGGATGAACTGCAACCACTTGAAACTTAACCCGGATAAGACCGAGCTGGTGTTGACGGGTGGTTGCTCCAGTCCCTGGTCTTCGCTTTTTTGGCCCCCTTCCCTAGGTTCTCCCCCGGTCCCTTCTACCTCAGTTAAAACTTTAGGTATCAAACTTAATTCTCAGCTCACTCTTCACTCCCAGGTTAGTTCTGTGGTGTCCTCTTCTTTCCTGTCCCTACGCACCATCCGCAAGGCATCCCGCTTTTTTTCCTTCGATGCCTTGAAATTGATCATCTTGGCGATGGTTATTTCCCGCCTGGATTATGGCAACGCCCTATATGCAGGTATACCTGCATATAGTTTAAGGCGTTTGCAGCTGATCCAGAACCAGGCGGCACGGTTGGTGTTCAATCTTCCAAAATCCTACCACGTAACCCCCCTTCTCAAATCCTTACACTGGCTCCCTGTCCGTGAACGCGTCCAGTTTAAGCTTGCTTCTATCATCTTTCAAGCACGACTGGGCGCGGCTCCGGCCTTTATAACATTTGAGATCGTTGCCTATGTTCCAACTAGGGAACTACGCTCATCCACGCAATCCCTGTTGTCAGTCTCCCGTTTCCGGAGGAAGAAATGGGGAGGATCAAAGTTTGCGACCCTTGCCCCAATCCTGTGGAATTCCCTGCCTTTGGAGCTTAGATCTCTAACTCTTTACCCTCAATTCCGGAAAAAACTTAAAGCCTATTTATTTGCCAAATCTTTTAATTAGATCACTTGTTGTTTTTGTCTCTTTCCTATTATGTTTTGTTACTCCTACTCTGGGGATCTGTCTGTTGCAGCGCCATGAAACCGCTGGTGAAAGGGCGCTATATAAATATTTTTAAACTCAAACTTTTTAAACTCAAATATTTAGGTATCTATGTCACGGCTAACTCAGATGACTTCTTCAAAAGAAACCTGTTGCCTCCACTGGAGCGTCTAAAAAGGGATACAGCACACTGGGGGTTATTACCGTTGACTCTTCTAGGGAAGCTATTTTAAAGCAATTGCAGCCCAGGTTTCCAACCTAATGTGGGGGAACAAACCGGCACGCATAGCACAGGCCAAGCTGGTTTGGGGTGGTATGATGGGGGGATAGCGCTTCCGAATATACAATTATATTACTGGGCGGCCCAATTGAAGGTGATTAATCAGTGGGTACACGTAGCACAAGCGGATCCTGCATTTAAGGCTGACAGATTTATATTAGGAACAGGAAGTATGCTGTCCCCCCTCTATAATAAGAAGCAAACTCGTACATTAATAGGGCCCACGAAACATACAGTTACCATATGGCACGCAGCACAGGCAAAACTTGGCTGGCACGGGTCATAACCCAACTCACTCCTCTATGGGACACGGGGAAGCTGGGACGACTTAGGAACAGTAAGGGCTTTGATCAATGGGATGCCATCGGCATATCCACGGTGGGGGACATGTGGCATAAGGGGGGAGTGGCCACCTTCGAGCGCCTCCAGCAACAGTATGAGTTAGCGCCCTCTGAAATCTATCGGTACACACAGATAAAGCATGCACTAACAACGGCCCTGCCGCCTGGTACTGCGGTCCCGGAAGCTTCCCCTCTGGAGGATAGGTTACTGACAGACTATATGCATAAGCGGGCTACGTCATTCACTTACCGTAAGTTAGTTAACAACCTACCGGACCCCACGGCGCCACTTAGGGACCAATGGACCCGTGACGTAGGTGACCTGGATGATACAGCGTGACAGGAGGCATTATCCTCACCAAGGGAAGCGGGTATACCCTCGAGACTCAAATTGGTACAGCTCAAAATTTACACCGAACCTATTACACCAGATACACCATGTTTAAGATAGGTAGAGCATATTTCTCGTATACACCAGGATACAACAGTTAGGTGCACACCGAGTGTTGAGCGGGGTCAGTTTTATGAGTGCAATGGAGAAATGCAGTGACATGCAGTCAGCAGGGGACTAGCCACATACGAGGTCAGGCACTAGGCAAGTAATAACAAATGCAAGGGAGCAAGAAGGGGTACTGACAGAACCCTGTTCAGCCGCTTATTACAACAAAGATGTGAGTCCACATAAATGTATGCTTTGCGTTATATCAACATGTGTTGTGCTAACTTTTCCGCTTTCCTACGCATTTTAGATACATGAATCCGCAGGTCGCGGTTAAGCAATTCAGAAGTATCTGAGATAGCGCAGACCTCTGAAATCCGGGGGGTGAGGTATGCTGTAAGTGAGCAACCCTTACGGTAAATATGCCTGTTGAAAGTGAAGCAGGCACTACGCCCATTGCCTGTTTGAGTGTATGTCTACCCCACTGGTGAACATTCGTGGTGTTTCGCTGAATCTGTATGTGTCTATTTTATGTTTCCCCTAGGTGCTGACAGATCATACACTGGCCAGCATAAACAAAGCTAAGAGGCTAGTCGACCCTAGCCCTGAAGAAGTTGCCGCCAATCCATACAGGCAACGAAACATGTTGGTTTTTTAAGGGGACAGCCACACAGCCTGAATAAAAAGTTTCATTTAGCTAGTGTGGGCTGCCCGGTTTTAATTGGGAATATTTGGGTCCTGATCAGACTCATTCTCCATAGTCTTAGGGTCGACACCCACTGTTTTCTTTGCACATACACACAGTTTAGATTATTAGTTTACCCCACAGTAGGTACTAGAGACAACGCTATACCTGTTGTGTCACTTTTGTGTTTTCACCGGGGACGGCAGTAACCGATGATGAGAAAGTGAGGTAACGGACGAGTACCTGTCCGCTTACACCTCGTGGGGGTTACGTCCGTGAGGTATTGCCGCCCTCATTTTTTCTACACTATTCCTTTGTGGCGTCGAAACAGACATCAATTTTTGATGGTGTGGTGGAATGTGAAATTGCTCTTCTCTTTTCTTTTCCGCCTTTACTCCTTTCTCTGCACACAGGGTAGAGGGGATGGGGCCACATAGGTTTCCAGGGGAATCTTGTGTTAAATTCACTTAGTTCACAGGTATTTGTATAGCTCGAGACCATAGAACTCTGCAGTACATGATTCCCAGCAATAACGGCTAAAAGGTAACGGACTGTACAAATAGCCCATATGTAGAGTATAAAATACTAATTAGTCTCCGTGCTTAAAAATTTAGAAATTTAGTTTGGTGTACGAGGCAGGTCCTTTGTTGTGTATATAAGATAGGTAGAGCCCCGCACCCGTATTGCCTTAGGCGCTGTGGGGAGGAGGGTACCTTTTATCATACCATATGGCAATGCCCGAAGATTAGGGTCTATTGGGTGAAAGTGATGAGGACGATTTCGCAGACAGAGGGGGTATCTCTTTTACCAGAGCCCAAGAGTTGATTGTTAAATGTATGGGAACCAAATGACCTAACACATTCGGCGCAAGACTGGGCAACACTGGGGATAATGATGGCTAAACGCAACATAGCGCAGAAGTGGGGGGAGGTGGAAGTACCGTCGATTAACGCATGGTGTAAAGACATGGACACGGCCATGGTAGCAGAGAGAACAGTGTTCATTAACCGCGGCTGCCCCCAGAAATGGAGCAGGATCTGGGGGGCGTGGAATAAATATAGGGGCAACATCTGTGACCCACCAAGAGAACAGGTGGATGAGAGCCTTGATGGGGACCAGTAGGGTGGGAGGAGGATATACAATGAGAAATGCTGGGTATTATTCTGTCGTATAACACCTCAACATAACAATGTACTGGGATTGTGATTTACTGCTTAATATTATATATGTCTATCATATGGAAAAACTCTGCCTTGATGATGTTAAGTTTGATAAAATAAAAAGATTTAAAAAAAAATATATATATAGCAGGGCGTAAACGTACAGGATCAGTATAAGTCGGTGCGTAAAGGGTTGTGTTCATGTGAATTTTGCTATGAGAATAGCTTTGACTTCCTTTTTGAAAGATGCAGTAGAGGCATTCAGTCTGGTTTCAGGGGGTAGAGTGTTCCAGATTCTGGGGGCCATCCCAGAGAAGGATCGTTTGTATGTTTTCTTCTTGTTGAATCTTTGAGGTTTCAATAGTAGGTTAATGGCACTCCTTGAGGATCTTAGACCACCAGAGATCGTTAATTTCTGTGTGAGGTAACTGGGAGTATTATTATGTAAGGCATTATGCGTCATGCATGCTATTTTTAGGTGGATCCTGGCTTCAAGCGGTAGCCAATTCAAAGCTTTTAAGTCAGGGGAGATGTGTGAACTTCTTTTTGAGCCAGTGATGAGTCTTGCTGCAGCGTTTATTGAGGCTCTTAGGGGCGCAGTTGTCGCTTTTGGGAGGCCACAAAGGGAGACACTGCCGTAATCCACACGAGGGATGACTAGCGCTTGTACTGCCAACTTGAAGTCATCGACTGGAAGGAAGGGTTTCAGCTTCCTCAAAGTATTTAACTGGAAGTTTGCTCCCTTTGTAGCGTTGCTAATGTGTTTTTGCATAGAGAGGTTGCTATCGAGAGTAATACCCAGAGATTTTGCAGAGTCCACGATGGTTGGTTGCACGTTGAGTGCGGTAAGCTGTTTGATCAAGTCTTGCATTAAGGGGACTCTGGCAGGTGGGGGTATTAGGAGGAATTCTGTTTTTAGAGCGTTCACTTTGAGATGGTTATCTGCAAGCCATGACTGGGTATTCCTGAGAGTGTCTTCTAGGGTGTTGATCTTGAGGTAGAGTTGTGTATCGTCAGCGTACATGTGAAAATGTACGTTACAATCATGGAGCATTTTGGTGAGGGGTTCCATGAATAGGTTAAACAGTGTCGGAGAAAGTGAGGACCCTTGCGGCACTCCCAACGTTACTGGTGAGGAATTGGAGAGCGTGTTGTTGACCTTGAATTTTATGATGCAAGAAAGATTGTGGTAAGTGTTTGCTTATTATTATTATTTTGTTTATTGGTTATATATATTCCGCCCTTCATCTGCTGTACTCACTGTGTATGACGCTCCTTTATCTTATCAGTTTAATTCTTATTAGGCTGCTTTAATTCTTCTTTTCTTCTGTATTAATATAAGAGCTCTTCACAAGTTATTAGTATAGAAGAAAGGATAGGGTTCTCTAGAACTCCTTTCAGTAGTTAATTAAATGAATTGTAGGCAACTGTGCTAATTTAATTTGTCTGTGCAAGCTTGTGCTTCCATCTTATTTGATTTATTTAGGTGCTGGAGATTTCTTTAACACAAAAGAATTTCAACTAAGAGTTAGTTGACCCTTTTAACCTTGCTGACAAGTGGATGACTAATCTCTTTCACATGCATTTAACAAACGTGGTGAAAAGGAAAATGACTAAGTTACTTTAATTTATCACGCTCTTTAACTTTCTCAACCAAGTGTGACAAGAGTCTTTTCAAATATAAGCACTGGGGAATTCTTTGAAGAGTGCTATTATTTGAACCTTCAGCTTAGGCAGAAAAATACATTTGGTTGTTTTAAATATACACTGACCTTATTCCATAGTGCGAGAGAATTCCGACGCAACTAAAACCCGATATTTAAACGCAACTACCCTAACTAAACTTTTGTGACACCTCAGGAACAGATGCTCTCTCAGGAATTTCTTCAGTGAAGTGCACTGCGGAATGTTGAAACGCACTTTACCTGACCTTCATTATTTCAAGAGTCTAGACTGCTAAACAGCAATACGCTGTAGCAGTGTTTGAATTTTGGCAGCCATGTTACAATTTCTGCGGTGCCAGCTAGCACTCCAGCTAAGGGGATAAACTGTCTTCAGTTGAGTCTTTGAGGGGGAAATAGTCGCCAGGGTGAGATGGGAAGGAGGAAACCTACCGTGAACCCTGACAGTGAGTGGAATCTTTATGTCCTCGAATGGACCATATTCCACTGGTGCATCTCCTTCTCTGTAAGAGTGAAATGTCTTTGTTCTTGCATCTGCTGCTGGGAATGTAACCCACAAATAAAATACCTCTGTTTTGTTTGATTCCTGTGCCTCAATCACGAAAACTACTAAGCCAACCCTAGCTGATAAACCATTTTCTAACAGTTTCATGGTGAGTGTATGTCAGCATTTTTCTGCAATCGGATCTGCGTCTGTATCCTCTTCTCCTGTTGAGAGGTGCAGATCCACTACTGTGTTATCTCTGTCCTCAGTCATTTTGTAAAGAAGTTTTTTTAGAGGGTACTAAGATAAGGTATTTATGCACAATTTTAGGAACACTGTGTCCTTCAAGCTTGATTAACCAACAGCTAATACATCAGAATTTTTGCCTACTTAGCTGTGGCGGAATTTGTGCCTACACACTCCAGACGTCTCTGTGAGTTTTCTGAGTAGGGGTCTCCTAGAATAGCACGACTGAACTACTCAGATTCTAACTGTTAAAAAAGTACCCAACCAACGTTGGGGGCGCCATGTCATGTAGTTCCTATATATCATATACACGATCTGCGTGTTTGGATAACATAGACTGTGGGTTTGGTGGCAGACTGGTTCCGAGCCCCCCCACCCCCCACCGGATATATTAGCCTGTTTGCATTAACTAGCTCACAGTGCCACTAGAATCTCCTCTTATTGGGGAGAGAATAGTTTCTGGCAACCTCAGAACATGACAACCCTGATCCCTCAGGATCGTGGAAACAATATACTACTTTTCGCTCAGTCAATCGTGCTCACTTCGTTGGTCTCAGAGATACACAGAATAAGCAATCTGGGTGTTTCAATAAGGATTTATTGAACAGTTGTTATTTTAGTGTAACATAGATGTGCTGTAACATCCATTAGACAGTAGCAGAGATATATGGTTAGCAGTACAACGAAAGTAAAGAGATGGTACAGTTCTACCATCTTGCAGTAATCATGAATATATACACGTATATAAAACCCATTATGAAAGTGCGTACTCCTACGATGCCTCCCTAACTAGATGTACTTAAATGCACCTAGCCTCTATGTAGGTGTTATGCCAAGAATCCATCTAAGGTCTAGTCAACCCCATTACCTGAGTAAGGAGAGAATATGGGAGCCCGTCCTGGTCTTGAGTTGGACACCCCGCGAGGGATGTCAGACCACTACTAGCTTGAGCGTCTGCATGCAGGAACCTCAGCGTCTATGGTCAGTGTGTCAGCCGGGAAGCCACGTCTCCTCTGACTTTCTAAAGCAGGACATGATGTATATATACCCACAGGTCTCCCCAGGGGTCCTACATTGCTGTGTTTCTGTGTCGGCAAAAAGGATGACGTCGGCCCTGAACTTTATACAGAGATATTATACAGGAGATGTCAGTCCTGCTGTTAGTCCTACTGTCCTTTCAAGCAGCCTCATGCATAATGTATGAGATTCGAACTAGAGAAAAACCTGCGTTCTGAATGCAGTGTCGTATCTAGGTAAAAGGTCAGTGCCTAAGAACCGTTATGTATTTAATGTAGGGAAGAACATAGGTGAAAGGTTATGATGTTACCTGCGACTCTATAAGGTACCTATATAGAATATAACAGTACTAACCAGACCCGACCCTGCTGCACTTCTGAGATCAGACAAGATCAGGTGCTTTCAGGTAGGTATGTCTGGAGGCATGAAGTGCACTGACTTAGGGGTTCTTAGCATTTTTCATTCTACTTCAGTGCTGGCAATTGTAAGCGAGACAAGCCACCCTCATTCACCTAAAGCAAAACAAACAAAGAAAATAGCCTACAGAACCTGGTATTCCCAGGTTGTCTCCCATAAAGGAACCAACCAGGCCCGACCCTGCTTAACTTCTGAGATCAGACGAGATCAGGTGCTTTTAGGGTGGTATGGACGGAGGCAGGAAGAGCTCTGACTTTTTAGAGTCTTTGCTTTTTTCATTCTACTTCAGTACTGGCCATCTTAAGTAAGACAAGCCACCCTCATTCACATAAAGGAAAACAACAAAAAAAGAAATAGCCTAAAGCACCTCGTATTCCCGGGCGGTCTCTCATCCAGGTACTAACAAGGCAAGACCCTTCTTAACTTCTGAGATCAGACAAGATCAGAAGCTCTTAGGGTGGTATGGCCAGAGGAATGAAGAGCACTGACTTTGGGGCTCTTAGCTTTTTTCACTCTACTTCAGTGCTGGCAATAGTAAGCAAAACAAGCCACCCTCATTTACCTAAAGCTAAAAAAAGAAAAAAGCCAACAACACCTGGTATTGCCAGGCAGTCACCCATCCCGGCCTGAATCTGCTTTACTTCTGAGATCAGACAAGATCAGGTGCTTTCAGGGTGGTATGGCAATATGCATAAACAGCTCTGAGTTTGGGGCTCTTAGCATTTTTTATTCTACTTCACTGCTAGCCATAGTAAGTGAGACAAGCCACCCTCATTCACCTACAGAAAAACAAAAACAAAAAGCCTATAGAACCGGGAATTCCGGGAAAGCCGAGGTGAAGGCAAGATGGTGGCCGGACCTTCGGCTGGGCTAGCTGGCTAGGAACACTCTCTCTCGGCTGACCCGCCAGGCTGCCTTTTCTTCGGATCCGGAGACTTTGGAATAGCGGGATATTAGATTTCAACCACACTCCCTCTGTTCTTTGGACCCAAATTTCTCTTCTATCGGCATGCTCTGGCTCTCTATTGTTTTAAGGAGCTGACTTACCTGTCGGATTTCTGCCTGGCGTGTGGGACTCTGTACGTGCTACTCTGGTGGTTCGTGTTGTAAGGAAACAATGGCTCGTGTGGATTAATATTTACCAATACAGTATATAATACATAATAATAATCCAAAAAAGAAAGGGTTAAGAGTGTTGTCAGAAGAAAAGGCACAGCCATACACATTAGATCTTTTGTAAAGAATGTTTATCTTTCATATAGCAAAAAAAGTTTTATAAGAAGTGGACATAAATTCACAATACAGATTGACAATATTCATACGATTTACAAATAGTGTCCCAGTGAAAAAAATAAACCTAAACAGACAAATGACATAAAGTGCAACATACAAAAAAGGTTTCCATTTTTCTTTACAAAGGCAATCATAAACAATTAATAAATCCAATTAACAACACTCAAGCATTCTGAGTGTCGATAGAATGATTTGCCTTTCACGTCAACGGCGTTTCGACACTATTCCAATTAAAGGGTCTCGTCAGGACAGTCTAATATAGGGACACCTGGTCGTCTAGGAAGAAATCTAACGTTTCAGTGTTCAGTGACACCGTGCTCAATGTGAAAATAAAATACTCACAGGTACCCAGCCGGGTGCCCTGTGAGAAAAGACTCACGAAGAGGCAGTAGCCCACTATTTGTATGTCTATTGTTGAATGTGCTCAGCGTGAGGGTCTAATAGCATCCATCACCCACGAAGGCTGCAAACGCGAACTGCTGAATAGCTGTCGCTTCGTATCCAAGAGTTCAATCAACTCTCTCTTCCTTGCTTCCGGGTATATGAATATCCCGTGAAGTGCTGCAGCAGGCGAACAGAGTTCTCTCTGTTAGGTACGATCACTCTGGTGGTTCGGGCGGCGGCGTTTCTTACTGCAAGGACATGCCGCCAAAAGGGAAGAACACGGCTACGGCTGCGGCTACGGCTCCCGGTGTCACAGGTCGAGCCTTGCTCACCCGGGGCGGCGGCTCCATGAAGGTAAATACTGAGGAGGTGTGTGCTGTTAACATCGTCGATTCTGGGAGCTGCTACTCCGGAGGAAACATCGCATACCCGGCAAGTGGCTCCAGTCACAGCGAGTTCAAAATTAAAACACACAGTTCCCACTATGTTTAAAAAACCTGCAGCTAAAAGCAAGACGTCACAATCATCTATTTTGTCAACTAAAGGTCAGCCTGTTTCTTTAACCCCTGATGTGGCTGTTTCTTTAAAACTTTCACCAAAGCCAATTCTTAAAACTGACGCTGGCCTTTCTCCCGCGAGTGCATTAATGCCTGCTTGCTCCCCCAGTAGTAAAGGGGGAACTATAATGAATAATGCTGTAATCCCGATCGCAGCAGGGGGGGACTTTAATGCAGAACCTGGAGCTACTATTGAAAATGCAGCTGGTGTCTTACAATCCTGTGGAATTCTGGGAGCTGTAGTTTCAGTTCGGGCTGCTGGAGCTGTAGTAAAATCTATTACGCCAGGGGAGACCCAGCCATTACTGTCACAGTTAAATTAAACTATACCAAACGGGATGTCGCAATCAGCTCAAAAAGCAACAGGCTCTAATGGGGACCGTGATAAATTATATTCTCTATCTGATCATACAAGCTCATCCGAGGATGATTTTGGTGAAGATAAGGACTGTACGGATGATGACAGTGAGCCGGGGGATTGGCGAGCCAGCGAAGTATTAAACTCACTAGCTGGTCCCAACACAGTTCGGAAGGTAGCCAGAGATCAGGGGGCTTCAACATCTTGTCCTGACGCAGGCTCACTAGCCTGGGACTATTCTTACTCCATGCAGTCTGTTATGGAAAATGATACGACTGATCTAGGCAATTCGAGCGGAGCCAATACATCACAAGGGCACACCGGCGAGATGACATTAGCGGTTATCTATCAGACTATCATGGCTCACCGCGAAGAAACCCGACAGGAAAGTGCTCAGACACAGGGTGCATGTCGCAGGGTACAAAATTCTATCCGCAGAGTAGCAAAGACCTGCTCAGAGATAGCTTCTAGAATTGGGGAAGCAGAAGCAAGGATATCTACTATAGAAGACGATATGGCTGCCCAGAAAGGAGTTACAGACCTCATAAAGAACCAAAGGGAAGATATGGTGTGGAAGCTTACGGACCTTGAAAATAGAGCTCGGCGGAACAATCTAAGAATTCTGGGTGTTCAGGAAGGAATTGAAGGGTCGGACATTAGACAGTTTGTGGTAGATCTTTTCAGTGAAGCATTCCCTGAGGTCAGACAATGGGACTGGCAATCCGAAGTTCAGCGGGCCCACTGCTTTTTCCATTTAAGCAAAAGAAGCGCACTGGCCAGTTAGAAGATAAACCTCGCGCCATTCTTATTAGTATAAATAACGTTCTGGCCAGGGAGAAGATCTACGACTTGGCCTGGCCCGATAGGAAGCGAAGGGGCCAAGGGTTCGAGTTTTTTGTTAGACCTGATCTATGTCCGGCTACAGTTGAGCGGAGGTGGCAGCTCCGCCAGCTAATTTCATCGTTTCAATCTAAGGGAGCCCAGGCTTTCTTGCTTTTTCCATCTAAATTGAAAATTATCTATCAAGGCCAAACTAGATTCTTTGTTTCTGAAATCCAGGCTCCGAACTTTTTGAACTCACTTTAGGGGGGGGTAATGCGGCGTTACTGCTAAGTCAAATTTTTGTTTTTCCTCTCCTCTGGATCTCCTATATGTAAAGTGCAGGGGGGTGCTGTTCCGGAGTGGAGTAGAGAGGAATACAAAAGTTGTTTTTCTTCTTTTTTTTCCTCTTCTCTTCTCTTCTTGGGAGCGTACCCCTTATTGACATTAGCAGTCTGGCGTGGTTGCCGGGGGACCTTGTGTTCCTTTTAGCTCCTCCATCACAAGGACTTCAGTCCTGGTGCCTCACGTAGGGGATGGTGAATTGGGGGGGGTTCTAGTGGGTGGGCTCGGGGTGGGTGGTTCGGGGGGGGGTTTGGGGCGGGGGGCTGGGCGGTTGGCCCTAAAAGGTAAAATTTGCTTGAATACATGCCATAATCATGGCGCATGTGTAAGGTTTTGTACACATAAGGCATGCCTAAGGCTTGAAGGAGGGTTCAAAGTTATTTTTTGTGTACTTAAGTTTTATGTTTACTTAGTGTATAGATGGCACAGGGTAAGATTTCTTTAGCCTCCTGGAATATGTGTGGGCTTAATGACGGCAAAAAAGGGCATTACTCTCAAAAATTGTTCCAGCTTTGCATATTGATTTACTGTGTTTGCAAGAGACTCATGTCCCCTGGAGTGATCGGGACCTTCTTAGAATACCAGGCTTTGATTTAGTCGGGTGCTCCCGTCAGACATCAAAAATTAGAGGAGTTGCAATTCTAATGAGAAGAGGGATCGGTGTCTGTAGGAAAACCGGCCAAGATAATTCCGGGAGGTGGGCTATTATAGAGCTGGTTATCAATGGTAGATTCCTAACCGTGTGTACGGTTTATGGCTCCAATTTAGACGACCCTGATGTGTTTCATCATTTGAATGTAGAGCTGGCATTATACTCTCATCCGAGTTGTTTTTGTGGGTATATGAACATTAATTTGCCAGCGAATGTTAATATAATGTGTGATTTGGGATATAGGGGTAAGAAACCCAGGGTCTTTGGTGCACTTCAAGCCCTGATTCAAGAACATAGCCTGATTGATCTTTGGTTTCATCATAACAAAAACCAAGATGGCTTTACGTATTACTCGGCCCCTCATGACAAAATGGTCCGGTTGGATTATTTTTTTATGACGGATCAGCTGGCTGATGATTCTTCTATTTCAGCCCCTCCAAGAACTCTAGCAGACCATAATCCCTTGATCGCTGAATGTCCCTTTTCTCAAATTCATGGTCCTTCAAGGATCTGGACATTTGAAAGGAAGCTCTTAATGGAGCAGTCCTATTTAGATCATATGAGGATGTGGATACCTGAATTTTTTAATATTAACAGGGGGACAGCTTCTGGCACCATTGTCTGGGATACATTTAAAGCTGCGGTTCGTGGAGAGACGAAGAGCTTCTCGGCTTTTCGACGTAAAATAATGCAAGACCAAATTATTAGTCGAATGGAAGAGCTCAGATTAGCAGAAGTCCATTTAATAGATGCTATTAAAGACGGACAGGATACAGCCGAAAATCAGGCATTGGTTGCCAGGACCAGGGCTGGTGTGCTGGAGGTCTTTGGCCGGGACCTTGCTGCCAAATTTCTGTAGTTTCGTACTGAGATGATTGAGTTAGGTGAAAGATCTGACAGGGTTCTGGCCAAACGACTCCATCAGAGGAGCCTGGCTAATCATATCTTTAAGATACGAGATCATTTAGGCCGGCTTCAGGATACACCAGAGGGGGTTATGGGTGTTTTTCGGAATTTTTATCACACATTGTATACTGAGGACAATACTGGCATAGATCTAGAGGAAGAAGCAGGGACCTTCTTTCAGGATATTCATACCCATCATCTTACATCTCAACAAAATGAAGCTCTTTCTGCTCCTATAGAATGGGATGAGGCCGAGCTTGTGATTAGCTCCTTAGCCAATGGAAGGGCTGCCGGTCCAGATGCAATTCCTCTGGAATTCTATAAGCTGTTTTGTGCAGAGGTCCGGCGGGATTTTTTGCTGGTTCTCAGAGACGCGCAGCACGGCTCCATCCCTGATTCTTGGCGCCAGACTAATATTATTCTCTTTAAGAAAAAAAATAAGCCGGAGCTTGACCCTTCTTCATATCGTCCCATTTCACTTATAAACTCTGACAATAAAATCTATGCCAAAATTCTGTCCACTAGGTTAGCTCCGGTCATTACTCCTCTGGTATCACTGCGTCAGCACGGGTTTATCCCGGGCAGGGATACGGTCGATCATATCCGCCGAGCTATTGCATTATTGGATTGGGCACAGGTCACTGGCTCACCCATTGGGCTGATCTTGTTGGACACCGAGAAGGCGTTCGACAGGGTCGCCTGGGGATTCTTATGGGCGGTTCTTCGGTGGAAGGGATTTAGTTCTGAATTAATTTGTGCAATACAATCATTATACATTGCTCCAGTAGCTACCCTATCCATCTCTGGGCTAACATCAAATTCATTTAACATCAGCAGGGGTACTCGTCAGGGGTGTCCCTGCTCGCCGCTGCTATTTGCCTTATATATTGACCCGTTTTAAAATAAAATTGAACAGTCAGTAGACATTGCGCCGGTTAGGGTAAACTCCACAGATTACAAAACTCTGGCCTATGCGGACGATATTGTTGTACTGACCAACGATGTGGCATCGGCCTTTCCTGTGTTACAGACCCTAGCAGTACAATATGGCCAGCTCTCCGGCTATAAACTTAATATTACTAAAACTCAAGTTATTCAATCTGCTGCTATGGGTCCATCTCAAGCCCCTGTGATTCAGTCTGCAATATATCTAGGAGTTAAAATCACTGCCTCAGTAAGTGATATCCCAGATCTGAATATTGGAAAAATGATTGAATCAGTCAACTCCATTTTGACAAGATTGAATAACTTACATCTTTCTTTATTTGGTAGGCGCAACGTCTTGAAGATGCTGGTCCTACCAAAGTTTTTATATCTTTTTCGAACTATTCCTCTTGAGTTTTCCCAATTGAATATGGCTAGGGCTGAGGGGATCTGTAATAGATTTCTTTGGGGATACCGCTGCCCCCGTAGGGCAGCAAGGTGGATGTGCCTTCCTAGAGAACGAGGTGGCTGGTCAGTACCCAATTTGTTGCTGTATTTCTAGTATTCATTGATCCAACAGTTTGTCATACCATTGCTCGTGGATAGGGCGTTGGTTCCGTTGTCTTGTAGACCTTCAATTTATGAAATAGGATTAGGAGAGGAAGCTAAGGGGATTTTGATGCGAATCCTTGAGCCTAGTTACTATAAGAAGACAAGGTTCAAGGTTATTGGGACAATGTTTTCTGTTTGGCGCAAGATCCGACGCAAATGGTCTATTTCGAATATTAATCTTTATACGCCTTTTACAGCGGCAAGACTTCTACCCCCAATCTTTCAAGATTATATTACTTTCAGATGGGCCTCTTCTGGTCTGACAGTTTAAGGGGATCTAGTTTTGGATGGGGCTATGATCTCTTTTTCTCTTTTAAAGGATAAGTTTAATCTTAATACACATGATTTTTTCAAATATCTGCAGATTCGCAGCTTCGTTGATAGATTGAAGGTCCAAACAATTACTATATTTGATAGAATTATCCTGTTTGAATTAATTTCAAAGAGGTCTAAAATTGGTGGTATTTACCAACAACTACTTTTAGGCCTTCCGGATGATATCCAGCTGCAGAATGCCAATCTGAAGGCTAAGTTAGGGGTGTCAGGTGTGGACATCACCCAAGTTCTCGAACTGTCCAATAAGGTCTTAATTTCTGGAAGTCTACGCTCTCAATGTTTTATGGCTTTATTCGACCTATATTACACCCCGGCGAAGATTTCTAAATGGGGGGGTAGCCGGGGGTGCCTATGTCCAAGATGTGGATTCCCAGCTGCAAACGATGTACCTATGTTTTTTGTTTGTCCTAAATTGGGGTCCTTTCTTTAGGAGGTAGAACAATTTATTAACTCAAGGCTTATGATATCAGTTACTCTCTCACCCGAGTTGGTGGTGTGTGGGCTAGAAAACACCGGACCGCCTGGGAGATCCCGCTATGCATCAGTTTTTTTGTTTATTGCGATGTCTTTAGTTCGCCTTTGTATTACATCACAATGGATTAGCCCAGATGCGCCGACCTTTATTAATTGGAGAGCAAGGATTCTAGCCCTCTTTAATTTGGAGTCAGCAGTTTGGTTTAGATGGGGAAGAAAGAGGCGGGTGTGGGGTCAGAAGATTTGGGCTCCAGTGGCGGAGTGGCTCAGTGAATAGACCCTATTTGGGCTTTGTTTATTTCTCTCTTTTTTCATGGTTCCTTTCTGGATTTAACGTACCCTCTAGCTTGTTTTTCTATGTACATTGCTTTCTGATTTTAAATAAGTGCTTTTTCCCTATTTGTTTTTGGAATACTTCTCTGTATGTTCAGCCATGATTACTATGTCATTATTATATGTTTTTATGCTTATCAATCTTTAATAAAAATTAAAAAAAACGGGAATTCCAAGGCGGTCTCCTGTCTAGGTATTAACCAAGCCAGACTCCGCTTAATTTCTGAGATCAGACGAGATCAGGTGCTTTCTGGGTGGTATGGCGGGAGGCATGAAGTGCACTGACTTTGGGGCTCTTAGCTTTTTTCATTTTACTTCTCTGCTGGCAATAGTAAGCGAGAGAAGCCACCCTCATTCACCTAAAGCAAAAAAAAAATAAATAGCCTACAGAACCTAGTATTCCCAGGTTGTCTCCCATAAAGGTACCAACCAGGCCCTACACTGCTTAATTTCTAAGACCAGCTGAGATCAGGTGTTTTTAGGGTGGTATGCCCGGAGGCATGAAGAGCTTTGACTTTGGGGTCTTAGCTTTTTTCATTCTACTTCAGTGCTGGCCATCTTAAGCAAGACAAGCCACCCTCATTCACCTAAAGGAAAACAACAAAAAAAGAAATAGCCTACAGCACCTTCATTTACCTAATGAACCTCATTTACCTAAAGCTAAAAAAAAAAAAAGCCTACAACAACTGCTATTCCCAAGCACTCTCCCATCCAGGTGATAACCAGGCCAGACTCTGCTTCATTTCTGAGATGATACGAGATCAGGTGCTTTCAGTGAGGTATGGCCTTAAGGCATGAAGAGCACCGACTTCAGGGCTCTTAGCTTTTTTCATTCTTCTTGAGTGCTGGCCATAGTAAGGGAGCCAAACCACCATCCTTAACCTAAAGCAAAACAACAAAAACCAAATAGCCTACAGCACTTGGTATTCCCAGGCCATCTCCCATCCAGGTGCTAACCAGGCCAGACTCTGCTTAACTTCTGAGATCAGACTAGATCAGGTGCTTTCTTTGTGCAATGGCCGTAGGCACACAGAGCATTAACTTAGGGTCTCTTAGCTTAATTCATTCTACTTCAGGGATGGCCATCCTAAGCGAGAAAAGACACCCTCATTCACCTAAATCAAACCAATAAAAAAAAAAGAAACCTACAGCACCTGGTATTCCAAGGCAGTCTCCAACCCAGGTACTAACCAGGCCCGACCCTGCTTAACTTCTGAGATCAGACGAGAACAGGTGCTTTCAGGGTGTTATGGCCAGAAGCATGAAGACCTTTGACATTGGTGCTCTTAGCTTTTTTTTCATTCTAATTCAGTGTTAGCCATAATAGGCGAGACAAGCCACCCTCTTTCACCTAAAGCAAAACAACAACATAACAAAAAGCCTACAGGAGGTCTCCCATCCAGGTACTAACCAGGCTGACCCTGCTTAACTTCTGAGATCAGACATCAGGTGCTTTCAGGGTGGTATAGCCATAGGCATAAACAGCGCTGAGTTTGGGGCTCTTTGCATTTTATATTCTACTTCAGTGCTAGCTATACTAAGCGAGACAAGCCACCCTCATTCACATACAGCATAACAAAAACAAAAAGTCTACAGCACCGGGAATTCCCAGGCGGTCTCCCGTCCAGGTACTAACCAGGCCTTTGTACGCTTAATTTCTGAGATCAGTATGAAGGCATGAAGTGCACTGACTTTGGGGCTCTTAGCCTTTCTCAGTCTACTTCTCTGAAGCAAAACAAACAACAACAAAATAGCCTACAGAACCTGATATTCCCAGGTTGTCTCCAATAAAGGTACCAACCAGGCCCGACCCTGCTTAACTTCTGAGATCAGACAAGATCAGGTGCTTTTAGGGTGGTATGGACAGAGGAAGGAAGAGCTCTGACTTTGGGGTTCTTAGCTTTTTTTATTCCACTTCAGTGCTGGCCATCTTAAGCAAGACAAGCCACCCTCATTCACCTAAAGGAAAACAAAAACAAAAAATAGCCTACAGCACCTCGTATTCATGGGCGGTCTCCCATCCAGATAATAACCAGGCAAGAACCTTCTTAACTTCTGAGATCAGACAAGATCAGGAGCTCTTAGGGTCGTATGGCCATAGGAATGAAGAGCACTGACTTTGGGGTCTTAGCTTTTTTCATTCTACTTCGGTGCTGGCAATAGTTAGCAAGACAAGTCACCCTCATTTACCTAAAGCTAAAAAAAAAATACCTACAACACCTGGTATTCCCAGGCAGTCTCTCCCAGGTGCTAACCAGGCCCGACTCTGCTTTACTTCTGAGATTAGATAAGATCAGGTGCTTTTAGGGTGGTATGGCCATAGGCATAAACAGCTGAGTTTGGGGCTCTTAGCATGTTTTATTCTACTTCAGTGCTAGCCATAGTAAGCAAGACAAGCCATCCTCATCCACCTACAGCAAAACAAAAACAAAAAGCCTACAGCACTGGGAATTCCCAGGCGGTCTCCCGTCCAGGTGCTTTCTGTGTGCAATGGCCGTAGGCACAGAGAGCATTAACTTTGGGGCTCTTAGCTTAATTCATTCTACTTCAGGGATGGCCATCCTAAGCAAGAAAAGATACCCTCATTCACCTAAATCAAACCAAAAAAAACCGAACAAAGCGGTACAAAAGGGGGGTGGTGATGGACTGAGCATCAGAACCAATCAAACACTCACACCCAGTCAACAGATCTGGGTTTGGTCCATCACCGTTCTTTAGCCCACTCTGCCACCCCAGTTCAGACATGGCCATATGACTGGGTGTGAGTGTTTGATTGGTTCTGATGCTCCGTCCATCACCACCCCCTTTTGTACCGCTTTGTTCGCCATAAGTTGGCAGGGTATGCTCAGACGTGAGTCCCTTGCTCACTTTGCCACTGGATTCAAGCAAGCCTGGCTGAAGACGGCTGAAATTCCAGAAACCGGTCCTAGGAAGCTTGTTTCCGGTCCAGGGAAGATATGGCTTGGCAGTTCGGGCTGGACTGTTCCCATGAGGCACAGAGTCAGACTGATTTGCATATGGCCATGTCTGAACTGGGGTGGCATTGTGGGCTAAAGAACGGTGATGGATCAAACCCAGATCTGTTGACTGGGTGTGAGTGTTTGATTGGTTCTGATGCTCCGTCCATCACCACCCCCTTTTGTACCGCATAGTAAGGGAGCCAAGCCACCATCATTAATCTAAAGCAAAACAAACAAAAAAAAGAAAAAAGCCTACATCACCTGGCATTTCCAGGCAGTCTCCCATCCATGTACTAACCAAACCTGACCCTGCTTAACTTCTGAGATCAGAAGAGATCAGGTGCTTTCAGTGTGGTATGGCTGTAGGCATGAAGAACATTAACTTGGGGCTCTTAGCTTAAATCCTTATTTTTCAGGTCTGGCCATCCTGAGTGAGAAAAGACACCCTCATTCACCAAAATCAAAACCAAAAAGAAGAAAGCTACATCACCTGGCATTCCAAGGCAGTCTCTCATCCAGGTAGTAACCAGGCACGACCCTGCTTAACTTCTGAGATCAGACCAGAACAAGTGTTTCCAGGGTGGTATGGCCCGAGGCATGAAGAAATCTGACTTCGGGGCACTTAGCTTTTTTCACTCTACTACAGTGCTGGACATAGTAAGCGAGACAAGCCACCCTCATTCACCTGAAGCAAAACAACAACGAAAAAAGTCTACAACACCTGGTATTCCCAGTTTGTCTCCCATCCAGGTACCAACCAGACACCACACTGCTTAGCTGCTAAGATCAGACAAGATCAGGTGCTTTCAGGTAGGTATATCCGGAGGCATGCAGTGCACCGACTTTGGTACTCTTAGCTTTTTACATTGTACATTGGTGCTGGCCAAAATACGCGAGACAAGCCACCCTCATTCACCTAAAGCAAGACAACAACAAAACAAAAAGCCTACAGCACCTGGTATTCCCAGGTTGTACCAACCAGACCTGGCACTGCTTAGCTTCTGAGATCAGACAAGATCAGGTACTGTCAGGTAGGTATATCCGCACGCATGAAGTGCACCGACTTTGGTGCTCTTAGTTGTTTCATTCTACTTCAATGCTGACCATAATAAGGGAGACAAGCCACCCTCATTCACCTAAAGCAAAACAAAACAAATAAAAACAGCCTACAGCACAGGATATTCCCAGGTGGTCTCCTGTCCAGGTACTAACCAGGCTGACCCTGCTTAACTTTATTTTACTTCAGGGCTGGCTATAGTAAGTGAGACAAGCAACCCTCATTCACCTACACCAAAACAAAAACAAATATAGCCTACAGCACTTGGTATTCCCAGGCAGCCTCTCATCCAGGTACCAACCAGGCCAGACCCCACTTAACTTTATTTTACTTCAGGGCTGGCTATAGTAAGTGAGACAAGCCACCCTCATTCACCTAAAGCAAAAACAAACAAAAACATATAGCCTACAGCACTTGGTATTCCCAGGCCGTCTCCCATCCAGGTACTAACCAGACCCGACCCTGCTAAACTTCTGAGATCAGACAAGATTAGGTGCTTTCAGGGTGGTATGGCCATAGGCATGAACGGCTCTGACTTTGGGGCTCTTGCATTTTTTATTCTACTTCAGTGCTGGCCATAGTAAGAGAGACAAGCCACCCGCATTCACCTAAAGCAAAACAAACAAACAAAAATGTGCCTGCAACACCTGGTATTCCCAGGTTGTCTCCCATAAAGGTACCAAATAGGTCCGAACCTGCTTAACTTCAAAGATCAGACCAGATCAGGTGTTTTCAGGGTGGTATAACCAGAGGCATGAGAAGCTCTGCTTTGAGGGTCTTAGTTTTTTTCGTTCTACTTCAGTGCTGTCCATCTTAAGCTAGGCAAGCCACCCTAATTCACCTAAAAGAAAACAACAAAAAAACAAATAGTTTACAGCCCCTCGAATTCCTGGGCGGTCTCTTATCCAGGTACTAACCAGGCCAGACCCTGCTTAACTTCAGAGTTCAGACAAGATCAGGTGCTTTCAGGGTCGTATGGCCAGAGGCATAAAGAGCACTGACTCTGGGGCTCTTACCTTTTTTCATTCTACTTCGGTGCTGGCAATGGTAAGCAAAACAAGCCACCCTCATTTAGCGAAAGCCAAAAAAAAAAAACTACAACACTTGATATTCCCAGGCCCGACTAAGCATTAACTTCTGAGATCATACGAGATCAGGTGCTTTCAGGGTGGTTTTTTCGTAGGCATGAAGAGCACTGACTTCAGGTATCTTAGCTTTTTCATTCTACTTCAATGCTGGCCATAATAAGGGAGTCAAGACACCATCATTAACCTAAATCAAAACAAACTAAAAAAACAAAAAAGCCCACACCACCTGGTATTCCCAGGCGATCTCCCATCCAGGTACTAACCAGACCCGACCCTGCTTAACTTCTGAGATCAGAGAAGATCAGGTGCTTTCAGGTACGTATGTCCAGAGGAATGAAGTGCACTGACATTGGGGCTCTTAGCATTTTTCATTCTACTTCAGTGCTGGCAATAGTAAGCGAGACAAGCCACCCTCATTCACCTAAAGAAAACAAAAACAAAAAGCCTACACCACCTGGTACTCCAAGGCAGTCTCCAATCCAGGTACTAACCAGGCCTGACCCTGCGTATCTTCTGAGATCAGATGAGATCAGGTGCATTCAGGGTGGTATGGCTGGAGGCATGAAGAGCCCTGACTTAGGGGGTCTGAGCTTTTTTCATTCTACTTCAGTGCTGGCCATCTTAAGCAAGACAAGCCACTCTCATTCACCTAAAAGAAAACAACAACAAAATGAATAACCTACAGCACCTGGTATTCCTGGGCGGTCTCACATCCAGGTACTAACCAGACCAGACCCTGCTTAACTTCTGAGATCAGACAAGATCAGGTGCTTTCAGCGTGGTTTGGCCAGAGCCATGAAGAGCACTGACACTGGGGTTTTTAGCTTTTTTCATTCTACTTCGGTGCTGGCAATGGTAAGCAAAACAAGCCACCCTCATTTAACTAAAGCCCCCCCAAAAAAGCCTACAACACCTTGTATTCCCAGGCAGTCTCCCATCCAGGTGCTAACCAGGTCCGACAATGCTTAACTTCTGAGATCATTAGAGATCAGGTGCTTTCAGGGTGGTTTGGTGGTAGGCAAGAAGAGCACCGACTTCAGGGATCTTAGCTTTTTTCCTTCTACTTCAATGCTGGCCATAGTAAGGGAGCCAAGCCACCATCATTAACCTAAATCAAAACAAACGAAAAAAACAAAAAAACCCTACACCACCTGGTATTCCCAGGCAATCTCCCATCCAGGTACTAACCAGACACGACCCTGTTCTACTTTTGAGATCAGACAAGATCAGGTAATTTCACGTAGGTATGTCCAGAGGAATGAAGTGCACTGACTTTGGGTCTCTAAGCTTTTTTCATTCTACTTCAGTGCTGGCTAGTAGTAAGCGAAACAAGCCAACCTCATACACCTAAAGCAAAACAAAAACAAAAAGCCTACAGCACCTGGTGCTCCAAGGCAGTCTTCAATCCAGGTACTAACCAGGCCTGACCCTGCGTATCTTCAGAGATCAGATGCTTTCAGGGTGGTATGGCCAGAGGCAATACGAGCTCTGACTTTGGGGGTCTTAGCTTTTTTCATTCTATTTCAGTGCTGGCCATAGTAAGCGAGACAAGCCACCCTCATTCACCTAAAGCAAAACAAAAACAAAAAGCCTACAGCATCTGGTATTCCAAGGCAGTCTCCCATCCAGGTACTAACCAGACCTGACCCTGCTTAACTTCTGAGATAAGATGAGATCAGGTGCTTTCAGGGTGGTGTGGCCAGAGGAATGAAGAGCTCTGACTTTGGGGAACTCAGCTTTATTCATTGTACTACAGTGCTGGCCATAGTAAGCAAGACCAGCCAACCTGATTCACCTAAAGCAAAACAATGAAAAAAAAGTCTACAGCACCTGGTATTCCCAGGTTGTCTCCCATCCAGGTACCAACCAGGCCTACCCGGCTTAACTTCTGAGATCAGATGAGATCAGGTGTATTCAGTGTGGTATGGCCGGAGGCATGAAGAGCTCTGACTTTGGGGGTCTTAGCTTTTTTCATTCTACTTCAGAGCTGGCCATCTTAAGCAAGACAAGCCACCCTCATTCACCTAAAGCAAGACGAATAGCCTACAGCATCTAGTATTCCTGAGCGGTCTCACATCCAGGTACTACCCAGGTCAGACCCTGCCTAACTTCTGAGATCAAACAAGATCAGGTGCTTTCAGGGTGGTATGGCCAGAGCAATGAAGAGCATGGACACTGGTGTTTTTAGCTTTTTTCATTCTACTTCGGTGCTGTCAATGGTAAGCAAAACAAGCCACCCTCATTTAGCTAAAGCCAAAAAAAAGCCTACAACACCCGGTATTCCCAGGCAGTCTGCAATCCAGGTGCTAAACAGGCCCGACTCTGCTTAACTTCTGAGATCATATGAGATCAGGTGCTTTCAGGGTGGAATGGCCATAGGCATGAAGAACACTTGCTTCAGGGCTCTTAGCTTTTTTCATTCTACTTCAGTGCTGGACATAGTAAAGGAGCCAAGCCACCATCATTAACCTAAAGCAAAACAAACAACACCGCCTGGCGATCTCCCATCCGGGTACTAACCAGACCCGACCCTGCTTAAGTTCTGAGATCAGACAAGATCAGGTGCTTTCAGGTAGGTATGGATGGAGGCATGAAGTGCACTGACTTTGGGGCTCCTAGCTTTTTTCATTCTACTTCAGTGCTGGCAATAGTAAGCGAGACAAGCCACCCTCATTCACCTAAAGCAAAACAAAAAGACTTAAGCACCTGGTATTCCAAGGGAGTCTCCCTTCCAGGTACTAATCAGGCCCAACCCTGCTTTACTTCTAAGGTCAGACAAGATCAGGTGCTTTCAGTGTGGTATGGATGTTGGCATTAAGAGCACTGAATTTGGGTCTCTTAGCTTAATTCATTCTACTTCAGGGCTGACCATAGTAGGCGTGAAAAGACACTGTCATTCACATAAATCAAAACAAAAAAAGAAGTACACAGGACATGGTGTTCCTAGGCGGTCTCCCATCCAGGTACTAACCCTGCTTAACTTCCGATATCAGACGACACCAGGTGCTTTCAGGGCGGTACAGTCATAGGCATAAATAGTATTGACTTTAGGGCTCTTACTTTTTTTCTTTCTACTTCAGTGCTGGCTATAGTAAGGTAGAGAAGCCACCCTGATTTACCTAAAGCAAAAAAAAATACCGTACAGCACCTGGTATTACTAAGCCGTCTCCCATTCAGGTACTAACCAGGCCTGATGCTGCTTAACCTCTGTGACCAGATGAGATCAGGTGCTTTCAGGGTGGTATGGCCGGAAGCACAAAGAACTGTGACTTTGGGGTTCTTAAATCTTTTAATTCTACTTAATTTCTGGCCTTTTTAAGCATAGCAAGCCACACTCATTCACATAATGGAAAACAACAAAAAAACAAATAGCCTACAGCACCTGGTATCCCCTGGCAGTCTCCCATCCAGGCACTAACCAGGCCAGTCCCTGCTTAGCTTCTGAGATCAGAAAACATCAGGCCCTTTCAGGGTAGTATGGCCAGAGGCGTGAAGAGCAATGACTTTAGGGCTCTTAGCTTTTTTCATTCTACCTCAGTGCTGGCAATTAGTAAGCAAAACAAGCCACCCTCATATACCTAAAGCAAAATAATAATAATAATTACAGCACCAGGTATTCCCAGGCAGTCTCCCATCCAGGTGCTACTGAGGCCTGACTCAGCTTACGTTCTGAGATCATACCAGATCAGGTGCTTTCAGGGTGGTACGGCCGTAGGCATGAAGAGCACCGATTTCAGGGCTCTTCACTTTTTTCATTCTACTTCAGTGCTGGCCATAGTAAGGGAGACAAGCCGCCATCATTAACCTAAAGCAAAACTAACAAGAAAAATAAAAAAGCCAACAGCACCTGGTACTAACCAGACCCGACCCTGCTTAACTTCTGAGAGCAGACAAGGTCACATGCTTTCAGGTAGGTATGGCCGGAGGTATGAAGTGCAATTACTTTGGGGCTCTTAGCTTTTTTCATTCTACTACAGTGCTGCCCATTGTAAGCAATACAAGCCACCCTCATTCACCTAGAGCAAAACAATAACAATACAACAAAAAAGCCTACTTCACCTTGCATTCCCAGGCGGTGTCCTATCCATGTATTAACCAACCCTGCTTAACTTCTGAGATCAGGCAAGATCAGGTGCTTTCAGTGTGGTATGGTTGTAGGCATGAAGAGCATTAACTTTGGGTCTCTTAGCTTAATTCATTCTACTTCAGGGCTTTCCATAGTAAGCGAGAAAAGACACCCTCATTCACCTAAATCAAAACAAAAAAAAAGAAGCCTCCAGCACCTTTTATTCTGTGGCGGTTACCCACCCAGGTACTAACCGGGCACAAACCTGCTTAACTTCAAAGATCAGACAAGACATGGGGCTTTCAGGGTGGTATGGCTGTAGCAATGAAGAGCTTCTACTTCAGTGCTGGCCATAGTAAGCGAGACAAACCACCCTCATTCACCTAAAGCAAAACAACAACAAAAAGCCTACAGCATGTGGCATTCCCAGGCATTCTCCAAACCAGGTACTAACCAGGGCCGACCCAGCTTAGCTTCTGAGATCAGATGAGATCGGGTGCTTTCAGGGTGGTATGGCCGGAGGCATGAAGAGCTCTGACTTTGGGGCTCTTATCTTTTTTCAATGTACTTCAGTGCTGGCCATTGTAAGCGAGACAAGCCACCCTCATTCCCCTAAAGCAAAACAACAAAAAACAGAAAGAAAAGCCTACAGCACCTGGTATTCCAGGCCGTCTCCCATCCAGGTACTAACCATGCACAACCCTGTGTAACTTCAAAGATCAGACAAGACCAGGTGCTTTGATGGTGGTATGGCTGTAGGCACTAACTTTGGGGCTCTTAGCTTTTTTCAATCTACTTCAGTGCTGGCTAGAGTAAGCGGGACAAGCCATACTCATTCACCTAAGGCAAAACAAACAAAAAAATTGCCTATAGAACCTGGTATTCCCAGGTTATCTCCCATAAAGGTAACAACCAGGTCAGACCCCGCTTAACTTCTGAGATCAGACAAGATCAGGTGCTTTCAAGGTGGTATGGCTGTAGGCATTAAAAGCACTGACTTTGGGGCTCTTAGCTTTTTTTCAATGTACTTCAGTGCTGGCTATAGTAAGCGGGACAAGCCATCCTCATTCACCTAAGGCAAAACAAACAAAAAATTGCCTATAGACCCTGGTATTCCCAGGTTCTCTCCCATAAAGGTAACAACCAGGTCAGACCCCGCTTAACTTCTGAGATCAGGTGCTTTCAAGGTGGTATGGCTGTAGGCATTAAAAGCACTGACTTTGGGGCTCTTAGCTTTTTTCAATGTACTTCAGTGCTGGCTATAGTAAGCGGGACAAGCCATCCTCATTCACCTAAGGCAAAACAAACAAAAAATTGCCTATAGACCCTGGTATTCCCAGGTTCTCTCCCATAAAGGTAACAACCAGGTCAGACCCCGCTTAACTTCTGTAATCAGGTGCTTTCAAGGTGGTATGGCTGTAGGCATTAAGAGCACTGACTTTGGGGCTCTTAGCTTTTTTCAATGTACTTCAGTGCTGGCCATTGTAAGCGAGACAAGTCACCATCATTCACGTAAAGCAAAATAACAAAAAAACAGCCCATAGCACCTGGTATGCCCTGGAGGTCTCCCATCCAGGTACCTACCAGGCCAGTCCCTACTTAACTTCTGAGATGAGACAAGATCAGGTGCTTTCATGGTGGTATGGCCAGAGGTGTGAAGATTACTGACTTTAGGGCTCTTAGCTTTTTTCATTCTACTTCGGTCCTGGCAATAGTAAGCAAAACAAACCACCCTCATTTACCTGAAGCAAAAAAAGAAATCTACAGCACCTGGTATTCCCAGGCAGTCTCCCATCCAGGTACTAACCATGCACAACCCTGCGTATCTTCAAAGATCAGACAAGACCAGGTGCTTTCATGGTGGTATGGCTGTAGGCATGAAGAGCACTGACTTTGGGGCTCTTAGCTTTTTAAAATATACTTCAGTGCTGGCCATAGTAAGCGGGACAAGCCATCCTCATTCTCCTAAGGCAAAACAAACAAAAAAATTGCCTATAGAACCTCGTATTCCCAGGTTGTCTCCCATAAAGGTAACAACCAGATCAGACCCTCCTTAACTTCTGAGATCAGATGAGATCAGGTGCTTTCAAGGTGGTATGGGTGTAGGCATTAAGAGCACTGACTTTGGTGCTCTTAGTTTTTATCATTCTACCTCATTGCTGGCCATATTAAGCGAGACAAGCGATCCTCATTCACCTAAGGCAAAACAAACAAAAAAATTGCCTATAGAACTTGGTATTCCCAGGTTATCTCCCATAAAGGTAACAACCAGGTCAGACCCGTGCTTAACTTCTGAGATCAGACGAGATCAGGTGCTTTCAGGGTGGCTTGGCCGGAGGCATGAAGAGCACTGACTTTGGGTTTCTTAGCTTTTTTCATTTTACTTTGGTTCTGGTAATAGTCAGCAAAACAAGCCACCCTCATTCACCTAAAGCAAAACAACAAAAAACAGTCTACAGCACCTGGTATTCCCAGGCGTTCTCCCAACCAGGTAATAACCAGGCCCGACCCAGCTTAGCTTCTGAGATTAGATGAGATGAGGTGCTTTCCGGGTGGTAAGGCCGGAGGCATGAATTGGTCTGACTTTGGGGCACTTAGCTTTTTAGGTCTCGCTGAGCCCAGCGCATGCGCTGGCTTGGAGAGACATTTTGGAGGTGAGTTTTCAAAGTGCTGCTGGTTGGCCTAGCGCTTGCGTTCAAGCGCGAACCGCTAGCCTTCAGCAGCACTTTGAAAACTCGTGCTTTTGCGCGTCATCGCGATCACTTTCGCTTTCAGAGCGATCGCAATGACTTTCGCTTTTACGGCCGCGCGGCGTTACTTTTACTGCCGCGTGGCCAATGCTTGTTTAAAACATGCTCTCAGATTCAAGATACTATTTCTTCCATCAGCTGCGCACCCACTTCTCTTTTCTCCCTCAAACGATCTATTGTGTTTTTTAGTTATTCACGTTCGTGAGCATTTGTACTACTCACGTGTTATTACATTAATTCAATAATGTATCTGTGGGAATAATAGAACCAATTATTGAATCCTATTATTTTTCCTTCGTACTGTAAAGTAAAACCTATTTACTTCCGTTGGTGAAACGCAAAAGGTGACTATTGTGATGTGAAAAGGTGCCAGAGCACAGGATTGAAAATAAAATGGCTTTTAAGAGTGGTATTTTATAACGTTGCACTACTCCTTGGGTTATGGGAACATTCCTGTTTTACATTACCCTACAACGATGACACTGAATTGATAGCATCAGGAAATGCAGGTCACTGGTAGTGGAAAAGTAACGACCAGGGATTGCTGGGGTGCAACAGGGATTGCTCTCCAGTGCTGGCCCGACATGCTCCAGAGCAGTCAGTGACCCCGTGCAAGAGGTCATGTGTCAGTGCATTGTTTTCAAGATGTCCTTGAAATAACGGTGTCATGCGGCTTAAGTGGCTGGGGCACCTCGCTCGCTAAGTATGAGCCTGTCATTACCAACTCTTTTCACAACATTGCTTCTGAAAATACCCACGTCAGTCCTCCCAAGACAAGCTAGATTTGAATCTTTAACCAGAAGGCGAAAGGCTTTATTTTCACTGCGTGTTCATATGTGATTTAATTACGCTTTCCCAGTAAGATCATGGCTGAAATCGGAGTTTATCAGTTTGGTTTATCGCCGCACCGTGCGCAGTGTCTCGTGTTCCTAAAGCTCGTATATGAAAACAAATGTGGAAGGGCAGAAAAATGAAGAGGAGGTGGCACACAACATGTCAAGCAGAGGTAGGAAGGACATTCATTTGTATGGAAAAGTCAAATGTGCTACTCAGTTAAAACATTCATAAACTTTCAAAACAAGCATTGGCAAAGGCAACTAAGTCGTGTTCGGTTGCACTATTGGCATTACCACAAATCTTGATTGGTAACGATTTGACAACCAAGGGCATAACATACACACAAATATTAAGATGATAAAATGTCTATCCTAGCAGCTTGACAAGCAAATGTCAAACAGTCTACTTTATTAGCACCTCATTCCATATTAAAAAACTGCAGCTTATCAAGCAACCCTCATCTTACAACAGTTTCAAAGAATGAAACCGAGTGCTCAAAAAGACTTACTTCAACTGGTACCCTCCCTATTTCACCCGCCCCCCTCCCCCAAATATCTTTATGTTTTCTAATATTGTCTCAAAGCTGAAACTCCGAGTCAGGCGTATGCGGTCGTATTTGCTCAACCATTAATATGTATTTTCTTTGTTTTCGAGCACCGCTTAATCATAATTCTGGGGGTGCCTGTGTTTTTTATTTACAGTTCAAATCATTAAATCAAATACATATCCCATCAGTTTTCGTGAAGCTTACAACTTTTATTTTTCTGACTTCAATGTATAAATGTCTCAAAGCTCACAACCATGTAACAGTAGTGAATATTCGAGCTTGTGTATTGAAAGCATTGTGGGCCTGTATTACATTGAGTGCCCCAGGGGTGCAACAGCATGTGAGCCCGCTTCTTGCACCCCCAGGGAACTTTGGTCTTACTGAAGGGGCTGCAGATGCTTGTTGTGTTGCTGTCTGCCAAGTGGAAGACAGACCGACAGCTTCGGATGGTCTGCCTTTCACTAAAGTTCTGCCCCTTGAACAGACAAGAGTTCATGTTTGCCTTGGAGACAGTGGTAGGAAAGATGCCTTTTCTACATAGTCACTCGGATTTTTCGGTCTTTTGCTAAACCCTATGTTTTTGCTGGCTTTATGACTCGGTGCACTTTAATCTTGCTAACCCATGGTAAAGTGCCTGAGCGTTCCCTTTAAACATGGTGACATTGACATATTCCTAATTAGTATATCAAACCCCTTCCATGTGCACGACGGCCAGGAGCCGTCGTGCGCATCAGTACTCATGTGCGCAGGATGGCTCCCGACCGTCCTCGCACATGGCACCGGAAATCCCTCTGCTGCAGGCACCAGAGGGATTTCCTTTCCCCCCTCCCCAAGACCCTCGGGAGCTGGGGAAGAGCTTCCCCAGCTCCTGAGGCTCTCCCCCTGGTTTCCCTGAAATGACGACCAGAGCGCCTGTCGCGCTGTCGTCACTTCAAAGAAACCGAAACTGAAACGAGCCTGTAAACTCATTTCAGTTACACTTTCTATGTGCTCAGGGAGCTATCTCAGCCCTCCGAGCACGTAGAAAGACAGGAGAGGTATCATTGGAAAGTGGAGAATCCCCTAGTGGATCTCTGTTTGGGGATCGCCCCAGGAGGGCAAAATGCAACAGTCTTTCTGCCCCCCGGGGCAGATGGGGGCAATAGCCCCTTATCTGCCCCAAGGGGGGGCAGAAAGCCCACTAGGCACCACGGTTTTTATAGGTCTCGTATGAGCCAGCGCATGCGCTGCTCTGGCGAGACATTTAGTGTGTGGGCTTTTAAAAGTGCTACCACAGCTTTTTGGCTGGCATCGACTGTGCGGTTACGTGCACAATGATGAGCAGAGCGCCATCTGGCTTTCCTCTCTCGTCATGGTGCGCGCACATCGCACACCACTCGCCATCCTGCTTTCACTTTTCCCATCGCGCGCGCACCACTTGCGTCCTTTTTTTTTTCTTTTAGCGTGCACGCGCACACAATTCCCGGGATGCGGATAGGGGCGCCAAGCACACACACAGAAGGTGCAAGGCAACTACACACATCTCACCTTGGCAAGAACATCGTTGTCCACATACGTGATACACAGGTGTGTAAACACTGTACGAGACAAGACATAATCCTTGCTTAAATGGCGCTGTGACCACATAAGGGAAACCTTAGAAGAGGCTGGGGCCTGGGCTTTGGAGAACAGGACTATTGCCTTAAGGTAAAGACGAGCACATTTGGCAATAAACAATTCCAGGTCGTCTGGCTCTTTAAAACTGAAGCCACACAGTATTTCCGGGTCACACACTAGGCAGTAGTAAAACAAAGAGGCTAGAAACCTTTTCCATGGTGTTTGTCAACATTTTGTTTGAGGTGTTCTGACTCCTGGTACTCGCTCTAGATCCATCACCAGCTTCGCATCCTTCACATCTGTTACTCTGCCCCTCCTCAGACCCTCGCACTTCCGCATTCTCAGGCCCACTTCTCCTGTGTGGACCTTGTTGTCTGGCAGTGTGTGTGCTTTGTGTGTCTTCCACTTCGCGTTTGTGCTCCTGAGGCACTCGGACTGCAGGGGGTGTCCTGGCACTCCTGTGGATGTGTCACAGCCTGAATCTACCAAATGCTAAAGGCATGTGTCTTCCTCGTCTTCTTTCCTCCTTCCTACTCGGGGCAGCACCCATGGGCCTTCCAGAGCTTCACGCCATAAAGTTTCCCCCATTCTAACAGGTCTTGACACCCTGTCATTCGAGGAGTCTCTTTGTACTTCTTTTATTTTATTTGCTGAGAACTCTGCTCATTTAGCATAGGTTTATCTTTCTTTCAGCTAATTTTTGAGGATTCTGTCCCTTTAAGTCTGCCCCGTCTTTCTTTCATTTATTTTGATGAGGACTCTGCCTCTTGTGGGTTGGAATAGTCTTTCTTTCATGTCATTTGTTGAGGAGACTGACCCTTTTGCTGTGATTGCGCTATTTTTTAACTCCCTTTGTTGATGTTTCTGTCCCCTTTGGAGAAGCCTGATAACTAAAGTTTTTTAGGTCTCGCCTGAGCCAGCGCATGCAGGGAAAATGTGGGCTAATTACCATACGTGGTGCATCAGAGGACAATATATTTTATAAATTTGCACACATGTATAAGAAGGGTGACAGGGCTGTGAGTGCAGAAATGTGAAGCTATATTGGACGGATCTTCGTGAATATGCCATTAGTTCTTCCTATCTTTCATCCTTCTCTCCCCGTACCTAACTGCATCTTCACCCCTGCACTTTGTTTCTTTGTTCTTTCGCCTTCTTAATTCCCTCGTCCTTTTCTTTTTTCCTTCTTTCTCTTGCCCCATTATTTTCTCATTCCTTTTATTCCTTCCCTGTTTGCCCCCTTTCTCTGTCCCTCCCTAGGTTCTTTTCCTGTCTGCCCACCTTCCTTCTTTCCCCCTCCCTCGGTCTGCTCCGCCCTACCTTCCCTCTTCCGTCCATCCTTCCTACCTTCCAAGTTTCCTTCTGTCCTACCTTTTTTACATCCCTCCCTTTCCTTCTCACGTTCCCTGTCGTTCCTTTCCTCATTCTATTTAATCTATAAAGTAACCCCCGTCCGCTCCATCTTTAGCCCCAGGATCCCAGACTTTCCATTCTTTCTCCTTTCCCTGCTCCCTTGCTTCCCACCTTTCTTTCCTGCCTCTCTTCCATTATTCCATCCTTCACTCTTTCCTTCCTTCTGTCTGTCCTTTCTTCCATCTGTCTTTTCTATATTCCCTCTTCCTTCTTCCCTCACCTGCCTTCCTTTTTACCTCACCTGCAATCCTTCCCTTATTCCTTCTTCTTTTCCTCCTGTCACCCGATCTTTCTTCCGTCCCATCTTTTTTCGTGCACCTTTCCTTACACTTGCGAGATTTTGTCCTGCCTTCCAGTTTCACAGTTTTGTTTTGTTGGCACCAAGGCCGTCCTTCACCTCAAAGGCCTCGAAGCCCAGTGGCTGTTGTACTGGGCACAGTATTTTAACTCTGTAGGTAGAGCGCTGACGCCGGGTGTGTTTGCTGCCGTTCAGGCTGTAAGCACGGATTGGTTCTTTGTTTCCTCTCTAGGACTCAGCCTTGCTTGTTTTGTGTAGATGTGTATTTGAAGCAATGCTTAATTTGTAATAAATAAACAAGCATTGGCATAGCCAATTGGTCTCGCCTTTGGGACCTTATAAGAGTTTCACCATGCAGCAGTTGATGTTGTTGTACCAAGGATATTGTGCTGCATAAATAAATGCTTATAAGGTCCCAAAAGCGAGACCTATTGGCTATGCCAATGCTTGTTTAGTTCTACTGCACTGCTGGTTATAGTAAGCGAGAAAAGCCACCCTAATTCAGCTAAAGCAAAACAACAAAAAAACACCTACAGCACCTGGTATTCCCAGGACATCTCCCATCCAGGTACTAACCATGCACAACCCTGTGTAACTTCAAAGATCAGACAAGACCAATGTACTTCAGTGCTGGCCATCGTAAGCGAGACAAGCCACCCTCATTCACGTAAAGCAAAATAATAAAAAAACAGCATATAGCACCTGGTATCCCCTGGAGGTCTCCCATCCAGGTACTAACCAGACCAGTCCCTACTTAACTTCTGAGATGAGACAAGATCAGGTGCTTTCATGGTGGTATAGCCAGAGGTGTGAAGAGCACTTACTTCAGGGCTCTTAGATCTTTTCATTCTACTTCGGTCCTGGCAATAGTAAGCAAAACAAGCCACCCTCACTTACCTGAAGCAAAAAAAAAAATTCTACAACACCTGGTATTCCCAGCCAGTCTCCCATCCAGGTACTAACCATGCACAACCCTGCGTATCTTCAAAGATCAGACAAGACCAGGTGCTTTCATGGTGGTATGGCTGTAGGCATGAAGAGCACTGACTTTGGGGCTCTTAACTTTTTTTAATCTACTTAAGGGCTGGCCATAGTAAGCGGGACAAGCCACTCTCATTCACATAAAGCAAAAAAATAAATAAAACACACACAGCACCCGGTATTCCCACGTCATCTCCAACCACGTACTAACCAGGCCCGACCCTGCTTAACTTCTGAGATCAGAGAAGATCAGGTGCTTTCAGGGTGGTATGGCTGTAGTCATTAAGAGCACTGACTTTGGTGCTCTTAGCTTTCTTAATTCTATTTCAGTGCTGGCCACAGTAAGAGAGACAGGCCACCGTGATTCACTAAAGAAAAACAACAAAAAAACAAAAAGACTACAGCACTTGGTATTCCCAGGCAGTCTCCAACCAGGAGATAACCAGGCCGGACGCTGCTGAACTTCTGAGATCATAGAAGGTCAGGTTCTTTCAGGGTGGTTGGGCCATAGGCATGAAGAGTACCAACTTCAGGGCTATTAGCTTTTTTCATTCTCCTTCAGTGCTAGCCATATTAACGGAGACAAGCCACCATAATTAATCTAAAGCAAAACGAACAAAAAAAAAAACCTACGGCACCTGGTCTTCCATGGCGATCCCCCATCTAGGTACTAACCAGCCCCAACCCTGCTTAACTTCTGATATGAGACAAAATCAGGTGCTTTGATGTAGGTATGGCCGGAGGCATAAAGTGCACTGACTTTGAGACTTTTAGCTTTTTTCATTCTACTTCAGTGCTGGCAATAGTAAGCAAGACAAGCCACCCTCATTCACCTAAAGTAAAGCAAAAAATGCCTACAGCACCTGGTATTCCAAAGCAGTCTCCTATCCAGGTACTAAGAAGACCGACCCTTCTTAACTTCTGAGAAAAGACGAGATCAGGTGCTTTCGGTGTGGTATGGCCGTAGGCATGAAGAGCACTGACATTGGAGCTCTTAGCTTAATTCATTCTACTTCAGGGCTGGCCATAGTAAGCGAGAAAAGACACCCTCATTCACCTGAATCTAAACACAAAAAAGAAGCCTACAGCACCTGGTATTCCCAGGCGGTCTCCCATTCAGGTTCTAACCAGGCCCAACCCTGCTTAACTTCTGGGATCAGACGAGACCAGGTGCTTTTAGGGTGGTATGACCGTAGGCATAAAGAGTACTGACTTTGGGGTGCTTGTTTTTTTTCCTTCTACTTCAGTGCTGGCCATAGTAAGCGAGACAAGCACCATCATTCACCTAAAGCAAAACAAAAATAACAAAAAAAGCCTACAGCACTGGGTATTCCTAGGCAGTCTCAAGTCCAGGTAAAAAACAGGTGCAACCCTGATTACCTTCTGAGATCAGACAAACTCAGTTGCTTTCAGGGTGGTATGGCCATAGGCATAAAGAGCACTGACTCTGGGGCGCGTAGGTTTTTTCATTCTACTTCAGTGCTGGCCATAGTAAGCGAGACAAGCCACCCTCATTCACCTAAAGCAAAAAAACAAAAAGCCTACAGCACTGGGTATTCCCAGGCAGTCTCAAGTCCAGGTAAAAACCAGGTGCAACCCTGATTATCTTCTGAGATCAGACAAGCTCAGTTGCTTTCAGGGTGGTATGGCCATAGGCATAAAGAGCACTGACTTTGGGGCTCTAAGTTTTTTTCATTCTACTTCAGTGCTGGCCATAGTAAGCGAGACACGCCAGCCTCATTCACCTAAAGCAATAAAACAAAAAAACAAAAACCTTACAACAATGGGTATTCCCAGGCAGTCTCCCGTCCAGGTAAAAACCAGGCGCACCCCTGATTATCTTCTGAGATCACACAAGATCAGTTGCTTTCAGGTTGGTATGGCTGTAGGCATAAAGAGCACTGACTTTGGGGCTTTTAGCTTTTTTTCATTCTACTTCAGTGCTGGCCATAGTAAGAGAGACAAGCCACACTCATTCACCTAAAGCAAAACAAACAAAGAAAAAAGCCTACAGCACGTGGTATTCCCAGGCAGTCTCACATCCATGTAGTAACCAGGCCTGACCCTGCTTAACTTCTGAGATCAGGCAAGATCAGGTGCTTTCAGGGTGGTATGGCTGTAGGCATGAAGAGCACTGAGTTTGGGACTCTTAGCATTTTTCATTCAACTTCAGTACTGGCCATAGTAAGCGAGATAAGCTAACCTCATTCACAGAAAGCAAATAAAAAAGTCTACAGCACCTGGTATTCCAAGGCAATCCCCCATCCAAGTTATAAGCAGACCTGACCCTGCTTAACTTCTAAGATCAGGCGAGATGAGGTGCTTTCAGGGTGCTATGGCCGTAGGCATAAAGAGCACTGACTCTGGAGCTCTTAGTTTTTTTCATTCTACTTCAGTGCTTGTCATGACTATCAGAAATCTCACACATGTATGCTGTTACTTATTGCTAAAATACGGTTTGCAGAGGTTTAGTATTGTAAACTGGTTAACTAAACCTTTTGCCGCAGTCCTTTCTTTCTACATAACAAGCATTGGCATAGCCAATAGGTCTCGCTTTTGGGACCTTATAAATATTTAGTTATGCAGTACAATATCCTTGGTGCAACAACATCAACTGTTGCATGGCTAAACACTTATAATGTCCCAAAGGCGAGACCTATTGGCTATGCCAATGCTTGTTTGTTCAGTATTTATTCACTTTTTATTTTTTTTAACTGTCCTGTGTCGCACTTTTACTCCAGTGGCAGCCGCGCCCTGTTCCTTAGACAAGCCGCATCTAAGGAAAGGTGTGTGGTCGCCATTAAAGTGAAACCGGGCATTGAGGTGTTTTTACAAAAAGGAGCATTTGTTTGTCAACTTGATGCACACATTTTTTTTTTGTAAAAACGCCCCATACTGCGCTTTCGTTATAATGGCGGCTTCGCCCCTTTCTTTAGGCATGGCTCGTCTAAGGGAAAGGGTATGGCTGACATTAAAGTTAAAGCACCACATGGGCGCTTTTACAAACAAGCATTTCCAATGCATAAGGTATCACATTTATGAGAGTTCCATAAATGCGAGACCTATTGCGTTGTAAATGCTTGTTTTGCAGTAGGCCTGGAGCAGATTGGATAGTTGGGATGATGACACGAGTAAGCTAAGGATAATACTGAATATCCTGAGGCAACATTTTAAAAGTAACTCTAATGCTTTATTGATTGGCTAATTCTTTCTACTTCTTCTGTCCTAATCCTGATGGGAAAACAGAAGAGTATGTGAGATGTACACATTAATGGGAGGCTGAGCAAGAAACTAGAGGGGGTCTTGGTGGTCTACAGCCACTGATGGACTAGGCATAGAAGAGAAAAGAAAATGTGAGTTAGAAAGTATGTTGCAAACACATAAGTCTTCAACAGGTACGTTTCAAACATACAAGTCTGTGTCAAGAATCAAAGGGGAAAATGCTTTTAATCACTGGTGCCACATTCTTGAAAGCATCCACATTCCTTTGTGGGGGGGTTCGTGCTCCGCTTTGACTTGCCGTTCATTGGGAAGTGTTCCCTTCCCTCTCAAGCCTGACTTTTGAAAGATCTGCAGAAGGAATCTGACACTTGCAGAGGCTTAGGGTTAGCATTGCAATTAGCCACGGTCACTGCCGGTCACTGAACTCGAGGTTTTCAACGTACAAAGAGAACTGAGGGGGTGCTTGACATGGACTTATGCTGGCTTGTGCACTCCCCTAAAAGGGGCCGCGGATGGGGGTTATTACTTACGAGAATGTGTCATTTACAAATGCCTAACTAACTGGTATTTATTTAAAATTGACATACACCAAAAAATTTGTCAGAGAAGTAGACATTTATTTTAGTCACTTGTTTCAAGTAGGATACAGCTCCTAATGAAAATTTTGGCGAGGGCGAGATATGAAAATCTAAAGTAAAAGGGAGAAGACAACCTTAAGTAACATACATTACACATCCACTTCCATTAGTCAGCCCTGCAATCATAAGCTCTGCGAGACGAACAAGTCTATTCACCACGAATCATATATCATCCTCTCTCGCAATCAAACACATTTAAACTCACAGGCAACATTTAGACTCTAAAATCAACATGAGCAGGACCACTAGAACGATGCAGCAATACAGGATGAAATTATGCGGCAGGACTGAGTGAATTATGCAGCAAGGATAAAGTAAATTATGTAGCATTGCGTGTATGACGTTTTAACACAAAAGATGGATCCCAGTGCTTTACAAAATAGATGTTTGACAATGAAAAGTTCACACATTCAAGCGAATACTAATCAAAATGTTATTTCCAAACAGATAATCACTTTTTCTCGCTCGTTTGCGCAGAAGAGTTGTAAGTACTGTCCTCGACTTTTAATAGTAAAATAGTTTGTGCAAAACACTTACAGTTTTCACCAAGAGAAAGTAAACCCACATTTATGTAATTCTTAGAAGGCGCGCCTGCTTACTTCTGCAAAAGACATCCATCTTAAAACATGGCTTCTGGAGCTCAATTCCTGCTTTATTCCATGGTCACAGAATCCCGAACGCTTGTAAACGCGAAGGCGGGGGGAGGGGCGGAGGCAGGGAGTAAGCAAGAGGAAAGACAGATGGACTGAAAGCTGGCAGTTCGCGCGTGCACGCTTGTGTGAACGCAAGCTTGTCGCCAGCCAGCAACACTTTGAAAACTCACCTACCAAAGTCTCTCCGAGCAACGCATGCGCGCTGACTCAGCGAGACCTAAAAAGGAATGTTGAGGCACGAGGAAGAGCACACGAGTAACTGCCAAAACTAATCAGAGAAGCACCTGTTGTCCGCTCTGCTTAACAGTCAAAATTAACATTTCACGTGTCTTCATTTTAGAATCCCTATTCGCGCTATACACGTGAACGGTGAAAATTAACATTCACGTGTTGGCAGCCACGCTCAAAACTCAAGCGGCATACGCGAGCGGCTGAAAGGTATTTAAAACACTCGTGTACAACTTGCAGTGCTTGGTCTTGTCTTTGAAAAGCCCGTACCTGTTTCTCCAGTATCAGATGCAGCGCATCTTCTGGCTCCGACCACTTCCACGTCATCGGCTGCTTCCCTAAACTCCTCTCCGGCTCCTGGCACGACGTCTCCCTCTCCCGTTCGGCCGAGGACCTCCTTCCGCATCCGTGTCGCCGATCCTACAAAAACAAAACAAAGAAAGAGATAAGTGACAAGTGATTACAAGGCCTTGTAACGCTTAATAAGAAGACGATCAGTGAGTTCATTCTGACTTGATTAAAACTGCATTATACAATTGTTCTATCGAGCGCCAAAGACTCAGTTTTCAAGGACCGAAAGAAACAATCATTGGATGTTTGTGGGTGATTACAAAACCGCAAAACCAACGCAAGGACTTTATTCTTTTCAAGCTTTTGTTGCTCATTATAAGTATCACCAAAATTTGCATACTATGAATCTTACGAACCTAGTGGTAAGAAGAATTACCACTTATCAAAGGTATAGTGCATTGTAAAAAGAGGACAAATGCCCCAAACTGTTTATATAGCATTTACTCTAAGGCGATTATTACATACTCTATGTTTTGCTTGTTTCACAGGACTAAGAGAAATCAAGACAATAAGTATTAGACACTCTTGCTAACGTTTTAGGAGAACAACTAATTATGTTTAGGTAATGACATGAATATGCAAATGCTCATTTAGGTGAACGTTTATTGAAAAATCTTTAAGTAATATTATATCTAATGTATGGCCTATTTGTTTAGATAGATCCTGGTTGCGGTAGCTCAGGAACAGTTTATCCACTACACAGTATACAGACGCGAACGAAGTGTCGCCAGGGCAATTCGAGTACGAGAATCCAGAGAGTGTCTTTCTTCTTTGTCCTTTTAATTTCCATCCCCCTTTCCCCCTGGGAACTTTCCAGATTTCCGAGTGGACTATTATCTCTGCGGTTTGGGGAGTTTCAAGGGTGATTGGGGTTCGGTTGTAGTGTAAAAAGAGCATGGAAAACAGGTGAGTGGCTTGCGTGACAGAAGACCAAGCCACACATATAGCTCTTCTCAACGAATTGCGAACATGGATTTCACTGACAATACGTCAAAACTTTCTGATGTTATTAGGAATCTCCAATTGGAGATGCAGCAGTTAAGGCACGAGAATCACTTACTCAGGGAAGAATTATCAAAAAGTAGAACAGGATTTACACAATGGAGAGAACCAAAGACTCCTGATAAACGTCCACTTTTGGCCCCCCTAAGTGTGGCCCCACAACCTTTTCTCCTTCAAATCCAGTTACACAACAGTCAGATTCAAATGTTCAAATCACAGTGTTAACTCCTACCCCTGTCCCTCCCCCCCTCGGGAGACAGCTCTCGTTTCACGGCTTTCATGATTCCATGTCAGCTGCATTTTCTTTCTAAACCCCAGGTCTTTAATACAGACTCAGCCAAGACAGCCTTTATTATTTCTTATTTAGGCCGAGTAGCAGCTGATTGGGCTACTCCCCTTGTTGATAATGATGATGCTCTTTTACAAAATTTTAACACATTCAAGGAAACAACGACACGTCTTTTTGCTCTTCACGTTTTTGTAAAATCAAGTGACAATGAACTTCTAAATCTTCGTCAAGGGACTAAAGATTTACTCACTTATATAACAACCTTTAATCGTCTTTTGTCGGAAACCCACTGGCCTGAAGAGAAACAAACTTCGTTATTTTACAGGGGGCTCAGAGAAGATTTAAAAGATTCATTAGCCCACATTGTAGACTTACCTGCTGATTACGTGGAATTTGTTGATTTAGTGGTATAACTTGACAACCATATACAAGAAAGAAAAAGTGAGAAACCTAGAACAGATTTTAGACCAATTTTGTTTAAAGCAGAGAAAAAAGATAAAGAACCAAAAACCACTAAACCCAAACCCATGCAAATAGGTGGTATCAAAGGACCACTGTCCCCTTAAGAAAAAGAAAGACGACGTAAGGAACAATTGTGTTTGTATTGTGGAAAGCCAGGGCATTTTGCCAAGGAATGTACTATTAAACTCAAGAGAAAGAAAGAAGTCGCCCAGACTGAACAGTCCAAATTGGGAAACTGATTTTCTCAAAGAAAACTAAGATCCTTTCTTTGAGAAAATCCAAAATTAAGGTCTTTAAAGATATTCCGAATGTTAACAAAAATGTAGCCAGACACGATGATTTTAATGACTGTCATTGTAACTATACAACAAAGACATGTTTTGTCCATTCTTGTGGATTCAGGAGCATCTGGGAACTTTTTTGATATTAATCTAGCCAAGAGACTAGGTATTTCCCACGTAGCAAAGTAGGAACCCAAACTTGTGAGAGCAATGGATTGTTCTGCTCTATCTTCTGGTTTAATTCGATTTCATACTGTACCTTTGACTACTGTAAGTGAAAAGGGCCATACTGAGCAAAAAAATTTTTTTTTTTTTAAATATCTTTATTGATTTTCTTTTTACATACACTTCACCCCTAGCCCATTCCCCACCCCAACACACTCCCCCCTATTCAAACAAAGACACAGTTTGCATAATTTCTCAAGACACTTGAAGCATACACAAGGGTGAGGAGCGTTTAAGATCATACTTAATAGAGTACAGAAAAATCAAGAATGTCGCCATTCTTATTTGGTTGGATTCTCCCCTTTTTGTAATCTTTCTAATCTATGTATAGTTGGACATCCATTGTATCAATGGGTCCCATATCAACATGCCTCTATTGTATTTATTGCACCCTTTTCTTTTATATATGGCTACCTCCAGGCTGCACGTTGCTAACAGATGGGCCCTCCATTGCTGGAACGTCGGTGGATTCGGGTCTAGCCAGGCTGAGGCTATGCATAGCCTTAGAATGGCCATTACCACAAAAATCAAGCCATGCATATATTTTGGATGGGTGCAGTCTGCTGTGCCCAACAATATTTCCTCTGTGGAAATATGAACACCTGTTCCAAAAATTTCTGATAGAAAATCAGAAATCTCCACTATTATATTTGACAGTACTTTACAGGAAGCAAAAATATGCACACTATCAGCCTCAAATAATGAGCATTGTGGTCATGTTGTACCTTTTCCAGTACCCCACTTCGCTATTTTCTTCGGGGTATAATATAGTGAAAAAAACGTTTTATAGTACTGGGCTTGTAGTTTAACTGACAGGACTGTGACATTTCGAAGGATCGGAGAGGGGTTTGAGGTAATACAGCTAACTTTGTCTGCCACATATCAATCTGTTTCTCAATATCATCGGAACCCAGAGAGTTCAGAAATTCATATATCTCCCCGATAGTTAGACTAGATTTTTTGCATATGCGGTCCATAATTTGTGTTGCATGGAATTTTTCCCTACCCCTCCCCTTCTTTGTCAAAAAATCTCTTACCTGTAGGTATTTTAAAAAAATCCCTATGACTGAGGTCCTATTCATTACGTAATTCATCAAAGTTCTTCAAGCCATTTCTGTTGAAAAAACAGCCGAGCTGTGATATCCCTACCTGTATCTAACGATCCATACAGCTGTCATCAAATATCTCTGGGAGATCATTATTTTTAAATACCGGGGTATAATATGAATATCATCCAACACCCAATAGTTTACGAGCACAACCCCAGACCTTATATATACCATAGATAATCTTGAATTTTACCTTCTTAAAATAACTGTTGTTGATGTGTCGCCAAAAACAACCTTCAGAGCCCATTCCCAATATAAGTGTTTGTGGGGTAGGTGTATTATTGCCGTTGGGCCCTGAAGATATAAGTGCTGAACAATATCTCAATACAGTAGCCCAATAATACAATTTAAAGTTAGGCATTGCCATTCCCCCTCTATCCTTTGGGAGTGTGATATACTTTAAAGCCCGGCATGGGTTTTTATATCCCCATAAGAATCTGGAGAACATAGATTCAATAGATCTAAACAGTTGAGGGGGAAATTCTAAACAAATAGTCCTAAAAAAAATATAGAAATCTGGGAAGATATAACATTTTAATCACATTACATCTCCCTCCTATCGTTAGATGTAAGTTGTTAAGACGTACCAATTCTTTTTTTGTTCGTTGAATCAAAGGTTCCACATTATTGCTGACTATATTATCCACCTCTGCCGATATGCTCATCCCGAGATACGTGGCTTTCTCTATAACACTGACATCTCTCATCGTGATCTTATCATTGAGAATGATCTGTGTTTTACTCTGATTTAGTTTATAGCCAGAGACTGCTCCGAAAATCAGAACTTCCTCTTCTATCGCGACAATTGCTTTATTAGGATTACTTGTAACTAAAGCAATATCATCTGCGAAGGCTAGTGTTTTAGTCTCGTATTCTTGTGCCCATATTGAAGGAATTAGTATGTTTTGATCCAACCTACGGATGAACGGGTCAATGTAAATCGCGAAAAGAAGAGGAGAGCACGGGCACCCCTGTCTTGTCCCCCTTTTGATGGTTATTCTTTCAGACAATACCCCGTTTATTAATACCCTAGCAATAGGCTCCACATATAGCATTTGTATTGCCTTAATAAATCTCTTGTTGATCCCACTACGTAACATTGTGTAATATAAGCGCCATAGAGTCTCCTGTCACCTTGGTAAAGTCAAAAAGAGAAATTACCCTTTGGACGTGATCGATTGTAGATCTTCCAGGAATTAACCCATGCTGGCGTTCCGATACAATCTTGTGGATAATTGGTGCTAATCGGCTTGCTAATAATTTAGAGTAAATTTTAGAATCTCCATTTATCAATGTAATGGGACGATATGACCCAGGTTCTAGAGGATCTTTATTTTTTTTTAGAAAAACTACAATTTTGGCAGATGACCATGATTCGGGTGGCCTTCCTCCCTCGAAAATATGGATAAACAGTTCCTGCATTATTTCTTTTAGTCGTGCTGAAAACTTGACATAGAATTCTGTTGGGATACCGTCCATACCAGCGGCTTTCCCTGTAACAAGGCTGTTCATGGATAATAAAATTTCCTCCCAGAATGGAATATTATCTAAGCTTTCCTGGTCCGCTTTCTCAAATCTTATTGATGCATTTAAATTTAAGTATGTCTCTGATCTTCCCAGTTGATTCTCTGTTGTTTCATAAAGATTCTGATAAAAATTTTGAAATACCATTCTAAACTCGGAGGGTTCAGTTTTAAGGCCAGTCTCTGGATCCATGATCTCTTTAACTAAATTGGCCGAGTATTCTTCTCTTGTACGTACCGCCAGCTGGTGCCAACCTGTTCACTCCATTCATAAATTTTTTCCTTATGGGCTGTGGCTTTCATGACTGCATTCTCCGTTAAAATATCAAATATCTGATTTTTAGCCAGTGCAACCCGAATTAGTTCATTCCCAGGTGTACCCCCCTCCTGGATGACCTTAGTCAGCTCTCCCTCAGCCCTACCCAGATTACACTGGAGTGTTGCCATCTTTATTTTAGCCTCTTTATTAGAGCTGAGAGAGAACTGCATCGTCTCCCCTCTAATACCGGCCTTTAAGGCATCCCAGACCACATCTATTGTAGCCAAGATTATCCTCCAAGAAGCCTGGAATCCATTTAGTCATATGTTGACAGAATTTCTCATTCCCCAAAAATGCTCTTTCGAATGTCCATGTCCTAATCTTAGGTTTATTTAACCCACATTCAAGACTAAATACAAGAGGGTTATGGTCCGATAAGATTCTTGGTGTTCTTTCTATTATGCTACCAGACCTCAACGTGCTAGACATGAGTATATAATCTAGCCGCACAAGCCGAGAGTGTGGGTATGAATAGTACGTGGATCCCGGATCCCCAGGATGCCCCAATGACCAACCATCAATTAGGCCATGCAACGCACACATATTTTTTAATGCCTGGAAAACTTTTGGTTTCCGCCCTGAGTAGTTAAAACCTGGATCTGAGAGCCACTCCCCCCGGTAAATGTATATTAAGGTCCCCACACACAATTAATGGAAGAGGCCAGTGGGATAGTTCGTATTTGACAGCACATCTGGGTCGTCGCTGAAATTTCCTTACATAGTACAAAGAGTCATTTTACTTTCCCCGGAGTCATAGTGACACTCTGCAATAGCCCAACGACCGAATTTATCCGCTAATGTACGTGTGAATTGGAGATCCCCACCTTTGGCCAGGATTGCCACCCCCCTTGCGCGCGCCCCCTGTTTTGAGGCTGTAATCAGTTGATATCCTAATGTTTTCAGCAAATATTGTTGTGGTCCCTCAACGTGTGTCTCTTGTAGACATATGATATTGGCTCCAATCACCTGTAGTCCTGCCGCAACTCTCTGCCTTTTCTTACTGTCATTAAGACCACAGATATTAATAGTGGCAATTTTCAATTTGGCCACAATGTTATTTGTTCAAATGGTCCATGCTTGAAAACAATAATCTCCCTCATTGTACACCACATTTGTCCAGTACTAGTATCCCTATTCTCATATTGGCCCCTCCTCCCTCCAATTGTCGCATAGACTTTGTGTCTAAATATTCCCCTACCCCCCACCCCCACCCCCAACCCCCCACCATTATTTAGGCAACCAGGCTCAATCCTGAGCCTGTGTGATAGCGTCTGAAACGACCTCACCCACCCTCCACATCCCCCATCGCCCAACCATCAATACAGTTTTCCTCTTCTCTTCCCCCTTTCCCTTCCCTTCATCCTTTAGATTCTGCCCCGGAAACAAAAAGGTGGGGAAAAATAGAGAAAGTGGAGCACCATTATATCAGACGGAAGAGCCCCCCCGTAATCCAGTTAGGTAGCCACAAATATGGTATAAGAGAACAAATACTGTTAATGTTCTAATCGGGTCCTGCTTTCCCAGTGGTCATTTCCTTAAATATTTGCTCCGCTTGGATTTCTGAGGTAAAAAACCAAGTCCATCCTTACGAGATTACTTTCAGTTTTGCGGGGTTTTGAAGAAAAGCGGCGGTACCAGCTTTTTGAAATGGTGTAATCAACTGTCGGAGCCGCCAACGCCTTTCCACTGTCGCGTGTGCAAAATCTGGTTTTGCGAAAAATTAGAAATTATCCCAGTTCCGTTTTTTGTTGGGTCTGGCCAGGTCGTATACTGCTTGACGGAGCAAAAAGTTTCCAAGATAAATCAAAATAACTCTGGGATATGACTGGTTATTTTGCAGACGTTTAGACATTGACATTGGGAATCTATGCACCCTTTGGATCTCTTTGTCCCAGTCCCAGTGCGCTAGTTCTGGAAACGCATTTTTGAACAGATTGATAGAAAATGCACGAATGTCACTTCCTTCACTATTCTCCGGGATCCCTAAGATCCTTAGGTTATTCCGACGTTGACGATTTTCTGCCTCCTCAAGTTTCCACATAATGTCCTTTGCCGCATTCTCTTGAGATGTTAATGAGCAAATAATTTTTGACCTAATAGATACTCCTGCTTTTGGAATTATTTTAGGAATACCCTGGCATGAAAAACATAATCCTAGAATAGATTGGGTATAAAGAACAGTAAACTTGGACTTCACCTTTTGCAGGACTCATTGTTACCAAGAGGCCAGGGATCCTATTTACCTCTTACACCATGCTACTACGCACATTGATCAGAACATCTTACCTAATGAATATAAGGATTTTGCTGATGTGTTTGATCCAGTAGAGGCCACTCACCTCCCACCTCACAGAGTGTATGATTGCAGGATTGACCTAATACCAGGAGCTCCCTTGCCCTGTAGTCGTATTTATGCCCTCACTGAGCCTGAAAATCAATACCTAAAAAGCTATCTTGATGAGGTACTTGAGAAAGGCTTTACTCAACACTCAACCTCTCCTGTTTCCTCCCCCCTTTTTTTGTGGCAAAAAATCAGGGGATTTAAGACCGTGCATTGATTATCGCGCGGTTAATAAAGCTACCATAAAAAATCGTTACCCCTTGCCATTAATTCCATTTCTACCATCTATACTAAAGTGGACCTCCGCGGTGCGTATCTCTTAATACGCATGCGCGAGGGTAACGATTGGAAAACCGCCTTTCGTACCAAATTTGGCTTATATGAATATACTGTATTGTAATTTGGGTTATGTAAGGCTCCAGCGGTGTTTCAGTATTTCCTAAATAAAAAATGTAATGACCTGCTGGATATCTTTGTTATTGTCTATATAGAGGTTCTACTAATTTAATCTAAAAATGAAGAACAACATGTACTGCATGTAAGAACAGTTTTGCAAAGACTAAGGGAACATTAATTGTTTCCTAAAATTGAGAAATGAGTGTTTCATGCCCACTCAGTGGAGTTCCTAGGATACCTTCTGTCACCAAAGGGAATAGAAATGGATCCAAAAAAGGTTGAAGCAATAACTAATTGGCCAGTTCCAATATTCGTAAAAGAATTCCAAAAGGTATTAGGATTTGCTAACTTTTACCAACGTTTCATTGCACATTTCTCCAGAATAGTAACTCCAATAACCCAGTTGTTATAAAAAGGACAAAACTTTCATTGGAATGAAGAAGCTGATAAGGCATTTTTAGAATTAAAAAGGGCCTTTACTACAGCTCTAGTACTTACCCATCCTAATCCTGACCAACCTTTCATTGTTGAGGCGGAAGCATCTCAAACTGCTGTGGGTGGTGTTTTAATGCAGAAAGTTTCAAACACGGGGCATCTTCATCCTTTAGCCTACTTTTCACGTAAATTATTACCATCTGAACAAAATTACACCATTGCCAAGCGTGAATTACTAGCTATTCAAGATGTATTTTCTGAGTGGAGACATCATTTGCTTGGTGCTAAACATTCAGTGACCATTTATACAAATCAAAAGAATTTACAATTCTTTACCTCTATAAAGGCTTTGACACCAAGACAAATGAGGTGGTTACACTTCTTTAGTGAATTCAATTTTTTAATCACTTATCGACCTGGGCAGAAGCAATTATTATCAGATACCCTTTCTCGTTTACATGAGAATGAGTCACAAATTCAGAAACAAACAGCACAGAATATCATACCAATTGATAGGATAGTAGGAACAACTCAGTCTGATACCTTTTTGACAGAAGTAAAAACAGAATCTAAAAAAATTCATAAAGACGCATGGTTGCAAAAGAAACACAATTTAATTGCTGATTGGTTTTATTTTCATAATACCAAAATGTTTATTCCATCAGAAAAACAGAGATAACAAATCATAATCATGATTCTAGTCTAACTAGTCATCCTGGTATTCAAAAGACAATAGAATTATGTTCCCCAAACTTTTGGTGGGCTACTATGAGAAAAGATATTCAGAATTATGTCAAAAAATGTCCCATTTGTTCTCGTAATAAATCTCAACACATAGCTCCTGCTGGTTTTTTACAGCCGTTACCTATTCCACCAGTCCCATGGCACACTATCAGCGTACACTTTATCACCGATATGCCCTTATCAAACAGTTTTACGACTATTCTCGTAGTTGTTGATTTATTATCCAAAATGGGCCATTTTATTCCGCTACAAAAATTGCCTACTGCAATGGAGTTTTGTGATATTTTTGTTCTGCATATTGTCAAGTTGCATGGATTGTCGAGTAAAATTGTTTCCGATAGAGACCCGCAGTTCATTTCCAAATTCTGGAAAAATTTGTGTAATCAACTGGACATTGAAGTGGCATTGTCATCTGCTTTTCATCCACAAATGGATGGTCAAACTGAAAAGGTCAACCAGTATGTTGAACAATCTTTTCGATGTTTTCTAGCTACTCTAACTTCTCAATGGGATAAGGTGTTACCTCGGGCAGAATTCTCATATAATAACAGTGTACATTCAGCCTTAGGGTGCTCACCATTTCATTTCATGACTGATTTCCATCCCCGATGCATCCCGATACAAACATCTTTTCATCAAGAAGTATTGCCAGCTGTGTCTGAAAAGATCAAAGAATTACAACATTTCCAAGAAAAAGCTAGATATTGTTTAGCAAAAAGTAAACTGGTTGCTAAAAAGCAGGCAGATAAACATCGAACCCCTGAGCCATCATATAAGATTGGAGACCTGGTATGGCTATCCACTCAAAATATCCACTTAGATGGACCTAGGAAATTACAACCCCATTTCAAAGGCCCATTTCCCATTCAAAAGATTTTGAACCCAGTTTCTATCCGGTTATCCTTACCAGCTGAGTATTAAAATCCACCAAGTTTTCCATGTATCCTTACTAAAACCCCATATCCCTGGGACCAGAAAAGATAACCCTCCTCCTCCAATTATTGTAAATGGTCATTTAGAGTACGAGGTTAACAAATCCTTGACGCCAAGTGAATCAGAAATTACATTATCTAATTGATTGGAAGGGCTATGATGCTGCTGAAAGATCTAGGGAACTGGCATCCAATGTAAACGTTCCTAAATTAGTTAGGCGCTTCCACCCCCTTCACCCAAACAAACCCCGACCTACAGGATGACCTTTGCGGGGGAGAATTTTCAGGACTATCAGAAATCCCACCCATGCCATGTCCTCTTAAAAAAACCATTAATGATTTGCTCTCTTGGTTGTATGGAAATGTCAGGTGCGTCTTTTTTTGCAAACCACACAGGAACATTTATAACTTATTTGCATTTAAAAACTAAGATAACTTATCTTACCAGGAAGTGTTTTGAGTTTTGCCCCTCTTCTACTTCTCTTTTGCGTTGCATGTATTTGAAGAGAAGTCTTAACTCTTATTGTTCTATCGTCGCAGGAATGCTACTTATTCTCTACTCTAGAAAATTGGGAAAAACAAGGTAAGTGTACATCCAATTAATTTATTAAAATCTGAAAATTGCGTTTTTTCCCTCTCACTGAGTATACTCACTGGATAGTTAAGAGTTGTTTTTATTAAATGGAGTCTATTGGATTTATTGTTCCAGATTATTGAACTTGGAGTCTTTAAGGAAACAATTCTTGATTTGGTCTTTATTTTTCTGGTGGTAAAAGACTCCCAACGTTATTCAGGACTAACCCAATTGAGAAGGTTATTTTAATGTCAAACGGACTGGCAAACGTCCACTGACTATATTGGATAATTAATTAACCTTGAAGCGAAGGAAGTATGATTATTCCTTTCACTCGACTTGCTTCATATTTATTTATCTCTAGCACAGGTCCTTTTATTACCAGCTGGAGATTCTTTAAATGAAAGTCGAGGGTTTATTTTAGCCTGCTCATTTCGTTTACTTTAAGTTTGCATTTCAAGGTTACACACGAAGGCTAATGTGAGAATAATTTCACTCGTGTGAGCCTTGTGTAGAAAGCTGGTGATTTATTTGAGCATGAAGAGCATTTATAGTAACTTGCTCTTGACCTTGAAATTAACCATCCTTTCAGTGCGCACAGAAAACGAAAATGAAATAACTCTTGTGCTTCTAAATAGCTTCCTTCAATTAACAGCTTGGAAGCTCTGTGCCAGAATGCTTAGGTTTCAGCTAATTATACCACTGAATAAATTTATTTATAAACGCTGCGAAAAGTGACTGAGGCTGGCGTTTATTCTCTACAGTTTCCACTACAGTTTTTACTCTATATTAATTCTGAACCTCTTCAGTAAAAGGATTAACTTTGGTTGTAGTTTCTTCACACGTAAATTTCTGCTGACATTGGTTTTTTAAACATGCTGGCTTTTCTCATTAACATTAGAATTTTAAGGCTTATTTCTCAAACGTGAATTACACTAGACAGTTCAACTAACCTGAGGTTTTAAACCGACGAACTAACCCCGAGTTTAACGCCACTACCCTGACTGACTTTCATGACGCAGAAACAGGTGCTCCTTCTGAAGAATCTTCGGTGAAGTGCACCATGGAATGTTGGAGCACACCTCACCAACTGTCATTCACTGCAAGACTAGACTGCTAACAGCAATATGCTATTGCAGCAAGTTGGCAGCCATGTTGGAATTTCTGCGATGCCAACAAGCACTCCAACTCAAAGGATTGACTGCTTTCTGAGTTTGCGATGAGAGCATAGAAGCCACGGAAGCAGAAGGAGGAGGAAACCTTCCGTGATTCCTGACAGTACCCCCTCTCAACGGGGTTTCCTCCTGTCTAGGTTTAGAGGGAAATTGAGCATGGAAGGCCCTAATTAATCTGGGAGCATGAACATCAGTACTCATCAGGGCCAAATCCCTTCCAATCAATGAGATAAAAAAGTTCATCACGGATAAATTTTGAGTCTACAATCCGTTTAACTTCATATTCAGTCTCTCCATGCAGAATTAAAGGATCAGGAGGGGAAGACCTACGTAACCTTGGATGAACTGGTTTTAGGAGAGAGACATGAAAGACCGGGTGAATCTTAGTGGAACCAGAAAGAGATAATCGATAGGTAACAGGATTTATCACCTTCTCAATTGGATAAGGACCCATAAAACGAGGCTGGAATTTACGTGGACCCTTAAGTCTAAGATTCTTTGTACACAACCAGACTAAATCTCCTACATGAAGTTCAGGTGCTTTCTTACGCTTCAGGTCAGCGAAATGTTTGTAACGAGCTTTTGCTGTAGTCAAATTGTGAGTTACTGAGTGATGGATGTTAGTTAGCTGTTGAGCAATGTCGTGAATAGCAGGAACATGCACAGTGTCAAAATTAGCATGGGAATTGGGATGTCTGCCTGAATTTATAAAGAAGGGCGTGCAACCAGTAGAGACACTAAGGGCATTATTATGGGCATACTCTGCAGTCCATAAATGGTCAGGCCAATCACCCTCCTCATCTAACAGGTATAACCTAAGGTGTTGTTCTAGTTCTTGATTAATGCGTTCAGTCTGGCCATCAGTTTCAGGGTGGAAACTAGTAGAGTAACGATGGTCAATATTAAGGCCTGTGATGTAAGCCTTCCAAAATCGTGATAAGAACTGAGAGCCCCTGTCTGAAATGAGTACCTTAGGTATCCCATGAAGGCGAATTATGTGTTGATTGAATAATTGTGCCAATTGTTTAGCAGTGGGAACACCCTTAAAGGGTACAAAGTGTGCCATTTTACTAAAGGTGTCAACAACAACAAGGATAGTGTCATAACCATGGGAAGAAGGCAAATCAACAATCAAGTCTAAGGAGACCGTGTGCCAAGGATAAGGGGGGGTTGGCATGGGTTGTAAGAGTCCCTTAGGGGCCTGTCTGTCTGGTTTTCCCCGTGCACAAAGGTCACAGCTCAAAACATATTGACGAATATCACGGCACATACATGGCCACCAAAAATTTCGTCTAAGTAAGTCTTCGGTTTTTAAAATGCCCTTATGACCAGCCAAGGGATTGTCATGACTTTCCTGCATTGCTTTTAACTGGAGGTCCTTGGTGGGTAGGTATAGAGCAGAGCCATGATAGGGAAGACCATTGGAAATGGAACGTAGAGGATCTTCTGAGGCCCAAGTTTGCATAGCCGGATTTGACATCAGGGTGCGGACATGTTGTTCAAAGGGTTCCAAAGATATTACTCCAATAATTTTGTCATCCGGTATGATAGATTGATTTGCAATGACAGGGGTTTGATTTTCTGTATCCAATCTTGAGAGGACATCAGCCTTTCCATTCTTAGAGCCAGGACGGAAGGTGATAACAAAATCAAAGTCCGCGAAGTACAAGGACCACCGCAACTGACGTGGAGAGAGTGTACGGGCGGAGCGCAAAAATTTCAGATTGCGATGATCTGTAAACACCGTTACAGTATGCTTCGCCCCCATTAAGTAGGGCCTCCAGTCCTTGAAAGCATCCTTAATGGCCAGAAGTTCTTTCTCCGTAATAGTATAATTACACTCTGCAGGATTGAGTTTACGTGAACGATAGGCAACAGGATGCAACTGCCCAGTGTCTTTGTGTCGTTGAGAAAGTATTCCTCCAATAGCTAGATCAGAAGCATCCGTCTCCAAATAAAAGGGTTCAGAGGGGTCTGCATGAAGAAGAACAGGTGCAGTGGTGAAGCTGGTTTTCATCAATCGAAATGCCTCTTCTGCCTCATCCGACCAATGAAAAGAAACACCTTTCTTCAGAAGACGGGTCAAAGGGAGAATCTTGGAAGAGAATCCGTGAATGAATCGTCTGTAAAAATTGGAGAATCCAATAAAACTCTGGAGTTCTTTGACGCTAGCAGGAGACTTCCAATCTTTTATGGCTTTCACCTTCTGTTCATCCATTTGAACTCCCTTAGGCGACAATACAAAACCAAGAAACTCCACCGTATCTGTATTAAAAAGACACTTCTCCAATTTGACATATAGGGAGTTTTCTCGTAAACGTTGTAAAACCGCTCTGACCTGTTCATGATGTTCTTCCGTTGTGTTCGAATAAATTAGAATATCATCGATGTAGACGATAGCACAACAATCAATGAAATCGCTTAGAACATCGTTGATGAAGTATTGAAACGCCGCAGGCGCATTGCACAGACCATACGGCATTACCAGGTACTCATAGAGTCCAAATTTGGTTCTGAACGCAGTTTTCCACTCGTCACCCTCTCGAAGCCTGATTAGATGATAAGCGCCACGTAAATCTAGGCGAGTGTAAATCTTTGCTTCTTTTACTTGATCGATCAATACAGAGATAAGGGGTAATTGGTATCGATTTTTGATGGTAATTCTGTTGATTGCCCTAAAGTCTATGCAAGTCCTGAGATCCCCCCCCTTCTTCGGTACAAAGAAAAGGGGGGAAGAGACAGGTGACTGGGATGGTCGAATAAAACCATTTGCCAAATTTTTGGTTAGATATTCCTTCAAATGTAGGTTTTCCTTTTCAGTCAAGGCGTATACCCTACTACAAGGTAGATTAGCTCCAGGTTCGAGGTCAATCTTGCAGTCATAAGACCTATGTGGAGGTAAGGTTTCGGCTTTGACCTCATCAAAGACATCCAAGAACTCCTGGTAAGGTTCTGGTATTTCAGGTGTTTGAATAACACATATTGTTCCTCCGTTGGTGCAGAGCTGAGTGACTGCACTAGCCTCCGTAGAATTTGTCAATTCTGCAAAACAATGTTTTGTGCAATAGTCAGAATTTAATTGAATGGTTCGGGCTCCCCAATCTATCAGCGGGTTGTGTTCCGTCAGCCATGGTAGGCCTAAAATTAACTGAAATTGAGGGGCGTCTATTAAGTTAAACTGTAAGATCTCTCGATGTCCCTCCATGGTAGTCATATGTATCATTTCCGTGTGACTTGTTATGGGTCCAGAAGTCAGTTCTGTACCATCCACGGCTCGGACTTTCTCACTTTTTTCCTTGTTGATTGCTAACAATCCTTTCTGAACAGCAAATTTTTGGTCACAGAAATTACCCGTTGCTCCAGAATCAACCATGACATTCACTCCAGTCAGTATGGTGTCACGAAATTTCAATGTCACAGTTAGTACAAGATGAGGTGAAGAAACTTGTAAGGTGTTGGCCACTTGATGACTTGTTGGAGTTATTGCTACTTTCGCAACCACGGGTCCAACTCCGCCTACCCGTGGTGCCGCTAGTTTTCCTTCTCCTTGATTGGTAGCTTAGGTCGTTTCAGACAATTCTTGACGAAATGTCCACTTCCTCCACAATACAAGCACAATTTATTTGACCTCCTCTTTTCTTTTTCTTCTTTGGAGAGAGGGCCTCGGATAACTCCAATCTGCATGGGTTCCACTCCCGTAGAACTCTCAGGTCGGGTTGACTCAAGCTTGACTCGATCTAATCGTGGAACACTAGATCGAAACTCCCGTTTACGTTCTCCCTTTCGCTCATTGAGCCGATAGTCAATCTCAAGGGTCAAATCCACAAGGGCAGAAATATCAGTAGGTCTATTTGGGATTTGGGATAGAGCATCCTTCAGTTCTTCTCGCAGTCCCCTGTAAAAAACTGCTGCTCTTTTAACTTCAGGCCAATTAGTTTCAACTACTAACCTATTAAATTGGGCTAAATAGGCCACCAGTTCTCGATTCCCTTGTTTTAACTCTAACAGTTCATTGTCTGATGCCTGGGAAGCTGTTCGTCGATCAAAAATGCGAAGAAATTCTTTTTTGAAATCATCTAAACTGTATAAAATGGGGTCATCTGTAGAAACGAGTGGCATTGACCAAGCAGCGGCGTCCCCACTCAAATATGACAAGATGAATGCCACACGGGATTGAGCATCTGGAAAAATTGTTGGTCGGCACATAAAGTGCAGTGAACACTGGGTCAAAAAAATTTGTGCCTTTTGTGGGTCTCCATTGAATCTTTCTGGAGGGGCTAAAGGAATTACTGGGGATAAGGAGTGGATGACTTGGGTCGGAGCAAAGGATGGAGTGCTAGAGCCTGGGTTCTGTGTGGTGAATAATGTAGGGGTCTGACTGGCTCCCTGAACTGGTGTCCCAGTTTTAAATGTAATAATCTCTTGCCTTAAAATCTTATTTTCCTCCCTGACTGCCTCTAAGTCCCTTTGTATTGTATTCAAAATCTCGCCTAATTTCTTAAAATCTAACCCTTCCGCCATTCTACTCAGGTGCTTGTACCAACGTGGGCACTTCACTCTGTCAGGTGCGTCTTTTTTTGCAAACCACACAGGAGTAGAATGACACAAGCTCCCAATGCCCTTCTCGGAACTCTCCCCACCAGGTTTCTTGGGTTACACCTTAGTAAGTGAGTACCGAGGAGGTAAAGGGGATGGGACAGAGAAGAGACAACTCCAACACTGCTGTTCAGCACGAACCTCCTCCCTCACCGGTAGTGACAGCTGCAGACAAATCATGAAATCAAGTGGCGAAACATTTATAACTTATTTGCATTTAAAAACTAAGATAACTTATCTTACCAGGAAGTGTTTTGAGTTTTGCCCCTCTTCTACTTCTCTTTTGCGTTGCATGTATTTGAAGAGAAGTCTTAACTCTTATTGTTCTATCGTCGCAGGAATGCTACTTATTCTCTACTCTAGAAAATTGGGAAAAACAAGGTAAGTGTACATCCAATTAATTTATTAAAATCTGAAAATTGCGTTTTTTCCCTCTCACTGAGTATACTCACTGGATAGTTAAGAGTTGTTTTTATTAAATGGAGTCTATTGGATTTATTGTTCCAGATTATTGAACTTGGAGTCTTTAAGGAAACAATTCTTGATTTGGTCTTTATTTTTCTGGTGGTAAAAGACTCCCAACGTTATTCAGGACTAACCCAATTGAGAAGGTTATTTTAATGTCAAACGGACTGGCAAACGTCCACTGACTATATTGGATAATTAATTAACCTTGAAGCGAAGGAAGTATGATTATTCCTTTCACTCGACTTGCTTCATATTTATTTATCTCTAGCACAGGTCCTTTTATTACCAGCTGGAGATTCTTTAAATGAAAGTCGAGGGTTTATTTTAGCCTGCTCATTTCGTTTACTTTAAGTTTGCATTTCAAGGTTACACACGAAGGCTAATGTGAGAATAATTTCACTCGTGTGAGCCTTGTGTAGAAAGCTGGTGATTTATTTGAGCATGAAGAGCATTTATAGTAACTTGCTCTTGACCTTGAAATTAACCAGCCTTTCAGTGCGCACAGAAAACGAAAATGAAATAACTCTTGTGCTTCTAAATAGCTTCCTTCAATTAACAGCTTGGAAGCTCTGTGCCAGAATGCTTAGGTTTCAGCTAATTATACCACTGAATGAATTTATTTATAAACGCTGCGAAAAGTGACTGAGCCTGGCGTTTCTTCTCTACAGTTTCCACTACAGTTTTTACTCTATATTAATTCTGAACCTCTTCAGTAAAAGGATTAACTTTGGTTGTAGTTTCTTCACACGTAAATTTCTGCTGACATTGGTTTTTTAAACATGCTGGCTTTTCTCATTAACATTAGAATTTTAAGGCTTATTTCTCAAACGTGAATTACACTAGACAGTTCAACTAACCTGAGGTTTTAAACCGACGAACTAACCCCGAGTTTAACGCCACTACCCTGACTGACTTTCACGACGCAGAAACAGGTGCTCCTTCTGAAGAATCTTCGGTGAAGTGCACCATGGAATGTTGGAGCACACCTCACCAACTGTCATTCACTGCAAGACTAGACTGCTAACAGCAATATGCTATTGCAGCAAGTTGGCAGCCATGTTGGAATTTCTGCGATGCCAACAAGCACTCCAACTCAAAGGATTGACTGCTTTCTGAGTTTGCGATGAGAGCATAGAAGCCACGGAAGCAGAAGGAGGAGGAAACCTTCCGTGATTCCTGACAGGAAATGAATCATGGTCATGATTTGTATGCTGTTACTTATTGCTAAAATATGGTTTGTAGAGGTTTAGTATTGTAAACTGGTTAACTAAACCTTTTGCTGAAGTCCCTTCTTTCTACATAACAAGGAATATTCAGGTACGAGGAAGAGCACATGAGTAACTGCCAAAACTAATCATCGAAGCACCTGTTGCCCAACTGTCAAAGCATAAAGCACGCTCTGCTCAACAGTCAAAATTAGCATTTCACGTGTCTTCATTTTAGAATCCCTATTAGCGCTATACACGTGAACGTTGAACATTAACATTCACGTGTTGGCAGCAACGCTTAAAACTCATGCGGCATACGCGAGCGGCTGAAAGGTATTTAAACAGCTCGCGTACAACTTGCAGTGCTTGGTCTCATCTTTGAAAAGCCCTTTCCTGTTTCTCCAGCATCAGATAGAGCGCGTCTTCTGGCTCCGACCGCTTCCACGTCATAGGCTGCTTCCCTAAACTCCTTTCCGGCTCCTGACACAACGTCTTCCTCACCCATTCGGCCGAGGACCTCCTTCTGCTTCCGGGTCACCGATGCTGCAAAAACATAACAAAGAATGAGATAAATGACAAGTGATTACAAGGCCTTGTAACGCTTACTAAGAAGACGATCGGTGAGTTCATTCTGACTAAATTAAAACTGCATTATACAATTGTTCTATAGAGCACCAAAGACTCAGTTTTCAAGGACAGGAAGAAACAATCATTGGATGTTTGTGGGTGATTACAAAACCGCAAAACCAACGCAAGGACATTTTTTCAAGCTTTTGTTGCTCATTATAAATATCACTAATATTTGCATACTATGAATCTTACGAACCTAGTGGTAAGAATAATTACTACTTATCAAAAGGTATAATGCATTGTAAAAAGAGGACAAATACCCAAAACTGTTTAAACAGCATTTACTATAAGGCGATTATTACATACTCTATGTTTTGCTTGTTTTACCGGACTAAGAGAAATCATGACAATAAGTATTAGACACTCTTGCTAATGTTTTAGGAGAACAACTAATTATGTTTAGGTAATGACATGAATATGCAACTGCTCATTTAGGTGTAGGTTTATTGACAAATCTTTAAGTGATATTATATCTAATGTATGGTCTATTTGTTTAGATAGATCCTGGTTGCAGTAGCTCAGGAACAGTCTATCCACTACACAGTATACAGATGCGAATAAAGAGTCGCCCGGGCAATTAGAGTACTAGAATCCAGAGTGTGTCCTTCTTCTTTGTCGTTTTAATGCCCATCCCTCTTTCCCGCTGGGAACTTTCCAGATTTCAGAGTGGACTATCATCTCTGAGATTTGGGGAATTTCAAGGGAGATTGGGGTTCGGTCGTCGTTCAAGAAAAGCGTGGAAAACAGGTGAGTGGCTTGCGTGACAGTGCTGGCCATAGTAAGCGAGACAAGCCACCCTCATTCACCTAAAGCAAACCCCAAAAAAGAGCCTACAGCACCTAGTATTCCCAGGCTGTCTCCCAGTCAGGTACTAACCTGGCCCGACTCTGGGCTCTTAGCATTGTACTGCAGTGCAGGCCATAGTAAGAGAGACAAGCCACCCTCATTCACCTAAAGCAAACCCAAAAAAGAGCCTACAGCACCTAGCATTCCCAGGCTGTCTCCAATTCAGGTACTAACCTGGCCCGACCCTGGTTAACTTCTGAGATCAGACGAGATCAGGTGCTTTCAGGGTGGTCTGGCCGTAGGCATAAAAAGCACTGACTTTGGGGCTCTTAGTTTTTTTCACTCTACTTCAGTGCTGGCAATAGTAAATGAGACAAGCCACTCTCATTCACCTAAAGGAAAATAAAAACCTACAGCACCTGGTATTCTCAGGCGGTCTCCCATCCAGGCCCAACCCTGCTTAATTTCTGAGATCAGACAAGACAAGGTGTTTTCACAGTGGTATGGCTGTAGTCATTAAGAGCACTGACTTTGGTGCTCTTAGCTTTTTTCTACTTCAGTGCTGGCCATAGTAAGAGAGACAATCCACCATCATTAACCTAAAACAAACAAAAAAACAAAAAAAGAACACAGCTTACAGCACCTGGTATTCCCAGGCGATCTCCCATCAAAGTACTAACCAGCCCAACCCTGCTTAACATCTGAGATGAGACAAGATCAGGTGCTTTCATGTAGGTATGGCTGGCACCATGAAATGGACTGACTTTGGGGCTCTTAGATATCTCATTTTACTTCAGTGCTGGTCATAGTAAGCGAGACAAGCCACCCTCATTCACCTAAAGCAAAGCAAAAATAAAAAGCCTAAAGCGCCTGGTATTCCAGGCAGTCTCACATCAAGGTACTAACCAGGCCAAACTCTGCTTAACTTCTTAGATCAGACGAGATCAGGTGCTTTCAGGAAGGTACGGCCATAAGTATGAAGATAACTAACTTTGGGGCACTTGCCTTTTTTCATTCTACTTCAGTGCTGGCCATAGTAGGCACGACTAGCCACCTTCATCCTTCCTTGACCTAAAAGAAAATAAATACATAAATGTCTCTAGAACTTGGTATTCCCAGGCGGTCTCCCATCCAGGTACTAACAAGGCCCAACGCCGCTCAACTTCTGAGATCAGACAAGATCAGGTGCTTTCAGGGTGTTATGGCCATAGACATGAAGAGCACTGACTTCGGTGCACTTAGCTTTTTTCATTTTACTTCAATGATGGCCATAGTAAGCGAGATAAGGCACCCTTATTCACCTAATGCAAACAAAAATGCCAAAAGCACCTGGTATTCTCAGACAGTCTCCCATTCACTTACAAAGAAGGCCTGACCCTGCTTAACTTCTGAGATCAGACGAGATCAGGTGCTTTCAGGGTGGTATGGCAGGAGGCATTAGGTTTTTTCATTCTACTTCACTTCTGGCCATTGTAAGCGAAACAAGGCACCCACATTCACCTAATGCAAACAAAAAGCCTAAGGCACCTGGTATTCCCGGGTGGTCTCCCATCCAGCTACTCACCACATCCAACCCTGCTTAACTTTTGAAATCAGACGAGATCAGGTGCTTTCAGGGTGATATTGTTGTAAGCATTAAAAATACTGAATTTGGTGTTCTTAGCTTTTATCACTCTACTTCAGTGCTGGCCATAGTAAGTGAGAGAAGCCACCATCATTCACCTAAAGCACAAAAATAAAAATAAAATAAGCCTACAGCACCTGGTATTGCCAGGCAGTCATTCATCAAGGTACTAACCAGGCCTGACGCTCCTCAACCTTTGAGATCAGACGAGATCAGGTGCTTTCAGGCTGGTGTGGCTGCAGGAATGAAGAGCAATGACTTTTGGGCTCTTAGCTTTTTTCATTCTACTTCGGTGCTGGCCATAGTCAGCTATTGAAGTAACGCTCATTCACTTAAAGCAAAACAAAAAAAAGGGAAAAAAAACCTACAGCATCTGGTATTCCCAGGATGTCTCCCATCCAGGTACTAACCAGGCCCAACCCTGCTTAACTTCTGAGATCAGGAGCTTTAAGGGCGGTATGGCTGTAGGTATGAAGATCACTGACTTTGGGGACATGAGCTTTTTTTATTCTACTGCAGTGCTGGCCATAGTAAGCGAGACAGGCCACCCTCATTCACCTAAAGGAAATCAAAAAGCTTCCAGCACCTGGTATTCCCAGGCGATCTCCCATCCAGGTACTAACCAGGCCCAATCCTGATTAACTTCTGAGATCAGACAAGATAGGTGCTTTCAGGGTGGTATGGCTGTAGGTATGAAGAGCACTTATTTTGGGGCTCTTTGCTTTTTTCATTCTACTTCAGTGCTGGCCATAGTAAGTGAGAGAAGCCACCATCATTCACCTAAAGCAAATAATAAAACATATGCCTGCAGTACCTGGTATTCCCAGGTGGTCTTCCATCCAGCTACTTACCAGGCCCAACGCTGCTTAACTTCTGAGATCAGACGAGACCAGGTGCTTTTAGGGTGGTATGGCTGTAGGCATGAAAAGTACTGAATTTTGGGCTCTGAGCTTTTTGAATTGTACTTCAGTGCTGGCCATAGTAAGTGAAAGACGCCACCCTCATTCACTTAAAGCAAAACGAAAAAATAGCCTGCAGCACCTGGTATTGCCAGGCTGTCTCCCATCCAGGCACTAACCAGGCCTGATGCTCCTCAACTTTTGAGATCAGAGGAGAACAGGTGACTTCAGGCAGGTTTGGCTATATAAATGAAGAGAACTGACTTTGGGGCTCTTAGCTTTTTCATTCTATTTCGGGGCTGGCCATAGTAAGCAAGACAAACCACCAACATTAACATCAAGTAAAACAAAAAGCCTACAGCACCTGGTATTCCCAGGTGGTCTCCCATCCAGCTACTTACCAGACCCAACCCTGCTTAACATCTGAGGTCAGAAGAGATGCGATGCTTTCAGGCTGGTATGGCTATAGGAATGAAGTGCACTGACTTTGGGGCTCTTAGCTTTTTTCATTCTACTTCAGTGCTCGCCATAGTAAGTGAGAGAAGCCACCCTCATTCACCTAAAGCGAAAAGAAAAAAAAGAAGAAAAAAAAGCCTACAGCAGCCGGTATTGCCATGCTGTTCTCCATCCAGGTACTAACCAGGCCTGACGCTCCTCATCTTTTGAGATCAAACGAGATCAGGTGCTTTCAGGCAGGTATGGCTGTAGCCTGGAAGAGCACTGACTTTGGGGCTCTTCGCTTTTTTCATTCTACTTCAGTGCTGGCCATCTTAAGCAAGACAAGCCACTCTCATTCACTGTTAGAAATGGGGGTCTCTAGTTGTCAGAGGTAGGTACCTTTGACCAAATAGGGACCCTTGCTTCTAGTCAGGGTAAGGGGGATACACACTTTAGATAACCCCTGCTCACCCCCTTGGTAGCTTGGCACGAGCAGACTTATCCCGAAGGCAATGTGTAAAGTATTTGCACCAACACTCACAGTGAAAAACACCACAAATGGACATCCACCAGTTTAGAAAAATAGAATATCTTTAACTAAACTAAATAAGACCAAAACAACACAAATCAAATATACAAAAACTCAGTAGAATGTCTTTAAAAAAGGTTTGTTGCAAAAATAAACTTGTAGATGATAAATGCGACACTTTCGTCTCAAAGTAACTGGGATGTCTGAAGCAAAGCAAACAAATGGGCGCAGAGAAGGCGATGCGTCGATTCTTCCTGCCCTCCGGTTCTGATGCGACAAGATGGCGCCTCGATGCGTTGCGAGGATCCGGTGCATGTGACAAATGGCGTCTTGGTTGCGATGCAACAACGTGGAGGCAATGCGTGTAGGAGAGTAGGATCTGCTTCTTATGGTTACCCCCACATTTTGCTGATGTTTCACTGTTTTTCGACTTTAGTCTGGTTGGGGCCCTGCTATTCAGGACACCAGCCTAGTTGCTTCCTCTCTAAATTGATTCCCTGTACCTTAGGCACACCACAGATTGGATTCTGGGGTGCCCTTATACATCCCTGGTCTATGGTATACTATGTACCCAGGGCATAGGTACCCCACAGTCCTACCAGGGGCTGCAGCATGGATTATGCCACCCTTAGGAAGCCCTCCAAAATGACACCACAGGTCTGCTACTGCAGCCTGGGTAAGGTGGTGCATGCACCCCTTACTGAGATATAGGTTCACTATATCTCACCCTATCACTGCACATATAAACCTATCAGTCACCTCTATGGCAGGCCTGATCAATCCTAAAGGCAGGGTGCTTGGTTTTGTGTGAGAGGGTGCCCATGCATGAGCAGAGCCCCTCTGCAGCCTTCAGAATCTCTTCTCCGGGGTTGTCTGTGATGCAGCTTGACCATATACTCTTAAGTGCATTATAAACAAACAGTAAATGCTAACTTTGGACTGGCTGCACAGAAACATGTTGTGTTTGGTGTCAAACACCTTGGAATCATACCCCCCACACCAATAACTGGTGTGGGAGTATGATCCCACTCTTTTAGAGGGAGAGACATGACAGCACTGGTATACTTGCTAAACAGAGCCTGGCATCACAAAAGGGACGCGCTTACGGACCTGCCAGTGGTTGCCTGTGCTCGGGCAGACTCCCGTGGTAACTTCGCCGTGAGGGGAACGGTTCTTTGGCCCTCTACAGCGCCGTGAGGTGAACGGCACCTCAGAGAACTACATTCTCCAGAAACCCCGGGATCACGCACAGCTCCAGCGTCAGAGAGACGGCGCTTGGAGCCCTCATAAGCAGCGAGGGGTCAACGCAGCGCGGGACGCGCTTACGGACCTGCCAGTGGTTGCCTGTGCTCGGGCAGACTCCCGTGGTAACTTCGCCGTGAGGGGAACGGTTCTTTGGCCCTCTACAGCGCCGTGAGGTGAACGGCACCTCAGAGAACTACATTCTCCAGAAACCCCGGGATCACGCACAGCTCCAGCGTCAGAGAGACGGCGCCTGGAGCCCTCATAAGCAGCGAGGGGTCAACGCAGCGCGGGACGCGCGCGGGCGTGCTCGGGCGCTGCCCGGGCAAAGCCCGGGCCAAGGGCGGGCCCGTCCGTGCCCGTCGGAGTCCGGAGGAGGCTGGGCTGGGCAACGTCCCTTTACATCTGTAAAATGGGTAAGAGGAAGCTGGCCGGAAATCAGGTACAGGGGGGTACCAATGCCAAAGTTGCTCGCAAATCCTCCTCTATTATTTCATATCTGACCTCAGCTGTGGGAGTATTGAACAATGAAATCGAAGTTGCTGAAAGGGAATTGGGTCTAACTTCCAAAGAGGGCGAAGTCTTTGTACCTACCCCAGTACCTTCTATACCCCTGGACCCTGAGGTGATTGTGATTAATGACCCAAAGACTGCTCCTGTACTTCCGGTGATTGATGGCTCCGCTTTGGGGGAAGGGGATATAGTAGTGCAAGCCCCTGTTACGGAGGGGGCAAAAATGCCCAAATGTCAGGATGTTAAGACACAGGGGTCCCGGGCTTTAGCCAGTAAAGCCAGTAAAAAACAAAGGGGTTCTAAAGCAAGTCTTGTAAAGCCCGTGTCTGTATTGGACGATAAGACACAACTGGTGTTACGGAATCTGTTGGAAGAGATTTTTTCGTCTCGGTTTGAGGCCATATTGACTAACATAGCTAAGGATGTTATCGACACTATGAACACGTGTGTTGCGGATTTGAGGAGAAAATGTGACCGCCTGGACTCTATGATTGACTCATTTAGATCTGAGGCAAGAGGTATTTTACAGGATAATGTGCGGTTAAACTCATCTCTGTGCCCCTGTCCTAAGGCTGATGTCGTTGATGTAGCCCCACAAAGGAATTGTTCTTTGGGATATCAGTCAACATCTTTGGTTAAGCCAAATTTTGAGGCTGTAGACAGTCAACTAGAATCTAATGGCCGAGATGTTGGTGAAGGCCCTTTATTAACTGGTGACAAGAATTGTATTAACCGTGTTGTGGGTAGTAGGAATGATACATGTAATATGATTGTAGAGCAGCAGGGGAAAACATCGTCTCCTAATACATGCACAATCAATCTACCGCCAGAGGCTACCCCCTTGGTTGCAGTTCTAGTTGGGGTCCCACCTTTATCAGTTGGTGTTATTGAACCCACAGCGGCTTTATTACGAAAGACTAAGTATTGGTGTGAGCATCATTCTTCTGGTTCCGCTGGGATTTCTGATAATATTATCATGGCTAGACGAGTTGGATGGGTGGGTAATGGTCGCAAATGTGTCTCTGGGGACTGTATTATAGTCAATTTTCACAACCACAAAATAGCCGGTAGTATGTTTTGGAATGCAACTGATCCCTTTGGTGGGGATATTAGAGCTGTTCCCTTGGGGTTCTTCTATCCCCCCCCTAGGAGATCGCATGATCTCATTAGCATTCCTCAATTGGGCCGGTTTGTTCCCCATGATTGCGCTAGTAGACCATTTAATGGTAGGGATGGTAAAGCAGATATATTACCATCAAAAAAGTCATCTTTACTGCCTACACCCAGGAATAAAGGGCCGTTGGCCGCTTACAGATTTTTTCCCCTTACCCTGATGGATCAGAATGATTGACCACTGGGGTTAGGGGTGCCTAGAGTAGACTCGATCCCTATGGCCCAAGAACCAGTTGATAGCAGAGTAGACTCGAGTTTAAATTGTAAAATCATTACCTGGAACATCGCTGGCCTTAATTCAAAGAAAGATGATCCTTTGTGGCTGAATACTATAAAACAATATCGCCCTCCAAGAAACATGGGATAAGGGGGACGGATTTTGGATGGATGGGTATAGATCCTTTTCCCTACCAGCATGCCCATCGACAGCTGGTAGAGCCAAGGGCGGTTTGATGTTCCTTTTATCCCATAATCTCAAAGGTTCGTTAACAAGAATAGAGGTCGATTCTGTCAATTTATTGGCAGTAGAATTAAGCCGTCCAAATAATTTTAAATTGTTACTTATCAATTTTTATAATTCAAGTGATATTGAAGTAAGCAATCAGCACTTGAATAAACTGAACTCCTTTTTAGTTGATTATAGGAGAAATCTATCCACATTTTATCATATATTACTTTTAGGTGATTTTAATACACATTTATGTGACCATCATTGCTATATCTCTGACCAGTTGGTTCATATTAATTCAGAGACCCCTCACTTTGAGCACTCCTCTCGGGGTGCTGCCCTGGAGAGCCTCCTGGCTGAAACTGATCTTACTGAACCCTCTTTTGTAAATTTCGCTGAGCGTTGTCATACATTTAAGAATAGTGAGACAATTATAGATTATATTTTTTTGTCTCCTAATCTGCTAGATAAGGTAATCTATTATAATGCTATATTTTTGCCTTTTAGCGATCATTATCCTGTTCTACTGGATTGTGGATTTCTAGGAACTGGAGGGGAATCACTAGGCCCTAACAAAATGGTAACCTGTGATCCAGACAGGAGGCTTAAGTGGTCTAAAGCGCTACCTACCACCTTTTTTAATGATTTATGTACGAACACTAGAGATCTCATAACACTATGTAATGAACCTACAAATCCTGAGGCCGTTACACTGGGGGCTTTTGTGGGTATCTGCTCTCAGATTGCTGCAGATCTGATCTCTAAGTCTAAAGGGAAAGTGCATTTGGAAGAAAAATGGTTCGATGAAAAATGCTCGCAAGCACATCGTGCCTTAATTCTCGCCTTGAAAATTTCGCCGCAAGATAGGCCCTTGATAGCGAGACGAAGGAAACTTTATAAGCTTGCGATCCATAGGCGGAAGTCTGAAATTAAAGCAGAAACCTGGGATGCCCTTCTATCGGTTAACATCTTAAAAGATAGTGCCAAGTTTTGGTCCATTGTTAATACTCCCCTATTCTCAGGTCTGGATAACAACTGCCAGGATAATAATGTTACGGAAGCCCAATGGCTGACCCATTTTGAAGGGATTTATTGCTCTGATGACTCATGTGATTTCTTGCCTAATGACTCTTTACAGCAAGGGTTACCCCCTCTTATTTTTGAAGTCGAGGATATAGAAAAAGCCATAAAAAATACTTCAAGCAATAAAGCGCCAGGACCAGATCACGTTCCAGCGGATATTTATAAGTATAATCCCAGTTCCTGGGCAAAGATTTTGGCTAATGTCTTTGACGCTGTGGCTGTGATCGGGCCTCCTGCATCATGGTGTCACTCAACAATTATACCAGTTTTTAAAAAGGGCCAGCGGAGTGAACCAAGATGCGATAGACCCATATCCTTGATTGACTCGGTTGTAAAGGTACTGGGTAAAGTCATATTAGGTAAGATCACAGATTGGCCTGATGATGATAATAAAATCATAAGTAACCTTCAATACGGCTTCCGTAAAGGTCGAGGTACCATGGATCAATGCTTGAATCTTTTCCTCCTAATAGGGAAATATACTATGGCGAAGGAGGGCACGCTGAAGTTGGCATTTATGGACCTGACTTCAGCTTTTGATCTGGTTAACAGGTCCAAATTGTGGACTATTTTGCTAGATATGGGCCTGGATCCGGCTTTGGTTTATTTTTTAGGAGATCTCCACCGTGATCTCACTGCTTCGATCAGGTTGTCCCAGGATGGTAGGTGCTCTAAACCTTTTAAATCCAGGAGAAGGGTTCGACAGGGGTGCATTATGGCACCTCTGCTTTTTACCTTATACATTAATGCCCTGGATAAAACTTTGGTTAAAGCGACCTTGGACATCCCGCGTGTCGGTGATACTTTAATTCCAGTTCTCCTATATGCGGATGACGCTGTCCTACTGGCTAGAACGGCGGTAGGTTTGCAGCGTCTTTTAGACGCATTTGGAGATTTTATGGTGTCCCTGGATCTGGTTGTAAATATTGGTAAATCGCATGTTTTGTCTACAGGTCGTAGAGCCACAAAATCAAGATCTTTTTATTGTAATGGAGGCTTAGTGTCTTCTGTCCCTTCTTTCACTTATTTAGGGGTAGTTTTTGATGAAAATAGTACCTGGGCCCCACAGCAAAAATCAAAAAAGAATGCAGTAATTAGATCAACTTCTGCTGTACTAGGTTTTGTTAAACATTTGGGGGCAAGACCAATGGATGCCATTATTAAAATTTACACATCCAAGTGTCTGCCATAGCAGGATACGGTTCCGCTATTTGGGGCTACAAACCCCAGTTAGAACTACAGATAGCGGAAAACAGATTTTTGCGGAATCTTCTTTCAGTACCGCAATCTACCCCTAATTTTTCTTTACATCAGGAACTGGGTTTGGGATTTTTATCTGACACTCTGAGCCTGGCGCCGCTACTCTGCTGGATCAGAGTGTGGCTTAATCCAGAGTTAACCCTGAATCAAGAGATACTTCGGGATTGTACTAAATTGGATAAAGTGAGTAATATTAAGTGGCGAGTCTATGTTGAATCCATGTTTTCTAAATTAGGTCGTCAGGAACTATACGATCACCCAGAAAATATTAGGAAAGATGATCTGAAATGGGTTAAAACTAACTTTATAAATATGATGATGGCAGAAAGGGAAGGGATTGAGTTGCAAAAACCTCTAGTTAGAGCTCATTCTCTAATTAAAACAACACTGTCAATAGAACCCTATCTGCTAATAGTTACTAAACCGTTTCATCGTTGGCTCCTGACCAGATTTCGATGTGAGCTGGTCTAAACCTGAGGATGCAGGATTATGTTCCTGTGATAATTACTCTATCCAAGACACTTTACATTTTTTATTGTTTTGTAAACATTACACTGCCATTCGGAAGAAGTTTTTGGTTCCCGTACTTCGTAAGAGGGGGTTTTTACAGGCCAAACCTGCTTTATTTTATTTACAAATGTTAACCAACACGTGGGAAATTTTTAACATTGCTTCTTTCTTAGTGGCCGCGGTTAGGCTGAGGGGAAGAATTATAGTCAACTGACATTTTTGTATATCTATATAAGATAGAATATATAGCGATTGCTGGTCCCTTATGTATTTTTATGAATGTACTTATGATGAGTATAATATTGTTATTTATTGTATTTGTCTATGAATGTAAATGTTGTCTTGTACTTTTATGATTATAATTAATCGATTAAAGTGGATTGACTTGACTTGGATGCTGTCAGCCACAGACACGGGTCTGGCCTCCTGCTGCTGACCGAAACTCCAGCAGGGGAGGCCTGGACAATAGGTTTCCTGTCACAGGGAGGTAGCCAGACAGGCCTTAGTGGATTAGGGCTGGGTGGGAGCACTCCAGGAGTGCTTTGAAGTCTGCACTGCGGGCACATTTGATGTCCCTGTGCAAAGTCCAGCTCAAACCGGTTGCAGGGGCTACCAGCCCCTGATCTGGCACAAAACTGGACAAAGGAAATGGGTGTAGCCACCCCTCTTTCCTGACCCTCCCATAGGTGGGTCCCCAGAGTATGTCCAACTCCTTCCTTGGGTATAAGAAAGGAACCCCTGGCTACAGCACTTTATATTACACCTGGATGAAACTCTGCTACAAAAATCCCATAACTTCGACGATCTACACAACTAGATGACTGAAGAATCTCCCTTGGAGTAAAGGAGTTACTCCCCTGCTTGGCAGGCACCAAAGAGGCATCTGTCTGGTCTGCATTTCCGAAGCTCCTGCTGGACGCCAAAGACTTTGCAACACAGGAGATGGGACCCGTAGCCCTTGTCGGTGCCGTGGAACCAGAACCCATGGACACTGTGCACATTTGCAAGTGCATCAGCTTCTCGCCGTCCTTTGAGGCTGTGTATTGGGTTACTTGTAGCCCAGACCCCGAGCACCTTATGCACTGAAGATTGCTGGCCTACACTTTCAGAGTGTTCCGTGAGCCTGCTCTTGGTGTCTTCGCTCAAGGTACCTTCACGATCCCTGGTCCGTTGACTGGTGGGTCCCTGTGAAGGAAACTTTGACTTTATTGGGGCTTCCCTGGTTGCTCCAGACGTGCCCTGACTCTCCATTGCTTGGGGAGTCCCCAGGACCTTGCTGGTCTGCACCGAAGCATTTCTCCTCTTCCTGCATGAGTTGCTGTTGCCAAGGCTTGTTGTGTCCAATCCGGGCACCGACGCTGCAGCACTCGACATCCTTCATGGGACAGCTCGAATCCAGCTCCTGGTTGTCCTTGATGCCGCCTGGTCCTCGTGGCTAGAAGAGCCCATTTTCAATTCAATATAGCTTTATTCGGTGCAAATAAAATCAAACACCATAAAAGCATACTAATACACAAATAAAAGAAGACTTCCCCTCTTCTCACCTGAAGCACCCGACATCGGTGGGCATTCGTCTATCGTGCCCCTGGTCACTGGCAAGTGACCCAGACTCTGTCCCCTCTGCTTTCAGGTTCTTCACATCTTCGATCCAGGCTTGGATCTCTTTGGACACTTCTCCTCTTCCAGGCATCAGCAGTTTTCTGCAAGCTGCCATTGAAAACGACGAAGCGACCCAACACCATTTAACACGTATGCACCTGGCTTCCCTGGGTGAGTTAACACAAGTTCTCCGGTGCTCCCATGGGTGTTGGCCCTAGAACCATCTAAGTCCAAAAGGGTTTGTTCCTAGTCCACCTGTAAGAATCCTTAAACTTTAAAAATCTAACTGCGACTTTCCCCATAGAAGCTAACGGGAGCTCGCGGCTGTGTTCTCACACTGCACACGGTCCCCGTGGGTCCCCTGTGTCACTACCTTGGGTGGTACCTTGGGGTCCCAGTGATTCTACAGGCTCTAGGCCTTGTGTCTAGTCAAGTCGTAGTTCTTATACCACTTTCTTAGTATATGGTTTGGTCCGCCCCTAGGGCCTAACTTGTATTGTGCTGATTTACTGTAATATTTGAAGTGTAACATATGTGATTTTACCTCTAGCCTCATAAAGAGACTACTAGCGTGTGTTTAGGAATAAATACATATATTTTATATATATACCTGGTGTGGTCTCCTTTCATTTAGCCAGTCAAGAGATTATAGACTGGTAAAAGAAGCTGCTTTACATTCCTTCAAGACTTAGCCTGAAGGCTGCTCTCCATAGCTACCACTAGGATAGCTTTCAAATAAGTTTTTCTTTAACCTATCATCAATATGGGGTTGTTTGGACTGGTGCAAGGTGCCCACTATAACTAGTGGACAGTATATACCAGGCAAACTTCTCACAATGCATGCACGTCTGAAGGCTGTCCAGTGAACTCGGTGGTCTGGTGATGCGACATCACCCTCGGTGACGGCGACGCGCTTCTCCGGTGTTGCAGCCGCGATCAGCAGCGGCACGCTTCCTCAGCGATGCGACGACCCTGCAGCACGCTTCTCTGGTCATGCGACGGCACCCTCTGTGGCGACGTCACGCTTCTTCGGTGATGCAACGGTGAACAGCATCGGCGACACGCTTCCTCAATGATGCAACAGCGGCTGCTGCGGCGGTGTCACGCTTCTCTCTCGTTGCGTCGCGCTTCCAGCTCCCAACAGCAAAAAGGCATCACACATAGTTACAGGCCCTCCTGGCAGACTGGAACTCCCAGCAAGGAAGTTCAGGGAAGCTGGGGGTGAAGTCCGTTTGTGCCTGGGACTTCAGAAACAGGAGGGCAGCTCTTCTCAGGCCCTTGGGGACTTTTTTTCAGATAGACACAGCAAAGTCCTTCTTCAAGCAGGGGACACAGCACACAGCAAAGTCCCTTAGTCCTCGAAACAGCAAACTGTAGGCCAACCCCTGACAAACAGCAAGGGCAGTACTTCTCCTCAGTCTCTTCAGCTGATCTTTGGCAGGGATTCCTCTTGATCACAAAGTATCAATATGGGGTTGTTTGGACTGGTGCAAGGTGCCCACTATAACTAGTGGACAGTATATACCAGGCAAACTTCTCACAATGCATGCACGTCTGAAGGCTGTCCAGTGAACTCGGTGGTTTTCTGGGCCGCAACAGGCTCTGCGACACGCTTCTCTGGTGATGCGACATCACCCTCGGTGACGGCGACGCGCTTCTCCGGTGTTGCAGCCGCGATCAGCAGCGGCACGCTTCCTCAGCGATGCGACGACCCTGCGGCACGCTTCTCTGGTCATGCGACGGCACCCTCTGTGACTTTTTTTCAGATGGACACAGCAAAGTCCTTCTTTATGCGGGGGACACAGCACACAGCAAAGTCCCTTAGTCCTCTCCTCAGTAGAAACAGCAAACTGTAGGCCAACCCCTGACACACAGCAAGGGCAGTACTTCTCCTCAGTCTCTTCAGCTGATCTTTGGCAGGGATTCCTCTTGATCACGAAGTAGTCTAACTTTCAGGGGTTTCAGCTCTCATATTTATACCCCAAAAATGTTTGTTCTCTATGTGTGAGGGGTCCTGGACCCCAGTTCAAACCAGTTCTGGGTGCACTCTACCAGTGCACATCTTATTCCTTTGTGAGTATGGGCCAGGGCCATTAGACACACCGCAGGAGGTGGAGCCAACATTGTGGAAGGCAGGCAGAGCCCTATTCAGGCCCAGGTGCTACCCCTCCCACCACTCCAAATGCATAGCTTAGTGATGACTCACCCAGACTCCTGGAGCCACCCCAGCCCCTGTCACTCTCAAACCAGGCAGTGAATCAACAAACCGGCAGAGGCACACAGAAAGGTTGAACAAGAAAATAGCCACTTTCTAAAAGTGCTATTTTCAAACACGGAATTTAAAAACCATCCTTCCTAAAAGATGTGTTATTAAATTCTGAGTTCAGGGATACCAGACTCCAATTTTCGATCTTGCTCCTATGGGAAGAGATGCAGGTAAACATGTTACACAGCATTCCCCATTCTGTCCTATGGGCAAGATAGCCTTTTAATAGTGAAAAATGAAATTGGCTGTATTTCACTATTAGGATATATTACTCACATTAGTAGATGTCCTACCTTTCACATACACTGCACCCTGCCCAGGGGGATACCTCGAACCTACCATAGGGTTGTCCAATGTGTAAGAAAAGGGAAGGGTCAGGCCTGGCAAGTGGGTACACTGGCCAGGTCAACATGGCAGTTAACGGTGGAAGGCCTGAGACATCTTTTTAGGGCTACTCATGTGGGTGGCACAATCAGTCCTGCAAGCCCACTAGTAGCACTTGAATTACCAGCTCTGGCACACTCAGTGCACTTTACTAGGGACCTACTGGTAAAACAAATATACTAATCATGGACAACCAATCATAGCAACAATTTACACAGGGAGCACTTGCACTTTGGTACTGATCAGCAGTGGCAAAGTGCCCAAAGCATCTAAACCAGCAGAAACGACTTCCAGCACAGTATCAAAAATACAGGAGGTAGAGGCAAAAAGTCAGGGGAAACCACACCAAGGATGCCAGGTCTAACATGTGTCCCCTCCAGCTGAAAAGTGGGGAGAACTACCCATCCTCTTGGGAGTTCTCATCTCTAAGGCGGAAGAACCTGGACAGACCATCAGCATTGGCGTGTTCTGTACCAGGACGGTGTTCCACCGTAAAGTCCATTCCCTGTAGGGAGATGGATCACCTCAACAGTTTTGGGTTCTCACCCCTCATTTGCATTAACCATTTGAAGGGCCTGTGGCCGGTCTGAACCCAGAAGTGACCCAGAAGTGAGTCCCAAACAAGTAGGGCCTTAGCTTCTTCAGTGCCCAGACCACAGCAAAAGCTTCACTTTCAATTGCACTCCACCTCTGTTCCCTGGGAAGTAGCCTCCTGCCAATGAAAGCTATGGGTTGGTCCAAGCCCTTGTCATTCAATTGTGAGAGTACTGCTCCCACACCATGCTCTGAAGCATCTGTCTGCACCACAAACTCTTTGGAGCAATCAGGAGCCTTGAGCATGGGCGCGGTGCACATGGCAGCTTTCACGGCATCAAACGCGGTCTGGCAGGCATCGGTCCAGATCACCTTGCTGAGCTTATTCCTTGAAGTCAGCTCTGTCAAGGGGGCAACAATGGTGCTATACGCCTTGAAAAACCGTCGGTAATACCCGGTGAGACCTAAGAAGGCTCTCAAATCTGTCTGGGTCTTGAGGGGCTCCCAAGCAAATATAGTATCAATCTTTGCTTGTAGGGGCGCCACCTGGCCGCTCCCTACCTGGAGTCCCAAGTACACCTTAGATCCCTGCCCTATCTGCCACTTACTGGCCTTGATAGTGAGGCCTGCCCTTTGCAGAGCCTTCAACACTTCACAGAGGTGTTGCAAATGTTCTTCCCAACTGGAGCTGAGCACAGCAATGTCATCCAGGTAAGCAGCGCTGAATTCCTCCAGCCTGGACAGTACCCGGTTGACTAGTCTCTGGAAGGAGGCAGGGGAACTTTTCAACATAAAGGGCATGACACAGAACTGGAAGTGCCCCTCTGGTGTTACCTCTTTTTGGCCCCCTCAGTTAAGGCATCCTGGGGGGGACTTACCAGGGGACTTTTCCCAACCCTACTTCACCAGACTCAGAGTTCCTCTCACAGGGTGACAGTACATGAGTTCAAAGGGACTGAACCCTAAGGACTTCTCAGGTACCTCCCTGTAGGCAAACAACAGGCATGGCAAAAAGACGTCCCACTTCCGTCTCATGGGCTCCACATGGCTTTCAGGGTTTGGTTGAATCTCTCAACCAATGCATTCCCTTGAGGATGGTAAGGAGTGTTGAACTTGTAAGTTACCCCACACTTCTCCCACAAATACTTCATGTACTTCGAGATTAAGTTGGTACCCCGGTCAGAGATCCCCAACAATGCACGACCCACCACTGGGGCCGTGATTGTCCAGAGAGGGACAGTTTCCAGGTACCTGGTGGCATGGTCCACCAAGACCAAGATAAACGTGTTGCCTAAGGCTGTATTGGGTTCCAGTGGCCCCACAATATCAATGCCCACCCGCTCAAAAGGGGTGCTCACCATGGGAAAGGGTTGGAGGGGAGCCTCACACTTCCCTCCACTCTTGGCACTTGCCTGGCACGTCTGGCAAATCCTGCAGTGTGAACTGACGTGCTTCCTCATTTGGGGCCAGAAAAAGTAGGTGGCAAGCCTCTGAAAGGTCTTGTCACACCCCAAATGTCCTGCGAGAGGCCAGTCATGAGCCAGACCCATTAGGAAGGCCCGGAAGTGCTCGGGTACCACCAGCACATGGGCTGCACCGGGCTCAGTGACCTTAGGCTCACTATAGAGTAACCCATCTTCCCAGTAAATGAGATGAGTCTTGGACTCGCCACCTGCCGCCTGGTCTGCAGCCTGTTGCCGCATACCACTGAGAGAAGGGCATTCCATCTGCGCCTTGCTGAATTCCTCCCTGGAAGGACCTCCTTCCTGCTGCCAATGGGCCAGCTCAGGCATGTCTCCCAGTTCAGCTACCTGCACCCCTGTAGGTTCCAGGGCTTCCCCTCAGGTTCTGATTCCTCCTGGACTGCGGGAACGGTTGGGGATGGTTTCCCATGCCCTCTGCCCCTTCTCTTCCTCGCAAGAACCTGGGCCACTGTTTCAGGCTCTAGGTCTGCTTGATTATCCCTACTGGCTGCCATTGACCGAGTGGTCACACAGATCCACTCAGGGAGACCCAACATCTCCAAATGAACCTGGTGTTCCACCTCCCTCCATGGGGAACTCTCCAGGTCATTTCCCAGCAGACAGTCTACAGGCATGGATAGACTAACAACGACCTTCAAGGAACCTGAGACCCCCCCCCCCACTCAAAGGGAACTAGCGCCACTTTGCAGAGGCGCACGGAGTTGTCTGCTGCAACTACAGGGTGAAGTGCATTGGGAATGACCTGCTCCTCAGACACCCACTGACACCTGACAGATGTCACGCTGGCTCCTGTGTCTCTCAGAGACTCCACCCTCTTCCCATTGATGGTCACCCACTGCCTGTATTTTTTAGTGTTCTCAGGCAGTTAGGTTTCCTGGACCATCTCTCTGTCTCCTAAAGAGACAAGGGTCATAACTGCTTGCTCCTCCCCTTCATTGGAACTAATTCCTCCCCCAAAGCTACACTCTCTAAACCCAGTGTCTGAGCACCAGTGTGTGCTTGGGATTTCTTGGGGCACCTAGGGGCAATGTGGCCCTTCTCACCACAGTTGTAACATCTGGGGGAACCCTGGAAGTTACACCTGCCCTTAGGGGGATGCGACGTCTTAGGTTGGGGGGGCTGGGACTCCTTTCCCTCTGAACTGTTTTGGGGCCCTTTAGAGTATTCCTTTTGGTTACCTTTGTCCCCCCTACTCTTCTGCTGGGGACCCTGCCCACCCTTGGCTGTGGTACCCACAATCCCCTTGTGGACCCTGGTACTGGTCCAGCGGTGCGCCTCCTTAGCAGGCTCACTGGGATCAGTTAACTTACTTTCCAAAAGATACTGGCGCAGCTCTGGAACGCATAGACTGCTCAAGTTGTCCCAACTAATTAGGTGGCACAACCCCTCATAATCAGTAACTTTGCTGCCCTTTATCCAACCTTCTAGTGCACGTGTGTACACCATCACACATTCAACCCAAGTGTCTGAATCATGCTTCTTGAAGTTCCTGAACCTCACTCTTTACTGTTCTGGGGTGAGCTCATACTTGAGGCATAAGGCCTCATTCATATTGGTCTAGGTCAGGGTACCCGCCTTCTCTAAAGGTGGTAAAGCTGCCCTCCCAGAAGCCTCAAAGTGTTTCCATAGGCCCGTCCCCCAGGTCCTTTCAGGAACCTCATTCATCCTCAATGCAAGCTCATACGATTCAAACCATCCATAAATATTCTCTCCCTTCTGGAAATTCTGCACTACATCCTTGGGTATGTACACCTTACCCCCATGCACTGGCTGTGCACTGCCACCATTTGAACTCAAGTTGCTTAGCCTTGATGTCCAGTTCCTCATGCTCAACTCATGAGCTAAACGCAATTTCCTTTCTTCCAAGCCACGAGCCCTCTCCTCTGCCTTCTCCTTGAGCCTCATGACCTCCAGCTCATTCTCTCTGATCCTCTGGTTCTCGTCCCGCTCCTCTCGGGAAAGACTTCCTGCGGAATGGACGCTGGCAGCCCTTGAGGCTGCCTTTGGCACAGGCTAATCCTGTGGCCCAAAACCATTCCCTTGAGCATCCTCATCCACTTCCCCATTCTCTGGCTCCTCAGCTCCTTTGGCCTCCCACCAGGCTTTTAAGGCCTTCTGTAGCTCATCCTTCTTAGCGCTACTCCTCGTGTGACATCCCAAATCCTTGCAAAATTGTTTGAGTTGATCTACCTTGTAGGAATACAAATCCTCAATGTGAAACTCCAATTCTGCCTCCTCACTTGCTGCTTTACCTTTCTGAGACATGATACGTGGATGACTCAAGGATCAGATCAAAAATAGAACAAAAAAGAAAACACAGTATGTGGTTGCATAGTAGTCTGCACTAGTCTAGTGATGTACACCAATCACTGTGGATCAAGTACAAATAGTTCAAATCCCACCGCTGCAGCCAATTTTAGAAATGGGGGTCTCTAGTTGGCAGAGATAGGTACCTTTGACCAAATAGGGACCGTTGCTTCTAGTCAGGGTAAGGGAGATAGACACTGTAGCTAACCCCTGCTCACCCCCTTGGTAGCTTGGCACGATCAGACAGTCTTATCCCAAAGGCAATGTGTAAAGTATTTGTACCAACTGAGTGTAACGCAGTGAAAACACCACAAATGGACACCACACCAGTTTAGAAAAATAGAATATCTTTATCGAAACAAAACAAGACCAAAACGACAAAAATCCAACATACAGAAACTCAGTAGAATGTCTTTAAACAAGCATTTGCAATGCAATAGGTCTCGCATTTATAAGAGTTTGAGCTATTGGCATTGTAAAATTACAATTCCTTTTATTTATGTTTTGGTTTTAAAACAAATTAAAGGCATTGTCATTTACAATGTCAGTAGCATAAAAGCAGTGTGTGGAGTGCAGCAGTGTGTGGCGTGCAGCAGTGTGCGGCGTGCAGCAGTGTGTGGTGTGCAGCAGTGTGAGGCATGCAGCACTGTGTGGCGTGCAGCGGCGTGCAGCAGTGTGCGGCGTGCAGCAGTGTGCTGCGCGCAGCAGTGTGCTGCGTGCAGCAGTGTCGTGCAGCATGCAGCAGTGAGTAATGCAGCAGTGTGTGGCGTGCAGCAGTGTTTTGCCGTGCAGCAGTGTGTGGCATGCAGCAGTGTTTCGTGTAGCATTGTGCGGCGTGCAGCAGTGTGTGGCGTGCAGCAGTGTGTGGCGTGCAGCAGTGTTTCGTGAAGCAGTGTGCGGCGTGCAGCAGTGTGCGGCGTGCAGCTGAGTGCGCCGTGCAGCAGTGTCCGGCGTGCAGCAGTGTGTGGCGTGCAGCAGTGTGTAGCGTGCAGCAGTGTGTAGCGTGCAGCAGTGTGTGGCGTGTAGCAGTGTGCGGCGTGCAGCAGTGTGCGGCGTGCAGCAGTGTGAGGCATGCAGCAGTGTGAGGCATGCAACAGTGTGCGGCGTGCAGCAGTGTGAGGCATACAGCAGTGTGTGGCATGCAGCAGTGTTTGGCGTGCAGCAGTGTGTGGCGTGCAGCAGTGTGAGGCGTGCAGCAGTGTGAGGCGTGAAGCAGTGTGCGGCGTGAAGCAGTGTGCGGCGTGCAGTAGTGTGAGGCGTGCAGCAGTGTGTGGCGTGCAGCAGTGTGAGGCGTGTAGCAGTGTGTAATGCAGCAGTGTGTAATGCAACAGTGTGCGCAGCAGTGTGTGGCGTGCGGTAGTGTGCGGCGTGCAGCAGTGTGCGGTGTGCACCAGTGTGTGGCGTGCAGCAGTGTGTGGCGTGCAGCAGTGTGTGGCGTGGTTTGTAAACAACAAGAAAAGCGGACATCAAAGGAAGGGTGGGAGGGAACGAGCATATGGGGTGTGAGTTGTAACGAAAGTTAATTGATGTAAGAGAGGATGCAGGAAGTGAGGCCGAGCGCGCGCTGGCGAAAGCAGTCTGCTGCTTTCAAGTCCGATGCCAGAAGCCAGCTTTGCGCTTGAATGCCTCACATGCACTGGCCATAAACTGCATTCCTAAGGTCTTGTGCCCCTTACTAAATCTCTCTGAATGCGTGAGGCGGCGCACACGCAGGAAGTAGCTGGTGGCAAATGGAATGCGCGTGGTTGTGCGCGTAACCGCCACCCGATCCGCCTGGGAAGCCTTTGGGAGCATTTTCTGAAGCCCCTACATAAGTCTCGCTGAGCGATCGCTTACGTGATATCCAGGCGAGACCTAAAAAGGGTTGTTGTTAAAATAAACTTGTAGATGATAAATGCAACACTTTCGTCTCAAAGTACCTGGGAAGTCTGAAGCAAAGCAAACAAAAGGGGCGCAGAAAAGTCGATGCATCAATTCTTCCTGCGCTCCAGTTCCGATGCGACAAGATGGCGCCTCGATGCATTGCGATGATCCGGTGCGATGCAACATAATGGCATCTTGGTTATGATGCGACAACGTGGAGGCGATGCGTGCACGCCCGACAGCCGTGCAGCGAACTCGGTGGTATTCTGGACCGCAACAGGCCCTGTGACACACTTCTCCGGTGATGCGACAGCACCCTCGGTGATGGCGACACGCTTCTTCAGTGTTGCGGCGGCGCGCTTCCTCAGCGATGCGACGACCCTGTGACATGCTTCTCCAGTGATGCGACGGCACCCTCTGTGGCAGTGGCATGCTTCTCCGGCGAGGTGACGGCGAACAGCAGCAGCGGCGATATGCTTCCTCGATGATGCGACAGCGGCTGCTGCGGCTGTGTCACGCTTCTCTCTTGTTGCGTAGTGCTTCCAGCTCCCACCAGCAAAAAGGCCTCACACACAGTTACAGGCCCTCCTGGCAGACTCGAACTCCTAGCAAGGAAGTTTAGGGAAGCTGGGGTGAAGTCCTTTTGTGGCTGGGACTTCAGAAACAGGAGGCCAGCTTTTCTCAGGCCCTTGGTGAATTTTCTTCAGATGGACACATCACACAGAAAAGTCCTTCTTCAAGTAGGGGACACAGCACACAGCAAAGTCCCTTAGTCATCTCCTCAGTAGAAACAGCAAACTGCAGGCCAACCCCAGACACACAGCAAGGGCAGTACTTCTCCTCAGTCTCTTCAGCTGATCTTCCTTGGCAGGGATTCCTCTTGATCACGAAGTAGTCTAACTTTCAGGGGTTTCATCTCTCATATTTATACCCGAAAAGTCTTTGTTCTCTATGTCTGAGGGGTCATAGACCAAGTTCAAACCAGTTCTGGGTGCACTCTGCCAGTGCACATCTTCTTCCTTTGTGAGTGTAGGCCAGGGCCATCAGACACACTGCAGGAGTTGGAGCCAGCATTGTGGAAGGCAGGCACAGCCCTATTCAGGCCCAGGTGCTATGCGGAATTTAAAAACCATCCTTCCCAAAAGATGCGTTATTAAATTCTGAGTTCAGGGATACAAGACTCCAATTTTCTATTGTGGTCCTATGGGAAGATATGCAAGTAAACATGTTACACAGCATTCCCCATTCTGTCCTATGGCCAAGTTAGCCTTTCAATAGTGAAAAACAAAATTGGCAGTATTTCACTATCAGGGCATGTTGCCCACACTAGTAGATGTCCTATGTTTCACATACACTGCACCCTTCCCAGGGGGGTACCTCGGACCTACCATAGGGGTATCCAATGTGTAGGAAAAGGGAAGGGTCAGGCCTGGCAAGTGGGTACACTGGCCAGGTCAACATGTCAGTTAAGAAACTACACGCAGGCACTGCAGTGTCAGGCCTGAGACATCTTTTTAGGGCTACTCATGTGGATGGCAAAATCAGTGATGCAAGCCCATTAGTAGCATTTGAATTACCAGCCCTGGCAAACTCAGTGCACTTTACTAGGGACCTTCTGGTAAAACAAATATCTCAACAATGGACAACCAATCATAATAACAATTTACACAGGGAGCACTTGCGCTTTGGCACTGATCAGCAGTGGCAAAGTGCCCAAACCATCTAAACCAGAAAAAACGACTTTCAGCACAGTGTCAAAAATAAAGGCAGTAGAGGCAAAAAGTCTGGGGAAACAACACCAAGGATACCAGGTCTAGCATTTACCTACAGCAAAACAAAAAAAAAACAACAAAAAAAAGTCTACAGCACCTGGTATTCACAGGCTGTCTCCCACTGAGGTACTAACCAGGCCCAACCCTACTTAACTTCTGAGATAAGACAAGATCAGGTGCTTTAAGGGTGGGACGGCCCCATAGATATGAAGATCACTGACTTTAGGGCTCTTAACCTTTTTCATTCTACTTCAGTGCTGGCCAAAGTAAGCAAGACAAACCACCCACATTCACATAAAGCAAAACAAAAAGCTTACAGCACCTGCTATTCCCAGGCCATCTCCCATCCAGGTACTAAGCAGGCCTGACCCTGATTAACTTCTGAAATCAGACGACATCAGGTGCTTTAATGGCTGTAGGAATGAAAAGTACTGAACTTGGGGCTCTTAGCTTTTTTAATTCTACTTCAGTGTTGGCCATTGTAAGTGAGAGAAACCACCCTCATTCACCTAAAGCAAAACAAAAAAAAGCCTACAGCACCTGGTATTCCTAGGTGGTCTCCAATCCAGCTACTTACCAGGCCCAACACTGCTTAACTTCTGAGATCGGACAAGATCAGGTGCTTTCAGGGAGATATAGCTGTAGGCAAGAAAAAGACTGAATTTGGGGCTCTTATCTTTTTGATCTTAGCTTTTTTCATTCTTCTGCGGTGCTGGCCATAGTAAGCGGGACAAGCCACCCTCATTCACCAAAAGGGAAATCAAAAAGCTTCCAGCACCTTTTATTTCCAGGCGGTCTCCCATCCAGGTACTAACCAGGCCCGACTATGCTTAACTTCTGAGATCAGATGAGATCAAGTGCTTTCAGGATGGTATGACAGTAGGCATGAAGAGCACTGACTTTAGGGCTCCTAACCTTTTTCATTCTACTTCAGTGCAGGCCATAGTAAGAAAGACAAACCACCCACATTCACATAAAG